>NC_139000.1:114214440-115643809 GCF_964374135.1 Grampus griseus
CAGTACGGGTCTGTGTGTGAGAACACACACACCACACACACATCACACCCCTCTGTTCACACATGGTCACGGAACAATCGTTCTGGAACTTTCCTAACGTGAGAACCCCATGGGGCTTTGGTAACTCCTGGGCCCTACAGGGGGGTTCTCAGCCTTCCGGTTGATGGTGGAGCTGAAGGTGTGTTTTCTGACAGTATCCCGGGTGACGGCCCGTGGTCCTGCCGTCTACACTTGAGAACCACCGCCGTAGAGGGAAAATACTGGCCCTATACGCAGGTTCAGCCACTGTTTAATGGTCCTTTCCTTGCTCTCCTCTGCTTTGCCGCTTCGGAAGGATTTTTTTAAGTTTACATTTTCAGAAGTTGTTCATTCCTAATAGGACATCAAAAGAATGCAGTCGCTCTTTTTGGCTTACTGATGGATCAAGTCAGAGGTCGGAGGAAGGAGGAGTGGCATTGTGCAGATGGATTTGCTGTACGCACTCATTCCCTTGACAGGTATTCATTTAACAGTAAATCTTTAAAATTTGTTGTAGTCTCAGGTGGACTAAAGCAGCCTAACTCAATTTTGTACACACACACACACACACACACACACACACATTTTATGTAGGATAATAAAGACATCAATGTGTCTAGATTGAAATAAAATTGTGGAGTATTGCCTATGCACCTGGCCTTGAATTGCTGTGAATTTCCAGGGCGTTTTCAACGATATGACTCACGCAGTACTTGGTAGAATGTTCCTAAGTGGCGAGGACATGTGACCCCTCTCCAGTGGGGCTGCAGAAGGATGAGGGAGATTGAAACTACTCGTGTTTGAAGCTGATTGAATAGTATCTTCCACTGAGGAAAATCTCAAGCTATTCTTTCTGATGTGTGCTCTTTCTAGGGAAAAAGATGGTAAGAACAGGAATTATTTTTTTCCTTCAGTGTCCATCACATTTTGAAACTGAACATTTCACATTTTGAAAAACTTACAGATATTTACTGTATTTTGAATGCTAGTGGAAATGAAGGCTTAAAACAAGACATTTGCTGTGTATGCATTTTTAGCCTTCATGGATAAACTTATAGAATGAATGAATGGCCTTTTCACTTTTCATCTAGATTTTGATATTATGTTGAGGAAAATTCAAACCAGTCGCCAAGAATTAAATACTGTATATGTATATTTGAGGCAACAAAGCCCGCTGAAAACCCTTCCCTTATGTTCTGCTCACAAGTAGAAGGTCAAGATCTGGGCTGGGCTGCCAAAGGAAGGGCTGGAACGGCGGTCGGACAGGCATTCGCCCCTACAAATGTGACGTCTGCCTCAAAGCCTTCACCCACGCTGCTCCTCGGGGTCCCACCTGGAGAAGATGCCCGGGGCGCAGCGGCAGAATGCCTACACGCAGCGCCGGCACAAGCTGCACGTCTGGGAGGACTGCGGAGACACGGGCCCCTGCCAGGAGGACCTGTACGTGCACGTGACGGCGCCCCCACCCGGGCGGCGCGTTCCTCCAAAAGACATCCAAGAACCTGGCAGCCCTCTTGCAAAACACGCTGACGTCCACGCTCCAGGGCAGCGCCAACCTGAACAAGGAGGAGGAGAGGCAGGAGAGGGCATGGATGCCAATACTGCCACGTGTCCACAGATTCCCGGTCTTGAGGGCCCCCCGCCCCACAGGCTCTTTCTAAGTCCAAGTGTTCCGTCCATCTCTCTGTCCTCTGGGGTCCCCAATGGGGGACTCCGTTCCAGGGCTGTCAGTGATGGTAACAGTGGCTTCAGGCCCCCTGTAACCTGTGTCCTCAGGAACACTGTCACATGAATGAAAGCTTGTGGGTGGCTATAATCACCGTCTGGAGTTTTGGGTTTTTTTTTTTAGGATTTTCACACATGCAGGCAGGGGTGTCCTTAGAGAGACACCTCTTGGAGAGATTGATATGGTGCCTTGAAATAAAAGTACTTCCACTTGAAATGCTACTCCGGCAGGGAAAATGAATTCTGTCATTCTGAAAGAGTTATTAGGAATTATTTTAATAAAGGAAACGACCTTGTGAGAGTGAAAAAAAAAAAAAGATCAGGGCTGGGATCAATCTTTCTCAATTTATGGGTCTGTAAACTCTAAAAAGAACGAGAGGTAAGGTATTAAATAATGCTGAGCAAAGGACTAGGGAAAAGTTGATAAAACGAAATGGAGAAATAATCCCAGTTACGAAGGTAAGCTTGCCTCATACTTACATCATTTTGTTTTACTTTTAAGAAATCTCATATAAAGGAGGCAAGTGGACAATATGACAACTGAGAGGACAGAAAAAAACACAGAATGTTCTAACTAATGGTAAATGTGACTTTTAAGTACTTTGGATACTTTTGATAAACTTGGAGACAGATTTTTTCTTAACTTTAAAAATGAAATTTTGTGATGCATAAATACAATCAGAACATTTTAATGTGACAGTCATATTTATAAAAGCTATGCAATGGATACCTACCCAGACTTAATTTTGATGCTGTTAAAATAACACAGGAATAAAAAAATACTAGCAAACAAAATTAAATTGAGAAACCGGGACATGAATATCAGTACCCCTACACCTCTCCTCCCCGCAAATTTCTTAGTTTCTTTCTTCAGGAAAATGTCAGTACAAGGTACACAGTCATCAGAGTTACCAGGCAAAGCATAAGAGGAGCACTTGGTAGCATCTTGATTTTTTTGTGTTCATTGACAGCTCTTATTTTGAAGTAGAACAATAGATCATTTTTGAAATCTGTTAGCTTTCTAATACTTTTCAGATGATTTCTGAGTACATATACCTATTCATCTCTTGGTTTTAAACAGAGGTAGAGATTGTGGTCCCTGCCTTACGGAGAGGAAAGCCCTGTAAGGTGCTCTGTCCATCCCTACGTACCCCTCTTGCAGCATCACCACAGGTGATACTTAGAAGCCCAGGGAAAGCAAAACCAAACACGATTCAAGTTCTTGATTATGTTAACATTGAACCCAAATCAAGTAAAATAATTCCAGTGAATAAAGATAGAAGAGAATTTGCTTCACTTTTCTCAAATCAGGCAGGAATTAGATTAAATTTTACAGTGTTAAAGAAAGGTTTGCTGTAGTTCTGTTGTTGATGGATTAAGCAAAGTAAACTTATAAATCCCTTGCATTCATATTGCTTGAATAAAATAGTTTGTAGGAACAATAAATGCTGGAGAGGGTGTGGAGAAAAGGGAACTCTCTTGCACTGTTGGTGGGAATGTAAATTGATACAGCCACTTTGGAGAACAGTATGGAGGTTCCTTAAAAAAAACTAAAAATAGAACTATCATACAACCCAGCAATCCCACTACCGAGCATATACCCTGAGAAAACCATAATTCAAAAAGAGTCATGGACACGGAAGCAACCTAAGTGTCCATCAACAGATGAATGGATAAAGAAGATGTGGCACATATATACAATGGAATATTACTCAGCCATAAAAAGAAACGAAATTAAGTTATTTGTAGTGAGGTGGATGGCCCTAGAGTCTGTCATACAGAGTGAAGTAAGTCAGAAAGAGAAGAACAAATACTGTATGCTAACACATACATATGGAATCTAAAAAAAAAAAAAAGGTTCTGAAGAGCCTAGGGGCAGGACAGGAATAAAGACACAGACGTGGAGAATGGACTTGAGGATACAGGGAGGGGGAAGGGTAAGCTGGGACGAAGTGAGAGAGTGGCATGGACATATACACACTACCAAACGTAAAATAGATAGCTAGTGGGAAGCAGCCGCATAGCACAGGGAGATCAGCTCGGTGCCTTGTGACCACCTAGAGGGGTGGGATAGGGAGGGTGGGAGGGAGGGAGAGAGACGCAAGAGGGAGGAGATATGGGGATATATGTATACGTATAGCTGATTCACTTTGTTGTACAGCAGAAACTAACACACCATTGTAAAGCAATTATACTCCAATAAAGATGTTAAAAAAATAAAATAGTTTGTAGGAAAAGGAATAGGTCCAATATGACATTGTTATCCTGGATACCAAATGTAAAACTTTTAAATAAATTCACAATATGATGAGTCCTTAAAAGGATGTTTGATAGAGGGCATGAGTTCACTATTGGTGTCATTATTTATGTTCTTTTTTTACACATATTCTTGGAGAAATGCTAGATGGGAAAGTAAAATTTAATGTTAAGACCTGGGTTTCATTAAATTTTAAAGGAGACAAGCATACACATACAGATGTCCTAAATATATTAGGAATACACATATGCAGGAGAGTTTTCTTAGGTTTGAGATGAATAGTACATCATTTTTTTTTTGTTTTTTTTTTTTTGCGGTACGCGGGCCTCTCACTGTTGTGGCCTCTCCCGTTGCGGAGCACAGGCTCTGGACGCGCAGGCTCAGCGGCCATGGCTCACGGGCCCAGCCGCTCCGCGGCATGTGGGATCCTCCTGGACCGGGGCACGAACCCGTGTCCCCTGCATCGGCAGGCCGACTCCCAACCACTGAGCCACCAGGAAAGCCCTATGGTCTTTTTTTTGTTATGTTTCTTCTCATTTGTTTTGACTGTATCTTTTATTTTTGACCCAGGCTTGAATGCTGTGTAAATTGCTTTCCACTGAGGGCAATCACGTGGTGTGTTTAGGGCAGGACGGGCCTCCGTGGCCAGTCAGGGAGGAGGGGGCCCTGGAGCAGCCATCTTGAAAGGCTCCTGGTTTTCATGCCACAGTTGAGCACATGCTTTTGGCTTTGGCTTGGTTTATTTATTTATTTTTTAATTTAATTTTTATTGTATATTGGCGTATAGTTGATTTATCCTGTGTTAGCTTCAGGTGTACAGCAGGTTGAATCAGTTATGCATATACAGGTATCTATTCTTTTTCAGATTCTTTTCCCATATAGGTTATTACAGAGTACAGAGTAGAGTTCCCTGTGCTCTACAGTAGGTCCTTGTTGATTGTTTATTCTATACATAGTAGTGTGTACATGTCATTCCCAATCTCCTAATTTATCCTCCCCCCCACCCCACCTTTCCCCTTTGGTAACCGTAAGGTTGTTTTCAAAGTCTTTATTTGTCTTTATTGATTTTTAGCATGCTGGGGAGAAAAGGAAAACTTAAGCCACAAACAATGAAGGTAAATGACTGTCACCCACCCTGAGATCCTGAGCGAGTCTGTGTGTGTGTGTGACAGACAGACCGAGTAACATTTGCAAGATGACCTGAGCCTTAGAGATATTCAAACAGCGTGAATTTACAGGAAATGCCCCACTTGGGATTTGTTGGTTTCTGTTCACCCTCAGTCCCAGAGCCTCGTGCACGGCATCCCTGTACTTGCTTGATGAATGCAGATGTGAAGGACACCTGTAACCTGCTCCTTAGAAGTAGTTCCACCTTGAGTTAAAACATCTTTTAAATATTGTATTTTATTATCTTAAAGCACCTTGGGGTCTGATCTTTCCTCACGATATGCTTACAATACAGTGTTGTTTAATTCAGTCATTAAAAAATATCTTATATTGTTATTGGTCGTGGTGACATCAAGATGTCCCCATGGTCGTCGTGACAGTGGTGAGATCAGGGCTGCCCTTCCGTGACCTGCCGTCTCACTGGAGCGCAGCCCACCCTGGGGGACGCAGGGGCTTGGGACTCGCTGATTTGGGGGCCTCCAAGGAGCCAACCTGAGAGGCGAGTGAGGTAGGGGTACGTGGAGAGACCCTGACATGGGCAAACACAGGCTGGATTTTCATCCCAAGCCCCAGGAGCCTGGGGAGTGAGAGGTGGGAAGGAAAAGTGGTCCCAGGACTCGTCTTGAGGTGGGGGGTCTTTGCAGCGTCGATCGGTCAGGAGGAGAGGAGGACAGAAAGGCAGGAGGAATGGCAGGGAGCCTGTGTCCGCTCGACCAGGGAAGGAGATGTAATAGGGGACGTGGGCTCCAGCTCGGGGCGTGGTGGGAGGCGTGGTAATGTGGGCGGGGTTTCTCCAGGCTGTCACTTGGAGTGAGGGGGCCTGGGGACAGTGCAGGGCCCGGCCTGGAAGCACAGAGCTTTCTGACTCAGGCACGTGGTGGGCGGTTTTGAATAGTGACTAAATCCAGCCTGGAGTGTAGACGGTGTGCTTTGCTGCAGATCCGTGTGCTTCACACTTCAGCCCTTGACGCCTTCCTCGGAGACTGGAGCAGCCCTGCCTGTGCCTTACCAGGGAGGAGTCACGCAGTCTTCACTAGTCGGTGGCGACTGTAAGTCTGAAAGCAGGACGCCCTTTAAGAGTCGATGCTGGACTTTCAGAGATGCATAAATATGATGAGTTCCATTACCTGTGTCATTACTCATCAGCCTGTGAGCTTGTGTGACTTTCCTGTATAACAGCCTTCAGAATAGGCAGTCTTCGCATCATAATAGCGAAGTGTAATTTACCACTTTAAATGCTGTTTAACTTTTGCATTGGTGTTTTGTCTTCCTCCTTTTCTTAAAAACTGGCATAATGTTTTCAAACTTTCTGTATACCGCCCTCTCTGCCCCTTCTACCTTCTGTTTGCTTTTACAACACTGGTTTTGAGAACATGACTTTTTTTTAACCTTTTTTTCTTTTTACTGTTCCCTTAACTTCTGAAAACTCAATATATGGTTTGTTATTTAATCATTTCATAACAGAGTCTAGTTCTGTTTACCATTTTCCTGAGGCAGATGTTGCTATTCTCTTGAATACAAGAAAAAGATTTTGGAAAAGACACTGCAATACTAAGTACTTTTTTTGAGTTGATTACTGTTCTTCTCTGTGATGAGAAAATATTGAGAAGGTATTCTGTGATTTTAATGTTCTCCAGGACATGTCTAATTCAGTTGTGTGGAGACTGAATCTCACACATATATCTCTTCATGGCGTTTACTGCACCCTTCAGACACCAGCTGTAAGAGACGGAGGGTTGATTGACGTGTGTGGGTGTCCTGTCAGTGGTGTGTCACGTGTGTCTGAATCTGTGGTGACCTCACCAGGACAGTAAGACTGTGCTTCATCCTGCACTGTCATTTGTAATGTTCACTGAGGTCTTCTACCCCTACAGAAGGCAACAGTAACTTTTACTCCAGTCTACAGGGAGGAACACGTGAACGCATGGCGCGTTACATTCTTTTATTAGACTCTGCTAGCAAAACAAATATACTCGTGAAAATGATTAACAGGGGACTTGGAATAACAGTTTTGCATGGTTAAGTTTGCAGGTTTCTTTTTGTATTATTTGGCAGTTATTTGTGTTTATAGGAGCGATTTTACATTATATTGTACTATTTGTTCATAGTAGTCATAATATTTTTTGTTAAGGATATTATGGGTTAATATGCTCCCTATATTAATATTTCATGGGGCATGACTTCTTTGTGAGACATTTCAGAACAACTGAAACAGTTTTGCCATTAGAAATCTTTCTTGGGGAACTCCCTGGCGGTCCAGTGGATAGGAGTTGGCGCTCTCACTGCTGAGCACCCGAGATCCATCCCTGGTCTGGGAACTAAGATCCCACGAGCCATGCGTTGCGGTCAAAAAAAAAAAAAAAAAAGTCTTCCTTGCGGCTCCCACAGTCGAAATGAAATGACTCCTTTGGAACAGAGGACAGTCACAGTCTCGGCTCTGTCTCTGTTCTTTAAGGATGTGAAAATGGAGGGTTAGTAGCCGAACATAAAGCCTAGTGATTTACCCACGATTCGAAGTCAATAGTATAAAATCTTGCTCTGCAGTTACATGAGGCCAGGAATCCTGTCAGACACAGTGTAGTCCTCCACTCTCGCTTTCAGTGTTCCCTCGTCTCTTACTAATGTTTCTTACATTTGATTCACTTTTGTTACCTGAAACCTGAGAATAAATCTATGAGACACCAGTGGATTCTGGCATCTCTCACCTAAGGCTGTTACACAAAACTCTGGGGAAGGCACAGTGGGCAGCCTACAGTGTGAGAACTGGCTGAAAGAGAAAGTCTGATGAGGAAGGTACATTGTTATCCATCCTGTGATCTGATGGGAGAAGTATAAGCCATTTACAGGAAAAGAGTGACCTTCTTTAACCTGAAAAAGTCTGGTGCACTAAATGTCAGTATTCCAAAAACCACTTTGGGTATTCACACAATTATATGAAT
This sequence comes from Grampus griseus, assembly GCF_964374135.1. NCBI lineage: Eukaryota > Metazoa > Chordata > Mammalia > Artiodactyla > Delphinidae > Grampus > Grampus griseus. The sequence continues at coordinate 114,222,547 of NC_139000.1, forward strand.
TATATGTTATTTAAATATATAGATTTAGATATGGGTATTTTTTTTCATTATTAGCTTCCGTTAAATTAAAGCATCTAACTTTGTTGAACTATGCAATGCAATAGTGTGATTTTGGACCTGCAGGATGATACCCTCTGAATGGGGGGCATCCATGAATCCTGTGCAGGGAGACATTCTAGCATTTTCAAACAGTGAAGGTTTATTAGAGAAATAACTTCATTTAACTAAGATGTTACCCAACGTGGAAATTAATTTAAATGGTAACATTGAGGATAATAATTCTTTACTATTGCGGGGGGGGGCGGGCTGAATTTTAAAATCATATAAATGAACCCTTTCACTCATGTGGGGTTAATCATTTTGACTTTTTTTTTTTTTTTGTGGTACGCGGGCCTCTCAGTGTTGTGGCCTCTCCCATTGCAGAGCACAGGCTCCGGATGCGCAGGCTCAGCGGCCATGGCTCACGGGCCCAGCCGCTCCGCGGCACGTGGGATCCTCCCGGACCGGGGCACGAACCCGAGTCCCCTGCATCGGCAGGCGGACTCTCAACCACTGCACCACCAGGGAAGCCCCATTTTGACAGTTTTAATGCACTCATGCTAAAATGAATGTGCTTATGTGTTTGAAATCATGTTCTCTGTTACATTGTAGGGTAACACCCATTAAAATGTTCAGTTAGTACTTAATTCAGTCACAAATCCTAAACACCAGGACACACACAAAAATCTACATTATTTCTTGAATGGATGCATATGCCAACAGAAATTGCTGCATATACAACACAGTACAAACATTCAGAGTGATTGAATTATTTGATTTCAAAAGTTATTTTAGCAGTCAGGGTTGATTTTCAAGCCGTTGTTACATAACAAGACAGCCAGAGTGTGGTTCTTCTTGTTTCCAGGAATGCTCTTTGGACAGAGGTATTAATAATAACTCTAATAGCTGAAATTGTGTAATTTACTACATGTCAGACGCTGTGTGCTTTACAAATATGAGTTTATTTAATCCCCAGGACAACCCTCTGGATAAATACTGTTATCATAAATTGAGGCCTGGCGGTAGGTGACACATCTGAGGTCACCTGAGGCTGGAGGGTCCGCGAGCAGGAACCCAGGCTGACGTGGCTCCAGAGTCGCTCTGGTTGGTCACAGACTCTTGTGCCTGTTGAATATGGTGTGATTTTGACACTTGCCTCTTAATGTACAAAGACACCTATATCTCTGCATCAGTTTAGGGCTCTCCTTCATAGAAACCCAGAGCCCACCATGCGTGGAGTTCAAGTACCACTTTGTTCACAGAACAAGATACTTCAGTGGAAATCATGTGACATTTGTAGGGATTCTCAGCAGTAAGGAATTTCTCTTTTCTTTTTGTTTCTGTCGAGACTTTCGGGCGTTGGTAAGAAGGAAAAAGGTTGGTCGACAGTAGTGGTGAGATCCGCAGGCCTTCAGGGCTCAGCCAGGTAATGGAAATTATTAAACGTATAAGACGATAGGGAGGAATAGGCCTGGTGGTAAATTACAGACATAACAGTCTGCCTCAACGCTTCAAATTCACTGGGTTTTTTTGCGGTATGTGGGCCTCTCACCGCTGTGGCCTCTCCTGTTGCGGAGCACAGGCTCCGGACGCGCAGGCTCAGCGGCCATGGCTCACGGGCCCAGCCGCTCTGCGCCATGTGGGATCTTCCTGGACCGGGGCACGAACCCGTGTCCCCCGCATCAGTAGGCGGACTCTCAACCACTGCGCCACCAGGGAAGCCCCCAAATTCACTGTTTCTACAGCGTGCACCAAACAAACAAATCCGAGTGATGTCAGCCTCAGGCCTTCACTGCTGGTTTCTTATTTCTGTTGCATAATTATGTAAGTATCTGTCATGATGATTTCAGTGACTTCAGTGGAAATTCTTTTAGAGACGGCTATTTGGTTAAATCATAAGGTATAATACCAACAGGCATTTCCTTTTTTATTCTTTCCAACAAATTTCAGTAACCTTTTATTTTCAGATGGTGAAAGTAATCGTTAAGGAAAATTAGAACGAAAATTCTTCATTAGAATGAAGACTTCCTTGATAAGGCCCAGGAATGTTCCATCCAAAACATCTGTTCTAACCTGTACTTAACTTATCAGCAGTTCTTTCAAGGCTCACTGTGTCTTTGCACCTGAGTTTTGTCTTGTACAGTGGATGATGGCTGCATCCTGCCTTTTATGGGTGAGGGACGGTGAGGGACCGGAAGGGATCCGCCTCCTGTGTCAGAGCCAAGTTCTCCCCAAACCAGTGGGAGTCTTGCTGGTTTAACCCCACGGTTGCCCTTACAGATCATGTTTGAGGCTCCGGTAGCTGAAACGAAATGTCGCTTTTCCTCCTTCTGGTTCAGAGCACAGAACCGCAGGGGACTAGCTTTTGTATATTTGCTCTTGTGCCCCTCTGTTCTGCTCCGGAGCCAGGGTGACCTTCTCCATTAGGCTGTGGGCAAATCCAAGGGAGAGGTTGGTGTCAGGGCGACCAGGCAGAGCCTGAAGTCCTCTAAGGACAGGAGTGGGAACCGGGACAGGTCCTAGAAAAGAAGAGGCGTAGATACTGGAAACCTGGTCAGGATTATATGAAATTCTTTCTTCTAGATTTGCTAGTGACATTTGAGTATTTCAAGGGAAAGTAACAGAACAGCCCTAAGAAACCAGCATTTCTGTTTCCTGAACAACTTGATGGCCAAGTGGCTCGTTATTTCTGGTGGAAAAAGAACTTAACGTGCTTGTGAAACACGGCATAATGCCACGTTGATGAAGCTTTTTCAAGAGGAGCCAGTTCATGAAATATGAGCAGCTTGTCTATTTAAGGTGTCACGGGGGTGGCAGCTGGGGCTCAGGAGGATCCATTGACGTGAATTTTACAGTTGAAAATGCTCCATAAGCAGACATAGACCATAGACACAGTCGGGATGAATGAGACAGTCTCTCAACCTATAAATTATTCACAGGAACGTTTCAACCCTTCAACCTATACAGCCTTGTATTTACAGTGAGGAATAGGAGTATTTCAGGGTGTCATTGGACTGGATTTATTTCATTGAGGGTGAACGTGAGAGATAGGAGAAACTCCAACAGTCTAGTACCCAAGGGAAAGTAAGGAGATAATTATGTTGGATTTACAGGTGATGATGGAGATACTCTGATAAGAAAGCTGTTGAATAAGATGTGTGAGTCTCATTCTGTTATATAAGCTTTAGAATCCCTTAAGCATCTGCATCTAGCCAGTTTGTATTTTGGATTAATTATAATCACATACACACGCAAAGACACATCACATGCGCGGCATGCTCGCTCAGCAGAACTCACAGAGGCTGGTGGAGAGGGGTTGCTGCTTCGCCCTGGAGCAAAGCCCCACCCACCTCCCGCCGTGACCCTGGCCTTGGGCGGCTCTGGGCTTCTGGCGTCCTGTGAGGGTCCCGGTTCTCTCAGCCTCCTACGCTGTGCCCCAGCTTCCAGCCCAGTCCGGCCTCCCCAGCTGCCCCTGAGGAGCCGGCCCGGGGCCCTGCGGAGGGCTGGTGGGGTGAGGATGCCCCTGTGATGGGGCTTCTCAGAATTCTACCCCCGACCCAGACCCAGGCCCACAAGCGGCACTTGAATTGTTACGTCTTCTGCCAACTCTTCTTTACGGCGGGTTTGCTCTTGTATCCACCCGCGCCCGGGGCTCGAGGTGGCCGTGGAAGCATTGACCCTGATCTGGAAGTCCGTGCCTGGCGGTTTCCTTCAGTCCTGTTGGATGACTTAACAGATGGACTTAACACATGTGCTCTCAGAGTTCTCTGACTTCTTCTCACTTTTAAAGTGGGAGCGATAGGCGTTGCTGTCCTGTGTATCTTAGCCGTAATTGGAATTGGCTTTGGGGAGGCACATGTGTACCCGGTTTCCAGTTTTACAAATTAAAATTAATATTGCAGTGAATTTTCTTATCATGTCTTTGGATGTATTTGTGTGTGTGTGTGTATGTACGTGTACGTGTGTAGATGTGTGTGCACATGTGTGCGTGCACACCTGTGTGTGCGTATGTAGCTCTCGGCACATCTATAGGACTGGGATTTCTGAATCATGGACTATCTCACCTCTATTTTAATTGCATGTGTTTTGTTCTCCATGAGAGACTGTTATTGTTCTTACAGTTATGATTTATTTAAATTTATCCACGTTTTTTTCCCCCATTACTCTATTCCTTACCGAGTTGAGTGCTTTTCTCTGCCATATCCTTGCACCTGAAGAACCACTTCTTCTCATTCTTTCCAATGAGAGTCTACTTCTGATGACTTCACTCAGTTTTAGTTTGGTTGGAAAAACTTATTTTTATTCTTCAAACCAAAGGATATGGGCATAGAATTCTTTTTGGCAGCCATGTTCTTTCTGGAATTTAGAGAGGTTATTTTATTGTCTTCTGGCTTTTGTCATTTGAGTGGATAACAGTAAACTGTCAGTTTTGTTGTTAGCCAAAGAAGGTTAAACTCCTAGTATCCCCCTCAGCTGCTCATTAGATTTCAGTTTGCTTCATCTTATGTTTGAGTTTTCTATACCTTCTATTTGAGTTTGCTTCATCTCATGTTTGAGTTTTCTATACCTTATATTTGAGTTTGCTTCATCTTATGTTTGCCTGTGTTTCCCTGCTTGGTGTCCATGATGATTCTTGAATCTATAGCATGATATTTTCACCACTTTTAGAAAATCTCAGCCATTATTCAAGTATTATGTCAGCATCACCTTCTCTCTTTTCATTACAGTGGCATAAATTAGACCTTATTATCTGGACACATGTTATATCTTTTTTTTTTTTTTTTGCGGTACGCGGGCCTCTCACCGTTGTGGCCTCTCCCGTTGCGGAGCACAGGCTCCGGACGCGCAGGCTCAGCGGCCATGGCTCACGGGCCCAGCCGCTCCGCGGCATGTGGGATCTTCCCAGACCGGGGCACGAACCCGTGTCCCCTGCATCGGCAGGCGACTCTCAACCACTGCACCACCAGGGAAGCCCAACCTGTTATATCTTTATGCTCCGTTATTTATTTTCATTTTTAAAGATTCTCCTCGTGCTTCATTCTGGAGATTTTCTCCTGAACTTTATTGCAGTTGTCTATTCTTTTCCTAATCTGTGGATCAGTGATCTTTTTCTGTAAAAGGCCAGAGAGTAAATATCGTATGCTTTTATAGCCTTGGTCACAACTAGAAAACTTGGCATTATAAGATAACAAAGTCATAGCCAGTAGGTAACCAGATGGATACGATTTTGTTCCAATAAAAATTAATTACCGAAACCAAGAGTTTGCCAGATGTGGCCCACAGGCTGAGGTTTGCCACCCCCTTGTCTAATATAGCTTATTGAATTCATAATTTCATATACTGTATTTTTTATGTCAAGAGTTTACACTTGGCTCTTTTTATAGACTCTAGTTCCCTGGTGAAATTTAGCATAATGCCAACTAATTTTCTGAGCATATCAATTATAATTATTTTAACACTTGTGTCTGATAATTCCAACATCTGGATCAACTCTGAGTCTACTTCTAGGGCTCGTTTTTCCTCTTGGTCACCTCTCCTGCTCTGCCTGTTTATTTTCTGCGGCTGGAGTCTTGGTGTGACCAACTGCAAAGGCTCTGGATAAGACGTCAACGCAGGGGGACGTATCACCTTCCTACCACCAAGTGGGAGCGTTATCGAGGCGGAGCTTCAAAACTTAAAAAAGTTTCAAAACTTACAAAACTTTCAAAACTTACAAAAGGAGCTTACAAAACTCGGTGTATTTCTGCTTCTCCGTAGATCCAGGGGTACTCTATTTTCAGGGGTCCCAAGTGAAAGTCTTGGGAATTGATCGCCTGCTCGCTGGCAGGCCCCATCTTGCCATGATTTATGCCCCAGGCCCCCGTGACTGCTGAAGGTTCCACTACATTCTCGCCTCTTCACACCCGGTGCTGTGGGCTCTTCTGCACCTGCCCCGCGTGGCCTGATGAGGACCCGGGACCCAGAGGAGGTGTGTGCACAGCTCACGTGTCCACTCTGCCCTCTCTTTTTTTTTTTCACTCTGCCTTCTCTTGAGGGTCCTGAATCCTCAGTCTTGGCTGTCCTAGAAGCCTGGACACCTGGGTGTCACTTCCTTAAGAAATGGGGGGAAACTGTTCAGATCCTTGCCCAGCTTCCCAGCATCTCTGTTGGTTTAGAGACAGACACCGGCCTGTGGGAGGTGAGCCCTCTCCCAGCGCCTGGACCCTGCCTCCCTGGCCCACGGCTGGGTCCTCAGTACCTTCAGATAATGTTTGTTTTGGTCCTTTGTTGGCTTGTTTGATTGGCTTCTGGCTTCCCTGGTTTGCTTTTAGAGGGCAGCTGGAGGCTGGTCCAGCCTTCCTGGGGATGGACATGCATCTATTACTCTTTAGTCTCTGGGAAACAGTTCAGAGCGGTCTCTTCTCTTTCCTTCGTTCGGTGCAGGTTATTTTCCGCGTGCCGTGTCACGGTCCTTCTCTGCATGGTTCTCCCTTGCTCTGCATCTCAGGATGTCCTGCAAACTGCATTTCCCACACTCTGTGGTCTGGCATCCAACTGGGTTCGGAGCAGGGGGTGGGCACCCCCAGGGGACCCGGCTCTGCGGCTGAGAGGCCATCCTACCCTCTCCTTTTGTGGGCAGACACCTGGTCACCCTCTGGCCAAGGTCTTGGGGATGGAGCCCTCCCAGGGTCTGGCTTCCCTTTGGCTCTGAGCCCCCATTGTGCACCGTGTCTTTAAGGAGGTGATGGGTTTCCCGCTGCTGCTTGAACCTTGTTGCGTGACCACCCTCATCTGTGCCCTGAATTCCACCAGCTCCTCTCTGAAGAGCTGCCTGGGTAAGGTTTTATCCGTTAACCCTCTGGGTGTGCCTCCTTCTTACACCCTGTCTGGTCTACGTGTTCATCCTAATCTGTGTAATTAGAGGGTCTGCTGAGGGTGGATGAGTAGGATAGTTAAGGTTTTGCCCAAAAGTAGGGACTTTTAACAAACGTGTATTTGACCGAGAGTAAAACCTGAAAGATAGCAGTAAACATTTCATGAAGTTTCCCCAAATGCAAGTGTACCTTAGTGTGAATTGTGCAGCTAGGAGACACACGATTGAGAAACACGCGCTGGGTTATTCTGTAGAACGGGGTCTGCAGAGTTTTTAGGTGAGACTGAACAGCGACACCACAGGGATAAGTCGGTAGATGAGTGCGCGGTCTGGACCGAAGAGGGTGGAGAGGCATCCGCTGGCTTGGGCGTGTCAGCGTGTTGACCTGGAGTGTTTTCACCCCAGCAGCCACCCGTATGGGATTTGCGGTTCCTCCCCTGACACGCTGACCTTTTCACATTGATTCTTTCTACCTGCTGCCAAGATGCAAAATCGATATAATCAAGCAGGCAAATCACTTGATAGTGGACTGGCCTGAAAATAGGGGAGAAAATCTCATTACTCAGTGTCCTTGGGTGTGCTGATAACGTGTATAAGGCAGGTGCACAGGCCACGGATGCAGTTCTTCTAGATTTATACTCATAGATCTGATACATGTATTTGACGAAGAGCACAGAATCCAGGGAGCAGGGATGTGAGGCTCATTTCCGACGACATCTCTCGATGATGCCGCATGGCATTTCTCTTTTCCTTCGAAAGCAGCCTTGAGAGATACCCCCAACCCTCGTTTCTCCATCTCTGTGTTTCACCTGACATAGAGGAGTCGCGACCAGGTCTGTAATGGAGCCGTTTTCACGGGGTGATGGGAGGGGATGGAGAGCCTTGGACATTGCCCGTCCCGTTTCCATCCTCCACCTCCTGTGGAGGCAGGCGAGTCCCGTGAAGCATCGCCAGCAACCCTGCAGCCCTGGGGTTTCCTGCCAGAATCCCGGGTCTCGTTCACGAAAACCCAACCAGTTGTTCCCTTCCCTTGGGAATAAAGGTGGGCGTGTTGGCAGAACCCCTAAGTCAGAGCAGGTCAGTAGCCCTGTTTATCAGTTAGCTAACAGACCACTGAAACCTGTGTAAATCTGTATAAAAACCAGCTGGAGATCTTGGAAGAGCCCTGGGAAATCTTTGGAACCCTGAGCCCTATTTGCAGTTGCCTGTTCCACCTCCTTAGGGAGCAGACTGGGGGGGATTCATAGGATTTGTGTGTTTGCCGAAACCATATTTTATTCAGGTATGCTCTGTGGTAATAGCTTTCAGGGGTGGTAAAGCATATATACTGATTTAAGATGCCAGTACATTTCCTTTTGATTATTTCACCAAAGGTTTTAAAAGTTACTTTAAAAAAGAGCGGCAGGCTTCCCTGGTGGCGCAGTGGTTGAGAGTCCGCCTGCCGTTGCAGGGGACACGGGTTCGTGCCCCGGTCCGGGAGGATCCCACATGCCGCGGAGCGGCTGGGCCCGTGAGCCATGGCCGCTGAGCCTGCGCGTCCGGAGCCTGTGCTCCGTAACGGAAGAGGCCACAACAGTGAGAGGCCCGCGTATCGCAAAAAAAAAAATTTAAAAAAAAATAAAAAAGAGCGGCAATATTTTTTTTTATAATCCATTGTTATAAATCTGGGAATCAACCTCGGCAACGGGGTAATTTTAAAAATTTACAGCACACTTTGCCTTTTGACAGCTGCCTTCGTGGAGCTCATCTGTGATACTTATATGACAGACTCTTAAAATGTGATGAATTAATGTTAAAAGATGAAAAGTGGAGGTTTTCATTTGTAGTGTCTGGTTGGAAGCTAGTCTCAGATTGTAAAAATTGGTATTTAAAGAATTAAGCAGGTTTTATCTAGAATAATGATTATCCAGGAACAGGGCAGGTGGGCTGCTTGGAATGGTCCTGTCAGCTGGTGCTCTGGAGAGTTCGCTGAGACAGTTCTCGAGGCCGTGATGTAAAAATGTAAAAAACGCACTAGAATAAAGACCCGTCATTCATGTCAACTTTCAGTGGGAAAAAGTGGCGTTGGTATTTAAATTATGAAAATATTTCAAAATTGAACTACAATTGGAAATTATGTTCTTTTTAAAAAGACTATTTTTTAGAGAAATTTAAGGCACACAACAGAATTGAGATGAAGATACAGAGCCTTCCCTTATACCTCTGTATCAACCATCAATATCAACATCCCCACCAGATGGTCCATTTGTTACAATTGATGGACCTACAGTGACGCATCATCACCCAAAGTCCATAGTTTACTTAGGGCTCACTCTTGGCGTTTCATGGGTTTGGGCAGATGTATAATGATATGTATTCATGACTATAATATTAGAGAAATTATCTTCACTCCCCTGAAAATTCTCTGTGCTCTGCCTGTTCAGCTTTCCCCCCACCAAACCCTTGGCAACCACTGATCTTTTTGCTGTCTTCACAGTTTTGCCTTTTCTTGAAGATCATATAGTTGGAATCATACAATCTGCAGCCTTTTCAAACTGACTTCTTTCGCTTAGTCATATGCATTTAAGGTTCTTTCATGTCTTTTCACGACTTGATAGCTCATTTCTTTTTAGTGCTGAGTCATATTCCATTGTCTCGATGGACGTATCAGTTTATTTATCCATCAACTACTGGAGGACATGTTGGTTGCTTCCAAGTTACGGAAGTTATGAATAAAGCTGCTCTAAACTTCCACGTGTAGGTTTTTATCTGGACATAACTTTTCAGCTCTTTAGAGTCGGTACCAAGGAGCACCACTGCTGGATGTGTGATGAGAATGTTTAGCTTTCTAAGAAACCACCAAACTGTCTTCCAAAGTGGCTGCACCATCCTGCATCCCCACCAGCAGTGATGAGAGTTCCTGTTGCTCCACATCCGCACCAGTATTTGGTGATGTCAGTGTCTGGATTTTGGCCATTCTCATAGGTGTGTAGTGGTATCTCATTGTTGTTGTTTTTTTCATTTCCCTGATGACAGCTGATGTGGAACATCTTTTCATGTGCTGATCTGCTATCTGTGTATCTTCTTAGATGTTTGTTAAGATCTTTGGTACATTTTTTAATCAGGTTGCTATGTTCTTTATGTTTGAATTTTAAGTATTCTTTGTATGTTTTGGATAACAGTCCATTATGTCTCTGTGTCTTTTGCAAATATTTTATCCCAGTCTGTGGCTTATCTTCTCATTCTCTTAACATTGTCTTTTACTGAGCAGAAGTTTTTCATGTTAAAGAAGTTCAGCTTATCACGTATTTCTTTCATGGGAATCCATGCCTTTGTTATTGTATCTAAAAGGGCACCACCATACCTAAGGTTATCTGTGTTTTCCCCAACATTACTTTCTAGGAATTTTATTTTTTGTGTTTTACATTTAGGTCTGTGATCCATTTTGAGTCAGTTTTGGTGCAGAATGTAAGGTCTGTGTTTAGGTTATTTTTTTTAGTAGGAAAATATGTTCTTGCTTTAGCAAATTTTGCTATCTCCCTTATGCTTTTATTTACATGTTTGCACTTATGTATGTTTCAGTTAAGAAATTTTCACCATTTTTTAGTTTTGAAATTTTTTCTTTAAGAATTATTCTTAGAACATGTTCTATGTAACCACTTTTAGAAATATCAACATATCATTTATGTAAGAGGAAAGTGAGTAACATTTTATATTAAATTTAGATTTCTTTAGCCTTGTTAGTGGTCACTAGCTTATTAGTAAATAAAGTATATTTGTATGCCATTCTGAAACATTGTTATTATAAATATTTGACATAGATACTCCTGATAATTAAAGTTTTTTTTTAATGAAAAATAAAGCCCTGTCTCACCTGGGACAATAAATTGTAAAATGCCACCGATAGCACTGACATTCATCTGTATTCAGGGGATTATTCATTAGTAGTTAATAACCTCGCATTGGAAGAGTTTTTTTAAAGTATTGTTTAACTGTTTAATGAAAAGTTCCCTGGAATTTTATGCTGTATTTTAGAATTTATTCCTTCCTCCTGTCTGTCAATGCGTTTGTTCATTCAACATTTATTGAGTGCTTCCGTACCCATAGTCGGGGGTCAGTGGGTATGTGTAGTATGGATAAATGATGAAATAGAACACAAACGAAGGTATTGTGCATTCTGTCTTTGATGGATACTCACCAATCCTGCTTTCACCGAAGTCTTTCATTGGTCTGCCCGTCCTTACACTGCGTTCCTTACCTGGAAGTTAAGGAGTCATAGAACTAACAGATGAGGATGCCATCTCTCTCTGTGTGTTCCTTAAACAAAGCAAGATTTTAAAAGACATCTTTGTGCCTAGAACACTTTCTAGCCTAAACGGAGGTGCAAATATCGCGGCTGGAGTTTCTGGAATATCTATTATTTCTTTCTGTTTGTCTGTTATTTTTCTGAGAAACAAAGAAAAACAGGTCGCAAACTGAGTAAGGATGAGGGGAGGGGGTTGAGGAGACGTGGTCTGAGATGTTCTTCCAGGAATGCGGGGAGGGAGTGACCAGGGAGATGGGTGCTGGGTACCACCGAGTTCCCGCTTGATGAGAGGTCACGAATTGTGTCCGGGCTCGCACGGCTGTGTGCTTTACGCAGCTTTGTGCGTCCGGACCCCGAGGAGCTGGAGATTCTGCTTAAACCAAGACTGGGATTCATGCAAGCACATCCTGTGAAGGGAGCAAATTGTGGGTTTGTGCCCAAAAGAAATTAAAATAATTTACTAAGGAATTTAAGCTGGTAAGGCTAGAGAGGAAGACGTCGGGGTGGGGGTGATAAGGAACATTGGACACACGGTAAGAGTGATGGGTTGAAGGTTGTAGATGGCCCGAGGCCATTTGCTGCTGGACTTTCTGGAGGGAGGGGAGGGTGCTGCTGAGGGCGGTGTTTGGCTGCATCTTGAAAGTAATGGCTGCTGTGGGCTATTCCGTGCTCCCGAGAGCGCGAGCAGCTGGGGTTTCTGGACCTGCCACCGCTGAGCAGAAGCAGAGGACGTGGACGGGCTGAGACGCAGGGAGGGCCCTGGGCGTGGCCGCTGGCATCGCCCAGCGCTGTGTTGGAAGGAGTTGTGAGAAGTGGCTACTCAAAGCCTTCGAGCAATAAGAGGAAAGAAAAAGGGGTCCAAGAAAAGAAAGATGATCGTTAGGGAGGAGGAAGGTGAGTGCGTCCTGAAGTTGCGGATTCAGAGCTGGTACGTTGTAGGAGGGAGCGGGGAGGGCGTGTGCTCTTAGAAACGACCGCCAGGCTTTGTGACAACTCCTGACCCCACGACCAGGCCTTTGTGGGCACAGCTGGTGCAGAAAACAGCAACTGCCTGGGTGGACTTCGGGGGAAATTCTGCTGAGACTATGGGGACTAAGGGGTTAAAGGTCAGCAACTTCACCAAAGCCTGAGCATGAGTTTAAACATCACCAGGTGGCAGTTTCAGGAGATGTGTGTAAGGGCATGAGCTAACTGCGGGGGCTTTGAGACTGATGATACTGCCTCAAGGGATTGAATCCTACAAGGTCACTATGCAAATGGAAGAAGCCACAAAGATTTGGTTAAAGGGGCAACATACCCTGTTTCTCAGAAATATGTTTTAGAAATAAATTTCATTGGTTGCACGTTTGGGAATCATTTGGTTAGGGAATAAAATAATCTGACTGATGGCCATGTTGCTTCACTGAGATCATCTTTTCAAAAATTAGCCAACATTTAAAGAATTAGTACACAATGAAATAGAAACAGTAGAACTTTATGAGAATATCTTACTATTTTATTAGAAACAAAGTCATTGCTTTTGAGTTGATATTTCATATCCTCTTTATATCCTAATTATTTCTGCAGACTCTTGATGCAGAAGGATTATCGGGTGGGTGGGTGGGTGGATGAAGTTGACTTCTCGTTGACCCTTTAGTAAATCTGAGAAATGGTTTTCTGACAGGGAACGAGGCGGTATATGTGTGTGTGTGAGAGAAGTGACAGGAGCACAGGATCACTGGGGGTGCTTCTCTGAGCTCAGCAAGCAGTGAGAGGTCGCTTTGAGCAGGAGAGAAGATGGACATCTCCTGAAGAGAAGAACCGGGTACAGGACGTCAGTCAGTCCGAGAGAGAGAGAGAGAGAGCGAGCATCTAACAATGCTGCCTGCATTCAGTGACCCTGGAAACTCCTGAGAGGAGAGCCTTTGGCAGAATACACCTCGGGGCACATTATTTATCGATGGAAATAAAATATTTCATAAGAAGTAAGTTGATAGTGGGAATGTGGTATTGACTGCTTGAAAAGGATAGACTTATATTTCAGTAGCACAGGCATCAACGGATACAGAATATGAGGATAAATAAGCTTCTGAACACATTATAAGACAGAAAGAAAGGCTGGGGTGATCTTAGGCTATACTTACGGTGAGAGCTCAGAGCAAACTACAGAACTGAGTGTCACGAGAAAGAAATTAATGTGTCAAATTGCACTTCAATTTTGTTAAGATCTTCAGCTATTTTCAAAGTGATTTTGAATATAGTAGTGAATGTCATTTTCTCTGTGCAGTGATAGGTGAATCATTCAAAAAGGGAAAGTTTAAACATAGAGCAGGAAAAACGACAGGCGCTGGCAACAGGATTTAAGTCCATTAAATGCCAACACGACACTTTTTATAAATTAAAAGAAGAAAAGTGGAAAGAGGTAACAGATGCTTCATGACCAGTTTGTGCAACACTCTGTTGGTTTCAGGGGGTAAGGGAAAGGGCAAACTCTGATTAAGAGAAGATTTAGACTCATGTAAGCTTACAAGAAAAGCATAAGATACAGTTTTTGTGTGGGCCACCAATTCCCGAGCCTTTCCGAGGTCCTGTAGTCAAATATGTTTGCCTTTCATCAACTCCAGCCTCTGCAGGGTTAAGGTTCCATGTATTTCGGATCTGCAGAGTCCTGTATCACATGTGCATCTAATTTCCAACTAACAAAGTTCTGTTGATATATCTTGTCTGTTCTGGGCTACATTATATGTGTCCTTGTATGTTTATATGTCTGTGCCTTTACAATCATTTTACTAGGAAATCAGGAAACATATGCTTCATTAAATCGGCCATATTTAATTCCAAGTACTTTTTAAATATATAAGGAAAAATGAATTAAAATCATAAAACTATTTACTGACAAGTGAGGTATTGAAATGGTGCAGTTTATCTTGGTTTCAAGACATTAACCTAGCTTCACAATTATAATTATATATTTTAGCCATGGGAGGAAGAATAAAAATGATTGGGGAAAAATCCCTAAGAAGAATCAAAAGCAACTATTCTCTTTTACTCTTTCAGAAAATAATTTTTATAGATATTCTATGGGAAGAACTTTACTTGTTGATTTCAAAATTATGAAGATGAATTATACACTAATCCCTTCTAGGGAACATAGTCTAAAGTAAAAGACATAATTTGCGAGATAAATAACCATAGGACTTGATAGAAAATGAGCCTTGCATCAGAAAGTGATGGATAAAATGCCCTGGGAACTTAGGAGAAAGAAGAGGAGAATTGTCTTTCTGGTGGATCTGAAAGGCTTTATGGAGAGGTTGGCCACTGAAGGTTTTAGAATTTGGAGTTGCTTTGGGGCCAGTACACAGCTTTGAAGGGACGTACTGAGTGAGAGACAGAACATGCTTAGATTAAAATGCTGGAAACAGGAAACCCAGCTGGGTCAGAGGGTCAGAAACAGAGTGAAAAACTGTGTGGGGAAGCAGTTGAGCTTGGTTATTGGTTCTGTAACCGTGAGGAGGTTTAGGGATTTTCAGCAAGGCTGTGAGATGCTAAGAGCTGGGCATCGAGCTCAGTCCTGCAACTGTGAATATTTCACTAAGGGGGGAATTACTTTTGAAAATTTTACAAGTCAGAAAAATGGAATTTATTGAAGTAAGTGCAGTATAGGTCTCCATCTGTGGAGCCAGGAGCCCCTGCGCCATGAACCGGTAGGAAACTTAGATGGTAACTGAGACAAATTTCTGGAGGCTGAATGCAGACCAGCAGGAGAATGAGAGAACCCTGTGGGTCTGTGTCTGCAAGGGGGGTGGCTGTATCCTGTGTTCTACTCACATGCCCAGAGCATTCTCCAGAAGAAAGACGTGGTCTCCAGGGGAAGCGACTTTATCGAGGCTCTGGGATGAGGATTTACTCTCAGTAATGGAGTACCCTCCTAAGGGGAAGGAAAGCCCTACCACCGGAGAAACGGTTGTGAAGGTCACAGCCCAGAGACACAGACACACTGAAACACTCAGATTTAATCATAAGGGAATAGAAGGCTTCCCGCCCACAGCTTCCCATCACACCAGCAGGCTCTGTATAACAGCGAGGTTACAGCAGAGCAGATGCAGGATAGACTCTCTGAGGAGAAGTATTGAGGAAACCAAAGTCAGGAAGGAGCACAGCAGGGAGCTGAGGAGAAGTGGTACAGATGGACAGAGAGACATGATAAAGTGGAATCTTTTAAATGCTCAAATAAAACCGGAGAGGGCAGAAAAAAAAAGAGGGGTTAAAAATAGCAAATCCAACAAATAGAAGGCAGAAAAATGGTAGCTGTTGACCTAAGACCCAGCCATATGTTGTTTACAAGAGACTCACTTTATTTATTTTTTCTTTTTTTGTTTTTTTTTTGGTACGTGGGCCTCTCACTGTTGTGGCCTCTCCCCTTGCGGAGCACAGGCTCCGGACGCGCAGACTCAGCGGCCATGGCTCACGGGCCCAGCCGCTCCGCGGCATGTGGGATCTTCCCAGACCGGGGCACGAACCCGTGTCCCCTGCATCAGCAGGCGGACTCTCAGCCACTGCACCACCAGGGAAGCCCGAGACTCACTTTAAATACAAAAACTCAGCTGGATCACAAGTCAGGGGAAGGAGAAAGATATGCCATGCTAACCCAATCAGATGAAAGCTGGAGTAGCTTTATTGATTCTGGAAAATTCTAATTCCAAACAAAGAAAAATAGCAGGGATAAAGAGGAGCATTACATCGTAATAAAGGGCTCCGTTTTCCAAGAAGACATAGCAATGCTAAATGTGTTTGCACCTAATGAGAGTGTCAAAACGGCACCTGAAACCTGGGTTCCCCTCTTGGTGGGTGTTGAGCCCATAGACGTAGCCAAGGCAAAGACTGGGAGAAGGAAGGATTTATTACATGGAGCAAGTAAGGAGAACGCCGGGGATCTCTCCCAAAGCGGTGTCTCCCCAACAGCAAAACTGGGGAAGTTCAGAGCTAAAGCTACGTGCATATTCATGAGGGGGGGTTGAGCAGAGGAGACTTCAGCATAGAGTTGGGGCAAAGGTCAACTGAGTCCAGTCTTTAGTTGATTGAAGTCAAGAGGGTCAACGTCATCATTCCATCCTCCACCTGGGAGGGAGCCTGAGTTCCTGCAGAATTGGAGCACGTGTTCTGTACATCCCTTGAGGAACTCGGACTCTGTTTTATTGCTGAACGATTGTTTCTTGACGGCTTTTCCTTTGTTCCTGCATTCCTTTGTTCCCTGAAGATGATTAATTACTGAGACCTGTTCAAGGGTAAGCACTGTGTCCAGGCTCAGATCCCCAAATGGCTTCGGCCAAAAATGGCTTCTCTTATGTCAGGAAAGCCATGCCTTGTTCTCTCTCCCTGGGGACCCCTTACCCTATCTGGTTACAAAAATACGTAAAGCAGACACTGATGGATATGAAAGGAGAAATAGATGAACCCATTATTATAGTTTTGACCTCAAAACCCCTCTTTCAGTAGTTGATAAATAAAACAGGCAGAATATCGGCAAAGATATAAATGATTGCACGGTCCTGTCAATCACCTTGTTGTAGTTGACACTTGTTAGAAGTAAGCATTAAACTGCAGCAGAGAACACACTCTTCTCAAGCTCACGGGAAACCTCACACCCTGGGACCCAGAACACAACTAACAGATAACTAAGAAATAGATGTTGTACAAAGTATGTTCTCACAACACAGTGGAGTCAAACTAGAATTCAGTAAAAAAACAATAACTGGAAGTTCCAAAATATTGGGAGAATAAACAGCACATTTCTAAATCTGCAAGAGAAATTTAGAAATACCTTCAACTGGGTGAAAATGAAATTATAATTAATCAGAAAGTGTGGGATGCAGCAAAAGAAATGCTTACAGGGAAGTTTATAACATTAAACACCTATATCGTCAAAGAAGAGAGATCGAAATGCAGTAATCTAAGTCTACACTTTAAGCAACTAGAGAAAGAAGAGCAATGTAATCCCCAAACAAGTAAAGAATAATAAACAATAAAAATTAGAGTAGAAATTAATAAAATTGAAAACAAGAAAATAGTATATAAAATCAACATTTAATTTTTTTTGAAAAGGTCAATAAGTTGTAGCATTTGGGAGAAGAGGAAGATAGAGGGAACAATTTACCAATATCAGAAATATGAGGGAGGTCCTCCCTACTGACCTGTGGACATTAAAAGGACCATAAAGGAATAGTGTGATGACTCTAGGCCCACAACTTGATAACTTAGCTGAAATGGACCAATTTCTTGAGAGACACAAACTCCCTACCTCTCATCAGGAGAATTTGATAACTGAGGAGGCCTGTGAATATTAAATAAGTCAATTAATATATAATTAATTAAATATTAAATAATCTTAATTGTTTAAGGTTATTAATTAATTTAATATAATTAATTAAATATTAAATAATAACCTTCCAAAAAATAAAGAACCAGTGATGGTTTCACTGGTGAATTCAGCTAAATATTTAAGGAAGAAATGATAGTAATTCTCCACCAATTCATCCAGAAAACAGAATCAGGGGAACACTTCTTAACTATGCTGCCAGTATTACCCTAGTACCAAACAAATAAAGATGTTACAAGAAAGGAAAACTATAGCTCAATATCTCTAATGAACATATATGCAAAAATATTCAGCAAAGTAATAATAAATCAAAATCAACACTATACAAATAAGTACACAGCACAACAGAGTGTGATTTATTCTCACTATGCAAGGCTTGTTCAGAATTTGAACATCACTCAGTGTAATCAACATTAAGAGGCAAAAGAAGAAAAATCCTCCTATCCTATCACTTGTTGCTAGAGAGACATTTGGCAAAATCCACTTCACGCTCATGAAAAAAACTCAGCAAGATAGGACTGCAGGGGAACTTTGTAAACATAATAAAGGACACGGACACAAAACCTACAAATGATACTTAATGGGTTGACAGTGGATTCTTTCCCCTTAAGATCAAGAATGAGTAAGCTCTTTCATCACTTTTCCATGGATATCAAACCTTCTGCGATGGTTAATTTCCTGTGTCAATTTGATGGGGTGACGAGATGCCTAGATATTCGGTTAAACATTATTATGGCGTATGTGAGGGTATTTCTGGATGAACCAGTAGACCGAGCAAAGCAGAATGCCCTCCCGAATGGGAGTGGGCCTCCTCTAATCTGTTGAAGGCCTGGGTAGAATAAAAGGCTGAATAAAGAAGAATTCTTTCTGTCTGGCCATCTTTGAGCTGAGACGTTGATCTGCTCCTGTCTTTGGACTTGGACTCAGACTGGAGCATACACCATTGGCGCTTCTGTTTCTCAGGCCTTCGGACTGGAACTGGACCGATCCGTTCTCCTGGGTCTGGGCTTTCCAGCCTCTGCAATCACACGACCAGTTCCTTATAATAAATCTTTTCACATATACACACACTATTGATTCTGTTTCTCAGGAGAACGCTGGCTAATACACTCTCTTTGTTCACAGCTGAAAATGTTGTATAAGTAGGGAATCCCAGTGGTTCAACAAGACACTTTCCAGCACTAATAAGCAAAGAGGCGAGGAGACAGCAAACAAGGAGAATACACAGAAGTCAACTGCTTTCCTGTGTGCGTCAAGGAACAACTAGAATTTGACTTTAAGGAAACAAAGCCATTTACCATATAACCAAACAAATGAAATACTTAGCTGTAAAACTAAAAAAGAAAAATTTAGAGGATCTGTGTGTGGAAAGCTCTAAAACCTGAATGAAAGAAATATAATTATCTCAATAAATTTAGAGGTATTCCAGGTACATAGATAGGAAGACTCAATATTGTTCAGATGCCAGTTCTTCTCAAGTTTTATCTACATATTCAGTGCAATCCCATTCAAAATCCCAGCAAGCAGTTTTTAAAAATGAGACTTTATTTTTTCAGAGCAGTTTTAGGTTCACAGCAAAAGTGAGTGGAAAGTGCAGAAATTTCCCATATACCCCTGCCCCCACCCATGCACAGTCTCCCTACCATCAGTATCCCCACCAGAGGGTTCATTTGTTAACAATTGATGAACCTGAATTAACACATTGTAATCACTCAGTCCATGGTTTACATTAGGGTTCACTCTTGGTGTCGTACATCCTGG
Source organism: Grampus griseus (assembly GCF_964374135.1). Lineage (NCBI taxonomy): Eukaryota > Metazoa > Chordata > Mammalia > Artiodactyla > Delphinidae > Grampus > Grampus griseus. Next base: position 114,241,840 of record NC_139000.1, read on the forward strand.
GAGTATTGATAAATGTATAATAACCTGTGTCCACCATTATAATGTCACACAGAATAATTTCACTGCCCTAAAAGTCCTTTGTGCATCACCAATTCATCCTCCCTCCCCACTAACCTCTGCAAGCACTGATCCTTTCACTGTCTCCATATCGATAGGGTTGCGATTGATAGATCCAATGAGAAGACTGTTTAACTGAGTGAGAAGTGCCAAACTGTCTTCCAAAGTGGCTATGTCTCCATAGTTTTCCTTTCACTGTCTCCATAGTTTTGTCTCCATAGTTTTAATTATGGACACAAGTCCTTTTTAGTAGATATATGTTTTGTAAATGTTTTCTACTAATCTATAGTTACCTTTCTTTCTCCTAATAGTGACTTTCACAGGGTAGAAGTTTTTAATTTTAATACAGTCTACTTTATTTTTTCTCTCATAGATTGTGCTTTCAGTGCTGTATTTAAAGTCTTGGAGTTGAAATCGTACCATGTGTAGCCTTTTCAGGTTGGCTTCTTTCACTTAGTGATATATGCATGTAAGTTTCTTCCATTTGATTTTATAGCTTATTTCTTTTCAGCTTTCTTGATGTATCAGTTTATCCATTCACCTACTGAAGGACGTGGTTGGTTCTAAGTTTTGTCAATTATGAACAAAGTTGCTCTAAGATACATTCATGTGTAGATTTTCAACTCATTTGGGTAAATGTCAAGGAGCCTGCTTGCTGGATCATAGGTAGGAGTATGCTTAGTTTTGTAAGAAAACACCAAACTGTCTTTCAAAGTGGCTGCACCATTTCTGCGTTCTCACCAGCAATGCATGGGAGTTCCTGTTGCTCCACATCCTTGCCAGCAATTGGTGCTGTCAAGTGTTTTGGATTTTGGCCATTCCAATAGGTGTGTGATGCTGTTTTGTTCTAATCTGCAATTCCCTGATAACATATGACGTGGGCCAGCTTTTCATATGTTTATTTGCCATCTATATATCTTCTTTGGTGATGTGTCCGTTCAGATCTTTTGCCCATTTTATTAATCAGGTTGTTTGTTTGTTTTTGCGGTACGCGGGCCTATCACTGTTGTGGCCTCTCCCATTGTGGGGCACAGGCTCCGGACGCGCAGGCTCAGTGGCCATGGCTCACGGGCCTAGCCGCTCCGTGGCATGTGGGATCTTCCCGGACCAGGGCACGAATGTGTGTCCCCTGCATCGGCAGGCGGACTCTCAACCACTGTGCCACCAGGGAAGCCCTGTTTGTTTTTTATTATTGAGTTTTAAGAGTTTTTGGTGTGTTTGGATAACAGTCCTTTATCAGATGTGTGTTTTGCAAATATTTTTTTCCCAGTCTGTGGCTTGTCTTCTCATTTTCTTGAGCAGGATATATTTTTAGATATAGAAAAACTGATAGTAAACTTTATTTGGAAAAGTAAAAGACTCAGAAGAGCCAACAAAGTTCTGAAGAAGGAAAATGAGGACTCAAACTACCGTATCAGAGGATTTACTGTAGAGCTACTATAATCAAGACAGTATTATATGGGCATAGCAATAGATATATAAGTGACTTCAGTTGTAACAAAATACCACAAACTAGGTAGATTATATACAACAGAAATTTATTTCTCCCTGTTCTGGAGGCTGAAAGTCCAAGATCACGGGGCCAGCATGGGTTGGGTTGGGTTCTGGTGAGAACCCTCTTCCAGGTTCATAGTAGATACCATCTCACTGTGCCCTCATGTGGTGGAAGGGATGAGGGATCTTTCTGGGACCTCTTTTATCAGGGCTCTTGTGCCATCGTGAGGACTCCACCCTTATGACCTTTAAATTAAAAACTTCTACCCTGTGAAAGTCACTATTAGGAGAAAGAAAGGTAACTATAGATTAGTAGAAAACATTTACAAAACATATATCTACTGAAAAGGACTTGTGTCCATAATTAACAAAGAACTTTTAAAACTCAACAGTAGGAAAACAAATTTATTTTAAAACAGGTAAAGAATCTGAACAGATACCTCATCAAAGATGATAAAGAGCTGTCAAATAAACATATGAAAAGAAGCTCAACATCATTTGTCAATAGGTAGTTAAAAGTAAGTCAATAATACCACCTGTGTACCTGTTAGGAAGGTTAAAGTCTGATGACACCACCAATTGTTGATAAGGGTGTTGAGCAACAAGAACTCTCATTCTTTGCTGTTGGGAATGCAAAATGGTGCAGCCACTTTGGAAGACAGTTTGGCACTTCTCACTAAGTTCAACAGTCTTCTCATTGGAGCTATCAGTCGCAACCCTATGTATTTACCCAACAGATTGGAAAACTCACATGTACAGAAACCTTGCACACAAATGTTTCTAGCAGCCTTCTTCATAATCACTAAAAGCCAGAGGTAACCAAGATCAAGATGTCCTTCAATAGAAGAAGGTATAAATAAAGAGGGTATAGATATGCAATGAAGTATTATTCAGCAATAAAAATAAGTGATCAGTCCAGCCAAGGATGCTCTTTTTTTTTTTTTTTTTTTTTTGCGGTACGCGGGGCTCTCACTGTTGTGGCCCCTCCCGTTGTGGAGCACAGGCTCTGGACGCACAGGCTCAGCGGCCATGGCTCACGGGCCCAGCCGCTCCGCGGCATGTGGGATCTTCCCAGACCGGGGCACGAACCCGTGTCCCCTGCATCGGCAGGCGGACTCTCAACCACTGCGCCACCAGGGAAGCCCCCAAGGATGCTCTTAAATGCGCATCCGTAAGGCGCTAAATGTTCGTAATACGGGGGCATGGTTGTGGGGCATGTGAGAATAGTCTGTCCTATATTCTCAGTTTTCTATAAATCTAATACTGTTTTATAAAGATTTTATTTTAAAGCATTTAACATTTAAGAAGCTATCTCATTATATTTTAGAATCATGAGTTAGAGCTAACTATAGAAATTCCATGGTGAGTTGTACTCTGTTTCTTGCAAAATTAAAATAGAAGGAAGAAAGTGAAAACAGAAATTAAAGTAATATCCAGGTTCCTGGAATCATCATGTTATTGAAGTAACTGATTTCCCAGGTTCATCTGGTGAATAAAGTGGAGAAAAGCTGAGATGTAGTTATGAAGTTCTAAGTTTTTCAAAATTCTCTGGTTTCATGGTGTCCTGATAGCTTATCTTTCTAGCCAGAATCCCCAGTAGCAGAATAATCTTAACTGTTGACGTTTTTTCGTATTTGGTAAGTTCTACAAAAATTCGCTGGTTTCAAATATGTTAAATTGAATTATCTGATAGTTATATATTTATTAATATTGTGCAGAGGCAATTTAAATTTGTACCCCTTATTTCTTCCTTAACATAAAATGTGGTAGTCTGGTAAATGAATAGATTGATAGATTTTATTCTTTGATTTCCTTTAATCATATGCTCCAATGATTTAGAATGATGGTAGCCCAGATTAATATTCCATGTCAATAAATGTTGCCAGTTGTTGCTTTTACTCTGTAGTATCTGTGTTCTGACAAACGCAATAGTTTATCTTGATCCCGTTATATATGAGATAAAAGGAATTAATATGACATGATATTGTGAGTCAGTTATTTAAACTGATCATTTCACCATTGTTTAATTTTCTTTTATAAATGCTTAAAAAGAAGTGCTTTAATTTCTATGGAATTTTAAGGAATTTAATTAGATTTTTTCTTTTTATTTATCTGTAGCAATTATACAGTTTTTATCAAGCAGAGTCCAGGAGATGAGTTTTATTGTGTTATTGATTAAATTTAATTTTGCTGATTAAACAGATTCATCCTATGAACAGTTATACTCCAAACCAAGGGTTTGTACTCATATTAAAATGTTTAAAGAAACTACATATTTACAATCTATTTTGTTTCTAGAAGCCTCAGGGTTAAACTTCCTTTTCAGCATGGTGTGACATTCTCACTCATTTTCCAAATAGATTTTTGTGGAAAAGATTTGAGGCGTTGCTGAAACCGTGATAACCTCTTTGTTAGTTTATCATTACATTTGCATATACTTCATAGCTTAAGAAATTTATCACAGTTTTTTTTCATGGAAGCCATAGATCAAACTTACTTTACAAATATGGTAAATAAATGCACATCATTTTGCTTGTGTAAATACTCCCTTTAAGAGAGTATTTTAAGAGAAAAGTAGAAGTACAGCATGTCCCTTTATGGAAGCTGTAATGTGTGGCGTAAGGGGTTTCCCCCGTTAGGAATATAAGTAGCAAAGATACTGTGCTTTCTGGGTCATCTTCTACTTTCCTTTTGCAAGCCCGTCCTCCTCCAGATCCTAGCATACTCCTGGCAGACATTCTCTTTTTTCTCTAATGACTTTCTTTGAATTCTCTCAGAATGACTGCCCTGCTCTGATTTGATAAAATGCATTTGAAACTTGCAGTGAATTGGTGTTGATCTTACTTTAAAATGTAGCTCTTCATTCTTTGTGGAAATTGGAAACAGTGATAACTTGGAGAATACAAATTACCAGAATATCCTAAAGACTAACTTTAGTCAGATCTTTCAGTGTCCTGGGCACTACTTTTGTAAACTTCCTACTCTGTTCTAGGTAGTGGTAAGGTTCTGCATCTTTTTAACTTCATTTCTCCAGACACTGAGGAAGATGCTGCTAAGCAGTGAAATTCCCAACAGTGAAGAATGATAGAGTTTTTCATTCAGAAGGCTGATAGTCCATACATTTAGTAGCTCCTAAAAGCATCACCTTTATCGACCCTGAACATTTCTCCGACCCGCAGTGTGGTCAGTCTCTCTTTCAACTGCCGTAGTCTCCATAACGTCAAGTAAACAGTAGGGGGTTTTCTTGATTGTCTGTGCATTCCGTGTTTTCGCTCGCCAAGCTGTTAGTAAGTTTTATAAAGCCCTATATAATAAAAATGGTAGAGACATTCCAAAGAATTATTGATTGGATGATTAATTTTCCTTCTCCTCAGTTGTTTCAGTTTTCTTACTATGAACATAATTCATCTTTTTTTTGTGTGTGTGTGTAACGCGGGCCTCTCACTGCTGTGGCCTCTCCCGTTGCGGAGCACAGGCTCTGGACGCGCAGGCTCAGCGGCCACGGCTCACGGGCCCAGCCAATTCGCGGCATGTGGGATCTTCCCGGACCGGGGCACGAACCCGTGTCCCCTGCATCGGCAGGCGGACTCTCAACCACTGCGCCACCAGGGAAGCCCCATAATTCATCTTAACTCATGAAGTCCAGTATGTTGGAGATGTTGCCTTATCACAATGGAAAAAGTATCATTTACTTTGACTTACGGCACATTGTATCATAATCATATTAAAGCTCTAAGATGGAATTCTTTTTGTTTTGGTGATTTAGTCCAGTTTCTATTGTGAATAATCAATGCATACTGTTAAGCAGTTAAAGTAATATACTCCTCATTTTTATGTCTTTTTATTGTATCCTAATAGCCAAAAAAATGAATATGTAATGTAATTTCAGGTACGATAAAGACTATCTGGAAACCTGGAAACTAAAACCAGTCTAAATGGATAATGAGTGATGGACAATTTTAGTAAGGGTGAGAGAAAACACATTTCTGAGCTGACATTTAGTGAGGTCTAATGAAGCAGTGTGAGGCTCTGAATAGGAACAGTTCACGGCAGCAGCAAGATCTGTGTTGCTGGTGTGGAAAGAGGAGGATGGATAGAGAAGGTGTGTCCCTGGTGTGGATAGAGAGGAGGGTGGATAGAGATGAAGTGGAGAAGAAGGGCAGGGGCTGGACGTTTAGGACCTTGTGCAGTGGAAGTGACAATGGGTAGCAAGCACTGAATTGTAACGTGGTAATGAAGACTCCCGGGGCCTGGCCCCCAGTTCTCACAATGGCACCAAGGCCAGTGACTGGCGAACAGAAAGAGTTTATAAATTAAATGTTTAGGACATAAATAAATTAATAAAAATAAGTAAAAGGGAGGCTCATCCTTGAGAATAATTTCATGCGAACCTCATCCCAACCCTGCTTCTTCTCTTTTTTTGTTTTTATCAATACAAGTGAGGTGACTAAATTTCTTCATTACTTGTAGGGTCCCAAATTCAGTGCCTTTTTCAATTTAAGAATTACAATCTCAAATGGAAATTTATAGTTTGAAAATTTTTTGGGGGGGCGGCTGAAACCACATCTCATCCCACTCAGCACCTCACAAACCTGTAGATAATCAAGTCTTCTAATGAATGATTTTTATTTTCATTTATATGTTGCTTTTCTAACATAGCACAAGTATCTTCAGATTTTTCCACTATCCAAGCATGAGAATTTTGATCACTTATTTTGAACATATTTTGCGGAGGTTTGACTGGTTAGAATAGAATAAGAAGCTTGAAACTTAGATACTTACCCTGTTTTATTATATTTTTGGTCTCTGAGGACTTTATCTTCATCTCTAAGGATGCAGTATCCAGGAAAAAAGAACTGGTCTGACAGTTGAAGGCGTGTTCTAAATCAGAAATCCTGTGTCTCAGAAGACAACTCGGGACTCTGCTGCCCGCATAGGAAGGGCAGAACTGGCGGCATCCCAGGGCCCCTTGCCTGCTCTAGTTTTCTCATACTACTACTGCATTCTAACATACACCCAATATAACACTGTCATGAATTTACTGAAAAAAAATTTTGTCATCTGTCTCACTCCCTCCATGATATAAGCATCACAGAGGTGAGAAATTTTGTCTGTTTTCCATGATGTACACCCATTAACAAAAAAGGGCCTGGCACTTACTAGACTTTTGGTTAAATGAAAACATGAACACATGCATGAAATTACTGCTTGAGTTTTCAAGTAATAATGAGAATTTGGAAACATCTTTGGAGATTAGTAGGTTGATGAATTAAAATATCAAGTATAAATCACATAGATTTTTGTCCCTGCACCTCATAATTGACAAAATGCATGACTTTGATATATTGAAGTTAATATTCCTTAACTGCCTGCAGCTTCTGTTTAGTCATCCTTTCATAGGTGACCGATTAACAGGATCTTTTGTGAGTTACATATAACCAAGGTAAAATAATGTATACACAGTGTAAAACTCACAAAAAATACGAATGTAAGCACAAGCAGATTAAGAAATGAGACATTGGGCTTCCCTGGTGGTGCAGTGGTTGGGAGTCCGCCTGCCGATGCAGGGGACGCAGGTTCGTGCCCCGGTCCAGGAGGATCCCGCGTGCCACGGGGCGGCTGGGCCTGCGTGTCCAGAGCCTGTGCTTCGCGGCAGGAGGGGCCGCAGCAGTGAGAAGCTCGCGTACGACAAAAAAAAAAAAAAAAAAGAGACATTGTTAATACTCCTAAAGTCCCCAGTTTATCAGTTGAATTCTTTTTCTGCCCCACACGAGGGTAACATCCAATCTGAATTCTGTCATTATTAGTCTGCGATTTCTCATTCCAGTTTACTACACGTTTATCTCCCATTCCTCTTGTTTTCTATTTTTATATACATGTCATCATGTTGTATATGTTGTTCCATGACGTGCTTTTGTTACTCAGCACTGATTTGGAGATTCACCTATAACAGATATTTAATTCGAGTGAATATATTACAGATACATAGTATATCTGTGTATATATATATATAATTCCAGTGAATACATATATTACTAAAATCTGTTGCATTCTATACTGTGATGAGATGCAGTATTCATTCACTTAAATCCTATACACCAATGATAATAAATGGAAAATATATATATATACACATACACACATCCCTTCTCCTGTCGGTGGACACACGTGGGTTCTGTTTTCCTGCTTCTGCAAACTGTGATATTGGGGACTGTTCATCCTTGTAGGTGGACCTCTGGTAGCGGAGCTGCTGTGTCAGGGAACAAGCAGATCATCACACGCAGAAACGTGACAGTGCACGTGGTCCTGAGTTATGAGTCCATGTCCATGCCAATGCTTGGAATTCTCAGTGTGAAAGAAACAAATAAAAGCCAGTGTATTGGACTTCAAATGGTATCCCATGTGGTTGGCATTTGTTTTTTCCTGGCTGAATAACTTTGAGACCTTTTTCTTTTGATAAAGTTTGGCCATTGGTGCTTTCTGCTCCTCCAAGTGCCTGTTTATATGAAGTTTACTCATTTTCTGTCAGGTCACCTGTTTTTGCTGCCGTTGTTGTTGTTCAGTTGCCACTTTAAAAAATTCTGGATATCTTTCTTTTGTTGATTTTATATGTTGCAAATAACTCCTCTCGCTCCATACTGCTTTATTTTTGTTAACTTGTATTAATGGGTGGCTTTGACGACAAAAGTTTGGAATTTTAGTGTGTTTAAATTAATATCTCCTCTTGGAAAGAATTCCTTGTTTCTTAATAAATATATCCTGCCCAGTTTTGAAATGATGCCAATATTCTTCTAAATGCAGGACAAAATTTTCAATAATCTGTTTTTAATTTTAAAATTTAGACAGTATTTTTGTGTATATAAAGTATGAGATAGTGATCCAGCTTCTTTCATTTCTTTGTGGATGACCTGTTGTTTCAGACCGTTCGTAGAATAATGCATTGGATTCCACGTGTAAGTGATAGCATGATATTTGTCTTTCTCTGTCTGGCTTACTTCACTCAGTATGACAGTCTCCAGGTCCATCCATGTTGCTGCAAAAAGCATTATTTCTTTCTTTTTTATGGCGGAGTAATATTCCATTGTATATATGTACCATATCTTCTTTATCCATTCATCTGTCAATGGACATTTAGGTTGTTTCCATGTCTTGGCTATTGTAAATAGTGCCGCAGTGAGCATTAGGGTGGATGTATTGTCTTTTCAAATTATGGTTTTCTCCAGGTATGTGCCCAGTAGTGGGATTGCTGGATCATATGGTAACTCTATTTTTAGTTGTTTATGGAACCTGCATACTGTTCTCCATAGTGGCTGCACCAATTTACATTCCAACAGTGCAAGAGGGTTCCCTTATTCTCCACACCCTCTCCAGCATTTATTGTCTGTAGATTGTTTTGATGATGGCCATTCTGACTGGTGTGAGGTGATACCTCATTGTCGTTTTGATTTGCATTTCTCTAATAATTAGTGATGTTGAACATATTTTCATGTGCTTTTTGGCCATCTGTATGTCTTCTCTGGAGAAATGTCTATTTAGATCTTCTGCCCGTTTTTTTAGTGAGGTTGTTTGTTTTTTTGATATTGAGTTGCATGAGCTGTTTATAGATTTTGGAGATTAATTCCTCATCAGTTGCTTTGCTCTCAGTCAGAGGAGCATGCGGGGGTGTAGGGCCCGAGCTCAGGGTCAGGTAAGTCCTGGATGTCAGGACAACCTTTTCTTTCCTTCTTTTCTTCCCTCCCTCTTTCCTTTCCTTTCCTTTCCTTTTCTTTCTGGAGCCAACGCCCTGCAGATTTGATCCTGTGTGGGATCGGTGTTACCGCTGCTGGGAACTCCGTCTAGGGCAGCGGAGGCCACGGGCTACTGCTCCCCCAACCTCACCAAGAGGTGAGAACCAGAAAGACTGAGGCCAAATTCACCGCAGCCGTTTTAGTAAACAGGCACAGACGCAGTCATGCCGCTGCTCCATGTGCTTGAAAACCTCAGAGTCTGACATGATCCCTGCAGGAGTGGTTCCCGCTGCGGGGACGGTGACGTAAAGCAGAGCTCAGAAAACTTTCTGTAAAGGGCCAGATGTGCTAGGTTTTCTGGGCTGGGGTCTCTGTCACGACTACTGAGCTCCGGTGTCGAAGTGCCCAAAGAAGCCATAAGACAATATGTACAGAATGAGCTGGGCGTCAACACACCTGTATTTACCAACCAGGCAGCGGACCTTCTGTGGCCCGTGGGCTGGTGTTTCCAGGATTCCGATGAAAAGGCGAGATCGGCCAGGCTTTTGGTCGCGCTTCTGGTCGCGTGTCTATGAAGAGAGATGACACCAACCAGGCAGACCTCACCAGGGCTTTGGGGCCCTTGCACTTTCTCTCCTACGTGTGCACGTCTGATGCCAAGTAATGAAAATCGCCTGTAGATTTTCACAAGGTTGCGATCACTCCGTAGCTGTCCCTACAATGTCGATTCCTGTTTCGGGCAACTCAGGTGCTGCCGGGTCACCTCCAGGCCTTATACACAGTTAAGTTCTGCACCTGCATCCAAGCTCTGCCTACCACGTGTTTTAAAGTGAATTTCCACCCGGAGGATTTACCTGTCTGCTTCGTGAGGATGCAGTTGTTGATGAGGGGGGGCACATGGTGGGGTGGGAGGAAGAAAAGCCCCTGCACGCTGTCATTAGGAAGGTGGGGACTGACACTGGCCAGTGTCTCTGTTCCCTCCTGGCTCCCAGTAAGGCCTCAGCCTGCTCTGGACCCCCGCCGTGTCTTCTTTCCTTCACGCCTGGTTTCAGCTATAGCCTTGCTCACCGCCGGCCCCTGGGCTCTTTCACTGTCTCTGTCCTGCTGCTGCTCCAAGAGCTTAGTTCTCTGCACGGTTCCCATTCAGAGAGGGAGATTTAATCGCCAGAACATCAGTGATGTTGTTGTGAAAGGACTTTTCTGCCCTTTTCAAAGTTTGATGTCGGGGTGGGTCTCTTTGGTAGATTAATGTTGTCTTTCATCCACAGTAACTACACGTTGACATCTTCTGCATTAATATACTGAGTGCAGTTACATGGATGAGTGAGTGAGCAAAGAATTGAAGGAATGAAAGTATTAACAGGAGGTTCTGATAGTAGTTCACTAACATTATTTGGAAGAAGGCAGCAACGCTTTATTTATTTGAGGGCTCATTAAATGCCATAAATTGCATTTTCAGGTTCCCAGTGAAGGTGGTTTTATCCAGAGTTTTTCAGTTGAAGCTAAAAGTGTGTAGCTTTTTTTTTTTTTTTTTTTTTTTTGCGGTACGCAGGTCTCTCGCTGTTGTGGCCTCTCCCGTTGCGGAGCACAGGCTCCGGACGCGCAGGCTCAGCGGCCATGGCTCACGGGCCCAGCCGCTCTGCGCCATGTGGGATCTTCCTGGACCGGGGCACGAACCCGTGTCCCCCGCATCAGTAGGCGGACTCTCAACCACTGCGCCACCAGGGAAGCCCAGTGTGTAGCTTTTTCACGGTCCTTCACCAGTTGACTGTAGAGCTAGAGCTTTCCCCATGTCCGTGTCTGTAGTATTTCTGTACCGTCTGCCATTCCGCGTTGCCTCAAGAGCCAGCACAGTAGTGGAAACGGAGGTTTGCAGGGTGAGCTTCAGAGAAACCTTGCCACGGGTGTAGGGCGTCACCGCCAAGCGGGAGGAGAAGCTGGCGGAGTCGCGCGAGGCAAGGACTCCTTCCGGCGTGACGTCATCACAGCCCGCCTTCAGGGTCGGGCAGGAGGAAGGAGACTCGGGCTTCACTCCCCAAGCTGAGGCGCCGTTCACGGCTCATGATGGCTTTCTGTCTCTTCTCGTACTCTCCTGCGTCTCATCTGAAGCCACTCCCCTCCGGCTGCCTGGTGAGCGTCCAAGCGCTCTGCTTGCACTTCTCCTGGGGGCCCTGCATTCCTAAGGTGACTTATAAGGTCCTCCTTGTTGTTTCTACTTCCCTCCGGGACGGGGCTGGGTGAAAGGCGCACCCTGTGGCTGAGAATCCCGAGCTACTCTACCTTCCTGTAACTGCTTCTCAGGGATGATGGACTGCTTGCCCTCAGGGGATGCTGGCAACGGAGACAGCTGATCAATCCAAGCGACAGATTGCTGGGGACACCAGACACTCGTGTGCAGGTGGCTGTCCCAGTGTCACCTGCCACTCGCTCCCTCAGTTCTGATGCAACAAATCACAGGTGGGGACTGTGCTGTGGGAAACCGCACTTCTGTTTGAGGATGTGAAAAGCCCTACAGAGTAGGAATCTGACTTTAGGGACAAATACAGTTATATCTGAGGGTGGAGACCGTTAGTAATAGCCGCGTGTGGAAAATGGCAGGAGCGGAGATCACTGGTAAAGGGAGAATTCGCCATCGATGGGTTTGCAAGACCTTACCTGCTCCCACAGACAGCAGAGGCTCTTGAGTTCATTACAGGGATTTTTAACTTTACTTGCTGGCTTTTCAACTGTCTAAATCCTTTTATCTTTGTAGCATATATGGCCTCCCAGCCAAAACTGGTAAACACAATTCTGATCTAATTTAATACCTACATCAGCGTACATTTTAAATATCGTATCAGCAGGTCCATAAACAGCTCTGCTAATAATGTATGAAATAACACAGCTCCAGACACATTACCATTGCCAACACCAAAGTAAAATCCCATTTACTTTTGCCTAAAAGTGTTTGATACTGAATTTGCTTTCCCCTGGACTGTAATTAACAACACTTTGAACTGCTAACAAGATTCCATTGACTGGTGATATTAATCACACGTTCACAGAGAAATTGGCTATTGCGTTTGATTTTTTTTTTTCTTATGTGCATCTAATCACTGATTAAAACTAAGGAAATGGATCTTTTCACCATGCTCCTTGGACATTTATTTTCTTGGTAGGTTTAGTCTATAAAGATTTCTCCCTCTCTATTGGATCTTGCTTCTAAATTTCTATAGATGTGGAATAAGCCCAAGAAACAGTATTTCTTGTCAAGAGGAACAGTTTATTCCAGATAATTAAATTCAAGATAGTTCAAAGAAAACACAGCAAGGAGCATAAATTAGGTTCTATCAAGGGATATAGGACGTTCCTCGTGAATGGATACTGACAAAACAATTTTGTGGGAAGCTGTAAAAAGTCATTAATAGTTTTGAAACTTTTGAAAACTAGCGTATGAGAAGAAAGCTGCAAGGTTTAGTTCTGTGTCTTTAGAATATGCTTCAGACGTTCACAGCTGTTTCATCTTTATATTTGACAGTATTCTGAGTTTGCATGTAAGATTTCTGCACATACACTCTTATGAATGCTAGGGTAGATTTTTTTTTTTTTTTTTTTGCGTTTGCTCAAATGCCATTTTGAGAAGCAAAGAATAAAATGTAAATATCAAAATGGAATGAATTTGGAAAAACAAAAGGGATCTTCCCGATGATCATAGGATCTCTCTTACCTATAAATAGTATTCAGAACCGTCTTGTGACATAGCCCCAGAGTCAGACTCTGTGCTCCAGGGAGACAGGACACTTTATCTTATTCACTGATTTTAGTTTCTTGCTTAGAACTGGAGCACAATAGATGATAAATATTTGCTAGGTAATCAGTGAGCAAAAATAATTTAGGTTGGAATTCATTGATTATTCTGCATAGCAAAAGTGCTATTAACAATTGGAAATTACTAATAAAATGAAAACTTAGAAAACTGAAGCATGATGAAAGTGGTGAAGAGAATAGACCACAGCCACAGGTGGTTTGGGTTTAGGTCTTGTGTCTGGTAGTCCCGGCCATGGGACCCCGTCAGTCAGCCTTTCCTCCCAGGCTGATTCCAGTGTTTAAAGAGTGATGCTGTATAAAAACACTACGTTAGAGGTGGTGGTTATTATTGTTGTTACTAGTCCCTGATTCTGGACTCTGTGTAGGTCTTAAGGACTCGTACAAATACACCAACGTCATGATTTTTCTAGAGGCCACATGGCAACCTTAAAGCATTTAGACCAACTTTGAATCTGGAAGGAAAGGACAAATATATCTTGTAGCAGCAATTCTGGTTATGATGAGTTTGCCTTTCTGTGTCTGCCTGGACGCCTCGACTGTCCTGAAACCCCCCAGCCCATCGCCACTCTTTCCCAACAGACCTGTCCTCCTACACATACAGACTAACAAGCGCGCGCGCGTGCACACACACACACACACACACACACACACACACACACACAAGTTACGATCCCTACACTGAACTACTTGTTGTCTTCAGACTTCTCCGAGCTTTCTCCTGCCCGCATGCCTTTCCATTTGCTTCTGTGGGAAATGACTGTTCTTGTGAATTTTTTTTGTGTGTGTGATACGCGGGCCTCTCACTGTTGTGGCCTTTCCCGTTGCGGAGCACAGGCTCCGGACGCGCAGGCTCAGCGGCCATGGCTCACGGGCCCAGCCGCTCCGCGGCACGCGGGATCCTCCCGGACCGGGGCATGAACCCGTGTCCCCTGCATCGGCAGGCGGACTCTCAACCACTGCGCCACTAGGGAAGCCCTGTTCTTGTGGATTTTGAAGCACAGTTCTTGTTTCATGTCCTCTGACCCTGACCCTGTGAGGCTGAGGCAGATTTAACACTTCGTATGTGGCTACATTATGTTACCACCACGATGACCTCTTTATAGACTAAGTCAGGGGTCCCCAAACCCCGGTCTGTGGACCGGCACCTGTTCGCGGCCTGTTAGGAAGTGGGCCGCACAGCAGGTGGTGAGTGACGGGCCAGTGAAGCTTCATCTCCCGCTCCCCATTGCTCGCATTACTGCCTGCACCATCCCCCTGCCCCGGTCCATGGAAAAACTGTCTTCCACGAAACCTATCCCTGGTGCCAAAAAGGCCCTGGACCGCTGGACTAAATTACGGGAGAACAGAGGCTGCGCCTGCGTACTTCACCTTCCAGCGGCCAGAGCCTCCTCCCCTGTACCTGGCCCCTCAAAGCTTTTGAATGGACATTTGTGAAGCTCCCCCTCCCTCCCCCCTTGCTGCTCCCCCCTCATCCTTTTCTCTTTGTCCACCTTCTGTAAATGGCTCACCTGCAGTAACTAAGTGCAATACAAAATGAAACCAAACATATGTAGTATAATGGGTACTATTACTAATCTTTTTTTTTTTTTTTTTGCGATTCGCGGGCCTCTGTCACTGTTGTGGCCTCTCCCGTTGGGGAGCACAGGCTCCATACGCGGAGGTTCAGCGGCCATGGCTCACGGGCCCAGCTCCTCCGCGGCATGTGGGATCTTCCCGGACCGGGGCACGAACCCGTGTCCCCTGCATCGGCAGGCAGACTCTGAACCACTGCGCCACCGGGGAAGCCCTAATACTAATCTTTTATTCCATAATATTCAAAACTTACTTAACGTTTGCCCTTGTCAAAGTACCAGTGGGGAGCGCAGAGCACCAGTAAAACTGGATACCACAGGCTAAACGTTAGCACTGAGCCATTAAATAATTTATTCATTTTTTGGTGTGTTCAGGAGAAAGACAAAGGAAGCAGAATTGTTTGTTCTAAAAATTACACATATAAAACGGCTTACTTTTTTTTTCCAACTGAAAGCACATGTAATGTAGATATTGTCTTGTTTTACATCAGATTGTTTTAAAAGAAGGTTTGTTCCCTTGAAAACATTCTGGTAATTTGAGCTACAAGATGCAGTTGATAAGAATATCATGTGTATTTCCTTAAGAATTTCATTTCTCTTCATCTGAGCTATAGTTTTTTGTCTTTTTATAAGGATGAGATCACAGTAGTACAAGATGGCAGGCATTGCAGGGTTGTGTGCAAATTTGAAGAACTATGAAAAGTGGGTGTGTATGTGTGTGAACACCTGTGTGTGCACACACATACTTGTTACAAAAGATTAATTATCCTTTCAAAACTGATCTTTTCAGATCATAAAATTTATACCAAAAGAACGTCATGTTTTTAAATTTAAGGTACATTTATTATTTCCTGTTTTCCTTTATATAGGATAAAGGGGGTGAACCTCAACCGTACAACTTCTGGTTTTAGTTTTTATTTCAATTGGTGTATTTATTTTAACGTGATTAAAAAAATCAACTCAATTGCATGCATACTTTTAGATGTATGTGTCAGACTTCCACTTCAGTCTCTTTGTGTGGACATGATATCACTATGGTAAATTTATTTTTATTGGTGTGGTTCTAACAGGATGTAAAAGTAGCAAGCTGACTATGAAGAGAACTATATAAATCTTAAAACATTTCTAATTTTTGGTTGCTGGTATCTGAAGTCGCACTTTTCTGATTTTCTAAATATATATTTTGGCTATTAGATTACCTAATGCAAAAAAAAAAAGTCTTCTAGTAGAGCATAAGCCTAATTAATTAGTGGACACTTAAGAAAATAAACTGTACTAGTTTACAACTTTGTAGATTTCTTATTGTGGAAGAGGCTATTAGCAAGCATACAGGTTACGATTTTTATATTGGTTTCTAGGTTGTGTGCTTCATTATAATTAGAGTTGGAAAATGCACAGCTCTGTATAGGATTCCCTGTGTTATAAAATTTTACTGTAATTCATTTTAATGTAAATTTTAGTGTGCAAACACATTTCTTTCCTATTCTTACATTTGTTGACAGGTGCTGCTTTTTGATGACTGCAGACGGAGGGAGGAGGGATGAACTGATACTTGTCCTAAATCCCATGCAAATATTGTTACTGATTTTATCTCACCTCTTTATCATAAGGAAAAATATTCTTTAGCGTAATTTTTCTCCAGCTATCAAATTGGCTGAAATGTTCTCAGCCTTTTGGAGATGTGATTATTTTTATTGTTGGATTCATAGCATTTTATCAGAAAACACTGTCAGCGTAGATACACAACATTTGGGGGACACACCTGTGAGGACCTTGGTCCACATCAAGTCCACCAGAGCTGCCGAGGGTGCGCACAAGCTCGGTGTGGTTTGCAGCCTGTGCTGGGCAGGGACAGAGACGGGCCTGAGCATTGAAAAGCCTTCTTAGCTATTTGACACGAACGTTTATATTGATCTCTGTTTCTATGGATTAACTCCAGTAGTGATAAATTTGGGTTTGTATGTCTGTTTTGGTTTCATTTTTTAATAATTCATTTTGTTGTATTTTACTAAAGGCTTGTTCTGAAATGTTTGGGAAAAATAAATGTTCTCCCCCCAGCCTGCCCCTTCTGAGGCCCTGCTGCATCGCACAGGCATGACAGTGAAGTGACTGAATCTTGCAATTGAAGAGACTAGGGGAGATTTGAAATTCCTTTCCTTCAAAATCCTGACGGTGGAAAAATGAAATGTTCCTGTGTCCTAAGAGGGGAAGGGTCTCCAGCACCTCGAACCTAGCCCGAAGGGCCCTACATCCTGGTGGTCTTGCTTCTGGGCTTGGATGGGGTGGGTGCAGCCACTCTCTGTGAACAAGTCAAAGGTGCAGTAGTGATGGGGTGCCATCCTGGGATGAGCGTAAGGAGACCGTCTTGTGTGCCAGGCTCCCTGGCGGGGTTCTCACATGGAGGGTGGCCCCGTGGGGACCCCCGTGTGGCAGGGAGGGGGCTGAGCCAGTAAGGAGCTGGAACCCCCATCCAGAAGGGAGCAAGGGTGCTACATCACCAAAAATGCCTGGCAGATCGGAAGCTCTTTGTCAGTCAGGCCTCTAGGAGGGAGTGTAGCCTGGTTGGCACCTTGATTGCCCCTGAGAGAGCCTTTGAACCACGCCTGGATTCCGGACCTTCCAGAACTCTAAGATGGATGGTTCTTGTCCCAAGCCTCTAGAGTTGGGCCTAAAAGGAGGAGGGGTTGCTTTATCTGGTCCTGGTGCGCAGAGAAGCAAGTGGCTCCTGGGGACGGTGTTTCAGCCACTGTCCTCCCCATTATCCTTTACTGATTGTAATGCTCATTTTTGGCTTTCTGGTAACTGGGCTATTTTTAAAAACTACTGTGTTGATGGTGTTGGTACTGTTGTTTCAGTGTTGTAAGAAGTCTGAAATGTAAACCTTAAATATTGGAACAAACCCCAATATGTATACATTACTAATTTTTTGAATGGAGCAAAGGATCATTCTTTCAGAAAGTCTTCTCTCTCTGCAGAGAAGAGGAAGAAGGTAATACTCACAAAGCGAAACTTCTAGGGCAACACATCACACTTTAGTTCGAAGATTTTATCAACCAGTGAACTGTGAACGTAACGGTGTTACTAGAGATAATAGCTGTGCATCAGAATCTCAATTTATACATGAGGAAATAGAATTATAGTAATAATAACCATGAGGGCAAATCAGAAATTGTCTTACGGCTTCCCTGGTGGCGCAGTGGTTGAGAGTCCCCCTGCCGATGCAGGGTACACGGGTCCGTGTCCCGGTCCGGGAAGATCCCACATGCTGCGGAGCGGCTGGGCCTGTGAGCCATGGCCGCTGAGCCTGTGCGTCCGGAGCCTGTGCTCCGCAACGTGAGAGGCCACAACAGTGAGAGGCCTGCGTACCGCAAAAAAAAAAAAAAAAAAAAAAGTGTCTTAAACCCAAAAGTGAAATCTCAGTGTGAACCAAATAGCTTTCAATTTTTGTCTAAATATAGATACATTCAGAAAGGAGTTCCCAGGTATTGATCATGAATAAGGACCCAGTTGTACGTAATCGGAGTTCGTGTGTAAATATATCCCCTGCCCACTCTGTCAGTATAGCATCTGAAGAGCGTACTTTTGCTGCTGGAGGTGTAAATCAGCACAGAAATGTACTCTTGGCTCAGTAAGGAACCAACTAATATCCTTTGTTTCTTAACATAGCACATTCTAAAAACGAGAAATACTATTTTGCTTTCATTTATGTTGAGTAACTTCTGTCTATTTTACACAGTATTTAAATTTTGACTAGTACTATATTTTCATTGACTTTTATATGCTAATGATTTGTATCAGACTGATAGTATGCATTTAATATTTGTATATAATATAAACTTATTTACATTTGATATGATGGGCTCTGGGTTGGGGGGTGCAGAGCAGCCTCGTCTCAATGAAACTTTATTTGTAAAAACAGGTGTTGGGCCACCCATGGGGTGCATTGGCTCGCCTGTGCTGTTCTCGGGGGGTTTAAGCGTGTGTTCTCGGCTTCACCCCCTCCACCTTCAGCAGGTGGCTGATCTCTCTCTGCTTCCCTGGCCTCACCTGTGCAGCAGAAGTGACAGCAGACACGCTGCCTCTTACAGATGCTGAAAGCTAGGTTCTGGGAACCTGGTCCAGGGCAAGCGAGTGGAGCCCCAGGCCACTGTGCTTCTCAGTTTCTGTTCCTGTTGGTGTTCTTATAGTTAAAACCAAGGCTCCCAATATTTGAAAGTCCTTATTTTATTTATTAAGGCAAATACTTCTGTGTCATTCCCTGAAATTAATGAATTGTAAGTTTTGTACATCAGTGTGAAACTAACCAGTCCACATACATATGCAGAAGAATTTTAACCTTGATGTGCAGGGACTTTCAGAGACCCTTGAGGAATCCTCCAATGCACATTTCTTTTGGCACCGTTTATTTATATGTTTAATCTGCGGTGAGTCAGGGAGCATAAAAGTGCTCTCTGAGAAGTAAGGGGCTCACTAAAGTGGTATAAATGAATTCTCTCAGGGTCCTAGGACATCACTGGAGAAACCAGGGGGACTTGAGTAATAAACGCGGCCTTGGGGGCTGAAACAGTTGTTTCATGGATAATTCCTTTGTGCCCAGACAGAGCTTACTTCCTCTATCTTGGGATCAAATCAGGTGTTAAGGGGGGGCTTCCTCTTTTGTGAAATGTACTGGCTTAACTCTTACACTGGGCATTCCTCCCACGATGGGATGAGATGTACATGAGGCTGTCACAACATAGAACACATTTCAAAAAACAGACGGACTTTCATTGCTGTTCTTGAGCTTATAGAACTAGCAGTGCCTCGTGATTTCCCTGAGCTGTTGAAACATAGCAAACAAGAAGAGGTCACTTTAGTTGGGAAATCCTAAAGTTTAGTGCGAGAGGGCTTGGGGGACGTAATCGCAAATCACAGAAATTCTAGGGAACTTCCCTCGCCAGCCCTCAGCATAGGCCCACACAGGCGTCATCATACTGTTTGATTTCTGTGGACATTTACAAAGATTAACAGAGCTTTTGTTAATAAGTAGAGCAGCACTAGCTTATACTTACCTTTGCTTTCACTCTGGAGGTTTGAATCCAAACGTACAATTGTACAACAGTTCAGAATCGGGTGTATTCCTGTCTTTTATGTTTTTCCCAAATGCAGACGCTTTGCTGATTCTTTGCTCCTTGGGAATACACAGATCTTTCAGTGTGGAAACCTTGGCCCAATCTCTCTTCCCTGGAAGATGACTAGGGGCCCAAATTGCTCTCTCTGTCTCTATGCTTCTGTGACTGTGTCCTATTAGGGTGACCAGGAAGTCGTTTGTCTCCTGCCGGCTTGTGGAAAAGCTATTGGTGGTCGTGGTCGTTGCTGGGAATCAGGACTTCACCAAATAGAGGCCAGAGGGTCCAGGCTGCGATGCCAGGGGAGTGGGTATGGATGCAGAGTGATCGAAGGGGAGCAGGGAATGCCGGGAAAGTCCAGGATGGGAAATAGGGTCAGAGGATGAGCAGGGGATTCCCAGGGAAGAATGGACAGGGGACAGACTGATATCCACACACACACAGAGTCAGGATGCTAAGGACACCCTGGGACGTGCCCCTGGATCTCCTGCAGGTCCAGGCCCCGTTCCAAGGCCAAACTCATCCTGCGGCCTCAGATTCCCGGTGGGACTGACCTTGTAAGGATTTACCTTATGGGTTGCAGCTTAAATTCTGCCAACAAGGGCTCTTTGGAGGTTCTGGATTCTGTGTATGGGAAGGCGCGACCAAGGCAGAGGTGGAGAGCTTGTGTGTACCTTTTTATCCTCAGGACTGACTAACTGTATGACTCGGGGGGCCTTCCAGCTATTAATTATTTGCTGATATACCAGTTTTCTATTCTCTCTCATGTTTTTGAGCTCTGACTGTGCTCAGCCCGGTATCACTTTGAGTCCCTAGAAAGTGATGGTGGTTGATTTTGGATGCCGTCTGGGAATTCAGGAGGGGATGGGGCAAGTGGCTTTTCTGCCCGTGGCTGATGATGGCTTCCTGCGGAGCAGCCCCCCCACCACCCCAGGTTCTGTTGTTGAGCAGGTTACGGGGCCAGGCTGGGCTAGGGGCGGGGGATGCCCTGCACCTTTCCTGGGAGTGACAGGAAGGAAGGATGCACAAGAGGAAAGCCCCCGATGGGCACCTTCTGCAGGTCGGGAGCTCCATTGCCCTTTCACAGAGGGAGGCCTGGGAGCACAGGGGGATCCTTGGAGACCTGGGTAGAGGCTCACCCTCGGGTCTCTGTGTCCTACACGAGCGTGTGAAGACCTCTCACCTACATTGCAGATTATCTGCTTGCTTTCTCTGAAACAGGGTCCATCTGGACTGCAGCCGGCTCTCACATCAGATTCTGGGCCCCTTGAAGTCACAGGCCACGTGTCACTAGGTTTTCTTTCTCCTTAGCATCTACTAGAAGCAAAATAAATAATTATTGGAAGGATTGAACAGAACACATCCTGAGTCTCTGATACAACGTTGGATGGTGAGTAAGGTCACACGACGTGCATGTGGCTTCAGAGGTCAGGGGTCACAGTACTCCAAAGGCGTCTTTCCTGCTGCACCCCCCATAGGTTGCAGGCTTCCCCTGGCAACTCCAGATGTTTTACTGAAAAATCCCATTTTCATATGATGTCAATTTAAGAAAGATAGTCATTCTTAACATCATAATGGTAAGTGACAATTACTCGAATGTTTTTCTGGCTGGAATAATAATAGGTACCAATTTTTAAGTGCTTATTGTGAGCTATAAGCTATATTCATACTTTGCATATTTTAATAATTTAATCTTCCTCAGCTTAAGGGCATTATTACTAGTCTCAATTTTCAGAAAAGAACAGTTACGGTCAGAGTTGAAGTATCAGAGTAACTGGTAAATACGGGGTTTAAATATAGGCGTTTCTTATTCAGAAACCTCACTCTTGGGCCGCCGATGTCCTATTATATGTTTCTCTTTTTTTTCTTTCTTCATATCTTTTTATTGTCATTCATTGAAATTGTCAAGCTAGGACTTGAAAATTTGTACCAAGATAAGTTTATCTTTGTCTTCCTAATTATTATTTCTGACATTTTCTCAGACTTTCATTTTTCATCGTAATTCATAAAAATATTTGAAACATAATTGTTATATGAATGACATCACTGATAAAACACTACTGCTTTTGGAGGTTGGTTGTTTTACCAACCCGCTCCCTCCGGTCCCCCAAGTGCTCTGTACTGGGATTTGTAGCTACAAGATTTGGTTACATCAAGTCCTTTTCTCTCTTATACTAAATTTCAGTTCCTAATCGTGGTTGACCCACATTTTACACTGCAGAGTCAACCATTTTCAATCAAGTCAGGCAGTCTTGGATCTGTTATATCATTTAAAATAGTGCATCACTAGTGAAATACAACGTGTAAATTCTTAACATGATGAAATATACTTATAAATGCCTTAGAGTAAAAGATGCAATCTAGGTGGGACTGGCAGTTAAAAGCAAGACTGGGAGACAGCTGTCGAGGGGGGCTTTCTCCTTCTTGTCCTGACGCCATCACTTCAGGGGAGAGTTTATCCCAAAGACACTTACTGTAATAAGTCTCAGTGCACATAGTGGGAAATACCAGAGATGTGTATTTATTTACTTTGTCTCTGGACTAAGATTGCTGGGTTTCCATAGTCATAAATAGATAGTTGTGCAAATCTGGAAAGAGATCTTATCAATCTCATACCCCATGGGTTTTTTTGGGGGGGAGGGGCAAAGCTGATTGGCTAAAACATAGCTGCCTGTGAGTTGTCTCATATGACTAAAATATTATTTAAATGTCATTTAAATGTTTTAGACAGACACTGATGAAACGTAGCTCTATAATAGACTCATCTATTTAAAATATATATGTATACATTTATATATATGTATATATTCTGACATAGATGCATGAGTGTGTTTTGTGTGCATTTGTGTGTGTATGTGTGTGTGTTCCAAATGGATGACTAATACGAAGACCTCACGTGACATCCTAGATACTCTGATAGCAGACTTCAGATGGGGAAGGGAAGTACTATGGAAATACTGTCACCTAAACCATCTTGGTGTAGGTTGACCCTAAAGTCCTATACCCCACCTGAAACTGGACTGTCATATATTGGGGATATGAGTGTGGCGTTTCAGAACTACCCACCGTTGATAACCATCACTTTAGCACTTATTTTATTTTTACAGTGTCTCCTAAAGCATTATCTTCCGTGTCCCATTACAATGTCTCCAAAAGCATTATCTTCCGTGTCCCATTTTGTAATCGTGTAAATACTTTTTTTTATAGCTTAACAATCCTTTATACCAGTTATTTAGTATAAATTACAGAACACTTCTGGGAATATAGGACACAGTTGTGTCCAGTAGTCATCAATAGAGTCTTTATTGATTATTATTTAAAGGTACTGTGCCCTGCTAGCAATTTTCAAATACGTATCTCAGGAAGGTCCCATTGTCTGCGCAAACCTTCGTGGCCTCGGGAGCAGCTTGGGTGGCTCGGCACAGGCGATATGATGCCTGAGTGTAGCTCTTCTCATGTTCAGCTCTAGCCCTTGGGGGGCTCCTGAAGCTTCCAGTCTCTCCTATTCCCAGTTAATCACGTGTTAGAATCCATGAGGATACTGAGTAATCCCTGCCCTAGTTTTCTAGTCCCTGTGATTCCTTCAGGCATCGGGAGAATTAATCACCGTAGATGTAGCAATGAGTGAATGAACCACAGTTCATCCAAGGATATAAACTGGTCCTTCCCACCTACTTCATCTGGACAAAGCCTGATTCTGACCAGCTGTTGTCAAGGGAAACTAGTTTCTCTATTCTGGGCATGGTTCTTATTCTGAAACATATATTCTGAATGTATAAGAAAGTACTTAGACATTTATGTATGCGTGATTTGTTATAAAATATTACAAGCAACATGGAAGCACAGACGTATGAAGAAATAACTAAAGGCTGGTAAATCCACAGAGATGGATGTGAGACATTCAGTATTTTGACAAAACTTATTAATACAGTTGTAAAATGCTCTTAATAAAATGATGCACAAAACATCTGGATATAATATTGAACATACAGTATTATCTCAATATAGTCAAACATGTGTGAAGAAAAATCTGTTCCTGGTAGCAGTTCTTTGCTGTAGGATAATTTGATTCATTTGTGTTTCTGTATTTCCCAAAAACTCTGCATCACGGGTCCTCAGGTAGGTGGTTTTTCCCCGAGGAGGCACTTGGCAGTGTTCGGCGACAGTCTTGATGCCACACCTTGAGGGAGGTCACTGCTGGCCTGTCATGGGTGGAGGTCAGGGATGCTACTAAGCGGCCTGCGATGCTCCACAGAGCCGTCCCCCCCACCTGCCCCCGCCCAGGACAACAAGGAATTATCTGCTCAAATTGTCCGTGGTGGCGAGGGTGCTCGACATTAAACATGTATCTTACTTAAACTCAGGAAAAATAGGACATTAAAACCCCAAGGAAAAGACTTAAATCCCAGGATACAGAAATCAAATTTTCTTATGCAGACCACATTTTAGGGGAGAACTGTCAAATATTATTTCTTTCAATATAAGAAATTGGAAAAGGTGCAGAATTGACTCTGGTCGTCACTATAATTCACGGTGTAAGCTCTGGAGCGTGAGCTTTGCCCAGTGGGCCCTCGGGCTTGGTGTCAGTCATCTGAACCTGAGTTTCTCCAGTCGTGGGCATTTCCTGAGTTGTTTTCTAAATCCCCAGTTGGCTTATTCTGGATCTAAATTGAACCCTGGGAACAACCAATAGTCACTAAAGCTTTTTGAGACAAAAGAAATTGCGCCTGAATGAACACTTTCTGTGAAAATACTTTGATTTCTCACCCTGGCAACATTCCTAAGATTTAATGCGGTGAAACCATTTTCAGAAAAATAAAAGTCTCGTGATATGAGCACACAAAGAAAAATATCTAAAAATAGCTAATAGGGGAAGGACTTTGCTTTTCTTTACCATGTCAGATGGCCAACTGTCCGTGATGCCCTTGACATAACAAAAAGCCAGGTCACGGTGTACATTATGATTACAGATTTTTTATAGCTCTGATCCCAGAATAAGCCAGTGTGATCATGTTATTCTGAAGGACGTTGAGTTAAGTTGTCGAGGTTCGCTTTTACCATCGCGTTGTTTTCTCTACATGCCCACGTACTTCCTGCTAACCCGTACAGTGTTGAGTATTTCAAACACTCCGTGTCGTGGCAGGCGTGATGCTGTCATGTTATCAGGCCTCAGTGTCAGCTCCATTCCTGTGCCAGCCTTTCCACAGCCCAGAGTCACCATTGTAGGAAACACCTTCTCGCACCTTTCTGGATGGTGCCGTGGTAGCTGTACTGCTTCAGAAAGTCTGAGGGGGCAGCAGAAGCACTTGTCTTCTGGCATTAACCACAGTCACTAACGTTGGCTTTGAAAAAGTTCTCTGCATCTCACATCTGACATTTGGGGGAGGGTTGCAGTGTGGACATCACTTTGAAAAATGTGATGAGGGGTCCGTAGCTCTTTCTACAAAAAAACAAACACTACAGGACTTTGTCAGCAGTCATGACAACTTGTCCGGTGGTGATGTTGACCAGACACTAAGGGATAACCTTAGTCCTTCTGACTGGCAAACATGCTTTAAGCACCTGCTTCTTGCCAAGAGTGGCCTGGTGCTTTGCATTTTTGTAACTAATCCCCGCACCACCCTTACCAGACCAGGTAGGTATTCTTTTTCCGACTTCAGTACAAGCGTCTGAGGTTTAGACCATCTTTTTCTCTAGCCTCATGCAGTTATTAGATGGTGGAGCCAGACTTCAAATTCAGGTCTGCATCTCCAGAGCCATCACCAGGTGCCAGAGTCTGGCTTTGCCTGTGTTTCAGGAGAATCCCAACCCTCTCCACGCCTGGAATGGAACACAGTCATCTTCCCCACACAGTGAGCGGTAACCTGAAAAAGTGATTACATGAGTGTGCTGTGGTCTCCAGCTGAAGTTTGAGAATTTGAGTATAGGTACTTGATTTGAAAACCTAGTATCCCAAGATTTGTATCATGCTGTAATTTTTTTAAAAGTGAGATTTTAAGATGAGACTAAACAATCAGTGTTTGTCTAATTATCCAGTGGTGTTATCCATCCTTCATCTAATCCTGGATAATTTAGCGCAGAACCTGTCAGCGTGTTTTGCCCTAAAATGCCCCCTCTCTTGTTATAACCCTATCTCAACATAAATAGAAGACAGACAGATGTGTCTTCTGTGGTTTTTCTTTTCTTCTTTCCTTTGAGGGTGAGAGATGGGTGTGAAAAAGGTGGTAATGAGTGATTCGTCACAATAAGGAAAACGTTTTGTAACAATTAAAAAATGTTCAATAAATCAATTAGGGAAGTATATTTATTTCTGTAATTAAAATGCTCTACGTTCCCTCCCAGTACACGGGAGGGTGTTAGCAAAGAGGGTAGAAGAAGCTTGAAAGGATCTCTGCTTGGCCTTGTGGGTTCCCTACATTCTGAGGTTTCTGGTGGGTTAGGATTTGGGGCCGGGGACTGTTTCTTCAAGGAGCATCCCATAGTGCACTTCTCTTGCTTATGATGGTGGAAACAGCTTATTAATTTGAACAGTGAAATCGGTTCTGTTTGCATAAGAGATGATCTGTTTGAGGTGCCTTTACGAGGCTTTTAGGTAAAAACGGTGAATAAAATTGAGTCAGTCAGTTGACTCAGCTCTGTGCGCTATCCGTTGCCCCTCTTTTGTGCTTTATGGTCAGATGTACTAAATACAAGTAAATGTAATGATTCTTTCCCATATCAAAGATCGAAACTTCAGGCAAGATTTAATTAGGGGCACATTTTTTCTCAAGCTTCCCGGTGCATTCTGATGAATTCCTTAGATGTGACTGATGTTCATAAAGTATATTTATAGTGTCTGGGCCGCTGCAGAGTCACCTGGTATGTTTCCTGCTATGGTAACCGTTCCAGTGACTTTTTTTTTTTTTTTTTGAGGAGAAAGTAATTTTTTTTATTATCTCAGGGACACTTAATTGAACAGAAATCTCATGTTCAATTTACTTTGTTTGCTTGAAATCTTATAGCCAAATATGTGGCTCTTTTCCCCAGTTTGCTTATTTATTTCATATTTAATTATAGCATTTTTTTTAAATTAATTTTTATTGGAGTATAGTTGACTTACAATGTTGTGTTTCAGGTGTACGGTAAAGTGAATCAGTTATACACATACATAGATACACTCATTTTTAGGTACTTTTCCCATACAGGCCATTACGGAGCATTGATTAGAGTCCCCTGAGCTATACAGAGGTCCTTATTAGTCATCTATTTTATACATAGTGGTGTGTACATGTCAACCCCAGTCTCTCAATTTATCCCCCCTTCCCCCCTCCATTTACTCATGTACTAGTGCAAAATGCAGTTGTGTAATTGGAAACTGGTGGATGCTTTTATAAGCTTATTAGCTTCACGTAATTGTGTGTTATACTGCGCGTTGAAAGTATCGCATTATAATACTTAGGTGACGTGGCAACCAAACCAGTTAAATTCTTACAGTATAGTAAATGTTGACTTGCCGTGAAAATGAACACATTTACTGAAAGATATTTCTATAACGTGTTAACAATGTATTCTCATTTGATAACTATTGTTTTTCTCTTGTTCCTTTTTTTTCTTTTTGTTTATTTTTTTTGTAATTTACTGCTTGCCATTGCAGGAAGTAGAGGTTTGTATTCAGCTTCTGTATTTCACATTTTATTTTTGATTTTATATGAATCTTTACATTTTAATTACTCATAGACACTCAATTCACATTCTTTTTCTCCTTAGGATGATTATTTCCGCACTTGGAGTCCAGGAAAGGCCTTCGATGGGGGTAAGAATGTCATTACTTTACAATAAATGTTTTTACATGTTTACAATCACTGAACTTTAAACATGATATTTATTGCCTGGTTAGATTTTAAAATACTAAATAGGAGAGCTTAGATGAATGGAAAAAATTCATGCCATAATTACTTTCACTTCAGAATATCATAGTTAGAGATAAGTTACTTAGGTATTGTGATTTGTCAAGGTGTCTCTCATTTTTAGAATCATATCTGATTTGTCTGATTTGGGCTTCTGAACTTTACTGTGTCCATTCTTATTAGTTGATACAAGTCACTTCATCCAGTTCTCAGATATATTCAAGTACTTTCACTAGGAAAGAGATTTATTTTTGCAAAATTTCAAAACAAATGGCTTTGCTGTCTCATTTTCAGTAAATAAAAGCTTTCCTTTAAAATGGAGCAGTCTGGTAATTAGACTCAGCTGGTGTCTTAGTAAGACCCGAAAGGAAAACTCTTGTATTGAAAAACTGTACCCGCAGTTCGTAGTCTTGGTTGGCCCCCTTGAGACGGAGGGCAGGACACACACACGGGAGAGGAAGCCCTTCCCTGGGTGTAGGAGTTGCCCGATCTCAATGCAGTCATAATTATGTTAGTAAACAGATTAGTTTACCAAACTGTACACTATTAGAACCAGACTCTTTCTTTTAAAGTTTGAAATTTCTACTTTACATCGTGTGTAGTAACCTTACATAACATGGTATCCATGAAGCAGTATTATTTAAAAGTAGAAGTTGTTTTTTTAAATGAGCCATACTATCCCGTTAGGGGAAGCTTTACAGTATTGTGCTGTGTTTCCTAATATTTGGGATGAACGCTACCTCAGCCAGCCTCTGAGTAGGGACCAGCTGGGATGGACAAAGGATTGTGGTCAACGTAGAAATTAACCTTCAGTCGGAAACAGCAATTCACATCCTGCCCCTCCTGTAACATTACTTTCTTTGTTCCTTACTTCGTGATTTCACTGTCATTATCCAGTGTGTTAATTTGTGGGATTTACATAAAAATGATTTTGATTTGGTTACTGTAAGTCAAGTGAAAGGCACTAAAAGACAGGCAATGAAAAAATACAGGCAAATATGCTTCACATCATTACACTTTGCAGATATTGTGTTTACAAATTGAAGGTTTGTGGCAACCCTGTATTCAACAAGTCCATTGGTGCCAGTTTTCCAACAACATTTGCTCACTTCCTGTCTTGTGTCACATTTTGGTCATTATTTCAAACTTTTTCATTATTGTTGTATTTATTATGGTGATCTGTGATCAGAGATCTTTGGTGTTACTATTGTAATTGTTTTGAGGCATCACGAACTCCACCCAAATAAGACAATAAATGTAATAAATGTTGTGTGTTTTGACTGCTCTACCGACCAACCTTCCCTCCGTCTCTCTCCCTCTCCTCGGGCCTCCGTATTCCCTGAGACACAGCAATACTGAAATTAGGCCAGTTAATAACCTACACTGGCCTCTAAGTGTTCAAGTGAAAAGAAGAGTCACAAGTCTCTCAGTTTAAATCAAAAGCTAGAAATGATGAAGCCCAGTGAGGAAGGTATGTCATTGGTGGGAATGTAAATTGGTGCAACCACTACGGAGAACAGTATGGAGGGTCCTTAAAAATCTAAAATTAGGGCTACCGTATGACCCAGCAATCCCACTCCTGGGCATATATCCTGAGAAAACCATAATCCAAAAAGACACTTGCACCCCAGTGTTCATTGCAGCACTATTTACGATAACCAAGACATGGAAGCAACGTAAATGCCCATTGACAGAAGAATGGTTAAAGAAGATGTGGTGCATGTATACAAGGGAATATTACTCAGTCATAAAAACGAATGAAATAATGCCATTTACAGCAACATGGATGGACCTAGAGATTATCATACTAAGTGAAGTAAGTCAGACAGAGAAAGACAAATAGATCATATGATATCACTTATATGTGGAATCTACAAAAAAGATACAAATGAACTTATTTACAAAACAGATATAGACTCACAGACTTAGAAAATGAACTTATGGTTACCAAAGGGGAAAGGGTGGGGGAGGGATAAATTCAGAGTTTGGGATTAACATATACACAGATAACCAACAAGAACCTACTGTATAGCACAGGGAACCATACTCAGTGTCTTGTGATAACCTATAATGGAAAAGAATCTAGAAAAGAATCTCTGTATATATAATATATATACACATATATATATTCAGCCATACATATATGGCTGAATCACTTTTGTGTACACCTGGAACTAATACAACATTGTGAATAAACTACAGTTCAACAGAGATTTAAAAAAAAAGCAAGCCGAGATAGGCCAAAAACAGTGAGCCCAGTTCTGAAAGCAAAGGAAAAGTTCTTGAAGGAAATTAAAAGCGCTGCTCCAGTGAACACATGGATGCTAAGAAAGCCAAACAGCCTTCTTGCTGACATGGAGAAAATTCTAGTGGCTGAATAGAAGATCAAACCAGCCACAGCATTTCCTAAACCGAAGCCTCATCCAGAGCCAGGCCCCACTCTCTTCAATTCTGTAAAGGCTGAAGGAGGTAAGGCAGCTGCAGAAGAAGAGTTTCAAGCTAGCAGAGGTTGGTTCATGATGTTGAAGGAGAGAAGCTGTCAGTCTCCATAACATAAAAGTGAAGCAGTGAGGGGGTGATGTAGAAGCTTTAGCAAGTTATCCAGAAGATCTAGCTAAGATAATTAATGAAGTTGGCCACACTAAACAACAGATTTTCAGTGTAGACGAAACAGCCATCTGTTATAAGAAGATGCCGTCTAGGACTTTCATAGCTGGAGAGGAGAAGTCAATGCCTGGCTTCAAAGCTTCAACGGACAGGCTGAGCCTCTTGTTAGGGGCTAATGCAGCTGGTGAGTTTAAGTTGAAGCCAATGCTCATTTACCGTTCTGGAAATCCCATAATTAAGAATTATGCTAAATATACTCTGCCTGTGCTCTATAAATGGGACAACAATGCCTGAATGACAACACATCTGTTTACAGTATGCTTTACTGAATATTATAAGCCCACTGTTGAGACCTACTGCTCAAAAAAAAAACAAAAAAAAAAAGAATCCTTTCAAAATGTTACTGCTCGTTGACAAGGCATCTGGTCACCCAAAGCTCTGATGGAGATGGACAGTGAGATTAATGTCGTTTTCATATCTGCTCTGCTGACACAGCATCTGTTCTGCAGCCCATGGATCAAAGAGGAACATTATGATTCATGGGAAGAGCTTAAGATACCAACCTTAACAGGAGTTTGGAAGAATTGATTCTAACCCTCATGGATGACTTGGAGGGGTTCAAGATTTCAGTCGAGGCAGGAACTGCAGATGTGGTGGAAACAGCAGGAGAACTAGAGTTAGGAGTGGAGCCTGAGGATGTGCCTGAATTGCTACAATCTCAGGATCAAACTTCAATGGATGAGGAACCGCTTCTTATGGGAGAGCAAAGAAAGTGGTTTCTTGAGATGGAATCTACTCCTGCTGAAGCTGCTGTGAAGACTGCTGAAATGACAGCGAAGGATTAGAATGTGACATAAACTTCATTGATAACGCAGCAGCAGCAGGGTTTGAGAAGACTGCCTCCAATTTTGAATGAAGTTCTCCTGTGGGTAAAATGCTATCAAACAGCATTCATGCTACTGAGAAGTTATTCATGAAGGGAAGAGTCAATTGATTCGGCAAACTTCCTTGTTGTCTTATTTTTAAAAACTGCCGCAGTCACCCCCGCCTTCTGCAACTGTCACCCTGATCAGTCAGGAGCCACCAACATCCAGGCAAGACCCTCCGCCAGCAAGAAGGTCATAACTCACTGAAGGCTCATAGGATGGTTAGCATTTTGTAGCAAAAAAGTTTTTTTTTTTTTTTTTTTTTGCGGTTCGCGGGCCTCTCACTGTTGTGGCCTCTCCAGTTGTGGAGCACAGGCTCCGGACGCGCAGGCTCAGCGGCCATGGCTCACGGGCCCAGCCGCTCCGCGGCATGTGGGATTTTCCCGCACCGGGGCACGAACCCGCGTCCCCTGCATCGGCAGACGGACTCTCAACCACTGCGCCACCAAGGAAACCCAAAAATGTATTTTTAATTAGGGTGCGTGCATTGTTTTTTTTTAGACATAATGCACAATTAATAGGCTACAGTATAGTGTAAACATAACTTTTATATATTTTAAATATCTTATATATTAAATGTATTTTATATTTTTCTTTTTAATTTTATATTAAAAAATACATGTGACTCACTTTATTGCAATATTTGCTTTATTGTGGTTGTCTGGAACCGAACCCACAATCTCTGAGGTATGCCTGCAATGAAATGCAGACTGAGATATATGTGCATGCTTTCTTGGGAAATGAATTTTTATTGTGGAATCATAAACCTTGAAAAATTGCAGTTATCTATGAAACGGATGTTAACACTTAAATTTGCCGTACTTGGTGTAGCCAATTACAAATAAGATGCTTTGTTTTTCTCATCTGTGTGTGTGAATATGTGTTGCACTGCAATTTATCTCTTGTTTAAAAAGAAAAAGAGATCGTTATAGAGAGGCTTCCAAATCCTGAGGTACTGGTAAGACTGATGTACTTTACTATTTGAAGAAGTTTTTGACCTAACAACTTGTCAAATACCATATTTATCAAGCAGAGAGTAGCTCAGGCATGATGATAGCTAATGTTTGTAAAGTGTCCTATATGCAGTTACTGTTCTAAGTATTCAGTATATGAGTTACATTAGTTCATTAATCTTCACGGTCACCCTGCTGGGTGGATGGGGAAGGTGAGGCCTGAGGCGTTGAAGGTCCTGCCAAGGTCATATTCCTACAAAGTGGCAGAGCCTGGCCTTGGGTCCAGGCAGTGTGACCCCTGCACCCCATTTCCTGATTGCTAGGAGGTACTGTCACTCGTATGGTAGCACTAAGATGAAATAATGGCATACAAATGGAATTTTGAAGGTTGTGCTTTAAGAATAAGTATTTAGGGCTTTCCTGGTGGCGCAGTGGTTGAGGGTCCGCCTGCCGATGCAGGGGACGCGGGTTCGTGCCCCGGCCTGGGGGGATCCCACGTGCCGCGGGGTGGCTGGGCCCGTGGGCCATGGCCACTGGGGCTGCGCGTCCGGAGCCTGTGCTCCGCAACAGGAGAGGCCGCAGCAGTGAAAGGCCCATGTACCACCACCAAAAAAAAAAAAAAAAAAAAAAAAGTATTTACTTGACTGAGCTTCGAAATATTGTTGTTAGCTTTGTTTCTGTATTTAAAATGATATTTTGTACACTATCAGGTTTTGATTGATTGAACATATAGTTGATAAATATACATGGGAAAGTTTTGTATTCAAAAAATAAGAAAGAAGGGGAAAATTAGTTTGAACTACATGTGTTTTTTTCTATTTTGTTTTTTTGTGTTGAGTCAAATTAACCAACCCATTTGTAGACTATAGTGAGGAGTGAGAAAAATCATCCTGTTCTCATCTGGCTTTGAATAAGGTAGATAGTGTCATCTCATTGGGATAGAATAGACACTTGACATATGTTAACTTCAAATGCTTCTTGTTCTTTCTGATGAAGGAACTTTCCATTAAGGAACATTTTCAAAATGATTGAGCTGTTGAACATAATTCAGAATACTTTTTATGAGTGTTTTAAGTTTTAATATATCACATTTTTCATTGGCTTATGGACATCAATATCATATCAATATAAATTGATTTTCCCCAGTATCTTTACTGGGGGTCTTGCATATTTCTAAAAGGAGCAAAGAAAAATTTACGTTAGCATAGAATATTTTTCTGATAATGTTTGTATAATTTTTACCATACTCATTTAAAATTATAATTTACTTCCATTTCTATTATGTTCCACAAAATATGCAAAAATACCACTAATTTAAATTACTTAATATTCGTAAAATTAATGGCATAATTTCTGAGCGCAAATCTCCTCTTTATGTATATCCATAGATGTACCCACACATACATACACAACATGGTTACATAGTTACACGCTCAGCAAACACACATGTTGGCACAGGCAAACTTGCCTCTAGGTAAAAATCAACTGATTGTTCACATATAGCTTATTTGCCTTCTGGTTTTGCTGTGACATTTTCCATTTCTTGTGAGTTTCTTTTTTTAATTAATCAGAACATTCCCACTTATTTTAAACCACTAAAATAGTAAGAGTTTTGGAAAAAATGTAACGGTTTTAAATGAATTAAAGTAAATCTATTTTGGTGATGGTGAACTTGCTTTGAAGTAAAAGAAAGTATACTGATGCCATAAATAAATTGCTTTTGATTGCTCTACCTAGAATTTTCTGTGCCATTACTTCTGTTCATTAGTTGACACGACATAAATTGCCTGAAAAATAGTTTTAACGAGGATGTGCACCTTCTTGAACATGGCATAAAAATTCTGTGTTTGCCATGAGAAACTGAAGGGGTAGTTCAGGAATGAACTTAAGGGGTAGTTCAGGAATGAACCTAGAGGGGCAGCATGATAAGGGTTTTAAATAATTTAATAAATGCTTCAGATAAATATGCTGTAGATTTAAAACATAGTCACTTGTTTTCTTTTCACTACATTCTTCCTGCCTTGTTTTTGGTTGGGGGTTAATTTGGGTAATAGCTAAGTTGCTGAAATTTTTAGCCTTCGTTTTTGAGAGTTGTTTAGAGAATCTACTTGTCCCGAAGTGCTGTGTCTCTAAGGATCACCTTTTATCCAAAAGTTTTTTTCTCCAGCATTTGATATCTACGAGCCCCGAGATGAAAGAGATTCAGGCTAAATGTGTTTTCTGTATTTCCCCAGTTTTACCTTCCAGTCCAGCTGAGAGTCCTCCCCTTGGTCCTTACCGTGTGGTGAATTACGTAAAGAAGCTGAATTTAATAGATCCAGAGATCTCAGGCAGATCAGTTCTCTGTTATTGATGTGTTTCCCCTGCTGGTGCAGATTTCCAGGGATATGGAATTAAGGCAGGAGTGTAGCTGTGCTTCCGTCAGCATCTGTGTGTCACCGCAGTTTCGCACTGTGCTCTGTTTCTGAGCCTGGCCCTCTCTGGGAAGGGTAGCTTGACTCCTACTGGCTGGTTAAGTTGTATTTAAATTAAACAAACGTTCCTGAAGAGGTGATGTGCTAGGACACCATTCCTAAACGCCAGCCGCTCAAAATCTAGCTGAGAGAGATAAACACGGGCAGCTAGCTCTGTGTCTGCATGAGCCATCCTTGCCCGGGAGTGGAGGGCTGAGAAGAAGACTTAGCTGTACACTTATCCACTGCTGCTGTCTTTCCAGGAGCAGGTCTCAGAACTTACCCGATTCCCCTAATTTCTCCTGCTCATTTGCAAAGCATCTCACATAATCCCACAGTCACAGCTTGAGGCATCCTCTGCAACCCGCCTCTGGCTGCAAAGGGAAAGCTGTGGAGGCTTCATCTGGAGCATTTTCCCCCTCAGTGAACAGAGCTGTTGAGTATTGTGACTGTAATTGTTTCTGAAATTGAAGAAGACTTGTGTTTGGGAAAATACACCCCCCAAACTCATCTTTCCCTTCTTAAAATGTACCCCCATGTTCTTGAAGGTGCATGTATGTGGTGACACATGTAGGAATTGTCTTTCTCCCAGATGCCTTTAACTTTTCACTTGTTCCACGAGGATAATGTTTTCATGTTCTGAGAAGGTGTTGGTTGGTGGTGTGGACCACAGGCCTGGCTGCCCTGCTTCCCAGCAGAGGCTTACTGGTCCCCGATGCTATGTAGTTCATGGGCTGGGGTATTTGGGCACTTTTCTAGCAGAAAAATTGGTGTTCCCAGAACTGAAATTCAGTGGGGACAATATGCAAAGATGTTTATATGATTACAATTTTTTTTTTTTTTTTTTGCTGTACGCGGGCCTCTCACTGCTGTGGCCTCTCCCGCTGTGGAGCATAGGCTCTGGACTCACAGCCTCAGCGGCCATGGCTCACGGGCCCAGCCGCTCCGCGTTATGTGGGATCTTCCCGGACCGGGGCACGAACCCGCGTCCCCTGCATCGGCAGGCGGACTCTCAACCACTGCGCCACCAGGGAAGCCCAGATTACAATATTTTTAAATGCTTCCATTTAAAAATTTTCCATTTAAAAATGCTTTCATTTAAAAATGTAAATTCTGAACCGTTATTTGATCTGAATCTTTATTTGATCAACACACAAGAATTGATTTCAGATTTTTTTATCACTTTGGACAGAGTACTTGTTAGGGTTTTCAAGGGCTAATGACCATGCCTCTTACATCATATGTTAGTTATATCACACATGTTGGCAACCTTGGCTTATAGAACCCTCTGGAAAACCTGCAAGAAAACCTGTGTTCAACATAGAAACCAACAGGGTGTCTTCATTTACCCTATGTCAGAGTATACAACTACACAGGACTTTTAAGTGAGAAAAGTATTTCCTCTCCCCATCCAATTTTGATTTCTTTGTACAAGAACAGTATTTATTTTGTTTTATACCAAAATCTATAAAGTATAGGAATCAGGAATCTTAGATTGTTTCATTCTATGTCAGATAGTGCCTTTTTTCCTGCACAGAATAATAAAGACCTGGTCTGTGTTTTTAATTTATAAGATACAATCAAGATTAATGGTACTTCATTTGGTTCGTATCACAGTAGCATGCATAGGTGGCAAGAAGGGAATTATATTTATTTCTTTTCAGTGAGCTTATGTGTTAGTAAATTGTGAATCAGATTTTTAGAGCGAGGGATTGATCAAATTCACTTCAAAGGTATTCTATTCTGATACATAAGAAATAATATCTTTATCTCAAACCTTGTTAATCTAACCTAGTAATAAGTATTGTGAAGGTTGAAAAACATTAAAGATATACAGGAAATGATACTTAAGCAGGAATCCTCCCCTGGATAAAGGAGTGATTTTCAGTCCTGCCTCACATGAGAATTACTAAGCACCCAGTTAAAATGCAGCTGCCTGGGCTCGATCCCTGAATGTTTGATTTAATTTATCTGGGGCAGATTTGGGGCACTTTCTGTGTGTTTGTGTGTGTGTGTTAATTTTAAAAATTGTGACAAAATTTACATGACATAAAATGTACTGTTTTACACATTTTAAGTGTATAGTTCACTGTTACTAAATACATTCACACAGTTGTGTAATCGTCACCACCATCCATCTCCAGAATGTTTTCATCTTCCCAAACTGAAACTTTGACCCCATTACACAGTCACTCCCCATCCCACCCCCCCAGCCCTTGGTCCCCACCATCTACTTTCTATCTCCATTATTTGACTCCTCTAAGGCCCTCGTGTAAGCGGAATCATGCAGGGTCTGTCCTTTTGTGACGGACATTTCACTTAGCATCATGTCCTCAAGGTTCACCCACGCTGTAGCACGTGTCAGAATTCCTTTCTTTTTTGAGGCTGAATAATGTTCTATTGTATTATGTATGTGCCACATTTTGTTAATCCATTGATCCATTCATGGACACTTGGGTTGCTTCCCCACTTTGGTTATTGTGAAAATGCAGCTATGAACATTAGAATACAAATATTTGTTTGAATGTCTGCTTTCAATTCCTTTGAGTATATACCCAGAATTGGAATTGCTGGATCTTGTAGTAATTCCATGGATAATTATTTGAGGAACCATCATACTGTTCTCCAGGGCAGCTGTATCATTTTACATTCCCACCAGCAATGCGGAAGAGTCCCAATTTCTCCACATCTTCACCAACATTTGTTATTTTGTTTTCTTGAAAACAATATCCCTCCTGATGGATATGTATATATTTCTGCTTTAAGTTCTACAATTTATTATTTTATGCAGTTACAGTTGAGAATCACAGGGTACGAGTAGTGACATGAAAATAATTCCTTTCATCTCCTCATTCTGTTTTGCAGTACTGAGAAGTTTATGGTCAAAACAGCTGTTCTTTTGAAGGCAATCAAAGATGTCAGGGAATTTTAAATAACCTCTTCGCCTTTTCAGAGCTGGTGCCAGAAGCAAGTGCAAAGGAGTTTGAGAATGGATTGTGGGAATCAGGAAACCCCCAAAGACAGAAGCATAGTTTCCAGTGAACAAGCACTGCCTATGTGTCAGCCTTGAAAAGTAGATACATTCTTTACAAAGGAAACAAGTTGAGAGAAATCGGTAAAGGTAACAAAGCTCGTAGGCATAACTGGGTCTGAAGTCTCTTGTTAGTGGGTTTGAGTCCTTTCCTCTTTCTAGCCTTGTATGCATGTGTTCTGTTTCTCAACTCAGATGTATTTTTTATGAAGAGACATGGTAGGGATCGAAACCGCAGGATGTGTGGGCAGGGGTTGGAGCGGGGGTCCGAGGAGCTTAGGTTCTTTATGTCTGGGCGCAGAAAGAATTCAGCCAGAGGCAAAGTGGTAGGAAAGAAGTGATTTATTAGTGTAGGACGCTTGTGAGAAATGCCGGCGAGCAATCCAGCGCTGCCCCTAGAATTGAGTGGGCTCCGTATTTATCATCAAAGGAAAAGTGGGGAGGGAGAGAGGACCACCTGCTTCCTCATCCTTGAGTAGACATCAAGCTTCCATCATCAGCTCCTTCACGCAAGGTGGGGGAGTTTTTTTGTCCCTACGTGGTCAAGCCGGGATTGTTACGGCACTATTTAACTTAGGAGAGGGGTGGAAACATATGCTAAAAAATGGTAAATCATCGCAGGTTTCAGTATAATGTCACCTTTTCCTTATATTTTTGTTTTTAAGGTGCACAGAGGAGCGTGTCCGAGGAAATATGAACTTACTGAGCTCACTGGGCAGGGTGTGGGTTTCAGTCCACCATGGTTTTTTTTATTTTTTTATTTTTTTGCGGTATGTGGGCCTCTCACTGTTGTGGCCTCTCCCGTTGCGGAGCACAGGCTCCGGACGTGCAGGCTCAGTGGCCATGGCTCACGGGCCCAGCTGCACCGCGGAATGTGGGATCTTCCCAGACCGGGGCACGAACCCGTGTCCTCTGCATCGGCAGGGGGACTCTCAACCACTGCGCCACCAGGGAAGCCCTCCACCATGGTTTTATTGTCTGGGCGCATGTCTCATGCTTCTCTTGCTTGGTTTTGTTGTTAAGCAAGCCTGCTTTCTTGAGTGATCATTAACTCACAGGGTCTCCCATACTTTTTTCTCTACTTACGATCCCCTAGTGGGCTTAACTATTTAATCACCTACTTTTTCCCTTTACTCTGTCCCTATCAGGATGACACAGCGATAGCTAGCAATCATCCAGTGTACGTGGTACCCTGTTTAGAATTGCTCCACTACCGAGGAAAGGAGGTGTTTGTAACTTGTGTTCTAATTTTAGAATAGAGAAATATAGATTTTTAAACTCACTTATGTAATTATTATCCAACAAGTGCAAGGATTTTTGCAGTGGTGTATTTCCATTTCTTGGGAACAATTACAGCATATCTGTAAGGCAAGAAAATGTTTTAACGACATAAGAAAGCCTTTGTGGAATACTTTCTTGGAAGTACTTTTCCTTGAAGTCTCTTGACCACGATTCTCACCTCACTTCCTTTACAAGCAGTGGAGGAAAGAAGTACATGTGTTGGGAATTCCTGGTAATTCCCTGGCGGTCCAGTGGTTAGGATTCCGCGCTTTCACTGCCAGGCGCCTGGGTTCGATTCCTGGTCAATCGGGGAACTCAGATCCCACATGTCGTGTGGCATGGCCGAAATGAAAACAAAAAGTACCTGTGTTCTTAGGTTATTGAAGTGTTGGCCCTGAAACTCAGAGGTGCCTGTATCCTGCCACTAAAACAGCTGAGGAATGCCTGTATCTCAGGGAGCCTGGGGTCCAGCCTGGACTCAGACTTTCTCCTCAGATGTGCCAAGCAGGCATTTACTATGTGAAGGCAGCTTCTTAAGTTAAACAAACACTTTTTTTCCTTATGTCCAATTTGGGGTCCTATATTCATGATCAAGAGTGAATAAATTCATTCTTCTACATGAAAATTATTGGAACATTAGAAACTAACCAATATGATACTCTTTTTAGGAGTTTTTGTTTAATGAATCACTTTTTAAATTAATGAATATCTTATTATTTTTTTAATAAATTTATTTTATTTATTTATTTTTGGCTGTGTTGGGTCTTTGTTGCTGCACACGGGCGTTCTCTAGTTGCAGCGAGGAGGGGATACTCTTCCTTGTGGTGAGCAGCCTTCTCATCGTGGTGCCTTCTCTTGTTGTGGAGCATGGACTCTAGGTGCGTGGGCTTCGGTAGTTGTGGCACCTGGGCTCAGTAGTTGTGGCTCGTGGGCTGTAGAGCGCAAGCTCAATAGCTGTGGCACATGGGCCTAGTTGCTCCGTGGCATGTGGGCTCAAGAGCCGGGAAACTGGGAGGAGTCTGCCAGCAGGCATTGTGGCGGGAAAGGAGACGGAGAACTAGTTACCAGGGCTAAGGAAGCTACAGACCAGGTTTCATGAAGGGCCAGAGAGCAGCCTGACAGCAGGATAGATACACCGCAGGAGGCGAGTCTGCAGAGCCAGTGGCCTCAGTCCATCCACCTCCCTGTTAAATGGGGACTCTTTATTTCCTTCTGCAAAGGAACGGGGTCCTGTTGGGACTTGTCTCATACTCCAGGAGATTATCCATCTATCTGTCTAATCATCTGTCTATCTATCCATCTATCTATCATCTATCCATCTTTCTATCATCTATCTATCATGTATGTGCCTATCTCTATATCTATCATCTATGTATGTATCTACCTATTTCTATATCTGCATATCTATCTGTTTATGTATGTATATGATGATATACATGTATATCTCTCATCGTCTCTTACGTTATTTCCTCTGCTCTCATGACACTGAAACCTGCCCACTTTCAGACATCGCCCTTCAGTCCACATATGGGGGGTCACACTTAGGTGTCATGATAACCATATAGAAATAATGAAAGCCATAAAGCAAAACAAAAACAAACCAAAAGTGTGCCCGTATGTCAGGTCTGTGTGGTCACAGTCTGTAGAAGAAATAGCATTTTTGTGCCTTAAGACTTCACCCCTGTTGTGTTTTCCTTCTCTTTGGAGGTGATCTAAGTGTGAATTGGACAGAGTCAACTCTCTCTTGTTCGCTAATCACTATAGTCTACTTCTATTTTAAACTGATCCTGAATAAGTTCCTATCAAGTTTAAACTAATTTATGAAAACAGTATATTTTATCAATGATAGATGTGAATTTGAGAACTAATACATTACTCGAAATATACTTAAGTACAAATGTATTTGTTGACAAAATAATTGCCTGATATGAAGAGTCTCAAGATTTTAAAACTGCGTGGAGATAAATTATCTTTTTATTCAAAAAAGACTTTATTTCACTATGACTTATTTCACTATGAAAGTGACGTCATTGTTGATGAGTTCA
The DNA here is from genome assembly GCF_964374135.1 of Grampus griseus. Taxonomy (NCBI): domain Eukaryota; kingdom Metazoa; phylum Chordata; class Mammalia; order Artiodactyla; family Delphinidae; genus Grampus; species Grampus griseus. The sequence goes on from NC_139000.1 coordinate 114,282,786, forward strand.
AAATATCTGTGCCCTTTCAAGTACATTTAGCATTGCTTTATACGCAGATATATAAGTGGCAGTAATTTTTCTGGCTAGAGCACCACTAGTTTAAGTTAATGGAAATCCTCACAGATACAGATCTCAGAGGCCATGCTTTATCTTTAGTAAAAGTTTGCTATTGGGGGTGCATGCGTGAGAGCTATAGTTTTAATCACAGAACATGGCTGTCTTGCTGAGCTGATAGAAGGGAATTGTCACCATACTGCTGAGTTATGCTCCACAGGCAGCCCTGTTTTTAATTAGGTGGTTACCTCGCCCTCAAGCTGTGCTTTCAAACCTTATCTCCATCTTTCAATTACGCAAAAGACATTCATTATCTCCTGCTGAGAAATACAGGGATGGCTTTTTTTATCAGTTATTCCTTTCCATGCCTACTTTCTTCGGTTTTCAGCAGTTTCTTTTTGTTCTTTTGTTTTAAATAAACCTTGGATATTTGGATTCAAATTTTATCCCTAAATTTCTCAGTTTATTATCTTGCTTGAGATTGACTTTTTGGACATGAAAACTAATAAATATTATTTTATATACATAGAATTAAAAATTTTGTCCCCTATTTCTAGGTTGGCTACACTTTTATTTAAGCTTTCTAGAATTCGAGAGAATTCAGAGGGTTTTCAGAATCTGGAAATCTTTTTGTTCCAATATTCAGATTCTTTCTGAAAGTTATTTGTTATAAGACATTTCAGAAAGAAGGTAGTGGCTACTCCATTACTATTTATTTTCTCATGTTACATGTAATTTCTTGTGGACAGAAGGGAGTTCTGAAGTCAGGAGTATATGACAAACATAATAATTTATTATTCAGTGAGACACTTGTGATAAAACAGCTGATGAATTTGAAGTGCAATAATCAGAAGAAAGAAGAGGATTGGTTGTGATTTTATCCAGGAGAATCTTCATCCAGTGAATTCACATGGAGAATTGAGACAGTTTATGGATAGCAGCCTCTTCAGTAAGTTCACACAAATGTTTCTGGTCCCTGGGCAGAGGCAGGCAAGGATGCTGCCTTAGCATCCTTAAGCATCCTTGGAGGGGCTGTGCCTTGTGTGGAGGCTTACCATGGACCTGCCTGCCTTGTATCCACTGACTCAGCGTAATTCTTCCCCTATATTTCACTCAATTTTGCTTTCACTTACTGTCTTCAGATGAGCCAAGACTCCTCCCTCACAGGACGTGTGAGGATTAGATAGTCTGTCTGGGGTAGTGAGGATGGTACTTAGTCCACAGGAGACACTTAACAACAACAGCAGCAGTAATGATGCCTAATAACATGTTATCAGGTAAGTATAGCTTCTTGACTTACAGTTTTAAAGAACGAATATACATTTTTTTTGTTTTCCCAAACATGATGCTACCTTGAGCATTTATTTAAAAATATAAACCCTTAAAAATGCCCCAAAGTAAATTAGTTCTAGTCAAGGATTCCTTTTAGTTTTGAAAAGTCTTGCATTCACGCTCGGCCCTGCTGATTTCCTGCTGATAAATTAGTGGTCATGTTTATTGGGACGATGATGTCATGATACCATGATATTATGACTGACATCTCTGCCAATGGCTTTGAACTAAATTAAATCACAGCAGGTGATAATGTAGCCCTGCTGAGTATCTGTGCTGAGCTTGAGCAGTTGAGAAATAAAACCATTGGTCGTAATTGAAGAATTCGGGTTTCTCTGTAGTAGTTTTTCACAGGGAACTAAAGAGGATGAGTCCAAGTTGGCCCAAAATAACACGATAATCACTCCTTATGGCCTCATTAGCATCTTAAGAGTTAATGACAGTGGAGACCTTTAGTGTGTTTTCCAGAACCTAAATAGAAATGCAACTGATAATTTTTAGAGTTGGAGACAGAACAAAATGTCATTAAAGTCAGGCTCTTCTCTTCTCAGCTTTTTTATGTTGCTGTTGTTGTTGTTTCCTACGATAGTTAAGAAAACCGAGTTGAAATAAACCCGTGTGTCTTGGTAGAACACCTGTATCCTTTCTTTGTAGAGATGGGCTTACCTGTGAGCACGCCTCCTGTCTGTGTTAGGTCTCAGCCATGAGTTACAAGCCTTGACTGGGCATGTAGCACCCACAGAGGTGGATGCACGATGTTCCGTGTGGCCTTAGGAACCACGCAGGACAGTTACATGACTTTACTGACGTTGAAGCCAGAGTTCAGCGGTGTTGTAACCTGTGAGGCTGGCGGACTTCCGGCCCTGGGTCCCGTCCTCCAGTTCTCCTTTCCTGCCAGTGACAGCTGGCGTGCCCACCGGCATTGCCACCTGCATCTCTGCCTCTGAAACACCAGCTGGTAATTGAGCATCTTTATAGTCAATAATTAAGTCATGTGCAGAAATTGGACACTTCATGTTTACCTCACATACCTGCTCCCGCCCCCGCCCCTCAAAAAATGCCCTAAAATCTTGACTTTATTTAATGGCGGTTGATTTCTTATTTCTCAGGCTTGTAAGTTGGGACTCTTTCAGCCTCTTCCTCTTCTTCATTCAGATTCTCTCTTAAGTTGTTGAAGTAAATCAGCAGCTGCTCCTGCTGTGGTGAGTTTATATATGTTGTGAGCTTTAGTGTCAAGCAAAATAAATCAACCCTGGCTTGAGCTGAGCGTGAAGGTAATGGCTAGAGTGAGAGCTAGCATTGTCTGCATCCTGTGCTGGTCCAGATTACAAATCCGGAGGAACTAGGTCTGATGGGTAGGTCCAGGTCTCACGTTCACTCCCTGACTGAGGCGCTTAGCCCCTGTCACTGGAGTAGAAGCATGTTGAGGGGATGGGGGGACGAACCTGAGAGGAGGACAGGCCTGTGACAGGAGGAGGGTGGCTCAGGAGGGGATGATCCACACCTGTTTTCTTCCTGCTGTTCCACCCCCGGGCACTCACACTCTGCTCCAGGCTTGGAGCAGATCTAGATCTCCTTTACTCTGCCCTTCAGTCCACAGGAGGTGAGCGGCATCCTACGACAGAGCTTCAGTTTCATGAACTAAATGTCTCTTCTCCCATCTCCACACTTTCTCTTCACCGTGCATGGCTTTGTGGTAGGTGAGCCGTTCACCACTTACATCATTAATACTGGGATGTGTCCGTCAACACTCTGATCACAGAACGTGTGACGTTTAGGACCTTACAGTTCTGTGAGAGAATACAATATATTAGTCAAGTGAAGGAATATTTGTGTTTGCGGAAGATAATGAATAATAAAGGAGATTTATTCTCTTTTCCTCAACACATGTGAATATCCCTTTACTGAAATAGCTCAGCCATATAATAAAACAATGCAAGATAGATTATAATACATGTAGGATTTATTCTATTCATGTTGTCTTTTCTCATATCTGTAATATAGTACCCTGTGACAGGCTAGGACTCAATCAGTATGAAAATATTTTTAGACCAGATTTTTTTTTTTTTTTTTTGCGGTACACGGGCCTCTCACTGTTGTGGCCTCTCCCGTTGCGGAGCACAGGCTCCGGACGCACAGGCTCAGCGGCCACGGCTCACGGGCCCAGCCGCTCCGCGGCACGTGGGATCTTCCCGGACCGGGGCACGAACCTGTGTCCCCTGCGTCGGCAGGCGGACTCTCAACCACTGCGCCACCAGGGAAGCCCTAGACCAGATTTTTTATTAATTGGATGCTATTCGTCTGAGTGTAAAAATATAGGAATTTATCTTAACATTAATATGAAGATTAAACTCCAGTTAATTAACTTCTGGTGAACTTTACTTTTTAAGTTTAATTTGTGGATTATGCCTCGAAGATATGATATGATAAGTAAATTATGAAGAAGGGAAAATAGGAAAGCTACAGTCTCGTTGAACTCAGGACCAGCAGAGCATACGGCCTGGGCTGTGGGTTCAGGTATGACCCAGTACAGAGGCGACCAGAAGCTCCATTACCGGGGGATGGTTAAAAGTGCTCTTGCAGGGAACTCTGTGTAAGAAGTAGGAGTAAAGTTTGAAAACAGCTACTTCCTGAAGGCAGCTCCCGCTCACGTAAAGCTGTGGGTAGAGCAAGAGGGAGACTCATGTGCAGGGTTGGGACAAACCTCTCCGGGCTGTAAGCCCGGTGACTAGACGAGCGATGTCAGCAGCCGGACCTCTGGATGGAACTTGGACCTGTTTTGATCCCAGTTCTTGTTTGGGAGCCTCAAAGGCCCAAATGCAAACAGCCCCTCAAAGCATGGAGGGACGCAGGGAAGGAGACAGGGAGGAGAGAGATTGTTCTGGTCAAGATGCGCCTTCAAATCAAAGTAGTAAAAGACACGAGGGAAAACAAAGCAGAGAAACATTAATAAAGGTAATTAGCAGGATTGGAAAGATGAACACTAACTGCATTGAAGGACCTATTCCAAGAGAGGAATCAAATTAAATTCTGGCAATTGAGTAGAATGAGTAACTTAAGTGCTAATAAACTCCAGGTGTTGACTTCCGAGTGTACATGGTAAACCCCAGCATAAGGCAGATGGGGGCCAAAAACGTTTAAGCAGTGAAAATGTCCATTATGCATCATGTAAGCTCAGAATCTTCCAGGCAAGTCTGTGTGTCCTCTTGTCCCTGGGCCCGTCCGTGCTTTCCAAAATTATCTTCCTTTGTGCTGCCGTGTGGGTCCCTGGTAGTGGTCGTTGACCTGTCTCTGTAGGGTTGTGGAACATTCTGGTCACGTGGCTGCTGTAACTACCAGGACGGTGGCTGTGAGTCCAGGAATCTGACTCAGATTAGTTGGTGCCAGTTTTGTCCTCCTGACCTGGGGAGACCGCGCGGGGAGACCAGGGCAGGTGTGGGATTCGCCTTCTGACGTTTCCCTGCCCTGTCTTCCTCGCCTAAGTCACCATCCCCGGATGAGAACTTCAGGACCACCTTGAGAACGTGTCTGGGAGAAATGGGACCAGTTGCCCGTCACTGTTTACTTACATTTGCGTTCAGAGGGTTGATGCATGGGCATCACCAGATTTTACTATAATCATCTTCCCTAACATTTTTCTCCAACCAGGACCAGCTGGCAAGAAATGGCAGCAATGAAATTTGGGTGATTTCTTTATAAGTAAATTATTTAAGACAAGTTAAATAAAAATGCAATGAATGAGTAGATGTTAATTTTTCTGTCTTCGAAATAGTAAATACTTGCCCTTAAAATAAAAATCATTTGATTTATTATTTCAAACAGTGAGTTTGTAAAGTCTGAACCTTTTGTTTAAAGATTAATTTTTTTCAAGCTCCAACATTCTTACAGTCTATACTTCATGAATTGCATAAAATAATAATATTTTGTTAATCCAGTTTCAATACATGATGCAATTCACCTACTGTTTCTGCAGTTACATGCTCAGGAAACTCACCTGGTTTAGTGAATCTAAGAGATTGTGAGATATTTTCAACTCCTCCCTCACTGGTACCTTCCCCTTTTTATTCTGGCCTTAAGAAACGGATGCATCCCACCTCACCACCTCCCTTTTCTCCATGCTGCCAGGACTAATTGTGCCTAGATTGGTGTTTTATTTGATTTAGTGGGTTTTAGAGGTGAGCAATTTTTTTTCCCTTTTCTTTTATTTATTTATATATTTTTTCAGTACGTGGGCCTCTCTCTCTTGTGGCCTCTCCCGTTGCGGAGCACAGGCTCCGGACGCGCAGGCTCAGCGGCCATGGCTCACAGCCCCAGCCGCTCTGCGGCATGTGGGATCTTCCTGGACCGGGGCACGAACCCGTGTCCCCTGCATCGACAGGCGGACTCTCAACCACTGCACCACCAGGGAAGCCCTCTTTTCTTTTATTATTTTATATTTTATTTTATTTATTCTACGCCATTCCCTGAGGCATGCAGTATGTTAGTTCCTCGACCAGGGATCGAACCTGTGCCCCCTGCAGTGGAAGCGTGGACTCTTAACCACTGGACCACCAGGGAAGTCCCTTCTTTTTTTTTTGGCAGTGAGAAATCAGGAGATGATTATTTTTATAGAGAAAAATGATGTTAAACAATGTTATTAAAAACAATGTGTATTCAAGACACTTTTAATATTCCTGCAAAGGTGGGTACTGGGATGTTATAGAGAAACTTTGAATTTATGCTGCTATTCTTTTTGGAAACTGGCAAGTACTTTCCCAACACTTCTCCCGGAGGCTCAGTAAACTTCTCACCTGCCTGACAGTCCTAGCACGTGACTGCCTGACAGAGTATTTCCTGCTGGGCGACGGGGACTCCGTCTTCCAGGCCGCCTGCCACCTGCCCAGCAGGCTGCGTTCTGTGAGGTTGGCCCCTAACAGAACCCACTTAGCACGTCAGCACCTGTCAGGGGGGCTCTCGGCTGTGTAGTCGGGGGCCTCCACTCAGTGGACGTTCCCTCCAGCTTCGTCCACAAGTGTTTCCAGGAGCTGTCCGGTCGCTTGTCTAGGACACACAACACCTGTCGCTGTGGTGGCCGACATCCTAAAGCCCCGGGAGGTCCCCCTCTCAGCTGAAATAAGGATGTACCATGGGGCTGTGAATGCAAGAAGTCGGTGACCGTGCTGCTCTCTTTTCCTTACGTTTGGCCAGTTAGATGCAGTCTCAGGGTTACAACCACTGAGCACAAGAAGGTCAGAGAATGTGGTGAAATGATGCTTCAGTTTCGTGATGGTTGTTACATGGTGTTGTTTTCATTCTGTTCCTTTTATTTTCCGATAGCCTCGTCAGAAAGATACATTTCTAATATTTACTATTAACAACTACGCAGCCGTTCTTCGCTGCTGATTCCACGTGTTTGATGTGGAGCCGCATCTTGTCATTCTCGGCTTTTGTGCCAGGACTGGATGCTGCTCTGGTTTAGGCCTGATCGGACCCCATTGCCTTGTCCATTTACAAACCCAAAACAGTGACTAGGAAGACTTTTTGAGTGTTTTGGATATTTGGATAAATGCCTCAGTCAACAACAATTTCCAGTGTCTTTAGATTTCTAAATTAGGTGTTTGGGGATGTTAGTTAACTCGCTGGACGTGGTGGCGTTACCGAGCCAAACTCGGGTCCACTCACCCACGCGCAGTAAAGCCAGTCCCCTGACGTCGGGTCGCGGTGAAGGAAAGTGCAGGGTTTATTGCAGGCGCCAAACAAGGATTGCAGGGCACCTAGTGCTTAAAGCACCCAAACTCGCCGAAGACTTTCAGGGAAGAGCTTTTAAAGACAGAGTGAGGGAAAGCGTTACGGGGTGTGTGATCAGCTCGTGGACACTCTTCTGGTTGGCTGGTGGCGAGGTCATCGGAAATCAGCGTCATCAACCTGGTTCCAACTGGTCTGGGGTCTACGTGCTTGTGGGCAGCAGAGAGTTAACTTCTCCCACCTGGCAGAGGTTTCAGTCTCTGCAAAACAGCTCAAAGGCCATGGCTCAGAATGTTATCTATAGTCCTGGAGGAGGAACTAAAGGTCCTTGACTTTGTTCAGTGGCTAAAGTATTATTATTTTGTCTTGTTTGACTATTTTCCTTTCTTTCTGGAATTTCTCACTTTTCTGATTAAATGTATTCTTTGTAACTCGGGAAAGGCCAAGGAGGCTAAAGCTTTTCGACAAACAGGAGGCAGGCAGAGAACATGGTAGGGGGTCTGGACATGCGTAGGCCCCAGAGGGTCCTGTGTGGTTACAATGGCAAACCATTGAGCTGGTAGGTCAGTGCTAGAGCTGCGGTCCTCTAGAACATAGCAGTTAGTCATTTTCATTTGTACCAGGTGAATAAGCTGACTGAAGAGGGCTGTGAGTATCAGAAGATGCACTGTCCTCTGATTTCATTGTGCTGGTTGTTTGGAATTTAATCTAATCATGCTGAGTCGGTGGCAGTCAATGGAATCTTCATTTAACAACCGTCCGATCCATCCTTTGCAGAGGACTGTCTTTTGTAAGCGATGATATTAACTGGAAACGACACATTGAAGGCTGAGGAAGACCCTCGAGGCTCACTCACCTGCCGGGGTCGTTATCGTCGGGCTTTGTCAGGATGGTCTGTTATGGTTGTGTTCACAGCTGTTTGAGCGCCATCGACTTGAAAGAAGGGATATTTGACAAATATTTTAAAAGATTTAACTCATGAAATGTGTTCTGAAGATGACTATGTCTGTTAAAAAGCATTTAGTTATGATTTCTACTAATTCGTTACTTCAGCCAGTATTATCACTGGTTCTGTAAAACCGTCTTCATTTTAAAAGTCTGGGCGCACTTAAAACCTCTTTCCATATTTAAGATGTTAAGATCCCAGCGGTTACGTGGAAGTCTTTTGTGGACGTTACCAACAGCCTATAAGTGCACATTTGAGAAAGGGAGATCTAGTTCTGCATTCTTCTTCCTGTCATTACTTGTTTTTCATTGACTTTACCTGTCCTTAGTGTACAATAGTTACCTTATAAAAGAACATGCTTCACTGATGGGGAAGGCTTGATTTTCAGTATCTAAGTTTCAGGTGAAATGTGTCATCTTTGATTTTTGATTGTGTCCTCTGCTGGGCTGAGGTAGTTCATGGAGAAAGCCTTAAATATTATCTTGGAGAATGGAGATTTTTCTTTTGAAAGCCTCGTAAAAAGGAGGAAATGAGGCTTTCCTCATTTTTACTGATGCACGATTTACATAAAATAAAGTGAAATAAAATATACAGTTTGATCCATTTTTGTGGATGCAGATCATTGAATTAATACCACCTCAGTCGAAGTAGAAATAGAGAACGAACCTTCCTCACACTGTCCGCTCTGCCCTCTCTCCTACCCCCCGGCCCCGTCCCCCGTCCTGGCCTGACCCAAGTCATCCCTGCTCCGAGCTGTTCGGACTTCTTTCATTTAATTTAGTTTAGCTTGCTCTAAAATTTGATGTACATGGAACTACACTATGTGTGTATCTCATGTCTATATTTTTTGTTCGGTATAATGTTTTTGAGACTCAGCCAACATTTTTGCATGTTTCGGGGTTTTTTTGGGGGTCTGTTTTATTGTTGGGTAGTATTCTGTCTGCATGACCACAATTTGTTGATTCACTCCTCCGCTGATGGGTATTTGAGTTCTTTCTTATAACTGTGGATGCCACAAACATTTTTGTAATAGTCTTTTTGTGAACATGCAAGAAAATTATCTTGGCTGAATTCATAGATGTAGTGTGGTTTAACTGTATAACAAAGCACTGAACTGCGTTCCAGAGAGGTCATGCAGGGCGTCAGTTTATGCCCTGTCATCTCTCAACCCACCTTTCTCTGCAGCCGTGGAGCTGGATCCGGGAGCACATGGCCTTTGTAGCCAACACAAAGTTCAGCTTTGTCAGTAGAGGGGCTACAAGGGCGTTGCATAGCGGGGGGTGGGGGGGCTTTTCTTTCTTGTTTCTCCTTATGTCTTGGCAGGGGTACATGATGGTGACAGGCGGGGGTCTGCACCCCAGCTGCACCCCAAGGCAGGCTTGCACACCCCAGGCTCAGGGGACGCCTCACACCCCAGGTCTTGCACTGGAGAATGGATGCCCGATACTCAGGGTCCCCACGAGCACACTCCTGTCAGCGCCAGCTGAGCTGCATGTGGGTGGAGGCTTCCTGGTGCCCCCCAGCTGCAGTCCCTCCCTCCAGCCTGGGTGCACCCATACCAACCATGGGGCAGTGGGACGGTGTTGCCTGCTCTCCAGAGACTGTGGACCAGCTCCGTCCTGTCAGCCAGATGCTCAGGCACCCAGTGGGTGGTCGCTTTCTCCAGCGAGATCTGCATCCCAAGTCTGGGAGGAGCCGTGGGTTCCTGGGTCAGTTCCTCCCCTTTGCTCTGCCTCAGCATCAGATGTTTGCCTCTGTTTCAGGACAAAGCGTGCAGGTGCTTAGAAGCCCTGATTGTGTCTCTTAGGGATTAGATTCATTGTCTTTTCAGAAAGAATGCATGTGGACATTATCATTTTTCCTTTTAAATAGGCAAAAACGGAAGAGTAGAATTTACTTCGGGAAGCAGTGAGCTTAGAGTCAGTGGCCTGATCAAGGGCAGAGTGTGGCTCAGGGTAGGTGCTTGTAGCTACCTGGCAAGTTACAGAAGTTTTGTACGACTTTAATAACTGTCACTTAGAATACAAACAAGAATGGGCAAATGGAGTACTTTCTGTACATCTGCAAATGTTCTAGGCAGTTAACACACGTTTATGCAAAGTCACATAAACATATTTTCAACTCAGTGCTCATTTTCTAAATTATTTCTTATTTTTTAATGTCACGGCTCCCAGGTCAGTTAAAGCACAAAATTATAGAATATGTTATTTTATATTTTAGAATTAGCCCAATTTCTTCCATTTATAGGTAAAGACATTGGGTATAGAATAGTTAGGGGACATAAGCAGGAACTGTAGGTAAACATTATTTCATAAGACAAGCTGTTATTGTTGTATTTTTAGGGACTTTTCCTTATGATTCTGTTTCAGGCAGCCCTTTAGTAAATGTGAACCAAATCATAGGTATGTTTAGCTCTAATATTGGAAAGAAAATCCCAGATATAAACCTTTATAATGGAGGTTAAATGTCATCATCTTTATATATGAAATAATAGATTTGAAAATGGAAACCAGTAAAAATAATGAGTTTTACACGTAACCAATTTTTCTGGAATGCATCTACTTTATAAAAGAAACACTATTAGCATTTATCACTTTAAGAGTCAATATGATGTATTGACAAAGAAAAAGGATGATAAAGAACTGAAGAGAACGTCATGTTGAAAATCCTCATCAGTCTTTGACTAGAGCAGAACAACTCTAGGAAGAGATTGTGCCTTGTGGCTCCTGGAGTTTTCATTAACTTTGATCAATGCAGTAGTCAGTTGCATTTAATACACCTTTATAAGATAGGATATTATTGAAATAAACACTCTTATATTTGATATATGTTTATTACAAAATAAATTAATCAAGCCATTGCATCTGAATCTGTGAATTGTGTAGACCTCCACATGAAGTGTTCGTAGTGGGGACACCAAGTTAGAGTGGGTGGATTTTATGTAACTGAAATGATAGTAAGGTTTCAAACTAAAAGTCACTGCAAAGACTGGAGGCTACATTTAATCACATTTAACACCATAAAACTGGTTGTCAAAAGTCTAATTAACTCTCAGGCATTAGTCTGTTTTCCATGCTGCTCACTTGCACAGCCTTTGATTATAACATCTGGCAAGGTGTAAAAAATTCCCTAGAAGACCACTTCTTCCTTTAGTTTCACGGCGTAGAGTTAAAGTGAAGTGAACTATTGTTAGAAAAGCAACAAAAGCATATTTGATGCTTCCTTCTTGAACCATGAGGAAGGATTTTAACCTCATTTTGGGGTTGCAGGTTACTGCATTTTTTGTAAAAGCGTCCGATTAAGCTTAAAGAGACAGGTTCCGAGTGAATGCTGATACGTATGTTGATTTTACTCTTTAGTGATGTTGACATTTTTCCAAAATTTAAACCCAACTCTCAGTGGCACAGTTCACCTGCTCTTAAATCATGATGAATATCCAGCTGAGTCTTTGTTTTCTTGGTTTTATTCCAACTGCTAAATAGTTCTCTTATCACCTAAATATGCTTTATGTTACCAGTTGAAATTCAGAAGGGTGCATTTGCTTAGATGTTCGCTAGATTAGCTGGAGATAAACATTCCAAAGCACAAAATTTTGATGATAACAAAATATTATAATATTCAGGAGGTAAAGAATGATTGCCTACGTGGACGGCGAGCAGACGTACTAGTTAGCGGCATCTGATGGCAGAAGAACATGAAATGATATCTTCACTGTGGTAAAGAAAAAATAATTATCAAATAAAGTTCCAGGCACAGCTAAATTATCCTTTAAGGGGGGTTGAAAAATAAAGATACATTCTGAAAAGTAAATACATATCGAAGGCAGAGCGCAAATTGTGCTTGTTGAAACAATCACAAAAGGATGTGCTTCAACAAATAGGAGGAAATAATACAAGAAAACCCAAAAGGAAGAGTGAACTGCAGGAAGCAATGATGGGCATAAATTGGTAGAGTTGATAATTATAGATGAGCTGTGTCAGTAAAAATAATAATAATAGAAATAATGACTAATTTGCAGGGGTGGGATGGTAACGTGTGGTGTAACTAATAGAAAATGGGGGGCTTCCCTGGTGGCGCAGTGGTTGAGAATCTGCCTGCTAATGCAGGGGACACGGGTTCAAGCCCTGGTCTGGGAGGATCCCACATACTGCGGAAGCAACTAGGCCTGTGAGCCACAACTACTGAGCCTGAGCGTCTGGAGCCTGTGCTCCGCAACAAGAGAGGCCACGACAGCGAGAGGCCTGCGCACTGCGATGAAGAGTGGCCCCTACTTGCCACAACTAGAGAAAGCCCTCGCACAGAAGCGAAGACCCAACACAGCCAAAAATAAATTAATTAATTAATAAACTCCTACCCACCACATCCTCTTTAAAAAAAAAGAAAGAAAGAAAATGGTGAGGAAACTGAATTTCAAAGATCTGATGCTGATGTGTTTGAAGGTCCTAGTTCCCTTCAGAAGGAGGACGAACTACTTACTATATGGGTGTTCTTATCAGTTATGCCAGCTGTGCATGTAAACAACTAAAGAGATGTCATAATTTCCAAACTAGCAGGAAGGACAAAGGTGCTAAATGAATAAAATACAGCCAATACACTATGAGGCAGGAAAGGGGAAAGAAAAGGAAAGGAAAAAGAATACTGCGAAATAGAAAGCACAAAATAACATGATAGAAAAGAGTCCAATTATAGTAAAAAAAAATTACAATAGGTAAAACAGAAAAAGAGATAAATTGTCTTAGGTTGGGCTTCTAAATCCACCTAAGGGTTTCGAAAGCTGCCTTTAAAATATAAAAATTAAGAATTGAGAAATAAAGGGATTGGAGGAAAAGTTCACCAGGAAAATACAAATCAGAAGAAGAAAAGCAGTTACAGCAATATTAATGTCGGACAAAGTGTACATAGTGGAAGGGAGAATCGGGAAGTTTCTTCAGTGGGTTCAGGTTGCTGCCTCCACACACCTGTTCAAACCAGGCGTTGCCTGAGCCCCTGAAACCATTTCTGCCCTGCCCTGTGGTGCCCATCTTCCTTATCCCTTCTCTCCTGGACATTTTGTTAGTTTCCCTGTTGATCACGTATTCTTCAGAGCATCTCCAGATTCTTGTGTGTGACAAACCTCATTACACCCCTCCCCAACTCAGAATCCCTCGACCATGTAGCATTACTGACAAGGTGAAACTCCAGTGGGTCAGAAGCTTCCATCTTCATCTCCAGTGTTTTCCCACACTACTTGCTGGTATCACCCACATTTGCATTTTACTGATCCTGAACTGTCTGTCACTCCCTGAATAGGGAATCCTCTCACCATTATATAATCCCTTCATCTGCGTGTGTGTGTGTGTGTGTGTGTGTGTGTGTTTGTTACCACAAAGCTAAATACACACACACACACGTATATAATTTACACCCAACAGTGTATTCTCCTTAGCTATTTATTCGTCTCTCTTCCAGTTAAAGGGTTGAGTCTGTGGCGAGCACGTAGGGTATGTGGTGTCATGTGTGCTGAAATGCAATAATGCACTTTAGGAGCACAATGAAAAGAACAAAATTTTGCTATTTGCAGTAACATGGGTAAGTCAGACAAAGAAACGCTTGTATGTGGAATCTAAAAAATACCACAAACTAGGTAATATAACAAAAAAAGAGACAGACTCACGGATACAGAGAACAAACTAGTCGTTACTAGTGGGCAGGGGAGTAAGAGGTACAAGCTATTAGGTATAAGTTACAAGTATATATTGTACAACACAGGGAATATAGCCAGTATTTTATGATAATTATAAATGGAGAGTAACCTTTAAAAATCGTGAATCACTTGTTGTACACTTGTAACAGTCAAATGTTGTACACTTGTAACTTATATAATATAAATCAACTATACTTCAGTAATAAAAGGAGAAAAAAATATCAGTTAAGTCCTCAGGTGAGAAAGATTATTGAATTATTAGATTATTATTATTAGATTAGTAGATGAAGAAAAGAATATAACCAAGTGAATTGAATGCACTAGCTGAAATCTTCCTAGGTGTGGCTTTACTGGGTGACTGAGAGAAAGTTAAAAACACTAATGCAGCATAGAATAGGATTAGGTAATTTGACAAAGGTGGAAAGGGGCTTCCCTGGTGGCGCAGTGGTTGAGAGTCCACCTGCCTATGCAGGGGACACGGGTTCGTGACCCGGTCTGGGAAGATCCCACATGCCGCGGAGCAGCTGGGCCCGTGAGCCATGGCCGCTGAGCCTGTGCGTCCGGAGCCTGTGCTCCGCAACGGGAGAAGCCACAGCAGTGAGAGGCCCGCGTACTGCAAAAAAAAAAAAAAAAGAAGAAAAAGATGGAAAGAACGGAGCGCAGCCGGGGGGCGCACATGGTTTTATCCAGCCTCTAAGGTACAGGATTGGTTGTGATCCATGGGCTTCAGCCAAGAGGAAAATGGTTGTGTCATTGTTGTGATTTCAAGAATAAAATCTCAGGCATCTGTATTTATAGCCTGTGATGTTTTATAGTTGTAAGCTGCCAACAATGTGAGTTCTACTCAAAAGTACAGATGGTTAAAATCACATGCACAGAAAGTGTCGTCTTCTTGTTTCAGATTCTCCGTACGGGCTTCCTCATGTTCACTTTCTGTTATATTTTCCATCTCTTGACAAAGGCTCCTGCTCTTTCATTTGATCATTTATGTAAAGTTTTATGCCAAACTTGCATTAAATTCTTTTTCATGTGCTGTATTTGTTCTGATAATTTCCTTCTCACTCTATATCAATTTTTGAGTTCTGATCTATCTTATTAAATAGATATAACATAAGAGGGTCATGGAACTTTTGAAAATTACCTAATGTGGGCTGTATAAGGTAAAGAAAACTGAAAGAAATAACTAACTATACCATTCAAAGTACAATTAGATTAGATTAACCGTGATAGTTTTATATGTACTATATAGTGTTTTATTTGAGTGGAAACACTCCTTTTTTAGAATGATGTCCTAGATTAACTATATCAACAATGAATATATGACATGTACGTTTACAAGGCACAGTTGTAGGTGCAATGTCATTGTTTAGTTGTTAGACAGAATTCTTTAATTTTAATCAATATTTAAAAGTCATATTAATAATTAAAAATCAAAATAGACTGAGGACTAGAAATAGCTCAAGACATTTTTAATGTGTACTAAGTTATTGTATGTTTTTCTTTTACGTTGTCCAACAAGAAATCGTATGATTCCAAGGTATTCCAAGGTATAATAGTTTTTAAATTAGTGGCAGTTTAAACTGTGACGGTATAATGAGAATGTCCCAGAAATTTGCATTTTCATACTGAACAAAGAATGCTTAATGTTTTATAGGGAATAAAATAATGTAGTTTATCTTAATTTTTGATACTACTTAGAAATTAAGAGAAAATATAGTTGAGCTAATCATTGCTTGTCAGAAGGTGTTTTGCTTAGACTGGAGGAAATGGGAGATTTGTGTTGCAAATACATGTGTTTAATGTCTTGACCATTTTATCGGATTGCCCAAAAAGTTCATTTGGGTTTTTCCATAAGATCGTTTTGGCCGACCCAACATCATGCTATGTCTGTTAGGGAATATTTTATCAGTATATGTGTTCATATTCTTTATTTTAAACTTCATGTTTGTTTGAAATCTCAAATAAAAGTTTTACACAGATATACTTTGTATTTTTTTTTATAAATTTATTTTACTTATTTATTTTTGGGTGCGTTGGGTCTTCGTTGCGGTGCAGGGGCTTCTCATTGTGGTGGCTTCTCTTGTTGCGGAGCTCGGGCTCCAAGCGCGTGGACTTCAGTAGTTGTGGCTCGCGGGCTGTAGAGCGCAGGCTCAGTAGTTGTGGTGCACAGGTTCAGTGGCTCCGCGGCATGTGGGATCTTCCCGGACCAGGGCTCGAACCCGCGTCCCCTGCACTGGCAGGAGGATTCTTAACCATTGCGCCACCAGGGAGGCCCTATACTTTGTATTTTTAAAGGAAGAAAATATGTATCTATCTATATCTGTCTATATGCAATATATATATATACACATATATCTTTATATACATATTTCATTGGATTCATTGATTGTCAAAATGAACCCATTTATTCAGGTTATTGACTAAATGTGCCTAAGATTTAACATATTCGTAAAACTAAGTTCGATTCATACACCGCGTATTAGCTCTAGTTTACCTACGTTTGTCTACAAAAGACTGGCTCAAATCTACGTTTCATGTCCAGTGAAAAGCCCAGGGTCCTCCCAGATACTTTTTAAGATTCCAAATGCACATTCTTCTGGTCACCCTGGCTTTATTGTTTTACATGCACTGGAATTTTATTTTCAGCTTGCTGTGTTTCATGGATTCTCTCTCTCAACTTTGACCTGTACCCAAACTGGACACTCAGCCTTTTCCTTATCTATACCAACTCCCTCTCTGGCCTCCGCCCCATAATAAATCACAACAAAATATCACTAAGCATCACCAATAGAGATCACCAATAGCTGTATTATTTAAACTAGAGAAAAGGTGTCAACAGCACAATGCCTGTCAACTAGTGAATGGACAAGTAAATGTAGAATAGCCACGCAATGGAATATTATTCAGCAACATGAAAGAATGAAGTAAGGATGCAGCTATAACATGGTTGGACCTTGAAAACATTGTTCTAAATGAAGGAAACCACTCAGAAAAGACCACATATTATATGATTCCATTTGTATGAAATCTATAGAGACAAAATCGATTAGCGAGTGCCCACTGTAGGTGGTTGTCATAGGTTGGGAGAATAAGGGTGATAACTAAAGGGTATGGTTATTTTTTTGAGGTGATAATACTATTCTAAAATTGATTAATAGTTTTACAAATACTGAAAAACCATTGAATTAATTTTTATTAAAATATAATTGACCTAAAATATTATATTTGTTTCAGGTGTACAACATAGTGCTTCAGTATTTCTGTACATTATAAAATGAGCACCTCAGTAAGTCTAGTTACCATATGTCACTGTACAAAGTTATTACAATACTGTCGAGGCTATTCCCTATAAGGTTCCTTACATCCTGTGCCTTACTTACTTTGTAACTAGAGGTGTGTACCTCATTTCATGCTCTCCACTCATCCCCCCACACCCCCTCCCCTCTGGCAACCACCAGCTTATTCTCTGTATCTATAAGCCTATTTCTGTTTATGTTTGTTCATTTGTTTTGTTTTTTAGATTCCACATATAAATGTAATCATACAGTGTTTGTCTTTCTCCATCTGACTTATTTCACTGAGCATAATAACCCTCCAGGTCCATCCATGTTGCTGCAAATGGCATTATTTCATTCTTTTTTATGGCTGAGTAATATTCCATTATATATATGTACCACATCTTCTTTATCCATTCATCTGTCAGTGGACACTTAGGTTGCTTCCACGTCTTGGCTATTGTAAATACTGCTGCAGTGAACATAGGGTGGCATAGATCTATTCAAATGTGTGTTTTTGTTTTCTTTGGATAAATACCCAGGAGTGGGATTGCTGGATCATACGGTAGTTCTATTTTTAGTTTTTTGAGAAACCTCCGTACTGTTTTCCACAGTGGCTGCACCACTTTACATTCCCACCAACAGGGCACAAGGGTTCCCTTTTCTCTACATGCTCTACCGGTACTTGTTTTTTATTGTGTTTTGGGTAACAGCCATTCTGACAGGGGTGAGGTGATATCTCATTGTGGTTTTGATTTACGCTTCCCTCATGATTATTGATGTTGAGCATCTTTTCACGTGCCTGTTGACATCTGTATGTCTTCTTTGGAAAATGTCTGTTCAGGTCTTCTGCCCAACTTTTCATTGGGTTGTTTGTTTTTTGATGCTGAGTTGAATGACGACCCCTGGGCTAGGGAGCCCTTTGAGGGGCTCAGATCCCTTGCTCCTTGGGGAGAACCTCTGCAATTTTGATTATCTTCCCGTTTGTGGGGTTCCAACACAGGGGTATGGGTCTTGACTATGCTGCAGATTTTAAAATTTAAAAGAATGTATCATATAGTAAACCAAATCTTAACTAAAATTTAAACTTTAAAAGAATAAATCATATAGTATGTGAGTTATATTGCAGTAAAACTGATATTAAAAAAAAAACACACACAGCAACAAATTACACAGTTTTGTGTTGGCAGCCACCGAGATAGAGGTTTTTTTCTGGAGATACAATAGTTCAGATGTCAGGCACAAACACTTTAAAAATGAAAATACATCTCATTTCCTACCATGATGCCCTCAGGCAGCCCCGCATACAGCTGTAGACTTTTCTTGGAGATCCCAAGACTCCAATGTCGACTGACACCCTTTTGCATTTCAGCCTTTTTTTCTGCCCACCTGCATCCATCCAGGAAAAGCGGAAGTATAATTTGTAATTCCTCACTGATACAAATATTGCAGCAACACACCCTACCTTCATTTCTCTACCTTGAATGCTTAGAAGGCAGTAGCAACTACAGAGAGTTTTGGTTGTAAAGTTTCTGTTTTGATCACACATCGTCTGATCACAGGGGTTTGTGCATTTCAGCTTCTGAACAGAATGGATGAGACTAAACTACAAATCTCTTGTTGACTCTGTGTTACGTGAGTGGAAGCAAAAGTACCTCTTAATAGAGGAAAAACGTGAACAAAATACACAGCTGAACGCTCTGTAAATTCCCTGATCAAATTGTGTTTGATGAGATTAGAACCTCCATTGTACAGAAACTTATTTTAATGTTTTCTGTGCAATCTCTTTCTTTTTTTTTTTAGCTCTAGACCCGACTAAAGACCCGTGCTTAAGGCTGAAATGTAGTCGCCACGAAGTGTGCATTGTTCAAGGTTCTCAGACCGCAGTCTGCGTTGGTCAGCGGAGGCTCACGCACAGGTAACCTCGTAAACTCAGTCCCATTGACTGAATGGTTTTGTACCAGAAGTTACTGCAGAGTATAAATGTTTGGCAACGTCTGCTAAGCTTTTATCCAGAGTTTATTGAAACAGTTGTAAAACCTTGGCTAATACAATCATGATTCACTTGGGTTAAACATTGTTATCAGTCAGAATTACTCTAGATTATAGAATTTAGGCATATACTGTTAGAAAAAGAGGGTTTTGTGAAGATTGCGTTAGAGGGCTATATCTGCATACTTATACTTTTTTCAAG
Organism: Grampus griseus; assembly: GCF_964374135.1. Lineage (NCBI taxonomy): Eukaryota > Metazoa > Chordata > Mammalia > Artiodactyla > Delphinidae > Grampus > Grampus griseus. Next base: position 114,301,985 of record NC_139000.1, read on the forward strand.
TTTAAGGAAAGTACAGTTTGGGTATCTTCTAAGTATTTCTGCATGCGCCAACCCAAAAAGTCCTGTATCCCTCAGGGGAGAGTCAAGAACAAAGTTAATAGGAAAAAAGAGTGAATGATTGATGTTTATTAAAAATAAAAGATGAAAAGTCACAAATAGAGGTCTGGGTCTTCAAGGAATCAGTGGTACTGCTGAAGCCCTGGGGTCTGTTCCCTGAAGGCTGACACAAAATCCCAAGAGGAGAAGAGAGTGTTTAAATATCTTATGTCAAGATCAGCACTGCTCCTGTCGGGTAGGTTGCATGTGGAGAGGTGCCAGTAATTTAGAAACAGGGTGTGGACTTTGGTGCTGAGTCAGGATGGGAACATGGCGCAACCCACAAAGTGCAATCACGGGGTAGCTGACCGAGGCGGCAGGTGTGCCCACTCCCTCTGTTACTCTAAAAGGAACTGTCTTTACGAGAACGCTCTCTTCTGTGACAGTGGCTGTGATTCATGTTTTGTTTTTACATCAGATGAACAAGAGAATTTCGCTATTTCAGGGGTGTTCAGAGATGAATTGGTTTCTGACTTTAGTGTAGTGACATCTAAATTGTGTTAGTCAAACATACCAGCGGACCCAGAATAAGAACATCAGAGAGTGATAACATAAGTAGCAGTTCTAGGAAACAACCAGCATTTAAGTTTCTTTGATGTTCCTTATTGACAGGAAAGCACTTACACATGAAGCCCCTTATTCCGTGCTGAGTAGATTAGCGGGGGTCTTCGTTCCCCTTGCCCAGGCGGTGATGGCTGAACCCAAATACAGGGGCAGGTCAGGGTAGCCGAGATAAGAGTTTTGGGAATGAGTTCACTTGGGACAAAGAATCGTGTCATATCAGTAACTTCCTCGTGGAAGTAATAGAGGGATGGGGGGAAGAGAAGCACAGCATGGGGGGGCGGGAAAGAGAAGCACAGCATGGGGCCGGGAAGTGTAGGAGCCTCCCAGGAAAGAGCATCTCCTGAAATCAGGCACTCTGGGCGCTGGGGAGTTACAGGGGGGTGAAGCATTTATCAGGTATTTACCCCCAGGCAATCATGACCTCTCTGGCAGTTTTATAGGAGGACAGCAACACCTTGGGCCAGAAGTTTATTTTTCTCCGTATTTCCTTAGAATTCCAAACAGTTTCTGAATTTCTTGGAGTTCCTATTAATTAGTCATCAAACATTTAAAATATTAGTATGTAAACATACATGTAGGGGTGTGGGAGAGGTGATTTCTACTTGAGAAGTCAGGAGGATGGTGTGGAAATGAATCCCTAAGTTGCAGAGAGTTCATCGTTTCATTTCATAGAAAAGCAAAACTGTTCCATTGCACATTTCCAAGACCCCGGGGAGGTTTCCATGCACCCACATTTAACACCTTGGGAAAGGCTCTTTTGCCATCTCACCCCAGCTCCCTGAACCCTAGGAGGCGAGCAAGTGAAGACTTCCCAGTTAATAGCATGTCTGGGGCAGAGATGGTCTCCTGACGACCGCTGACCAGTGAGCTGGGAGACGCTGAAGTAACTGATGTCACAGAGCCAGGGAGCTTCAGAGCATCCACTCCTGTTTACTGACACCTGTGTCAGTGCCTTTTACCAATGTGCATCTCACTGCTTCTCTGACTTACTGTAAACAGACTTAACTACAGACAAAAAGAAACTTCCTTAACCTGGTAAGGACTCTCAGAGGCCAAGAGCTAAATTTGAGTGTAGGCAGATGAAGCGGCCTGAATCAGGACCACGGCCAGCTCTGCCTGGGCTGCGTGAGGGCTGAGCTTGGAGGAGGTGGGCATCGGAATGTTTTTGTAAATAGTGTTTAGTCCACTTCTGTTTCCGCTAGAGACTTTAAAAATTGCACTCAGTACACACTATATTCAATAAATAAAAAACTAGTTTCTGAAGAAGTGAACTTAATATTTGACGTGCTTTGAGGATGTCGGCACACAGGGAATGTTTATACAGCACTTAGGGAAGGAGGGCTGCCATGCAGTGTGATCAGTTATGTAAATAATCGACTGATGTAAGTAACATAGAGCTTACGTTGGGGGCTTGTGTGTGTTTTGGGGGGTGAGGCATGGGAACAGAGAAAAGGCGCTTAATTCATCAATTTCGGCCATTTACATTGCTTAGGTTAGAAATTCCTGCTGTTTTTCATTTATAGGAACAACTTATTGTTTCTTTCCTCGATCTCATGTAAGAGAAGAATGAATCCTTGCCTTATTCCAAAGAGTTCTTCCTAAGCTTTCCGCCTCCCCCCACCACCACCACCAACTAGATAGCACACGCTTGTCCCTGTTACCTTAGTGCCCTGGACTTCTCATCCTGTGACACCCACCATGCTGGTGATGAATCATCTAACACCATCTCCTCAATTGACTGGGTAGTTCCTGAAAGTGGGTTTGTGTCTTATTCACCACTTTATACTCAGAACCTGGCGTACTTACTGGCTCCTGTATATTTTTGTTGAAGACTGTATTAAAATACCGTTATTTATAGAACATTTAGAGGAAAAAATGAGTCGTTTGATCAACTGAATTGGTTAGTCTAGATAACCTCAGTCTACAAGTTCTTTTCTGTGCTTATTTGTTGAAGGTGGTCTGGGAAGCGTGTAGAAGTCAGTCAACAGATGTTTTAAAGTAAATGTATTGAATGATTGAAGCAAATAAGTTATTGCCAGTAAAAAAGGGTGAGGAAGATATGAAATTGTGAGAGAGAGATTAGTCCATAACTGTTTGAAGAAACTGGTAGGTACTCGCCTTAGGTTTGCAAATACCTCAGATAATTGGTAAATATTTCCTTCCTTAGTGCTTTAAATAACATGAATTGTCTTCTGACCAGAGAAACAGCCTGCTTCCAAAGCTCACTCTGTGCTTCACGCTGGCTTTGCAGACGTAGAGCGTTGTCTAAACTTCCACATATGTCGTGTTTAACGTTGTTTTTTTTTTTTGCGGTACGCGGGCCTCTCACTGTTGTGGCCTCTCCCGTTGTGGAGCACAGGCTCCGGACGCGCAGGCTCAGTGGCCATGGCTCACGGCCCAGCTGCTCCGCGGCATGTGGGATCCTCCTTGACCGGGGCACGAACCCGTGTCCCCTGCATCGGCAGGCGGACTCTCAACCACTGCGCCACCAGGGAAGCCCTAACGTCATGTGTTTTGATGTTTGTCTCCTGATGGCTTTTTCTGTGAAGAATTGGTCTCAGACCAGCATGAAGCCTGTGTTCTTGTGCTGCTTTCTGTTACTCTTTCCATTTCCATCACTGTGAAACCAAATAGTTTTATGAACAGTGAGAAAGCACATGGACTGCAGCACGCTTTCCACTATGGCAGCATAGCCAGTTGTGTAGGGGGTTTGATATGAAGTGTGTGCTGGCTTCCCAGGTATGGCTCTGATCCCGTTTCACGTTGTTACTCTGGGGAAGAGCTCCCAGTATTTAGGTAGCTAAGGGTTTTGTTCCCTAGTGTTTGTGTGTTGTGAACAGGGGTCCAGGGTTTGCATATTGTGAGCAGAGCCCGGGGCTTTTGCTCCTTTGCTGCCTGTACAGCTGCTGGTGATTAGCACTATTTCTAGATCAGTGTTTTGTGCTTCAATCGATGCTGCTGGTATTAAAAAAAAAAAATGGTTTGGCAAAATAAGCAAGGAGCAAGGTTGAAGAAGTTGTTGCAGGACAGAACCAGCCCTGTTAATTTCTGTTTCATTTACACCAAAGGTTGAAAATAAAATCAGTAAGGAAATGCTTTTGGCCTCGTAAGAAGGCATTAAATCAAAGAATAGTGAAGCTAGTTTAAAATGCTCCTTATCAAAAATAGATGTCAAAAGAGAGTGAATCCTAAAGCTCCTCTATTTTAACGATATACTTTTGGAATTCATAGTTTTAATGACCTTATTTAAAAGAAGATCGAATTCCTTTGGGTAATTATTAAATGCATGGCTATGGTATTTATATTTCCATTGCTATACTATTGAGGTATTTATGATGGGAGGATTCAATCTCAAGGCGTAAGTTTAGCAGAATCCCCAAAATATTTAAACTGAATTGAACTTACCATAACTATTTTGAATTAATGACCCTCTATGGTACATGAAGGCATTGATATTGTTCTTAGGGAGAGTGAAATCCAACGTTTATTTCAAACTTAACGTGTGCAAAGCTCTTCACTAAGTGCCTTAAACTGATTTAGTTTTTACAACAACCCTAGTGTTTTATACCAAAGATTATTGTGCCCATTATACAGAAACAAAAGCTGAAGCCCAGAGATTCTGGGTATTCTGCCTGAGATTACTCGTATAGACAGAGAGAGAGGGAGAGAAATAGGGCAGATTTAAGATTTGAAATCATGTCTACCTTTTTATATAAGCATTCCTTTTTTATAATAAATGGACTTTAATTGTGTTTTTGGACAGATGTTTATGTAACTCATGGAGTATCTCCATGAATCTCTTTGGTTAGAATAGAGACCGTTGGCAACACCGTTTTTTTAACAGACTTTATTTTTCAGAGCAGTTTTCAGTTTACAGCAAAATTGGACAGAAGTTAGAGAATTTCCCACGTGCCCCCTGCCCCACATGTGCACAGCTTCCCCACTGTCACCACTCCCATCAGATGGGACATTTGTTACAATTGTAAACCTACACTGACACGTCAGGGTCCCCCAAAGTCCACAGCTCATATTACTTTATAATATTAATTGCATTTAAGAAACAGGTCATAATATTTTGAATACTACAGTGAATTCGTGTGACGTTGTTTGATTCCTCTGTTTAAGACACAGATAATAGCTAAACTTCATAGTGTTTCATTTATGTCTGGAACTTTTCTAAAGATATACATACTATATATAATGTATATTTGTGTGTATATGTATGTATGTAGTTGCATACAGACACATGTATGCATAACTAATTTAATTTCACAACAGTGATGTGACGTGAAGTGGGTTACAGTTATTACCTCATTTTATTCATGGAAAAAGCTGAGACACAGAATTTATAGAATTTGCTCAAGTGATAGATTTGGACATTGAACCTGGCGATTGAGGTTCCGGAATTTATTCTCTTAATTATTATGCTGTCTTTTGAAACATACTATTTAATATTGATAAAGCATTTCTATAACCGAGGCATTCTTCTAAGCATTATGGAGATAACTCATTCTATCTTAAAACAATCCTACATTCCTTTACAAAAATCTCTGGCTAACGACCGCCTGATATACAGTTTCTCAGCATATTTTAATGCACATCCTTTATTGCTGAAAATGCAGTTCTTTGGTTCTCCTTTTTTCTGATATCAGCCTCCAGAGCCACTTGGGAATTGCTTAGAAGAAGAAAATTGAATTTGTTAGACTGTCCATTTACATCAGTCCACATGATTTGGTCAAGTTTTACTTCAGATATTCCCCATCACACAAACAGAAAGCACATTTCTCAGATATAGAACTGAGTAACATTGGCAGTACTTTTTAAGTGCACAGCACTCATGTCATTACTGTGATATTATTTCCTCCTGTTGAAAGTCTGACGTCCTCAGGTAGCCCCTTCTGACTTGACTGGGCAGCTTCCCAGCCCTTGGGGCAGGGGGCAGCCCTGTCAGACAGGAAACTCTCTGTAGGGATGTTTCAGGACACACACCTGAGCCAGACTGCCTGCCTTCACGGTCTCACCTCCTCTACTTGGCTGTGTGACATTGGGCAAGTCACTTTAACCTCTGTGTTTCAGTCTCTTCCTCTGTCAAGAAGGAATGAGCAAAATTGTACTTTCTGATGATGTTTGAAGGATTAATGAGTTAATATACAAAAACAGTTAGAACAGTACCTGATCTAAAGTGGGCGGGCATAATATAAGGGTGAGCTGCTGCTACTTTTTCCTAAACATGTTGCGTATTTTGTAATCATAGACTTTCATTATGTCTGAGTTTTTCCCTAGTTAAATGTTCTGCCCATCTCTTCCCTTATTTTTCTGGCATATTCTCCAATCTGCAGAAGCTTTTAGCATTAATGGTGTGTAATTTGAAACTAGACTGGCTGGCTTTGAGGTCTGATAGAGGATGACTCTGAACACATTAAAGTCCCCAAGACTCAGTTTTCCTGTTTGTAAGACAGACATGATAATTATGCGATCTATGCTTTTGTGAGAATTAAAGACATCATTTATGTACAGCTCTTTTCACAATGTAAGCACTCAGTAAACGTTAACGATTGAGAAATCTCAATTCGGCTTTCTCCCACATGCCTCCCCGCCCAAGGAAGAATCAAAACTCTTCCTTTATGACTGTGTCCATAGCACATTAGAAACAGTTTTAATCTCCCTGCATTATGGTTGTTTGTGTTTGTATTTAATAGGTAAAGGTTGAGTTGCTGTTGTATGTGAGAACATTGGGTGGCTCCCGTCATGAGGGTGGGAGATGAAGATTCCTTTCTACTTCGTGTAAAAGGACGTGCGTGATGTCGCTGTTGGGGATGGAGAGGATGGACATGATGGAATATGTGAGGACGGCTGCTTAGAGGGAAGAGCCAGGCGTCAGCGCTCCCGACAGCTGTTAGGTGCTGTCACATGGACAGCCTTGCTGCCTTCAATGATTTTTCTGGTTCATGTCATTTACCGCTGCCTGTTTCCCCATTCCCAGTGAAGAGAGACTTCAGACCAGGAAGCCCAGAGTACACGAGCGGGTCCCCCGGCCTAGGACCTCCTGGACTGCTTGGGGCAAAGTCACCTGTGATGGCCTCGGCATGTCCTCTGTGTCCTTTCCGAGGGCTGGAAGCCCAGTGGGCAGCCCCGGGCATGGGGAATGGAAGGAGTTCGTTCATGCACAAGCCCTTTTCTCTGCCATCCGTTCTGGCTCGCTGACAGTCTCTTATACAAGGAAAAGAGTAAGAATTGGGGAAAAGTGCACTGAAGGAAGATTCAAATATTGCTCGATGAAGTACAGTTTGCAGAATAGACCAGAGAATAGTGAGGCCCTTGGAGAGAGGTAATTCATGAAGAAGGTAAGTTTTAGGGATGTACCTTAGGTGGATCTTAGGATCTCCTAAACCCATGTCCTTTAGTGATGGGGATTAAGAGTCTCAGATTCAAAGTCCAATTACATTAATTAGATTTCTGAATTATAGGAAGAGAGAGAATTACACAGGCCAAATAGCTGCTTTTTACATTAAACAAATATCCCATCCTTTTGTCTACAAGGAGGTTAAAACTGTCTATTATTTTTATTTTTCTAGATAGAAATCTATTTCTATATTGTCATAATTTACTATTTTGAAGGAACTGGAAAAAAACCATGACTGTTTATTAGTTAAATGTAAAAAAGTAGGAAAATACTTTACAAAAATGGTATAATTGACACCAACTTGAACATTTTCCTTGAACTCTTATGAAAACAATATGTGGGAAGGGAACCCCTTTAAAAGATGGAAAAGGGGGTACACAGTGCCCGCTCCCTCCCAAGAACCCTCAGTCTGCTCCTGCCCTTCCAGAAACTTCCTACACACACAAATCCATACAAACACAATTATCTCCTAATGGGGGTGTTTTATGCATATTGTTGTGCTGTGTTTTCCTAACTTAATATGTTTTTCACATTTGCAACTCAGCATATGCATCTTACTCCTTTGAATGGCCGTAAAAATCCTTGACACGTATGCACCACAATTTATTTACCCAATATCTCATTGATGGACATTAGGGTTAGCCCTAGCTGTTCCTCTTATACTGTTACTTACCGCACTCTGTGGCGTGCATCTTTGTGTCCACATGTGCATATTTTGACCATAAATTCCTAACAATTGAGTTGCTAAGTCAAAGGGAATGTATGTTTAACTCTTGACAGATGTTGCCAACCGGCCCACAAAGAAATTGTATCAGTTTCTCTACTTCAAGCAATATATGCTGGTGCCTGTTTATCACACCCTTGCCAGTACAAAATACTGTTTAAATATTAGTAATTTAGAAGTTTCAATTGTTATGATTTATTCTTGACTTTAAACTGGTTTATATAAAATCACATGATCCTATCAATAGATGCAAAAGAAGCATGTGACAAAATCCAACACTCATTCATAATAAAAACTTTCAGTAAACTAGGATTAGAGGTGAACTTTCTCTGCTTGATAAAAAATATCTACAAAAAACCGACAGCTAACATCATATTCAATGGAGAGAAACTTGAAGTTTGCCCACTAAGATCAGTTGCAAAGCAAGGCTCTCCCCTCTCACCAATCCTTTTCAACATCATATGGTAAGTTCTAGTTAATTTGAAAATAACAAAAAGGAAGTAAGTGTGTACATATTGGTAAGGAAGAAATCAAACTGTCTTTGCAGATGAAATGGTCATCTGATATAGAAAATATGAAAGAATTGACCAAAAAACCCTGCTAGAACTAATAAGCAATCACAGCAAGGTTGAAGGATACACAGTTAACGTACAAAGTTCATTTCATCGCTATATTCCAGAAATATACAAGTGGAATTTGACCTTAAAAATAAAATAATATTTTAACAATTTGGTTAAAGTTCTTCCATAGATTAGAGAACTGATGTTGTTGATGTGTCCATACACCCAAAGCCATCTACAGATTCAGTGCAATCATTGAATTCCAGTGGTGTTCTTCACAGAAATAGAAAGAACAATTCTATAATTTGTATGAAATCAGAAAAGACACCAAATAGTCAAAGCAATTTTGAGAAAAAGGACAAAGCCAGAGACATCATGCTTCCTAATTTCAGACTGTACTACAAAGCTATAATAATTAAAACAGCATGGTACTGACATAAACATGGACATATAGACCAATGGAACAGAACAGAGAGCCCAGTAATGAACCCCTGCATACACAGTCAACTAATATTTGACACAGGAGTCAAAAACACTCAATGGAGAAAGAACAGTTTCTTCAATAAATGGTTCTGGGAAAACTGGATAACCATATACAGAAAATGATACCGGACCACTTACAAAAATTAACTCAAACTGTATTAATTAAACATAGATCAGATACTGTAGAGCTCCAAGAAGAAAACAGGGAAGAAGGTCCTTGAATTGGTCTTGACAATGCTATTTTGCATATGACACAAAAGGCAAAAGCAATGAAAGCAAAAATGGGACTACACCAAGCTAAAAAGCTTCTGCACAGGAAAAGAAACCATCAACTAAATGAAAAGGCAGCCTACAGAATGGGAGACATATTTGCAAACCACATATCAGATAAGGGGTTGTTATCCAAAATATATAAAGAACTCATACAAGTCAATAACAAAAAAACAATCTGATTTAAGAATAGGCAGAGGACCTGTCTAGGCATTTTTTCAAAGAAGACATACGAATGGTCAGTAGACACATAAGATGCTCAGCATCACTAATCATCAGGGCAATGCAGATCAAAACCATAATCAGATAGCAACTCATACCTGTCAGAATATCTGTTATAAAAGAGACAACAAATAACAAGTGTTGGTGACGATGTGGAGAAAAGGGAACCCTCTTACACTGTTGGTGGGAATGTAAACTGGTCCAGCCACTGTGGAAAACAATATGGAGGTTCCTCAAAAAATTAAAAATAGATCTACCATATTATCCTGCAATCCCACTCCTGGGTATGTATCCAAAGGAAATGAAAACAGAGTTTGAAGAGTTATATATATTACCATGTCTATTGTAGCATTATTCTCAATAACCAAGATTCGGAAACAACCTAAGTGTCCATCAGTGGATGAATGGATGAAGACATTGTGGCATATATATATATACACAATGAGATATTATTCAACCATAAGAAAGAAGGAAATCCTGCCATTTGCAGCAATATGAAGGGAGCTTGTGGACATCATGCTTATTGAGATAAGCCAGACTGAGAAAGACAAATATTGCATGATATCACTTATATGTGGAACCTAACAAAGCTGAAATCATAGAAACAGAGCATAGAATGGTGGTTCCCAGTGGCTGGCAGTTGGGGGAACTTGGGGAGATGTTGGTCCAAGGGTACCAACTTGAAACTAGAAGATGAATGAGTCTTGGAGACTGAATGTACCACGTAGTGATTACTGTCAACAATGATGTGTTATGTACTTCAAAATTGCTGAAAGACTAGACCTTAAAAGTTTTTGCCACAAACAAGAAATGATAGTTTCCTGATGTATAGAGGTATGAAAGTTTCAGTGGCAATCCTGTTGCAGTATATAAAATGTATCAAATCAACTCATTGTATACCTTCAACTTACACAGTATTATCTGTAAGTTATATCTCAATATAAACAAAACAGTACCATTAACATTGGTGCCCCCAAAATGAAATACTTAAGGAATAACCTAACAAAATGAGTGTAATATGTATATGAGGAAATCTACAAAAGTGTTGAAAGAAATCAAAGAAGAACAAAATAAATAGATAATTCCATGTTCATGTGTAAGAAGACTTGATATTGTCAAGATGTCAGTTCTTCCCAACTTGATCTACAGATTCAATTCAATTCCAGTCAAAATCCCAGCAAGTTATTTTGTGGATATGACAAACCGATTCTAAGTTTATGTGGAGAAGCAAAAGACCCAGAATAGCCAACAAGATATTGAAGGAGAAGGACAAAGTAGGAGGCCTGACAGTACCTGATGTCAAGACTTAGAATAAAGCTGCGGTAATCAAGACAGGGTGGTTTCAGGGAAAGAATAGACAAAGAGATCAGTGGAACAGAATAGAGAGCCCTGTGGCAGACCCATGTAAAGGTAGTCAGCTAATCTTTGACAAAGGAGCAAAGATGGTCTTTTCAACAAATGGTGCTGGAACAACTGGACATCCACATGCAAAAAATGAATGTAGACACGGACCTCATATCTTTCACAAAAATAAACTCATAATGGACCACAGATCTAATGGAAAACACAAAGCTGTTACATTCCTATAAGATAACAAAGGAGAAACCTAGACGACCTTAGGTACGGCACTGCCTTTTGATATATAACATCAAAGACACAGTCTATGAAAGAAATAAAGGATAAGGTGGACTGCATGACAAGTAAAAACTTCTGCAAAAGACAATGTCAAGAGAATGAGAAGACAAGGGACAGACTGAAAAAATATCGTTGGAAAAGACACATCTAATAAAGGACTGTTATCCCCAATATACAAAGAACTCTTAAAACTCAATAATAACAAAACAAGTAACCTGAATTTAAAAATGTACCATAGACTTTAACAGATACCTCGCCAAAGAAGATGTATAGATGACAATAAGCAGAAGAAAAGATGCTCCACATCCTACGCCATCAGGGAAATGCAAATTAAAACGAGATTCCACTCTACACCCGTTAGAATGGCGGAAATTCACAGCACTGACAGCATTGAAGCCCGGGGAGGATGTGAAGCAACAGGAACTCCCATCCCTGTTGGTGGGAATGCAGGTTGGTGCAGCCACTTTGAAACACGGTTTGGCAGTTTCTTACATAAATAAATATATCCTAACCATGTGTTTCAGCAATCACACTCCTTGGTATTTACCCAGTTGAGTTGAAAATGTATGTCCACAAAAAAAACCTGCACACAGGCATGTTTATAGCAGCTCTGTTCACAATTGCGGAAACACGGAAGCAACCCAGATGTCCTTCGGCCGGTGATGGGTAAATAACGTGGGTAGCATCCAGGCTGTGGACTATTATTCATCACTAAAAAGAAATGAGCTATCAAGTCCTGAAAAGATAATGAAGGAATCTGAAATGGGTATTATTAAGCCGATATTTAGAAGTCGATCTAAAAAGATGGCATTCTGTGTGATTCCAGCTATGTGACGTTCTGGAAAGGGCAAAAACTATGGAAACAGTATAAAGATCAGTGGTTGCCAGGGGTTGGGGGAGAAGGGGGGAGAGATGGAGCACAGAGGGCTTTTAGGGCCGTGAAACTACTCTGTATGACGTTATAATGGTGGATACAGGTTATTATTCATGTGTCCACACCCACCAAGTGTACAACACCAAGAGCGAACCCTGATGTTAACCATGGACTTTGTGTACTGATATAGGTTCCTCACCTGTAACAAACGGACCACTAGGTAGGGATGTGGATAATGGGGAGGCTGTGCTTGGGGGGAGGGGGAGAGGGTCTACGGGAAGTCTCTGCACCTTCTCAGTTTTTCTGTGGACCTTAAACTGCTCTAAGAAGATAAAGGTTTTTGCTTTTTTTTTTTTTTAAACTCTTTTCAGTTTCAAGAAGAAACGTGTGTGTGTGTTGAAAAATGCATGGATTGGTCGTTTAATATCAGTCATTCCCTTCCAAGTTGTAACATGGTGAAACATGATACAAACATAGTGGTGAATTAAAGAAATTTGACCGAACCAATAACATTTTTGGACCTGCAGCTTTTTTTTTTTTTCAAACAAGAGGATAGTTTTATTACAAGATAAGAAGGTTTAATAAAAAAGGTTTAGAAAAAAGGTCCCAACACTAGAAAGTATGTGTTAGGTATTTAAACAGTAACAAAATGTGCATAATTTACTCGTTCTCTATTAATTAGACCTATTATTTTTAAAGCAGTTGGTGTTTGATGGACAGGTGCTCTGATGAACCTAATTACTGTTTTACATGTTTCCAGTTTTGGTAATTTCCTCATCAAATGAATATTTCTTATTCTAAATAGTTCCCTCTTTAAATAATTTTATTTCTTAGCACTTTAGAGAATTTAATATGATGATTCTTAATACTGTGATTTCCAGTTCAGCTATGAATTAATTTAATTTTAATTATGATATTTTAAATCTTACACCCGAACTTTCTAGTACCAAGATTTTATTTAAAAATTCAACATTTTGGGTAAATTACAGCTGAACCTCTTGTTAGCCAAGTGTTGGCAGAGAGACTATAGTATTTCTGGGTGAAGCTGGAGCATATTAATTTTTAAACTTTTACAGAAAGCCTTTTTTCTTGTAGCTGACTTATGTAGATAATTAGGGAATGTAGAGTCATGTGCTACTGTATTCAGTGAATGGTTTGTGTTTCTTCTCCTAGATTCCTGATTTATTTTACTTAAATATTTCCTTTAGATTTCTTTAAAATACTTTGAAAACCATTTTTAATGTTCGGCCTATCGTCAAAATATGCAACTCTACGCTTCCTATTTATTTTCTCTATTCCCATTGTGATTTTGAATGTGTAAGTTGTATTCACTGATGTTCATCTGTGGGCAGAGACCAGGGACCACACAGCAGAGGGGCCCCCTTCCCTTCCATGGGGTAGACAGTTGCCCGGAAGTGGCTGCCCTGCCAGGTACACAGTTTTCAGCAGCATTTCACCCTGGTCCTCTTTGTGAGGTGACGTGAGGAGCTTCTGTGAGTGGACTCAGCTAGAAGTAGGGTTTGTCACGTTAGAGACGATTCAGGAGTGGGCGTGACCGCTTCCTCTCTCATTCCTGCCCAGGGACTAAAGGCAGTCACTCTAAGGCCTGGGGTGTGGTAGACCCACAGGGAATAAGGAACTTGGTACCAGAATCGCCATGTGAAAGGTCATCCAAGGAAGAGTCTCATCGGCACATCTTACGACAGAAAAATAAACTTATAGTAAGACGCTGACATTTTAAGCTGTGCGGTCGTAGCTAGCATTATCCCAAGTTACTCTCAAGAAAATTGGAGGATGATACGCATCGTGGAAAATCATAGACGTATGTAGTGGAGTCATGGTCGTGACCAAGTTTTACGTTGGTTACAAACACAGGATTACAGACAGCTGTCGGAGAGCTGGTCCACGGGGCGCCTCCCCTGAGCATGATGTGGCAGCTTGTGCCCTAAGGACCAGCAGCCTCCCAGAGTGCACATACCCGAATGTGGAATTTCATTCCCACTGGAGGCGCTTTGCGTACTTCTCACAGATGAAATTGTAGCACGTGAGACACAGGGACCACTGATTGGAGTTTCCAGATGATTATAAAAAATTACTCCAGACTGTGGGGTCTCAGTAAAGTTAGAGGGATTTTGCCTGTTTTATATTAAACACACTTCATGACTTGTATTAATTTAAGTCATAGGCGCAACACGTAATTATTTATAATGTTTGTGCTTTGATGACAAAGATAAGAAGCTGACACACTTGTGGGAACAGAGTACAGGCCTCATCATTTCTCTGGGGTCCCTTCTTGTTTTAGCATTAGGTCCACTGATATGTGAATAAGGTTTGCAACTAGAAGAAAAAATGATTTTGAATCTGGAAAGTTCTTTAGAGACAACTTAATTCAACTGTGCATTCTAAATATAAGGCAGTGATTTTTATGATTATGGAAATGGTGATGATGAGGTTCAGGTTGAGTATCATAGGAAAAACAATGCCTAAATATTTACTGCTAAGTTTACTAGGAAATCTGTAGGCACTTTACATGTGTTACTTTATTTGGTAGGTACTGTCTTGTCCTCATTTTACAGGTAAAGACACTGAAACTCAGGTTGTTTACATGAATTGCAAAGTCCACACAAGCATCCGTGGCCGAGCCAGGAGCTGGGTTTTCGCCTAGTGATGTCTGAGCCTCCAGTTTTCGCTGCCACAGTTGGTACCTGTTAACTCACTTGTGGAGTCACACAGCTGTTTATTAATATATTTAAGACTAAAGTCTAGTCCTTCTGCATCCAGAGGCTTGTGTGGCTCTAAGAATTGATGTCCCCCGAGGGTGCAGACCATACACACATTCTAGGAATTGTTCTGTGAGTTCTGTGGTTGTAAAACGATCTGTTCTTATTAAGCTTCCTGTTTTCCCACCTTCGTTTTGTTCCTTGGGTGAATGCTTCGGCTTTTTCACAGAGAAAGTGGAAGACATCCTTGTGTTCCCCCTGATGCTCTGTTTACTAACTTGCTGAGTTATCAGTTTAACTAACACTTGTGAAACACCTGGTCAGTCTTCCACATAATCACTGCGATTGTCATTGTTACTATTATTAGCAGCAGAACCCTCATCATTCTCTCTTGTAAGCTCCAGTCCCTCAACTTGGGTTCTAGACTCCAGTCATCCCATCTCTGTAATCCTTGCTCTGATAACTATTGCTCAGTACAATATCTTAAACTTGTCTCTATCTACTTATTTACTTGAGTATATAAACAAATTTAAGTTTCTACAAGGATTAAAAAAAGCATAGGGACTTCCCTGGTTGTCCAGTGGTTAGAACTTGGGGCTTTCACTGCCAAAAGTTCAGGTTCAATCCCTGGTCGGGGAACTAAGATCCTGCAAGCCACGTGGTGCGGCGGAAAAAAAGAAGCACGCAAGCATATAAAAGCTCCACACTCCCTCTTTACCTGTGTTCCCCTTCTAAGGCTTACAGGCAATTCTACTGCCGTTTGCTGGCAAATCTCTTAGAAGAATTTCATTTTTATTTCTTTGCTTCTCATTTGATTATCCACATACTGCACATGATTATTAAACATTCCTACAAGTTGTCTTTCCATAAATGGAGGATTTTGCCTTACTTTAACTTACAATTACTTTACTTAAAATTTTTATGCAGCTCAAGCAGTGAAGCTACTTTCCTGTAGGACACTGGTAATTTCCATGTCGCCAAATTCATCGTTTATTGTTTTGTTGTTATCTTTTTTGAGCTTTCTGTGTCCATTTATTAATTCGTTCTTCATTGAACACACATATTGGCATCCCTCATGAGCCGATCACTCATGGGGGCACTTGGATTACAGTGTATTTCGGGCAAAGAAAGCCCCAAATTTTGTCCCTTTCCCATTTTGGAATGAAAGGCAGGAAATAAAGAAATGACACAATACTCAGAATAATGTAAGGTTGTGATAGATGATAAGATAAAATAGAGCTGACTAAAGGGAGATACAGGGGGTAGGGGGCAGCCTTCTCAGGATAGATGATTAAAAATTACCCGATGAAATCAGTCATTTTCAGGTATCAGGGAAGAGTGATCCAGGCACGGAGAACAGAGAGTGAAAAGACCTGTGGCAAAAGCAACCTCGGCATGTACCCCAAAGCCAGAACCAAGGCAGGAGTGTCTACAAGGGAGGTGAGATGCCAGGTCTGAGAGAGGGGAGCTTGTAGCTTTTACGGTGCTTTTAGATCACGTAAGGGTCCTGGCTTTTATCCTAAGGGTAGTGGGCGGCCACAGGACGGCTTTGGTGGAGAGAGGGTAAGAGATGAATCTCCTGTCCCAGGGGTTCCCGCAGGTGCCTTGAGGAAGCAGCCTGACAGTCCGGGCTCAGAGTCAGGTGGTGATCTTGTAATCTGGGGGGCATGGGGGACGGTGGGGGGGGCGGAGTGCACCTGGAAGGTGAACCTGATCGGCCTTTGGATGACCTGGATGGCTTGTTTGAGGACATGTGGAAGAAACCTGTGGATTTGTGATAAATGACTACATACAGCCATTACCATATAAAATCCATAGAACCGTGGCCTTTGTTCCCCGACACAGATATATCCTATTGTTTCTCTCCTGGAAGGTGAGAGCCCCTTTCACGGCTGCTGTAGTCTCCCCGCTGCGGTGTCCCAGTGATCGGGAATCGGGAGCCTGCTTTTGTGATGACACACGTCACATCACAGGATTCACGCACGACTCCTGTGTCCACGTGCTTTAAACTTACCAGTGGGGAAGGCAGCTTGGAAGCATCAGAGCCTGGTCCTGGGGAGGCCCGGATCTCCACGCCGATCACCAAGGCTGGGCTGGCGGGTCCCGGGAGGCCACCAGTAACACGTGCTCCTGCTGCCGGGCTGCCTGCGTTACTACTGGGAGCCCCGTGGAAGTCACCTGGAAGGAAGGGTTGGGGCTGCCTATGAGCAAAGGACCTGTGGGAAATCAGAGAAAAATTCTTGAACAAGAGAACGTGGTGAAAACTTGACTTTGAGGTGTTTTGCTTCCCGGCATGTTACTTTGGTTTAGGAGTCAGTGAGGATCAAAGGCAAAAATAGTTTAAGGAATATGGGAAACTTGGAAGAATTAATTTTGAAGTGGAATCATTTTACTTGCAGATTCTCTCTGTGTTTCAAAATTCCATATATTTTAATGGAGTATTGTAGAAGAAAGGGGAACAGACAGTATGGCAGACTTTCAGGGCTCAGGGCTATAACATCAGCTGAACCTTCATCCATTCCTTTTGCACAAATGTAGCAAACCAACATAGAAATTTTGATATTCTGGTGTTGGTGAGATTAAAAGTTTCTTTTGAGAGATGAGGCATCTCCTTTTCCCCTTTAGCTTCACAGAATAAATAACTCTCATTCCATGAATTGGTCTCTATATTTTTTAATGTGAAAATAAAATTTGTCTACCTTTTCACCTGATTATGTAATTCTAGTGTTAATCTGAATGCCAGAAAATGTGGTGCATTTTATTATTTTATATTTACAGCCCATACTGAAACTTCAGAGCTCTTAGAATGATTTCCACGGATTATGATCATTGTAGGTGTTTATCCATTTAATGAAATTCTAATACTGAACACAGCATTAAGTCCTGAATGTTTAATGGACACAAAAAAATGAGTATAATTGGCATGTTTTCTGCAAGCAGTTTTTCTTTGTAGGGAGATGTGCAACACAGTGGAATATGTCATCTCATTTTAATACGACGGTTTGATGTAACCGCAGTTTCCACTGTTATCTCCATGTCTTCAGAATAATGGGTCCAGAAGAAGGTGTGACTGGTTGCCAGTTTGCCTGGCCAGGCTGTGTAAATTATAGCAAGCTGATGATCTTTGCGAGCATTTTGAAAGGAAGTTCCTGCTTTGATGCTCGTTCCAATGTTAAATTCTCATTGGCAGGAATTTCTTGGGTCCTTGGTTTCAAACAATCCAAAGCCACCCTGTGATGAAAAAGACTGCAGTTGGTCCATTTCTCTCCAAGTCTCAGCAGTGATTCAAAAACCTAATAGAGAACGATGAAGTTGTCAATGAAAAGAATATTGTGCCCTGGGCTTCTCTTCAAGCTCAGCTGTCTAATTTTTTGCGTAGACAATCCCCAAGCTGTATCTGAGTGGCTTCTAGGTAGCAGTTTCCTGTTTTCTTCCAAAACAATATCATCTATCCCGCTTCAGTTTTAAGGACAAGAAGCAGATGTATCCATGCATTGAACTAAAAATTTGACCACTAAAGACAAAGATTAAAGAGTTCTTGTTAAAAGACAAAATTATTAGAAAGGACAAACATGAATTTTTAATGAAACTTTAACCAAGATACCATTGTATACATTTCATAATCTGTAGTTAATAACGTAGAGAAGATAGACTGGCTGCTAAGAAGCGAAAAGGAAAAACTCGTGAATTGTTTGTGGTCTTAGAACAGAGAAGGGTCTTTGTACTGAGGCCGTCTGTGTGCTTCGGGGCTGAGTCCTTTTACACAGGTCCTGTTCATCCAGTGTCTGCTGTTGTGACCCCAGAAATCTCTCCCTCTTATGGAGCTCAGTCTGTGACATCTATCTTGTTGGTCCTCATATCAAGAATTTTTAAAAGGGGGGGGATAGCAACAAACAGAAACAGAACTCCTCAGCTTTTTGTAATAATATCAGTGCAAAGCATTTTGCACTCACAGATTCAGTAGTGGTGTTTGGCCAGTTCAGCAGTTGATTAAATGGGGCAGCTGTGGGGAGGGTTTGGGGACGGAGGGCTGCTTATGCTTATGTGGGAATCGAACTGCAGTATACAGTTCATCAAATTATATCCTTGACGTTTTCTCACTGAGAATTCTTTTCTAGGGTTTGTAGAACAGTGTTATCAGAGGATGGTGAAAGTAGTTAATTTTATAAAAAATTATTTAGTGATGTGTGTCACGTGGACAGGGAGGAAATGCTGCCTCAGGAAAATCCTCCTGGCCTGCGCTGAAAAGTTCAGCGTTTCTTTGTGTTGCTGTCGATGTTTTAGTTCCCGGTGACCAGTCCCCTTGAGATCTTAGTGGATCCTGAAAGGTCATATAACCTTTTCTTTCATCTCGTAGATTATCAAGAGAGAGATGAATGCATTACTGGGAAAAATAGGAACATGGTGACAATTCAAAAGGCATTTTAATGTGTTTGTGGTATTAGATTTTATAAGAAGTATCATTTTCTAGGTAGAAGTGCAGCTGCTTCAGTTAGCGTGAATTATTCTTTTCATACATAATAGTCTGAAGACTGATTAGCATGTAGCTGAGGGAAGATGCTATTTCTTAGGTTTTCTGTCCTTTCCCTAAGAGGAACCGTCACTGCATTACAGACATCTCCGTGATGCTTGGTCTTTCTTTCTCTTGCTTTATTATATTCAGGTAAACGGGGAGATGTATTTCCAACTCAGTGCATATTTGTTAAGCACCTACTATCATAAGGCATGAGGCTAGATGCTGTGGGAAATCCAAGTTAATAGTATTTGCAACACTTGTAACTGGACAGAGGGTTAGTATCTAGAATATGTAAAACGCTTCTATGACTCAAAAAAGATCAGTAAGAACAAAAGACAACCCATTAGAAAAATCACAAAATACTTAATCATCTCACAGCAGAAGAATGTCCAGTAAAGGTGCAAAAATGCTCAACCTCATTGGTAACCTGAGAAATTGGAATCTGGCTTTCTAGGTTTTCAAGAAGGTTCACTTTTCCAGGCAGGAGACCAAAAAACGTACTGTTTTTTAAATTGACACTTTGCTAGCTTGATTGATAAATTTTATACATTTGGGTATATGGTCCATAGGCTTCCATGTATTTTTGGCCAGGGCTGCATATACTCAGGGCAGGCCTATAAATGTATGTTTATATAACTTAAAGAAAAGCTGGGAGATTCCAAAGACAAAATTCAGGGCAGGGGTTACCCTTCTGGTGGAAAGAAGGGGGTGCCACCAGGGATGCGCACAGGGGGTCTTTAAGGTACCGATAATATTCCTTTTCTTGAGCGGGGAGGCATGTATTTAATAAAACTCTGTTTCATGTAAAAAATGCACTATACTCTTGGCTTTCAAACAGGATTAGTTTAATAGACACATAACCGTATAATTTCACATGGAGACAGTATACGTTTAAATATAAATGTCTTTTAAAATGTATTTGTGAAAAATAAGTAAGATCTATCTTAGTTTCACCCAGCTCTGTGCTGTGCGGTGCGTCAGAGCCAAGTAGAGGGTGTCGGGGGCAGAAACTGGCAGGAATGGAGCTCACAGTCCTTGAGTTGTCTCTTTCCTACGACACCATTGCCTCATTTTACCCTATTGAGTATAGACTCCATTCTACATAGAAAAAACATCTTCAAAGTTAATGATTGTATTATTGGAATGCAAATCTATGTATTTGTAGAACTTTATTTTACCATTTATACTTTTTGGACAAATTACCTCAGGAAAGAACTTGGGGAAGAGGGATTAATAAATTATAAATATTGCCGCTTTATTAATAATTGGCCACTATCCTAGTTCCTAGGAACACTTATTTGGATGCAGACATGGGCCGTCTAAATATAGGGACACCACGGTCTTAAGAAAATGTCTAAAAAATAAATGTCTTGAGTTTTACATCTCATATCTCTACTAGTTTTAACTTGTCAGTCTAGTGACTCAAATGTATATTTCTTCCAGATCATGTATGGAAATGTAATCGTAAGTCCAAACTCTAATTAGTAAAATTCAGAATTGACCTAAAATCATTTGCTTGGATAGCCCTA
The DNA here is from genome assembly GCF_964374135.1 of Grampus griseus. Classification (NCBI taxonomy): domain Eukaryota; kingdom Metazoa; phylum Chordata; class Mammalia; order Artiodactyla; family Delphinidae; genus Grampus; species Grampus griseus. The sequence goes on from NC_139000.1 coordinate 114,322,581, forward strand.
AAGTAATTGTTATTTTCATCTCTAGTGGTTATTGTTTAATGAGTTCATTATTATGTGGGCTTACAATGAAAGTGTTTTGATTATTTCCACATAAATGACAGAAGAGAGAGAACTATAAAGTCTTGGAAAGACAGCTTTATATTGCCAGTACACTCTGTGTTAAGGACACAGCATACTTGCCACTGCAGTGAGCTCTAAGTTGATATGATTTAGAAAATTCTTGGTGATGGTAATGGAGGAGGACTAAACAAGATATTACTGAATTTATTTGTTTAGCTATTTAGTTGGTTAGATAGTCAGTTAGTCATTCATTTCTTTATTTAACCATTTTATTTTCTGCAATATACCAGTACTTCTAGGCATGGCATATATATTAATGAATAAAAGAGACATACATTTTCGTCTTGTGGAGGCTAAAATCTAATATAATTTTTCTAAAGTAAAGAATAGGTATATGTAGAGACTTCCCTTGGGGTCCAGTGGTTAAGACTTTGCCTTCCAACGCAAGGGGTGCTGGTTCAATCCCTGGTCGGGGAGCTAGGATCCCACATGCCTCGTGGCCAAAAAACCAAAACATAAAACAGAAGCAATATTGTAACAAATTCAATAAAGACTTTAAAAATGATCCATATCCAAAAAAAAATCTTAAAAATAAAAAAGAATCGGTATGTAAATACAGAATGAGGTCACTGCTGCGATCAAGATGGAATTGGCATGATGTCCTAACGCACGAGTTGTCAGACCTCTTTGAAAGTGTGACATCACAGCCTGAGAAGGAGGCCTAAGTGGACGTCATCAGGCAAAGCACAGGAAGAAGAGAGAGACAGGGGAGCCGCTTGTGTGGGGGCCCCAAGGAAGGGACGGGTGGACCCTGTTTGAGGGCCTGCAGGAGGGACTGTGGAGCCACAGCGATGACGTGGACTGGATGGTAGTGGCAGCAGGTGGAGGGCAGGGCTGTGGCAGTGATACATTTTAAAGGTGGAAACAAGGGACCTCACTGATGAATTGCACGTGGAGATGGAAGGAGAGGAAACAGTCGTCAAGGATTTCCAGTGCCCTGTGTTGGTCACCTGAGCAGACTGTGGTGCTTTGTAAGGTCAGGACAGCCTGGAAGGGAGGGAACAATGACAATAATAATCATCATCGTCATCATCATCTGGTGCTCCGTTGTGAACGTATTCGTTTAAAAGGCCAATGTGGTATCCATTCAAGATGTGAAACAGGCAAGGGGTTTATAAACTCAGGGAAGTCTGGCCTGTCGTTAGATTTCAACATACGCATGATATTAAAACTCATGGGGATGGATGAGGACCCTAGAGAGAGACGGAAGGCAGAAAAGAGACCAGATCCTGGGGCAACTCCAGCTACTGAGGGACAGTCCCAGAGGACACTGAGAGGGAGTGGGAGTAGCTGATGAGGTGGGAAGCGGATCCGGGGTTCACAGTGACACAGGAGCTGGGAGATGCTTTGGGGAAGTGTTGGCTGTGTCCGCTCCACAGAGAGGCTGAGCAGGATATTTACAGGAAAGTAACTGCTGAATCTGACAATTTGGGATTGGAATTCAGAGCAGGATAAGTGTGGGAGTGAAGGAAAAGAAAGAAATACAAAGTATCAATATACTCTAGAGAAAATAATGGGGAAGTCTCAGTAAAGACCAAGGAGTTTTGTCGGGTTTTGTTTTGTCTCACGTTAGGCTGGGCGCTTACATCAGAGACGGTTGTTACAGACATGACTTCAGTAAAGCAGAGACTCGTGGTTCCGGCGGAAGAGAGTCAGTGTCTCTGAGGGTGAAGTGAGGGATCCTGCCCACACGTGGGAGTATGGAAAGGGGAGCATCTCCCCAATCTTATGACAAACGGAATAGGAGAAAATGTGCAGATGCGTGAGAATCTGTATATTGTAAATTGGGGAAAAGATATTCTTCCTAATACCTCCTATTTCTTAAAGGCAGTGAAGTAGGTCATCATGGTTCTTAGCAGTAATTATTTTAAAAATTGAATTACTATGACGTATCTTACTGTTACTGCAATAAGGATACATTCCCATGTTTCGAGATTCAAAATATGCTAAAGTATGTTCAGGGTAAAATCTCCTCCTAACTCGTCCCATTCCATCTGTTTCCCTTTCCTGGATCAAATGATGTTTTCAGTGTCTTCTGAGTATTTCCAGAAAGATTCTATTCACATATACACATATGCATTTTACTTTTTTTTTTCAGAGCTGTGTGAACATCAGCACAATAAATTTTAGAACATTTTCTTTTTTGAATTTTATTTATTTTTTATACTGCAGGATCTTATTAGTCATCCATTTTATACACATCAGTGTATACATGTCAATCCCAATCTCCCACTTCATCACACCACCCCCAGCCTCCGCTGCTTCCCCTCCTTGGTGTCCATACGTTTGTTCTCTACATCTGTGTCTCAACTTCTGCCCCGCAAATCAGTTCATCTGTACCATTTTGTAGGTTCCACATATATGTGTTAGTATACGATATTTGCTTTTCTCTTTCTGACTTACTTCACTCTGTATGACAGTCTTTAGATCCATCCACATCTCTACAAATGACCCAATTTCGTTCCTTTTTATGGCTGAGTAATATTCCACTGTATATATGTACCACATCTTCTTTATCCATTCATCTGTTGATGGACACTTAGGTTGCTTCCATGACCGGGCTATTGTAAATAGTGCTGCTGTGAATATTGGGGTGCATGTGTCTTTTGAATTATGGTTTTCTCTGGGTATATGCCCAGTAGTAGGATTGCTGGGTGGTATGGTAGCTCTATGTTTAGATTTTTAAGGAACCTCCATAGTGTTCTCCATAGTGGCTGTATCAATTTACATTCCCACAACAGGGCAAGAGCGTTCCCTTTTCTCCACACCCTCTCCAGAATTTGTTGTTTGAAGATTTTCTGATGATGCCCATTCTAAGTGATGTGAGGTGATACCTCATTGTAGTTTCGATCTGCATTTCCCTAATAATTAGTGATGTTGAGCAGCTTTTCATGTGCTTCTTGGCCATCTGTATGTGTTCTTTGGGGAAATGTCTATTTAGGCCTTCTGCCCATTTTTAAATTGGGTTGTTTGTTTCTTTAATATTGAGCTGCATGAGCTGTTTATATATTTTGGAGATTAATCATTTGTCCGTTGCTTCTTTTGCAAATATTTTCTCCCATTCTGAGGGTTGTCTTTTCATCTTGTTTATGGTTTCCTTTGCTGTGCAAAAGCTTTTAAGTATCATTAGGTCCCATTTGTTTATTTTTGGTTTTATTTCCATTATTCTAGGTGGTGGATCAAAAGAGATCTTGCTGTGATTTATGTCAAAGAGTGCTCTTCCTATGTTTTCCTCTAAGAGTTTTATACTGTCCAGTCTTCCATTTCGGTCTCTAATCCATTTTGAGTTTATTTTTGTGTATGGTGTTAGGGAGTGTTCTAATTTCATTCTTTCACATGTAGCTGTCCAGTTTTCCCAGCACCACTTATTGATGAGACTGTCTTTTCTCCATTATATATCCTTGCCTCCTTTGTCATAAATTTGTTGACCATAGGTGCATCGGTTTATCTCTGGGCTTTCTATCTTGTTCCATTTATCTATGTTTCTGTTTTTGTGTCAGTACCATATTGTCTTGATTACTGTAGCTTTGTAGTATAGTCTGAAGTCAGGGAGTCTGATTTCTCCAGCTCCATTTTTTTTCCCTCAAGACTGCTTTGGCTATTTGGGGTCTTTTGTGTCTCTATACAAATTTTCAGATTTTTTTGTTCTAGTTCTGTAAAAAATGCCATTGGTAGTTTGATAGGGCTTGCATTGAATCTGTAGATTGCTTTGGGTAGTATAGTCATTTTCACAATATGGATTCTTCCAATACAAGAACATGGTATATCGCTCCATCTGTTGGTATCATCTTTAATTTCTTTCATCAGTGTCTTATAGTTTTCTGCATACAGGCCTTTTGTCTCCCTAGGTAGGTTTATTCCAAGGTATTTTATTCTTTTTGTTGCAATGGTAAATGGGAGTGTTTCCTTAATTTCTCTTTCAGATTTTTCATCATTTGTGTATAGGAATGCAAGATATTTCTATGCATTAATTTTGTATCCTGCAACTTTACCAAATTCATTGATTAGCTCTAGTAGTTTTCTGGTGGCATCTTTAGGATTCTCTACGTATAGTATCATGTCATCTGCAAACAGTAACAGTTTTACTTCTTTCCCAATTTGTATTCCTTTTATTTCTTTTCCTTCTCTGATTGCCGTGGCTAGGACTTCCAAAACTATGTTGAATAATAGTGGCGAGAGTGGACATCCTTGTCTTGTTCCTGATCTTAGAGGAAATGCTTTCAGTTTTTCACCATTGAGAATGATGTTTGCTGTGGGTTTGTCACATGTGGCCTTTATTATGTTGCGATAGGTTCCCTGTATGCCCACTTTCTGGAGAGTTTTTATCATAAATGGGGGTTGAATTTTGTCAAAAGCTTTTTCTGCATCTCTTGAGATGATCATATGGTTCTTATTCTTCAATTTGTTAATATGATGTATCACATTGATTGATTTGCATATATTGAAGAATCCTGGCATCCCTGGGATAAATCCCACTTGATCATGATTGATGATCCTTTTAATGTGTTGTTGGATTCTGTCTGCTTGTATTTTGTTGAGGATTTTTCCATCTATATTCATCAGTGATATTGTTCTCTAATTTTCTTTTTTTGTAGTATCTTTGTCTGGTTTTGGTATCAGGGTGATGGTGGCCTCATAGAATGAGTTTGGTAGTGTTCCTTCCTCTGCAATTTTTTAGAAGAGTTTGAGAAGGATGGGTGTTAGCTGTTCTCTAAATGTTTGATAGAATGCACCTGTGAAGCCATCTAGTCCTGGCCTTTTGTTTGTTGCAAGATATTTAATCACAGTTTTAATTTCATTTCTTGTGATTGGTCTCTTCATGTTTTCTATTTCTTCCTGGTTCAGTCTTGGAAGGTTATACCATTCTACGAATCTGTCCATTTCTTCCAGCTTGTCCATTTTATTGGCATAGAGTTGCTTGTACTATTCTCTTAGGATGGTTTGTATTTCTGTGGTGTCTGTTGTGATTTCTCCTTTTTCATTTCTGACTTTATTGATTTGAGTCCTCTCCTCTTTTTCTTGATGAGTCTGGCTAATGATTTATCAATTTTGTTTATCTTCTCAAAGAACCAGCTTTTAGTTTTATTGATCTTTGCTATTGTTTTCTTTGTTTCTGTTTCATTTATTTCTTGTCTGATCTTTATGATTTCTTTCCTTCTGCTAACTTTGGGTTTTGTTTGTTCTTCTTTCTCTAGTTCCTTTAGGTGTAAGGTTAGATTGTTTCTTTGATATTTTTCTTGTTTCTTGAAGTAGGGTTGTATTGCTATAAACTTCCCTCTTAGAAGTGCTTTTGCTGCATCCCATAGGTTTTGGATTGTCGTGTTTTAGTTGTCATTTGTCTCTAGGTATTTTTTGATTTCCTCTTGGATTTCTTCAGTGATCTCTTAGTTATTTAGTAATGTATTGTTTAACCTCCATGTGTTTGTGTTTTTTACATTTTTTTTCCCTGTAACTGACTTCTAATCTCATAGCATTGTGGTCAGAAAAGATGCTTGATATGATTTCAGTTTTCTTAAATTTACTGAGGTTTGATTTGTGACCCAAGATGTGATCTGTCCTGGAGAATGTTCCGTGTGCACTTGAGAAGAAAGTGTAATCTGCTGTTTTTGGATGGAATGTCCTATAAATATCAATTAAATCTATCTGGTCTATTGTGTCATTTAAAGCTTCTGTTTCCTTATTAATTTTCTGTTTGGATGATCTGTCCATTGGTGTAAGTGAGGTGTTAAAGTCCCCCACTATTATTGTGTTACTGTCGATTTCCTCTTTTAGAGCTGTTAGCAGTTGCCTTATGTGTTGCGATGCTCCTATGTTGGGTGCATATATATTTACAATTGTTATATCTTCTTCTTGGATTGATCCCTTGATGATTATGTAGTGTCCCGCCTTGTCTCTTTTAACATTCTTTATTTTAAAGTCTATTTTATCTGATATGAGTATTGCTACTCCAGCTTTCTTTTGATTTGCATGGAATATCTTTTTCCATCCCCTCACTTTCAGTCTGTATGTGTTCCTAGGTCTGAAATGGGTCTCTTGTAGACAGCATATATATGGGTCTTGTTTTTGTATCCATTCAGCGAGCCTGTGTCTTTTGGTTGGAGCATTTAATCCATTCATGTCTAAGGTAATTATCGATATACATGTTTCTATTACTATTTTCTTAATTTCTTAAGGAATTGGGTGCCTATTTCTTTTCCCATGTTAGGGAAGTTTCTGACCGTAATCTCTTCAAATATTTTCTTGGGTCTTTTCTCTCTTCTCTTTCTGGGACTCCTATAATGCGAATGTTGTTTCACTTAATGTTGTCCCAGGGGGCTCTTAGGCTGCCTTCATTTCTTTTCACTCTTTTTTCTATATTCTGTTCTACAGCAGTGAATTCCACCATTCTGTCTTCCAGGTCACTTATCCGTTCTTCTGCCTCAGTTATTCTGCTACTGATTCCTTCTAGTGTAGTTTTCATTTCAGTTATTGTATTGTTCATCTCTCTTTGTTCTTTAATTCTTCTAGGTCTTTGCTAAACATTTCTTGCATCTTCTCGATCTTTGCTTCCATTCTTTTTCCGAGGTCCTGGATCTTCTTCACTATCATTATTCTGAATTCTTTTTCTGGAAGGTTGCCTATCTCCACCTCATTTAGTTGTTTTTCTGGGGTTTTATCTGGTTCCTTCATCTGGTCCATAGCCCTCTGCCTTTTCATCTTGTCTGACTTTCTGTGAATGTGGTTTTTGTTCCACAGGCTGCAGGATTGTATTTCTTCTGGCTTCTGCTGTCTGCTCTCTTGAGGATCCACATATACATTTTACTAATTTCCCTTTTCCCTTTAATTTTCCATTATCTTCATTCTGTGTGTTTACTTACTAGGGTATTTTTGAGATCATTTTTAGTAAATGGGGCCTCCTCCTTTTTTCCCCCTGTTTTAAGAGCTACATTATATGCCTTTTAATTTTTTAAAACAGATTCTACATGTGATAGTTTGAATTTAGAGCATTACCCGGAGCCCAGCACATGGTGGGTGTACAGTAACTGTTAGTCTCCTTCCTTTTCCCCTGTATTTTAGAGATATTTGAGAGTTGAGCCGCAAACCAGAGGCATGATCTGAATCGTCTGTGTTGTTCATCCAGCTTTGACCTTGATGCCTGGTTCTGGGGCCCGTGCTCAAGTCCTGTCCTGCTTCCTCTGACTCCCTCTCTCTCTGACCTATGAGGACCTTCTGTCGTTGCCCTTTGTCCCCACTGGGACTGACCCTCTGCTTGACCCTCCCAGTCCCGTCTCTGGCAGGACCCCTTGGTTGAGGAAGGTCCCAGAGGTGCTTCCAGCTGACAGGCAGGCACACAAGCAACAGGAAGTGGAACAGAGAAGCCAGACTTTTGGAGGTTGAGGCCTCAACTGTCTTGACTTGACCAGTTGCCATCCAGATATTCCTAATGTGGGTCTTGGTCCAGCGTCAGTGAAGACATTCTGATGATATTCATGATAGTCGACTAAATCAGAAACCTGGATCAGTAACTGCTTTCTCTATAACAGATGCCTTGTCCTTTGTTTCAAAAGACTCAGTGGAGACTATTAAGCAGGTTTGTAGCAATAACTTTGACTCATGGCTACCCTTGAGTCAAAGGCTTGTGTTACTAATAGGACTCTTAACATCTTTGTGTCTGTGCTTTTGCAGTTTTGCCAAGAGAGGGAAAATTGATGTCATGCTTTACTGATTCAAATTTGCTTTATATCCTTCTTCCTAAAAGACAAGAGTTGTGGCAACCTTCCCAACTAATGGAAGATTTCCAGAGAAAAAGCCAGTGACTATCGGATTCTGGCCACACTGTCTATGGAACAGTCACTTAAGAAGCACTAGGTTTAAATGACTTACTCTAGAATGTTCTCTCAGACTTATCTGATGCAAAAAATCCTCCAAATACCCTTGAAAATATGTATTCTGGAATTGAAAACATGAGTATCAGAATCAATCCATGATACATAGCTGTGAAAGTAATAGACAAAAACAATACTGGAATTTCTGTAATTTAAAATGATAAAACAATTGGGAAAGAAAAATTAGAATCTTAACAGGGAATACTATTCTTATTAATTTTTGTAAGTAATCCTGTCTTCCCTATTTAATAATTATCATAATTAATATTTTAAAGTGTTCATGAGATTTATGACTTTATACATTTTTGGTCTTCATCATTTTACATAAATTTCATAATGAGATTAAGTGTAAATGAGTTAGACTCCAAATAAAATAAGACCTTAGAAACAAATGAATCAACCCCTAAATTGTACATGTCTACTAAATACAGTATGATTATAAAGACATTATAAAACAAATAGTACAAAAAACAGATTTCATAGAAGATACAATGTTTTGAGTAAAATGTCTGAAAACAGCAGCAGTATTCCACATTTAAGTGCATTGATGAAATAGAAAAGAATCATTGACACCTTGTCATATTGTGAATAAATGAGTTTTGGTACAAGAAGACTTTGTTTTGAATTTTGCTCTGCTTCCTAGTAATAACTCTGGAAGCTTGGGCACACTGCTCCATCTTTCTGAACCCCAGTTTCCTCACATATAAAAGTTGGCTAACTTTTAATAATAATTCAAAATTAATTTCATAAGACTCAAGTGATACAATGAAAGAAAAGTAGTTAGATAATATATTGTTACCAAATTATGTCGTGCAGACTCCCCCTTGGGCCCTAGCCCAACCACGGCACCTGCCTTGGTGGGAAAGGTTCTTTTCCTATTTGGGTTCATGCAGCCAAAAACAAAAGCGAAGCTGAGATCGAAGCAACACAAACATTATTCAACGGTCAGAGAGTGGAGAAGCAGGAACTTAGTTCACAAATCACCTTCTCGCCCAGGGGCACAATTAAGGCAAGATGTAAGGGCAAGGTTAATGAGGAGCAGGCATAACAATGGTTTTCTGGGCTTCTTCCCGGGGTAGAAGGTGCTGCCTCTTTTCTGCCCTTGTATGGTCCCTCAGCATCTGGGTTGAAAGTGGGTGGAACCATCATGGCGGGGGTGGGCAGAGACCTTAACCTGATTGGCTGGTGGTGAGGTTCTCGGGAGTTGGCATCTTCAGCCGTCTGGTTCTAGCCGGTCTGGGGTCTAGTGCTTGTGGGCAGCATGCAGTTAACTTCTCCCACCTGGTGGGGATTTCAGTATCTGCAAAACAGCTCAAAGGCCATGGCTCAGAATATTATCTGTAGCCCTTGAGGAGGAACTGAAGGTCCTTAATTTTTTTCAATGCCTAAACTATTATTACTTTGTCTTGTTTGACTGTTTTCCTTTCTTTCTGCATTTTCTCATTTTTCTGATTAAATTTATTCTTTGGCCATCGGGGTGGGCCTAGGAGGCTAGAGCCCTTCTTCAGATGTGTGGCAGGCGGAGTACATGGAGGGGGTGTGTGTTCCAGCAGGCCCCCATAGGGTGCTGCTCAGTTATGGTATGTAGGACACCTGGGAGATCTCCACTAGATGTTAGTTTTCTAAAAATTGGAGAGTGTAGAAATACTGAAACAGGTGGTTAAGACATTTAGTATTTAATGGTTAGACTGAGCTCCCCAAACTGGAAATAAGGTACCAGTCCATTTCTTTCTTCGTAAATATTTATTGAGCGTTTCTTTGTTTCATGTGCTTCAGTGGACACTAGAGGTTCAGAAACTTAGTTTTCTGGAGAAAAAGGAAGAAGAGAGCGTAGTGTGTTGCTAAGGTGGGGGCTGGGTGTCAGGGGTTTCAGTGGGGCATCTGTGAACGTCTGCGCTGAGACCACAAGGACCGAAAGGCTGTGTGTGTCTGGGGCCTTATCCTAGGGGCACGTCCCAGGGCTGCAGAGGAGTCCTCTGTCTTAAGGAGACTGGAGCTTCGCTGGGCCCAGAGTAATGGGCTCGGGCAGGGGCCTGCTGACCACCGCAGAGGGGGCGGTGATGTTGTAGGTGGGATTGGAGCAGCACAGGTGGGGAGAAGGTCGTAAGCTCTGGGCATCTCCCTACTGGAAAACTGACAGGTTTACAACAGGTTGGACATGAGGGACTAGAGAAAGAAAGGAAGCAAAGATACCTCCAAAAGTCTGGCCTCAGAGACTGGAAGGATGAATTTTTTTTTATATTGGGGTATAGTTGATTTACAATGCTGTATTAGTTTTAGGTGTACAGCACACTGACTCAGTTTTGCATACATATTTGTGTATATATGTGTATATATATTCTTTTCAGATTCTTTTCCATTATAGATTATTACAAGATGCTGAGTTGAGTTCCCTGTGCTATACAGTAGGTCTTTGTTGATAATGTATTTTATATATAGTAGTGTGTATATGTTAATCCCAAATCCTAATTTATCCCTCCCTGCCTTTTTCCCCTTTGGTAACCATAAGTTCATTCTCTGTGTCTGTGAGTCTGCTTCTGTTCTGTAAATAAGTTCATTTGCACCATTTTTGTTTGTTTGTTTTAAAATAAATTTATTTATTCATTTATTTATTTATGGCTGCATTGGGTCTTCGTTGCTGCACGCGGGCTTTCTCTAGTTGTCTTTCTTTGTCTGGCTTACTTAGTATGATAATTTCTATGTGGAATCTAAAAAAAAAATGATGCAGGGCTTCCCTAGTGGCGCAGTGGTTAACAATCTGCCTGCCAGTGCAGGGGACACAGGTTCGAGCCCTGGTCCGGGAAGATCCCACATGCCACGGAACAGCTAAGCCCGCGCGCCACAACTATTGAGCCTGCACTCTAGAGCCCACGAGCCCCAACTACTGAGTCCACATGCCACAACTACTGAAGCCCTCGTTCCTAGAGCCCGTGCTCCGCAACAAGAGAAGCCACCACAATGAGAAGCCCGTGCACCGCACAAAGAGCAGCTCCCACTCACCGCAGCTAGAGAAAGCCCGCATGCAGCCACGAAGACCAAACGCAGCCAAAACTAAATAATATAAATAAAAATAAATGTACAAAAAAAAGGAAAAAAAATGGCTCACGCTTTATGATTTATTATTAGCTATTAAAATATTAATTATGAAAATTAGTTTGGAAATGTTTTAATTAACTCTAAATAAATCGTATCCAAATATGCATCATTTAATTGTAAATGAATTTTACATGTTTTGCAAATTATCTGAAGTATGATTATGTGGTTTTAACATTAATAATTTTTAAAGCTAGAAATACAGCCCACCACCTGCACCAAACTCCAATTTCACAATCTCAGTGTGCTTAAAGAAAGTCAAAACTAAAAAGTGGACATTGTTATCCACTGATTACTGTTGTCAGTGGAGTTTGAATGATCTATGTAAAAAATAATATTCTATTTATTCACAGTAACCTTACCTGTTTTAGAATCATATTGAAGGATTGCTAAGGCTTTGATGGGATTCTTCAAAATGACGTTTCAGATTTAGTTCTTATAGATTAGCTGGTGGGCTCTGCCCCTTGATATTACATTTCAGTTTACTATTTAACCCATGAATACTTCCAAGGCAGTAGTTTTATGTTTTAAAGAACTGTTAAATTTGTGTACATGAATAAGCAAGATTTGTTAATCATAAATATTTCTTAGTTATAGCTCAATTAAATTTATAATTAAATTTTTGAAAATGTATCTAGGTACTTTCTGTAGTCAAAACGCTTGTGTTATAATTTTCCTTGGGAAAAGTTGTTTTGTTTACCTTCGAAACTTAAAAATAACTTTGCTTTCCATTGAAGTTATCCTTTTTCAATCTTGAGTCCATCTTTTTCAGTGGCAATTAAATCAACTGGGGATCAGACCACTTCTGTTTTCTCCCATTGCCTCATGGTAATATATTTAGGGCAAATTTATTTGGATGAATTTTAATTCAGGAAGAGTGAACAAGTATTTTCCTTTACATTACATACAGATTTTATTTTATTTTTTATTAAGTTACTTGATAACGTTTAAGATTTTGAGTGAGAAGTTTCCCCTTGTTCCAGTGACAACCTGTAATGAGGTAAATCAGTACAGGAAGTCATACGTACGAAAGAGTTCCATTCCCAGAGCGCGTTCGTAAGTCCAGTTTGTTCACAAGTCTAACAAAGTTAGCCTAGGTACCCAACTAACACAATCGGCTATATAGTACTGTCCTGTAATAGGTTTATAAGACTTTACACACAAATAATACATAAAGAACAAACACAAAAAATAAAGAAAACATTTTTAATCTTACAGTACAATGCCTTGAAAAGTACAGTAGTGCAGTACAACAGCTGGCTTCCAGGGGCTGGCGTCAAGTGAACAGGCAAGAGGAGTTACTGACTGGAGAGGGGAGAGGAGATGGGAGATAGTAGAGCTGAAGGGTCGTCGGCTGTAGGAGACAGAGGGCAAACTTCAGTTTCATTCACACGTGACGTGGATGGCACAGGTTCTGGGTCCTTGCTGGATTCACTTCTATCTACTCTCTTGAAAGAACGATCCAGTGATGTCTGGGTAGTAGCTCTTTTTTTCTCATCATAGATGACACGGTAGCACTGGTCTGCATTCTGGACGGCTGCTGCAACCTTCGTGTACCGTTCTACGTTCGGGTCCTGTACCTCAAAAACTAACAGTGCCTCCTCAGATAAAGAAAATCCCCTTGCCGTTTCCTGCGTCGTGAATTCTCTTTGGTTCTTCAGTTACTTCTTCCTCTTGTCTCTCTTCATCCTTTCTCTGGGCACATTTGCATCTTTGAAAGTTCGCAACGGGAAGGTTCATATGTAGGAGACTTACTGTACTTTGTACTTAGCTAAGACATGTCCCCCACTTAAGGAGTTGCTTACTCTGCAGGGTGGAAGTGTTGGGTAGGTTTCGGAGCTACTTCTTGATAATTACGGGCATTGTGCTTGGAAACGGTAACGTGCCCATGTGAGCATGCCTAAGCCACTGTTTGTGGTTCAAAATGAGAAAGGCACATGTTTTCAGGCACAGTTTACTCAGGCTACTGAATTAATTATTTTTAGTGTGACTGAAATCAATTCAGAGATCAAGATGTCGCACATCCAGTAATTTTATACATTGTTAGAAGTCGTCTCCGTATCGTTATGTGTTTTGCGGTATTTCATGTAGTTTAGTGCATTGCTAAGGCTGTAGAGTAATGGGCTTCATTGTTGATCAACAATCGAAAAATAAAGCCTCACAGTGTTTACTTAAAGTAGATAATATTGAAGCAAAACTGGGTAAAATTTAATATGTATTAAATAGATTTTTGTACATTTTTGACGCAGGCTACCGAGCTTTTTATTTTAGACATTGAAGAGTGATCAATTTGAAAATCATGATTTATGCTTTCGTTTTTCCCTCATGAAGTGTTAGAAGCGGTTGACGTTCTCTTGATTTGTCAGCTTTTCTTTATGATGCTCTTGTCAAGACAGGCAGCCTCTACTTGGGATGGAGTATTTGGAAGATGCCAGCTCTGCTGTTTGGAGTGTCATCATTGCACTTTACAGTGCCGCTGTGTGATGAGGACCAGCTGGTGCATTTACATTTCTTATTGGAAATTTCCATCTGATTCACTATTGTGATGTGTGCTTTTGTTCAGAAACACTTTATCATTCTTACGTAGCAAGGCCTTCTGAAGCACTGAAGGCTTTCTCTTTCACTGACTAATTTGAGCTGTCAATCTCCTGGTTTGGAAGACTTTCCAGCTTGTTGTATTATCAGTGTTTGTTTGCACAGGAAGTGATGTACCACAGAGGCTGAATTTATAGGAACAGTTTGCATTCGACTAATGAGCAGTGCTACTTCTTCCATGATGATATTATTGTATAACTTGGATTAATACAATTATTGTGTACCTATGTAGTGCCGATTTTCTCTTGTAACATCTCAGGGGCCAGCAGGGAATCACTACCTTTCTTGGCAAAGTGAAAGTTGCCTGTGCCTTGTGCCTTGGTTGTATTCCTTTATTCTAAAGATAGTGGACCTTAACCTGCCACTAGTAATTTCACACAGATTAATGCTGCTTTTGCCATTGTTGAAAATTGTTTTCACATTTGTGTTTGGTCTCTCTCTTTTTTTTTTTTTTTGGGTGAACCACACGGCACTTGGGATCTTAGTTCCCAGAACAAGGATTGAACCTGTACCCCCTGCAGTGGAAGCGCAGAGTCTTTACCACTGGGCCAACCACTAGGGAACTCCCTGTGTTTGGTCTTAAGCTGAAACTAGGAATGTCTAGGATGATTCAGGAAAGTGCATCACAAAAATATATCACTTTTATTGCCCTTATGGAGTATTAGCTTAATTATATGAGTTATATGCTTAACCATTTCATGTGTTGGATTATAAGTTTCTTCAGATTCAAATCTAACACGCAGTTTTGGGCAAATAAAAGCTATTCACGGAAAATCAAGAATGAAAAATATATTTTCATTGAATACTTTAAGATATCTTTCACGATGATGGTAAGAAAAACTATTCTTTTGAAAAGAGAAAGCATATGACTCCATCCCTTTTACGAAGTGGGAGAATTAGGGACACTTTAAACACAAGAATGAATGAAACCACTTCCGTAAGATAATCTCCAAATTCCTGTTAAAAGCAGTTTTCTCGCTTTTCCTCTCTTCTGACTCCTAAAATAATCAAGCACTTTAAAAGAGATGAAAAATAAATCTCTTTTATTAATGAGCTGAACACCACCAAGATGTCAGTGAAGCATAGGGACAGAGAAGGCAAAATAAAAAGGCACGTTAGTAAAATTCTTGACATATTCATGAAAAATCTAGGGAAGCTACCTACACAAATATTTATGCATCAGAAAACTTACGAATCATTTACTCTTCTTCTTCTTCTCTGTGTCACATCTTGGTGATACCTCTAGGTCTTCATTCTGAATCGTGTATATTACACATTGAAATTAAATGCCAGAAAATGCCTATGCCTGTCATCTATTTCCACTTTCTCCGTTTGGAGCTGACACTATAGTAAGCGACTCTGGTATATTTTATGGTTTTAGGATGATGTCACTTTTCTTTTCTTTTTTCTTTTTTTTTTTTTTTTTTTTGCGGTACGCGGGCCTCTCACTGTTGTGGCCTCTCCCGCTGCGGAGCACAGGCTCCGGGCGCGCAGGCTCAGCGGCCATGGCTCACGGGCCCAGCTGCTCCGCGGCATGTGGGATCTTCCCGGACCGGGGCACGAACCCGTGTCCCCTGCATCGGCAGGCGGACTCTCAACCACTGTGCCACCAGCGAAGCCCAGGATGATGTCACTTTTATGATATACTACAAGTTCTCAAGTCCTGCGTTACTCTATTTTCTGAAATCTTTTTTCTGGAATCTGTACTTATCTGTAGACTTTTAAGCGAGCATGATGGTGCATCGATATTATAGCCTCACGGGAGTTCAAAAGAAGTGTAGACACTCGGTAATAAAGTCCTCAACCTCTACAATAACATGCCAGACATGAATATTAAAGAGAAGGAACCAAAGTCAGCCTGAAGATCTGTGTAACTGGTAACTGACCAAAAACAGAAAATGCCCATGTGTGGGTGAGAAAGTCAGTGAACTGCTGGAACCAGATGCCAGGATGTGAGTCAGACAGTGTGGCCGCTGTTGTCAGAGGCTGGACCAAGGCTGCATAGGACTGTGATCCCCAAGGAGGGGAACCACATTAGCTGGGCATCGGACAGCTGTCCGGATGGAGCCCGGAGCAGATTGGACAGCGTGGGCTGGGGAGGCAGAGCTCGAATTTGGGGCTGCTGAGGTGTAAAAATTTGAAGATCCAGCTCATAAAGAAAAGGGAGCTACAGAGGGGAGAGGCTTCATGAATCTGCACAGGGGTTCTCTCATATTTGCCGAATACACAAGATGACCAAGTGCAGGGCAAGATGTGGCTCATGGGGCTTGCATCCACTGGAGATTTTGGAGGACACCCCATGTTGGTAGGAGTCTCGCAAGATGAGCCCAGAGGCCCCTTTCCGGCACCTGTAGGGGCTCAGTGGACATCTAGTGAACCAGGCTCTGGAGGAGGCTGGGCTAATTTAATACTTGCACAGTATTCTCAAAGCAAGATCCCAGAATTCCTGGGGATTTCGAAGACCCTTCTAGGGGGGTCACTGAGGTCAAACTACTTAATAGTGATAATAATAATGATGATGATAATGATAGATATTTGTCCTTTTTCACTGTGTTAACATTTGCAGTTATGTCTCCAAAGCATGGTGAGTAAAACTTCTGAAATTAATTAATTTCAATTAAGGCCTCGCCAACTACCTACTGCAGTGGTCATTTTATTCTTCACTGCCGTGAAATTGAGTAGAAAATAACAGCTTCACTTGAGTATCCTTGATAAATTCATAAAATATATTAATTATCTGTATGATGAAATTGGCAATATGCTTAAAATCTTTTGCTGCAAAATGAAGTACAGCGGTTGTCTCGAGGGACAGCACTTATGTGGTTGAGTTGCAAGCAGAACTAGCCACTGTTTTCACGGAATAACCATTTTTTTGTGAAACAGTGATTAACAGAAAACTATGGTTATTCTGATTGGGGAATTTAAGGGCATATTCTCAGTAAGAAATGTAGTAAGTGACAGGCTTACTTTCCAAATAACAAAGAACATAAATAAACAGAATAAATATCCTGTTTACTCATATTTCTGTTTGTCTCTCCAAATTGTGTATATTGTTATCCACCTGCCAAAAATGTCAACAAGATGGTCCTGCTTACTATTTAGTAAAGAGTAGGAAAATACAGGATGAAAATTACTTCCAGAGAGAGTTGGGAGGTCTGATTTCAAGTGCGACAGAAGTAGTAGAGCTCCCAGGACCCAGGGTCCCCACAGCCAGCTGCCCCGGGATCCAACGCATGCACCCGTGGCCAGCAGCCTCCCCATGAGGCAGGGCCTGGCAGCTACCAGACTGGGGGACCTGCATCACCTACCAGTGCACTCACAATAGTCAGCCCTGTGTGACAGAAGAGCCCTCACAGCCCACGTAGGGGACAACCCTGGAGCCTGTAGCTCTGCTCACCAGAGGGGAGTGCACTGCTGGGACGCACAGGACATCTCCTCTATAAGTCCACTTCTCCAAGGTCTGGAAAGATTATCAACCTACCTGATACAAACAAACAAGATGACAGAGGAATATGTTCCAAACCAAGGAACAAGACAAAAACACAGAAGAACTAAGCAAAGTGGAGATAAGCAATCTGCCTGATAAAGAGTTCATGGTAATGACCATAAAGATGCTCAGGGGGACTTCCCTGGTGGTGCAGTGGTTAAGAATACACCTGCCAATGCAGGGGACACGGGTTCGAGCTGTGGTCCGGGAAGATCCCACATGCCATGGAGCAACTAAGCCTGTGTAACACAATTAGTGAGCCTGCGCGCCACACCTACGGAAGCCCATGCGCCTAGAGTCCGTGCTCTGCAACAAGAGAAGCCATTACAATGAGAAGCCCGCGCACCGCAACGAAGAGTAGCCCCCACTTGCCACAACTAGAGAGAGCCTGCACGCAGCAACAAAGACCCAATGCAGCCAAAAATAAAAATAAATTATTTTTAAAAAGATGCTCAGAGAACTCGGGAGAAGAATGGATGAACACAGTGAGAAGATTTACAAAGAGTTAGAAGATGTACAGAAGAAACAAACAGAGCTGAAGAATACAGTAACTGAAATAAAAAATATGTTAGACGGAATCAGCAGCACCGAGGAACAGATCAGTGAGCTGGAAGGCAGAGTAGTGAAAATCACCAAAACTGAACAGAAAAAAAAAAGAATTGAAATAATGAGGACACCTCTGGGACAACATCAAGCATACTAATATTCTCATTATAGGGTCGCAGAAGGAGGAGAGAGTGAGAACGGGGCAGAGAACTTATTTGAAGCAGTTATGGCTGAAAACTTCCCTAACCTGGGGGACAAAACAGGCATCCAGGTCCAGGAAGCACAGAGAGTCCCAAACGAAATGAACCCAAAGAGGACCACACCAAGACACATTGTAATTAAAGTGGCAAAATTTCAAGAGAGAAGAGAGATTTCTGCAAAAAACTAAAAATAGAACTCCCATATGATCCAGAAATCTCACTTCTGGGTATTTATCCAAAGAAAACAAAAACACTAATTAAAACAATATATGCACCTCAGTGTTCATAGCAGCATTATTTACAATAGCCAAGATATGGAAGCAACCTAAGTGTCCATGGACAGACGAATGGATAAAAATGATGTGATATATATAAAAGATGGAGTATTATTCAGCCATAAAAAGAATGAAATAATGCCATTTGCAGCAACATGGATGGACTTGGAGGGCATTACACTAAGTGAAGTAAGTCAGACAGAGAAAGACAAATACTGTATGGTTTCACTTATATGTGGAATCAAAAGGGCAAAACAAATGAACAAACAGAACAAATGGGTGGTTGCCAAGGGGGAGGGAGTTTTGGGGGGCAAAATAGGTGAGGGGGATTAAGAGGTGCAAACCTCCAGTTACATAATCAAGTCACAGGGATGTCATATACGGCCTAGGGAATATGAGCAATTATATTGTAATAACTTTGGAGACAGACGGTTCCGAGACTTATGGTGGTGATCATTTCATGATGTGTACAAATGTCAAATCTCTACGTAGTACATTGACACTAACATAATATCATCCATCAACTGTATTTCAGTAATAAAGCACGATGCTCAGCAGACTAGAGGGCTCAGCATAAGGTCCTGTCATCAGCTCACTGCGGAGCTTGGTCCACCTTACCATCTACCAACGCGTGCTACCAGATTCCTGGCCGACTCAGTCTTCTGCCGGGTCGTGTGCCGAGAGAGCGTAGCATAGGGTACGTTGTGTTGTGGTCTGCGTTCTTCACGTAGGGGGCACCTTCATTGGAACAGGCAGTAATGACATTAGTTCTTGAGAGTCTACACAGCACTGTTAGGGTAGCGGATGTCCGTACATAGCAGCGTAGTTCCGAAGGGCAAGCTTGTCACTGAGATAAAGACAGGACGGGAGTCATTTTGTGATGAAAGACCTATATTGCTTAATAGCAGTCGTTTTGTAATGACGGAACTAACCATTGTGACGTGCTGTGTCACATACGTGTAAACTCCTTTCCTACACAGAGGAAGTACGTGAGCTGGGGCCGACGTGGCTCCCGCTGCCCTGGTGAGGATTCCTGGGTTCAGCGGAGCTGGCCATGAGGGAGGTGCTTCTGGACACTACTGGTCTTCCCCCAGGGCTTATTTGATTATATATATATTTGTTGAAATGATTGGTGTATTTTTTCCTCTTTGATTTGTTGTTACCGTCTTTGTTGTTGAGTTGCAAGTATAGAAACCGTCTGAAACTGTCTTTGGAAAGTTTGTGGGAAGGATGTGTTATATGAGGGCTAAGGAACAACTCACAGAATTCAAAATGAAAAACGTATCCAGGTCTCAAGGGTAAACTTAAACTTGAACTCAGATGCCATTGGAACTCTATATCTGCACATCTGTTTCAATTTTCTTTCTCAAAAGAGAATAGCTTCGCAGGTTCTCTGCCCGTGTATGCAAGGTTCACGTACATAGAATGTGAGGATACTAGCTGATGGATCCAGTGGACCACGTGCATTTGTTTTTATGACTTCTGCTAAGTTATTCTCCAGAAGGTTTCTTCAATTAATACTTCAGTCATCAAATTGTGAGAATGTCCAATTCTGCACATCCTCATTTAGGCTATATATTTATGTTTAAAATTTTTATATATTTCTATGGATGCAAATATGCATCTATATTGAAATATTGTGTTTATCTTTTTTAATTTCATGGGAACAATTTACATATTTTAAAGTTTTATGAATTTAAAATACGTTTTAAAATTTTGTCCATTTCGTGGGTGCAGATGTTATCAATTTACATTGTGCTTCGCTGAGGTTGGATTTATTTTATTTTATTTTATTTTGTAAAGTCAATCTTTTATTCAGATTTCCTTGGTTTGGTTGTTGTTTTGTTTTGTTTTGGCCGCATCACCTGGCATGTGGGATCTTAGTTCCCCGAACAGCGATCGAACCCGTGCCCCCTGCAGTGGAAGCGTGGAGTTTTAACCACTGGACTTCCAGGGAAGTCTGTGAATTTATTTTATTTTTACCTTCTTTTCTGGGCTATTTGATTTTATCCTTTTCTTATCTTTTAATTTTTGTTAATTTCTAAAATATATATATATATTCTGGGTGCTCTGTTCATTATTTCAACAAGCAGAAAACTCTAAATCTACAACTACCAGATTAGTCATCCTTTGGAACAAGAATGGCCATTTCTACCCTAGTTGTACAACCTTTGATGAATTCAGTTTCCTTATATGTGAACAATTCACCTCTCAGCCCTTGAGTGACTTGACAACATCCTCTCCAGCTTCATTCCAACCTTCCTGTCTTTAGACGCTAAGACTGACCAGACTGTTTCTTAAGCTCTGGTCACTCGTGTGCCTACCCACTGCACTTGTTTTTCTCTTGCTGTTCCTGGCAAGTACATTTTCACACACAAAGCTGTCCTGTTATCAGTGTTCATTCCTATTCTGGAGGCAGGCACGACCTGTCCCACTTTGACCCTAGCACTGATTTTGCCGATAAGGCTAATGGGTTTTGTCCTCACAAATCCGAATGCAGTCGTCATACTCAGTGCAGAGGTTGGCCTTCCAGAGAAGTTCTTTTATTTCTGTGTCACTGAGTAGCTGTCCTACTCCACCAAAGCCTTTGCAAAGCTCCTGAGATCGAGTACTTTGTCCTCTGGGGTAGTGAACATTCTGAGGTAGCGGTCACATATCTCCATCCTTCCCATAAATTCCAATTGCTTTATATTCGGTGAATTTTTTATGTTGTTTCCCCCCTGACTTTATTTCTCCCTCTTGTATAATCTCACAGAAATGTGTATCCCTCATTGAGACGTTACATGAGTGCTACCTACCATCTGCTAGGGTCTGTGACTTTCCTTCTCTTTTTTATTCCTGCATTCCCATATCAACCAGCAAAAAATTTGACGTTTACATGTAAAAAATGAATCAATATAAAGAAAACTTGAAAAGAGTAATCCTTGAGTTATAAGGGATTTCACTTTTCAAATCCAACACTTCTGTATTGTCTGATATGTTTATAGTGAGTGTATACAACTTGCATAATCAGAAAAAAATTTAAGGATTTTTGTTTGTACTGTAGAACTACCTTTATGAGAGTTCGAGAATCATCAATTCTAATTAGACTAAAACGTTTCTAGTATGTTTCTGTTGTGCTCATTTTGAAAATAGCCAAAGGGAAATAGAAAATTTTAAACCTTTCTGTGCCTGCTCCCTTAATGAAAGTCTGTGTTTACTTTCTTATTATGATTTCTTTTATAAGTATGTCACATAACATACTTATAAAATAGTCTTATAATCGTGTTAATAGTAATTAACTATTAACTGACCTATCTCTATAAATTCTATATAATTAATTGACCTATCTCTATAAATTCTAAAAACTATAGTTACATTTTTAAAGGTGGTGTTTCACAATTTTATCTAATTATGTTTTTCTCTTTTTTCCCCCATAATCTTAAGAATTCAGTCTTTTCATTCACTTCCTCAGTAAATCTACTTTTCTTCTTTATCTCATAAGCATTAATTAGTTAGAAAAAGTCATAGGCTCTGTTTTCTCACTTATTCATGTCTTCCTTGATCACTTCTTATTTCCTTCTCTGTTTTTTGCTTCCTTAACTTAACTGGAACCAGGTAAACAGTGTCAAATGAGCAAACCACATCTGCAATGAGCATGGCATTTCACACATTCTAAAATCATTAAAAAGTAATTCACGCTATGCTTAAAGCATCAGCTGCATGCTTGTCAAATTCTGTAAATGAAAATTAATATCTTTGGAATGAGTTGGGATTGAATATAAGACGTCATCAGAGCTTCAGAGCTTTAAATATCGTTATTTAAGCTGGCCACTTTCCTCCCTTGGCCCACCTTATTTATTGACAAAGTGCAAAGAAGGAGGGAGGCCTTTCGCTCTTGATCATCCCTTCCATGTGTCTTTGTGAGTGTCCTTCGTAGGCACTGGTCCAAGGAATGCATTCCTGGGTTCTAGGGATACAGCAGTAAACAAAACAAAAATCCCATCCTTCACAGACTTAACTTCTAGAAGGAGAAAGAAAATCAGCAAAATAAATACATCTCCACTAAAGGATTCCTGGACTGAATGTCACTATTATGACATAGTGTGAGTGTGTTTCGTGTTTGGTAATTGCAATCATTGTAGCTTCTGTTGTGGTCATCCAGTTACAATGCTTGGTGTCAGTTGATTTATCTCTTGTAAAAATAACATACAGTGTGTGTGAAAAAAAAAAAAAGAAGGGAAATTCTGACACATGTTACAACATGGATGAACCTTGAGGACATTGTGCTGAATGAAATAAGCCAGGGAGGAAGGACACACATTGTATAATTCCACTCATAGGAGGTACCTAGAGCTGTCAAATTTATAGAGACAGGAAGTGGAAGGATGGTTGCCAGGGGCTGACAGAGAGAGAATGGGGAGTTATTTTTTAATTGGTATAGAGTTTCGGTTTTGCAAGATGAAAAGAGTTCTTGAAGTGGGTAGTGGTGAGGCACAGTAATATGATGCACTTAATGCTACTGAATTGTACACTTACAGTGGTAAGTTTTATGTTATGTATATTTTTCCACAATTAAAAAATTAAAAATGAATAAATACATCTCCACTTAAATATCACCTTCTCAATTTGGACTTCCATAATCATGGGTTTTTTTTTCTTTTTTAAAATTTATATTGGTGTATAGTTTTGTTACAGTGTTGTGTTAGTTTCTGCATAATCATCTTATATCAATTGCTACCTATCCCCATGCCCCTCTCTACCGTTTTTCCTCTTGGCTGGCTGTTCTCCATAGCACTTTCTACCTCCTAAGTATTGTGTTATGTAATTAAGGTAATACAGGGGGCATCCCTGGATGTGTTTGCTGGAAAAACACTGTGGGGCAGGGTCAGGGGTGCGGGCAGGAGACTTGCCAGGAAGCCGCCTCTGTATCCGGCGGAGGGCAGGCGATGGCTGGTCCAGCTCAGCGGAGGGAGGTCATGACCGGTGCATGAACACTGAATGCATTTTGAAGGAAGTGCCAAAGCGCTTCAGCTTTCGGTTGTGAGAAGGAACGGGGAGTCGGAGGTGAGAATGATGGGCAGCAGGTCAGTGGAGAGGGGATGGAAGGGGCCATGGATTTATGTATGAGTTTGTCCTTTAAGAGGGAGCAGTGGATAAATGTTCTAGGACAATAGTGTGTGATGTCAGAGCCCACTTGCCTCGTGTGGTCCCTGAGTCTCAAGTGAGACGGAACGCCGAGACTGTTTTCTCGCAAGCATCCGCCTGGGTGCACGGGCTCTGCTATCTGTGTTTGGGGAAGGGGGAGATGGTTACTTGTAGTGAGCGGGCTGTAGGCTGGGCGAGTAGAGAAGGGAGGACGGGGCATGTGAGGGAAGCTGGGAGATCCCGGTGGGGCAGCGGGCTTGTTGGAGCTGGGACGCAAGGGGAGGAGCTTGCATTTGAGGTTTTGGAGAGCCTGTGGTTACTGCTAGTAACACCAACTCTCCTGTAACAGAGAAGTGAGGCTGAGTGGAGGAAAGGATCACTGTCAGCAAGCGTGTTGGAAATATCCTGTATATGGATATTAACATCATAAAATGTTGCAACAAGAGTTCTGTTGGAATCAGTGACAAGGTACCCGGAGCAAAAGCCATTGAGGGATAGTGATGTGAGATTCAGCAGCGGGTGGTTTTAGGGGAAAAGGACAAAGAATGAGGACTACGGAGACGTCCGCCCTGCCCATGGCACCAGTCACGAGAAAGCTCCAGAGGCCTGGAGATGCAGTACCTTTAGGGGACAGGCAAGCTGGTTAGAGCGCGAACACGCAGGGAATGGGCAGGCCGTTGGAAATTACGTATTTGCAAAGGAAAAGTGCCCGTCTCTGATTGATAGCTGTGCGCTTTTGGAAATGTGGGGACTGTGCCTATGAGCTCGTTAGGGTGCTGAGAAGTGAGGAGGTGAGTCTGTGTCATGGCTGCCGAACCCGCGGGTCCCCGTGGACAGGAACGTCGGTGGTGTGGCCGGCGGGCTGGGACAGCCAGTGAGGGTACGTGGGTACGAGAGACGAAGGGCCTGTGACAGTTCAGCACTCTAAACTCACATTCTTTTCCAAATAGGGAAGCTCCTGTGGGTACCTTCTGTTCAAAACCAGACATGTTAACAGAGGTTCTTATGTGTCAGTATTTAAAGTTATTTAAAAATATTTTTCGGAATAAATCATGTGACTCATGAATTCACATATCAGTAATTTTACTTTATAGCTGCTCGGACAAAAAACTTGGTCTAAGAGTTCTCACCAGGAAATATCACTGTGAACATACACATGGGAAATGAGAATCTTTACTATCAAGAAGTGCTCAGCCATAAAAAGAAACGAAATTGAGTTATTTGTAGTGAGGTGGATGGACCTAGAGTCTGTCATACAGAGTGAAGTAAGTCAGAAAGAGAAAGACAAATACCGTATGCTAACACATATTTATGGAATGTAAGAAAAAAAATGTCATGAAGAACCTAGGGATAAGACAGGAATAAAGACACAGACCTACTAGAGAATAGACTTGAGGATATGTGGAGGGGAAGGGTAAGCTGTGACAAAGCGAGAGAGAGGCATGGACATATATACACTACCAAATGTAAAATAGATAGCTAGTGGGAAGCAGCCGCATAGCACAGGGAGATCAACTCGGTGCTTTGTGACCACCTAGAGGGGTGGGATAGGGAGGGTAGGAGGGAGGGAGACGCAAAGGGAAGAGATATGGGAACATATATATATGTATAAGTGATTCACTTTGTTATAAAGCAGAAACTAACACACCATTGTAAAGCAATTATACTCCAATAAAGATGTTAAGAAAATAAATAAAAAATTAAAAAAAAGACGAACCTCACAGGTCATGCTCAGTGAAAGAAGCAGATTCAGAAGACCACACATTACATGAGTCCCTGTCTGTGACGTGTCCAGAGGAAGTAAATTTACAGAGACAGGAAGTGCATGACTGGTTGTCTAGAGCTGGGGCGGGAGTCGGGGGACAGGGGGTGACTGCAGACGGGCTATGAATCATTAGGGATGATACAGATGTTCTGAAGTGGATTGTAGTGACGGTCGCCTAATTCTGCAGATTTACTAAATTATTTAATTGCACAGTTAAATGAGTGGATTTTAATTTTATATGAAAATGCTATATGAAATTTTGGTAAACATACCTCAGTAAAAATTGCTTTTTAAAAAAAAGGTAATACAGAGAACATTTGGAAAAGCTAGCACCAGAAATTAAATATAGTGCTGGTGAGCTTTAGCAGGAAAAACTATGATCCTTATTTTTTGTGTGTCACCGATTTTGTAATTGGGACAGTAGTACATTGTATCCTTTGATCCAGTAATCTCATTTCTGAGGATGTTTCCTAAGGGAAATGTTTCCAAGGAGGCAAAACTTGCACGAATTTGCTTACAAAAGCTTTTTCCCCTCTGGTAGCGTTGTCGCTGCATAAGGATGCAGATAAAGTGTTGTAATGGCTGAACACTCAGGAAATGTGTCATATGTGGAGTGTGGGGCTCATTGCAACGTGATCACTCTAAGAATTTAGAAAACGTGCAGTAGTGGAAAAGGTGGCAGGCTCAGTATAACTATGAAAATGTATTCATGGGCACGACAATTCAAAATTTTTAAAAAGTCTGAAAATAATGGGAAGCTGTGGGGCTGTTGGTTGACTCGTTTATATAATTGAAATATCATAATTTCTCTTTTAAAAGTAATGCAAAGTAATAGGAGATGAAGATATTTGCATTATGCAGATAAGTTAATCTGCGCTTACATAGAGCAGATAAGTTAAATTTGGCTGTAAAAGAGTGAGCATAGTCATACGGTATGGGCATATACCCAGAGAAAACCATAATTCAAAAAGAGTCATGTACCACAGTGTTCACTGCAGCACTATTTACAATAGCTAGGACATGGAAGCAACCTAAGTGTCCATCGACACATGCATGGATAAAGAAGATGTGGCACATATATACAATGGAATATTACTCAGCCATAAAAAGAAATGAAATTGAGTTATTTGTAGTGAGGTGGATGGACCTAGAGTCTGTCATACAGAGTGAAGTAAGTCAGAAAGAGAAAAACAAATACTGTATGCTAACACATATATATAGAATCTAAAAAAAAAAACAGGGTTCTGAAGAACCTAGGGGCAGGACAGGAATAAAGACACAGGCATAGAGAATGGACTTGAGGACACGGGGAGGGGGAAGGGGAAGCTGGGACGAAGTGAGAGAGTGGCATGGACATATACACACTACCAAATGTAAAATAGATAGCTAGTGGGAAGCAGCCGCATAGCACAGGGAGATCAGCTTGGGGCTTTGTGACCACCTAGAGGGGTGGGATAGGGAGGGTGGGAAGGAGACACAAGAGGGAGGAGATATGGGGATATATGTATAGCTGATTAACTTTGTTATACAGCAGAAACTAACACACCACTGTAAAGCAATTATACTCCAATAAAGATGTTAAAAAAAAAAAAAAAAAGAGTGAACACAGGAGCTCTTCCTCTCTGGACACTTTGGAACAATCAGGCCCCAGAGCCTGCAGGTGAAGCAGAGCCTGTCGGTGTTCCCAGCAGTAGGGGAACTGTGAGGGCCCAGAGCCAGGCGTCAACTCCCAGGGGGGCTGGGCAAGGGGGCTTCACGCAAGTCATGGCCTCGTGGAGGTTCAGGTGAGAGCAGAGGAGACAAGGCACCCACCCGGGGAAACCTGTAGGTGTCAGCCCAGCGGAGTGGGTGGCTGGGGTGAGGCGGGCACCCACACAGGATGCGGGGTGGTCAGGGCAGGGGGGACACATCCAGGGCTTGCACTTGTGGATGGCCAGAGTGAGGACGAGGTGTGTGTGAGGTTGGGGGCAGGGTCTGGGATGAGAAAATGATCACATTCTGGGAAGTCTGTCTAACCGGTAACATACGAAAGGCAGTTGGCGGGAGCTTTCTTCCCTGTTAGGACAGACAGTTACACGTGTGGAAAGGGGAAAATCCGAATACATCCGAAGTGTTGGATTAGAATCCAGGGTATCATTGAAATTCATGGTTTTGAATTCCTATAGATAATAATAAAAATAGGTATAGATTTAAGAGTGGAGGTAGATGTGTTGTATGTATGTGATAGGGTGATGTATATATATTGGGTTTTTTGGGGTTTTTTTTTTTGCTGTACGCGGGCCTCTCACTGTTGTGGCCTCTCCCGTTGCGGAGCACAGGCTCCGGACGCGCAGGCTCACCGGCCATGGCTCACGGGCCCAGCCGCTCCGCGGCATGTGGCATCTTCCCGGCCTGGTCACCAACCCGTGTCCCCTGCATTGGCAGGCAGGCTCCCAACCACTACGCCACCAGGGAAGCCCGGGTGATGTATATTTTCTAGCTTTGTCCCCTGAGAGGGCCTGGGTGTGGTAACCCCAGTTGTGGTGAGCAAATCTAGCACCTGGATCTTGGTTGCCGAATACCACCCAGCACTGAAAAGAACCAAATCTATGTGCAGCAGTGGTTGAATCCAAGCTGGGAAAGACAAGAAGATGAGGCTGAAACATGTTGCTGTGCCAGACAGCAAGGAAGTGCTCCAAGAGGGATGGGGCAGGTCCAAAGGTCACAGAGGCCAGGCCAAGGAGCCTTGACAGGCCATGTCTGGGACAGCGTGAGCATTGTCATGACAGCGGTACCAGATTATAACCCACAGAATAAGATTGGAAATCACAAGAACACAGAGATATAAATGAAGTGAGTAAATTGAGTCTTAATGAGGAATGGGATATTTACATAATGTCAAAGTTCTTCCACCGCAGATACTTATATAGAAGGATTAACGACCAAGCGCCACGTTAATGGAACAAATTGAGATCATGGGCCGCATGGTGTGATGTGCTGAGAACACGGCTCTTCAGTGATGCTCCTGTCAGAGCCGCACAAGCTGCGGCTAGTCATGACGTCACTTCAGATAAACCCAAATTGGGAATGTTCTGCGTCATTCTCAGTCCATGTTGTTCAAAAGTGCAAAAGCCCAGAAAAGACTGGAGAACTGTAACCAGTTGAAGGGAACAGTTTTTAAAATGTCAACTAAGTGCAACAAAATAGGATTCTGGATCGCATTCATTTTCTAAAAGGGACATTCTTGAGACAATTAGCAAGACTTGAATGGGGTTTGAGTGTAGGTGGAAGTAATGTGTCATCATTAATTTTCTCATTCTCATGACAGCATTGTTGTTACAAAGAAGATGTGTCTTTGCAGCAAACACACACTCAAGTTTTGGGGGGCTGATGGGGCGTTATGTCAGCAACTGATACACACACCTTTGTACAGTCCCCTCCATGTGATGTAGAAAGAGGGCTTTTCTCTCTTTTGAAAAATACTTTCTAGAATATTGAATCAAGCTGTCTTTTTTTTTTTTCTAAGCTGTCTTTATGGCAACTGTAATATCATGGTTATTTATACTAATATCTAATAATGTCATTCATTTATGGTGTTAAATTGCAGAATAAAAATTTCAGGCCTTTGATTTTTTTTTTTTTTTTTTTTTTGGTACGCGGGCCTCTCACTGCTGTGGCCTCTCCCGTTGCGGAGCACAGGCTCCGGACGCACAGGCTCAGCAGCCATGGCTCACGGGCCCAGCTGCTCCGCGGCATGTGGGATTTTCCCGGACCGGGGCACGAACCCGTCTCCCCTGCATCGGCAGGCAGACTCTCAACCACTGTGCCACCAGGGAAGCCCAGGCCTTTGATTTTATACTATTTTTATTTTAAGTTTGTACAAGTTAGATTTAAGTAGTGAAATGTTTACAGAGTATAAGGAAAAGGGCACTGCTGGCATTTAGTGGTAAGACTACCCTTCCTCATTAATCTGAAGATTATTGATTTAGCCTTTTTTCTTTTAGATGATAATTTTAAAATAAGGAAGTGCAGTTTATTTGCATAATATGTGACCACATTCAGTAAATTCCAAACAATTGTGTCTTACAAGAAGTAAGAATTTACCTATGATTTAATACTCTGCAATATTTCAAAATATCTAATGTAAGCAAAAAAGACACGTGGTATACATTTTGACTTAACTTTGAAAAGCATTTTTTTCCCCAATTCATTCTTTTTTCACCAAGTGACCAAAAATTAGTTGACATGTTAAAGTTGATTTTAGCCCAGTGTTTCTGCGTTTTCATGATGTGTCTTCTTTTTGCCAAATTATACTATAGTCTTTCACTAAATAATATCATTGAGATCCGATATACTCTGACCTTTAAGTATAATATGCCTCTCTTTAACTTGTTCTGTGCTCGGAGATGCCCCACAAAAAATATGTCTGTGTGCAGTGGATATGACTGGCTAGAAATCGATTCTTTGCTTCAGATGTTAATGTCATGTTCTTGAATGACAAACTTTAAAGAAAATCAAGTGGCATTTTTGAAAGTTTTGTCAAAACCATACACATGCTATTTAAGTGGAATGCAATCAGTGTTTTCTTCTTTCTTGATACTGAAAAAAATGAGACTATGTGCACATATTTCCTCCCAAACTATCTCATATAAAGAGTTTCCACATGTCAAAGTTTTACAGAATGATGATTCTAAAATGGCTTCAAATTGCAACAAGTCAGTTTCATTAAGCCATGAATATTGAATAGCAATTACTGCTTAACAGGCTTTTATAAGACATTTAGATTTACTGTACAGCTGCTAAGTTGCTATAAATCCTGCTTGAATGTATCATACAAATACCAATACCTGTGATATCTTCCAAGTATTAAGCCAAATTCCATAGCGCATTCTTAGTCTACTCTTTTCTGCCGCATAGCTTTTGTTTTTTGTTTTCTTGGTATCTTTTTGAATTTTATTTTTTGTTATGCAGCAGGTTTTTATTGGTTATCTATTTTATACATATTGGTGTATATATGTCAATATCAATCTCCCAATTCATCTCACCATCCCCACCACCTGACCACCACTTTGCCCCCTTGGTGTCCATACATTTGTTCTCTACATCTGTGTCTCTGTTTCTGCCTTGCAAATTGGTTCATCTGTACCATTTTTCTAGATTCCACATATATACATTAATATACAATATTCGTTTTTCTCTTTCTGACTTAATTCACTCTGTAGAACAGTCTCTAGGTCCATCCACGTCTCTACAAATGACCCAATTTTGTTCCTTTTTATGGCTGAGTAATATTCCATTGTATATATGTACCACATCTTCTTTATCCATTCGTCTGTCAATGACTGCCCCATAGCTTTTGAGTTTTTTTCCTTATTTACATTCTTTTTGACATTTTGCCTCAATAGAATATTGTCCGTTTTTTGCATAAAAATGATATAGAAATATGAGTGTAGTTGGTTGTTTTGAGGGAAAAGATTTCTCAATATTTCCAGGGTCATATCCCCTTTGACTTAACAGGCCAATTCATTTGAAAAATTGTTTGAAGAAGTAGAAACACAGAATGATCTGAACTCAAACTATGGATTTATTAACTACATTTTCATGTGTGGTTGTTTTGTTAGAAAGTCTAAAGGAGATTAACATTTAAATATGTACAAAATAGCTTTAAAATATGAAAGGATGTTGTGTTCTCTGTGTAGCAAGTTATTTGAGAATTGAATTGCATAAAGCCACAAACTTTCTCCAGTTGAAGGTCTTTACTGAGGCTGCATTCAAGCCATTGCCGTGTGTTGGATCATTTCACGTCTCGTGTGGGGCTGAAAGATGCCCCTCCAAGCTCACCCGCGTTCCTTGTCAGGCTTCTGCAACTTGTCTGTAGGACTGAGGCCTCAGCCTTATGGGGCCACATGAGCTTTACCAAAGGACTGACTCACAACCTGGCAGTTTGCTACCCCAGTGTGAGGGGCACAGAGAGGGCAGGGGAAAGCCAGCCCCTGAGAAAGGGCAACCTTGCTCTCCTGGTGACCTCATCCAGGCAGTGGCATCTCTTCATGGTCTGTGTTAGAAGCAAGTGGATGACCTTAGTCCACACTCAAGTAGTGGCAGGTCCCAAGGTCACTGACGGCCGCCATAGAGGCTGCCTGCCCACAGATACTGGGATGTTAAAGGATGAGCTGTGTTAGAATTTCCTTCTCTTGGGAATAGTTTGATCTTTCCGACTATGGGTAAAGTAATGCTGCAGCAGGCTCAGAGGGGGGAAGCTACAATATATATGCAATAAACCCCTTCAAATGGTACTGTGTTTGCTCCTGCAGTTAGTAAATGATGTTTTTCTTGAATTCTGTTTTCCAGGACAAATTCACAACAAGAAAAGTTGGGATTTTTATTTTTCTCTTGTTTACAGATTCTTGTTTTATATTCTCCCCCTGGGGTTTGAAGAGTTTTCTGTACCTTCTCTGGAGGAATAAACTGGTTGGCCCAGGTCTGTCTGTTCTCCATCCTGAATCCATTTTAACTGTGACTAATCATGACTGTGGGATCCACATCTCTGTGTAGACAGCCAGGGGGCTGTGTGTTGAGGGAGTTAGGGCAGCTGCAGTGGCTAAAAGGAGCCCAGACCCTCTGGCAGTTCTGAGAGAAAAAGGGATTTTATCATCTGGGCACACACTCAAAAGGTGCCTCTTAGAGATTATTGTCTCTTGATTCTCAGAAGGATAACTGAGTTGCCAGAAAGAGTAATTCTTCTTTCCTGAAAACCACCCCTAGGTTGTCTGAACAAAGTACAAAGGATGCTACTGACTCACCATGCAGGATGCATACAACCGGCCATTGCATTGTCCCCATTTCCCCATTTATTTTGTTAATCTAAATGTCCTTCCTTCAGTACTACAGAAAATGTTAATTTTTTTGCATCATTAAGTTAATTACTCTGTTTATCACCAATTAAAATCTGGTAAAACCAACTAAGGGATTTTACCTTATGTGTTTCTAGTTCGTCATAATTTTAATAATTGCTGTCTTTCTAGCAACAATAGCTTTTACAAGAGAAACGGCTAAATAATATTTACCAATCTTATTGGGAATACGTTTGTTGCAGTATTCTTTTATCGTATTAAACATAAAGATGAAATGACATTTAGAATGTTATGATCAAACTCTGGTTTTGAGCTTTTTTAAACAAGATTGAGGGCATTGGATATGAGTAATTTAGAATTCAACCATCATTTATTGGGGTCCTAAATATATACATACTAGAGTCCCCTTCCCCTCAGCCACACATAAAAGCACATTTTTATCTGGTAAATAATTCTTCTTCCTTCAGATATCAGCTCAGGTATCATTTTCTGTCACAGAATTATGTACTTCCTTCCTTGCACTATTACAGTAGCAGTTTTACATATGTTCGGCCTTTTTTTAAAATTCACAATTGTTTCCCCTGTACTGTTATCTTCCTAAAGAGAGAGTTCGGATGACATTTGTTTTTATTGCTTTGTTGTTGTTATTGTGTTTATGCTGACCTCTTTTATTCCTAGTCATCCTGTATAGTTCCCTTTTCATAGTAGATATTTATTGTAGGAATGAATGGGAGAAAGTGTGAATCCAAATTATGGGTGTCCCATCAGCTCTCACTATATCCTCAGAGTAAGTTTTGGCAATTCACCCTCATCCCCCTGAGGTCTAACAAACTGAAACTTCCAGTTATATTACTAAAATCTGTCCTGTCTTTGTGAGGGTAGGTTTGGAATCAGAATAAAATCCAGGTTGCACCATTTATTAGGATTTGATAGAGCATGACTTTTACTTTAAAGAGAGAGCCTTGTCCTTACTTTATAAATAGAGATTGTTACCGAAAGCAAGTTCCTGTGCCCGGCAGCACAGTGAGGTCAAACAAAACAAAATGTTGGGAGTTAGGAACATAGAGTTTTATTGCAGGGCCACACAAGGAGAATGTCTGGCTCATGCCCAGAAAACCCTGAACTCCTCCAAGGGTTTCAGGAAATTACTTTCAAAGGCCAGGTGAGGGAGGGGTGAGGTCCCGTTGTTGCAAACTTCTTGGTATCGGAGTCCATTGTTATTGCAGCTCTGCACGTATTAATAGCTCAGATCACGATGTTCCTATAAACCTCCAACGAGGCAAATGTTATTCTTTGTTTTGCAACTTTCTATGTCTATATGAATGGACTCTGAAAGGTCAGAGCCTTGAGAATGGGCTCTCCTGTATATTTCAGGCTACAGGCAACATTCTTTTACAAAAGGTGCGGAGCGAGCATGACTAAGCACAGTCTGTTCAGAGTACAAGCATTAAAGAAAAACAGATCTAATATGGAGCCAGATTTGTTCTTCCCTATTACAACATTGCACTATCCATATATGGTTCATTGTATTTAATGAGAATCTCTCCTTCTTTGTGTTGTGTGTGTGTGTGTGTGTCTTTACCTAATCAGACATACAGTAGGCACTCAATAAATGTTCGTGCCCTTCCTCTTGCCAACAGAAATATTTGTTCTTGCCCATCAGCACATCATTTCTCAGAAGTCTTTTCCTCCTAGACATTTGCAGTATTGCACTGTATGATTACTCGTTCAGATTAGCTAGTGTGCAGCTAGTCCTGCATTTGTTGACTAACTAAATGCTGACTATGTCATTTCTACCCTCTTCATCTCCTTCTCTTTTTCTCCTGTCTCCTGCATCTGCACGCAACTCACAATATCTCCTTTTATTCTTTTCCCCCTCATTCCCTTTTCAGAGATTTTATATATATCCACAAATGAAACTGTTGGCTTCCTATTTCTTACCTTAAATTCTAAAAGTTCATACTTATGTTCACTTCCGGGTTCAAGTTATAAGCTTGTAATTACCTACAAAACATTTTTTACCAGATTGATCACCAGCATCTGAAATTCAGAATGTCTGCAACCAAAGCATTATCAGCATACACTTACTATATTCATATTTCATTTTATAGAAACACAACTCTACATTACCAGAGTCACAACTTCAGGGAAATCTGGCTCATTCCTGCACCTGAACTATGTCTACATTATGTTGATTTTCCCTTCACAAGTGTCTTTCATGTCTGTCCCTTTCTGTGTCTCTGCTTTCACTTTTGCATCAGTATTAATTTGTGGCTTAGCAGTTTTTTAACTGCTTAGCAGGCCTTTCCTCTGTCTCTTCAGATGGTACTATACTCATCTTTCAAAATCACTTCTCTAGCCATCTGTTCAGATATATGGACTCACATTGCCTAGAGGATAAAATTGAAACATCTTTACCCAACAATCAAAATAATCAAAGCCCCAATTATCCCTCCAGCTGTGTTTCTTACAACTCTCCAGCTTTAACAAAACTTTCTTTGAGCCAAATGAGAACAACCACAATTACTAAGACTGATCTGTACTGGAAATACATTATATATACCTTATACGTAATTCTCAGCCTTGACTAAACCCGTATTTTCTAAGATTTTCTGTGGCAACTGTGGGGAAAAGTTATTTCTCGAGTTTCTAAACTTTTAGAATGTATTATATTTTATACTTATGCGAGGCTGTTTGCAGTTAACTTCCTTGCACATGTGCTGTGGGGTTATTATCCCTGTGTCTTTGTTAACCACTATGCCTATTAAGTCCTTGTTGTAGCTTATACTAAAAACAATGAACCTTTTGTAGTGAGCAGGACAAAACAAGTATTAGTTATTCCCAGTATGTTCTTTAACCACGGTGAGACATTTAGTCAAATATGGTTAATATAAAAAATAACTAGAAAAGCCCAAAGTGTTTGGATATCAAGCACTATTCTTATAAATAATTCATTTTCAAAGAAAAAATCACAATGTTAGAAAATATTTTGCGCAAGCGGGAAGAGATATGGGAACATATGTATATATATAACTGATTCATTTTGTTGTGAAGCTGAAACTAACATACCATTGTAAAGCAATTATGCTCCAATAAAGATGTTTTAAAAAAAAAAAAAAGAAAATATTTTGAACTTAATTATAATCAAATATCAAAATATGAAGACTTTTGAGATCTAGCTAAATTTGTTAGTGGGAAATAAATAGCCTTAAAAATTGATATTTCAGAAAAGAGAAAAGGATGAGTAGCAACATTCTAAGTATTCAACTCAAGAAGTTAGAACAAGAATTGAAAAAAATTGAGAAAGAAGTAAGAAAATATAAGGGAGGTTATTATTAAAATATAAATCAAATATACAGTAAAAAAAAAAATCTCTCATCTAAAGCTAGTTTTTTGAGGAAAAACTAATAAAAGAGATTTACCCCTAAGAAGAATGATCAAGAAAAAAGAAGACACATCTCTAGTATCAAACGTGAAAAAAAGGCACATCACCGGAGAGCCTGTAGACTTTAAAAAGATCTTAAGAGCTTATTAGTAACAGTATCATGTTAACAAATATGTCACTTTGGATCAAATGTACAAATTTCTAGAAAAAGTCAATTTTATGTAAACCAATTCAGAAAAAATTAGAAAGTCTGAAATATTTACTATTAAAGACATCAAATTTATATTTTAAAGCCTTCCCATAAAGAAATCTCTAGGCTGAGGTGTTTTCAAGAATTATTTTAGATATTTAGAAAGAACCCACCAACATTGTACAAACGCTTCTAGATAGTAGAATTTGAATTTGTTCCCAATAATTGTGATCAGTTGCAATATACGCTGACAAGATCTAGTAAGAAAAAACAACGTTGCAGGCTAATACTGCTCATGAATACACACACACAATTCTTAATAAACTATTAGCATATCCTGTCCTTTATAAAAGGATAATACCTCACAGCTCAGTGTTGTTTTTTCTGGGAAAGCAAGCAAGACCCAGTGATCAATGTAGTTAACAGAACTAAAGACTTAAACCTATGATCCTCTCATTAGCTGAAGAAAAAGCATTTATTAACTCAATATCCATCAATACCCATTCACGATAAAAACTCTTACCAATCTGAGAATGGGAGGAAACTCCGTTAATCTGAAATTTCCAATTCTGAGCTTCTTGTATAAATTTAGTTAATTCCAGCTCCATCCTTTTAAGCAGCTCGTCATGAGTTACTCTTTTATTTTATTATACAGAAATTCTGGTAGCTCCACAGTCTAAGTATGTTGGAATGTGACCACTCAGCATGCCCCCTGCCAGGACTTTTGTCCAGACGACCACCGTGTCCTGCCTGCCTTTGTGGAATTGCTTCCTGTGTGTCTCCACCTTGTCTTATTTCGGTCTGTTCCCTGCACAGGTGACAGTGACCCTTTAGTTCTTTGCATTAATCTTGTGTGCACAGTCTGATGGAACTCCTGGTCACATCTTTGCAGTGGTTGGTGTAACCTGTCAAAACCATGCGAGGTGTGGGCTTTTACCCCACCTGGGAGCTACAAGTGCAGCTGCCCCTGTGCTCCGGGACTCCGGGTCAGTGACAGAGATTGCTGTGACCATAGCAGCAGCAGCAGTTGGAGCTGTGTGTTGGTGTCTGCTGTCCTTGTCCCCGGGTTCCTGACCTGTAATGGGGACCAGCTCACGCAGAGGCTGCTGCGGGGGAGAACATGGAGCTTGGGGTTGCTTCACTTTACAAGAAGTGGAAGGAAGCCTGCTGTGTCCAGGGGGAGACATCATGTCGTATCTCAAGGTGACTTGCAGGGAATTCAACCTTGGGAAGAGCCAACAGGGCCTCTTTTTGGTGTTCTCAGCAAGAATGAGGTCCTCACCCATGCGGAGTTCCTTGCCCACAGGCCTGCAACCTGGATTGCGCGGTGGTCCCAGCGTGTCCTTGTGCTCTGGTTCCCCTGCCTGTGTGGCTTTGTGCTGCCCTGTCTGCTTTTCCTCAAATAGGCCAAACCCCTCCTCCTTTTTTTTTTTTTTTTTTTAAACTCTGCTGACTTTCCTTACAGTTCCCTCTGCTTGGAATTTTCACAGCTTACTCCTTCATCTCCTTAAGGTTTTTTCTTAAATATTAACGTTTCAGCTCTTTGCTTCCTCTTAAAAATGAAGCACAATCCCCTGTCCCCCTTATTTTTCTTGGTAACACTCAGTACCATTCAGACTGCTTCTCTGCAGAGCACTAAAGTAGGGCAGCATGCATTGTCTTGGATTTGGAAATTAAATTTGTAGGAATTGATGCCATAGAAATAATCAGACCTCATAGAGGCATGTAAAATAGTACTTATCACAACATTGTTTTATGTGGTAATAAATTATTATAGCAAATGCATAGACATAGAGAATATTTTTAGTACAAATACGTCAGACAGCTGACACCGAGCATATCTTTGGGTCATGATATTGTGCGTGATGTTTATTTTCTAATTTATGTGGTTCTCTAATTTCCTGGGGTTCCATATGGCCTTCTACTTAGTTCCTTTTCTTCCAATTTTTCCTTCGTATTATTGTTATATTCACATTTTTCTTCCCTTTTGTACGTTATTAAGAACTATAAACAGTTTGAGATTTTACCCCATTTATAAGCTGAAAAATTAGCCTGTCTCAGTTTTGTGGGTGCTGGTGAAAGACGCCAGACTCCTGCTCAGAGGCAGAGAGCCTGGTTCCCTGGCACAGAGGGAGCACAGAGGATCACATATTTGTCAATCCCTCCTGCTTCCTGTCCCAGGGGGGCACGTGGGTGGGCCCAGCTAGACACCTGCACACACTGTGGGTTACAATACAGGACATAAGTGAGGTCATTTTTATTTATTTATTTATTTATTTTTTGCGGTACGCGGGCCTCTCACTGTTGTGGCCTCTGCCGCTGCGGAGCACAGGCTCCGGACGCGCAGGCTCAGCGGCCATGGATCACGGGCCCAGCCACTCCGCAGCATGTGGGATCCTCCTGGACCAGGGCACGAACCTGCGTCCCCTGCATCGGCAGGTGGACTCTCAACCACTGCGCCACCAGGGAAGCCCAGTGAGATAATTTTTTAGGGAGCTGTAAGCCTCCCTGCAATGAGCTCATTGTCTTTATTCTACTGAGCAGTGAAGAATTCACTCTTTCTTCCATAGGCAGACATAGCTCTGTGGTCGAGAGCAGTTTACAATACGCTCATCCTTGCAAAGATCGTCCAGAACTAAGGGCGGTTGGTGCTATGTTTCTAAGACGTACAGAGATAGGAGGAGCACTTGGAGAATTGGATCGCTAATGTGCATTGTGGTGTTTACGATAATAATCATAATAAAGCATTTTTCTGTTTGCAAAGAGAAATGAGATCTGCTGAGAGAGAGGGCAACAACTTTCTGAAAGGAATGAAACATCAGTCAAAAGGGGGCTCTCTGGGGCTTCCCTGGTGGCGCAGTGGTTGAGAGTCCGCCTGCCGATGCAGGGGATGTGGGTTCGTGCCCCGGTCCGGGAGGATCCCACATGCCACGGAGTGGCTGGGCCCGTGAGCCATGGCCGCTGAGCCTGTGCATCCGGAGCCTGTGCTCCGCAACGGGAGAGGCCACAACAGTGAGAGGCCTGCGTATCACACACACACAAAAAAAGGAGCTCTCTGTGGAAGTAACACCGGACCTGAAATCTGAAGGGTTTGTAGGTGATTTATAGGTTCAGACAGAGGGCAGAGTAGTGAGCAGGCCCTGCGCTGTGGGAAAGTCGTGGAGGCACTAGATGAGGGGTAGCGGGGCTGGGCGCCCAGAGCAGCGGGGGTGGTGAGGGGGGCTGCAGAAATGGAAGGGGCAGACCCACCCTGTTGTTTATCCAAAGGTCACCAGGAAAGCACTTAAAGTTTTGCTTTTTGTCTTTGGTGGTTTTGTTATTTTTCAGCAAGGTAGTGACATGATAAGCTTTCCATTTTGGAAATCTCTTCTGACTTCAGTGCAGAGAAAGGAACCAGAAGAGAATCTGAGAATCCATTAACGTTACCTGTAATAGTCATAGTTTTAACATTGTATTCACAGTTTATTTGTATCTGAAGTCTGAGTAAGATTTGGCAGTCACATTTACTTTCTTTCCCAGAGGATACCTTTTAGCAAATTTATCAATGCATGATGTTGTCAGTGCTTTTGTACTTAATAGGATTTAATAAGTATAAGTAGTAGTTTAGGTTGACTGCTGTGTCAGCCACAACCCCCTGACGTGAAGGTTGGAGGGACAGGATGTACACAGAAAGGCTTTCCCATGTAGCAGGGAGACAGCTCTTAATACCACATTGCTTAAAAAGCCCTATGCTTTTTAATATACATAAATAAAAAAGCAGAGTGAATAAATTCATCAACAAGAAAAAATACATCTATTTACTGCTGTCCATCCATCCATCCATCATCCACCATCCATTCATCCATCCATCCATCCATCCATCCAATAGACTATTTCCTGAGGAAGTTAAATTATGCAACTAATTTTTAGAAATTGTACCTAGATCTTATTTTAATGGGAAACAAATCAGTGAACATCTACTGAAATTGATAGTTGTGCCTCAGGAATCTCCCAGCATTACATCTTACTTATAAAACAGAAACGGGCTTCAGAGGAGTTCATTGTGGCAGGATTTTCAAGAAAAACTTCATCTAAAAATAGGCTCATTTAAAAGATAAAATGAATATTTCTGTGTATATTGGCTTAATGATCACATTGTTGCTTGTAGTTCTGAAGTTATCAGAATTAGTCTGCACTTGGCCTGGAAAATCTGGAATTATGTGAGGAATCCCTGAACTATTTCCAAAATAATTTAACATTAATTAACTCACAGAGCATCTTTAATTGTACTTCTTTCCGTAAATTGAGGGTTTATTAAACGCTGGTAAGTTAAACAATGTTGGCAATATTTTCAGGCTTTTTTCCGTGGTTCGGGGATGTGTGTACCTTTTAAAAATGCTTGTCAAAGTGCAGTTTGCCAGAAGCGACAGTGGTGATGAATATGAAACGTGAGCTCTGTCACTACCTAGGAAACATCATAATTGGTATCAGCTTACCCTGTTCTTCTGTATCCACGTGCTTGAGATGTGTGAGCTGTACAAAGTGCCAAGAAAGAAGAGAGTAAAAGATCCAAACACCAGCAGAATTCGGGAAGACCCAGTAATAACCGAGAAGGCGGGTCCAATTCCCCAACAATTTTCTGAGTGAGGCCTGTGAGAACCTGAGAGGCTCCTTCTCCTTAAAGGAACTTAAACCTTTAGCCATGTCACCTGCGCCCAATTCAGCATCAGGAAATATGTAAGTGGTTAATATAAGAGAAACATTTCAGTGAAAATAAACACTGAGCATAAATCTAATGCTCTGAGCAGTGACACTAATAATATGTAGACAGGAGATACTAATTCTTGCCAATTAGTCATGTTTTTGAAAATAAATATTTCTTGGACACCTATGTTGGGGAGTATTGTAGTCACAGGGGCTGTAGCAGTGAATGTTATATATCATATTCTAGTAGGGTTAGACTGAGGATGAGCAAAGTTAACATCTAGAGGATGGTTATTAAATATCACGGAAGGTAATGCATTTTTCACGTGCGTCAGTGCATGGCTTCAAAACGATATTCCAGTTTCAAGGCAAAAGGTGTTGCGAACATTTTCTAGCCACTAGCGTGACTAAGCCAGAGCAGTGCAGGTGCTCAGAGCATGAGTGAGGATCGAAAGTCCCATGTGTGTATGAGCGTGTATGTGAGTGTGTGTATGCACGTATGTGGGTATGTATGTGAATCTATAAGAAACGTAGAGGAAGACACCAGCAGAAACCCGAAAACAGCCCATTTTCGCTCTTTGCCAGTGACAAGTTGACATATTTATATTTTTACGGCAAATCTAATTACAGACTGTGTTTTATATTTAAAACTTTATTTTAAATATGATCTTAAAAGAAATCTCCTCAAAACGATGATATTTAGCAGCAAAATAAGTTGTTCTTGTGGCAGCTTGTCTTGCAGGAAAACGGGGGTTAACTTTCTTGTCGGTACTTGGTCTTATGATCACTTGACAGGAAATGCAAGTGTTCTCCATAAGTGCCTTTTATGTTAATCTAAGTGTCTGATCTTTTCATAGTGCAGTCATTTTTTTCAGTCATTTCTCTCTGATTTATCTTCTCATGAAAGGCTGCATTTTTTTTTTCATTTTTATGGTGCCACCAGAATTATTAAAGAGCTGTCAATCGAACTTTGTTACTGTCCCTTTTTACAAAGAGAGAATATTAAACAAGATTTATGTCAATTTTGTAAGAATAGCTCCATTCTACGTACAATACACTTACTTAATAATGATAGAGTAAAACATAATGATTGATGATAGTAAAAAACCTGCACAAATGTAGCACACATAGTAGGTGAGGTATGTTGACAGCTTTTATGTATGTAAACATTTATTACTTTGTGTTTTACTGCCCTTCTCCCACACCTCCACCCTCACTATTTTGAGGGAAAAATCATATTTTCTTCATAATCTCATTACAGCTCCTTTTCTTTACTTTTGGGAAGAGCAGTCATTTTTCTTAAGAATGTCAGTCAAATGTATGTAACAGCAAAAGGATTAAATCCAAAATAGTGTGCAGAATTAAGGAATTAGAGAGCTAACAGCTTACTAGAAACTGTCCCCAAAAGAACAGAACTGTAATTTTTCAT
Organism: Grampus griseus; assembly: GCF_964374135.1. Taxonomy (NCBI): domain Eukaryota; kingdom Metazoa; phylum Chordata; class Mammalia; order Artiodactyla; family Delphinidae; genus Grampus; species Grampus griseus. The sequence goes on from NC_139000.1 coordinate 114,364,174, forward strand.
CATGGTCTCTATTCCTCATTGAAACCTTCTAAAGTTTACCATTATTTAAATGAAAACTTCTTAATCTGAATAAAGACCATTGCATTTTGCCATGGTTATTATTCTCACTCTATTATTTGATGTACACCTTATACATTAAACATTTCCAATGTTTAAATCCTTTTTTTTTTTTTTTTTTTTTTTTTGCGGTACGCAGGCTGGCCTCTCACTGGTGTGGCCTCTCCCATTGTGGAGCACAGGCTCCAGACATGCAGGCTTAGCGGCCATGGCTCACGGGCCCAGCCGCTCCGCGGCATGTGGGATCTTCCCGGACCGGGGCACGAACCCGTGTCCCCTGCATCGGCGGGCAGACTCAACCACTGCACCACCAGGGAAGCCCCTGTTTAAATCTTTTTGAAAATTAAGTTTTACATATGCTTGAACTAACAGTTAAAGCTGACTTGTGGTGTGGGGATCAGCTTGGAGGGAAAAATATATTGTTAGGAATCCCCTTATTTTCCAGTTGAGCAAGAGAAGTACTGTAAATCTTGCTAATGGATTTATTTATGCATTTTTCACTTAAATTTATTTATTTTCTTTTTTAAAATCAAAGCATAGTTGATTTACAATATTATATTATTTTCAGGTGTACAACATAAGTGAGTCAATATTTTTGTAGATTATACTCCATTTAAAGTTATTATAAAATATTGGCTTTATTCCCTGTCTGTACAGTATATCCTTGTGGCTTATCTATTTTATACATAGTAGTTTGTATCTCTTAATCTCCTACTCTATCTTGCCCTCCCACTTCCCTCTCCTCTCTGGTAACCACTACTTTGTTCTCTGTATCTGTGAGTCTGTTTCTGTTTTGTTATATTCATTTGTTTGTTATATGTTTTAAATTCCACATATAAGTGAAAACATAGAGTATTTGTGTTTCTCTGACTTATTTCCTAAGCATAATACCTTCTAGGTCCATCTATGTTATTGCAAATGGCAGAATTTTGTTAAATTTTTATAGCTGAGTAGTATTCCATTCTGTCAATATATATGTAGCACATCTTCTTTATCCATTCATCTGTCAGTGGACATTTAGGTTGCTTTCATATCTTGGCTATTGTAAATAATGCTGCTATGAACAGTGGGGTGTGTGTATCTTTTCAAATTAGTGTTTGCATTTTCTTCAAATGTGTAATCAGGAATGGAATTGCTGGGTCTTATAGTCGTTCTATTTATGATTTTTGGAGGAATTTCCATACTCTTTTCCATGGTGGCTGCATCAATTTACAATACTATCAACAGTGCATACGGGTTCCCTTTTCTCTACATCCTCACCAACATCTGTTATTTGTGTTCTTTTTGATGATAGTTATTCTGACAGGTGTGAGGTGATATCACATTGTGGTTTTGATTTGCATTTTCCTGATGATGACTGATATTGAGCATCTTTCCATGTGCCTGTTAGCCATCTGTATGTCTTCTTTGGAAAAATGTCAGTTCAGGCCTTCTGCTCATTTTTAATTGTCTTTTTTTTTTAATATAATGAGTTGTATAAGCTATTTATATATTTTGGATATTAACCCCTTATCAGCCAAAATCATTTGCAAATATTTTCTCCCATTTCAGCAGGTTGTCTTTTCATTTTGTTGATGATTTTCTTTGCTGTGCAAAAGATTTTAAGTTTAAATAAGTCCTGTTTATTTTTGCTTTTAATTCTTTTGCCTTAAGAGACAGATCCAAAAAAATATTGCTACAATTTATGTCAAACAGTGTTCTGCCTATGCAATCTTGAGGAAAAAAAGAACAAAGCTGAAGGTTATTACTCTCCCTGACTTCAGCCTATACTACAAAGCTACAGTAATCAAAACAGCCTGGTACTGCCACAAAAACAGACACAGAGATCAATGGAACAAAATAGAGAGCCCAGAAATAAACCCACGCACCTATGGTCAATTAATCTACACCGAAGGAGGCAAGACTATACACTGGAGAAAAGACAGTCTCTTCAACAAGTGATGCTGGGAAAACTGGACAGTTACATGTAAAAGAATGAAATTAGAACATTTCCTCACACCTTATGCAAAAATAAACTCAAAATGGATTAAACACCTAAATGTAAGACCTGAAACCATAAAACTCCTAGAAGTGACCATAGGCAGAACACTCCTTGACATTGCTATTGTATTTAAATTAAGCAACACATACTAAGAGCACTCAAAAACTAAGCAGATATTTGAAAGAAGAGGTTCTTGATTTTATGAAGAAACTAATATATAGAAATGGCAGATTTCTGAAGGAAGATCTTACCAGGATTCATATCCTAACTGTAAGGATAGACTGGTAAAATATATTTGCCCCTTCCATTGATCTTATTGAAATATTCTATGGAAGATTTCTGATCCCAACTCAGATTAAAAAATCAGGAATGATTTAATGGTATTGGGTCAACAGTCTCTGTGCACCTACAGCGTGGACACAATTAGGAAGGAAAAGATCCACAGCCCTCAAGTCCTGAGCACTTTGACATCTCTGGGAATGCAGTGAAGATGCAGAATATGCATGAGAATCTAGTGAGATGCTAACTCCTGAATTGGGAAGGGTTAGGACATTACCGCTAAGCTGGTGCTCTCTGGGTACCAACCCATCACTTTAGACCAGAACAACCCTGCGTATATAAGTGTTCGAAACATAAAACTAACATTCTTTTTTAATTTAATGAAAGATTGATCAGGATTTTTAAAAAAACATTATTAGGATCAGTGAATCCTTTATATAAGTTGCAAATTCTACTCTTCGATAGCGTATAAACCTCATGTAGAAGGTAACTTAATTGTTGCTTAGCTTTTGTTCCTTTACACCTAAGTTTGCTTATCCCTCTTTAAATATTGATTTTGTAATTATTTTTACAGTTGTTTTCAACACAAGGAGAAAAATGCTAAATGACAAAAAATTGAAATTAACAATAGAAGAAAAGGAAAACAAATTATAAAGAAAAAGATGTTTTCATTAGTCACCACAACAATGCTATGCCATTTTGATCAATGAATTAACATATATCTTTAAATCAATAGTACAGGGTCATTCAACTGCTGCTAACAAGATGTGTTCATTGGAATTTGCAGTTGAGACCTCTGTATTGGACATAAATATGACCATGTCAGTACAGAGAACTTCAGGTCACTGTCAACAAGTCATTTCATGAGGTAAGGATCTTATCTCCTTCCTGGGACATTTCCCCCCGTGTTGACCATGAATGCCTCAGACCTTGTGGGATTATCTATGTCAAGGCTTATACATAGTGAGTTTGCATAATGAAATGTTTGCATCATTTTTCAAAAACATTATGGGTAACACAGTTAAAAATTGCTTTAAGTAATTATATAATTTCTTAATGAATCAAACTAAAATTATGAGTCCTATCAAATAGGAGTGCAAAGATCCCACATAGGGGTGGGTCCAGGGGCCCTAAGGAAAGGACAGAAGTTGAAATCTCGCTCACCAGCCATTGTACTGCATTAAGATGAAGACATTTAAAAATTCTGTCAGAGACAGAGTCTGAAAAGTAAGTTCAAATAGGTCATCAGAGAAGACAGAGCTCAATCCTCTCCAGGAAATTATTTCAAATGGCATCTGGAGAACGTAGCCTGAAGCAAATGCCAAAGGTGACAGTTTTCTGTCAAAAGATGTATAATTTTCCTCATCTCCTTGAGAAAGCAGAAGTTCTGCAGAGGTGGCTGTGAGTTGCTGGCAGAATCAAAGACCCCGCAGGCTCTCATGGTTACTGAACATAAAACTCAATGAATAATTCACAACTGCATTTTAATTTCTCCTTATGTTCTATACTTAGTAACGCTTCAGCAGCAACTCAACATCTGCATGCTAATCTAAGGGTTTGGATAAATTAGCTTCACCAAAGGATTATGATACCATAATTTATTTTCTCTTGATGACAATGATAGAGATGCTATTCAACAACAAATTCCTAAAAAATTCCTAGAGCTCTGAAAAAAACGACATCTACAGATTCACTCAGGTGGTTGTGTAAATGTATGTGTATAATTTCGAGAGGAAGACCCTTATTTGATAACTCAGTAGGACATAGACATATTTGCATACTTAGTTAAAGTGAGTTGTAAAAAAATTAAGTTTAATGCCTTTATGTGATTTCCATTAGTTATCTTAAAATAGAATGCATCTTGGAACTCTCAAATTGCATATTAAGGGCTTCCCTAGTGGCGCAGTGGTTGAGAGTCTGCCTGCCGGTGCAGGGGACACGGGTTCGTGCTCTGGTCCAGGAAGATCCCACATGCCGCGGAGCGGCTGGGCCCGTGAGCCATGGCCGCTGAGCCTGCATGTCCGGAGCCTGTGCTCCGCAACGGGAGAGGCCACAGCAGTGAGAGGCCCATGTACCGCAAAAAAAAAAAAAAAAAAAGAAAAAGAAATTCACAAACATGACACTGACTTCAATGTATTTTTTTTGAGAATTTTGTTTCTTCTTTTTTTATATCTTCATACTTTCGAGTCCATGATTGAGGTTCTAAGCTTGGGGAACTTAAAGAAGGTAATAAAGTTTTTTAAAATAAATTTTATTTGCAGTGGTTGAATTGATGTCTGATTTGAAATCAGAAAGGCTAGGAATTGCTTTCTACCATTTCATTTATGGTTTGCATTAAAATGACATGTAATTTAGATATTAATATGCCTAGATTGCTTTAAGTATATATATTATTTATACTAATATTATGTTATAGCAAATTTATCCCCAAATTTCAGTGGTGTGCCACAATAAAAAGTAATTTATTTTCCACGTATTAAATCAAGAAGGGTGGTCCTGGTCAGAAGGGGTCTCCTCCTTCTGTTGATTCAGGGACTAGATTCTTTCTGTAAATGTGCTTATAGAGTTCCTGTGTCCACAAGTGTCACAGTGGTACACGAACACAGATCTGTACGTACGTCCAGTGAAATTTGTGGGGCAGGCTTACCAAAGATTATATTTAGTCTGTTGTTGGGAAGTGATTAAAGGAGCCCAGATTACCCAGAATTTTCACCAAAGGACACATGTGCAAAGAAGAAATATGTACATAAATTAATACTTACCCCACACTGGAGCTTCAGCATGAAACCCCAGTGCATGCCAGTCTTCCTGCTATAACCCACGGAACACTTCTTCACCTAACCTGGGATGTCTGCATAACGTATCAATAGGATCAAAGGAAGCTGAAGGCTTTCTTTACTTACTTACATTCCAAATCCTAAATAATCCAAGCTTGGATTTTGTCAAAGCAATGTAAACAGAATAAACACACAAAAAACAAAGAGCAAACAAAGCTTCCAACAAGAAACACAAAGGGAGAGCACAGATATTCTTTGATCTCAAGTCTAGGGCAGATCTGCTTTGGGTTCAGTTACCCCTTTCAGCATCCCCTCAATATAGGAAGACAGGGGCCAAATCCCAGAAGAGAACCTTCCAGCCCTTTACTCAGCCTTGAGAGTCCACACCAGGGACTCAGGAACGTTTTATTCAGCCCAGCAATCCCACTCCCCAGCTTTGGTCAGTAAAATAACAGTAAACACGATAGATCACTAGCGGTACGTGGGCCTCTCACTACCGTGGCCTCTCCCGTTGCGGAGCACAGGCTCCGGACGCGCAGGCTCAGCGGCCATGGCTCACGGGCCCAGCCGCTCCGCGGCATGTGGGATCTTCCCGGACCGGGGCACGAACCCGCGTCCCCTGCATCGGCAGGCGGACTCTCAACCACTGCGCCACCAGGGAAGCCCACTAGCCATCTTTTTACGTGCTGCAGGCAGTGCTGTGAGGAATTTGGGCTGCAGGGGGCTCTTGTCTCCTGTGTATTTGTAACCCCCAGTGGTCAGAAAAACCCTGTCACAGGGGCAAGAGAGTGTGGCGGAGTATTTTCAAAGGAAATTAGCATGAGACTGTAGAATAAATGGATTTTACTCTAAAAAGTCAGGTGAGAAAGAAAGAATGGCAGCAAATGAGCAGTGTTTTTACAGGAGCTAAAGAGTTATTGGAAAGGAGCTGCATGTGGAAATCACCGTTCCCTGCACAGTCGTGGGGAGCACGTTGTTCGTTCCCTGACACTTGCTTCCTGGATGAGTGATGAAGGGCGGGTTAAAGATGCTAAAACACGAGGCTGACAAGAGTCCTTGAGGAACTGAACCTATTGAAGGAAACAGTGTAGAACTTTGCCACGTTCCTTTGTGACATAGCATAAAATAATTGTTGGGAAATATAAGACTGTTGTTTGAATTCAGAGCCCATTTTATTATTTTATCCTATTCCAGTTGGCCGGCCTTTTATATGGCAAGTTATAGTGACTTTTAACAAGGACTTAACAATTATTTATAAAAAGTTTATTCAGTACTAAAGTAATGCTATAGAATTTCTACTTTGTAAGTGGACATAGAGCTAAGATAAGAACATAGGAGCCACCCTCAGTGCTTAGCCAGGGATCCCTGGTCTCCCTCCCGTCCTCACTCCTTTTATCCATTCAGTGCTATTTATTGAGCACCTACTATGTGCCGGGCTCAGGGAAACTTGCTGGGGAAAGAACAGTGAGTTGTGGTGAACAGGTGTTCGTGGAGAGGGACGGAAAGTCTTGGGAAAGATCGACCAGCAAAGCTGGGAAGGGACAACCAGCTCTCAGTGAGAGCAGAGCCTGTGTTCAGCGCTCTGGTGTAATGTGGTGGCCTGGACCTGGGTGAGTCTATCTTCTCCCACCCGTGGCATTCAGTCTGTCACCCCTGCTCCCTCTGAGCATCCCCCAAGGATCGCTACTCCTAAGTGCGAAAGAACAAAAACAAGAACCCCACTGTCTTCATCCTCTGTTCTCCCAGTCACACTGGGGGTCAGATGGGCCTTGTTGAGGTGACCTATTTTTATCGTTTGACCAGGACAATGGGGACTTGGTTGTTTTCTACTCTTCACAGCTGTGGCACTCATGCAGTTTCCTTAAGAACCAGTAGAGTGAAGAAATAAAACGATGCCGTGATTCAGGGAGACATGAGGTGGGTTTACAGCACGCTGGCTGGGAAGCACTGAGCTGCTCTGGTCCCCAGGTGTGGCCAGGGACCCTTCGTCCATCCTCTACCGGTTAGGGCACCGTTAGTGTAAGCGCAGGGCAGGATCCACCATCGCTGAGACATCCCTCCAAACCAGGGCTTCAGAACGGAAGTGACTTGGTTGTGAGACGTTAAGCCTCTGTTTTGCCAAGTACCCTCCCTCTAGCAGGTTGAGCATCAGCCCGGAAGATCTGTCCACACCCTGAGCCCTGCTGTCCGTGAGTGTTACCTGGTAGGGCCAAAGATGCGGTTACATTGAAGGTCTGAGAAGAAGGAGGTTGTCCTGGATTAGAGAGGGGCTGCTAAGAATGAGTACGATTTCTCTTTATAATAGAGACAGAGGGAGTGCTGACAGGGCCACACAGAGGGGGAGACGCAGAGAGAGATGGGCCAGCGGCCGGGGAGTGCCAAGGACACCAGAAGACAGGAAGGGCAAGGGACAGATCATCACCTGGGACCTACCTGTCACCCCCAGTGCGGCCCCGCCAGCACCCAGTGAAGGTGATCTTGGACTTTTGACCTCCATCCCTGTGAGAAGGGGAACTCCTGTGGATTGAAACCAGAAAGGTTTTGGTCATTTGGTACAGCAAACCTAGGACAGAAACACATTCCTCAATTTTGAAAGCTAGTTCTGGAAGCATGATCTAACCAAAAGAAAGTCAGGAATACGATTGAGTAAATGGGCTGTAGGTGAGAATGTTTGGGGTGTTGGCTCCAGAGGATGCCGTGGTTCAATCCAGTTTACACACACACACGTCTCTCTTTTTTCTTTTTTTTAAATAGATCTTTATTGGAGTGTAATTGCTTCACAACACCGTCTTAGTCTGCGTCGCACAACAAAGCGAGTCAGCCGTATGCATACACATTACACACCATCTCTTGACGCCCATTCTGCTCCCTTGCGAATGGGGGCTCCACAGAGACAGGAAGTGTTTGGGGACCACAAAATGCAGGCTCTTGCTTTAAGTGGCTCTGTTATCTCCCACGCTCAGAGCCGGGAGAAACAGCAGAAGGAGGTGAGGAGTGGGTGTGTATCAGGCACAGGGATGCTTCTGTTGGCTCAGCAGAGGCCGCGGGTACGAGACAGAGGCTCAGAAGTAGGTGCCCATGAGGGTAGGCTGGTAAACCGAGAAAGGTGACCATGCCCATGGCTGTTAGACTAGAAGCGATAACTAAATGAAGGTGTAAGTTACAAAGGGAGCCGGAGGTGGAGTCAGAAAGCATTTTACAAGAGAAACGACGTCGGAGTTGGGACCTCAGAGATAAGGACGAGTTGCTCAGATAAACCCCACACTCCTTGTTACCTCCTGGTCTACAGGAGAACCGCACCCCATGCTACGCTGGTCTCTGTGTTTCCAAAAGAATTCTGAGCTCCCTGAATTCAGCGACTCTACTGTCTGGAACTTCCAGACTGTAAAATAGTACGTGGACACATTGTAGGGTGTATTCATGACTAAATAAACGCATAAAATTGTTGCCGAAACTCGGCCTCCGTTCGCTGGTGCCGAATAGAAACGCGAAGACAGAGTTTCGGGTGAACTAGAAAATAATAGCTTTAGTGCTTTGCCAGGCAGAGGGGGCCACAGTGGACTAATGCCCTCAAGACTGTGTGACCCGCCCTGGAGGAGGTAGTGATGGGTCTTACAGTGTTCAAGGAGCAGGGTGTGGTCAGCTGGTGGACCCTCTTCACCCTCAGAATTCTGATTGGCTGGTGGTGAGGTCATCGGGAATCAGCATCATCAACCTTCTGGTTCCAGCCGGTCTGGGGTCTACGTGCTTGTGGGCAGTGTGCAGTTAACTTCTCCCACCTGGTGGGAGCTTCAGTATCTGCAAAACAGCTGGAAGAACGTGGCTCAGAATATTATCTACAGCCCTCGAGGAGGAACCCAAAGTCCTTGACTCTGTTCAATGGCTAAACTATTATTATTTTGTCTTGCTTGATTGTTTTCCTTTCTGCATTTTCTCACTTCTCTGATTAAATGTATTCTTTGACTAAAGTTTTTCTACAGACGGAAGGCAGGTGGAGGACATGGGTGGGAGGCTATTCTGGGGAGACCCCGTAGGGTCCTGCTCGGCTACAAAAGAAGCAGTATTTAGAAGGATGCATGGGTACTCTTTCCAGGTTAGAAGATGACAAGTTATTGGTTGTGCCAGGTGCAGGTTGGACGAGGTCTCATTCCGTTCCTAGAACGTGGTCAGTAACTGTAACCATACGTAATAACATATTATGAATAAACATAATAGAACTGTTTTAAAAGACCTTCCTGACAACTCTTTAGATGGTAGAAGTTATTGAGAGAGTGTTTCTTGAAGAACATTTCCTTGTCCGGCAGCTGTGACTCTACCCCTGACTGCGCCAGCATCAGTCGACATGTGCTGAGAAGATGCTTTCAGGACAGGGATTAAACCCGGTCTGGTAGAGAGAGAAATACTATGGAGTCAAAAACTTAGACTTCTTTTAAATGTCACTAACTCGTTAACTTGAAAATGCTGTAAGCGTTAGTGCATCGTGGAGGTTTTGAACCGTTAACCTTTCTCTCAGCCTGTAAATCAGACTCGAGCAAATCATGGGGCTTCTTTCTTTTTTCTTGTTTCTGTAACTTTGCTTTTCCAGCGAAGCAGTAAGGAGGAGGCCAGTACAGGTGACCCCTGTGAAGGCAGCACAGGGAGGAAAAGCTCTGTTTTCGTCCCTGAACTTTGGATGATCTTTAATAATTGTTTTAAACAAAATGTGTCATTTAATCGTTAAGGCTTTTGCCAAAGCTGTCAGGTCTGTTTATCCAACAGTTGCTAAGAATATTTCTTACGTTCAGAAAAACAAAAATCAAGAGAATTTTTCATAATCAAGACTTTTTTTTTTAAGTATTTTGGTTTTTATTTATTTATTTATTTTTGCTGTGTTGAGTCTTCGTATCTGTGCAAGGGCTTTCTTTGGTTGTGGCAAGCGGGGGCCACTCTTCATCGCAGTGCATGGGCCTCTCACCGTCACGGCCTCTCTCGTTGCGGAGCACAGGCTCCAGACGCGCAGGCTCAGTAGTTGTGGCTCATGGGCTCAGCTGCCCAGCAGCACGTGGGATCCTCCCAGACCAGGGCTCGAACCCGTGTCCCCTGCATTGGCAGGCAGATTCTCAACCACTGCGCCACCAGGGAAGCCCAAGACGTATTTTTGATATATAAAATACATCTTGAATGATCAGTCTGTTCCCATGTGTTTTGATAAGTGCTGTGTTATTAGTCATTTTCTTTTAGGTGGAATATTTTTCCGTTTTTAAGCTGCATATCTGTCACTGTTATTTTAAAAATGTCAAGATGGTTTTCCAAATATAGAGTCTCCTTGATCTTTAAGAATCCAACATTTTCATGAACTCAAATCTTAGTTCCTGCTTTGCTGTAGAACTGCTGAAGGTTAAATTAAGGACACAGTTAATGGTTAAAAGCTTGCTTTACTTGTGAACATTAATAATTGGAAAAATGAAGCATTTTCTAATTCTTATTTTAAATACAGGAAGTATAGTGAGCAAATATTCTCATATGCTCATATCTGACATGCAAACATGCATGTCAACACAAATTAAATAGAGCCAGTTTATATATTAGTTAATTAATCTTCGTACTGATTCCCTGAATCAGAATCACATATATGATGTTGTATTATTTATTACACTCTAGATAATTTTCAGGTTTAATTGGCCAGATGTACTCTCCAGATACCACTTACTGGTGGTAGATCTTTTTTTAAGTAAAATTTGAGCTATGCTGTCATTTTTTACCTATTAAGTGAAACTGATCTAGAAATTTATGAACTGTGGGAGTGTGGTCTTCCATGACATTTAAAATTTTGTATGTACATTTATGGCAAGTTTCAAAATGAAAAGGAGAACACGTGACATCCACAGTGGCCAAAGACAAGCGGTAGAGACTTGAGAAGATAATGAAGCTCTCTCAACCTCCATCTTCCAAGCTTCAGAATTTAAAGAATAATGCACATTGCATAAGATTGCTACAATAATAGAATTGTAATATGTGTGTCTGGCATGTGAAAGGCTATCAAAACATGTGAAAATCTAACCTCATGTTTGTAAACATTTGACTCAGTTCCTGAAATTTTGCTTTATGGTAACATTTTTATTGGCTTGAAAGCAATCAGTAACTCTTATACATACTTATTAATTAGGTATGTTAAGATTTATCGTATGTTAAGATCATGAATTCCCAGTCTATTGGCCTGTGTTTTGCTGAAAATAGACGTGAGGACATTTCTAGCCCATAACAACTACAGTGACTCTCTATCTTACATAACGGAGATCCTTTGCAGTTGAATATACTTTTACCGTAGTTTAAGTGAAGAGGTCTTTCCTAATTAAAATACTGTTGGGAATGAAATATATGGAAACATCAGAGACCCAGAACCCTAGAGTCTGAATTCAACATCATCTACATTTTCTACGTTTCGAAGCTTTATTACTCATTCAATCCATTGGAGCTCAGATTGAGAAATAGATTATGAGGGTGATTGATAGTGATGTCTGTTTTGAAATTTTGACGTTATTTATTGATGTCTTCAATAATTGTGAGTATGCTCACTGCTTAATAAAACATATTTACTTGTCAGAATATGTTATTCAAACATCATTATAACTTGTCTATGATTCAGATATCTCAAGCAGTCTCGCCCCATGCAACATCATCCTTCAAGCCATGATGAGGTATTTGTGTCGCTCGGTAACGCAAGCCAAGGTCAGAAACCACAACACGTGTCCGGTACTCAGTGTCTATGCTGCTGATTTTTGCTGTGTGTCTTCACATAAGTAATTTTATTAAAGATTTATAGACTGTGGAATGATCTAGAGCAAATGAGCCATACAGATGAAGCTTCGAATTGTATCCATGAAGAAGTTAAGACCCAGGGAGACTGCTGACTTGCCAGGATGCATTGATGACACAGTCAAAAGTGCAATTCAGATGAAACTGGAATGAGCTTTTTTCAGCTAACCGTTTTGGTAACATTATTTATGCACTTTCTAAAATCAAGGTAAATCCTAAAACGTGGAAATCGTGTTCAAATTATATTGTTAAAATGCACAACGTGGTTAAGGAAACAGAAAACCAGATAGACTGAAACTGAGTCAACAGAAGTGGAAGGAATGCACGTGGGATTTATTAGGAAAGTTAGAGGCTAATGAGCTTCCAAGTGTGACTGAGGCTGGAAAGTGATGCTGGAGACCCACGTGCAGGGTGAGTCAGGACCAGAAGACAGCTCAGGGAGAGGGGATTCAACCCAGCTACTGTGGAGGAGCCGTGTGCCGGAACACAAGCCGTAGATAAACACTTCTCTGTGAGCCTAACTTTCCAGCCATTAGAGACATAACACGTATATTGGTATGAAACCTAGCACCTTGAGTGGGGGAATATTTAAGAAAAAAAGATTTTGAGAAAAAAACTTGACTTTGTGTATTATAAATTATCATTTAATGGCTTCAATTCCCTGGGTTCAAATATACAGTTATTTGCTCTTTAAGGAAAAGGATCATGGGGATATAGGACGTCATTATAAGGTGGATAAATAAATGTTTAACTTTAATCTTCAAACTGAAATATATACTTAACAGTTCTCTTAAAAGGCAATATAGGGGTGGGGGAGGGAGAGGTACAAACTATCGGGTGTAAGATGGGCTCAAGGAAGTATGTACAACACGGAGAATAGAGCCAATGTTTTGTAATAACTGTAAATGGAAGGTAATCTTTCAAAATTGAATAAACAATAGATTTTTACAAAGGTATTATTTGAAGAGTCTGATTGTAGCAGGGTTGCAGTTGGAAGAGTAATTTTTAAAAATTTCAGGGTTTTGCAACCAGTTTGAGTTTTTATACATCAATAATGGGAGAAAACTATATTACCCAATCTGATAATAATTCAAAATAAGTAATTGCAAATAGCCTTTGATATATCAAAAAATTAGATTTCCTCTCAGAGGTTAAAGATCTTTTGCACTTAGAGTATTCAGAGTAATATACTTAGCGATGCTTTTGCCAAACCTATTTTTTTACTGAGGTATAATTGACTGACAATATTGTGTTGGTTTCAGGGGACGAACATAGTAATTCTGTATTTTTATACATTACAAAGTGGTCACCATGACTAGTCAAGTACCCTGTGTCACCATACAAAGGTGTTACAATCTTATTATTTTTTTTATTGAAGTTATACTTGACTTACAATATTATATTAATTTCAAGTGTACAATATTGATTCAGTATTTTATAGATTATACTCCATTTAAAGTTATTATAAAATATTGACTATATTCCCTGTGCTGTATATTACTTTTATATTATATATTATTTTACATATTATTTATTTTTATAATTATGTATATTTTTACTTATTTATTTTATACATAGTAGTTTGTACCTCTTAATCCCCAGCCCTATCTTGCATCTCCTCCAACTATAATATTATTGACTATATCCCCTCTGCTATACATTTACATCGCCATGACATTTATTTTATACCTGGAAGTTTCTACCTCTTAATCTCCTTCACCTATTTCTTTCCTCCCTCCAACCCCCTCCCTTCTGGCGGCCACCTATTTGTTCTGTGCATCTATGACTCCTTATGTTTTGTTATGTTTGTTCATTTGTTTTCTAGATTCCACATGTAAGTGAGATCATACAGTATTTGTCTTTCTCTCTCTGAGTTATTTCACTTAGCATAATGCCTTCCAGGGTTATCCATGTTGTCGCAAGTAGCAAAACTTCTTTTTTTTTTTTTTTTTTTGGCTGAATAGTATTCTGTCGTATATATGGACCCACATCTTCTTTATCCAGTCATCTGTTGATGGACACTTAGGTTGTTTCCATATCTTGGCCATTGTGAATAATGCTACAATCAACATAGGGGTGTGTGTATCTGTTCAAATTAGTGTTTTTGTTTTCTCCAGAAAAATACTCAGAAATGGAATTGCTGGATCCTATGGTAGTTCTATTTTTAGTTTTTTGAGGAAACGCCATTCTGTTTTCCATACTTTCTATACCAGTTTACAATCCCACAACAGTGCACAAGGGCTCCCTTTTCTCCATATCCTCACCAACATTTGTTAATTTGCGTTCTTTTCAATGATGGCCATTCTGACAGGTGTGAGGTGCTATCTCATTGTAGTTTTGATTTGCACTTCCCTGACAATTAGTGATGTTGAGCATCTTTTCATGTGCCTGTTGGCCATTTGTATGTCTCTTTTGGAAAAATTTATATTCAGATCCTCTGCTTGTTTTTTAGTCGGGTCACTTCTTCCTTCCTTCCTTCCTTCCTTCCTTCCTTCCTTCCTTCCTTCCTTTCTTTCTTTCTTCCTTTCTTTCATTTTTGTGTTGAGTTGTATGAGTTCTTCATATATTTTGGACTTTAACCCCTTATTGGGTATATAGTTTGAAAATATCCTCTCCAATTCAGTAGGTCTTTTTTATATTTTTATTTTTTTATTTTGTTTTATTATTATTATTTTTTTGCGGTACACGGGCCTCTCACTGTCGTGGCCTCTCCCGTTGCGGAGCACAGGCTCCAGACGCGCAGGCTCAGCGGCCATGGCTCACGGGCCCAGCCGCTCCGCGGCATGTGGGATCTTCCCGGACCGGGGCACAAACCCGTGTCCCCTGCATCGGCAGGCGGACTCTCAACCACTGTGCCACCAGGGAAGCCCCAGTAGGTCTTTTTTAAAAATTTTGTTGACAGTTTCTTTCACTGTGCAAAAGCCTTTTAGTTTGAAGTAGTCCCATTTGTTTATTTTTGCTTTTTGTTTCCTTTGTCTAAGTAGACAATCCAAGAAAATACAGTTAAAAGTGATGTGAAAGAATGTACTACCTATGTTTTCTTCTAGGAGTTTTATGGTTTCAGGTCTTGCATGTAAATTTTTAATTCATTTTTATTTTTTTATTTTTGTATATGGTGTGGGAAAGAAGTCCAATTTGATTCTTTTCTGTGTAGCTGTCCAGTTTCCCAGCACCACTTATTGAAGAGGGTGTCTTTTCCACATTCTGTATTCTTGCCTCCTTAGCTGTAGATTAATTGACCATATAAATGTTTATTTATGGGCTCTCTATTTTGTTCCATTGCTCTAGGTGTCTGTTTTTGTGCCAGTACCACACTGTTTTGATTACTGTAGCTTTGTAGTATGGTCTCAAGTTGGGGAGTATGATGCCTCCCGCTCTGTTCTTTCTCAAGATTGTTGTGGCTATTCAGGGTCTTTTGATTATCAGTACAAATTTTATAATTATTTTTTCTACTTCTGTGAAAAATGTCATTGGTATTTTGATAGGGATTGCATTGATTCTTGATACGTCTGGCTAAAGGTTTATCAATCTTGATTATTTTTTCAAAAAACAGCTCTTACCTTCATCAATCTTTTCTGTTCTCTCTTTGGTCTCTATTTCACTTTTTTTCTGTTCTGATCTCTTTATTTTGTCTATTTCTAAGATAGTCCTCCATCTCCCTGTTTTGCCTAATTCTCTGTGTTTATTTCTATGTATGATGTAGGTTGGTTATGTTTCCTGATCTTGGAGAAGTGTCCTGTGAGGCCCAGCTTCACACTCATGTCTGTCACCAGAACTATGTGCTCTAGGGGTACCCCTGTGTGGGCTGTGTGGGCCCTTCTGTTGAGGGGGAGCCGACTACATTGGGCCGACTGATATGCAGGGCTGGTCCCCAGCCTGGTTGGCTGCCAGGCCCTGTCTTGTGAGGTGGCTGCTGGCCTGCTGGTGGCGGGGGCTGGTGGTGTCCGAGAGCAGATTGCCAAGTCTAACTTCTTACCTGTCATTCGCCTGCCCCAGATGCCAGGTATCCATTCTGATAGCCTCAGCTGGCTCCACCTTTTCCCAAGCACTTGACTTTGCCCGTCTTGGTCTGTACACTCACTGCCAGGATTTTCTCTCTCACATAAACACATTTTGCTCTTCTTTAAATAGGGCCTTGAAAATATAATTAAAAAGCAATCTGAAAAATGTTTACATATTACACATAATGCATAGATATTTAATTAAATCTTAGAAAATTGTGTTTCTAGCTCATAAACTACACTAATTTTCCTAAGAACAAACATATTTTAATAGACAAGATTTTGATTAACACTAATTCTGAGAAACGTTCCTGATGCTAAAGCAAACAAATTCTGAATCACAGGATAAGTCTGATAAAAGAGACTCTGGAATGAAAAACTCTCTTCCTTGGTGAAGAGACTTGAGTGGAGGTACCACATGTACCTGGACAGGTGGAACCCTCAGGATGCTGAGGGGACCCTGAGGGTGGTCCAGGTGTGCCACCCACACCACCACACACAGCGGCCTGTTTGGGCTGTTCTGAGAAATGGTCAGAGTTACTAGAATTCCTCAAGTCCTGTTAACAATACAGTTTATTTGCCCCTCAGTACCTGCTGTGAGGTTTTTCATTTTGTTTTCACATGAAAGAACCTTATTTTCACAATCATAAACGTTTTGATTTTTGAAATGAAGAATGTACATGTCCTATTTGTCTATATCTAGCGATTCTTCTTTGTATATGGTTAATTGATTTATGGAGTTGTAGAAGTAGTTTTTTATTCAAATAACAGTCTTAGAAATTCATTTGTATTCATACCCTAATTCCAACATTAATATATGCCTGGATGACCCATCTTCTATACCGCCCTGTATGTGCTTGAATGTAATTTGTCTTTCTACAGAAAACGTCATAAACCATTTTCTTCAGGTCAGAGATGATTTAAGAACACATAAAACCTATGATATTTAGAATTTTGGATTTCAAATTAAGCCTCAAATTGTGTAGACTAATTTGTCCTTTCTAGAAAGTCTGTGTTCTGATGACAAAATGCTAAGCGCTTCCTTTGAATTTACTGAGTATAGTGAAATGTTCATGACTCAGTGTTCTCCATGTGTATGGCATGAATAATATATTAAAACATGAATTCTGGTGAATTTATCATCATCTAATGTTGTATTTATTTTAAACTAAACATAAGTAAATATTCTTCTGGTTTACAGAATGGTATAATTTGTCATCACCTCAAGCAAAATGGTGATGCAAATATAAGCAATATTATGATGCTTCCAATGTTGATGATACTTCAGCAAATCCTGACCAGGATGAAATCTACATAAAAAATACCATCTCTGTTGATACACTTCAGGAATCTGAAAGTGTTTAGGCTTCAGCAGTGTTGACTTTGAAGGGAATAATGATAACTAAAACTTTTTACCCCAAACCTTATTTTACAGGTATGTGGTAAATTCACTGTTTAAGAAGTCATTTGAATTTTAATAATTTCTAGTAAATCTTCCAATTTTCAAAAAGATTTCACTTCTAGATATAATTACTGTTTGAATTGTATATAAAAGACTACGTCATGTATCAAAAAATGTTTATACAAGAAAGTAATGTCACAATCTTAGTTTCTGTGTTTCAGTGGAGTTTTAAAGTTAGGAAAAGGGAATGAGGTGATTACAAAGAGTCATAGTGTTGACATATGTATGTCATAGTGTACAGACAGGTGCATATCCCAAAGCAAAAGCGATAAAGACATGCTGTTCTAATAAAATACTTTCTATTGATTAGAAGCCTGTGCTTGGTAATGATTTCTCCTAATGTAACTGAAGAGCAAATAATTTCATAATTTTGTGCCTTGTTTTGATTGCACACAGTGAAAGAAAAAGGCAAACATAATATTTTATGTTTCTTGTTTCTCTCTGCTCCGTCTCTGTGACTTATGAGTCCGGAGGTGGCGTAGAATAATGTCCCTGTTTTTCCAGTCATTGTTTTGATTCCCATTAGGATTTTGTGCCAGTCTTTATTTTTTTTTTTTTTTGCGGTACGTGGGCCTCTCCCGTTGCGGAGCACAGGCTCCGGATGCGCAGGCCCAGCAGCCATGGCTCACGGGCCCAGCCGCTCCGCGGCATGTGGGATCTTCCCAGACCGGGGCACGAACCCATGTCCCCTGCATCGGCAGGCGGACTCTCAACCGCTGCGCCACCAGGGAAGCCCATGTGCCAATCTTTTAATCAGTAATAGCACGGTTATTTTCCCTTTTGTGTCTCTTATGAGGTTATATCTGTGGCCAGACAAGATTTTAAAGTGGTCATTTGGCAGAATTTACAAAAGTTAAATGAAGAAAATGTGTTTGGAGCTATCATAGGCTTCTTTTTGAGGGGGAAGCGGCCGGGGGAGAGGGATGAGGGGGTAAGAGAAAGTGGTAAACCTTTTCCCAAAGCCCACCCAAATGTTATCACAATTTAAAGTACATTAGTCCGAACTTCTTTGCCTATAATGAGGATTAACACTACATGTCTTAGTTGTCTTTTGGGGTTACTTTTTTGTAGATTTGACTTATTCGTGAAAAAAAAAAAAAAAAGCCAAAGGGCAGCAAATGTTTCCAGTAAAACCTCGTTTCTCATCTTGATAGAGACATCAAATTACTCTCCATGAGCAGTTTTAATGAACAAGACCAAGTGCTGATTTACTGGAGGACTTCTAACTACGAAATGCTTGTGTAGAGATTCTCTGTTGTTTTTATTCCTACTTTTAAGGCCTTTGCCCATTTCTGTGTGAACCGTTCACACAAATAGGCCAAGCAGAAGCAGTTTAATCAAAGTGGAGAAACGGATAATTTAGAAGTAGGTAGCGGAAGAGAATGGGTTTTCCCACTTTATTCCAGATCAAAGCCAGATGGATGTATTTTGAGTTCTTTCCACACAAGAAAGAGAGGATTGGCTCTCGCCGAACCTGCTAATTGGGCTCTCTAAATACTGGTCTTTGCTGGAAAAGTGTTTCTTATTGCTATTTTCTCTAAAGTAAGCTGCTCTTATTTTCATGCGCCTCTGGGATGCCTGGTGAATTAGGTGTCTGCTTTCTAATACTATTTCTAGTAGAATTCTAGGGGGGCCCTTGGGAAGGTTCCAGACATGTGAGCTGGGGGGCTCACATTGGGGGGCTGTTCAAAACACATTTCACAACCACAAATTAAAACCAGAGAATCCATGTGATGAAGTATAACTGTAGTCTATATGTAACCAGCGGAATCTTTAAGGAATATATTCTTATTTTATTATAGGAAAACCTTGATTATGAAACAAAAGTTTATAAAGAACACTGTATAGACTAATACATTGGAAATGAGGATACAATTTACTGATTCTAATTTATCTTGAAGAGTTGGAATGACAGTGGAGAAAAGGCATGATGGTAATATAAATTTATTTTTTAAATAAATGCACTAAGTATGCTTGTTTTATTTTTTCAACAGTATGAAAGATGCAGGAGTTGGGCAGAAGCAGTGGAGGGGTCCCCCGACATCCGCCTGCCAGCAGTGCTCGGGGGTCTCTACCAGCCCCGTCTGTGGTTCAGATGGACACACCTACTCTTCTCAGGTAAGACAACGATAGTCATTTATTATAAAACATATACATATTCATATATGTATGTACATAGTCATTAGTAAGTGATTAAAACTGTTAGTTCTCCAGTGTGGTCATCCAAATAGTTTAACTTTTAAAATAATGTGATTAATATCACTAGTTGGGAATATGATTCAAACATTTGTACATTTGTTTCTCCTATACAGAATTTTTAAAGTTTGAAATATTGATTCTGTGAACACTCTGAACCCTCAGATATTAAAACCAACATTTCCTTTCTTGATACTCTGAGAGAGGGCAGAAGCGTTACCATGTATATAATAATGTTAACAGTTACAACAGCTGTCCCAGCTAAAATCCGTCAACATCAGTACTATTTTATTTCATATGTTATTTCCTATATTATCTCATTTAAGCCTCCCAAAATTCCTTACAGCAAAAGAGAAAAACAAGTCTCAGAAAGAAATAGCACATTTCACATATTTAGCTGACATCGAAGCCCAGATTTGATGTCTTCTCTGATTCAGTGTCTCTAGCTACATGAATCTGCACCTCGTTTGATGCCCCACATCGTTCAAATATTTAGGAGGTTTTAAGAACTTTACGTAATAGAACGTCGATGAGTTTTCTTTGATTACGTGATAGGAAGGAATACGGCTCATGACCTCTTACCTGAAACTTCAGGGTCAGATGCATTTATGAATTTAGATTGTTCTAAAATGTATTTTGAGAAGGTAAGATGGCACATTATGTAGTGTCCCCAGTGGGGCTTTACCCTGTAATTAAACGGAGCAACATTTCTTTTAGAAACTATAGGTATATTCAAGTTAAATACGATCCATGAAGTCTATAAAGTAACCTTACCTCAGTTCATATCTAGTTTTGCTTAAAGCATAGTAAATTCCAGAAGTTTTTGGCTGTCAGAACACTGTGTTTGGTGCCTACCACTTTATGAACCATACTTTTTCTCAGAAAATATTTCCCTACACCTTGCACCGGCAGTTTACAATTGAGAAGAGGGCTACAGGGACGAGGAAGCTTAATACAGTCAATAGATACGTGCATAGTCCTTACTGGGTGAGGCTACCATGTGCCTGCTTGCTAAAGTTTTCAGGTTGTATGTAGGGGTGGAGATATTGCTAGGAGGAAGGAGTGTGTCACCCATCCTCTCAATACTACCTCGATCTCGGGGACCCTCTGCTTTGCAAGCTGAAATTCCTGCTGTCAGTGCAAGGGAGAAGGAACCCACGTCATATTCTCACATCCCACAGCTCACGATGTGGATCGCATTATGCTGATTCATTAACTCACAACAAAGGATGCAGGTTCTGGTATTCAGCGTGGTAGCTGGAGTTCCTTGGGAAGCAAATTTGACTCCTAAGTTGACTTGATGGACGTTGATCATTGAACAGGTTGAGTCAAGAGAGAGGCTGAGGTCATTCCCGGCATCTCCCTCAGGGAGCCCTGTGTCTTTCTCAGCCTCAGGAATGTACTTGCTGTGGGCCCTGGTGTGTTAGCACCGGGGAGGGTGTCATCCTCCCTGGAGAGGGCCAGCGTTAGGCCGCCACCTGCCTCTCTAGGACCCTCTTGCCATGATCCAGTCTCTGACAGTGTACTGTCACAGGGCACAGAGGTACGATCACAAGAGGTTTCTACCTGTTGAGACCACGTGGGAGTCTTTGTTTGATGATTTTAGAGAAACACAGTCTCCCACTCAGGACTAAATACTCCTGCCATAAGTAGACTAATTCACGTGGATTCACAATTCCTCGGGGTTTCCCACTGTTGTGAAGCCCCAGCTTACAATCCTACACCCTCACTGATATTGTCAATAGAATTATTCTAAATAATCCATCCTTGAATTATTAATTTAACATTTCTTTGGATATGTCTCACTTTCAATGCGTGCCTTGTTTGTATAGAAAGACATAAAAATAAAAAGAACATGGTTCAAATGAATATGAGTTTTTAGTCACCCCAAACTTCAATCCTCATTTCTGTTGATTCTCATTTAAGTTCGTGATTTTTCCACTTTTGATCACCAATTCTAGCCTTAAGTGTCTACACTGACAGCAAGCTGAACTGTATAATATAATGCAAACGAAATAGTGATCTCAGCCCAGGAGGAACCCAGGCTAAACTCTTCTTACTAACACTTTTTAGAAATTCATGGGATTTAAATTCACATTAAGGCCTCAACCTTTCTTCTGTGAGACAGGCATTGCCCTGGGCTCTTCAGGCATCGCGAACAAAGACTGCAGAGGCCAGTGCCGTCTGGAGAAGCTTATCTTGTCATATGAACAAGATAATAAATAAGGCAGGTGCAGGAGTCACGGGACCCTTCTTCCGGCTCTTGCCTCACTCAGCTTTGTCAGTAGACCAAGCAAACGCTGACAGGGCAGATTTAAACAGCTTTTGGGGGCTGGTGGGCATTTGCGCTCAGAGTAAAGGTAGAGCTCCAAATCCCAAGCTCCGTGCAATCCGGGAAGCTCCGTGCTTGGAGCTGAGTGATCCTGATATGATGACGACTGACCAGAGCCAGGCCATCTGGTCCAGAGCGAGGGACCCTACATCCGGGTCTTCTTACCATCCCTCTGTATTCTGGACACCCTGCATTGACATACAGGGTTTTCGGTTCGGTTCGGTTTTGTTTTACTACTGCACACCATATTCCTATATGTTTTATTTTAGGCCCACAATATTTTCTCATTACTTTCAGCTCAATTTATCGAGATGAAGCTTTAAGTTATATTCCGCCGTACAACATAATTGGAGGAGAGGTCGTTACAAAGCACAGTAGGTCCAGGCGCTGGGGCTGAGGTGAGAAAGGCAGTTATCAGAAGGTCTCCGAAGGAAACTTTAGTCAAAGGTCATAACAAGGATTTAATCTTGGAAAGTGCCCCTCATGACACAAAGGAACCGATTTTGAATAATTATTTTATTAGCCTTCAAGCTCTGAATGTGTCAGCTTGTGTAGCCGTCCTCAGAGGAGTGTTTTTAAAATGTTTACAGAAAAGACAAAGGCACAGATGAATAACTGAAAACATAGATTTACTTGGAGAAATGTTGGGACTCGTGATTTTCATAAAAAGTGTTTTTGTAATGTTATCTAATTTTTTTCATGTTAAGAAAAGCGATGGACTGTTTTGGAAGTCTACTTAATCATTCTGTTCAGAAGAACCCATGTTTTCCGAATTCTTCCGAATTCAGCAGTAGCAGAAAAATGTAAATATAAGTCTGTTCAAGGCTGTTTGAGAGGTAATCAGTCCTGAAATTGACACAAAAGATGAAGGTCTCTGTTTCTTCCTTCAGGCAACGTCTCTTTGCATTGTGTTGCCTGGCTTCAGTGAAACCAGGAATTGTTCTCCAATGTAGCATCTATGTTAGAACTAGGGCAATGTTTGTGTCTGACTTGTGTAGGTTGTAAGCTATATCTGCTGAGCAGAAGTCAGCAAACAATACTGATGTTCTAGAGCTCAGCCGGGTGTCTGTAACGTGAACTCTCCAGGCACAACGTGCTGGGTGGTTTTTGATACTTTTCTCTGATTTTTAGTCATGCAGTGCTTGGGAGCTGAACGATTGCAATAAATACCAGTCAGTATAGGAAACTGCGTGTGTGTGTGTGTTGAGGAAAGGCAAGTAAATAGAAAGCTTCTGCGTCTTATTCTGCAGTTCCCGACACCAGCTGCAGAGATGCCACTTAAATTGGTTTGGGACGAGGCCCTGGGAATCTAAATTTTGAAAGCTCCCCAAGTGATTTTTATGTGTAGGCATGGTTGAGAACCACTGTTGCATCTCTTCAATCTATTGCCTTTGAATTCTTAGATATAACAGTTGTTGTTCTTGTATTTAATGAAGTAGAACTGTAACATTAGCACTGAAGTGGAAGCATTTACTCTTCCTTGTAATTTGAGAAAATTCCATTGTAAGTTTCCACATTCTCCTGTTAGCATTTGGTATTTACATGTCCTGCCTTCCTTCCCCTGAACACTTTGAGCTCATTTTATTTTGAAAGATCGACAGTCAGGAATAGATGTGCACTGTTTCTCTTTGAACTGCTTTTCAACTTGGCTTGGCTTTTGGCTCCTGGCTGGGATGCTGTATTTTTGAGAGTTAAGGCTTTAAGCTCTCGGTACCCCAAACACCTGCATCTCCTTCCCCAGGTCTTTGCTTCATGGATTATTTTATGCTTTTCCGTAGCCTTGACAAAGACGTAGGCTTGCTTTCCTGACCTGTTCAAGACTCTTGAGTTATATATATTGAATGAGGTTAGGACAGTGTTCACTAGTTTCTACATTGATATATTGATTTATTTTTGAAATTATAATCTTACTTTTGTGTGAGTAACTGTGTGTTAAATGGTCTTTCACCAAACTCCATAGATATTATAGAGGTTTTGTGATTTCTTTAATTTCTTTAATTATGTTTAATGTAGTTCCTTAGGAGAATGAAAAGTTGGGAAACGTATGTGTTGTCACACACTTATCTTTGAAGTAGCGACCGTCAGTAAAATCGGAATCTACGTTTTGACCCGTGGTCTTTACCGCTTGTTTCGCACTCTGCCTCGCCAGCTGCTCCATGACACACTGGACACTCTTTGCCACGGCTTCACCAAGACTGACAACATTTACCAGCAACTCAGAAAATGCCAAATTCAGTGATTATTCCAAAGCTCTTTCCTTATTAGGTGGAAATGAAGTAGGGGGCAGTGTTATGAGTCCCTTATCATCTTCTGCTTCTTTTTGTTCTCAAATCCCCGGTGGTCCTAGACTGTGCAGTGACCACCTTTGGACAGAGGCTTAGCGAGGACCTGGGTGCCTTGCCCCAGGGCACGGAAGTTCGGCCACGCTGCTGTGACAGCTGGACACTGAGTTCTGAGGGCCTTCCCAGTGCTCGGACCACTGCCTCCCAGGGCGGATGCCAGGGCTCGGCTGTGGGGACCTGCCCTGTGCCTGCCTCTTGTCTGACATCTGCTGTAACCTGTGCATTGATCTTGCAGTGCGGTGACCCATGACCTTTTCACTACATTGAACTTCACACTCTCATATAGATATGTGTGTCTACACTGATCAAGCATTTATTTAGCTCTTTTTGGGGGCAGATACTGTAAACGCTTTGAGTCTATTAACTTACGGTTGTCCCTTTTATAGATGCACTGATGCACAGAAGTGAAGTAATTTGCCCAATGTCTCAGTGAAGTCCAGTGTCCATTGTCTAAATTGAGACCATTTTTGCTTTTGCTTTTTTTTTTTGGCTGTGTTGTGTCTTCGTTGCTGCCCGTGGGCTTTCTCTAGTTGCGGTGAGCGGGGGCTACTCTTCATTGTGGTGTGTGGGCTTCTCTCATTGTGGAGCATGGGCTCCAGGCACACAGGCTTCAGTAGTTGCGGTGCACGGGCTCAGTAGTTGTGGCTCGTGGGCTCTAGAGCACAGGCTCGTAGTTGTGGCACATGGGCTTAGTTGCTCCTCGGCATGTGGGATCTTCCCAGACCAGGACTCAAACCCATGTCCCCTGCATTGGTAGGCGGATTCTTAACCATTGCATTGCCAGGGAAATCCCCACTTTTTTTTTTTTTTTAAATAGGAATTTGGAGCAGAAAACCTTTTTAAAAAATTAAGTGCCCTTCATTTCTTCTAGTTACTACGCATAATAAATGTGATAACTATTTTTATTTGAATCACTAAGTAAAGATGGCAATATATGCCCTTTAAGTTTATAGTTGCTTGTTTGTCACTGGTTTGAAGCCTGTGGTTTCAGAGCCATTTTTCAGAATTATATTTTTAGAGATTTCTGCATGATACAGAAGCCTAAATCATCAGTTTTCTATGGTTATAACTTCTTGTAGAAGACAATCTTCGGTGTTTTCTTAGGAGACTGAAAGTTTTAACTCTTAGGTTTGTGTGTACGTGGTGATTGGTCTTTGTGTTTGGTAAGAGGCAGGGGGTGAATATCACTTCTTCAGTGTAGCCAGTTGTGGGAACATCCATTTGTTGTTTTTGCCCCATCAGATTGCCTAGGTTTCTTTGTCAAAAATGAAGTGGTCCTGAAAGTGGGAGTCTTTCTGTGTCTGTTTTGTTTGGGGTTGTTTTTGGTTTTTTTTTGCGGTACGCAGGCCTCTCACTGCTGTGGCCTCTGCCGCTGCGGAGCACAGGCTCCGGACGCACAGGCCCAGCGGCCATGGCTCACGGGACCAGCCGCTCCGCGGCATGTGGGATCTTCCCGGACCGGGGCACGAACCCGTGTCCCCTGCATCGGCCGGCGGACTGTCAAGCAATGCGCCACCAGGGAAGCCCTCTGTGTCTGTTTTGTCTCGGGGAATTATTCATCTGCCCCCAGGATGTGCCGCACAACCTGTTTGCCTGTGTCTTTATGTTAAGTTTTGAGTTCAAGTGCTGCAAGTCTGACTTGATTCCACCTTTTCAGTGCTGCTTCAAGCACTTGCCCTTTGCGTTTCCATATGAATTTTAGAATCGGTCTGTCAATTTCTACAAAAAAACAGCTTGAATAATCATTAAGATTTTGTCAAATCTGTAGATAAATTTGAGGAGATGGATAACAATCTTCAAATCCACACACTAGGTATATGTCTTCATTTTGTTAGCTAAAGTTAATAAAAGTTTTGTAGTTTTTGATATAGGGACCTGTAATATTTTTTGTTAAATGTATTGCTAACTTATTTTTATTAATGCTACTGTAAATTTAGTTGTGACGTTTATTTGCTAGTGTATTGTCATATAACTAATCTTTCTATACTGACCCTGTTTATTGACACCTTGCTAAATTCACTTATTTCTAACAGTGTTTTGTTGTGGCTGTCTCAGGATTTTCTACGCCTATAATCATCCTCTTTGAATAGACACAGATTTATTTCTTCCTTTCCTTCTTTTTATGCATTTTTTCTTTTTTTTGCCTTATTATTCTGGTTAAGGCTTTCAGTACAATGTTCAATGTACCTCTTTGCCTTAATCCAAATTTAGGAGAAAGTTTTCAGTATTTTACCATTAGGTATGAAGTTACATACAGGTTTTGTATATGCTAATCAGGTTCTTTGCAGCCCTCATAGAATAGAACATGCAGGGTCAGTGTCTATATTTTGTGTTATTATCTATTAAAAATGAGAGAACAACACATATGTTCACTGGTGGAATCTCCGTGCTTTCTTAGATAATATAATTTTTGCCTTTTCAATGAAAGGAACTTGTATTTTGTAAATATTCCACAGGGTTTGCATTTCTAAGGAGACGGTTTTCTAAAAATCTTTACATATGTAGAGCATGCTTGAATATGCATATTCTCTAAGGGAAGTGTAATAACGGTAGTCGTTGGCATGTAGTAGCTGTCGCTGTTAAAGTCATAGAGGCAGGAATTCCTAAAATAATTGAGCAACGATGTCAAGTAATGGTCTAAATATTTTGTGCGCTAACCTGATATTTAAAACAACCCTAGAAGACAGATTCTCTAGTGGTCCACAATCATTAGATAAGGGAGAGGAGACACAGAGCAGCCGTGAAGCTGGAAAGTAACGACGCCAGGATCAAGGTCAGCTTCAGGCACACGGTGGCCACTGTGCTGTTCTGGGCGTGGACAGGCCAGCGAGCTCCTGATTGATGTACTTATCAGACCTGGATTTTACCCTAGTGATGTCCTTTGTAACCTCAATTATTCGTCACTTTATCAAGAAGCAAGAATCATGATAGGCAATAGGAGAGATTTAGAGAAGACATGTAAATTCCAGCTCTTTAAAAACTCAGGTTATAGCAAGATAAAGAGGCATCCATGTGTGAAGGTAACTGAGGCATTCTTACCCTGCTGGTAGAAGGCGTTCCCGCTGAGATACACCATGAGTTTCTAGCAAGTTCAGGGCCAGCGTGCTGGTAGCACCTTTGGAAAAGCTGTGTCTGCATCTCTTTTGTCTAAATCACAACTCGTGCCGGCAGAGAAAAGATTCTCAGAAGGCTGATACTTAGTGCCTGCCTAGTGTGTGTTGATGGCTGCTCTGAGTTACTCTATTAATGCACATATTCATTAATGTCATGTGATAATTTTCATATGCATTATTCCTCAGACAACAGTAGGAGACACAAAAAACACTCACTAATAATTTAAAGATAAGGAATCTGAAGCACAAAGATATTAAATGTATTCATAAGGTCACAGGTGGTAAACAGCAAGGCTAATAATGTGGCTACAAATAAAAGTACGAAAGATATGAAATA
Source organism: Grampus griseus (assembly GCF_964374135.1). Lineage (NCBI taxonomy): Eukaryota > Metazoa > Chordata > Mammalia > Artiodactyla > Delphinidae > Grampus > Grampus griseus. Next base: position 114,391,846 of record NC_139000.1, read on the forward strand.
ATAATATGTAATAAATCAGTGTAATGTAATACGGTATGTATTTATGCATATTAATGATTTATTAATAGCAATGTGGATAACATTATTATAGGAATGTGGTGTTAATACAGTGAGAAATTATTTTTCTCGGCAAAGAAAAGTCAAGTGTGTCCTGTATAGTATGTACTTATATGTGTGTAGATTTATAATCATGTAAATTATGGAATAAACACAGTAGTGTGTGGCTGTCATACCCTTCCAGTGAACGCATGGGCAAATTATAGATTTCCTGCCATCTCTCTGTGATCACTGTGTATTTCAATGTCTGTTATCTCGCTCCACCTCAATGCTCTCCACCAAGGAAATTGATCCAGTTCTGTGAACAGACAACAGGTTAAGGATGCTATGGCTTCTGAAACAAGCCAATTAAACAAAAGCCAGCTGAAACTAGGAGTAATTAAGCTCTAATATAGAAACTGGGGGGGCAAAAAAGAAATAATACCATTATTGGGTAATAATACCATTATTGCGGAACAATATTTATACCTTTGAACCTGTTCTCTTACAGACCTGGGGTTTTGGATTTCACCACCTCAGAGCAGAGGTTGGGGAAGCCCCAGGGATGATAAATAGAATTTAAGGGATTCTGTGTACTCAGTACCCCTGACACTTGAAAATCCCAACATAAGTTCTCTCTGTAGAAAAGTACCAGGAATCCAGACTCCTAAGGATTCTCCAGATGGTATTCTGCCAACTCTTTGCTCACATACCAATAAATCTTATAAGTAGAAGAAACACACTAATATAAATAAACCAACAAACTAAATGACAAAAGCCAACACGTAAGGAGGGAACAATATAAGAACAAAACCAGACAGGTTTCAATACTTAAATATCAAAACTATCAGATAAATAATTAGGCAAAACAGAACATACAACACTATATGAAATGTTTTTAACGTGTAAAATGTTTACAGACTTAAAGTGGTGTTGAAAGATACAGGAAGACCAACATAATTTCAGAAAATATTAGATTTGCAAAATAACGAAATATGACCTGTTCAACTAAAAATATATTTAAAAATTAAATATATTTAATTAGACATTAGATGAAGAGAATTAATGAACTATAATATATGCATATGCATGTGTAATATGCATATAAAAAACAAAATATATGTAACAAAAATAAGTTGTTAAGTATATAAACATAATGTCTATGTGTATATGTGTATTTATATATTTCAGAAAAATGACTGATATATTTCAGAAAATATTTCAGAAAAATTATCCAAAAAGGGTAATAGGGGATAGAGACTAGAATGAGAAGGGATAAGTAAATTTAATCTGAGATACAGAAAGAGAAGCCAGAAATAATAAGGTGGAGAAAATGTTAAAAGAGATATTGAAAAATTTTCCAGAAATGTTGAAAGGCATGAATCTACAAATACAAGAAGTACATACAATGTGCCAGGTGAGAAAAGTCAGAAGAAATGATTGATTATCAAAATAAAATCCAGCCAGATTAAAAAGCCATATTACTTGCCAAAAATATTATACCGTTACACAAACAAAGATGATCTCAACAAGATTAATGGAATTCATAAAACAGTGGAAAAGCACACTTATGACATTGAAAGCTAAAGATAATTAAAAGCAGATACTTCGGGAGAAAGTCTCTTCCAAGACTGCTACACAGACATCCTCGTACAGAACAAATTGTCTGTGCCTCTGACGGGAAGACATGCAGAACTATGCATGACCTAGCAGAACTGCCTCTTATCATATCCACCCTCATTCCCTATCTTCTTGGCCAGAGACTTCTCCTGTAAGTACCTCGCTCCATCAACCACTGCATCCAAACGATCAACAGTGCAGGGGCCAATCCCGGTCAGTTTGTCTCAGGCAGCATTTAACGAAGGCTGGCACCCAGGGCGATCCAAGCAGAAGGGGAGACCAGCCTGTTTGCAGTGTTGACACCTCCCCTCTCCAGGGCCCCGGGCCCCACCTCCCCACAAACCCTGTAAACCCCCAAGGTCTGCCTTAGAAATCCAAGTGGCTTTTGCCTCAAGTGTCTGTCTTCGTCTCACCACTTGTCCTGAGGATTTAACCCAGGGACAGCAGGATGCATTAGTGACTGCGTAGACCTCACTTGGCCGAGGAGGCTTTTAGGACAATGATGTCATCCAGTGGTCAGTCTTGAAGCTGAAGTGAATCCCTTCCAGGAGCAACATGGTGTCATTGATCACCTCACCTAAGATCAGTGACAGTTTTTATATCAGCTTTTCTAATTGGATCCCTCCTGTTAGGGAGAGAAGTTCCTGGAAGATGCTCATAGGGATGAGTCAGGTGTGTCACCTGAAACTGAATACCCGAGGGTCCCTTCCCTGTGGAGAGAGCTCCTCAGGTATCTGAAGGCTACACCATCTGCTAGGGGCATTTCCTAAAGCAGGTGATGGTCTCAGACCACCCAGCGGGAGAACATCACCATTTTTTTAAGACAGAGGTGAGTTCATGCCTGGTGTCCATCACCAGTAATGTGCAGGGTGTCCTGGAAAGAAAGTGTTGTTAAAACTAACATGACCTGCAGGCAGGACCTACGTTGTTCAGGGAACATAGGATGACAGGGCATCCCATGTGCCCTCCAGCCTGGCTGGGAGAGCTTAGGTGTCCCAACTGAGTTGGAATAATTGACTCTGCTCCTGTTTTTGGAGTGAAAGCTGGAAAGAAGCCTGTTCCCTATGTCCTATGTTTTTCCAAAAGACAATCGTGGTGGCATCCATCCACCTCCGAGGATGGCTAAGAATGGGGTCTGGGAAAGGCATCTGGACATGTTGGCAGGTGTTTATACAGGAGTTTCAGGAGCTGGTCCGTGCCTTCCTATTCCTAGAGGCTGCGTGATAAGTTAGGAAGGATGGAGAAGGGGGGTCCAGGGAGGGCAACTCCAGCAGTCAGGTATTTTAAATAAGGCATCTGCAGCACTGGGAGGGCACACAGGGCACCTGCCTTGACGGGGAGAAACAGGCATTGTTCTGGAAGACGGAGCATCTGTGATGCCTCTCCCTCCGCCACTTCCCAGGGCCTGAGGCGTCCCCTCCCCGAGTGTTGGGGTTGTGGCTCTCCCTGCGTTACCGTAAAATTACCCTGCCAATGACAGCAACTCAGAGGTCCCATTTCTTCCTATCAGCCTCTCAACCTCACCCATAAACAGTTCATCTATAAGCGTCCAGCCCAGGAGGGAAGAGGGCACTTTTGTGAAAGTTAGAGAGACCCGTTACATCCCTGCCTGTGACCTGCATGGACAAATGTCCAGGACCACCTCCATCCAACAAGGGAATCCAGGGGCTGGAACCAGAATTGAGTTTAATGCCCAAGGTCCCCCGTGGACAGGCCATCACGCAGAGGTCCAGCGTCGGACCAGCCTGCAACATCAATTAGGAAAGAAAGTAAAGATCCTGAAGGTTTAAATAAGTCCATATAGTCTCTCTCGTGCTTCCGTTACCCAGGAGCCAGCTGAGCGGTTATGTTCCCTTTCTGGAAGCAGTGGAATTGTGACCACACTGCCTTAGTCAGTGAGGCAGGTCCAGTCAGAAACCCTTTTCAGCAGGATTTTGAAGAGACCAGCCATTGCCGACTAAGATCAGTAGTTTGTGGACGGTGAGGGGCAAGGACTGTCCATGCAACGCAGTCAGCTGTGCCTGTCAGCCTGTGAACGAGTAGATTTTGTGATAAAAGTTGCCCTGAGGTCAAACGACAAATAGTCCAGTACGTCAAACTCATAACGCAGATATGTCTCAACACTGCGTCCACGGTCAGCTGATGCAACTGCAGTAGCAACAGTGTCACCTGAAAGCGGGTCAGGAGAGATGAGGCCCCAGAAGGGTCCATCGGGGATGCAGTGGGGCGTGGACACAGCTTGCTGGACGGCTTCCGGTCAGCCTGTCAGCTGAGCTGATGAAAGGACCACGTAGAGCACCGTCATTCTTCCCCCAAGGCCCTAAGGGAACAGTCCGGGGCCGGGGCTACTTTGGGGGTGGCGACCTAAGGGGTAACAGCGTTCCTTCCACGTGGGAGACGCTGACCGTGCGAAACCACCCACGTCGTTTAAGGAGCTGTAGTGAACAGGCCCCTGAAATTTGTCCGGAGTGGATCGGCCATCCCCTCCGTGCAGAGCGAGGCTTGACTCTCCTTCGCACAGGGCCCCCTGTGGACGCCTAAGATGCCGGGCAGTGCAGGCGTCCGGCGGCTCTGGAGGCAGACGGCGAGGAAGGGGTCAACGCGAGAGCTTCAGCGGCGGTGCCCGGGCGCTCCCCACCGAGGGCACGCCGCTCCGGCTCAGGCAGCGCGGGGCGTGGGCGCCAGCCGGTCCAGAAGGGGCCCCCGAAAGGGCAGCGGGCTTGCCTGCCCTGCCCGGGCCCTCGGCTCAATCCAGCGCCCCCTCCCTAGCAGGCCCGACACGTCCGTCGCGGCCACACTTGCACGGCCCCTCGAGGGCCGCAGCTCTCGGCCGGAGGAGGGTGCGTGTGCGTGGCCTTCCACCTCGTTCGGGACCTGGAAAGCTGGCCTCGTGCTCAGCGGCACGGCCTTCCGCGTCCCGCCCGGCGGTCGGGAGCCGTAAGCAGAGCCTGTGTGGCCGGCTTCGCTCGGTGCCGCGCCTTGAGCCTAGGCCCAGGGGTTCGGGAACCGGGGGACAGTGTGTGAGCCTGTCGCCGGCTTTGGCTTGTGACTGGCCTGAGGGCGTTTGCCCCGGGTATCTCCTCCTCTTCTGACCTGGGCTCAGGACCCGGAGTCCTCTCTTCTCCAGAAAGTGTCTTTGCTGCCGCAAAAAAACTGTGGAGAACTGTGAGGGTCTGGGATTTTTACCCTGTTTTACACGTGCTGCAGAAGACACGGGCCTCCTGGGTCACTTGTTACTCACGACACCAACAGCTCGGTCTTCGTGCTGGCGTCCATTCTCTTTCCCCCACAAGGCCCAAGGGCCGTGCGGAGTGACCCAGTTGTGTGCTCCACACACACGGGGTTTGTGTCGCAGCACAGGAAACACCATGGGTGACCCCGGGCTGCATACAGGCCTGCCCACCCTCTGCCCCCTGGGGGGAGTTACCTCTGTTTTACTGAGAAGCAAACAAATGTGCCTTCTCTGCAGAGGACACGTCATCTCTCTCCGGCAAGGACTCTCGATGTTCAGACAAATTTAAGAGATTCCACAAAGCAAAAGGCACTCAGTGCCTCTGCTCCAAGATGTGTAGAAACATAGGAGATTCCTGGGGACTCGACTGCCAGTACTGCAGAATAGTCGGACAAATTAGATCTTCAGATAAAAGCCGTAGAAGATGAAAAGGATTACTGCATAATGATTAATACGTTAATTCACCTGGAAAATCGAAGAATTCCAGTCTTATGTGTGTATAGTTAGTCGCCAGATACATAAAGCAGTTTCTACAGGGAGAAACTGTCGCATCTCTCTAACACATCCTGAGATCTCAGGGCTCCTCTCTTCGAAACTGATGGAGCTACAGGAAAGAAATTTAGGTCCCTCCCTGGGCCTCGCGCTCCGTGGGACCCACTGCACGAGGTGGGTTGAACCGGTACCTCGGTCCCGGAGGGGTGCCTGCCTGTGCCTGAGAGCCTGGGCGTCCAGTGCGGCTGCTCCGGGACCTTCCATGCTGAGGAGAGACCGTGAGTGGTGCTGTGGAATAATTATGAAAGTAGGTCGAGCATGTGACTGGATCCACATTTCTCCTTGTTGAACCAAGTGCTGACAAACGCGGAAAATAGGCCTGAAGGGATCCTGGGCGTTGGATCGGAATCAGAGGGATGAGTGTGAACTCATTTGAGTAGTTTTGTGCACAAGGATGCCTGTGAATTGGTCCCAGATGTATGTCCGTGTGAGTAGGTGTTCTAGCAGGATGGTAGTTTATTCTTAATATTGGATGCACTGTCCGCCTCAGAAAGGCCGTCTAGTTTGCTGCCACTCTGCTTCACCTGACTCTGGCGTTTGTCCTTTTTACATTCACCTTCCCTGTAGTAACTCGTCCTTCATTCTGTGTTCTGACCACCCCGATAGCAGGCCCTCCGTCCTTCCTGGGAAGCGGAGGATCTACTCTCCCATCACGGTCTTGGTTGCAGGTGCCCTCCTGAGGTCAGTGGACAGAGGGCACCCTTGCTCTGGAGCGCCAGCTCCTCAGTGAGCCCCTCCCCTTTACTCAAGGGGAGACTTGACACAGCGGGAAAACCAAGTCTTGTGTCCTGGTATCTTTGTGTCAAAGCTCATGGCACCCCTCTTCCCCTCTTTCTCTTTCCGTTCATCCCAAAGGGCATCTTTGCTACCAGTGCATCAAACTGTATAGGGCAGCTGACCCTTCGGTGCATGTCTTAGCTTTAAGAGTAGTACATACTTTTTAACAGGCGCTTGGTATTTCTTAAGCGTGATAAACAAGAAATTTCCTCGTGCTTTCTATTTATTAGAAAACAGTTAAAATGAGACGTTCAGTATGTAAGCCCCACAGACATTAAAACGTGTGCACAAACTATCACACGTCAGTGTTTCCATGTTTGTATTATCGTTGGTGTCTTCTGCTGCTTTGAGGTCTTAGAGGCTTTTGTCTTGTTACCTAAATTGAACCTTCTGTCCTGATTCTTTCATCTTCTTGTATGTTTTTTAAAATACACCTCTTGTTTCCTACTCCCATTCTTTTTTTAGAAATTCACTGTCATTTATTTCTGTAAAGATAATGTCTCCTCAAATGTCATCCTCCTTTTGAGGAGTGCTTGGTGTCACAGCCTTCTGTGTTCATCCGTTTCTTAAGTATTTTTAACCACTCCTGCACCTCTGGAAAATTCTGAGTTGTTATCTTACAAAGTTCATGTTACATATCTGAAGGTAAATAAAGGAAATACAAATCAATAGTCATTTAAAATAGTTTTATTAATTTCATGTATGTATTGTATCAGTCATCAAACAATATGTTTTTATAGGTCTTATTTTAATTGAAACTATTACTGATACTTGAAAGAAACTTTCATCTGGAGTAATTTAAGTAAGAATTTTGGTTTAATGAGAAAATTCAATGAAACATGTAAGCATGAAATGATGGTAAAATAAACATACTATCCCTTTGACCCTTAAAATCTTTTAAATTTATTACCAGATTTTGAAGTCTAGAATAACTGTTTACAACAACGGCCTAACAAAGAGGAAAATCCATACATGAGCTCTTCCTTATGCACAGAAATCGTGGACTAGGAGACCCTGACTAGATGGTCCTGCAGCTCCACTAAATGATTCAGTGTATGAAAAGCGGGTTTTCTTTATGCATACACTAGCAGCCTTGCCTGAGGTGAGGGTCATTACGCATCCTGACATTGTAGGATTACTCTGGATTAAATTGAGTTGAAGGCAGAATGCAGTGTTGAAACCCCAGGGACACCCGGGAACAAAGACTGAGCAAAGGAAAACCAGCCCCAAACCAGTTCTGAGTCCGCACTCCACGCCCACCGTTTTCTCTTTGGCGTGTTCTGATGCTGCCCTGCGGGATGCTAAGCTCTGTGTGCCAAACGAGGCAGGTTTCTGCGGTGAGGTGTTTAATTTTGGAAGGAAGAACATCTGTAATACTCATTCCTGTTTGCAGAATGGGAGACATACTGGTCCAGAGACTACACTAGATGTAAGAGAATGTGTGTGGTGAGGTGAGGGTTAAGGATGCTCTTCTTGCCTCATTCTTTTCGGCAGTTCTCCTTGTCAGGTGATTGAGTCGCCCGCCGGAGCAGCAGTATTCTCCTGTTCATGTCGACAGGACAGGACAAGGCTTGTAAATGTATGAACTCGGGTTGAAGCATCCTTCCTGCCCTCCTGTGACCTCACCTCGGTCTGCCCACGTTCCGCGGGTCCTTTCCGAAGCCCGGTCTCAAGATGCTGACTGGAGGCCTGGTGGAGGGCAAGCCAAGTGTCTGGAAGAAGGGGACTGACGTGGCTGTCGGGGAGCCCCGGAGACTGCTCGGGTGCAGGACCCTCATGTCTGTGCCCACACCTGCCGTGAGCCCCCAGGGGACCTGCCCCCACCCCCCCAGGTCCAGTTACGAATGTGGGAGGGCGACAGGTCACCTGAGTCCCCATGTGAGGTGTGTGATGGAGCATTCTGTAGTGGAAAGAGAAGTAAGGTGCCCGAATCAGCAGGGTGTTGCTCCTTAACGAAACGTAGGGTGTTCCAAAAAGAGAAATGAGGGTGTGCGCGCAGACGGTAAATCCCAGCTGAAGGAAGGGGTCAGGGTTCTACCCCCTCCTAGGCTGCCTTGGGCTGGGCTGGGCCACACAGAGCAGGGACCAGGAAACCCATATGGAGGCTGTGCTCGGGAAGGGGGCACCATGCTGACGCGAGGAAAGCCACCTGTGAAAGCGCGGGGCGTGTCTGAGATACTGGGCCTCTAAGGTATTAAAGAGGGATGATGTGGTGTGTTAGCCAGTCCAGCCCAGGTAAAACGGAGGCTAAAAAGTGATGCGTAGCATCCCGTGTTCCTCAGTTTATCTTCACTTGAAGAAATGTGTTTATCAGTACAATACCACACAGAACATAGTTGCTGTTTTACCTACTGATAATTACATTCTTGTTCTACATTAGAAACACTATAAAAGTGTGCTTGAATCCCATTTGAGCCATGTATTGATATTTCTGATCAGATGCAGAAGCTAAGTTTGACTTGTAAAATTTATTTTTAAAAGTATGCCTGTCTTACTCAATGATCAAAACAGTAATGCATCAGATCCCAGAGCTTCACACTCAGGGATGCCTCATGAACGTTGCTGTTGATAAACTGTATGTTGTTGTCTGTTGTTGTTGTTGTTGTCTTTGTCTTACAAAATACTTTGTATTTTCTGGGTTTTCTGAGAAATTAAAGTACTTGTAGGGCTTCCCTGATGGCGCAGTGGTTAAGAATCCACCTGCCAATGCAGGGGACACAGGTTCAAGCTCTGGTCTGAGAAGTTCCCACATGCTGCAGAGCAGCTAAGTCCATGCGCCACAACTACTGAGCCTGTGTTCTAGAGCCCACGTGCCACAACTACTGAGCCCGCGTGCCACAACTACTGAAGCCCGCGTGCCGCAACTACTGAAGCCCGTGCGCCGCACCTACTGAAGCCCACGCGCCTAGAGCCCATGCTCCGCAACAAGAGAAGCCACCGCAGTGAGAAGCCTGTGCACCACAACAAAGAGTAGCCCCTGCTCGCCATAACTAGAGAAAAGCGCACACACAGCAACAAAGACCCAACACAGCCGAACGTAAATAAATAAAATAAATAAATTTACTAAAAATAAAGTACTTGTAGCTGGTAGTTTGTTTATACCATTGTTTTTATTTTGTATGTGTTACTTTAGTGAATGCTCAAGAAAAAACACCCTAAGGAAGTGTGGATGAGGCATTGAGAGTTTAGTTAATCCATCTGATGTCTTTTGGAAGACCAGCACCCCTCACAGGGCTCCTCAGCTTCGGCTCTACTGACATGCGAGGCCGGGTAGCGCTTTAATCTGGAGGGGCTGACCAGTGTGCTGCGAGGTGTTCAGTAGCGCTAGTAGTAGCTAGTAATTCAGCAGTATCCCCCCCGCTCCCCGCCCCATGGTCACAACCAAAACTGTCCCCAGATGTCCCCAGGGAGCAGAGTCAGCCCCTGGACAAGAAGCTCTGGTCTAAGCCAGGTCCCTGACCATGGGGGTTGCGTCATCTTGCAAACCTTACCAGTGGCCAATCCCAGGGTCTCCTGGCCAGAGTCCTTTTCTGCGGGTGGAAAGATCACATCTTCTTCTTTGACCCTGTTTTTAAACAAATAACTTATTTTCCCTGACAGTTGTCAGTTTTGACATTAGAAAACCCATCCTGTAGGCTGAGTCCTCAGGATCACTGGTAACTCAAGTGTTCTCAAGACTAAAGGTCTTAGGTAATCAGGAATGCATTAATCATGTCTTCTCTACAGTATTTGCATTTTGGGTTAATTACAGACTAATGAGCATGCCTTTTATGTGATGTTTTACTTCACTTATACTGTTATAAATATTTCAGCTTTGTGATAATTAAGTAAATTGAATATTATTAATTAGAAATGCAGTCAGTGGGTGTAGCTAAAAAATATTTTTAAATAGTACTTTTAATATCTTTATATTCTTTGAATAAAATTCTTCATGAAGATTTTTTTCAAAATCAATTCATGAGTTAAAAAAATAAATGGTTTTCTGATGACAGGAAGCTAGATTCATATAACTATACACATGGGGTGTATTTGCTAGACATCTGATTCTGTTGCTCTTTACAGACATGCATACAGAAAAGAAGTGTTCCACAGAATCATTCTGAAAGAGAAATTGTTTCATTTACAAAGTAATTCTTTATAAAGAATTCTTTACAAAGCTACAACTTCATCATATCATGCAAGTTTTAAAGACAGCTGTGAAATTTTTAAATTGTAACATATCCAAGAAAATTAGCTAAGAGGTCAAACTTTTTTGATGAAAATTAAATCAACTTTTTATAAAGATTGTGCTGTTTTTGTTGTTTATTCAGGTATTTTTCAGACATTCCTTTTTTATTAAAAAAAATCACTGCTAAAATAAACTACATTTAAAATGTAAATGAGTATGGTGTAACATCTTTGAAAGGACCTAACATTTTCAAATTTCAAAACTCCACATTAGCTGTAATTAATATTGACTTTTGGCTTTGTCTCTTCATACGCCACTTACAATTGCTCTTGAACTTTTCTTAAATTGTGTCATCATCTTATGACCAATCCAGGTTTCTGAAATATTAAATTAAAAGTAGTTACAGTAAATAATATTAAATTTGAAGTCTCAAGGTTTCATGTAAATTGTCTTTTATTAAAAAACTCATAATCTCTTTATTTATTTCTACATTTGATTACTACTGGGCATTTTAAATTACATTTAAAATTCATTGCAATTTTATGTGACAAGGTCATTTTTCTTGGATTCTTGAAAGATTGAATAATGAAAAATAATGATACCTTTGAAAGAGTTTATTCCTCCAAAAAGGCCCACTAAGCCACTACAAATATATTTCAAATATAATAATTTTTTATCTTTTGTAACAGGCCTAGTTAAGAATTTTGCCTGTCCATTAGAGAGTTATTTGGCAAGGAAAAAAATGTTACGTATATGTGAGTAATCTGATTAGTCATTGGGTATATTCCATGCTTCCTGATATCAGCTGAAGCTGAATTAAATTAGTCACTGGTACATTTGTCGGTTGGAGCCAGAAAGTCTGCCCTATTTAATTTTAAAATCAGTTGCACTGAGTAAATTATGGACCCAGCCAGGAAAGAAATCACATTACTTCAGAATTAGCAAGATCTATATTTTTTAGAGGCGGAAGATAATTATTGCCTCTTAAATGATGGAGTAGGTTTGCAGTTTTTAAAATCATGTCAAATATACAGTTATAAAATATCTTAAGGATTATTTAAATTACTCAGGCTTAAATTTTATAAAGAGCAATGTTTACAAAGAAAATAAAAACAAAAATAAACTAAAAAAAATGTCCTAATGTGCCATAACAATGTCGATCGTTTGCCTTTAATTTCATTCAGCTTTTATTCACATTGGCTGAGAGCCTGATTCATGGTAGCTACTAGCATTTGATTCTTAAAATTCTGTGGATTCGATTTTTTACTGAAGTGTAGTTGATTTACAATGTTGTGTTAGTTTCAGGTGTACAGCAAAGTGTATCAGTTATGCATATGTGTATTCTTTTTCAAATTCTATTCCCACAGGTTATAATACAATATTGATTAGAGTTCCCTGTGCTGTACAGTAGGTCCTTGTGGATTATCTATTTTATATAAAGTAGTGTGTATATGTCAATCCCAAACTCCTAATTTATCCCTCCCCTGCCTTTCCCCTTCGGTAACCAAAAGTTTGTTTTTTAAGTCTGTGGCTCTATTTCTGTTTTGTAAATAAGTTCATTTGTATCACTCTTTTAGATTCCACTAGATTAGGTATTATCTTCCCCATTATTCATATTAGGACTTGAGGCTGAGAACGTTTCAGTGCTGGCCCAGACACCGCACTGGGAGTGGCATCACAGGATGCGGATTCAGGTGTAACACGCTCTGCTCTGTCCCATTCACCTGTCTATAGCGGGTGTCATAGAACTGCAGGTGCCCTTTTGTCATGTTCTTGACTTCCAGTTGATATAACTAAATGTACGTGAATTACTATTTTTTCTCTTTTTATACAGTGCAAGCTAGAATACCAGGCATGCATCTTAGGAAAACAGATCTCAGTCAAGTGTGGAGGGCGTTGCCCGTGTCCCTCAGATACGACCGCGGGCTCAAGCAGGAATATGAAGAGAGGTAGGTGATGAAAATTTATTTATACTTTTACATTTGTTTCCTCTATTAAAATATTTTGCGGTGAATGTTAAGTCATTGAATACACAATTAAATTTACTTCTATACATATACTGAACTTTTATAATTATACTGTAAGTGAATTTTTTTTTCCTTTAGCCTCAATTATTATAGCAAGTAATGTCTTTCTGTAGATTTCTATTATTTCAATAGTAACAGCTGGATGATTATTTCTACATATAAGAAAACTACAGTGATGCCTCTTGTGAATTATTCTGCCTGAAATGTGTGTTTTACATCTCTTTTAATTTGGAGCCAACAACTGATCAGTAGTAACATAGTAAGTGATAAATGAGTTTGGTCAAAATGAAACTGGTAAATCAATGAATACTAACCTTTTTAAATAAAGGTGTCTACCCCATGTAGAGCGTGTGTATGTGTATGTACATGTGTGCCTGTGTGTATATAAAATTTCCTGCTGAAGAATTTTATAAGTTAAACTTTCAATTAGAGTTCTTAAATCTTTATTTTTATTGGTTTGATGTGTAATAAAGTAATGAAGTACATTTAACCCGACACAGGTTACAGCATATAAATTGACTTTTACAGGTTATATATTGTGGTTTACATGGCACTTTTATATTTGAGATATTGTTTATGCCTTTCAAAACAATCTCCACGGCTGCTAGTTTCAGTTCTTCACAGCCATAGATGAAGGAGGAAATGCTGGGGCCAGGTGTTTCTTTGAGACAAAGACTGTTTCATAAGCATCATCGTCAACATTTATCATATATTTATAGCCATCTGAATCTTGTAATTTAACAACTACTATCGTGGGTCCTTAATGCAGAGAATTTGTTTTTGCCTTTTTCCTGACAAATATGAATAATGGATATGCATAGGAAAACAACTTAGTGGATATGAAGTGAATTTAGTATAAGCCGTTATTGTCTTAAACATTCTATACCTGATATTATATGTTACAGTCCCATGATCAATATTTTATTAGAGATAAAACTTTTGAAGTTCATTCATGCCATTTATATTGGTCTTTACTTGTTAAGTAACATTTGAGATAATAATTTTAATTTTTTTGTGTGTGTTTTGCTCCTTTAGCATCTTTTTTTTTTTTTAAACATGTTTATTGGAGTATAATTGCTTTACAATGTTGTGTTAGTTTCTGCTTTGGAACAAAGTGAATCAGCTATACGTATACATGTATCCCCATATCCTCTCCCTCTTGCGTCTCCCTCCCACCCTCCCTATCCCACCCCTCCAGGTGGTCACAAAGCACCAAGCTGACCTCCCTGTGCTATGCGGCTGCTTCCCACTAGCTATCTATTTTACATTTGGTAGTGTATATATGTCCATGCCACTCTCTCACTTTGTACCAACTTACCCTTCCCCCTCCCCGTGTCCTCAAGTCCATTCTCGACGTCTGCATCTTTATTCCTATCCTGCCCCTAGGTTCTTCAGAACCACTTTTTTTTTTTTAGATTCCATATATATGTGTTAGCATACGGGATTTGTTTTTCTCATTCTGAGTTACTTCACTCTGTATGACAGACTCTAGGTCCATCCACCTTTCTACAAATAACTCAATTCCGTTTCTTTTTATGGCTGAGAACTATTCCATTGTATATATGTGCCACATCTTCTTTATCCATTCATCTGTTGATGGACACTTAGGTTGCTTCCATGTCCTGGCTATTGTAAATAGTGCTGCAATGAGCATTGCAGTACATGACACTTTTTGAATTATGGTTTTCTCAGGTATATGTCCAGTAGTGGGATCACTGGGTGGTATGGTAGTTCTATTTTTAGTGTCTTAATGAACCTCCATACTGTTCTCCATAGTGGCTGTATCAATTTACATTCCCACCAACAGTGCTAGAGGGTTCCCTTTTCTCCACATCCTCTCCAGCATTTATTGTTTCTAGATTTTTTGATGATGGCCATTCTGACCAGTGTGAGATGATACCTCATTGTAGTTTTGATTTGCATTACTCTAATGGTTAGTGATGCTGAGCATGCTTTCATGTGTTTGTTGGCAACCTGTATATCTTCTTTGGAGAGATGTCTATTTAGGTCTTCTGCCCATTTTTGGATTGGGTTGTTTGTTTTTTTGATATTGAGCTGCATGAGTTGCTTGTATGTTTTGGAGATTAATCCTTTGTCAGTTGCTTCATTTGCAAATATTTTCTCCCATTCTGAGGGTTGTCTTTTCGTCTTGTTTATGGTTTCCTTTGCTGTGCAAAAGCTTTTAAGTTTCATTAGGTCCCATTTGTTTATTTTTGTTTTTATTTCCATTTCTCTAGGAGGTTTCCATTTCTCTAGGAGGTGGTCCAAAAAGGATCTTGCTGTGATTGCTGCCATAGAGTGTTCTGCCTATGTTTTCCTCTAAGAGTTTTATAGTGTCTGGCATTACATTTAGGTCTTTAATCCATTTTGACTTTATTTTTGTGTATGGTGTTAGCAAGTGTTCTAATTTCATTCTTCTTACATGTAGCTGTCCAGTTTTCCCAGCACCACTTATTGAAGAGGCTGTCTTTTCTCCATTTTATATGCTTGAATCCTTTATCAAACATAAGGTGACCATATGTGCATAGGTTTATCTCTGGGCTCTTTTTTTTTTTTTTTTTTTTTTTGCGGTACATGGACCTCTCATCGTTGTGGCCTCTCCCGTTGTGGAGCACAGGCTCCGGACGCGCAGGCTCAGCGGCCATAGCTCACGGGCCCAGCCGCTCCATGGCATGTGGGATCTTCCCGGACTGGGGCACGAACCTGTGTCCCCTGCATTGGCAGGTGGACTCTCAACCACTGCACCACCAGGGAAGCCCGATCTCTAGGCTTTTGATCCTGTTCCACTGATTTATATTTCTGTTTTTGTGCCAGTACCATACTGTCTTGATTACTGTAGCTTTGTAGCATAGTCTGAAGTCAGGGAGCCTGATTCCTCCAGCTCCGTTTTTCTTTCTCAAGATTGCTTTGGCTATTTGGAGTCTTTTGTGTTTCAATACAAACTGTGCAATGTTTTGTTCTGGTTCTGTGGAAAATGCCATTGGTAGTTTGATAGGGATTGCATTGAATCTGTAGATTGCTTTCTGTAGTATAGTCATTTTCACAATGTTGATTTTTCCAATCCAAGAACATGGTATATTTGTCCATCTGTTTGTAACCTGTTTAATTTCTTTCATCAGTGTCTTATAATTTTCTGCATACAGGTCTTTTGTCTCCTTAGGTAGGTTTATTACTAGGTATTTCATTCTTTTTGTTGCAATGGCAAATGTGGGTGTTTCCTTACTTTCTCTTTCAGATTTTTCGTGATTAGTGTATAGGAATGCAAGAGATTTCTGTGCATTAATTTTGTATCCTGCTACTTTACCAAATTCATTGATTAGCTCTGGTAGTTTTCTGGTAGCGTCTTTAGGATTCTCTATGTGTAGTATCATGTCATCTGCAAACAGTGACAGCTTTACTTCTTTTTTTCCGATTTGGATTCCTTTTATTTCCTTTTTTTCCCTGATTGCTGTGGCTAAAACTTCCAAAACTATGTTGAATAAGGGTGGTGAGAGTGGGCAACCTTGTCTTGTTCCTGATATTAGTGGAAATGCTTTCCGGTTTTCACCATTGAGGAAGATGGTGGCTGTGGGTTTGTCATATATGGCCTTTATTATGTTGAGGTAAGTTCCCTCTTTCCCTACTTTCTGGAGGGTTTTTTTCATAAATGGGTACTGAATTTTGTCAAAAGCTTTTTCTGCATCTATTGAGATGATCATATGGTTTTTCTCCTTCAGTTTGTTAAAGTTGCTTATCACATTGATCAATTTGCATATATTGAAGAATCCTTGCATTCCTGGGATAAACCCCACTTGATCATGGTGTATGATCCTTTTAATGTGCTGTTGGATTCTGTTTGCTAGTATTTTCTTGAGGAATTTTCATCTGTGTTCATCGGCTATATTGGCCTGTAGTTTTCTTTCTTTGTGACATTTTTGTCTGGTTTTGGTATCAGGGTGATGGTGGCCTCATAGAATGAGATTGGGAATGTTCCTTCCTCTGCTATATTATGCAAGAGTTTGAGAAGGATAGGTGTTAGCTCTTCTCTAAATGTTTGATAGAGTTCACCTGTGAAGCCATCTGGTCCTGGGCTTTGTTTGTTGGAAGATTTTTCATCACAGTTTCAATTTCAGTGCTTGTGATTGGCCTGTTTATATTTTTTATTTCTTCCTTGTTCAGTCTCGAAAGGTTGTGCTATTTCTGCAGTGTCAGTTGTTACTTCTCCTTTTTCATTTCTAATTCTGTTGGTTTGAGTCTTCTCCCTTGTTTTGTTGATGAGTCTGGTTAATGGTTTATTAATTTTGTTTATCTTCTCAAAGAACCAGCTTTTAGTTTTATTGATCTTTGCTATTTTTTCCTCCATTTCTTTTTCATTTATTTCTGATCTCATCTTTATGATTTCTCTCCTTCTGCTAACTTTGGGGTTCTTTTGTTCTTCTTTCTCTAATTGCTTTAGGTATAAGTTTAGGTTGTTTATTTGAGATTTTTCTTGTTTCTTGAGGTAGGGTTGTATTGCTATACATTTCCCTCTTAGATCTGCTTTTGCTGCATCTCATAGGTTTTGGGTCATTATGTTTTCATTGTCATTTGTTTCTAGGTATTTTCTGATTTCCTCTTTGATTTCTTCAGTGATCTCTTGGTTATTAAGTAGTGTATTGTTTACCCTCCATGTATTTGTATTTTTTACAGATTTTTTCCTCTAATTGATATCTAATCTCATAGCGTTGTGGTCAGAAAAGATCCTTGATATGATTTCAATTTTCTTAAATTTACCAAGGCTTGATTTGTGACCCAAGATATGATCCATCCTGGAGAATGTTCCATGAGCACTTGGGAAGAAAGTGTATTCTATTGTTTTTCGATGGAATGTCCTATAAATATCAATTAAGTCCATCTTTTTTAATGTATCATTTAAAGCTTGCGTTTCCTTATTTATTTTCATTTTGGATGATCTGTCTATTGGTGGAAGTGGGGTGTTAAAGTCCTCTTCTATGATTGTGTTACTGTCGATTTCTCCTTTTATGGCTGTTAGCATTTGCTGTATGTACTGAGGTGCTCCTATGCTGGTGCATAAATATTTACAATTGTTATATCTTCTTCCTGGATTGATCCCTTGATCATTATGTAGTGTCCTTCTTTGTCTCTTGTAATATTCTTTATTTTAAAGACTATTCTGTCTGATATGGGAATTGCTACTCCAGTTTTATTTTGATTTCCATTTGCATGAAATATCTTATTCCGTCCCCTCACTTTCAGTCTGTATGTGTCCCTAGGTCTGAAGTGGGTCTCTTGTTGACAGCATATATACGGCTCTTGTTTTTGAATCCATTCAGCCAGTCTGTGTCTTTTGGTGGGAGCATTTCATCCATTGACTTTTAAGGTAATTATCCATATGTATGTTCCTATTCCCATTTTCTTAATTGTTTTGGGTTTGTTATTGTAGGTCTTTTCCTTCTCTTTTTTTTCCTGCCTAGAGAAGTTCCTTTAGCATTTGTTATAAAGCTGGTTTGGTGGTGCTGAATTCTCTTAGCTTTTACAGTCTGAAAAGGTTTTAATTTTTCCATCGAATCTGAATGATACCCTTGCTAGGTAGAGTAATCTTGGTTGTAAGTTTTTCCCTTTCATCACTTTAAATATGTCCTGCAACTCCCTTCTGGCTTGCAGAGTTTCGCCTGAAAGATCAGCTGTTAACCTTATGGGGATTCCCTTGTATGTTATTTGTTGTTCTTCCCTTGCTGCTTTTAATATTTTTTCTTTGTATTTAATTTTTGATAGTTTGATTAATATGGGTCTTGGAGTGTTTCTCTTTGGATTTATCCTGTATGGGACTCTCTGCGCTTCCTGGACTTGATAGACTATTTCCTTTACCATATTTGGGAAGTTTTCAACTATAATCTCTTCAAATATTTTCTCAGTCCCTTTCTTTTTCTCTTCTTTTTTGGGACCCCCATAATTCGAATGTTGGTGCACTTAATGTTGTCCCAGAGGTCTCTGAGACTGTCCTCAGTTCTTTTCATTCTTTTTTCTTTATTCTGCTCTGCAGTAGTTATTTCCACTATTTTATCTTCCAGGTCACTTATCCGTTCTTCTGCCTCAGTTGTTCTGCTATTGATTCATTCTAGAGAATTTTTAATTTCATTTATTGTCTTGTTCATCATTACTTGATTGCTCTATAGTTCTTCTAGGTCCTTGTTAAACGTTTCTTGTATTTTCTCCATTCTATTGCCAAGATTTTGGTTCATCTTTACTGTCATTACTGTGAATTCTTTTTCAGGTCGACTGCCTATTTCCTCTTCATTTGTTAGGTCTGGTGGGTTTTTACCTTGCTCCTTCATCTGCTGTGTGTTTCTCTGTCTTCTCATTTTGCTTAACTTACTGTGTTTGGGGTCTCCTTTTCGCAGGCTGTGGTTTCGTAGTTCCCGTTGTTTTTGGTGTCTGACTCCATTGGTAAGGTTGTTTCAGTGGGTTGTGTAGGCCTCCTAGTGGAGGGGACTGGTGTCTGTGTTCTGGAGGATGAGGCTGGATCTTGTCTTTCTGGTGGGCAGGACTGCGTCCATTGGTGTGTTTGGGGGTGTCTGTGACCTTATTATGATTTTAGGCAACCGCTCTGCTAATGGGTGGGGTTGTGTTCCTGTCTTGCTAGTTGTTTGACCTGGGGTGTCCAGCACTGTAGCTTGCTGCTCGTTAAGTGGAGCCAGGTCTTAGCATTGAGATGGAGATCTCTGGGAGAGCTCTAGCCATTTGATATTATGTGGAGCTGGGAGGTCTCTAGTGGACCAATGTCCCGATCTTGGCCTTCCACCTCAGAAGCACAGTCCTGACACCTGGCCGGAGCACCAAGACCCTGTCAGCCACACGGCTCAGAAGAAAAGGGAGAAAAAAAGAAGGAAAGAAAAAATAGCTAAAATAAAATAATTAAAAGTAAAAATAATTATTAAAAATTAAAAAGTAATAAAAAAAAAGAAAGAAGAGAGCAACCAAAGCAAAAAACTAATCCACCATTGATAACAAGTGCTAAAAAGTATACTAAAAAAAAAACCCCAAAACCAGACAGAACCCTAGGACAAATGGTAAAAGCAAAGCTATACAAGCAAAATCACACAAAGTCCGCTGCCTCAATTTGGGATGATTCGCTGTCTATTCAGGTATTCCACAGATGCAGGCTCCAGCAAGTTGATTGTGGAGATTCAGTCCGCTGCTCCTGAGGCTGCTGGGAGAAGTTTCCCTTTCTCTTCTTTGTTCGCACAGCTCCGGGGGTTCAGCTTTGGATCTGGACCCGCCTCTGCGTGTAGGTCGCCTGACGGCGTCTGTTCTTCGCTCAGACAGGACGGGGTTATAGGAGCAGCTGCTTCGGGGGCTCTGGCTCACTCAGGCCGGGGGTGGGAGGGGTACGGATGCGGGGCCAGTCTGCGGCGGCAGAGGCCGGCGTGACGTTCCACCAGCCTGAGGCGCCCTGCGTTCTCCCGGGGAAGTTGTCCCTGGATCCCGGGACCCTGGCAGTGGCGGGCTGCACAGGCTCCCCGGAAGGGGGCTGTGGATAGTGACCTGTGCTCGCACACAGGCTTCTTGGTGGCGGCAGCAGCAGCCTTAGCGTCTTATGCCCGTGTCTGGGGTCCGTGCTTTTAGCCGCGGTTCGCAGCCTCTCTGGAGCTCCTTTAAGCGGCGCTCTGAGTCCCCTCTCCTCGAAGCCCGAGCCTCAGCTCCCAGCCCCGCCCGTCCCGGCGGGTGAGCAGACAAGCCTCTCGGGCTGGTGAGTGCCGGTCGGCCCCGATCCTCTGTGCGGGAATCTCTCCACTTTGTCCTCCGCACCCCTGTTGCTGTGCTCTCCTCCGCGGCCCCGAAGCGTCCCACCCTCCGCCACCCGCAGTCTCCACCCGCGAAGGGGCTTCCTAGTGTGTGGAAACCTTTCCTCCTTCACGACTCCCTCCCACTGGTGCAGGTCCCGTCCCTATCCTTTTGTCTCTGTTTTTTCTTTTCTTTTGCCCTACCCAGGTACATGGGGAGTTTCTTGACTTTTGGAAGGTCTGAGGTTTTCTGACAGAGTTCAGTAGGTGTTCTGTAGGAGTTGTTCCACATGTAGATGTATTTCTGATGTTATTTGTGGGGAGGAAGGTGATCTCCGTGTGTTACTCTTCCACCATCTTGCAGGTCTTCCAATAATTTTAATTTGAAAAGCTGTGTTATTTTTCAGTTTTAGTAAAGCCAGTAATCTATTTTATTAATCAAAAGTCAATTAGGTGATTTGCAAGTTAGTGGTAAGCTGGTGTTCGAGCATTAGACACCGTGCAGAGAGGCACCCGCAAGTGTAGGAAAGGCTGTGAGCTGCCTTGCAGGCTCCCGTTCTTCGAGCCTCACCCACTTGCCTCCCTCCAGTCCCGAGTCCCCGCCTCTGAGCTTCGTTCCTCTGGATACCCACCCCCACCCCGTCTCTCAGTCCAGGGGCCCTAGTGGAGCTCAAATAAGGATGGTCAGCATGACCTTGAACTCGCTGATCAGCTCCTGTGTAATTAAGAGCGAATTGTGTGTGTTTCCTATGGACTGAAGTGCTTGGATGGCTGTGCCTGCCTCAGCCCTGCCCCCATTTACGTCTTGGAATACACCTTCCTTTGAAAGTCACTTCGGGTATGAGGTGCCTCCTACCTTGGTGCTGAACACCCACATCTCCTTCTCTTCATCGGAAGCTTTTAAGGACAGCCTTTGAGGAGAGGCATCCTAAGTGCACGTGGACCTCTCACACAGCTTTTCTTCTCCAGGGAACCCTCAGTAAGATGTTCTGCCTTTAAACTTGCTTTTGTATGAACAGAGATGTTTGACGTGGGGTCGCTGTATCATAACCTCCCACGAACTGCAGAAGGAACTAAAAGTGCATTAGATGGAAGGTTACACCTGTGAGAAGAAGACCGCTTGTTAACAGGGTTGTGTTGCATGTTCAAATTCTGTGCATGGTGTTTATATTGATATGTTAAGAAGGAAACTTCCTAGATCCGTATCAGCAGAGGATAGAGAGCGTTTGTGGTCAGTGTGCGTAGAAACAGAGGCGAGAAGAACTTAAACTCGTCCTGCTCTGATGGATTGTCAGGGAAAAGCGAGTCCAGGATGTTAGCAGCTGCTGTGGAAGAGCCGTGAGGAAACTGTGATGTCATTTCTACACAGCACCAAAGGCCAAGAGACGTGGGGAATGTAAGATCCGGTTCAGTACCATTTCCCATCTTTCATCTGCCGTTTACACTGGAAGCAGGCCTTCAGCAGACTGTACAGCCCAAGGAATTCTATTCAATGTCATCTCTGTTCTGGAAAAAGTGAGGAAGAAACTACCAACAATAAAACATTGCTTAAATCTTTCTAACTTCCTACCTTTGTGGTCAGATTGATACAGTTATGTTTTCACTGTGTTAAGATCAGAATGGGTTCTTTAAATCTACTTGAAATACATTAAAACTAGTAAAATATATTGCATTTTGTCTATATAGAAAGGAAAATAAAGTTCTCCCCTGTTCTGCTGAAGTATGCAGTAATGGATGGGCACAAATTGGGCCAAGTATATATATTCAAGTAACCCAAATAAAGGAAAATAATTTACCTCTTAAAAAATTCTAGATTTTTACTTCATGTAACTAGATCAGCACACCCCTCTTTAATCAGTAATCTAACTATACAGTTTTCTGCTTTTCTAACTCATAAAATCAATATTACAGAGGCCAGTGCTTCTACGTCCCTTCACTGCATTACTTCCTTCCCCTTGTAAAAAAACTTTATTGCTTGATCACAAATATATAATTATCATTTGGAAGGTGAATCAACTTCATTCAAAGAATATTTATTTATAGCTGATTTTTAAAGATACCTGAAATATTTTAAGTAGCCAGGCTAGTACACGATTCATAGTTGTGAGCATGAACTATGTTTCGACCGATTTTCTGTACACACAAAAAGCAATCCTAAATCTTAGAGGGAGCTTGCAGAGCCAAAGGTCTAGAACATTGGAAGGGGCCTTAGGAAGCATTTATTTTGTAGTTGGTAACACCAAACTCAAAGGAATGTACCCTAAGCATATCTTAAATTATCTACTCATCGGTGGTTTGTAAGCACAGCACAGTTTAGACCTGTGAGAGATCTTAAGGGCTCCATTTGGTTATTCATTTGGTTGGCTAGACTCAGAAGATTCTTTTAATTGACATTTTTCTTCTGCTTTAGATTTGAGTATCCTAAGGCCCCAGATGCTTTTCTTGTTATGGGTTTTATGTACCCACTATGGCTTTGTATATCTAATCTCTTAAAATTTTTATTAATTAAAATAACATAACTTTAATATTTTTTATCGTCACCTGTAACATGCATGTAAACAAACGTTCACATACCTTCATATTTTGAAGTGTTGAATGTGAGTGGAGATAGCCATAGAGATGGAGGAGAAAAAGACCTATCAAAGATTTTAGCATCATCAGAAAGAAAAGTAAACAAGTGCTGGAGAGGGTGTGGAGAAAAGGGAACGCTCCTACACTGTCCGTGGGAATGTAAACTGGTGCAGCTACTATGGAGAACGGTGTGGAGGTTCCTGAGTAAACTAAAAATATAGCTCCCATATGACCCAGCAGTCCCACTCCTGGGCATATACCCGAATAAAATCAAATGAGTATGTCAAAGAGATATCTGCCCAGCCATGATCACTGCAGCGTTCCTCACACTACCCAAGATATGGAAACAACCTAAGTGTTCGTTGACAGATGAACGGATAAAGGCATTGTGGTGTATACATATAATGGAATATTACTCAGCCTTTAAAACAACAAAAGAAATCCTGCCATTTGCAACAACATGGATGAACTTGGAGGACACTCTGAAAAGGGAAATAAGACAGACCAAGGAAGAAAAGCACTGCAGGTCTCTCGTGTGTGTGGAATAAGAAAAGGTGAAATGCATAGAAGCAGAGAGTAGAACAGTGGTTACCATGATGGGCAGGTGGGGACATGAGGAGGTGCCTATGAGTGGGCGCAAAGCTGAGGTTACGTAGGTAAGTCTAGAGGTCTGACATACAGCATGGAGACTGTAGGTAGTAAGACTATGGAATACTGGAAACTTGCTAAAACAGATTTTAGGTGTTCTCACCCCACACAGAAAAGAACTGTGTGAGGAGATGATATGAAAAGCAGCTTGACTGTAGCAATCATTTCACTATATCTATAGCTATATAGAGACATATGTATTATATATATAAAATCATGTTGTACACCTTAAATATAGACAATTTTTATTTTAAAAAAATAGAATAACATACAGATCTCCTCAGGTAAAGCTAGGAGAGAGAGGACAGAATCGAAGAAGAAGATGAAACCCTGGAGGCATTGAAGGCATGGGGCTCCATTTGTGCTGGGGCGTTGGAGCTTTCATAAAGGATGCAGTGCCATCCGGTCATGGCCAGAGGTGCAGACTCTGGGTTTAATTCATCAGAGTCAGACACAAGAAGAAGTCAAGGCTCTTGAGCAAAGAGCATTTCCAAAACAGTTTTCCTAAGTTTTATCTGGGCTGTTGTGCTATAGGAGTGATATTTGTTTGTTTGTTTGGGTGGTGCGGTCCCAGGAGATGCATTTAAAGGCTGCTCAGTAATTCAGAAAGAAGGCACTTAGGTCCCAGCAAAGGCAGTAGATGTAGAATTAAGAGGAGAGATTGAATTTGAGTAAGGTCGCTGAGATGAAATCCACACAATGGAATACGATTGGCAAGGAAACAGACTGTTTCAAAGGTAATTGTGAGTTTAGTGAGCTGGGTGATTTATAGAAGACTAACCAAATGCCACCTGAGATTCTTCTGGGCCTGTGGTTCATGGTCTCCATTATATCCTCACCACATTGTTTTGTACAACTCGAGGTCCCTTTTTTCAGAAGCTGAGAATCATGTAACTCAGTGGTCCCCAACCTTTTTGGCGCCAGAGACCGGTTTTGTGGAAGACAATTTTTCCATGGACTGGGAGTGCGGAAATGGTTTCGGGATGATTCAAGCGCATTACATTAATTGTGCATTTTATTTCTATTATTATTACATTGTAATATATAATGAAATAATTATACAGTTCACCATAAGGCTGCCAGGAGGCGAGGCTCAGGTGGTAATGAGAGTGATGGGGAGCGGCTGTAAATACAGATGAAGCTTTCACTCGCTCGCCCACCACTCACCTCCTGCTGTGCAGGTCCGTTCCTGACGGGCTGTGGACTGGTACTGGGCTGCGTTCCAGGGGTTGGGGACCCCTGATGTAACTCATCATATTTTCCTCTATGCCTTATTCTGTCAGAATTAAACAGATGCTCAATGACAGTAATTCTGTTATCCTGCATGTAGGAGTTACTTGGTCGTAACTTTGATTGTGTGTGTCTGTGTGTGTGTTTTAACTGTTCCAGAGAATTTCTTGTTGTTTTGTGTTGTTACCCTCTGGGGTAGCATCATTCATTGTCTAAGAGTATGGATTTTAGAATCCCAGTTCTGCACTAGCTGTGTGGCCTTTGGCAATTTATTTAAATTTATGAGTCTCAGTTTCTTCATCTGTAAAATACAAAATATATAAATTATAAAGATTTATAGATGTATTTCCTCAAATGAAACCTTTTAATTTCTATTTCATTTTAATTGATGATACTTGTAAAATGCTGTTGAATTCTAACAAAGTGTAGAATTTTTTCATACCTTAAATGTCACTCACTTGTAATTTTTTTTTATGCTTTTTTTAAATCAGGTTGCATTACAAAAATAAGTTGGAGAGTTTCCATCTTTTTTATAGTCAATAGCGTTTATATAATTTAGAAATTACCTGTCCATTGAGAGTTTGATATAACTCAGCAGTACAATTCTGGGTCCCAGGAGTTATAGTTGGTTATTTTCTTTGATAAATCTTTCACATTCTTTCTAGCTCCTGGCCTTTGTAGTGTGTGTGTGTGTGCGTGCGTGTGTGTGTGTACATATATATAGCTTCTTATAACAATTATGTTAATTTATGCTTTCTCAAATAAATGTCTGCTTATCTAGATTCTAAACGTATTAACCTAAGTTGCACAGTATATTATTTTAGTAATTAAAAATACCCTCTCCAGGTCATTTATGATCTCATGAAAGATGTATTATGATCGTCTTAACTACAAATCTAAACACATTTATTAATGCCTAGACCTTCATTGTTTTAGCGATTATAATTTTGTGAAGTTAATTTACTTCAAGTTCCTCAAATTTTTCAGTGCTTGGTTATTGCTAATTAGTTTATATTGGAATATGTGAGCATTAGAATGGAAACTGGGCACTAGAGGACGGGAAGAAGGTTCGAGGAAAGCAGTTTTGATCTATATGCTGCTGCAGAGAGTGACTGAAAGACACTTTTCAAACCCGGGGCCTTGAGGGTCTATCGCGGTGGGTTCAGCACCAAGGACAGGGGCTCAGCCTCGCCCTCCTGGGACCTGCTCAGACCAGGGGGAGCATGAGTTCTGAGTCCCTCCTGTTCCAGGTCGTTGGTGCCCAGGAAGGTTTGGTGTGGGGTCAGAGACATTAAGCAACACAAAAAAAGAGGTAGTTCTTTTAACAGACGAGACCCCATCTAAGACTGGTTGAAATTTTTAGACGAATGTGGGGAGCTGTGATTTGCTAAACCAGAAAGCCTGAGAAATATATCCACAATAAGACAAGATGCGGGAATGGGTTCTCCTGTGACCTGACACCATCATTTTTTCTCTATTTATTTCATGCTCTGAGTCCTGTAGAGCCCTATTAAGAAAAATAATTTATTAACTTATTGAGTTATGATTATAAATTTTATTTATCTTAAAAAATAGCATTGAGTAAGCACTTATTTATGTCTTTCTCTAATGGGCAAAAATTTACTTTTAATATTTCATTTCTAGAATGGACTTTTAAAGAATATCTCCTGTATGATGACATGAATTTTCATTAAGAAACAGTTTAATATCAGCATATCTTGGAACATGCATACTTCTCTATAAAATGTAATATTCATAAATGATAAGTTCTTCCATACTTTTGTTTTACTAGATCCACAGAAATAAAGATAAATAAAATTATTGGAAAGTGTTGCGTGATGATTTATGGTTAAAAGTGAAGTTATTCTTTTGGAACATTTGAAAGACATTCCTGGGTTAAAATTAATATTTGTTCAAAAATAGAGAATATCCAGGAAACGGATGGTTTTAAATGTGCAGATGTTGTGACTCTTCTCTGAAAAAGTATTTGTGTGTGTGTGTGTTGCTCTTGAAATTGATCTCTGTCAGTTTCAAATTCTACACAAATATTTTATTTTCTACATGAAATTATTGTGGGATTTATTTCTATCTTCCCTATAAATTCTAGTTAGAAATTTTGTATTTCGAGTTTATGCAGTTGTATGTTATGAGGTATAAAAGTGGGGAAGCCCTGCATTAATTCTTGCAATACCAAAGGACTATTTATACTGAGTCCTTGTTAACTCCTTTCCAGCATATGATCTGTTCTCTGAAAGTCGTTCTTTACGATATGCAACATAAGCACTTTCTAAAAGCAGGGGTGATCATCACTTTATTAGCAGGTTTGGCGTGAGCCCAGCAGGTCAGGATTGACCGCACCGCCGTGGGGCTGCCACCATTTACTGGACTTCGACTCAAAAACAACCCAAAGGTGGACCTAGAAACTAAACATTTCTGGGTTTAAAAAGGGATATATTGCGATTCCTTAAGAGTTTGATATCGGTTGATCCTTTCCCTGAGATTTATATGGTAAAATGCATACATTTCTTGAAAGAACTAATACAGTTACACTGGACGGAGAGAGGGAAGCTGTTAGCCAAACTGTCTCCACACAAAACTTTATAGAGATGTCAGTCTTAACACAGAAACTGCATGTCATTCAAGTTTAGAACAAGGAATAAATAATTACATGACCACAAATAAGGGTACAAAATCACATGTTATTTCCAGTAATACACATGCCCACTTTCCCCATTCCACACAACACTTACTAAAAGGGTATTACCTACCTCACACTACAAAAATGTCTGTCCTTCCACCAACATTAAAGGTAATGTTATATAATAAGATGTTTGCGTTTCTACTTCTGATACTGAATTATTACTCTCTTTCTAAATGTAGAAGTGAGGCCAATTGATTTGTATTTAGAAGGTATTCTGTGAAATTCTTCTGTAAATAAAGGAATCAAAAAAATATATCTGAAGTTTAGCATCACACACTTTGAACAGTGTTTTCAAATAATATTTCAGATTAAATTAGTTTCTTTATGTAGCTTACCAGATTTCTCAAAACTCTCAATGAGTTCACAAGATTCTGATGATAAATTTAAGCCTCAAAAAAAGGAAAGCAAAGTCAATGAAGTGTAAATATACTCTCATAAAAAATTGTTGATTTTATATTTCAGAATATAGGAAGAAATAGATTGCATCTGTACTTTGTAAAAGAAAGAATGCATGAAGTCAGATTGAATTCATAGCAAAAAAATGAGAATATATTCTTTTTCTGTGAAATGTATTTGGAACAAGTAATTTAGTTGAACTTAGACACTACACAGTTGATCCGTGAGCAGTTTGGGGGTTAGGGCCATTGACATCCCACATCAAGAATCCATGCAGAACTTTTGACCCCCACCCCCAAATTAACTACTAATAGTTAACTAAAAGCCTTAACGATAACATAAACAGTCAATTAACATATTTTTTACGTTGTATATATTATAAACTGTATTCTTACAATAAAGTAAGCTAGGGAAAAGAAAATATTAAGGAAATCATAAGGAAGAGAAAATTCATTTACAGTACTGTACTGTATTTATCGATACCATAAGTTTATGTCATCTGTTTACAACATGAATGGTCCGTCTGCCAATAGGTACATAGATATTGTCTTATATGATACAAAACACTGTAGGTGTCATATGTATTACTAACCCTATACATCAAAGATGAAAAGATGATATGAAAAGGAAATTCATATTTATTTAGAGGTTTAATGATTCATGCACTGATAATGAAGAAGCAGCAATATGAATCTTTATGGTAGCCTAATGTAATCGATACAGTTGCTTCACAGTAGCCTAGTCTCTATACTAATGAATGGATGGATCAATATAAAATTTTATGGCATAAAGTATTAGACTCATATTCGTAATGCAGTATTAGAAACATTGTTACATTTTTTAAAAAACCACTTGACCTATGATGACAGACTGGTACACAGTTTCCCCAATTGCAGGAGAGAGAAGCATACTGTATGGTAGTGTAATTCTTTGAAAACAAAGTTACAAAACAGTAAGAAAACTAACACATTATTAACTTTGTATTAATTATCACCTTATGCTCATGTAAGATAGGCTGTCCACTTCAATACAAGTCCTGCACACAGTGGTCTACACAATGAATTCTTAGGCAATGATGGTGATGACACAAAGGCATCTCACATGGCTGTTAGATTTTCACACAGACACACATACACAACAGATAAACTTAGTAACTGTATGACATGATGATTATTTCCTATTCATTAAGTGGAGGTGGTCATCATAAAGGTCTTCATCCTCCTTCACGCTGAGCAGGCTGAGGAGGTGGGAGAGGAGGGGTTGGTCCTGGTGTCTCGGGGGCGGCAGAGGCGGGGGTCCTGCTGTCTCTGTGGTGGCGGAGGCGGGGGTCCCGCTGTCTCGGGGACGGCGGTGGCGGGGGTCCCGCTGTCTCGGGGGCAGCGGAGGTACTTCCCGGTGCCTCAGGGATGACAGAGGCAGGCATACTCTGTGTAATTTTACAGAAATATGCTGTAATTGCTGCCTGACGTTTTTGCTTTTCAATTTCTCTAAAACCGTTCCTACATGTTATCAGTCCTTCTGCCACTGTCAGCATTGGTTCCCGCGCCCGGACCATAGAAGGGTCCACGTCGTGAAAGAAGTCAGAAGCAGC
This sequence comes from Grampus griseus, assembly GCF_964374135.1. Classification (NCBI taxonomy): domain Eukaryota; kingdom Metazoa; phylum Chordata; class Mammalia; order Artiodactyla; family Delphinidae; genus Grampus; species Grampus griseus. The sequence continues at coordinate 114,421,158 of NC_139000.1, forward strand.
CTTGACTAATCTGATGTCCCTTTGCTTCCGGCGCCGCTTCCTCTGCGTCTTCTTCCGCATTATGGGCCTGGTCTGGAAGCCCTCATCTCCATGAAGTTACTCTCTATTAATTCCCCGGGTGGGGTGTCGGTTAGCTCTTGAATTTCTCCAAGACCCACGTCTTGAAACCCTTCTCCTCCTTCACCTCTTTGGCCACACCAGCAACTCTGTCATGATTTCTTTGATTGGCTCTGTCCTGAATCGTGTGAAGTCACGCACAGCATCTGGACACAGTGTTCTCCAGCAGGAATTTATTGTGTGGGGCTTGATGGTGTTCGTGGCTCTTTGTGTAACAATGATGGCATCTTCAACGGTGTGATCCTTCCAGACTCTCATGATGTTCTCTCTGTCGGTGTTCTCTTCTGCAGTGTGGACAGTCCTTTCCGTAGAGTGTCATATGTAATGAGCCTTAAAGGTCCTTAGGACCCTCTGACCTAGAGGCTGAATAGAGACATTGTGTTTGGGGCAGGCAGACCACTTCGACGCCTTTGGTGTTGAGCTCATGGGGTTCCAGGTAGCGAAGGGCATTGTCTAATATCAAAAGAACTTTAAAAGGCAGTCCCTTCCTGACAAGGTGCTTCCTGACATAACGGGCAAAGCATGGATGAGACCAGCACAGAGAAAGGGTTCTTATTGTCTACGCCTTCTTGTTGTACAACCAACAGACGGACAGCTCAGGGGTCAGCAGCTTCCTAGGTTAGGGCAGTTCTTTTTTTTTTTTTAATGTGGACCATTTTTAAAGTCTCTATTGAATGTGTTACAATATTGCTTCTGTTTTATGTTTTGGCCTTTTGGCTTTGAGGCATGTGGGATCTTAGCTCCCTGACCAGGGATTGAACCCGCACTCTCTGCATTGGAAGGCGAACTCCTAACCACTGGACACCAGGGAAGTCCTGGTGTCCTTAGGTCAGTTCTGATTCCAAACCCAGCTGCATTTGCACAAAACAGTAGTTAGCCTATCCTTTTCTACCTTAAATCCTGGGGCTCGATTCTCTTCCATATTAATAAATGTCCTCTGTGGCATTTTTCCCCAGAATAGGGCACTTTGATCTGCATGAAAAATCTGTTTAGACAGATGTCCTTTAATGGTTTTCTTTTTCCTTTTTTAAAAAATTTTGTTGCAGTATACTTGGTTTACATTGTGTTAGTTTCAGGTGTACAGCAAAGTGATTCAGTTATACATAAACATATATCGACTCTTTTTTAGATTCTTTCCCCATACAGGTCATTACAGAGTACCGAGAAGAGTTCCCTGTGCTGTACAGTAGGTCCTCGTTGATTATCTGTTTTATATATAGTAGTGTGTATATGTTAGTCCTATGCTCCTAATTTATCCCTCCCCCCGACATTTCCCCTGTGGTAACCATAAGTTTGTTTTTGAAATTTGTGAGTCTGTTTCTGTTTTGTAAATAAGTTCATTTGTATCATTTTAAAAAAATTAGATTCCACATATAAGTGATATCATATGGTATTTTTCTTTCTCTTTCTGAATTACTTCACTTAGTGTGATAATCTCTAGGCCCATCCATGTTGCTGCAAAGGCATTCTTTAATTCTTATTTTTATGGCTGAGTAATATTCCATTGTATATGTACCACATCTTCTTTATCCATTCCTCTGTCGATGGACATTTAGGTTGTTTCCAGGTCGTGGCTCCCAGTCGTTTTCTCTTTTTTTTTTTTTACAAATTTGTTTGTTTATTTATTTATTTTTGGCTGTGTTGGGTCTTTGTTGCTGTGCATGGGCTTTCTCTAGTTGTGGCGAGCGGGGCCTCCTCTTCATTGTCGTGAGCGGGCTTCTCATTGCGGTGGCTTTTTTTGTTGCAGAGCATGGGCTTTAGGCACACGGGCTTCAGTAGTTGTGGCTCGCAGGCTCTAGAGTGCAGGCTCAGTACTTGTGGCTCACGAGTTTAGTTGCTCTGCGGCATGTGGGATCTTCCCGGACCAGGGCTCGAACCCATGTCCCCTGCATTGGCAGGTGGATTCTTATCGACTGCGCCATCAGGGAAGCCCTCCCAGTGGTTTACTTAACGGCTTCTGTGTACTCGCCTGCTGCCTCTTGGTTGACAGAAGCTGCTTCTCTTCTTATCTTGACATTTTTTAAGCCAAACCTCTTTCTACAGTTCTCACGCCATCCTTTGCTAGCCTTCAGTTCTCCAGTTTTACCTCCTTCACCTTCTTCTTACTTTAAGCTGTCATATTGGCTTTGCCTTTTCTTCAATAATATTATAGTCTCTAGCTAAGCCTTTCTTACAGTACCCACTAAAAAAGCTGCAATTTTAATAGGAAATTAAAGAGTGTTTCACAAAAAGTACAAGATTTTTGCATGTGCTGGAGTTGCTGCAGTGAAAGCTTCGCGAATTTCCTTTTCTTTTTTTATGATGGTCCTTATGCTGGATTCATTCATCTTGAAATGGCAGCAACCACGGCTGCGGGCATCAGTCCACAGAGCACATCGAACAATCCAGCCTTTTCTCGTCATGTCCTGACTTTCTCTGCTTCTTGGGAGCACGGCCAGCATCACCAGTGGCACTTCCTGGGTCCCATGGCATTATTCAGGGTTTACAGTTTTGCACTAGACACGATGAGAAACACGCAGGAACTTCGAGACATCACTTTTTACTAGATTCGCAATTTCCTGGGGAGGCGAACGGCTCAGACAGAGATGATGAGCATCTCAGAGCATTTTAAGTGGTTCCTCACTACACTTGAGCTTAGTGCAGTAGCAGCAGGGCTGGTACAAAATTATTACAGCAGGACAGCATGTGCCACGGTTACCTGTGTGCGGTGATGATTGAATAGTGCATCTTTATGTTTGTCTATATTTCTCTCAACTGTGAATGGTGCCATGTACGGTCTGTAATTGTGTACATAAGTGTTGATAAATTTTAACTTTACGTGATAAATTTGTGCATGTTTTATGGTGGTAAATGACAAAATAGACTAGTATCTACATATATTTTATGTATTCATGACGTACCTAACTTTTTCTTATTTCTTTCGATATTTCTAGTCTATGTGGTTCGTCTGCAGTTTTTTTCCAAATTGTCACAAATCTCCAAAAATATTTTCAATATATTTATTGAAAAAAATCTGCCTGTAAGTGGGATTGATGTTTCTGTTTACAGGTTAGAGAATGTAAACTATGCTGTGCTTTTTCTTCATTTTAAACTGCTTACAAAAGTAAAATTACGTTTCACTGTACTCTGTATACCTCAAAGACTAATTTTAAAGGCATCTCTTGGATGTCTTCATGGTTTTTTATTACAGTTTTTCTTTTCACTGTTAGTTTGATTGCTTTATTTGGAAATCATATTTGAAAGCCCAAGAATAATGATATATAACAAAGAAATAATATTTTGAATAAATATTTGAAAAAAACAGTCCACAAAGATTTTCAGGGGATTCAACAGGCAGAAGAGAAGTCATATTTGGATTTTTAAATACTTAATTTTGTTCTCAAGATTGCTTTGGCTATGCGGGGTCTTTTATGTTTCCATAGAAATTGTGAAATTGTTTGTTCTAGTTCTGTGAAAAATGCCAGTGGTAGTTTGATAGGGATTGCATTGAATCTCTAGATTGCTTTGGGGAGTAGAGTCATTTTCACAATGTTGATTCTTGCAATCCAAGAACATGGTATATCTCTCCATCTATTTCTATCATCTTTAATTTCTTTCATCATTGTCTTATAATTTTCTGTATACAGGTCTTTTGTCTCCTTAGGTAGGTTTATTCCTAGATATTTTATTCTTTCTGTTGCAATGGTAAATGGGAGTGTTTTCTTAATTTCACTATCAGATTTTTCATCAGTAGTGTATAGGAATGTCAGAGATTTCTGTGCATTAATTTTGTATCCTGCTACTTTACCAAATTCATTGATTAGGTCTAGTAGTTTTCTGGTAGCATCTTTAGGATTCTCTATGTATAGTATGATGTCATCTGCAAACAGTGACAGCTTTACTTCTTCTTTTCTGATTTAGATTCCTTTTATTTCTTTTTCTTCTCTGATTGCTGTGGCTAAAACTTCCAAAACTATGTTGAATAATAGTGGTGAGAGTGGGCAACCTTGTCTTCTTCCTGATCTCAGTGGAAATGGTTTCAGTTTTTCACCCTTGAGGCCGATGTTGGCTGTGGGTTTGTCATGTATGGCCTTTATCATGTTGAGGAAAGTTCCCTCTATGCCTACTTTCTGGAGGGTTTTTATCATAAATGGGTGTTGAATTTTGTCGAAAGCTTTCTCTGCATCCATTGAAATGATCATATGATTTTTCTCCTTCAATTTGGTAATATGGTGTATCACGTTGATTGATTTACGTATATTGAAGAATCTTTGCATTCCTGAAATAAACCCTACTTGATCATGGTGTGTGATCCTTTTAACGTGCTGTTGGATTCTGTTTGCTAGTATTTTGTTGAGGATTTTTGCATCTATGTTCATCAGTGATACTGACATGTAGTTTTCTATGTTTGTGACATCATTGTGGTTTTGGTATCAGGGTGATGGTGACCTCGTAAAATGAGTTTGGGAGTGTTCCTCCCTCTGCTATATTTGGGAAGAGTTTGAGAAGGATAGGTATTAGCTCTTCTCTAAATGTTTGATAGAATTCGCCTGTGAAGCCATCTGGTCCTGGGCTTTTGTTGGAAGATTTTTAATCACAGTTTCAATTTCAGTGCTTGTGATTGGTCTGTTGATATTTTCTGTTTCTTCCTGGTTCAGTCTCGGCAGGTTGTGCATTTCTAAGAATTTGTCCATTTCTTCCAGGTTGTCCATTTTATTGGCATAGAGTTGCTTGTAGTAATCTCTCATGATCCTTTGTATTTCTGCAGTGTCAGTTGTTACTTCTCCTTTTTCATTTCTAATTCTATTGATTTGAGTCTTCTCCCTTTTTTTCTTGATGAGTCTGGCTCATGGTTTATCAATTTTGTTTATCTTCTCAAAGAACCAGCTTTTAGTTTTATTGATCTTTGCTGTCGTTTCCTTCATTTCTTCTTCATTTCTTTTATTTTTTTTTACATCTTTATTGGAGTATAATTGCTTTACAATGGTGTGTTAGTTTCTGCTTTATAACAAAGTGAGTCAGTTATACATATACATATGTTCCCATATCTCTTCCCTCTTGCATCTGCCTCCCTCCCACCCTCCCAATCCCACCCCTTCAGCCAGTCACCAAGCACCGAGCTGATCTCCCTGTGCTATGCATCTGCTTCCCAGTAGCTATCTACCTTACGTTCTGATCTGATCTTTATGATTTCTTTCCTTCTGCTAACTTTGGGATTTTTTGTTCTTCTCTCTCTAATTGCGTTAGGTGCAAGGTTAGGTTGTTTATTCGAGATGTTTCCTGTTTCTTAAGGTAGGATTGTATTGCTATAAACTTCCCTCTTAGAGGTGCTTTTGCTGCGTCCCATAGGTTTTGGGTCGTCGTGTCTCCATTGTCATTTATTTCTAGGTATTTTTTGATTTCCTCTTTGAGTTCTTCAGTGATCACTTGGTAATGGAGCTGGAGAAATCAGGCTCCCTGGCTTCTGACTATACTACAAAGCTACAGTAATCAAGACAGTATGGTACTGGCACAAAAGCAGAAATATAGATCAATGGAACAGGATAGAAAGCCCAGAGATAAACCCACGCACATATGGTCACCTTATCTTTGATAAAGGAGGCAAGAATATACAGTGGAGAAAAGACAACCTCTTCAATAAGTGGTGCTGGGAAAACTGGACAGGTACATTTAAAAGTATGAGATTAGAACACTCCCTAACAGCGTACACAAAAATAAACTCAAAATGGGTTAAAGACCTAACTGTAAGGCCAGAAACTATTAAACTCTTAGAGGAAAACATAGGCAGAACGCTCTATGACATAAATCACAGCAAGATCCTTTTTGACCCACCTCCTAGAGAAATGGAAATAAAAACAAAAATAAACAAATGGGACCTAATGAAACTTAAAACCTTTTGCACAGCAAAGGAAACCATAAACAAGACGAAAAGACAACCCTCAGAATGGGAGAAAATATTTGCAAATGTAGCAACTGACAAAGGATTAATCTCCAAGATTTACAAGCAGCTCATGCAGCTCAATAACAAAAATACAAACAACCCAAGCCAAAAATGGGCAGAAGACCTAAATAGACATTTCTCCAAAGAAGATATACAGATTTCCAACAAACAGATGAAAGAATGCTCAATATCACTAATCATTAGAGAAATGCACATCAAAACTACATTGAGGTATCACCTCACACTGGTCAGAATGGCCATCATCAGAAAATCTGCAAACAATAAATGCTGGAGAGGGTGTGCAGAAAAGGGAACCCTCTTGCACTGTTGGTGGGAATGTAAATTGATACAGCCACTATGGAGAACAGTATGGAGGTTCCTTAAAAAACTACAAATAGAACTACCATACGACCCAGCAATCCCACTACTGGGCATATACCCTGAGAAAACCATAATTCAAAAAGAGTCATGTACCAAAATGTTCATTGCAGCTCTATTTACAATAGCCAGGAGATGGAAGCAACCTAAGTGTCCATCATCAGATGAATGGATGAAGAAGATGTGGCACGTGTATATGGAATATTACTCATCCATAAAAAGGAACGAAACTGAGTTATTTATAGTGAGGTGGATAGACCTAGAGTCTGTCATACAGAGTGAAGTAAATCAGAAAGAGAAAAACAAATACTGTATGTTAACACATATATATGGAATCTAAGAAAAAATAAAGGTCATGAAGAACCTAGGGGTAAGATGGGAATAAAGACACAGACCTACTAGAGAATGGACTTGAGGATATGGGGAGGGGGAAGGGTAAGCTGTGACAAAGTGAGAGAGTGGCGTGGATATATATACACTACCAAACGTAAAATAGATAGCTGGTGGGAAGCAGTGTGGCTCAAATGAGAAACAGGCAAGAACAGAGTCCAGGAAGCTGAGGGATGAATTCTGACTTGAAGAGACAGTGGGCTTGTGTGCTGGATCGAGGAGGGGAGTTCTACAGTGGGAGCCATGAGAAATGAGCACAGACCTCATTTTTAATTTATTTTTGTCCAAATCATTTCTAATAATGAAAGTGTGATTTATCTCTGAACAAAAGTCACCTGATGAGGAGGAAATTTATGTTACAGTATGTTCTCAAATTTACCATGGAATCATTTTATTTTCTATTCACTGTTTTTTCAGTTTTTTATATTTTTTCCCCTCTGTTTATTCTCACCAAAGATCTGGTAGGAGATAGCACTTACTTGGTCTAATTTTATATTGCATTTGCCTTAAAATATATTTATGGTTATTTGTTCTTAGCTTAGGTTTTCTGAAGGAGAGAACTCTCAGTTTTTAATGAAACTCTTTACTGAAAAGGTGACAGTTCAGTCACCATGAAGGAAATACTTTAATTGCAGAACCCACCGAAAACCCTAAACAGGTATAAATTATCATATCAAAGAGTGTTTAATAGTTCCAGAGAAAATAGCTACAGACAAATCTAATTTTTGGAATCACAGCAAATAAACTTAAAATATTTCTGGAAGGTTTAGAATTTCAATTTTGTAGGACGATTTTTTGACACTTCAAAATAATTCATGAACTCAGTGAAGTACAAACAAGGGCAAGTGGAAGTAGGAGTGAGAAAGTGTTGCTGCCCCAGCGCTCAGGGCCCCGCATTATTTGTTGGAGGTCACCACTTCTAACCACTTTCCTATTTATGTCTTTCATTTGTTCCCACCGTTATTCCAACATATGTATTTCTTAAGTGACGATTATCAACTACAGACACTATACTCTGTCTGTATTGGAAGATAAATATTTAGCTCATTTCCCTAACCTGACTGCAACCTCCCAGGGGGTGACAGTCAACTATTGTCACAGTCATTCTCTTGGTAATTTTTGTAACTTTAAATAATAAATATAAAATTGTCTTGTGTTCCATCTACTTCAGGAAGATGCCCCCAGACATCCGGATTCCCCAGCAACCCCCCACCCCGTCACCTGAACTTCTTTCACCTGTAAATGTTATGTTTATTACACTTAAAGACTATTCTTTAAAATGTCTTTTGTGATTTGTCCGCAGTGTGATTCTAAATGTTGAAAATCCACATATACTCTTAATATCATCGTGTCTCTAATCAGTTTTCTGTGGTGTCATCTGTGCTGTAGATGCCTGGCCATCACCACGATTTAATGCTATAATCCTTGTGCCACTTGTCAAGACCAAAGGGATCATCTTCCCAACACTCTCAGTTGTTTAAAATAACACCAAATTTAGTTAACATTATATTTGAACCGTGACTCTCCTCCATGAAGTTTCTGAATAGCTTTCTTTTTCTTTCTCGTGAGAGAACAATTGTAAGAAAACGCCACTGGCATTTCCAGGGCTGTAAGGAAGCAGTTCTCCATGTGTTTCCCAGCGTCTTGAACAGTCTTTCCTGGGAGCCTGGACACAGACTTCCCATGGAGGTTCACGGGCCACTTTTTGCATTTTAGTCTCAGGATGGCCCAGCCCTCTGATCCCTGGGACCCGGGACATCACGTGTCCCTGGGCCTGGCCCACGTCGACTCTGCAGGACCTGGGGATTCATGCTGCCCGCAGCCCCACTAGCAGTAAACGGTCCAGATTTGTTCAGAGGTGTTGCGTTTTCCCACTGAACTGATAGAGATGCAGCCCAGTGACATTGTTTCTGGAGTCACTTTCCTCTGCATGCGCCCTGTCTGTCCCGACCTTCCCTCTCAGCTTCAGGGGCTCACTGGTGACTCTGTTCCCCTCCTCCTGTCCAAGGTCTTCCTTCTCCTCACCTTGTCTCTTGTTTGTCTTGAAAATATCCTTCATTGTTTTCTCAAAAAGGTGTGGGGATGGTAGGCTTTTTGAGAACTTCAATATCAGAAAAGTCTTTTTTTTATATATTTTACAATTGGTAAATAGTATGACTGAGAAGAAAAAAACCAAACAGGTAAACTATCATATTCCCTCAGAAGTGGAAGGCACTGATTCTTTGTCTTCCAGCTTCCAGAGTTGTTGATAAAAATAAGATCCTGTATATTGTATCAAATGCTGTATTAATGACTGAAAAAAATCATAAAGTATACCAATAACATTATTGGTATACTTATAGAGTATAAAACCTGTACCTACTAGAAGCGGCAAAGCTATATATTAAACAAACTAAGAATTTAATTTCTTCCAACTGTAAATGTTTTAATCATACACAGTTTCCACCTCTTACTATGCTAAAGATACAAGATTATCACAGAAAACTGACACTGATTACCCAAAGTAATAACTAATACATTATAAATTAATACTTATGTGTTATGAGTAATTCATGTATTGTAATGTGACATGTATCTGCATGTTCTTTAAGAAGAGTGTATCAGCCACTCCTCTATCAGGTCATTTTCTATTTTTTTTTAAAATTTATTTTATTGAAGTGTAGTTGATTTACAGTGTTTTGTTAATTTTTGCTGTACAACACAGTAATTCAGTTATACATAAACACATACATTCTTTTTCATATTCTTTTCCATTATGGTTTATCACGGGATAATGAATATACTCCTCTGTGCTCTACAGCAGGACCTTGTTGCTTCAGTTGCAGTTCTTGGAGTGTGTTTTATGGCCCCGAATGAGGTTTATCTTGGTAAAGTCCCATGTGCACTTTAGAATAATGTGGATTTTGCGTGGAGTATTTTATAAATGTCATTTAGATTTAGAGGATTTTTAGTGGCGTTTAGGCCATCTGTATTTTTACTAATTTTTTTCCCCCTGTATCTGTCAATTACTGATAAAGGCAGGCTGAAGTCTTCAAGTGTAATAGTAGACTTGTCTGTTTCTTTTCAGTTCTCTCAGATTTGCTTCGTGTATTTTGATATTCTCTTGTTAGGTGTATACGTGATTACGATTGTTACACCGTGTTTGAGAATTGGTCCTTTATCATTATGTAATACCACTTTTTAATCTCTGATAATCTTAGTTGCTCTGATCTCATACGTCTAGAATTTGCATTGCTGCTCTACCCTTTATTACTGTCAGCAAGATCTATTTTTCTTTGATATATTTTTGAAGTGGGTTTCTGATACACAGTGTATATTGGTCTTGTTTTCTTTTCTTCCAAACTGAGAATCTCTTTTTTTAAAGTAGTGTGTTTTAACCACTCATTTTTAAAGTGATTATTGATTTAGTTAGATTAAAATCTATCATCTTTAAAAATTTACTATTTGCTGCATTTATTCCTTGTTTCTTTTTTACCCTCTTTTTCCTGCTTTCTTTGGCTTTAATTAGCATTTAATATGATTCAGTTTCACTTCATCTTCTGACATATCATTTATACTTCTTTTATGGACTTTTTAGCCCTAGGATTTACAATATATGTGTTTAAATAAATTTAGTAAACAATAAATTTACATTCAAAAAAATGTGACCCTTCATGTGTAGTATAGGTACCTTACAGCAGACTTTTCCCAGTTCTCCCCTCCTATTTCTTGTGACATTAGATCTATTCATTTTACTTATCTACATGCTATAAACACGCAACATGTTTTTACTATTATTGCTTTAAACAAACAAGTAGCTCATGGAAATAATTGCAACCATTTTAATTTGTCTGAGAGAGTATTTCTCTTTCAGTTTTCAAGTAAATTCACTGCTTATAGAATTCAATTTTGCAGTTGTTTTCTTCTTTAACTTTTTTTTTTTGCGGTACGCGGGCCTCTCACTGTTGTGGCCTTTCCCGTTGCGGAGCACAGGCTCCGGACGCACAGGCTCAGCGGCCATGGCTCACGGGCCTAGCCGCTCCGCGGAATGTGGGATCTTCCCGGACCGGGGCACGAACCCGTGTCCTCTGCATCGGCAGGCGGACTCTCAACCACTGCGCCACCAGGGAAGCCCCTTATTTAACTATTTTAAAGATTTCATTCCAGTTTCCTCTTTTTAAAATTAATTTATTAATTTATTTATTGGCTGCGTTGGGTCTTCGTTGCGGCACACAGGCTTTCTGTAGTTGCAGGGGGCGGGGGCTACTCTTCATTGCGGTGCACAGGCTTCTCATTGCAGTGGCTTCTCTTGTTGCGGAGCACGAGCTCTAGGCATGCAGGCTTCAGTAGTTGCAGCATGCGGGCTCAGTTGTGGCTCGCAGGCTCTAGAATGCAGGCTCAGTAGTTGTGGCCACAGGCTTAGTTGCTCTGCGGCATGTGGGATCTTCCCAGACCAGGGCTCGAACCCATGTCCCCTGCATTGGCAGGCAGATTCTTAACCACTGTGCCTCTCTTGCTTGCATTGTTTCTGATGAGATGTTGGCTGTAACACTTATCCTTGTTTCTCTATAGATGAGCTCTTCCCACCCCAGCTTTTTTTCTTTTTAACCATTCTTTAGTTTCTGCAGTTTGAATGTGGTTTGTGTGAGGTTTTTGGTTTTGTTTTCCTTTATTTTGCTTTGTGTGTTTATTTTGCTTGATATCCTATTGGATTCTTGAATCTGTAGTTTGATATCTGTCATTAATTCTGAAAAGGTCTTGATTATTATTTCTTTATATACATTGCTGCCCTGTTTTTTTCTTTCTTCTGGTTTCTGACTAAGCAAATGTTATAGCTTTTGATATTGTCCCATGGTTCTTGGGTGACCTGGGCTTTTTGTTTTGTTTTTATTTTGGGGCATTTATTCTGTTTCTCTTCGTGTTTTAGTTTGGGAAGTTTCTGGTGGTGACCTGTTGAAGTTCACAGATTTTTTCCTTGACTGTGTCAAGTCCACTGATGTACCTGTTGAAGGCATTCTTAATTCCTGTTACTATGATTTTTTTAAAGTTTCTACAATGTCCTATTGATTCTTTCTAATATTTTCTATCTCTGTGCTTACATGCTTATATTACTCATCTGTTCTTACATGTTTCCTCTATTCTATTACAGCCTTTAACATATAAGTCATAGTTATTTTACATTCCTTTTCTGATAATTTCAGTATCCACTCAAGTGATACCATTTCTAATGATGAGTTACTTCTTTTTTTTTCGAACTTTATTTTATTTTTTTGAATTTTTGAATTTTATTTTATTTATATTTTTATACAGCAGGTTCTTATTAGTTATCCATTTTATACATATTAGTATATATATGTCAATCCCAATCTCCCAATTCATCCCACCACCACCATCCCCGCCATGTTCCCCCCTTGGTGTCCATACGTTTGTTCTCTACATCTGTGTCTCTATTTCTGCCCTGCAAACCGGTTCATCTGTACTATTGTTCTAGGTTTGACATATATGCATTAATATACAATATTTGTTTTTCTCTTTCTGACTTACTTCACTCTATATGACAATCTCTAAATCCATCCACGTCTCTACAAATGACCCAATTTCGTTCCTTTTTTATGGCTGAGTAATTTTCCTCTGTCCATTGGTGTGAGGTGTTAAAGTCCCCCACTATTATTGTGTTACTGTCGATTTCTTGTTTTATAGCTCTTAGCAGTTGCCTTATGTATTGAGGTGCTCCTGTGTTGGGTACATTATATTTATAATTGTGATATCTTCTTCTTGGATTGATCCCTTGATCATTATGTAGTGTCCTTCCTTTTCTGTTGTAACATTCTTTATTTTAAAATCTATTTTATCTGATATGAGTATTGCTACTCCAGCTTTCTTTTGATTTCCATTTGCATGGAATTTTTCCATCCCCTCACTTTCAATCTGTATGTGCCCTAGGTCTAAAGTGGGTCTCTTGTAGACAGCGTATATATGGGTCTTTTTTTGGTATCCATTCAGCGAGCCTGTGTCTTTTGGTTGGAGCATTTAATCCATTCACGTTTAAGGTAATTATCAATATGTATGTTCCTATTACCATTTTCTTAATTGTTTGGGTTTGTTTTTGTAGGTCCTTTTCTTCTTTTGTTTTTCCCACTTAGAGAAGTTCCTTTAGCATTTGTTGTAAATGTGGTTTGGTGGTGCTGAATTCTCTTAGGTTTTGCTTGTCTGTAAAGCTTTTGATTTCTCCATCGACTCTGAATGAGATCCTTTCCGGGTAGACTAATCTTGGTTGTAGCTTCTTCCCTTTCTTCACTTTCAATATGTCATGCCTCTCCCTTCTGGCTTGTTGAGTTTCTGCTGAGAAATCAGCTGTTAATTTTATGGGAGTTCCCTTATATGTTATTTTTCGTTTTTCCCTTGCTGCTTTCAATAATTTTTCTTTGTCTTTAATTTTTGCCAATTTGATTACTATGTGTCTCGGTGTGTTTCTTCTTGGGTTTACCCTGTATGGGACTCTCTGCTCTTCCTGGACTTGGGTGGCTATTTCCTTTCCCATGTTAGGGAAGTTTTCGACTATAATCTCTTCAAATATTTTCTCAGATTCTTTCTCTCTCTTCTCCTTTTGGGACCTGTACAATTCGAATGTTGTTTTGTTTATTGTTGTCCCAGAGGTCTCTTGGGCTGTCTTCATTTCTTTTCATTCTTTTTTCTGTTCTGCAAGAGTGAATTCCACCTTTTTGTCTTCCAAGTCACTTGTCCGGTCTTCTGCCTCAGTTATTCTGCTATTGCTTCCTTCTAGTGTATTTTTTATTTCAGTTATTGTATTGTTCATCTCTGTTTGTTCTTTAATTCTTCTAGGTCTTTGTTAAACATTTCTTGCATCTTCTCAGTCTTTGCTTCCATTCTTTTTCCGAGCCCCAGGATTGTCTTCACTATCGTTATTCTGAATTCGTTCTCTGGAAGGCTACCTATCTCCACTTCATTTAGTTGTTTTTCTGCGGTTTTATCTTGTTCCTTCATCTGGTACATAGCCCTCTGCCTTTTTATCTTGTCTGTCTTTCTGTGAATGTGATTTTTGTTCCACAGGCTGCAGGATTGTAGTTCTTCTTGCTTCTGCTGTCTGCCCTCTGGTGGATGAAGCTATCTAAGAGGCTTGTGCAAGTTTCCTGATGGGAGGGACTGGTGGTGGGTAGAGCTGGGTGTTGCTCTGGTGGGCAGAGCTCAGTAAAACTTTAATCTGCATGTCTGCTGATTGGTGAGGCTGGGTTCCCCTCCCTGTTAGATGTTTGGCCTGAGGCGACCCAACACTGGAGCCTACCCCGGCTCTTTGATGGGGCTAATGGCAGATTCTGGAAAAGCTCTCGCCAAGGAATACTTCCCAGAACTTCTGATTCCAGTGTCCTTGTCATCACGGTGAGACACAGCCACCCCCCCACCTCTGCAGGAGACCCTCCAACACTAGCAGGTAGGTCTGGCTCAGTCTCCTATGGGCTCACTCCAGTGTGTATACTACTTTGTGTGTGCCCTCCAGGACTGGTGTCTCTGTTTCCCGCAGTCCTCTCGAAGTCCTGCAATCAAATCCCGCTAGCCTTCAAAGTCTGATTCTCTAGGAATTCCTCCTCCCATTGCTGGACCCCCAGGTTGGGAAGCCTGACGTGGGGCTCAGAACCTTCACTCCAGTCAATGGACTTCTGTGGTATAGGTGCTCTTCAGTTTGTGAGTCACCCACCCAGCAGTTATGAGATTTGATTTTATTGTGATTGCACCCCTCCTACCGTCTCATTGTGGCTTCTCCTTTATCTTTGGATGTGGGGTATCTTTTTTCGTGAGTTCCGTTGTCTTCCTTTCTATGATTGTTCAGCAGTTAGTTGTGATGTCAGTGCTCTCGCAAGAGGGAGTGAGAGCACGTCCTTCTACTCCGCCATCTTTAATGATGAGTTACTTCTTAATTTATTCAACTTTGCACACCTTGTAACTTCTGGTTGAAAGCTGGAGAGGGTAGTGGGTACACAGGTAAATAAGCCACTAGTGAGAGTGTTTATGTTGGTGTGGCTTGGATTTGAGTGTTAATGTTTATCATTGCTACAGACCTCAAAGGGTCCAAATTCCTCCGGTGCCATTGCTTAGTTCTCTCCTTTTGGCTTCAGAGCTTTGTACTTCTCCCCAGGGAGAGTCCACATCTGGCAGCCGTTTCATTTGTTATTTTACCGTTATTCTTGCAGACGTGTCAGAGTGCTGGTGAGATGTGTGTGGGGGGAGGGGCAACGTCTAATTTTCCTGTTAAGGCTTGTCTTTCAGTGGGCTTATTTCTCGTAAAGTGCCTCCAAAGTCATTCTGTCCCTCTTCCAGGCATCAAGCCTCCCCCGCCACGACCCGTATTCCCTTCTGCAGCCCCAGAGTTCTCAGTCTACTTCCCTGGGGCCCTGTCGCCTGTCACTTATGGCATTTATTTAATTTTTCGTTAGCTTGTTTGCTTCCTTAGGTAAAATGGGAAGGTCGAAAGGGCCTGGAAGTGGGGGTGTCCCTTCCTGTAGATCGGATGAGGCTCTGGCAAAGTATTTTTTCCCTGGAAAGTGTGTCTCTGTTAGGTAGAAGGACTGGGATCATTTCCAAATGGTTACTTTTTCCTTCTCCTACCAGAGCCGCGAAGTGATATTCCCCTGGGTTCTTGGAAGGAAAGCCCAGGAAAGCGTGGGCCTTCCTAAGACTGCACCCCCCGGGAGCCTCCCACTCTCAGGCTAGTCCACACTCAGCCTCCATCCATCAGTCAAAATTACTGTTTAAAGTTTCTACCCGTGTATGAACTCCATCGCTTCATACATGAAGTAAATAAATTTCAGGTGCTGTATCTCGCTGATTTTCCCTCCTCTCTAGATTTCAGGGTGGTGGTTTGTCTCGTAACCTCAGTTCTCTGAAATGTCTAAGAAAAGTAAGTGATTTTCAGTTTCTTCAGATTTTTGTTGGTATAAGACAGGAGTGATGACTTTAAAGCCCTTTACATGTTGGACCTGTAACTTGAAGTCTCTAGAAATACTTTTAAAATACAAATCACCACATAATTTTAATGCATCATTGGTTATTACCATGTAATTTATTGGAGTATAATGCTGATCAGTTGTCTTTCAGGTGAAAGGGTGACACTGGGACTTAATGGTAAAAAATATATATGTGATGGTATTTCCATCCTGGAAATATTATGGATATTTAAATGTGTTCATATCCTGAACCATCTTCTGATTTTGGGGGGACCCAATAGAACACATGCACAAAAGAGCAACTGCACTTGCAGGCTTAGTTTGTAGCTCTGAAAGGGAGGAGGGGGCGTCGGAGATCTGAATTTTGCTGGTTCATTAGGCGGTTGTACTTACAGTCATAAGATTTCTGGCTATGTGGTCTGAGATGTATTTAATTCTGATTGCTTTAACTCAAAAGACCAAAACATGAGCATTTTACATTTTTGCGAACTTAACAGCACTGCTGTTTTCCCTGTTGCTGCAGATCCTGTGAGGTCCAGCCCCATGAGGCCTCCCAGGCGTTTGTCAGCCGCTGCTCACCTGGGTCAATCGAGAGCTCGCTCCATCAGCGTGAGCAGCTCTGTGATTTTCTGAATAATTAATGAAAACACCAACTCATGGTTCTCCCCTCTGACTGAAAGTTTCATTTAAGTTGATTTTCCTACACACAGTTGTTCTTAAAAACTTAATTTCAGGGCTTCCCTGGTGGCGCAGTGGTTGAGAGTCCGCCTGCCGATTTCAGGGTACACGGGTTCGTGCCCCAGTCCGGGAAGATCCCACATGCCGCGGAGCGGCTGGGCCCGTGAGCCATGGCCGCTGAGCCTGCGCGTCCGGAGCCTGTGCTCTGCAATGGGAGAGGCCACAACAGTGAGAGGCCTGCATACCACAAAAAAAAAAAAAAAAACTTAATTTCAAAAAAATTCAGACTCCATTATCAAAAATGTAAATTTCACTAAAGCCACTAAAGAGTAAACATAAAATTATGCCAGGAGATCATACTATAGAAAAGATAATAATGGAGAGAGTTTGTGTAATTTTGGCCAGGGACCATCTAATTTGGTTGTCTTGATTTCAAGTAGTATGGGAAATTCACACTTAGAATATAGTCATTGTATTTCTTTTCCTTTTTGGGATTAAAGGAATAAAAACCATATTGATATGGTTTGACTTTTTCAGCAAGGTTGTATCTAATTTATAAATACACAAAAGGATGAATAAGATTATATCTAGATAACTATTTCCCAGAGGAATTTGAATTTGCCTAGATTTATTTTACGATCTATACTTGAATATTATTATCCACCCCCCCGAGAGTATCTGCACGTGCATTTTGAGAAAATTTAACTCTATAACCCCAGGTTATTTTAGATGATAATCGGTTATGATTTCATTCAGAAATCTTGTTTCCAGAATGTGTAAATCCAGGATTAAGAAACAACAAAAACAAACAAAAACTAAGAACTATGTAGTAGTTTATAGTTAGCTAATTTCTTAAAATTACAACAAATGCAAATAATGCTGTTTAATTGCTCAATAATATTTTAACAGTACCATTTGTTTCTTAATCAAACAAATCAACTACCCCATATACATATATAATATTATAAAAATAATAACATTTAAAGCACAAAGTTATTTTTTCTGGTACATATATTTTGGTTTTTTGTTTATTTTTTTTTTGAAGCACAGTTGATTTACAGTGTTGTGTTAATTCCTGCTGTACAGCACACTGATTCAGTTATAAAAATATATACATTCTTTTTTGTATTCTTTTCAGTTATGGTTTGTCACAGGATATTGAATCTAGTTCCCTGTGCTATACAGTAGGACCTTGTTGTTTATCCATCCTATATATAATAGTTTCCATCAGCTTTTCCCAAACTCCCAATCCATCCCTCCCCAACCTCCCCTTCCCCATGGCAACCACAAGTCTGATCTCTATGTCTGTGAGTCTCTTTCTGCTTCGTAGATAGGTTCATTTGTGTCATATTTTAGATTCCACATATAAGTGATATCATATTTGTCTTTCTCTTTCTGACTTCACTTAGTAAGATCAACTTTAGTTCCATCCGTGTTGCTGCAAATGGCATTATTTTGGTTTTTTATTGTTGAGTAATTGTATATATATGTACCACATCTTCTTTATCCATTCCTCTGTTGATGGACACTTAGGTTGCTTCCATGTCTTGGCTGTTGTGAATAGAGCTGCAGTGAACGTATAGGGGTCTGCACAATTGATTTTGTTTAGGGGCTTGACCATTTATGTTTTGCTTTCTGTTTTCTTGCGGAGCAGAAGTTTATTGCTGTCCTTGTTCCTTGTTCCTAAGAGTTCTGAGGAGTCAGAATGAAGTCAGAATATGATGAATTTTAGGGCAAGCCTGCCTGGAATTTACAAAATCCCATTATCTGAACTTAAGTACATGGATCAATTGTTCTAAATGGGGTTTCATAAAAGGAGCCTTTTTTAAAAGAATGTTTTTCTTGGAGTACAGTTGATTTACAATGTTGTGTTAGTTTCAGGTGTACAGCAAAGTGAATCAGTTATACACATATATATCTCCACTCTTTTTTAGATTCTTTTCCCATATAGGTCATTACAGAGTACTGAGTAGAGTTCCCTGTGCTATACGGTAGGTCCTTGTTGTTTACCTATTTTATATACAGTAGTGTGTATGTGTCAATCCTAATCTCCCAGTTTATCCCTTCCCCCCTTTCTCCCCCTGGTAGCCATAAGTTTGTTTTCTACATCTATTTCTGTTTGGAAATAAATTCGTTTGTCTGGTACATGAACATTGGTAGTTAAGACTATCCTTGCTTCAGTGTGAAGCTTTTCTCAATTTTACTTTTTCCTTTCACAAATTAGTATGTGGTCCTTAAGATTATTGATGTTACCGTTAAACACACCATAGTTCTTTTATACTCTAATTTACTATTTTTTATAATATGCCTACTATTAATATTTAGTAACCATGCCTAACTGTAGTTTTTTTACTTTGTTTACCTTTATTATTAGCATATTCTATTCAAAAGCTTATTCTTCAAAACCATTAAGCAATTTTACTTACCTTTAATGAATGATTTCATCTTACTTAATGTAGTTCATTGATCAATAATCACTTAACCATGCGCTAAAAGCCTTTTCCAAAATCATGACATTTCATTTCCAATGTTCCATACTTAGAAATCATTTGTCTTAAAACTTAGCTATTTATTAAATGAGAACAGTGCCTTTTGGTAATAATTGTAGTAGCTTAAACACTGCCACTCAGACTTCCTGTTGTACTTTTTTGGTGCAAAACTCTCCATTACATCCTGTTAACTTAAATAATATTTCCTTTTCCTCACTAGGATTAAACTCTCTTTTCTTCTCTACCTCTTCTCATGCATATTAAAGCCATATGGACAAGAGACGGAATAGTCCTTCATAGCAGTATGTCTGGGAGATTATTGCTATTATTATTGTCATCATTATTCTAGTTATTAAATACTATAGAGATCTTCATCCAGACTGTCCGAAGACAGGGCAGTTTTTTGTTGTTATTTGTTTTTTGGGGTTTTTTTTTTTTGCGGTACGTGGGCCTCTTACTGTTGTGGCCTCTCCCGTTGTGGAGCACAGGCTCCGGACGCGCAGGCTCAGCGGCCATGGCTCACGGGCCCAGCCGCTCCACAGCATGTGGGATCTTCCCGGACCAGGGCACGAACCCGTGTCCCCTGCATCGGCAGGCAGACTCTCAACCACTGCGCCACCAGGGAAGCCCAAAAGGGCAGTTTGAAGTAGGAGTATAGGCTGTGTTCTTCCACAATATCTCATTAATTCCTCTCCAGGTTCTGCAAACTATGCATTGAAATGCAAGTGTCTGCTTATAGTTATCAGAAGGGACTTCCAGCAGATGTTGAAGTTGCAGAGTGAGGCTTGTCTGGTTCCCTCTTAGCCCTCCGCGGTCATGGTCCAAATTACGTAGAGTGTGGAATGCAGTAGGGCGTCGCTGATGGAATAACACGGACTTTATAGGGAAGCATTTATATCCGTGGATTTTTCATTAGCTCATTTCTGATTCACTATAGAGTGGTCTCCAGGAGTATATTCTAAAATTGGTCACTTTTCGTAAAAATTGCCAACCATGCTCCATGTTTGACCTAAGCTTATACTATTTTCCGGCCTACTGGAGAATATGGAACCCTACTTTTGCAGGAAATTGACAAAGGGCACCATCTGAACCAACTGATGGACAGTAGCTGTACAAAGCTCAGTAAGTAATCATCACAAGATGGTGATTATTATGGTGTTGATGATAGTAATAATAGTAACAAGAGAAAAAATAAATACGTGTTCTCTTACATTATTGAATAGATATTTTAATAAACCTTTCTGGATTATAAGGATTGAGTATCTGTTTTTTCACACTGGAATTGTTGCATTTATGGACTTGCTCTGGGTGTGATGTTCTGGCTCATGTTAACAGACTTGAGGAGACTTTTTTTTTAAAACTTTATTTTGTATTGGAGTATAGCCGATTAACAATGTTGTGATAGTTTGAGGTGCACAGCAAAGCGACTCAGCCATATATATACATGTATCCATTCTCCCCCAAACTCCCTCCCATCCAGGCTGCCACATAACACTGAGCAGAGTTCCCTGTGCTATACAGTAGGTCCTTGTTGGTTATCCATTGTAAATATAGCAGTGTGTACATGTCAATCCCAAACTCCCTAACTATCCCTTCCTCCATCCTTCCCCCTTGGTAACCATAAGTTCGTTCTCTAACTCTATGAGTCTGTTTCTGTTTTGTAAATTCATTTGTATCATTTCTTTTTAGATTCCACACATAAGGGATATCATATTGTTACGATATTTCTCTTTCTCTGTCTGACTTCACTCAGTATGACAATCTCTAGGTCCATCCAAGTTGCTGCAAATGGCATTCTTTCATTCTTTTTTATGACTGAGTAATATTCCATTTATCCATTCATCAGTTCATGGACATTTAGGTTGCTTCTGTGTCCTGGCTATTGTAAACAGTGCTGTAATGAACATTGGGGTGCATGTATCCTTTCGGACCATGGTTTTCTCTGGATATATGCCAAGGAGTGGGATTGCAGGGTCATATGGTAGTTCCATTTTTCGTTTTTAAGGAACCTCCATACTGTTCTCCATAGTGGCTGTACCACTTTACATTCCCACCAACAGTGTAGGAGGGTTCTCTTCTCAAGGAGAACTTTTTTTAACATTTAAAAAAAAATTTTTTTCTTTGTTGTTTATCTGTCTTATATATAGTAGTTTGTATCTGCTAATCCCAAAGTCCTAATTTATCCTTCTTCCCTTTCCCTTTTGGTAACCATGAGTTTGATTTCTATGTCTGAGTTTGTTTCTGTTTCATAAAAGTTCATTTGTGTCTTATTTTAGATTCCACATATAACTGATATCATATGGCATTTGTCTTTTTCTGTCTGATTTACTTCACTTCGTATGATCGTCTGTAGGTCCATCCTAGTTGCTGCAAATGCCATTATTTTTTCAATTTATGGCTGAGTGTTATTTCACTGTATATATGTACCACATATATTTATCCAGTCATCTGTAGATGGACATTTAGGCTGCTTCTGGGTCGTGGCTGTTGTAAGTGGTGCTGCTATAGAGGAGAACTTCTTTGTGAACTTACAGACATTGCCAATTATTTCATAGGATGACCTCTTTATGAGTACTCCCTGAAAAAATTTCTTTCTGGATTTGTTTTTGAATTCCTGAACTTACAGAAACTATTTTTTAAACAAAATCTTCCAAAAATACCATGCTTAACATAACTCAAGAAACATATAAGAATATCCTCTGCTATCTCAAAGTATTATCGGAAATCCTGGCCAATTATTAAAGAAATGGGAGTAAATAGGAAGATTAGGAGGGAACCATTTGCTATTAGCAAATAATAAAATTATTTCTATAAAGTCCAGCAAAATTTGAGAATTTGAGAAAAGAAATGAAAATTCAGGAATATCTGGATAGATGATTAACTTATGAAATAAATAGTATTCCTCTATACCAGAAATAATCAACTTGATAAATTAACAGACCTTACCAAAACTTCTATGAAGACTTTATTCAAAAAAGGACATCTAGCTAACGTGTGTGACAGAGCAGAAGATATTTAAAATGTCCAAATTTGATAAGACTTTAATAATTATGTGCAATTCCTGTAAACCAGCAAGAAAGACATTACAGCCAGTAGAAAAAGATATAATATATAATAGAATAGAATAGAATGTGATATATGAGTACATTTTAATAATTATCACTGGATGAAAAAGAAGAGGATGATGTCTAGAACAATAACATTTGTATGAATTAAAACAAGCAAAACCAATATTATATGTTTCAGAAGTATATAAAATATTAAAATGCACACCTGTGGGAAAAAGGAAGGGAATATTAGGGATCTCTGCTGACAGGGAAAAATATAATGGAAAAAATGAGAGAGGATTGTCCATGGCCTGAGGGAGATAGTGTTCCTTGTTATATTTCTATATAGGAATATATTTAATTCCTTTCTCTGCAGTAGGAGGTAACAGAAAAGTGAACTGAATACCTACCAGTGGCTGGTAAAACAAAACAAAACCAAGGAATTAATTTTATGTGAATTTAAGACTCTTTGCTTGACATGAAAGTATATGGAGAACAAAATACCATGACAAAAATGGAGAGGTTGAGGAAAAAAGAAAATGTGTAAAATGCTAGACATACCATCACAATTAAAGACAAAATACATCGGTAATTACAATTAATGTAAATTAACTAAATAGTCCAAATAAAAGAGAAAGATTACTGGCCCAGCTTTAAAAAAAGGAACAACTGCTTACAGTGATGTATTTAATATATTTACCTTTTTCCATAAAATTCAAGGTAAAGAATAGAAAAAAGATGTTAACAGGGAATCATCTGGCTTGTCTGTTTAATTATCACATGAAAGAAAATTTT
This sequence comes from Grampus griseus, assembly GCF_964374135.1. NCBI lineage: Eukaryota > Metazoa > Chordata > Mammalia > Artiodactyla > Delphinidae > Grampus > Grampus griseus. The sequence goes on from NC_139000.1 coordinate 114,443,911, forward strand.
AAAGGGAACAAAAAATTGTTTGAGATGAAGAGAGTTCAGATGAATATAAAAGACTAAAATAGCCAGAAAGAAGATTTTAAAATTTCTATGCATCTAACAAAATAGCATCAAAATATACAAAATGACAGAATTATGACTACAATTAGGAAAATGAATACATAGTACTTTTTATACTTCCTAATAACAATCAAGCAAACAAAAAATTAGAATATTGATTATTCATATAACAGCAATTTTAATATTAATGGTTTATACAGAAAACCACATCCAATGTCAAAGCAACACACGTTCTTTTCTAGCACCCCTAGAACGTTTGTTAAAAGTGGCCGCGTTTGGGGCTTCCCTGGTGGCGCAGTGGTTGAGAGTCCGCCTGCTGATGCACAGGACACGGGTTTGTACCCCGGTCCGGGAAGATCCCACATGCCGCGGAGCGGCTGGGCCCGTGAGCCATGGCCGCTGAGCCTGCGCATCTGGAGCCTGTGCTCCGCAACGGGAGAGGCCGCAACAGTGAGAGGCCCGCGTACCACAAAAAAAAAAAAAAAAAAAAGTGGCCACGTTTATCCACAAAGTAAACTTCAGAGTCCAGTGTCTCATTGTCCATGGCAGTTGTGTTTTGCAGATTTCCACAGATACTGAATGAGTGACCTCAAACCCCTGCTTCTGAGGGAAATGCAGGGCAGGTTCCTGCAAACCTCTGGGTACATTTTTGTCAACTGGTCCACACTTAACCTTGTTTCATGTGTTGTTGTATTTAGTATGTGTTATTATCTGATCATGCTGAGCGCACCCCCAGCAGCTTATGCCTGAGGGACGCGCATATCACAGGAGTCCTGCCCGCAAGGCACATCCCATCCATCCTGGGCTCAGGACACAGCGCAGCTTCGGGACCATTCTGAACAGTGAAATCTCCAACAAAAGACACAAAATGCAAACACCTTGGACCATGAAAAAGACATTTGTTAACATGTGAAAGCAGAAACCAGAAGCCATAGCGGCTCCTTGTTCGCCCTTAATTAGAAATGTGCTTGTCAGGTGACTCTTTTTTCCACCATCTGCGCACATCCATGAATAACCTTGAAAGGACCCTGAGTATTGATTTAGCAAGTAGGCAAATTTGAAAATACAGAATCTGCTAATAGACAGTGTTGTTATAATTTGCACATATGATATAATTAATCAAAGCATAACTAAAGATATCTAAAGATATCTAAATTAATCAAAGGTAACTAAAGATAACTTACAGGTTACAAAAATAATCTTAATTGATATTAGAAAATATGTAAAACTAAAAAATAACAAAATAATATTATATACCATTTAAGTTGAAGGATGAATTTATGGTAGAACTCGGAGGGATATTTATAGCCTTAAATACTTATTTTAGGAACGAAGAAAGGCTAAAAGTGAAGAAGGAGTGAAGGATAGAATTTAAATTAGTTAAAAAATAGTAAAACCAATGAGTATAACAGGAAGGAAATCAAGCGAGGGCAAAAATTAACGAATTAGAAAAAGGAGAGAAAGTAAGATTGAAAAAGCAAGAAGCTGGTGTTTTAGATGAAACACACAAAAAATATTGTCTACAATAAATAACATCACATTCGCGAAGTGGATAAATTCACAGGAAGATATCAATTACTGGCACAAACAGGAAGAAAAGACCAGAATTGATCCATGACATTAAATAAACTTAATCCATAGTAAAACATCTAACAAAAAACATACCATTCCCAGATTGTTTTGCTGGATACTTAAAATGCAAGAAACCATCTAATTCCAGTCTTACCCACGAAGATATCCAGAGATAAAAAAAACAAAGAAGAGGAATCTTGTGTGAGTCAAGCCTTTCAAAGCAAGGCACAAACAGTGTGGGGGAAAAAAAAATTCTGTCATAATGTAGATGTAAAATTCCTAAGCAGAATATTAGCAGACAGTTCTGAGATGATAATATCTGTGATGTAGCAAGTTTGTTTTGAGTTTATCCCAGGAATGCAAGACATTTAATGTTAGATCTTCCCTACCTGATGGAAGTATGGTTAACAAGACTCCCAAGTTGTGTTACATACCCTGCAACCTGTACCTTTGGAAAGTGGCCTTCTTACAAGTCTTGATAGAGATAAATCTTCATATGATAACTGCATTTAGGGGGAGAGGAGGCGTTGCTGAGTGTAGATTCTCCCCTGATTAAGAACTGTCTCCCTCCAGATTACTATACCTAAAATTAGAACCACCTAGGGAATAGACAGGCTGTCTCTCCCCTTAACAAGTTGTGTAGCTAACAAACGACCTGGAGCCTTCTTTTCAGAAACCAACCTTTTCATAAGTAAAAGACCTTTTGCATAGGAGTTTAGGTTCTGTTATATGAGGCCACATCACAGTTAAGAGAAAAAGAAAGTTCATGAAACCAAACAATATCTGGAAAACAAATCACTTTTGGGGGAAAAAAATGGTAATCCATATCTTATCCCTATTAAGCAAAATTAATGATGAATGACATAAATGAATAAACAAACATTATAAACTAGAAGAAAATATAGGTGAATTTCTAGCCTATAGCTAGATGTGGATATTTTTCTAGATATAAGAAAAATTAAAGAAATGACAGAATTGTTTACATTTTTACCAGATAATTGTACCGGATCAAATATCAACTACAACTATAGTAGCCTAAGATTTAATATTTTCAGTATTTTAAGGATCATACGTAGTAATAGAAAGCTATCAAATTCTCATAGAAAAATAAAAGGATTTATCCAGAAATTTCATAGAATTATATCATCATTGCAAATGGTAATAAATTTATGGAAAACCTATTCAGCTTCACGAATAATCAAACAAATCAAAGTAAGAACATAGTATGATTTTAGACTTTCAAATTCAAATAATTATACAATAATAATACCAGGTTTGAAAAGGTATGGTGAAATGAGCCCTGGCAGAAAGGGGGTACTATAAAAATACAGAACTTCTGAAAACCAGATTGCACCAGAAGCCATGGAAACATCTTAGTCTTTAACTTAGTATTACCACCTCTGAGCATATATTTAAATTACTAATCATAAAACCACAAAATTATTATTAAACACAGGTGTTCATTGAAGAAAAAAAATATGCCAAAGGAAATTGGAGAAAACCTACATGTCCAATAACATGGGAATGGATAAATGAAGTATGTGTCGTTTTCAGTGAAGCCATTAAATTATATTTTAGGAATATTAAGTACTACATATAAAAAACAAAGTATTTATGGAAGACCCCAGTTATGTTACTGCATCCATATCAATATTTATTTCTCCAAGAAAAAGTAATTTTCCAGAATACTGTACATACTAATCAACAGATTTTGTTATCTAAGACAACAGAATATTTTTTTCTTTATGCATTTATACTTTGTCTAAATTTTCCAAATCATGAAATGTTTTTATTTTGCACAAAGGGGTAAATTTATTAATGAATTAAAATTATTTTAAATTCAGCGGTGGACCTCTAATATTATACTTTCAGCGTAGACACGTATTTTCTAATCAGATGAAGGTGAATTTATTATAAATCTTCCTGATGTTTTTAAGTAAAAGAAGGATCAAAACAAGATGTACTTTGCTGTAAATCATATAATTCTGTATGCATAGCATATTTAAATCATTCATTATACTCTTTAAAGAACACTGCACATGGAGCTATAATAGTCGAAATTCTCTTCTCAATACACTGATCCTCCTAGGAATTTGTCTTGTATTTACAGACACCCTACCTTTGTCTTGCTAACTTACTACAGTTATTGGTTTGATTAGTTAATAATGGATAATCACAATAAGAAGAATTTAATATGTCTTTACTACATTTTATAACTTGATGCTTTGCAATCTTATGAAATATTTAGGAGATGTGTTATTACACCCAAGGTTTTGGGGTTTTTTTTAAAGGAAGAAAAGCCTACATGTACGTGTGTGTGTGTGTGTGTGTGTATAGTGTGTATGTATATACACATTAATGCTACACGCCTAAGTAGTTGTAAAACAAATTTAAGCTGGGTGTCTGATTCCTAGCCACAGAGACATGCTAAAGTGGAATAGTACCAATTATGTAAAGATACTATGTGGCCACACATTGGAAATGATACTGTAAATGGAATCGTAGCATGGACATAAAAGTTCTGGGGCAGATGGGAAGTGGCTGTTGGAAGATCTCACAGGAAAAATAAAGAAATGGTAAAGACCTAGTTAACACTCATTGTCACTTGCTCTACCTGCTAGTTAAGGGGAAGTCAGCATCCCTCACCCTCAGGAAGAAAAATGTATTAGGTGCTGTTGATAGAAGCGTCTTACAGACGCATATGGCTACTCAGGAAGATTATGTGATTTACGCAATTTTTCATACCAAACAAGCACAGCATATAATTTCAAAAGAGAATTTTTCAAATGTTTAAGGTTGATATTATTTTGTAATATAAGATGTAAAGTTAATTTCCCAACTAATTTTTAACCAAATTGGCTATTTTCTCTTAACTCTTCAAATATTCTGTCACTTGCACACCAACCCCTGAGCTTAACAGGTATTTCCTCTTTATGTTATTTTCCATTTATTTTGTCTTTCCATGTGTTTCGGGTGCTTTTCACGGTTCTGCTGCTTCCCCCCTTCCTTTCCCTTCCAAGACTCCTCCCTCTGCGGAACCTCCAATCTCCCAAACCACAGAGGACGGATCCTGTGCGCCGAGCAGGAAACCCACCTCCCACCTGCTTCTCTAATCATGTACTCCTTTTCTCAGCTTCTATGTCTGGCTTTTGAGGGGTCTGAAGCAACCCCAGCCTCCTGGCTGCACGAACTCCCTGAGTTCCACACACACCGAGGGCTCCCCTGGTCCTGGAGATTATGGCCCCATGCACAGGGGACCAGGCACTACAGGTCCAAGGGGGGCACATTTGCTGGTACATCCTTCCCAGCTGCCTCAGTCCTGTGATGATCCAGCCTTGGGACCCAGTCTGGCTCTGGCTCCAGGGATGTGACACCAGCCGGAGTCCAGAGGGACACGGGGACGGAACAGTATGTGGGGGTTTTCCCAAGGAAGCTGATGGAGTCACAGTGGCACAAGCAGATCTTCCTAATCGGGAGAAGCGGAAGGCGCAGGTCCGGCAGAATCCCAGGCCTGACCCGGTTGGAGGGGCCCCAGCATCTCCCCGAGCTGTTACTGGCCCACGTCCCCAGGGAAATCCCATCAAGAAAGCCCACACCAGGGACGGTGGACTTGACCCTACAGACAGGTGGACAGCTGCCTCTCGGAAACCCCAGGCTATAGTAGGTGACAAGCCAGGTCCGGGGGCCAGTGCTGCTGGGAGGGGTCGCATGATAGGGCCCAGGCTGGGGGGGCCAGTGCGAACCCAACACCACGAAGGAAGGCGCCTAACTTTGCTGAACTTACTGCTCAAGGCAATTGTGGCCTAATTTTCAAACATCAATTGAAGTGAGAGGTTTGCCATATTAAAAGTCCTGAGCTAGAGTTTTCGAGTGGAATTCAGTAAAGTAGGATTTGCTTTTATTGAAGTATCTGTATGTAGGTGAAAATGTTTATAGTGTTTCTAGTAAAGGAAGTTGAGAAAGGCATGGAGAACAGAGCTTGGATGGGGAGGGAGGGAAGTAGGTGGGGTGAGGGAGGGCAGGGGGGAGGGAAGGAGAGAGGGAGGAGGAGAGAGAGTTTGAAGAACTGACTGTTGCTTTACCACCTGAGCGAAGACCCTTCCTTGACTCTGGGTAACCTTCAGGACACTCTTAGCCAAGTATTCAGTTTTACTCATCACCCTTCAGAAGTCGTGCTCTGTGGGACTAATTCAAAGCGAGCTAATCCATGGCCTGATGCATTTCTGGGAAGGTCTGTTAGTAGACGGTTTCCTAGTGGACTTTGAATCAGGACTTTGGATAATCCCGGTGGTGGTTTCATTCTCAGAAGACCTGGTGACTCCAGCTACTTGCCCAGGGAACCAGAACCCACAATGGCCAGTTGAGACCCTTTGTGTTAAGATAGTTACCTGTAGGGGCTTCCCTGGTGGCGCAGTGGTTGAGAATCCGCCTGCTGATGCAGGGGACATGGGTTCGTGCCCCGGTCCGGGAAGATCCCACGTGCCGCGGAGCAGCTAGGCCTGTGAGCCGCAACTACTGAGCTTGTGCGTCTGGAGCCTGTGCTCCGCAACAAGAGAGGCCGCGATAGTGAGAGGCCCGCGCACCGTAATGAAGAGTGGCCCCCGCTCGCCGCAACTAGAGAAAGCCCTCGCACAGAAATGAAGACTCAACACAGCCAAAAATAAATATAAATAAATTAATTAATTTAAGAAATAGTCACCTGTAATCATACCCAAAATTATAATTTTATTCCACACTTCATGTTGTCTCTAGAAAGGACAGGAAGTTACCAAACCCACATTGTGCGAGAATTCTGAGGTTTGTAATGAAAGTAATGTAAACCTGGAGCTCTCTTTTCTCTGTGTGTGTGTGTGTGTGTGTGTGTGTGTGTGTGTGTGTGTGTGTGTGTGTGTGTGTGTGTGTGTGTGTGTGTGTGTGTGTGTGTGTGTGTGTGTGTGTGTGTTGGGGGGGTTGGAGCTCCGCCCACCCTGAGCCTGGTGAAGCCCTTGCTTTCCTGTGGTTGAGGGGATGTCTTGCTGCCCCTGCTCCCCTCCCGATCGTGTATTGATCTGGATTCTCTTGGGCACCAGGGTGTTTGTAGGTTGTGTGCCCCCTTCACTCAGGGATTTTACACAACTTAGGTGACTTATCAGTCCTGTTTGCAGCACTTAGACGCCGACACTAGCTTGTTCACTGTTTGAGGTCTGTTTTTCTCACTCCCAGGAATTATTTCTACAACATGGTGAATGCAGTTGCTCCCCTGGAGCTGTCTGTCTCTCTCTCTGCCTCTCCCTGTCTCTGCCTCTATCTCTATCCCTGTCTCTGTCTCTGTCCTTGTCTCTGTTTCTCTCTCCCTGTCTCTGTCTCTATCTCTCTGTCTCTTGTCTCTCTCCCTTGTCTCTATCTCTCCCTATCTCTGTCTCTGTCTCTTTCTCCCTCTCGCTCTCTCTCTCTGTCTCTCTCTCTGTCTCCCTGTCCCTCTCTCCTTCTCTCTGTCTCTCTGTCTCTGTCTCTCCCCTTTCTTTTGTCAAGCTGTTTTCCACGTTTTCCCTTAAAGTTAGTTTGAACACTCTTTGATGCTAAATTCCTTCGGCTGTAGAAACTTTGCAGATTATACTTGAGAACACCTCCACCTCCAGGAGATGAGGGCCTCAGGGTGGTTAACAAAGACGTCTCACGGTGAGCATCACCGACGTAGCCCAGCGGTGTTGGTGCTGGTGTGAGTCTGCCCTCGATGGTCTTGCAGATTCGCTGCCAGCAGGTCGTCTCCATTCCCACTCAGCGCTTTTCATGTGACCTGCCACCTGCCGTACCTGACTCATGAGGACAGGCTGTCACACCTTGCTGCCCAGGTGAATGGACTGCAGTGTTACCAGAATCTCTCGTGTTCCACTGGCATCTTTATAAGGTGAATATTAGCCTCTGTCCTTAGTCTAAATAGGTCACGCTTGCTCTTCCAAAAGATACTGGTACTTAATCCTCAACTCTAATACATTTGTGATGCACTTTCTTGACAGGTTACTTATACAAAGTGAGACCCTTCTACTGTTGTTGGCTGTGTAGGTTTTTCCTAGACTAAGAGTCTCTGGAAAGTGGCATTTTCAAATTCAGAGCCCTGTTTTAGAAGATGTGTCCTGTTTAGTAACAGGACCCCCCTGGGTGCTAATTATCCATGAAGCATTCCCCTTCTGATCTTTCCTTACAAAGAAAAATTATAGTTTTACTGTGTTTCCAAGGCACACGGGATAAATCACCCAACAGTTGTATTCCAGATGGTATTATAAGGCATGATTTTTTAAAGGAAAAGCTCCTATTACTAGCACGTGTGTGCGATTAAGGATATCATAATGTTACAGTACTAAAAATAGTCACTATTTGTCATATATTGTATGTATTGTTTGTCAAATATTACTTGAATTTTCCCAGGCCAGTCTGTTTTCTTTGTAATTATTGACTAAGAAGGGTATAGACATCTGTGTGATTTTAAACTCAAGTAAACCTAATACAAAGTAATTTCTCCCACAGAGTAGATGTGCCTAAGATGTAAATCTCTGTCAGAGATAATACTGATGGTTATTTTCATATCTGTATACCATCCAAGGCCATCTATATGTATATGTTTATTCATATCTACGTCTATATAATATGTATACATATAGCATATATATATATAGTGTGTACATACATATATATATATATAACATTTATTAATGCTCACAATACACAGAGGTAAGCAGGGAGTAAATACTGTACTTCTATATTTCATTTTTTTTAATAATTACTCATTTTTTTTGCTTATGCAATATCTCTGCTGGTAGTTCTACTCTGTCTTCTTTTTTATTGACGTATAATTGACTTACAACACTATGTTACTTCCAGGGTACAACATAGTGATCTGATATTTCTGTACCTTACAAAATGATCACCATGATGTCTGGATACCATCTGTCACCGTACAAAGTTATTAAAATATTATTGACTATCTGCTGCACACATATCACTGTCACTTCTTTATTTTGTGACTGGAGTTTCATACCCCTTGGTCTCCATCACCTATTCACTCATCCCCCCACCCTCCCTCCTCTCTGGCAACCATCACTTTCTTCTTGGGTATCTATGAGTCTGCTTCTGTTTTGTTATGTTTGTTCCTTTGTTTTGTTTTTTAGATTCCACATGCAAATGAAATCATACAGTATTTGTCTTTCTTTGTCTGACTTATTTCACTTAGCATAATACCCTCTAGATCCACCCATACTGTCCCAAATGGCAAGGTTTCATCCTTTTCTATGGCTGAGTCATATTCCATTGTATGCATACTTCATCTTCCTCATCTGTTCATTCATCCATGAGCACTTAACTTGTTTCCATATGTTGGCTATTGTGAGTAAAGGTGCAGTGAGCATGGGGTGAATGTATCTTTTGAAATTTCCGTATTTCTAGTTGTGGCCTTTTCTGTTTAGAGAAGTCCCTTTAACATTGATTTTAAACTTATTTCATGGTGCTGAACTCTTTTAGCAATTGTTCGTCTGTAAAACTCTTTATCTCTCCTTCCAGTCTGAATGATAGCTTTGCTGGGTAGAATATTCTTGGTTGTAAGTTTTTCTCTTTCATCACTTTGAATATATTTTGCCCTTCCCTTCTGGCCTGCAACATTTCTGCTGAAAAGTCAGTTGGTAGACTTCTGGGATTTCCCTTATATATAACTAGCTGCTTTTCTCTTGTTGCTTTTTTTAAAAAGTAAATTTATTTATTTATTTGGCTGTGGTGGTTCTTCGTTGCTGCGTGCGGGCTTTCTTTAGTTGTGGTGAGCAGAGGCTACTCTTCATTGTGATGTGAGGGCTTCTCATTGTGGTGGCTTCTCTTGTTGCAGAGCATGGGCTCTAGGTGCGTGGGTTTCAGTAGTTGTGGCACATGGGCTCAGTAGTTGTGGCTCATGGGCTCTAGAGTGCAGGATCAGTAGTTGTGGTGCATGGGCTTTGTTGCTCCATGGCTTGTGGTATCTTCCCGGACCAGGGCTCAAACCCGTGTCCCCTGCATTGGCAGGCGGATTCTTAACCACTGCACCACCAGGGAAGTCCCCGTCTTGTTGCTTATCTTTAATTTTTCCCATTTTAATTACAATGTGTCTTGGCGTGGACCTCCTTGGGTTTATTTTGTTTGGGACTCTCCATCGCTCCTGGTTCTGGATGTCTGTTTCCTTCCCTAGATTACAGAGTTTTTCAGGTATTATTTCTTTAAATAAATTCCCTGCCCCTTTCTTTCTCTCTTCTCCTTCTGGGACCCCTACAGTGTGAATGTTAGCATGCTTGATGTTGTTTCAGTGGTCTCTTAAACTATCCTCATTTTTTTAAATTCGCTTTTCTTTTTTCTGTAGTGATTGGGTGATTTCCGCTACTCTGTCTTCCAGTTGGCTGATCTGTCCCTCTGCATCATTTAATCTAATATTGATTCCGTTTAGTGTATTTTTTATTTCAGGGATTGTATTCTTCAGCTTTGTTTGGGTCTTCTTTGTATTTTCTAACTCTTTGTTAATCTTCTCACCCTGTTCATGCATTCTTCTCCCAAGGTTGTTGAGCATCTTTATGATCATTACCTTGATCTCTTTATTAGGCAGGTTGTTTATCTTCACCTTGCTTAGTTCTTCTTGGGTCTTGTTCCTTTGTTTCAAATATATTCCTCTATCATCTCATTTTGCCTACTTTTCTTTGTTTATTTCTGTGTATCAGGTAGGTGCACTACATTTCCTGATCTTAGAGGAGTGGCCTTTAGTAGGAGGCATCCTATGCCTCCCAGCAGTGCACTCCCCTCTGGTCACCAGAGCTACAGGCTCTGGAGGTGGCCCCTGTGTGGGCTGAGTGGACTTTTCTGTTGTGGTAGGGCCAACTTCTGTGAGCAGTCTGGTAGGTGGGGTGGCTCCCCACTCTGTAAACCACCATGACCTGCATCCTGCTGTGGCGGCCGCCAGCTGTTTGTAGAGGTTAGCCCAGGGTCTTCCTTCTCCACCATGTTCCTACTCTGTCTTCTTGTAAAATGTCTGAATTATTGCATTTTCAATTTAAGTAGATGACCCTCATGTCACATATATTGTACTTCGTATTAATACAAAATATTTGCAGGGGGTTTCAATCTGCCTCTATTTTATATTCACTAAAGAAATATATTGAATGCTGGGTAACACTGGCAGATATAGTTTTGAGAAAGGTGTAAATATATTCTTCTCCAAGAATCCACAGGCTATACAACCTGTACATAAATACTGTGATAAAAGGTGAGGACAAAGGAGTGCCATGAAAACGATGGAGATTAAGTTCTATGGCAGTTCAGGAGGAAATGGGATGAGTTAGCCTTTGGTACCGACCAAAGATTACATATTGAGATAGAAGCATGAGGAACAAAGACAGAGCAAGGAACCTGATCAAATTAGTAGCATTGGGCTTCCCTGGTGGCACAGTGGTTGAGAGTCCGCCTACCGATGCAGGGGACACGGGTTCGTGCCCCGGTCCAGGAAGATCCCACATACCGCGGAGCGGCTGGGCCCGTGAGCCATGGCCACTGAGACTGCGCATCCGGAGCCTGTGCTCCGCAACGGGAGAGGCCACAACAGTTAGAGGCCCGCGTACCGCAAAAAAAAAAAAAAAAAATAGTAGCATTAAGATTTCACAAGGAGTTTAATAAAATACGGAGACTCCCAAATTCTGAGAGGAATGTTTATATTGATGCTGTCAGACTGCCTCCCAGATGCTAATAACTACATATTTGGCATTAAATTGGATCTGAAGTGGCCGGTGGGTGTGTTGGAAGAAATCACATTCAATTAAGAGGTATCTATCAAGTGCTTTGCCCACATGTGCGTTGGGCTAGATGCTACAGGAATACAGATAAGTATGTATTTTCTGTTGCTACATAATTATTAATGCCCAAATAAAAATATGCTAAAAGAATTGTTACTAAAGAGTTGTTACTCCTGGCTTAGTTCCATTTATGGGCTGTAAGCTGAAGAGAGTATACTTTGTTGTGATATCATTCCCAAGGTACATGTAAAAGGAAAACATAGTTATGACAAAATGGGGTGGTACAGATCACTCTTACTTGGTAAACTGGGCCATCACCTAACCATAGACAACAGATCTCTGAAGAGCTGTAGTGAGCACGTCTGTGGAGAATTCCTACCCTGATTCCTCTGCCTATGACCGTATAACTTGAAAGATTTTATGTTTGGAGCTACTAGCCATAAAAGGAAAGAGAATAATTTATTTGTGACACTTCTCCTAAAAGTTACCTTTTTTCTTAGTGTCTTCAAACTACCTGTGAGAGGAAAGTTAGGGACTTCCCCGGCTGTCCAGTGGTTAAGACTTCGCCTTCCAATGCAGGGGGTTCGATCCCTGGTCAGGGAGCCAAGATCCCACATGCCTCACGGCCAAAAAACCGAAACATAAAACAGACGCAGTATTGTAACAAAAATTCAATGAAGACTTTAAAAATGGTCCATGTCAAAAAAATCTTCCAAGAAAAAAAAAGGTAAATTCAAATTCAACTTTTAAGTTTTCTCCCAAGTTTTACCTCCATTGCAGGAGAGATTACTCTGAGATTCCCATTTATGGTTATTTCTTGACAAGTTTGGGTCCACGGCATACTGGACCTCAGTCACGGGTGGGGAGAAAGTCTGGTTTCACCCCAGACACATGAAATGTTGAAGGTAGAGCACCAGGACTTTCTAGCTGATTCGTGTAGATTCTCTCAAGGTCTGTGTCCAGACTCCTCCCCCTCTTACGCTGCTGGCTGTACCCCCATCTGGTACAGGCGTGCACACACACACCCCCACCTTGTGAATGCTGCTCAGAGGTAGGGCCTAAGCCTGGGGACGGTGCCGTGGGGACCACGCTCCCTGGGGTGCAGTGCCTTTCCCTCTGACCTCCGAGTGGAGGACCTGCCACCTGCATGAGTAAACTGAAAAACCACAGAGGAGAGCAGCTAGACTCTTGAAACTTTAAAAGGCAGTCTTTTGTATGATATCGCTTACCCATTTTAGGGTCAGAAGAAGAAATCAGTGCGTCTGGTTGATGGATTTATTCTTGAAACCTGCCCAAGTATGGCTGCCAGATGATTCAGTGCTCTGTATCTGTTTAGTGGAGCAGACATAGCAATCTAGCCATGGACGCGCAGAGTTGGAAAATCAAGCCGCCCAAGAGGAATGCTGCCTTAGGGCGTATGTGAATGCAGCTCAGTTACTTTTCATTGACATAATAACGGGCAAGGTACTCTTTCCGCTAATCTGTCCTCAAGTCTTCTCCACTAGCACGTACATCTCATGAGGAGAGGTGCTGTGTTCCACCCCTGGAAGAGTGCTTCTGCAGGCCAGCAGTATGAGGACCAGCTGGAAAGTGTTAGGAGCGTGTCAGGACTAGAAATGCGAGTTCTTGTGCCCCTACCCCACCTACTCTGGCAGAACAATTTGTGTTTTAACAGACCCTCCAGGTGATTCTAAGCATGACGTTCCTGCACGTGGTAGATGCAGATCAGGACTTGTTGAAGGACCGAAGGGAAGGGAAGTGCAGAGCAGTGGCAGGGAGTAGGGATCGCGTTTCTGGTTTTTCCCCCGTGTGTATGCAAAATACCGACGAAAGGCACTTCTCTTACAGCAAGGGTTTTGGGGATGTATACAAGGAATAACTGGCCTGACTTAGTAAGACACATAGTTTGCTCTACGTGGGAAAATGCTGGTTAAAATCTCAGCGTGATCGAGAGCCGAGTCTAACCTGTGTCCTCAGTGAGCATGTGCTCCGGGCGAGAACACACTTGCTTTGTACAGGTAGGCAGCCGTTGAGCGCTTGTCTCATTATTTGTGTGTTATGGGTGGTTGTGAACTCGGATGTCATTTCTTTTGATTTTGTGAATGCGTGTTTTTAACTTCTAAAAGATCGTTATGCCACATTTCTCAAACAGTGGGTGGTAAGTGTATAAAGATTTGCCTGAGCGCCCAGAGCCAGTGACCGGCTGGTGGCACCTGAGGGTCAGCCAGCCTCATTTTGTGGCTGCTACCGTGTGTCTTCTGTGCGGTCTAGTCAGCTCTGTCAGCGACTCGTGTGGTCTTTTCAGTTTGTGGAATCCTCTTTGCTACGTAACTGCAAATGGAAGGCACGTTTGCTGCGTCTGAAATTTTCCAGCGTATCTCTCCCTTCAGTCCTCACCTTCCCATTTACACAATTGTTTCAGCAACACAGTTTGATAACATAATTTTTTTAGGAATTCAATTCTTAAGTTATACCCAAATAGCATGTAATATGCTAACTAGAATGCACAGTGTGCAAATACTATTGACAGAAATATTGAAATGAATTGTAGCTGATGGCGAGACCATATGTCTTTTATAACTTTTCCTATTAGAGTCAGAAAATCCAATTTTTTGGAAGTATTTAGGTATTTCTTAATTCTGCTCAGTGAACAGAGCTGAGCAAACAGTACCAATCCTAATCTGTTAGTTAAATCAGGATTTAGACAATGGAAAATAGATTATATTTGTGTTCCAAATAAATCACATCTTTATTCAGAGCAGGGTGTGGACAGATTACCCTGGTAAAGTGCTGCTGGGGAACAGAGTGAGTGTCAGAAACCTCTTCTGGCCCCAAGAATTGGCACAAAATGGAGCTTGAATGCACTGAGACTTCTAACATCCTTTGCTCTGCTGATAGAGGACGGTTCTGTCCTTGTTTGGGGAGGGAAGGTTTGTTTATGAGTAAGTTCAGTGCACCCACAAGCTCCGAAAAAGACATAGTCCTCTGAAAGAGTAGTCTCTCATATTAGAGGACCTCGGCATGTGGAAAACATTTTACACTGCGTAATATTTAAATTTCATCTATATGTTAGGAAACTGATGTGAATAATTTAGAAAATGGCCTTATCCTCATTCTTACAGTAAAATAATTCTTCTATTATATTACATTTGACCTTGAATTTCTCATATTGCTGGTTTTATTTTAGTGCCTCTCCTATCAGTGTTTTGTGTACTGTATAAATAAAACTATACAGTTTAATTTTTAGAAATACTAGCAACCTATTTCAATATCCAACTGGATAAAATTTAAAATACCTCATAGAATTTTAGATTTTCTTTCGCGGGAAGGGGGTGGAGGTTGTGACTTTGGAGATGATCTAAGCTCTTTATTTTGTAAAAGAAAGAAAAAACAACTTATAAAAATAAAAAGTAACCAGCCCAGAGATTGAGGTTGGAACCCAAATCTATCTACATCTAGTCCAAAGATATTTCCACTAATTCAGATTTTTAGAAGCAGACTGTATACTTTTTTTTTTTACAGTTACGTATGTTTTCAAATCTACCATAAAATTTCACGATCATGATTTTTGCTGTATTTCGAGTCTTTACTTCATTGTGTCACAGCGGGCTCCACAAAGTGCATACCTCTTTCCTTTTCCCTAAAATAAATTCCAGATTGTTTAGCTTCACAGTCAAGGTTCTTAAAAGTCCAGGCCCCACCCGTATTGCAACATTATTGCATAGAACTTTCATCCCATTCAAATCTGTTTACTGTTATTAAAACATAGCAAATCAGCCACCATGGATGCCACCTCACACCCATTGGGAGGACTGCTGCTGCAAAAAAAGAAAAAAAAATACAAATTTTGGTGAGGATGTGGGGAAATTGGAAACTGGAAGTTGGTGGTGGGAATGTAAATTGGTGCAGCTGCTGCGGAAAAGGGTATGGAGGTTCCTCAAAAAATTAAAAATAGAACCACCTGTGATCCAGCAGTTCCACTTTGGGCATATTCCCAAAAGAATTTAAAGCAAGGTCTGAAAGAGATATTTGTACACCCGTGTTCACAGCAGCATCGTTCACGATGGCCAGGAGGTGGAAGCAACCCAGGTGACCATTGACAGATGAATGAATAAACACAATGTGGTTTATACAAATAATGGAACATTATTCATCAGTTAAAAAGAAGGAGGTTCTGACGCAGGCTACAACACAGATGACGCTTGAAGACATTTTGCTGAGCGAGATAACCCATCCCAGAGAGACAGATACTGCCTTGACCCACTAACATGAAGTGGCTGGAGCATGGACATAGAGAAAGTAGATAGCGGGCTCCAGGGCTGGGGGTGGCGGTCCTAGTGATTAACGAGGATGAGTTTACAGATTTGCACGGTGACAGCATTTTGGAGATCTGTTCCTCAGCAGTGTAAATGTACTTAACACTACTGACCTGTACACTTAAAAATGGTTAAGATGTTAAATTTTGTGTGTATTTTTCCACCATTTTTAAAAATAACAAATGAATAGATATCTTTTTAATGTTGTATCTGTGTCTGAATGAGGGCTCTTTAACATTCCTGCCCTTTCACGAAGCTTTCTCTGAGAAAACAAATATTGAAAGTTCTTCCACTAATTGTGTATGTGATTAGTGATCTCTCCTGTGGGGGACACACAGCCCAGTGTGCGTAGAACAACCCACTGCAATAATACAGAACACGCAGTTTTGCAATTTCATTTATTTTATATTTTTACTAAGGCAGCAGTTACCATCGCCTTAATATGAACTATTCAGCTTGACAGGTGTCTGTGCACATATGGTTAAATTTGAATCTCATGTATAGAAACAGGCAGAACGGATACAGAAGTTTGGTGAGGCCGAGAACAGCCCTGCGTATCGGTTGTTTACACCGGCTCTCAGGCTCACCTTGAAAAACCCGTGTCTCACTTCCGCCGTCAAGGTATAGCCTCCACGGCGACAGGGCCTGCGCTTTAGGTACTTGCATATTTCTAATTCTGTACCTGTGTGAAGTTTTTTACAATCTTGATAAATGTTGACCTCTTAACTTAGGCCATTTCTTGAGTCCTCAAAAAAAACGCAGCCTGTGTCTGTGCTGATGGTAACTACAGAAGAGCAAGTGAGGACGTGTTACTCTGCCTTTTGGAAGAGGAGGACCCCGGGGACCCGGTCAGCAGTGACCTGTGTCACAGTGTGGGGAGCGAGACGCCCTTGGGAGCAACAGCACCAGGACAAAGGGGGACAGCAGCCTGCAGGGCGCGACATTCCGCCCTGAACCCAGCAGGCGCCCCCACTCCCCACGCGCCACCGGGAGCCCATCGTGCACCCCCGCCTCCCCGCGCGCCCCCGGGAGCCCACCGTGCACCCCCCCCCCCCTGCGCGCCCCCGGGAGCCCACCGTGCGGGCTGGAATGGCATCTCCTGTTTGCGGCCCTGCACAAGGGCAGTAGTGTAGCCGCCTTCCTTCAGAACAAACACAGATATCGAGTGTGAGGGTGCTTTTCATCCACCTGCTGGTTTTGAGGTCAAGTGCTCCTTTGAGAAAGTGTCAGCCTGGAACACTCAGCTTACAGCGGTCCCCACGTGGTTCAAACCGGAGCGCTCTCCTAGCGTGCTCAAGGAAGCATTTGTGTTGACCTGAGTCTTTGTGTTGTATTTCACGTCTCAGAGCATTTCAGAACATCACTGTGTAACAGGAAGAATTCTGCCCGCCTTAGGGCCGGACAGTTCAGGAAGCTGCAGACCCTGGCAGGGAGGGAATGGCGCGCAGGCGTTGGAACTTGTTTTCCCTTGTTTTTTTTTTTTTTTCAAGAGTCAAATAAATACAAGTTCTCTGGGTCTTTCCCAGGCCTGTACTGGTGCATCTATGCTGCTGTCATTTTGAAGAGTTAAGTGAGCAAAACTCTACTCTGTTTTCCAGCAGTTTGTTAACTTTTAGTTTGAATTTTTTTTTTTTTTTTTTGGCTGCGTTGGGTCTTCCTTGCTGTGCCTGGGCTTTCTCTAGTTGCCTCGACTGGGGGCTACTCTTCCTTGCGATGAGCGGGCTTCTCATTATGGCGGCTTCTCTTATTGTGGAGCACCAGCTCTAGGTGTGTGCAGGGTTTAGTAGTTGCAGCACGTGGGCTCAGTAGTTGTGGCGTGGGTTCTAGCACGCAGGCTCAGTATTTGTGGAGCACAGGCTTAGTTGCTCCGCGGCATGTGAGATCTTCCCAGACCATGGCTCGAACCCGTGTCCCCTGCATTGGTAGGCGGGTTTTTAACCACTGTATCACCAGAGAAGTCCCATAACAGATTATTTTTTAATTTTTTTATGGAAAGCTGAAAAAAATGACAAAATACTGTTAATGTTGGGATATGAGTAGCTGAATGCTTGTTATATTTTGCTTACACTGTTTTGTGGTTAAAACTCCCAGGAAAAAGCAAAACTCAAAAAGCTGAGGAGAACTGAGTTAGCTGTGATGCCAGATTCAGGATACAGGGGGTCATCACTTCAGCTACTCTTCTTTACTAGATGCAGACAACCTGAGAGAAGAACCAAGAACATAGCTTACAGTGAAGTGTCACTGGGCTTAGATTGAGAGTTAGCATAAGAGTACACTTTCCTTAAGGCATTGCAAAGGATTCAGTAATGAATCAGCCTTCTTTGCAGGAATGTTTATATTGTATCAAGAATTTCCTCTGGTTGATGAATAAAGGATAAACAGTGTTTAAAATCCACAAAGGCATAGCTTGCTGAAGCCAACCGTAGAACAACTGCAAGGTAACTAACAAATTATTTAAGAAATAGTTACACAGGAAGAGAACAGAGAAAGTTTCCATATGGATAATTGAGAAATGAAGCCTAGTTTCACATTGGCTATTCCGTTTTGGCCCTTTTTGAATAGTTTAAGACACAACATTAAAAAATAACCTCCAATGTTGAAAAAATATATAAAGGAATTGTTTTCTTTCCTTAGGTAACTCCTACTTGAATATTATCCTTCATGTTTTCAAGGGAATGCTGAAATTACTGTTGACATTATAAGTGTTCTTGGTTTCCTGAATTCTGAAAATAGAATGGACAAGAATTTTTGGACATTATAAATAATATTTTATAGAAGTTTAAAGTATAGGGAGAAATAATCTCAGTATGGATGATTTTTAGTTCCACATGTCCTAAGGTGTAAATTAATGTCGCCAGTTAGTTCAGAAGCCTTTCCTATCCTACATCTCCAACAGTTTTATATTATAGATAAATGAATGACATCATTATTGGTGATCACATATAAACATAATGGCAAATAAACAGAAAACTATTCTTATTATTTATTTATACACTGAAAATTCAGATTTGCCATGTTTGCCATATTGATGGTAAATCTTTGTAGGTCTTGTTTAGAAAGAATGAAACTGTCCTAATGTACCCAGAAAAGGGTTGGGCTACTAAAAAACAGGTGTCTTTATAGAACTATGCTTGAGAAATCAGAATACAGTAAAGGTGCTGATTGATAGAAACATGGTCAAACATTTCTGGTTAACAGGATGATTTAGAGGGAAGGGGAAGGAAAGACAAGGCGTAGATACCTAACCAAACATATTCTCAGGCTGAGGATGGAATTCTCTGGTCACTTACGTGTTTTGAAAATGAGTAATTCATTTCCTAGACCTTTTTGTTTGTTTCATCTTGTGTTTTGTATTTTCTTGTCTAGCAAAGTAGGTACTTTTTTATTGAAGTATAATTAATTTACAATATTGTGTTAGTTTCAGGTGTACAGCAAAGTGATTTGGTTATACATGTATATATCTATATATTTTTTGATTCTATTCCATTATACTTTATTACAAGATACTGAATACAGTTCCCTGTGCTATACAATAAATCCTTGCTGATTATTTTATACATGGTAATGTGCATCTGTTAACCCCCTACTCTCAATTTATCCCCCCCACCCCCTTTCCCCTTTGGTAACCATGTTTGTTTTCTATGTCTGTGTATCTGTTTCTGTTTTGTAAATAAGTTCATTTGTATCTTTTTTTTTCTGAGATTCCACATATAAGTGATATCATATGATATTTTGTCTTTCTCTGACTGACTTCACTTAGTATGATAATCTCTAGGTCCATCCATGTTGCTAATATACATATATATGACATGTCACATCTTCTTTATCCATTCATCTATCTATAGACACTTAGGTTGCATCCGTGTCATGGCTATTGTAGCATTGAACATTGGGGTGCATGTATCTTTTCAAATTATGGTTTTCTCCAGGTATATGCCCAGGAGTGGCATTGCTGGATCATATGACAACTCTAGTTTTTTAAGGAATCTCCATCCTGTTCTCCGTAGTAGCTGCACCAATTTACATTCCCACCAACAGTGTAGGCAGGTTCACTTTTCTCCACACCCTCTCCAGCATTTATTATTGTAGACTCATTGATGATGGCCATTCTGACTGGTGTGAGGTGATACCTCATTGCAGTTTTGATTTGCATTTCTGTGATAATTAGCAATGTTGAGCATCTTTTCACGTGTCTGTTGGCCATCTGTATGTCTTCTGTGGAGAAATGTCTGTTTGGGTCTTCTGTCCACTTTTTGATTTGGTGATTCGTTTGTTTGTTTTTGATATTAAGCTGTATGAGCTGTTTGTATATTTTGGAAATTAAACCATTGTCGCATCATTTGCAGATATTTTCTCCCAGTCCATAGGTTGTCATTTCGTTTAGTTTATGGTTTCCTTTGGTGTACAAAAGCTTATAAATTTGATTAGGTCCCATTTGGTTTTTGTTTTGTTTTGTTTGTTTTTTATTTCTTTTGCTTTGGGAGACCGGTCTAAGAAAATATTGCTACAATTTATGTCAGAGAATGTTTTGCCTATGTTCTCTTCTAGGAGTTTTACGGTGCATGTCTAATATTTAAGTCTTTAAGCCATTTTTGAGTTTATTTCTGTGTATGGTGAGAGGGTATGTTCTAACTATATTGATTTACATGAAGACATCCAGCTTTCCCAATACCACTTGCTGAAGAGACTGTCCTTTCCCCATTGTATATTCTCGCCTCTTTTATCAAAGATTGATAAACCATAGGAATGTGGGCTTATTTCGGGGCTCTCTGTTCTGTTCCATTGATTTATATATGTGTGTTTTGTGCCATTACCACCCTGTTTTGATTCCTGTAGCTTTGTAGTATTGTCTGAAGTCTGGAAGGGTAATGCATCCAGCTTTCTTTTTTACCTCAGGATTGCTTTGGCAATTCTGGGTCTTTTGTGGTTCCATATAATTTTTAGGATTATTTGTTCTAGTTCTGTGAAAAATCTCATGGGTAGTTTGATAGGGATCACATGAAATCTGTAGATTGCTTTGGGTAGTATGGCCATTTTAACTATATTAATTCTTCCAATCCAAGAGCATGGGATATCTTTCCATGTCCTTGAATCAACTTTGATTTCCTTTATCAATGTTTTATATAGCTCTCAGCATATAAGTCTTTCAGCTCCTTGGTTAGGTTTAATCCTAGGTATTTTAAATGTGATTTTAAATAGGATTTTTTTTTTACTTTCTCTTTTTGATATTTTATTGTTAAAGTAAAGAAATGCAACAGATTTCTGAATACTGATCTGTATCCTGCTACCTTGCTGAATTCATTTATCAGTTCTAATAGGTTTTATGTGGAGTCTTTAGGGTTTTCTATATATAGTATTATGTCATCTGCATATAATGACAATTTTATCTCTTCCCTTTTGACTTGGATACCTTTTTATTTCTTTTTCTTGTCTGATTGCTGTGGTTAGGACTTCCATTATGGTGTTGAATAGAAGTAGTGAGAGTGGGCATCCTTGTCTTTACCAAGAATTTAGCAGGCAGGCTTTCAGCTTTTCAACATTTAGTATTATGTTGGCTGTGGGTTTGTCGTAAATGGTTTTTATTATGTTGAGATATGTTTCGTCTATGCCCACTTTGGCAAGAGTTTTTATCATGAATGGATGTTGTATTTTTTTCAGATGCTTTTTTGGCATATGTGCAGATGATCATGTGGTTTTTCTTTTGTTGACGTGTATCACATTTATTGATTTGCATATTGATTTGCATATCATGAATCTAACTTCATCATGGTGTATGACCCTGGAATGAATCCAACTTCAGCATAGTGTATGATCCTTTTTGTATGTTGTTCAGTTCAGTTTGCTAATATTTATTGAGAATGTTTTCATCTATATTCATTAAAGATACTGGCCTGTAGTTTTCTTTTTTGGTGGTGTCTTTGGTTTTCTTATCAGGGTGATAGTGGCTTCATAGAATGTCTTTGGGAGTGTTCCCTTCTCTTCAATCTTCTGGAAGAATTTGAGAAGGATAAATATAAATTCTTTTTTGTATGTTTGGTAGAATTCCCCAGTGAAGCCATTCGTTCCTGGAATTCTGTTTGCAGGGAGTTTTTGTTTGTTTGTTTTCATTACAGATTGTATTTCACTTCTAGTGCTCAGTCTGTTCAAGTTATCTGTTTCTTCTTGACTCAGTTTTGGCAGGCTGTGTTTCTAGAAACTTGTCTATTTTTTCTAGGTTGTCCATTTTATTGGCATATAACTTCATATTTTCTTATGGTATTTTGTATTTCTGTGGTATCAGTTGTTACTTCTCTTTCATTTCTTATTTTGTTTATTTGGGTAATCTCTCATTTCTTCTTGGTAAGTCTGGCCAGAGGTTTTTCAGTTTTGTTTATCCTTTCAAAAAACAAGCTCTTGGTTTTATTGATTTTTTTTTTCTGTTGTTTTTTATCTCTATTTTATTTATTTCCTCTCTGATCTTTATTATTTTCTTCCTTCTGCTGAGTATAGGTTTTGTTTGTTTTTCTAATTCTTTTAGGTGGTAGGTTAGGTTGGGTGGTAGGCTAGGTCATTTGAGATTTTTCTTGTTTTTTGAGGAAGGCCTGTATTGTTATGACCTTCCTTCTTAGAACAACTTTTGCTGCACCCCATAGATTTTTTATGGTTGTGAGAGCAGGTACTTTTTGAAATACACTTGGATAAGAGATGCCAGAGAAGATCACCTCTTAGACTTATGTGAGAAGGTAGGACTTAAGTGTCTACTTAGGGTGTAGAAAGCCCCAAGATAAGGTTGATCTCACCTGAATTTTGGCACTTGAACATAGAGAAAAAGCCTGATAATCTGAACATTTAAGTTTTCCTTTAGCTCATCAGAGAGCTGTAGTAGCAAGGCAGTCAAATAATCTGAATTCCAAAGACAGACAGGACCTTCCACTGAACAGAGGCCACAGGGACTATTCCTTGAGAGAGAGAGGTTGAACTACCAGCAACAGGAGTTGGGAACTGTCCACATTCCCCAGGCCCAAGATAGGGCTGCAGGTTAGGCCCCAGACTAAGAGGGTCTACACTCACTGGTGCTCAGGAGAAAGCTGGGGCGTTTGGGGCAGGAGGTCTCAGGGCCCCCCATGGTGCAGGTGTGCTGCAGGGTGAAGCCCGGGCAGACACAGCCCAGTCTCTCCCCACAGGGGACACGCCCTGCCCCTGGAGAGCCATAAAGTCAGGTCACCCTCGCCCCAGGGCGTCGACTGCACAACATCCTTCCCCAGCTGGTTTCCTTCTAGAGCTGAGACAGAAGTAAAATTGTCGGCAGGAGGAAAGGTAGGACACCTCTTGAGCAGAGGGACAATCAGAGCCAAGGTACTCCAGTAGAGGGTAGGTAACACTCACACCCACAGCAGAATCACAGACAGAAGACACAGTTTGGCCACCACGGATGCTCAAGAGGACACACCCACAGGCCTAGGTGCCCTCAGCCTACTGAAGAGGTGGAACTAGTGGGCCACTGGTTGAGATGAAGTGAGATCATGAAACTTCAGTTAATTCAAAAGGCAGGAGAAAGAATAATGGGGAATCAATGGGACAAGTAGAATATAACTAACACTATGGTAGGTTTAAATCCAGTCGTGTTGATACGTACAGTAAATGTAAATGTAACGCTAAATATATAGGCACCTAACAATGGAACTTTAACACACATGAAGCAAAATGGATAAAATTGAAAGGAAAAATAGATCTGCTCTATAGTTGAAGACTTCAACACCTGTCTCTCAGGCATCAATAGAACAGGCAGTCATAGAATCAGTAAGGTTACAGGAGACTTGAATGACACTGCTAACCGGCGTGATGTAATTGGGTTTATTGAACACACCACCTGCAAGAGCCCAGAGCACTTCACCCAGGCAACCTGCATCCTGGACCGTGCAACAAACTTCAGCAGATCTGAAATCACATGATGTATGTTATCAAAGAGAAATAGAAGTGAAATAGAACTGGATAGCAGAATGCTATATGGACAGTTCCAGAAATATTTGTAAAGTAGACCACACACTTAAATAAGCCATGGGTCAAAGTGGCAGTCATGCATGAAAGTAAAAAAGTATTATTTATAAAATAGATAAGCAACAAGGATATATTGTAAAGCACAGGAAATTATACCCAGTATCTTGTAATAGCCTATAATGGAATATAATCTGTAAAAATTACTGAATCACTATGCTGTATACCTGAAACTAACACAGTATTATAAATAAGCTATACTTCAATTAAAAATAAAAATAAAATAGCTCTGGAATACAATAGACACTAAATAAATATCTGCTGAATAAATAAATCATGGTCAATAAATGTGTAAAAATATTTTGAATCGAGCCAACATGAAAGTATAATATGTCAAAACTTATGGGACTCCACTACAACAGTGTTAGAGGGAAATTTAAAGAATTGAAAATTATATTATAAAACAAGAAAAGGTTCAAATCAGTAGTCTAAGCATCTACTTTAAAAACCTAATAAAATAAGAGAAAACAATACAAAGCAAGCAGAAAGGAGGGAATCTTATCTCTTAAAGATTGTAAAGCAGCTATACTCCAATAAAAAAATAAATAAAAAGATAAGAGCCCACATAAATGAAATTAAAAACAAAAAAGTAGAAAACACTAAAGAAACCAAAAAATACTTGAAAAGGTCAAGATAATAGACAAAACTATTCAGACCCGTCAAGAAAATAAGAGAGAAGACATACATTACTTTAGACATTATTTTATTTTATTTTATTTTATTTTCATATTTTATTTTATTTTTTTTTTAACATCTTTATTGGGGTATAATTACTTTACAATGGTGTGTTAGTTTCTGCTTTATAACAAAGTGAATCAGTTATACATATACATATGTTCCCATATCTCTTCCCTCTTGCGTCTCTCTCCCTCCCACCCTCCCTATCCCACCCCTCCAGGCTGTCACAAAGCACCGAGCCAATATCCCTGTGCCATGCGGCTGCTTCCCACTAGCTATCTACCTTACTACGTTTGTTAGTGTGTATATGTCCATGACTCTCTCTCGCCCCGTCACAGCTCACCCTTCCCCCTCCCCATAACCTCAAGTCCGTTCTCTAGGAGGTCTGCGTCTTTATTCCTGCCTTACCCCTAGGTTCTTCATGACATTTTTTTTTCTTAAATTCCATATATATGTGTTAGCATACTGTATTTGTCTTTTTCTTTCTGACTTACTTCACTGTGTATGACAGACTCTAGGTCTATCCACCTCATTACAAATAGCTCAATTTCGTTTCTTTATATGGCTGAGTAATATTCCATTGTATATATGTGCCACATCTTCTTTATCCATTCATCCGATGATGGGCACTTAGGTTGTTTCCATCTCCGGGCTATTGTAAATAGAGCTGCGATGAACATTTTGGTACATGACTCTTTTTGAATTTCGGTTTTCTCAGGGTATATGCCCAGTAGCGGGATTGCTGGGTCATATGGTAGTTCTATTTGTAGTTTTTTAAGGAACCTCCATACTGTTCTCCATAGTGGCTGAACCAATTCACATTCCCACCAGCAGTGCAGGAGTGTTCCCTTTTCTCCACACCCTCTCCAGCATTTATTGTTTCTAGATTTTTTGATGATGGCCATTCTGACTGGTGTGAGATGATATCTCATTGTAGTTTTGATTTGCATTTCTCTAATGATTAATGATGTTGAGCATTCTTTCATGTGTTTGTTGGCACTCTGTATATCTTCTTTGGAGAAATGTCTATTTAGGTCTTCTGCCCATCTTTGCATTGGGTTGTTTGTTTTTTTGTTGTTGAGCTGCATGAGCTGCTTGTAAATTTTGGAGATTAATCCTTTGTCGGTTGCTTCATTTGCAAATATTTTCTCCCATTCTGAGGGTTGTCTTTTGGTCTTGTTTATGGTTTCCTTTGCTGTGCAAAAGCTTTGAAGTTTCATTAGGTCCCATTTGTTTATTTTTGTTTTTATTTCCATTACTCTAGGCGGTGGGTCAGAAAGAATCTTCCTGTGATTTATGTCATAGAGTGTTCTGCCTATGTTTTCCTCTAATAGTTTGATAGTTTCTGGCCTTATATTTAGGTCTTTAATTCATTTTGAGCTTATTTTTGTGTATGGTGTTAGGGAGTGTTCTAATTTCATTCTTTTACATGTACCTGTCCAGTTTTCCCAGCACCACTTATTGAAGAGGCTGTCCTTTTTCCACTGTACATTCCTGCCACCTTTATCAAAGATAAGGTGTCCATATGTGCATGGGTTTATCTCTGGGCTTTCTATCCTGTTCCATTGATCTATCTTTCTGTTTTTGTGCCAGTACCATACCGTCTTGATAACTGTAGCTTTGTAGTATAGTCTGAAGTCAGGGAGCCTGATTCCTCCAGTTCCTTTTTTTGTTCTCAAGATTGCTTTGGCTATTCGGGGTCTTTTGTGTTTCCATACAAATTGCGTAATTTTTTGTTCTAGTTCTGTGAAAAATGCCAGTGGTAGTTTGATAGGGATTGCATTGAATCTATAGATTGCTTTGGGTAGTAGAGTCATTTTCACAATGTTGATTCTTCCAATCCAAGAACATGGTATATCTCTCCATCTATTTGTATCATCTTTAATTTCTTTCATCAGTGTCTTATAGTTTTCTGCATACAGGTCTTTTGTCTCCTTAGGTAGGTTTATTCCTAGATATTTTATTCTTTCTGTTGCAATGGTAAATGGGAGTGTTTTCTTGATTTCACTTTCAGATTTTTCATCATTAGTATATAGGAATGCCAGAGATTTCTGTGCATTAATTTTGTATCCTGCTACTTTACCAAATTCATTGATTAGCTCTAGTAGTTTTCTGGTAGCATCTTTAGGATTCTCTATGTATAGGATCATGTCATCTGCAAACAGTGACAGCTTTACTTCTTCTTTTCCGATTTGGATTCCTTTTATTTCCTTCTCTTCTCTGATTGCTGTGGCTAAAACTTCCAAAACTATGTTGAATAAGAGTGGTGAGAGTGGGCACCCTTTAGACATTATTTTAAAAGATAATGGTTTGTCATGAAGAACTCATGCCAGTTAATTTGATAACTTAAATGACGTAGGTGAATAATTTCAAAGATACAGACCTAAGCTTACTCAGGAAGAAATTCACACCCTGAGTAGACCTATATTCTTTTTTCCTATATATTTTAAGGTAATTTAATTTATAATTTAAAACTTTCACACAAAGAAAACTCCAAGCCTAGATGACTTCACTGGCAAATTCTGAGAAACATATAAGGAAGACGTTCTACCCAAATCACCCAGATAGTGGGAGAGGAAATAACGCATTCCAACTCATTTTATGAGGCTCACATTTATTGTGATAAAATTTAGTGCATTAAATGAAAACAACAAAACATAATGACCAAGATCAAAGATTTAAATAACTGGAGACATATGCCATGTTGGTGGGATTCGAGGCGCCCTGTTTCCAAACTACTATTTTTTTGTTTGTTTGTTTTTTGGGTTTTTTTTACACCTTTATTGGAGTATAATTGCTTTACAATGGTGTGTTGGTTTCTGCTTTATAACAAAGTGAATCAGTTATACATATACATATGTTCCCATGTCTCTTCCCTCTTGCGTCTCCCTCCCTCCCACCCTCCCTATCGCACCCCTCTAGGTGGTCACAAAGCACCGAGCTGATCTCCCTGTGCTATGCGGCTGCTTCACACTAGCTAGCTATTTTACGTTTCGTAGTGTATATATGTCCATGCCACTCTCTCACTTTGTCACAGCTTACCCTTCTCCCTCCCCGTATCCTCAAGTCCACTCTCTAGTAGGTCTGTGTCTTTATTCCCATCTTACCCCTAGGTTCTTCATGACATTTTTTTTCTTAGATTCCATATATATGTGTTAGCATACAGTATTTGTCTTTCTCTTTCTGACTTACTTCACTCTGTATGACAGACTCTAGGTCCATCCACCTCACTACAAATAACTCAACTTCGTTTCTTTTTATGGCAGAGTAATATTCCATTGTATATATGTGCCACATCTTCTTTATCCATTCATCCGATGGTGGACGCTTAGGTTGCTTCCATCTCCTGGCTATTGTAAATAGAGCTGCAATGAACATTTTGGTACATGACTCTTTGAATTATGGTTTTCTCAGGGCATATGCCCAGTAGTGGGATTGCTGGGTCATATGGTAATTCTATTTTTAGTTTTTTAAGGAACCTCCATACTGTTCTCCATAGTTGCTGTACCAATTCACATTCCCACCAGCAGTGCAGGAGTGTTCCCTTTTCTCCACACCCTCTCCAGCATTTATTGTTTCTAGATTTTTTGATGATGGCCATTCTGACTGGTGTGAGATGATATCTCATTGTAGTTTTGATTTGCATTTCTCTAATGATTAATGATGTTGAGCATTCTTTCATGTGTTTGTTGGCACTCTGTATATCTTCTTTGGAGAAATGTCTATTTAGGTCTTCTGCCCATCTTTGGATTGGATTGTTTCCTTTTTTGTTACTGAGCTGCATGTGCTGCTTGTAAATTTTGGAGATTAATCCTTTGTCAGTTGCTTCATTTGCAAATATTTTCTCCCATTCTGAGGGTTGTCTTTTGGTCTTGTTTATGGTTTCCTTTGCTGTGCAAAAGCTTTGAAGTTTCATTAGGTCCCATTTGTTTATTTTTGTTTTTATTTCCATTACTCTAGGAGGTGGGTCAAAAAGGATCTTGCTGTGATTTATGTCATAGAGTGTTCTGCCTATGTTTTCCTCTAAGAGTTTGATAGTTTCTGGCCTTACATTTAGGTCTTTAATCCATTTTGAGCTTATTTTTGGGTATGGTGTTAGGGAGTGATCTAATCTCATACTTTTACATGTACCTGTCCAGTTTTCCCAGCACCACTTATTGAAGAGGCTGTCCTTTCTCCACTGTACATTCCTGCCACCTTTATCAAAGATAAGGTGTCCATATGTGCATGGGTTTATCTCTGGGCTTTCTATCCTGTTCCATTGATCTATCTTTCTGTTTTTGTGCCAGTACCATACTGTCTTGATTACTGTAGCTTTGTAGTAGAGTCTGAAGTCAGGGAGCCTGATTCCTCCAGCTCTGTTTTTAGTTCTCAAGATTGCTTTGGCTACTCAGGGCCTTTTGTGTTTCCATACAAATTGTGAAATTTTTTGTTCTAGTTCTGTGAAAAATGCCAGTGGTAGTTTGATAGGGATTGCATTGAATCTGTAGATTGCTTGGGGGAGTAGAGTCATTTTCACAATGTTGATTCTTCCAATCCAAGAACATGGTATATCTCTCCATCTATTTGTATCATCTTTAATTTCTTTCATCAGTGTCTTATAATTTTCTGCATACAGGTCTTTTGTCTCCTTAGGTAGGTTTATTCCTAGGTATTTTATTCTTTTTGTTGCAGTAGTAAATGGGAGTGTTTTCTTAATTTCACTTTCAGATTTTTCATTGTTAGTGTATAGTAATGCCAGAGATTTCTGTGCATTAATTTTGTATCCTGCTACTTTACCAAATTCATTGATTAGCTCTAGTAGTTTTCTGGTAGCATCTTTAGGATTCTCTATGTATAGTATGATGTCATCTGCAAACAGTGACAGCTTTACTTCTTCTTTTCCGATTTGGACTCCTTTTATTTCCTTTTCTTCTCTGAATGCTGTGGCTAAAACTGCCAAAACTATGTTGAATAAGAGTGGTGAGAGTGGGCAGCCTTGTGTTGTTCCTGATCTTAGTGGAAATGCTTTCAGTTTTTCACCATTGAGGACGATGGTGGCTGTGGGTTTGTCACATATGGCCTTTATTCTGTTGAGGAAAGTTCCCTCTATGCCTATGTTCTGGAGGGTTTTTATGATAAATGGGTGTTGAATTTTGTCTAGAGCTTTCTCTGCATCTATTGAGATAACCATATGGTTTTTCTCCTTCAGTTTGTTAATATGCTGTATCACATTGATTGATTTGTGTATATTGAAGAATCCTTGCATTCCTGGAATAAACCCCACTTGATCATGGTGTATGATCCTCTTAATATGCTGTGGGATTCTGTTTGCTAGTAGTTTGTTGAGGATTTTTGCATCTATGTTCATCAGTGATACTGACATGTAGTTTTCTTTCTTTGTGACATCCTTGTCTGGTTTTGGTATCAGGGTGATGATGGCCTCGTAGAATGAGTTTGGGAGTGTTCCTCCCTCTGCTATATTTTGGAAGAGTTTGAGAAGAATAGGTGTTAGCTCTTCTCTAAATGTTTGATAGAATTCGCCTGTGAAGCTATCTGGTCCTGGGCTTTTGTTTGTTGGAAGATTTTTAATCACAGTTTCAATTTCAGTGCTTGTGATTGGTCTGTTCATATTTTCTATTTCTTCCTGGTTCAGTCCCGGCAGGTTGTGCATTTCTAAGAATTTGTCCATTTCTTACAGATTGTCCATTTTACTGGCGTAGAGTTGCTTGTAGTAATCTCTCATGATCTTTTGTACTTCTGCAGTGTCAGTTGTTACTTCTCCTTTTTCATTTCTAATTCTACTGATTTGAGTCTTCTCCCTTTTTTTCTTGATGAGTCTGGCTAATGGTTTATTAATTTTGTTTATCTTCTCAAAGAACCAGCTTTTAGTTTTATTGATCTTTGCTATTGTTTCCTTCATTTCCTTTTCATTTATTTCTGATCTGATCTTTATGATGTATTTCCTTCTGCTAACTTTGGAGTTTTTGTTCTTCTTTCTCTAATTGCGTTAGGTGCAAGGTTACGTTGTTTATTCGAGATGTTTCCTGTTTCTTAAGGTAGGATTGTATTGCTATAAACTTTCCTCTTAGAACTGCTTTTGCTGCATCCCATAGGTTTTGGGTCGTCGTGTCTCCATTGTCATTTGTTTCTAGGTATTTTTTGATTTCCTTTTTGATTTCTTCAGTGATCACTTCATTATTAAGTAGTGTATTGTGTAGCCTCCATGTGCTTGTATTTTTTACAGATCTTTTCCTGTAATTGATATCTAGTCTCATAGCATTGTGGTCGGAAAAGATACTTATTACAATTTCAGTTTTCTTAAATTTACCAAGGCTTGATTTGTGACCCAAGGTATGATCTATGCTGGAGAATGTTCCATGAGCACTTCAGAAAAATGTGTATTCTGTTGCTTTTGGATGGAATGTTCTATAAATATCAATTAAGTCCATCTTGTTTAATGTATCATTTAAAGTTTGTGTTTCCTTATTTATTTTCATTTTGGATGATCTGTCCATTGGTGAAAGTGGGGTGTTAAAGTCCCCTATATGAATGTGTTACTGTTGATTTCCCCTTTTATTGCTGTTAGTATTTGTCTTATGTATTGAGGTGCTCCTATGTTGGGTGCATAAATATTTACAATTATTATATCTTCTTGGCTCGATCCCTTGATCATTATGTAGTGTCCTTCTTTGTCTCTTCTAACAGTCTTTATTTTTAAGTCTATTTTGTCTGATATGAGAATTGCTACTCCAGCTTTCTTTGGTTTCCATTTGCATGGAATATCTTTTTCCATCCCCTCACTTTCAGTCTGTATGTGTCTCTAGGTCTGAAGTGGGTCTCTTGTAGAGAGCATATATATGGGTCTTGTTTTTATATCCATTCAGCCAGTCTCTGTCGTTTGGTGGGAGCATTTAATCCATTTACATTTAAGCTAATTATCAATATGTATGTTCCTATTCCCATTTTCTTAATTGTTTTGGGTTTGTTATTGTAGGTCTTTTCCTTCTCTTGTGTTTCTTGCCTAGAGAAGATCCTTTAGCATTTGTTGTAAAGCTGCTTTGGTGGTGCTGAACTCTCTCAGCTTTTGCTTGTCTGTAAATGTTTTAATTTCTCCATCAAATCTGAATGAGATCTTTGCTGGGTAGATTAATCTTGGTTGTAGGTTTTTCTCCTTCATCACTGTAAATATGTCCTGCCACTCCCTTCTGGCTTGCAGAGTTTCTGCTGAAAGATGAGCTGTTAACCTTATGGGGATTCCCTTGTGTGTTATTTGTTGTTTTTCCCTTGCTGCTTTTAATATGTTTTCTTTGTATTTAATTTTTGACAGTTTGATTAATATGTGTCTTGGCGTATTTCTCCTTGAATTTGTCCTGTATGGGACTCTCTGTGCTTCCTGGACTTGATTAACTATTTCCTTTCCCATATTAGGGAAGTTTTCAACTATAATCTCTTCAAATATTTTCTCAATCCCTTTCTTTTTCTCTTCTTCTTCTGCAACCCCTATAATTCGAATGTTGGTGCGTTTAATGTTGTCCCAGAGGTCTCTGAGACTGTCCTCAGTTCTTTTCATTCTTTTATCTTTATTCTGCTCTGCAGTAGTTATTTCCACTATTTTATCTTCCAGGTCACTTATCCATTCTGCTGCCTCAGTTATTCTGCTATTGATCCCTTCTAGAGTATTTTTAAGTTCATTTATTGTGTTGTTCATCGTTGCTTGTTTCATCTTTAGTTCTTCTAGGTCCTTGTTAAATGTTTCTTGCATTTTCTCTATCCTGTTTCCAAGATTTTGAATCATCTTTACTATCATTATTCTGAATTCTTTTTTAGGTAGCCTGCCTATTTCCTCTTCTTTTGTTAGGTCTGGTGGGTTTTTATCTTGCTCCTTCATCTGCTGTGTGTTTTTCTGTCTTCTCATTTTGCTTATCTTACTGTGTTTGGGGTCTCCTTTTTGCAGGCTGCAGGTTCGTAGTTCCCGTTGTTTTTGGTGTCTGTCCCCAGTGGCTAAGGTTGGTTCAGTGGGTTGTGTAGGCTTCCTGGTGGAGGGGACCAGTGCCTGTGTTCTGGTGGTTGAGGCTGGTTTTGTCTTTCTGGTGGGCAGGTCCACATCTGGTGGTGTGTTTTGGGGTGTCTGTGGACTTATTATGATTTTAGGCAGCCTCTCTGCTAATGGGTGGGGTTGTTTTCCTGTCTTGCTAGTTGTTTGGCGTAGAGTGTCTAGCACTGTAGCTTGCTGGTCGTTGAGTGAAGCTGGGTGTTGGGTGTTGAGATGGAGATCTCTGGGAGATTTTCGCCATTTGATATTACATGGATCTGGGAGGTCTCTTGTGGACCAGTGTCCTGAATTTGGCTCTCCCACCCCAGAGGCACAGCCCTGACTCCTGGCTGCGGCACCAAGAGCCTTTCATCCACACGGCTCAGAACAAAAGGGAGAAAGGGAAGAAAGGGAGGGAGGAAGGGGATAAAAGAAAATAAAGTAAGATAGGATACAATAAAGTTATTAAAATAAAAAATAATTATTAAGAAAAAAAATTTTAAGTAAAAAAACGAACAAAAAAAAACGGACGGATAGAACCCTAGGAGGACAAATGGTGAAAGCAGAGCTATACAGACAAAATCTCACACAGAAGCATATACATACACACTCACAAAAAGAGGAAAAGGCGAAAAAATAATAAATCTTGCTCTTAAAGTCCACCTCCTCAATTTGGGATGATTTGTTGTCTATTCAGGTATTCCACAGATGCAGGGTACATCAGGTTGATTGTGGAGATTTAATCTGCTGCTTCTGAGGCTGTTGGGAGAAGTTTCCCTTTCTCTTCTTTGTTCGCACAGCTCCCGGGCTCAGCTTTGGATTTGGCCCCGCCTCTGCGTGTAGGTCGCCTGAGGGCGTCTGTTCTTAGCTCAGACAGGACGGGGTTAAAGAAGCAGCTGCTTCGGTGGCTCTGGCTCACCCAGGCGGGGGGAAGGAGGGGCACGGAGTGCGGGGCGAGCCTTCGGCAGCAGAGGCTGGAGTGACGTTGTACCAGCCTGAGGCGCGCCGTGCGTTCTCCCGGGTAAGTTGTCCCTGGATCCCGGGACCCTGGCAGTGGCGGGCTGCACAGGCTCCCCGGAAGGGGGGTGTGGATAGTGACCTGTGCTTGCACAGAGGCTTCTTGGTGGCGGCAGCAGCAGCCTTAGTGTCTCATGCTCGTCTCTGGGGTCCGCGCTTTTAGCCGCAGCTCCCGCCCGTCTCTGGAGCTCGTTTAGGCGTTGCTCTTAATCCCCTCTCCTCGCGCACCAGGAAAAAGAGAGGGAAGAAAAAGTCTCCTGCCTCTTCGGCAGGTCCAGACTTTTCCCTCGACTCCCTCCCGGCTAGCCGTGGTGCACTAACCCCTTCAGGCTATGCTCAAGCTACCAACCCCAGTCCTCTCCCAGCGCTCCGACCGAAGCCCGAGCCTCAGCTCCCAGCCGCCCCCGCCCCGGCGGGTGAGCAGACAAGCCTCTCGGGCTGGTGAGTGCCGGTTGGCCCTGATCCTCTGTGCGGGAATCTCTCCACTTTGCCCTGTGTACCCCTGTTGCTGCGCTCTCCTCCGCGGCTCCGAAGCTTCCCTCCTCTGCCACCCGCAGTCTCTGCCCGCGAAGCGGCCTCCAGTGTGTGGAAACCTTTCCTCCTTCACAGCTCCCTCCCACTGGTGCAGGTCCCGTCCCTATTCTTTTGTCTCTGTTTATTCTTTTTTCTTTTGCCCTACCCAGGTACGTGGGGAGTTTCTTGCGTTTTGGGAGGTCAGAGGTCTTCTGCCAGCGTTCAGTAGGTGTTCTGTAGGAGTTGTACCACGTGTAGATGTATTTCTGGTGTATCTGTGGGGAGGAAGGTGATCTCTGCATGTTACTGTAACGCCATCTTCCCCCTCTCCCCTTCCAAACTACTATTTGTCTCCCAAATTGTTCAGTAGATTCCACACATTAACAATCAAAATCCCCACAGGATTTTGTTTTTCTTTTGGTAGAAGTTGATAAACTGATTCTAAAATGTATGTGAAAAAACAAAGCAGCAAGAACGCCCAAAAGAATTTTGAAAAAGAATGAAACGTTTGAAGGTTCATATAACCTGATTTCAAAATCCAGGTTAGGGCTTCCCTGGTGGCGCAGTGGTTGAGAGTCTGCCTGCCGATGCAGGGGACACGGGTTCGTGCCCCGGTCCGGGAAGATCCCACATGCCTGTGGCGCGGCTAGGCCCGTGAGCCATGGCCGCTGAGCCTGCGCGTCCGGAGCCTGTGCGCCAGAACGGGAGAGGCCACGACAGTGAGAGGCCCGCGTACTGAAAAAAAAAAAGATCCAAGAGTAGCTTTTAATGAAGTCTGTGCACACCAGTGAAGAAGTTAACTTCTTCCTTGAGGAAGTTCCCTAGCTATTCTTATATATTAGTCTGTCCTTGGTTCTAACCTGTTTGTCACAATTTCCCAATAACTTAGGAAATGTACTTATCAAATCTGAACATCCAGCAAGCTTCAGAAGAATGGATTCTTCTGTGAATGACACAGTGAGACTCAGGCTTGTCAAAATAAGCCATCACATAACCTAGAAGCAGCAAGTTTTAAATAAACATAAGCATTTATAAAGACTTTTTTTTTTAGATTCCAGAAATCGTAGAATGAGGGACCTGATTTGAAAGCAATTCATGTGAAAAGCAAACTTGATTTAGTTTCCAGTATGCCAGCTAGAGACAGCAGTGTGGGTTACTGTTAAGATAGCAGTGCAAACTTGTTTAATTGGAACATCCAGATGTAGAGGTGCAACCGTAGAACACACAGGGTGGTGATGGTACTTATCCCACGTACTACGGAGAATGATTTAAGGAATTAAGGTATTTTACCTGAAGAAAGTGAAACGTTGCTAGTCCAGAGAGGTGCGTGTTGTCAAGTAGGAGGGTCGCCATATGGAATAGAAATAAGATTCTTAAAGTTCTCATAAATACAGGTCTCCAAAAGACATAGGTCACAATCCATGCACAGGCTCTTTGTTTAAAGAATTTGCATTTTCAGCAGTAAAAAGACTGTCCTGCCCAGCAGGGGCTTCCCAGGGACCTTTGGACACTGTGTCAGACTTTGCAGAGTAAGTGTTTCTGAGTTGAGAACAGTAACAGGTAAGGGGGTCATTCCAGAGTGCTGGTGCTGTGAAAATGGTTTT
Organism: Grampus griseus; assembly: GCF_964374135.1. Lineage (NCBI taxonomy): Eukaryota > Metazoa > Chordata > Mammalia > Artiodactyla > Delphinidae > Grampus > Grampus griseus. Next base: position 114,479,486 of record NC_139000.1, read on the forward strand.
TATTCTTTTTAGCAAATAACTAAATAAATGCAGTCATACTCTTTATTCAGTTTAAAAGATTGATAGGTCAAAAAAGAAATTCCAAAGTTAGAAAGAAATCAAAGGACATTAGAATAGTCCTTTTGCCCTAAACTTATAACAATTCAGCCCTATTTACAAAAAGAAATATGTTAGTGAGTAGAAATGAAGTCTGCCATCTGACTAGTCATGAATGTTGTCATCCTTTACAAAGGTGGTCTTTAGAATTATCTGCTAACCTCCAAATAGGATAAACTCTACTTAAACAAAATTACAACAGCCTTGATTTCATTGGGCCATATTAGTCTGATATTTACCATATGATCTGTATCAACAGTATCTCATTTAATCCATGATTTTGCGTTTGTATAGGCTTGCCTTTGTGTGGTGAGAGTACACAATTTCTTTAAAGTTCTTTGTTTGCAAGTTGGCTTTTTTTTTTTTTAAAGGATAGTTTGAATTGGTATCGCTTAAATAAATTGTCTAAGGTGGGTCACTGAAATTGTCCTAAATAAACATACAACATTTTCAGTATTCCAGATAAAAATATTATTTATTAGGGGAACAATCTTGATGTACCATCAGTCTTCTTGGCAGGAATATTATATCTCGCAACATTTCTCCCTATTATTAAAAGCAGGATACATTTCTCTTGGTGGATTTCAGCCTTTTAGGGAAAACTTACATGAAGATCAGTGGTCAAAAGAAATGCTTGCTTTGTTGAAATGTATTGTTTGTAAATTCAGCAGTACGAGCCACTGCATGTGTGATAGCACATATTCTGTAGACATTTTTGTTCTTAATGCGTTAAAACGAAAATGCAAAAGCATTCACTGTATAAATGCTCATTTCACTGTGCCCATATGCAAAGCTATCACTTCCCTAGCGTCATGAGGAGGAAGCTTCTCATCCTGGAAATACGATTGGGCCCCGTGATAGGATAATCTTAGGACACACTCTTAGAGAATACCATGGTGGAGCTCTGGCTGGGAAAAGGTGTCGCCCACAGAACATGATAAATTATGCAGTATTATCTAATTCCTACATATGGCTGATGATAACTATTTTTCTTCTCTGGAAATAGTCAAACAAAAAAGTATAAATCCAAGCTAAATTACATTTGGAAATAGGTGAGATTTGCTAAGTGAATACAAAGGAAATTTTGAAAAATTTGGCAAATCAAAATTAATTATTTACATATGAAACTGTTTAGAAAAAATCATATATTATGTGCTAAAATCATAAACTATGACAAATCATTCTCTGTTTTTTCAACTTATAAGAAAGCAAATGATATTCACTCCAGTTCTACAGTATTTAGATTATGTGTAAAGAAAAGACACAGGGAGATCAGTGCTTTGTGACGACCTAGAGGGGTAGGATGGGGGGAGTGGGAGGGAAGTTCAAGAGGGAGGGGATATGTCTATATACATGGCTGATTCACTTTGTTGTACAGCAGAAACTAACACAATATTGTAAAGCAATTATAATCCAATAAATATGTAAAAAAGAAAAAGAAAAGACTATAGGACATATCAACCAGTAATTTTTGAGCTGGAGACATTCTAAATTTCATACAAAAATTAATTAAGCTCTGATGACTTTTTAAATAAGGGGCAGTAATTAGACTGTTGAGAATTGTACTGTTTCTGCATTTTTCTAAAGTGCCATTTGTTTTAAATAACGATAATTCAGATTCAGTGAATTTGGGGAAATTTAAATCTTACATTTATGGGCTACTAATTTTTTTTTTCTAGAAAAGAAAGATGCTCCGTAATAAATGAAAAGTGTTAGCAGTGTGTCCTCGGAATTGTTTACATTTTGTCCTAGGATTTCTTTTCTGTCGGGAGTGAGGTATATGCAGGGGCTGTTACTCTCACTCTCAGATTTGCAGTGGGTGTCAGGCACAGAATGTGGTAATATATGGAGCATAGTTGGTGCTACAATCTCTGTAGATTTACTGCTATCCAGAGCCAGTCATGTAGCCCAGAGACAAGCTGGCCACAATGTATTATCCTAACATACTTTTCCGATTTTAAAATGATGCTGTTTTTGCTGTTTTTCCTCTTGTTTTCTCTGAATACTGACCTGAAACCTTTTATTTTTTCCTATTGTAAAGCCTACTGGTTATTGAAGGCAGCTCTATTTTACAAAAAGTAATTGGAATGTATAACTTTTAACCATAAACAAAATATGACTTGCTACCAGAGAAACCAAGTACATGGCACAATGTAAGTGCTTGTTAAATGCTATTAAATGTGGTTTAACTCACTGAACAGCTCCAGTGCCTACCAACCTCTGCGTGCCCATTACCTGCCGGGCAGTGTCCCAGCCACTTTACATGCAACCAGATGAGGCTGGTACCCACCCCAGGTTCGGCTGCTCGAAAGGCCAATACTCGAGAGACAAGTGTTGGTGGAAAAGGAAAAGATGCTTTATTCAGGAGGCCAGCAACTTGGGAAGGAGGTGGTCTAATGTCCTCAGCCGGTCTCCAAGTTGCCAGTTAGGAGACAAAGGGGTTAAAGGCCATATGGGGGCGCTGCAGGGGGCCTGAGCGGCTCGGGCACGATTCTCGGACTGGTTGGCATCCAGGTGAAGTTTCGAGCGTCACCAGCCTTCTGGTTTCCTCCAGTCTGGGGTCTAGGTGCTTGAGGTCAGCAGTTTCCATCTGACGGGGTCTGCTTCCTGTCAAAGCAGTTTAGGGATGTGTGTCAGGCAGCCTGGTGACTCTGCTTTGTGGCTGGATTGCAGTCCAAAATGTTATCAGTTTCCCGGCCCAACAAGTACTCTTTGTCTGCGTATCTTCACATTCCTGGTCCTAACTCTTGAGCCAGCCTTTTGAGACTCAGGGGAGGCCTGGGAGACTAAAGCTTTTCTACAAACCACAGGCAGGCAGAAGACATCCGGTGGGTCTGTCCTGGGAAGGCCCCATAGGGTCCTGCTCGGTTATATACAGACCTTATCTTATGTCAACACAGCACGTCTTCTAATTACTTCTTATTATCTCCTTTTCAGAAGGCAGGACATGGTCTTAGGGAGTGGGTATATAGTAATTAAATCACTTGTCAAAGATTAAATATTTAAGGAAATCTCCATTTAGAACTAGTTTGACTGTTACTTTAACAATAGATAAGTTAATTCCAGTGTTCAGGGTACATGCTCCTGAAAAACTCCACTGTTGTTAAAAATAAAAACTAAATAAATGAATATAGGGATTGCTGACACTTCAAGTCTGCATTTCCTTTAAGCTCTAGATAAACAAACAAACAAAACAAAGTCAAGTGTTATCGTCTTAATAAGCCCAGCAACACTTTTAAGAAGGTTTCAGTTTTGATCTTAGTCTCAGCCCTTCTCCAAACTATGGAGCAATAAGAGAGGATATTTTGATTTTCTGGTCAGGCCATTTGCCCTCCTCCTGACCTGACTCTGCCCAAAACACAGAGGCCGCTAAGGAATGGAGGATAAGATAGATTTACAGAGAAGGAGGGGAAAAAAGGAAAGCTGCAAAGACAAACTCATATTCCTGTTAAGGTGTGGTGCTCCCATTATATGAGTTGGGGCATTCTCGTATAATCCGGATGAAAATGTAAATTGAAAAAACATTTGACTTAGTGACTCTAAAATTGGACATACCTTGTGACCCAATAAGTCCATCACTCAAAAACAGTCCTCAGTGTATATTCAGAGCCCTCCACAAGAATTTCAGTTACGGGAGCATAGAACAACTGGCTTGGCATTCTCTTTATTGAAATGATAGATCTCTCCTGTTACTTGAATGAATGAGTGAATAATTGATTGCTTGATTGGTTGACTGATTTAGACTTGAAGTCCATTATTTTATCATATTTCACTGAATCAAAAATGTACAAATGATGCTCCGTTATTTTATACGACACTGAGAAATTGCTCTTTTTACTTTTAAAATATCCTAGTAGCCAATTTTTAGAACATTCACTGCATGAGAAAATATGTGCATCTTAAATTGATGGCCTACAAATGACACAGAGCGAAGTAGAGCTCAGTAAAAACCTCTGTTTCACAGACTCTTATAGGGAAGCAGATCACTTTTTGCATGTTGTGAAAGTTTTTATTTGACAAGTCTTTATAATAAAGATAAGTAAAGGCAAACTTTGTAGGGAAACAATTTAACAATGAGAGTCCTAATACCGTAAGTTTTTATGTGAGAAAACAGGACAGGAAAACACTGGAAGCCATGACAAAAGATAGGGCAAGGTCAAATCTGATACTTCTCGAGACTTATCAAATGGACTCTTTGCTTAGGTACTTTTTTAGTCATATAATAGTGTCCTTTTTATTTCTATGGGTCATAGTGTAAATCCTGAGCTTTCTTATGAGCATGGAAATAAAGTGCATAGCACAATGTCTGAATAAATGAAATCTTTCAAGGCAAATGATTATTCCATAGTTCCACCTAATTAAATCTGATTGCATTTTTAGGGAGACTAATATAACAAATTTGGTATTTTCTTCCTGGTAGAGTAGTTTTCAATTACTTGTTTCCCATCGGCAATACAGCTTCAGTAAAGTGTTATCATTGGGGTAATTTCCCCTGTGAGGATATGAGACGTCCCATCAAACTACAGATAAAATACTAGGATTTATAATCTGAAACGTGTATGGAGGTAAGTGCTCCAGGGTTGATGAGCTCAGTGAATAGTTCAGAGTCACGCCATTAGCAAATTAACTTAGACCAGTCAGGTGTGATCCTATATCTTTATTTTATTTAACTTTTTAAAATTTTAAGCAAAGAAACCTGTCACAGAAACCCTAGCAGACTTACCATCCTGTCTTTGGTCAGATCTGGGTTACATGCTGGTTCAGAGTCATGTCACTGGAAAATTAACTTAGACCATCGGGCATGACCGCTTTGGAGAGAGAAGGTGGATGGGGGGTGCAGACCCAGGCCCTGCAGGTGTGGAGGGAGAGGGAGGTAGCAGCTCACTCAGGGCTCAGGGCTCTCTGACCTGCTCTAGAAGGTTCGGGGTTGGGCCCGTGGTGGGCAGCTCTGGGACGGGCTGCTGAGAGGGGGCTCCCTCAGGACGTGGCGCTGTCTACTGGTAGGTCTGAGGCCCAGGGTCCACATCTGGACGGGAGGAGGGTGGGGCATGGAGAGGAGCTGGGTGCCGGGAGGGGGCGCTGCCACTGTGCAGGGTGTTGAGGTCTCCATCCCAGAGAACCCTGAAGGGCGGCTCAGATCGGGGCCCCGTCTGACCAGTGGCCACCGTTGGTGGGCGCTGTGCATGGGGTGTGCAAAGCACGCAGGCTCTAAATGGGCAAGAATTTGCGTGTTCTGGCTATTTTCAAATGATTGGATTGTGAAAACTGGAGTCTGGTGTCAGTGGGCTTTGGAGGTGAGGGTCTCAGCCTGCCGTGGAGAAAACAGCAGCCTGGGGGCAACACCACCTTGGCGTGTTAACTGACACATGTGCCATCCAGTCATCTGTTGGGTCCAGTGAACAAACTACAGGTGCCACGGGTTCTCACAGGGGGACGAGGGATGGGCACGTCTTTAACCTGGTCGGGGTCAGCCTGTCTGTCTCCCTGCTGACCCCCCGCGGTATTTATTACACTAGTGCTGCCTGACCCTTTAAGTTGAGCTCTGATGAAGAATGGGAGCGTTTTCACAGAGCACCACGCGATCACCCTCGGTGAGGGTATGCGGATTATTACAAGACAGCTCCGCAGTCTCAGGAAATCATACAGTACAAGCGCATCTCCTTCCCCCGGAGCAGTCCAGCCAGATGCAGGGCACTCACCTTTCAGGTGCTGATGCAGACACCCAGCACCTTTCCTCCCCGTCTCTGCCATAGCGTCCTCTGTCAGATCCTCAGGATTCGGTCAGGAGAAGAGGGAAGATGGTGGAGGAAAGATGAACCAGCTCCCAAGTGTCCCAGCTTGACTCACATTCCATTGCTAAAAGTGCAGTACTAAAGAAAAAACTGTAAATGTTCATATTACCTTGCAAGTAAAGTTCTTAAGTATGTTATAAATTGAATCACCTGATTTAGAAAGCACAAAGAAGGATTAGAGCGTTAGTCCCAGTAGGGGCTCGTGAGGAAACAGAATGAACCCCGAACATATCTCAGTGGCATTTGCATGGGGTGACATTTGCAAATACTTCCTAAGTTGTTTTTTTTTTTTTTGGTTAGTTAATTGCCATTGTAAACTTATTTCTTGCTTGTTTGTTTTCTGTTTTTCCCGTTAACGTAATAGAAAGGGGAAAATGTGAGCTCTCATTTTCTTAAAAACCTATTAAACCAGCTGAAAGCTCTTAAAACAGAATAGATCCGTTTTTGTTAATTTTTTTAAAAATACCTTCCTCTACTTTTATATTAACTTTCTATGGTGAAAGGCCTGGAACGTACTCACTTTTTTAGGTGGATTGTAACAGAAGACATTTTTGTAGTTAAGGAACAAAGGATGGTGATTTCAAGAACAGAAGGTTTTTAGGAACCCACTGTTACCACGATTTCTACCTCGTCATGATAGAAAGTGAGTCTGGAGCATGGAAGTGTCTTTTCAGAAGACAGTTAGGAACCCAAGAAACAATCAGCCAGTTCTCAGCAGAAACACCAAAAATCTCCTGAAGGAATTGTGACCTTGCTTCTGAAACTACACAATCGTAGGCCTGAAAATCTCAGAGATATTTAATAATAATAGCTACAATTTATCGGGCATCTTGCTGGTGAGATAGTGTTCAAAGTGGTTGGTACGAGATAAACCCTTTAGTCCCCATAATGATGCTGTGTGATAACTCCTGATACACACTTTGAGATGAGAAGACTGAGACGCAGAGATTCTCCAGTTCATCCAAGTTTATTCCATTGGTTAGTGTATTTTTCAGCTCAGTTGTAGCTTCTGTTTGATACTTTCTTATATTTTCTCTCTCTCTGTTGAAGTTCTCAGTGTGTTCACCCATTTCTTGAGCTCCATGAGCAATTTTATGACTCTTACCTGGAACTCCTTATTAGTTAGATTGCTTATCTCCATTTTGTTTACTTCTTTGCCTGAGGTTTTGTCTTGTTCTTTTGACTGAAACATATTTCTTCATATCCTCATTTTGCTTTACTCTCTGTATTTATTTCGCTGTCTTCGGTAAGTCAGCTACCTCTCCCAGTCTTGAAGGTGTGGCCTGGGGGAGCTGTCCTGTGGGCTCAGAAGCACAGCCCTGCATGGCTACCATGGCCAGGGGCTCAGGGGTGTCCCCAGGTGGCTGCATGCTCCCTCCTGTGTGGTGGGTCGGGGCTGTTGTGGTGCCCTGGTGCTGACAGGTGCTGGCGGGTGGGCTTTTCACCTGACCACCTGTGAGGCCCTTGTGCAGCCCAGGTGTGGGCGGGGGTCTCAGTGGGCCCACCCACCGGTGTGAACAGGTTAGAGGGAGGATCCCCAGATGGGGCCACCAGTGCTGGTGTCAGCAGGTGCCTGAGATCACAAAAGCGGCCAGGATCTCGAACCCCAGTGAACATCCCGACCGGTTTCTCCCTCTGTGACAGATGCTTCAGGATTAGTGAGCGGGGCCTGTGAGCCATGGCCACTGAGCCTGCGTGTCCGGAGCCTGTGCTCCGCAACGGAAGAGGCCACCACAGTGAGAGGCCTGCATACCGCAAAAAAAAAAAAAAAGATTAGTGAGCGAGCGGGTCCCCTTCACAGAAGGTCTGTGCCCTTTTCATTCGAGTGTTTTTGTGCTGGTTTGGGTTTAGGTGAGTCTACACAGGGGCTTGCAAAGAGCAGGTTTTCTGTTCACTGTAGTTCTGTCGTTTTCCTGGATGTATTATTCCTCACTGGTTTCCAAAGTCAGGTGTTTTGGATTCGCCTCTTTCCTGTGCAGGAGCTAAGGATTGTGGTACCCGATGTGGAGCTGGAATCCCTTGTTCCTCGGGGAAAATAACTGTGTTTGTGATCCTTCCTGGTGGTGGATCGCTGGACGGGGCTGCAGTGTTTTCTCCCCTCAGCAAGTCTGCATCCCAGCCTCTCCTGCCATCTCAGTGCTGCCCTTTTACCCTTTGTTGTAGAGACGCTGTCCGTCAAGTGTTCAGGCCCTTTTAGACCCCTCTCCCTAGAGTGCTCTTCCAGCTTCTTTGAGAAAACACATATTCAAACCCTTTGTTTTTCATTGGATTACTTGTCACTTTATTACTGAGTTGTAGGATGTCTTTATGTATTCTGGCTACCAGTCCTTTATCAGCTATATGATTTGCAAACATGTTTCTCTCAGGCTGTGACCTATCTTCTTATATTCTTGATGGTATCTTTTGAAGTGCAACAATTTCTGACTCTTACGAGGTCTGATTTATCAATTCATTTTGCTAGTGTTATTGGTTTTGTAGCTAAGAAGTCATCACCTAACCCAAGGCCATGAAGATTTACTCCTTTTTTTTGTTTTTTTTGCTGTTTCTGTTTTCATTCTTGAAGAGCTTAAAGTTGGGTGTGTGGTCCATTTTAAGTAAATGTTTGTGTTTGGTGTGAGACTTGGCATCTCTGTCAAAAATCAATTGATTGGGGCTTCCCTGGTGGCACAGTGGTTGAGAGTCCGCCTGCCGACGCAGGGGACGTGGGTTCATGCCCCGGTCTGGGAAGATCCCACATGCCACGGAGCGGCTGGGCCCGTGAGCCATGGCCGCTGAGCCTGTGTGTCCGGAGCCTGTGCTCCACAACAGGAGAGGCCACAATGGCGAGAGGCCCGCGTACCACAAAAAAATAAATAAATAAAATAAAAATAAATAAATAATCAATTGATTGTAAATATATGGGTTTATAGGACCACAAATACAAGTGTTTATATCTGGAGTCTCAGTTTTCTTCCCTTGATCTAAAATGTCTGTCTTTATACCCGTACTATACTGTACCACTTTGTTAAATTTTGAGATCAGTAAATGTAAGCCCTCCAACTTTGGGTTTTGTTTTGTTTTTTAACATTGTTTTGGCTATTGGGGGTCCTCTGTATTTGCATATAAATTTTAGAGTTGGCTTGCTTGTTTTTGAAGAAGAGTCTGCTGGAATTTTGATAGGTATTTTATCAGATCTGTGCATGAATTTGGAGAGAACTGACATCTTTATAAGGTTGAGTCTTCCAATCCATGACACAGTTTATCTCTTAATTTATTTAAAGCTTTAATTTCTTTTAGCAATATTCTCTAGTTTCAGTGTGTACTTGTTTTATTAAATTTATTCATAAATATTTCATTCTTTCTGATACTTTTGTGACTAGAATTGTTTTCTTGATTACATTTTGGGTTGTTTGTTATTAGCAGCATAGAATCATAATGGATTTTGTATCCTTGTGACCTTATAAACTCCGTTATTAGTTCTTGTAGTTGTGTGTGTGTTCCAATAAAGACAGTTTTACCTTGTCCCTTTCCAATCCTGATACCTTTTGTTTATTTTACTTCCCTCATTTCTCTAAAACCTCCCACACAAAGTTGAGTGTGAGTGTAAGAACAAACATCTTTGCAGACTTTCACCATCAATTACAGTGTAAGTTGTAGGGTTATTGTAGATGCCCTTTATCAGGTTGAAGACGTTCCCTCTTATTCCTAGTTTGTTGAGATTTTTTTATCATGAATTGGACTTTTGATTTTGTCAGACGATTTTTCTGCATTCATTGAGGTTTTCATTGTTCTTTTTCCTTAATAACTATAATTTTGCAATAATGACAAAGAAAACTGGAATTTGACTTTTCTTCCTTTATTATTCCCAAATACTAGCAGTACCATGGTGTGCTAAAATTCAATGGGAAATTCAGTATTAAGAATACAGTGCCAACGAATGGACTTCTATAATGCAAATTATAGTGAGGCCTAGAGACTTTTAAAAAGCACCTAATGTCCTGGTTCACCAATTTTCATTTATTAGTCTCTTTCAGTTACAAACATAAGAAATTCACAAGGTTCTGTTTTCAATTGTTGATGGGAAACCATTGTAAGGGTCCTGTCTATAGTTGCAATGAGACGCATACTAAGCTAACAGGTTTTTTAATTAATTTTAGCATAAGTATGAGTTTATATGTTCACAGATGAATTTTTAAAAGAAGTGTAAGTCTTCGGTGCAATGTTTAATAGCAGCTTTTAGCATGAGGTGTGATAAGTGAAATATCTATTTTTGTTGACAGAGGGATAGAGGGATTTAATGGATATGATGATTCAAGTTTACATTACGTACAAAACAATACAACCAGTAACTAATGACCTAAATAAAACTGCATAAATCAAAAAGAAAGTAAGTTAAACCTAATTCTGCCAAGGGAAACAATGAAATTACTTCTTTTAAAAAATGTACACACTACTATATATAAAATAGATAACTAATAAGAACCTGCTATGTAGGACAGAGAACTCTACTCAGTACTCTGTAATGGCCTATATGGGAAAAGAATCTAAAAAAGAATGGGTATGTGTGTATATATAACTGATTCACTTTGCTGTACACCTGCAACTAACACAACATTGTAAACCAGCTATATACTGCAATAAAAATTAATTTTAAAAATTAAAATTAAAAAAATGTATAATTATTACACAGCTCTGATCAGTGTACCAGAAACGTTACTGCTATAGTTATGCTCAGACACTGGTTCTCGGCAGGAAACAGGTGTTGGGTCCTATAACAACAGCTAGTGTCTACTGAGCACGTTTATAATTACAGGCATTTTATCAAAGGATTTAACAGCTTTGACTATTTTAGTTTCCAAAGCAATTATCTGGTGAAAGTATTTATTAACCCTGTGATCTTGAACAAAGTAACTCTTCGTGTTTTGGTTTTTTATTTTTAAAAATGAAGGTATTAGTAGTAACCTGCCTCATAGGATTACTGGATTAAAAGGGTCACTAATTGTAAAGGCTTTATAACAAGAGCAGCCACGTCGCATGCACTAACTCACCCAATTCCCTTACTTTCTATTGTAGTGTTCTGTTGCTATGTGTATGTTTGTCGATTACTGTTATATTTTCTTTTCTTTTTTACTTTTTTAAAATTTTATTGGAGTATAATTGCTTTACAGTGTTGTGTTAGTTTCTGCTGTACAGTGAAGTGAATCAGCTATTTGTTTACCTATATCCCCTCCCTCTTGGACCTCCCTCCCTCCCCACCCCCCTTCCTGCCCATCTAGGTCGTCACAGAGCACTGAGATGAGCTTTCTGTGGTTTATAGCATGTTCCTACTAGTTATCTATTTTACGCATGGTAGTGTATATACGTCAATCCTAATCTCCCAATTCGTCCCACCCGCTCCTTCCCCACCGTGCCCATACGTCCATCCTCTATGTCTGCATCTCTATTCCTGCCCTGCCATTAGTACCATTTTTCTAGATTCCATATATATGCGTTAATATACGGTATTTGTTTTCCTCTTTCTGACTTACTTCACTCTGTATGACAGACTCTAGGTCCATCCACATCTCTACAGATGGCCCAATTTCATTCCTTTCTGTGGCTGAGTAATATTCCATTGTATATATGTACCACATCTTCTTGATCCATTCCTCTGTTGATGGACATTTAGGTTGCTTCCATGACCTGGCTATTGTAAATAGTGCTGCAATGAACCTTGGGGTACATGTGTCCTTTTGAATTATGGTTTTCTCAGGGTATATGCCCAGTAGTGGGATTGCTGGGTCATATGGTAGTTCTATTTTCAGTTTTTTAAGGAACCTCCATACTGTTCTCCATAGTGATTGTATCAATCTACATTCCCACCAACAGTGCAAGAGGGTTCCCTTTCTCCACACCCTCCCAAGCACTTATTGTTTGTAGATTTTTTGATGATGGCCATTCTGACCAGTGTGAGGTGATACCTCACTGTAGTTTTGATTTGCATTTCTCTAATAATTAGTGATGTTCAGCATCCTTTCATGTGCCCCTTGGCCATCCATATGTCCTCCTTGGAGAAATGTCTATTTAGGTCTTCTGCCCATTTTTGGATTGGGTTGTTTGTTTTTTACATTGAACTCCATGAGTTGTTTGTATATTTTGGAGATTAATCCTTTGTTGCTTCATTTACAAATATTTTCTCCCATTCTGAGGGTTGTCTTTTCCTTTGTTTATGGTTTTCTTTGCTGTGCAAAGCTTTTAAGTTTAATTAGGTCCCATTTGTTTATTTTTGTTTTTATTTCCATTTGTCTAGGAGGTGGGTCAAAAAAGATCTTGCTATGATTTATGTCATAGAGTGTTCTGCCTATGTTTTTCTCTAAGAGTTTTATAGTGTCTGGCCTTACATTTAAGCCTTTAATCCATTTTGAGTGTATTTTTGTGTATGGTGTTGGGAGTGTTCTAATTTCATTCTTTTACATGTAGCTGTCCAGTTTTCCCAGCACCACTTATTGAAGAGGTTGTCTTTTCTCCATTGTATATTCTTGCCTCCTTTATCAAAAATAAGGTGACCATGTGTGCGTGGGTTTATCTCTGGGCTTTCTATCCTGTTCCAGTGATGTTTTCTTTATCTACTGCTCCTCTTAAAATCCGTCTCTGTCCTTTAAACTGTTTTTGTCTTGTGTTCCATTTTGTTTGATACTAACATTGTTATTCTTAGACTTGAACTGCCTGTTTCATTTTTTAATGTATATTCCTTAATTTTTAATATTTCTTAGAGCTCCTATCTCCATATTCAGTGGTTCCAACCTCAGCATGGATGCGGAGGTGCTGCTGACAGAGGGCCACTCAGGAGTGGATAGTGTGTTTGGTTAAATAGTCTGCTTCTCAGCCGTGTCAGACTCTGGTTCCCCGATACTGCCCTGTGACCCTGAACTTCTGTTGCTGCCTGTCGGGGGCCGTTCTGCTGGGTCCCCACATGGTACCATCTTGAGGGGGAATGTGTTCCCTTCAGAGCAAAGCAGGTTTGCCTGCAGCTCCTCAGCTCTGGGTCCTCCCTGGAAAACAGCACAGGGCACAGGCAGACCTCGCTGCTCTTGTTGTGTCCCCAGGTCCTGTCCCCTTGCCCTGAGTCAGGGCCCGGGAAGGAGCAGGGAAAGGATTGTGCTCTTCCTGCTCCCGTCTCTGTGCAATAAACTGGCCTTTCTTTCTGGCCCACAGTCTGGGTCTTCTACCCAAGTCCATAAAACTGTGGAGGCTACCGAGTAAGCAGGGGAAGCGTCGGACCCTTCACAGCTTTGCCAGGCCTTCTGTCGTAGGAAATGTCCACCCAGCACCGTGTGCAGGTAAAGGGGCACCAGGCCTCTTCACAGGTGCTGCACCCCAGTCCTCCCAGCTGGAGTTTTCTGCTCACACCAAAGCAGAAGCCTTCTGTCTTCTACGAGATCTGAATGGTGTTTTTCTGAATCGTTTTTATCCATACATACTCTTGCTTCTGTGGTTTCTCCAGGTTTGGGTTGGAGAAAGGAATAAGGATTATGTGCTGTCTCAACATCTTGTCAGACCCCATAGGATGCTCGTGATTTAAAATTAGTTATGCATTCATCTTAAGGTAAAGTGTTTGATCTGTATATAATTTCCTTTCCAATCAACACAGTGATATTGTGTGGCTGCAGAGGAAACCTGCCCTCTCAGAGAGAGAGAGAGAGAGAGAGAGAGAGAAATAACACATTTGGCAGACTGGAAAATTGCAGCCTTACAAAGCATACGGGATGCTTGATAAAAATGCTACTTGATGGCAATGGAATTAGTTAAAAACCTGCAGGGCCAAAATATACACACCCATAAGAATCATTTTGGCATGAACTAACAGAATCAATAATGAAATTTATAGCACCAATTACCCAGGATGTATAAAGAAATTCGAAACAGCCTAGAGGAAAAACACATATTAAGAATCGCATAGGCCTACACAGTTGAAATTGCATCTGAACAGCAGACAATGCATATTTTAAAGCCAGAAAAGAGATTATGGATAACTTTTTTTAAAAAACTATGGGCTACTTATATGAAAATTGCATTAAATGACTTTGAAATGAATTACTTTCATTTCCAAAGAGGAGAGAAAATGACAAGATGAGCTGCAATTAAAGCAGAAATTAAGTTCATTTTTTAGACAACTGCTTTGTCTTAATAGAGGGATTATTTAGTTCCTACCAGATTACACAAGGTTTTCTTGAATCCTCTGTAATTGTAAGGATGCTGCAGCTTAATAGTAAGAAGAATGTGACTGTAAAGCCAAGAAATCACTAGATTTGATATGTAGTTATGGAATCTAGCAAACTGTGTGGATTTGGGTTACCAGTGGAAATGCTCTGAACTCAGTTTCCTCTTCCTGCAAATGGGGATACTGTCTCTCAGGGCTGACTAGATGAGCTACTGTTATCGAACCAAACTCGGGTCCGCTCGCCCATGTGCAGTGAAGCCAACCTACTGACACCAGGTTGTGGTGAAAAAAAGTGTGGTGTTTATTGCAGGCGCCAAGCAAGGAGTCTAAGCAGCTAGTGCTTCAAACACTCAAACACCCCAGAGGCTTTCTGGGAAAGGTTGTTAAAGACAGGGTGAGGGAGGGGGGTTGTGGGGTGCGTGGTCAGCTGATGGACACCCTTCTGATTGGCTGCTGGTGAGTCAGCATCATCAGCCTTCTGGTTCCAGCTGGTCTGGGGTCTACGTGCTTGTGGGCCGCATGCAGTTAACTTCTCCCGCCTGGTGGGGGCTTCAGTATCTGCAAAACAGCTCAAAGGCCATGGCTCAGAATATTATCTACAGCCCTCGAGGAGGAACCAAAGGTCCTTGACTTTGTATAATGGCTAAACTATTATCATTTTGTCTTGCTTGACTGTTTTCCTTTCTTTCTGCATTTTCTCACTTCTCTGATTAAATTTATTTTCTGACTAAAGTTTTCCTACAGACAAGAGGCAGCCAGAGGACGTGGGTGGGAAGGCGTCATAGGGTCCTGCTCAGCTACAGTATTTGTACTGAAGGCCTGTTATAAGATTTAACTTGTGTTAGAAACTTAAAAATGGGCACATCCCTTTATTAGGTCATATTCCATATATGTTCGTGTTTGTGGTACACCAGACAGTTTGTTCAGAATTTTGTAACCATAAAAAATGCACAGTTTTCACTAGTAATAAAATAGCTCGGCTTCACTCAGTGTCATGATTCATTAACTTTGCATTCTGTTCTTGTGATTAAACAGCTCTGTGGTCACAGGTCTTTATTTTCCTGGTTGGGTCATAGGCACATTATCTGTTCAGTGATGCTCTGACAATATGAGGAAAAAAGTCCCAAGTACAGGAGATGTTTCCCTGCATCAGCTATATTTTACAAGTTCTGAAGGGAAAATTTTTCATCATGAAGTTTATAAAATGAAAAGTTTTTCTCTACTCTTCCTAACAACTGTTTTTGTATCAACAGATTATATATGCAGTTAAATAATATATAAGCATTTTCTTAATTCCCTCAAAATATAATTGATATATACTATATTTTATATGTTATATATGCATGATATATGATATATATTATAAAACATGGTGCATGTAATGACATATATTACTCTAATTTATCCCAGTCATATTTTTGGATATGCTCTGTTGATGATAATTCCTCCCTGGAATGAATGATTGTTTCAAAGAATGAACATCTGAGAATAGCTTCTAATTGCTATGTAATATTATTTTCAGAGTTATCATTCTTCAGTTTCAAGTATGCAGAGCACCGATGCCAGGTCTTACACACTCCTGGGTGCCACGCCTTCACTGAGTCTTGCACCCACTAGCTATTTGTTCCATAGATGCTCAGGTGTGACTGTGATGTGTGTGAAAATATACTGTCTACACAGCCGTTCTGTCTTTGCCCCGTAGACCGAGTACTAGTGGTCTCACCAGTTGTGACAAGACACTGAGATCAGATTTACTTTATGAAAATGTAATTTGATTTAATCATTTGAAGGTTTATGATGCATTAATCGTGCACAGAATTTGTGTATGGAGCATGAGTCTGAAGCAGTGAGAAAAAGCAGCTGTGTTTCCCCGGCTTGATAGCTATAGTGTTTGTATTAATTATCTCATGAAATGGAATCATTGGAATAGAAAATTCATTATGTTTCACTAAAGAAAAGAAATCAAAATGCTTATGTTTATTAATTTTAAAATATACTCCACTCCCCTCCCTCAGCCTCCCAAACCAGTAATACCTTTAATGAAAACACATGAGCAATGGAATTAAAGAAAATATAACAGTGTTACTCCATGTGTAGTTGCGTGTGGGTATATGTGTATGTGTGAACTTTTAAAATGTTAAGAGTTTAAGATTTTTAAATAAAAATTTTAATTTAGGACTTCGGGGTTTTTGAGCTTGAGCCACCTGTTCTCGCTTGGCCCTGCAATAAACCTTTCTGTGCTCAAAAAAAAAAAAACCTTTTAAATTCATCCCAGTGAAGAATTATGATCCAGTGGGGGCATGCCTCAGAATTTAAAAAATTTTTCAATATCATACTGTTGATATATTTTGAATATTTTAGTTGAAATAATACAAATAGAAATATAATATAAATAGAAACACTACTTCTAAAAATATGTCAGCAAAATCCTTCAATATCATTCAGTTGGAATCTCTTCCTACATTTTTTTTTGTGGCTGCACTGGGTCTTCGTTGTGGCACACGGGCTTCTCTAATTGAGGCGCATGAGCTTAGTTGCCCCGCGGCATGTGAGATATTAGTTCCCCGACCAGGGATGGAACTCGCATCTCCTGCATTGGAAGGCAGATTCTTAACCACTGGACTACCGGGGAAGTCCTCTCTTCCTACATTTAAAGTGAAAATGTTTATGTTGAGAATTCTGAGTGTGACAGTTTCTATCATGTGAAGTCTCTAGTCATCAGCATACTTCTCTAGATTGAATACCACATGTACCAATTTATTTTTCTGGGAATGAAATATAAATATTAACATTACCTTCTCTACAAGTCTGATTAATTAGAGTTTAAATTTTATTTAAACAGCATTTATTAGAATATTGAAGACCTAGCTGAAAGTGAGGAAATATTGGGTTACGTGTCAAACGCCAGGTCATAAAAAATCATCCTGCTGGAAGAAACAACTTGGTTCATTTTGTGCGTTATGATGGTTTAGGGGAAGTGCTGAGCTCCTTAAGAACCGGAGTTAAATTTTCAATGAACTTGTTCAATACTGAAGACAAGAGCATAAATTAATAAAACACAATTAAAAATGCAATTGAGAGGATTGTAAAAGTTGGTGATTTGGTACTATAAACCAATGATAACCTGAATGAAACAGTAACACCTTGCTTAAATTGGCAAAAGAAGAAATAGAAAATTTCAATAATCCAGTCATATTATAGAGGTAGAATTTATCATTTATATCTTCCTGCAAGAGAAAATCTTGGCCCAGATATTTACGGGAAAAACTACTAAATTTATTAACACACTTTTAGATAAGAAAAAAAAAGCAGCACTTCCCAGTTTATTTTACGTATCCAGCATTACCTAGATAAGAAAATATGTAAAGGAAATTAATATGTTCTTCTCATGTACAGACATAATTGTAAAAAGCCTAATAATAACAAAACTAGTCTAGGAATATATATCTATTTTAAGTGTAATATATCACAAGTTTGAATGGATTCAGGAATTAAAGGGAATTTTAACATTGAAAAATCAGTTTTGTTTGTAACACTTAAAAATACATTGAAAAATCACATTTAAAATTATTTGATAAATGCCAATGTCCATGTATGACAAAAAGCTTCAGGAATTAATGATCAAATAACTTCCTTCCTGATAAAATTCTTATACAAAAATGTCTATAGCAGATATACTTAGTGACAAACCGTTGGGCACATTGTTTTTGAGACGGGGTGCATGACAAGGATGCTGCTATAGTAACATACACTCATTTCATCCAATTGTTGTAGAAGTGCAGTAAGTCTGGAAAATTAACTAAAAGTGGTAGTGATGAGAATGGAAGAATTAAACTGCATCCATTCACAGACAGCGTGAATCTGTTGAAAACCCAAAGGAATCTGGAGGTAAACTTTGGGATGAATAAGTGAATTCATAAAGACTACTTATATAAATTCATCAAAGTGCTAATTTTTTATTTATATGAAATGAAAGAGAAATAAAAAGTTTAAGAATTATCACTTAAAATGGTATCAAGAAATATCAGATGACTAGCAATGAATTTCCTTCAAAATGTGTAAGACCGCTATAAAAATATAAAGTATTGAAAGTAAAGAAAATATAGGGCTTCCCAGGTGGCGCAGTGTTTAGGATTCCGCCTCCCAGTTCAGGGGACACAGGTTCGAGCCCTGGTCCGGGAAGATCCCAAATGCCGCGGAGCAACTGGGCCCACGTGCTACAACTGCTGAGCCTGCCCTTTAGAGCCCGCGAGCCACAACTGCTGAGCCCGCGTGCCGCAACTGCTGAAGCTCACGTGCGTAAAGCCCATGCTCTGCAACAGGGGAAGCCACCACAATGAGAAGCCCACGCACCGCAAGAAAGAGTGGCCTCCAATCTCCGCAGCTAGAGAAAGCCCACACGCAGCAACGAAGACCCAAAGCAGCCAAAAATAAATAAATAAAATAAATAATTTTTTTTAATGTTTAAAAAAATAAAACGTAAATAAATGGAGGTATATGCTCTGTCCATGAGAGAGATAAAGACCGTATGATTTCACTCATATGTGGAATATAGAAAAAGCAAAATAAACGAACAAAACATAAACCAACACGTAGATACAGAGAACAGATTCGAGGTCACCAGAGGGAAGGGGTGGGGGTGGGTGAAGTTGTTAAAGGGGGTCCGGTGTGTCGTGATGAGAACTAGAGGGGGGTCAGCTCCTGTAGTGTGTGCAGAAGTCACGTTGCAACACGTTACATGTGAAACGTATGTACTGTTAAAACCAATGCTACCCCAAAATAATGAACTTTAGAACAAATAAATCCTAGGTCAGTTACTGTGGCAATTGGCAGACTGTTTTTAAAAATTGTATGAACTGCATTAGACCAAGTAAGTGAAGAAAACAAGGAACCATGCCGATGAAACTGCTCCTAAAAATTAGATACTGTGAAGCTTCAAGCAATTGTGAAAACAGCTGTAAGCATGTGATTATAAACTTGCTTTTGGATTTTTTGATTAGAAAAATATATATCGAAAGGTATTTTAATTGTAGTCTTTGATCAAATGAAAGATTTTGTTTAAAAAGACAATAAAAGCTTCAGAATTGGAAGCTATTTGAGAGGAGAAACCCCTCTTCTCATATATATAATTCATGTTGTGTGCGGGGGGGTGTGTTTTGTTTTTAAGAGTACATCCCATGTACTAGCTCAGCAAGCTAGCAGTATAATGGGGATTTGATTATGTATTAGTTTCACAGTTTGGACTGTGCTGTGAGGTTCCCAATTTCTTATTTAAAATTCTAAAATGTCTTGAACCTGTTTCATGGCTACAAGATGTACACACACACACACTCTCAGAAGTTTTAGCATCCCCATGGCATGGCCTGCAGAAGACGCTATTTGCTTGGTCACTATCTCAGTAACATTGGGTGTGATGTAAAGAAAATTAAAAGAAACTAATACTGATACATTATCATGTTTTAGATGCCTTATCCAGTGTCAGCTCCCTCCGGTGGAAGGCTGCTGGGGACACACCTGTAGTCAGAAAAGGCAGGTCTGCTGGCTCCTTGCCACATAGAGAATCCACGTTTAGATTTGCATTAAATGGTTTCAAAAAGGGTTCAAGCACTGGAACTTGGCTCTGAATCAGGTGTCATCAGAAGAGAGGAGAATTTTGTTTGATTTGCTTAGTAATTTCTATCAGTAGGATGAGAGGGATGCAGTGGAGCTAAAGCTCTAACTAATACAATTACTGTACTTACTCCTTGGTCTGGAAGAGCAGGGTCGGGGTGCGGGCTTACGCCGTGCAGTGGAGAAGTGTTCCTGTGTGTCTGCACCCATATGGGATTGGGATCTCAGAGCAGCTTTCCTTTTGTCCTGCCCCGTCGTGGTCGTGGTCTTAGAGACCCTGTCCGACAGGGATGCTCTGTGCAGGACCACAGTTCTGTCCTGCCCCGTCGTGGTCTCAGAGACCCTGTGTCTGATGGGGATGCTCTGTGCAGAACCACAGCTCAGCTCTGAGGCCAGACGACCCCATGTAACACCGAGGCCTGAGTGTTAATGCTCAGCCTTCTCAGGCTGTCAGGGCTCCGTCTCTCTTTCGCAGGTACTGTATCAATTGGTTGTTAGCACCCACATCCTGAGATACATGTTATTAGCTGTCTTATGCAGATGAAGCAACTAGAAAACTTCAGAGGATAACTTGCCTAACTAAACCCAGGATGGGAGTCTTATTTCTGACTCAAAGCATATTCCTTTCAGCACCCTCCATACTTGTTGGTGGTCGATGTAATAAACACAAATCGCTACCAAAATGCTTCGTGAACTTTATGATCTTTGTTCTCTCATTAGCCAGCGGAGGCTAATGAACGTTGAACAGAGGAGAATCACTAAAGTTTAGGGATAAGATGTAAAGCTTATCTAAATGGGTATTTATTCTCATGTTTTCTTGTCACTCTGGTTTTTTGAACAACCAAGCTGTATGAGAAGTACATTTATATCTATTTACTAACAACAGATATTTGTTGAAAAGGTCATTTCAATCCACTGTGTATGGTACTGATTCTTATCAGTACAATAAGTACTGATAAAGTGGGGACACAGCCGCTTTGCTGTGTTGGGGGAATAATGGGGTTTCCATGTCATCACACAGAGGTGCCCCTATTCCTTGGGAGCCCACCCAGTTTGCCTGTGTTCCTGGCTGCGACCTCACAGACGGGGCTCGGTTATGTGTGCGTGAAGGCTCAGGTATGTCAGGTAACGTGAAGTGGTGCCGTTCCAGGGAAGGGGTCAGAGAAACAGAAGTCAAGGAGGGCAGACTCTTGGTTTTGCTCCTCTCAGGAGGTGGTAGGCAGCGAAATAAACTAAAGATGCGTGACTTTAGAAAACGAAGGCCCAGAGGGGTCTTTGCAGAATCCCACGTGCGACGCTGCCGTCCATTGGCTTGCTCCTGCGGCAGGAGCAAAAGCATCATCACCGCCCCTCTTCTGCATCCCTGGGGTAGCGCAAGCCCTCCTGAGGGGAGTCTGGTCCGGAAGGTGCCGGCGGGGCCCCTGGAATGTGGTGCACGTCGCCCAGCCCTTCAACACCACCAGAGAGTATGGGGGCAGGGGTCCTGAGTGCCAGCGGTTCCCATGGTGTTGTGATGCTATCCAGACTAAGACATCGATATCCATGGAGAGATCATCTTAGAGCCCATAAATATTGTGCAGCTCAACTGCTATCTGGGATTAAGAATTAGAAAGTATGGGGACTTCCCTGGCAGCCCAGTGGTTAAGACTCCACACTTCCAGTGCAGAGGATGCGGTTCTATCCTTGGTCGAGGAACTAGGGTCCCACGTGCCATATGGCCAAAAAAGAAAGAAAAAAAAAAAAAAGAATTAGAAAGTAAATATACTCTGGGAAGGAATACAAATAGTAACAAGGACTTTTTTCTTTTTATCTGAAAAATAAAAGAGTTGAGATAGATGATGATTAAGTATTTGATTTTTGTTCTGTTATGTGTCCTGCTCAACATGCAGGATTGGGAAAAGAAACTAACAGAAACTTGAGTTTAATCAAAAAGGTATTGCTGAGTACAGCGTTCACTGGGCTCCACCGCGGCAGGGGTCCTGGGGTCACAACGATGTTGTACCCCAAACAGAAGCACTTTGTTTAGGCAAGGCTGGGGCCCGGCACCAGCACGCCAGATGCAGGGCCGGGCACCTGGACCTGGACCATGCAGAATCCTCAGCTATGCTTTCCTCGGTTTGGTCACCTGGTCCCACAGCTAGTGACTCAGCCCCTGAGACTTTGTGACTGGCATCCGTCCTCCAGGCCGTGGGGACCCCCTCACTGCAGGTTACAGATTGCTTGAAACATCCTACACCTAAGTACAGATGTTTGGTTTGCCACACAGCAGGTGGCTGGATTCTCACGTATTCTTTTTTATCTGATACAGATGTGCTACTAAAACATCCTTGAGTCAGTGTTGCAAGTATTTGAACCTTAATCATAGTAGTGTATACTTTAAGGCAAATCAATTGTAATAAAAAAACACAAATAATCCAAACAAACAAACGTATTTCTTAAAATTTTACTAAAATTGTTTTATACCAGATGTAATATGTTCACGTTTGATACATATAGTAGCAATAGTCTTTAAGGTTTTTAAAACAGTATTTCACGTGATAAGAAATATTTTCACAAAAAGTCATGCAAATAGCCTTTTAATTTCACCATTGAATAACTTAGCTCGTTTACATGCAAAATTGAAGCTTTGTCCCCCATCTGGTGGCACCTCCTCTTAATTATGGGTAAATTGCCAAGGAAATAAACAATCTCCAAGGAGATGACCTCGTTAAAACAAAATTATTCACTTGTGGCAAACTGCAAAAATAAGCTGTAAAATGTGTGGCGTCACATATTTCTGAGAATCAAAATACTTATTACTGAGGTCACAACAAAGTCTGGAGCCTTGTGGAGAACTTCAAGACACTGACATGAGGACATTTTCTAATTTGCGGGCTCAAATGTAAATGTGACATGCACTTAACTGTTTCTATAGTGGTTGTGTATATAATACTTAAATAGTAGTAAAGTAGTAGTTAAAAATATAGCTATAGGGCTTCCCTGGTGGCGCAGTGGTTGAGAGTCCGCCTGCCGATGCAGGGGACACGGGTTCGTGCCCCGGTCCGGGAAGATCCCACATGCCGCGGAGCGGCTGGGCCCGTGAGCCATGGCCGCTGAGCCTGCGCGTCCGGAGCCTGTGCTCCGCAACGGGAGAGGCCACAACAGTGAGAGGCCCGCGTACCGCAAAAAAACCAAAAACAAACAAAAATATATATATAGCTATATGTTAACAATATTGCATAATTTAACAGTTTTTTTCATCATCATTTTTTCTAAATAACACTGCTTTTCTACATCTCTCAATTACCTTTGAATTCTGGGCAGGGAGTATAAATTCATCAACATTTTATTGTGCTTCCCTACAAACAGCAATTATATTCTAATGCAGAATTACATTATATCTTTTACTCTATGAGGAAGAAATTGATTGTACTATTTAAATAGTGTTTACTGTAATGGATTTTCTGAAAAATGTATTTGTAGTGTTTTATGAATTTAAAGATTCTTCTGCTTATTTCAGACTTTTATGTCTTAAACTTGGAAAGCCAGGCAGGTTTTATTATTTCAGATGATTGCTGAATGTACCCACCTTTGCACTTGTGACTTCCTTTTTACCCTACAGTAATTCTCTTTTTTTTTTTTTAACATCTTTATTGGAGTATAATGGCTTTACAATGGCGTGTTAGTTTCTGCTTTATAACAAAGTGAATCAGCTATACATATACATATGTTCCCATGTCTCCTCCCTCTACAGTGATTCTCTTTTTTTTTTTAACATCTTTATTGGAGTATAATTGCTTTACAATGGCGTGTTAGTTTCTGCTTTATAACAAAGTGAATCAGCTATACATATACACATGTTCCCATGTCTCCTCCCTCTCCAGTAATTCTCTTAACGTCTCCTAGAATTGATTGTAATAGCAGGCATGCCTTCTATTAACATTATGCAAGAGTAAAACCATGCTCCCGAATGGAATCCATCGGATTAAATATGCGCTTTTGATTACTGCCTAACCTTCTGTGACCTTTAATGTCTGTCTTTTGCCATGAAAGATTCATCTGCCAGTCTGTCAAATAAAATAATAATCTGAATGGATCTGCCTTACTTCACCTCATCTTTCAAATCCGATAGACTATTATTTTTACTGTTTGTATATATATATATGTGACCATAAAATTACCATCCAGTAGGAAAGAAACCTGTTAGAATGCAGTGCTGTGCTTGCAAAGTATGTGGATTATCAAATGTATTTTCTGGATATCTAAAACTTGCCAGACCTACAAAATGAGGATCTCCAAAAAAAATTTAAAACAAAAGAGTAACATTATAGTATCCATTGATTTATCCATCCATCCATCCATCCATCCATCCATCCGACCAATAATTTTTCAAGTCCTGTTTATTATCAATGTAATTGTGTTGTGCAAAAGATTAGGCATTCATGAAAATATATGACAGGTGTAGTACTTTTTCCCTTTTATGAAGTGTAATATATTTAAGTGCATAGAATATTACTGTCCAGGGAAAATATGGTTCTGTGATAACAAAAATCGTTTTCGTAATGCTATATATATTATCACTCTTAGAGATGCATATTTGTTGAAAGCATATTAATATTCTTGATAAATTATGCATAAAATAAATCTGTTTAAAATTTTTTCAACTCTGTGTTTATTAAACTTGTGACTGTGGAACCCATCTTCATGAAACAAAATGTAATACTTCCCAGAGCTGTGATCTGTGAAGCGTGTGTGCTGTGATGGAATTTACTGTTTACTTAGTGTGTTTTAGTGATTATAAAACGACTTAGGAACAAAAGAGAAATGTATGTTCTTTTTTCATCACTTTCCTCAGTACACAGTTATGAGTGATGATGGTCAAGGATATTTAATGTTTGAAATGCAGAAATATATAAAGATTTAAAATATACCTGAAAACATACTTCGAGGAGAACCTTTTAACCTGCATACGATGAGAGTTTTGGATTTTCGTATTCCATCCTGTGACACCGTGATAATGTCCCACCAGCGCAGGGCTCCCCTCCTGTCAGGGTCTGGGGGCACGCGTAGAAGCCCTGACCCCCCAGGTGTCAGACGTGAGTGCATTTGGAGATGGACCCTCTGGAGGCAGATCAGGTAACACCAGGTCCGATGGGTGGGCCCTGGTCCAATAATGACCAATGTCCTTGTCACAGAGGAGATTAGGACAGAGCACAGACTGAGGCACAGACGTGTGAGGACATGGCGAGAAGGTAGCCAACCTCATGCCAAGGAGACGCCACAGGAGCACAGGTGGAACATAGCCTGTGGACCCCTTGGCCTTGGACTTCCAGCATCCAGCTCTGTGAGAAAATCAGTTTCTGCTGCTTAAGCCGCCCAGTGTGTAGACTTAGTTATGGCAGCTCCGGCAAACTAGTCCACGTACCAGGAATTTGTGCTGGATCCTGGAGTCCAGCGGGGACCCTCAGACCCACCAGGATCCCATGTGATGAAGCCCTCGACCCACCCCGGAGAGAGCTATTTAAGTAAGGACCTTCGTGCCTAGAAGCTGCTGCTGAAGCCTCTTCCTGGACTGGGGGCTTCCTGGACTGTGGTTTCCTCACAGGGATGGGGCAGCTGTCAAGAGTTTTTCCTCTTGTTAACTCTACATCTAGTCTGCATTTAATACAAGGGTAGAAACAAGGCCATCTGTATATTCAGATGAATTAGATAAATGTATCTCATTGCTCTTTCCAGAAATACAGATTAGTAATAACTCCAGGCATGGAATTCTAATAGCCTTTTTGATTGCATTATTATTAAATGTCACAGATAAGTTTTAGTGTCATGTTTCATTAGTAGGAAAGATCAGCAGACATTTGAAGGCTCAAATATGTTGATTCAGATAATTTAGTTTAAAAAGTGTTGACACAACCTGACCTTCATTCTCCTTCCAGCCTGAGGACAGACATGGATTTGACTGTGTTTTATGGAACATTAAATATCCCAAGAGTTTGTCAGCTCTAAGACGTCTGTCTGGAATGTGGCTGTGTTGCTTGATCCCCTCCAGTCATCCCTGCTTTTCAGAGAGACCTTTTTAAAATCCCCAAAGCCACTGCCTGTCGGCAGGTGATGAATCGTGTGTCACCGCTGCCCACACACCCCCGGAGGCTCATCCACTGAACATGGGCCATCTCGTGTCTGAACAAAATGCCTCAGAATAAAACCCTCCACCCTCGGGCTGGTCCTCAAAAAGCACATTATCTGTCAAGTGAACACTCCCATTTACCACTGCAGCAAAAAGAATAAAATATCTAGGAATAAACCTACCTAAGGAGGCAAAAGACCTGTACTCAGAAAACTATAAGATGCTGATGAAACAAATGAAAGATGACACAGATGGAGAGATATACCATGTTCTTGGACTGGAAGAATCAATATTGTGAAAATGACCATAGTACCCAAAGCAATCTACAGATTCAATGCAATCCCTCTCAGACTACCAATGACATTTTCATAGAACTAGAACAAAAAAATTTTTAATTTATATGGAAACACAAAAGACCCCAAATAGCCAAAGCAATCATGAGAAAGAAAAACGGAGGTGGAGGAATCAGGCACCCTGACTTCAGACTATACTACAAAGCTGCAGTAACCAAGACAGTATGGTACTGGCACAAAAACGGAAATATAAATCAGTGGAACAGGATAGAAAGCCAAGAGGTACGCACGCACCAATGGTCAACTAATTTATGACAAAGGAGGCAAGAATATACAATGGAGAAAAGACAGTCTCTTCAGTAAGTGGTGCTGGGAAAACTGGATAGCTACATGTAGAAGAATGAAATTAGAACACGCCCTAAATCCATACACAAAAATCAACTCAAAATGGATTAGAGGGCTTCCCTGGTGGCGCAGTGGTTGAGAGTCCGCCTGCCGATGCAGGGGTCACGGGTTCGTGCCACGGTCCAGGAGGATCCCACGTGCCGCGGAGCGGCTGGGCCCGTGAGGCATGGCCGCTGAGCCTGCGCGTCCAGAGCCTGTGCTCCGCAACGGGAGAGGCCACAGCAGAGGCCTGCATACTGCAAAAAAAAAAAAAAAAAGGATTAGAGACCTAAATGTAAAACTGGACACTATAAAACTGTTGGAGGAAAACATAGGAAGAACACCCTTTGACATAAATTACAGCAAGATCTTTTTTGATTCACCTCCTAGAGTAATGGAAATAAAAACAAAAATAAACAAATGGGACCTAATGAAACTTAAAAGCTTTTGCACAGCAAAGGAAACCATAAACAAGATGAAAAGACATCCCTCAGAATGGGAGAAAATATTTGCCAATGAAGCAACTGACAAAGGATTAATCTCCATGATTTACGAGCAGCTCATGCAGCTCAATAACAAAAAAACAAACAACTCAATCCAAAAATGGGCAGAAGACCTAAATAGATATTTCTCCAAAGAATATATACAGATTGCCAACAAACACATGAAAGAATGCTCAACGTCACTAATCATTAGAGAAATGCAAATCAAAACTACATTGAGGTATCACATCGGTCCGAATGGCCATCATCAGAAAACCTGCAAACAATAAATGCTGGAGAGGGTGTGGAGAAAAGTGAACCCTCCTACACTA
This sequence comes from Grampus griseus, assembly GCF_964374135.1. NCBI lineage: Eukaryota > Metazoa > Chordata > Mammalia > Artiodactyla > Delphinidae > Grampus > Grampus griseus. Next base: position 114,506,760 of record NC_139000.1, read on the forward strand.
TTGCTGGGAATGTAAATTGATACAGCTACTATGGAGGAGAGTATGGAGGTTCCTTAAAAACTAAATATGGAACCACCATATGACCCAGCAGTCCCGCTACTGGACATGTACCAAGAGGAAACCGTAATTCAAAAAGAGACATGTACCACAGTGTTCATTGCAGCACTCTTTCCAATAGTCAGGACATGAAAGCAACCTAAATGTCCATCAACTGATGAATGGATAAAGAAGATGCGGTAAATATATACGATGGAATACTACTCAGCCATAAAAAGGAACAGAATTGGGACATTTGTAGAGATGTGGATGGACCTTGAGACTGTCATACAGAGTGAAGGAAATCAGAAAGAGAAAAACAAATATTGTATATTAATGTATATATGTGGAATCTAGACACATGGTGTAGATGATCTTATTTGTGAATCAGGAATAGAGACACAGATGTAGAGGACAAAAGTATGGATACCAAGGGGGAAAAGGGGGATGAATTGGGAAATTGGGATTGACACATATACACTATTGATACTATGTATAAAATGGATAACTAATGAGAACCTACTGTATAGTACAGGGAACTCTACTCAATGCTCTGTGGTGACCTGAATGGGAAGGAAATCCAAAAACGGGATATATGTATACGTATAGTTGATTCACTTTGCTGTACTGTAGAAACTAACACAGCATTGTAAAGCAACTATACTCCAATAAAAATTAATTTTAAAAATTATCCATGAATCAGAAAGTTTCAGATACTCTTGTGAGCATCAGTATTCTTCAACTGCTATAAAAATTGTAGCTCATGTTTTAATAAAACTGTATGATTTATAGCAGTGCTGAAGACTCATGATTTTAGTTCCATAGTTTATCATGTAAAAGTTTTAGTATGACTTTAAGGCACAGCACACTCAGACTGATGTAATCTTGGTGAGAAGTCTTCTCTAAGGTGTGTGTGTGTGTGTGCGCGTCTGTGTCTGGGGTGGGGTGAGGGTCAAGAGTGTCTGGAGGCCAACTTGTCTGATTTTGTACTTAGAGCCACAGAGACATGGCTCCTGTAACACGTAATGGGGTCGACCCCAGACACTTTTGTCTGTCCACCACAAAGCCTGCAGGAACTGTTAACTGGACTTTTTTTTTTTTTTAATTTAAGTATAGTTAACTTACACTGTTTCAGGTGTACATCAAAAGTGATTCAGCTATGTGTGTATATATATATATATACACACATATACATATATATATATATATTCTTTTTCTGATTCTTTTCAATGACAGGTTATTGTAACATAATGAATATAGTTCCCTGTGCTATACAGTGTGTCCTTATTGTTTATTTTATATACAGTGGTGTTAAACGCAAATTCCCAATTTATCCCTCCCCCCCTTTCCCCTTTGGTAACCCTAAGTTTGTTTTCAGTGTCTGTGAGTCTATTTTTGTTTTGTAAATAAGTTCATTTGTACCATTTTTTAAGATTCCACACATAAGTGATATCACACAATATTTCTCCTTCTCTTTCTGACTTACTTCACTTAGTATGATGATCTCTAGGTCCACTCATGTTACTGCAAATGGCATTATTTCATTCTTTTTTATGGCTGAGTAATATTCCATTGTATATATGTACCACATCTTTATCCATTCATCTGTTGATGGACATTTAGGTTGCTTCCATGTCTTGGCTATTGTAAATAGTGCTGCTATGAAGATTGGGGTGCATGTGTCTTTTTGAATTATATTTTCATCCTGGTATATGCCCAGGAGTGACATTACTGGATCCTATAGTATTTCTATTGTTAGTTTTTTAAGGAACCTCCATGCTGTTCTCCATAGTGGCTGCATCAATTTACATTCCCACAACAGTGCAGGAAGGTTCCCTTTTCTCCACACCCTCTCCAGCATTTTTTGTTTGTATGCTTTTTGATGATGGCCATTCTGACTGGTGTGAATTGATACCTCCATGTAGTTTTTTTTTTCTTTTTTTAAAAATTTTTATTTTATTTTGAATTATAGTTGATTTGCAATGTTGTGTTAGTTTCGAGTGTACAGTAAAGTGATTCAGTTATATGTATACATATATCTATTCTTTTTCAAATTCTTTTCCATTTAGATTATTACAGAATATTGAGTACAGTCCTCTGTGCTATACAGTAGGTCTTTGTTCGTTATCTATTTTACACATAGTGTGTATATGTTAATCCCAAACTCCTAATTTATCCCCCCCCTTTCCCATTTGGTAACCATAAGTTTATTATCTAAGTCTGTGACCCTATTTCTGTTTTGTAAGTAAGTTCATCTGTATCATTTTTTTAGATTCTGTATATAAGTGGTATCATACAATATTTAATATTTGTCCTTCTCTGTCTGACTTACTTCACTCTGTATGACAGTCTCTGGGTCCATCCATGTTGCTGCAAATGGCATAATTTCATTATTTTTTATGGCTGAGTAATATTCCATTGTATATATGTACCACATCTTTATCCATTCATCTGTTGATGGATATTTGGGTTGCTTCTATGTAAATAGTGCTACTGTGAACATAGGGATGCATGTATCTTTTCGAATTATAGTTTTCTCTGGATATATCACCAACAGTGCAGGAGGGTTCCCTTTTCTCCACACCGTCTTCCACATTTCTTGTTTGTAGACTTTTTAATGATGGCCATTCTGACCAGTGTCAGATGGTACCTCGTTGTAATTTTGATTTGCATTTCTCTAGTTTTTAAATTTTGTGTTTATGAAATTTAATTAGACTTCAGGAATGTTTAAAGTTTCTGATTTGGGAAGAATTCCTGATTTGCCCAAGACTTTCAGATAAATCATTGCCAATTTTAAAATGAATGAGTTAATTAAATTAAATTAACTTGCAAAATTTTAAAAAATATTTTCAAAGGTTTTATACCTAATATATTATTTTTAATGTACGCTACAGGTAGGGGCCTCCAAAAGAAAATGCCTTGGGCATCTAAAGGCACTGAATGTCCCCAGATCTCTCCATCCGTCCTCACTCTGGGTGATCCTACCCATGTAGACCCATACAGTTGTGGGTTCCCAGGTCTTTGTGTCAGCCCTGCCAGTGACATCTTAATAATATTATTTTGTTTAATGGTGGGAAAAAGAGGCTGGTTTAGCAGAATAGACATTGTTCTGAATTAGCAGTACCAGATTTGCCACCGGACAACTATGATTTGAAGTGAGGTGACGAATGCTCTGAGCTCATAGGTGTGTAAAGGAACCCGGTCCCTCCGTGTTGTAATGCAAACTGCCCCCCCTCAGCTCCCGCCCCTCACTGAGCATACAGTCCCCCCCCCAGGGTTTGCATAAAGGGGAGACATGGTGCTGAGAGGGGAGTGACCCTCTGCTACTGACTTTCAAGTGTGGCTGAGAAGTGAAAGGCTTGGAAGGGATTATAAGAAAACCCCCAGGGGACCCCTGCCACACTTCTCATCCCAGCCCCAGTCACAGAGCTGGTCATTTTTAAGCCCTGATGGTTTTCCCCATCTGGTGATTAGCTATTGGTGAAATGCCTATTTATCAACTTCAAACATTACCTTTAGATTTTTTGCTTTGATAAATGAGAATAAATTTCACTTCCCTCCCACTGTTCAATATAAAGATATGGCTATTCTTAGTTTTCCAGTTATTTCAATTTCAAAAAGCAATAGCAGTAGGAAAAAAAAAACCCAGAACACGTAACCATCTGCTTTCAGGTCCACAGATGGCTCTTGCCTGCTCATTTGGTAAAATGGGAACCTCGGCTGCTCACTCTACATGTCTTCACCTCTATCTCCCCATGTCCAGTGGCATAGTGGGACCACTCATTCCCAAGAGTGACGACACTTAGATTATACTATACTATAACCACCAGCAGGTCTTCTGTGAATTCTTTATGAGTCACTTTGCTATCAAGAACTTTGACCCTACAGTGATAATGTAAATATTGTTCACTGCGGAGTGAGAATTTATGCTGGAATTTCGTCTGTACAAGTGCATTTTCTTCAGTCTCAGTGGAGAGTATCCCCAGCATCCATTTGAAGTGCACTCTACCATTTCCGCCCCAGCTGCCTTTATCACGACTGACTGTGATGAGTTTTCACAAGCTCTGTCACATCCCTCTCCGCACCACCTGGGTCTGTTCCCCCCTGAGCCGTCCCCCAGGTCTGCTGCACAACACGTTTGAGTATGTCGTTCTCCGTTTTTCTTCTGTGAATTTCTTGCCTTTGTTTTTCTTAATTTCCTCTCTCATTTTGCTTCAGCCCATTCTTCTGGTGGTGTGGAATGCAAAAATCTCTGAGTCCTTGCTCAGCTCAACTGCCTTTATTCTGCCCTAGTGATTGATAATTGAATGGATGTGGGATACGAGATTCAAATCAGTTTTCTTTAGAATGTTGAAGGCTTGCTTCGTAATTGTCCGTAATCCATTATTGCTAATGATTATTGAGATACCAAGCTGATCCTTTGCCTTTGGTATAACCATTTGTTTGTTTTTGTTTGTTTATTTGTTCAGTTTTGTTTTCTTCCTGAAAGCTCTTGTAATCGTTTTATATTTCATATTCTCTTTTCAAAGATGTCTTTGTGTGAGTGTGTATATGTGTATGTTTAATTCATTCAGCTAAGAACTCAGGGGGTCCCTCTCTCTGAAAACTTCTCTCCTTCTGCAGTTATAGGAATTATTTTCTGTATTTTTAAAGTAATTTATCCACTTCAAATTCTTCTCAATAACTGTGTAAGTCAGATATTGGACTTCTAGACGGATTCGCCCCATGTCTCCTAGCATCTCTTTTTTGTTCTTCCTCTGTAACTTCTCTCTCTTGCTGTTATTTTCCCTTCTACAATAATCCCATCCATCCTTCTACATGTTTTCTTCTCTTGTCAAAGACCTTTCTGTGTGTCCACAACTGTAAATACAATATGTAACTTTTTAAACCTCTAAGACCTCTTCCCCGTTCACTGCTTTGCTTTGTGTAATATCAGGCCCTAGTTTATAACTGGACACAATTGAAGAACCTTGCATTGAAACCCGGCTTTTCTTTTGTTCACATTGATTATGATTTATTGTTCTGTTATTCACTGCTGACTACAAATACAATTAAATCAGTGAGCACCAAGCCTGCTCTAGTCACTACTGGCTATAAAATTTAGGGCAGCATTTAACTTCTGTGTCCCAGTTTCCACAGCTGTAAAAAGAAAAAACGATAATAATCCTTAACCTAATCTTCCAGGCTTGACATGAAAATCAAATGTGAAACCTCATTCAAAGCATTTCATGCTGTATAAATGCAAGATTCTATATCTAGAAAAAAATCAATATAGTAGAACTTTTGGAAAACATCAGGAAGAGACATCATTGACTTTTTCTGGAAAAGAACACTGCTGAAGTGCTGGTGGCCGTCACACCCTCACGTGGGTGGGGTCTGACTGCTCATGTTCCTATCAGAGCGTGTCTGTAGCAAAGGATTTGGTAGCCAGGGAATTGTGACTGTCGTCCTATAAGTAATATATTTCAAGCTTGCATGAGCTGGGCATGTCCTTTTTTGTGTATACGGCAAGGGCAGCTGGACTCATAAAAAGTGATGGCAATACTGTGGCTTCTCTTAAACGATTAGGGGAAGGCACATCTTCTGTTTGTTTGTTTTTTGTTTGTTTTGCGGTACACGGGCCTCTCACTGTTGTGGCCTCTCCCGTTGCGGAGCACAGGCTACAGACGCGCAGGCTCAGCGGCCATGCCTCACGGGCCCAGCCACTCCGCGGCATGTGCGATCTTCCGTGACCGGGGCACGAACCCGTGTCCCCTGCATTGGCAGGCAGACTCTCAAACACTGGGCCGCTAGGGAAGCCCCAAGGCACGTCTTCTGTGACCTCATCGTGGCCTTTGTGAACTGCTGTGAGGTCTGTAGCAGCATAAACTCTCCTCCGTTTGGTGTTCATCACATCTCTGGGATCTGTTATTAACTGGCATAAAAATTGGACTGGAAGACAAGTGATTCCTTCTGAGTCAAGAAGATATATTTACATAGGTTTCGTGTTATTTTCTTCTAAAAGTGTGTTTTGCTAACATCACCCAGCTCTGCGTGGCGACCACCACGCATCAGTAATGAGGACTACAGTCCTCACTTCCCAGAGCGGAAATTCATGGCCTTGGAGTGAAGCTTTGACTTGGCTATTCTAAGTACGGCTTTGCTGCCGTGGCTGCGGCACTGGTGGTGATTATTATTATTGAGACTACGGAGGGGGTTTTCCCGTCAGGATTAAGAACCTGGGCTCTGACGTCTATCCTTTTGGGTTCAGAACTTGTCCTCCCACTTCTCTGAGCTCAGACAATTCTAAAGCTCTCAGTGCCTCAATTTTCTGACACTTACGTGGAAGCAGTAGTACTATAATCTTTTTTTTTAACTTTGAAAAAAAACTTTTATTATGAAACTAACATACCCCAAGATCCTGTAATTCCAATTCTAATGACTTCACTAGGAGAAATAAAAACATATGCACACAAAAACCTACATGAAATATTCATAATTGCCAAAATTTTCCAATTGGTGCTTCATACCAAATACTGGGTTTTTTTTAACATCTTTATTGGAGTATAATTGCTTTACAATGCTGTGTTAGTTTCTGCTGTATAACAAAGTGAATCAGCTATACATATATATATATCCCTATATCCCCTCCCTCTTGCATCACCCTCCCACCCTCCCTATCCTACCCTTCTAGGTGGTCACAAAGCCCCGAGCTGATCTCCCTGTGCTATGCGGCTGCTTCCCACTAGCTATCTATTTTACGTTTGGTAGTGTATATATGTCCATGCCACTCTCTCACTTCGTCCCAGCTTACCCTTCCCCCTCCCTGTGTCCTTAAGTCCATTCTCTACATCTACGTCTTTAATCCTGTCCTGCCCCTAGGTTCTTCAGAACCTTTTTTTTTTTTTTTTACATTCTGCATATATGTGTTAGCATACGGTATTTGTTTTTCTCTTTCTGACTTACTTCACTCCAAGACAGACTCTATGTCCATCGACCTGACTACAAATAACTCACTTTCGTTTCTTTTTATGGCTGAGAAATATTCCATTGTATATTTGTGCCACATCTTCTTTATCCATTCATCTGTCAATGGACACTTAGGTTGCTTCCATGTCCTGGCTATTGTAAATAGAGCTGCAATGAACATTTTGGTACATGACTCTTTTTGAATTATGTTTTTCTCAGGGTATATGCCCAGTAGTGGGATTGCTGGGTCATATGGTAGTTCTATTTTTAGTTTTTTAAGGAACCTTCATACTGTTCTCCATAGTAACTGTATCAATTTACATTCCCACCAACAGTGCAGGAGGGTTCCCTTCTCTCCTCACCGTCTGTAGCATTTATAGTTTGTAGATTTTTTGATGTTGGCCATTCTGACCGGTGTGAGGTGATAGCTCATTGTAGTTTTGATTTGCATTTCTCTAATGATCAGTGATGTTGAGCATCCTTTCATGTGTTTGTTAGCAATCGGTATATCTTCCTTGGAGAAATATGTATTTAGGTCTTCTGCCCATTTTTGGATTGGGTTGTTTGTTTTTTTTTATATTAAGCTGCATGAGCTGCTTGTATATTTTGGAGATTAATCCTCTGTCAGTTGCTTCGTTTGCAAATATTTTCTCCCATTCTGAGGATTGTCTTTTCATCTTGTTTATGGTTTCTTTTGCTGTGCAAAAGCTTTTAAGTTTAGTTAGGTCCCATTTGTTTATTTTTCTTTTTATTTCCATTACTCTAGGGGGTGGGTCAAAAAGGATCTTGCTGTGATGTATGTCATAGAGTGTTCTGCCTATGTTTTCCTCTAAGAGTTTTATAGTGTCCGGCCTTACATTTAGGTGTTTAAACCATTTTGACTTTATTCTTGTGTATGGTTTTAGGGAGTGTTCTAATTTCATTCTTTTACACATGGCTGTCCAGTTTTCCCCTCACCACTTATTGAAGAGACTGTCTTTTCTCCATTGTATATTCATGCCTCCTTTATCAAAGATAAGGTGACCATATGTGCATGGGTTTATCTCTGGGTTTTCTATCCTGTTCCATTGATCTATGTTTCTGTTTTTGTGCCAGTACCATACTGTCTTGATTACTGTAGCTTTTAGTAGAGTCTGAAGTCCGGGAGCCCGATTCCTCCAGCTCCCTTTTTCTTTCTCAAGATTGCTTTGACTACTCGGGGTCTTTTGTGTTTCCATACAAATTGTGAAATTTTTTGTTCAGTTCTGTGAAAAATGCCATTGGTAGTTTGATAGGGATTGCATTGAATCTGTAGATTGCTTTGGGTAGTGTAATCGTTTTCACAATGCTGATTCTTCCAATCCAAGAACATGGTATATCTCTCCATCTGTTTGTATCCTCTTTAATTTCTTTCATCAGTGTCTTATAGTTTTCTTATAGCACACAGGTCTTTTGTCTCCTCAGGTAGGTTTATTCCTAGGTATCTTATTCTTTTTGTTGCAGTGGTAAATGGGAGTGTTTCCTTAATTTCTCATATTTTTTCACCATTAGTGTATAGAAATGCAAGAGAATTCTCTGCATTAATTTTGTATCCTGCTACTTTACCATATACATTGATTAGCTCTAGTAGTTTTCTGGTAGAATCTTTAGAATTCTCTATGTGTAGTGTCATGTCATCTGCAAACAGTGACAGCTTTACTTCTTCTTTTCCGATTTGGATTCCTTTTATTTCTTTTTCTTCTCTGATAGCTGTGGCTAAAACTTCCAAAACTATGTTGAATAATAATGGTGAGAATGGGCAACTTTGTCGTGTTCTGGATCTTAGTGGAAATGGTTTCAGCTTTTCACCATTGAGAACAATGTTGATTGTGGGTTTGTCATATATGGCCTTTATTATGTTGAGGTAAGTTCCCTCTATGCCTACTTTCTGGAGAGTTTTTATCATAAATGGGTGTCGAAAGCTTTTTCTGCATCTATTGAGATGATCATACGATTTTTATCCTTCAGTTTGTTAATATGGTGTATCACATTGATTGATTTGCATATATTGAAGAATCCTTGCATTCCTGGGATAAACCCCACTTGATCAGGGTCTATTATCCTTTTAATGTGCTGCTGGATTCTGTTTGCTAATATTTTGTTGAGGAATTTTGCATCTGTGTTCATCAGTGATATTGGCCTGTGATTTCTTTTTTTTGTGACATCTTTGTATGGTTTTGGTATGAGGGTGATTGTGTCCTCATAGAATGGGTTTGGGAGTGTTCCTCTGTCTCCTATATTTTCGAAGAGTTTGAGAAGGATAGGTGTTAGCTCTTCTCTAAATGTTTGGTAGAATTCGCATGTGAAGCCATCTGGTCCTGGGCTTGTGTTGGAAGATTTTTAATCACAGTCTCAATTTCAGTGCTTGTGATTGGTCTGTCTGTATTTTCTATTTCTTCCTTGTTCAGTCTTGGAACTTTGTGCTTTTTTACGAATTTGTCCATTTCTTCCAGGTTGTCCATTGTATTGGCATAGTTGCTTGTAGTAATCTCTCGTGATCCTTTGTATTTCTGCACTGCCAGTTGTTACTTCTTTTTCATTTCTAATTCTGTTGATTTGAGTCTTCTCCCTTTTTTTGTCGATGAGTCTGGCTAAAGGTTTTTCAATTTTGTTTATCTTCTTAAAGAACCAGCTTTTAGTTTTACTGATCTTTGCTATTGTTTCCTTCATTTCTTTATCATTTATTTCTCATCTGATCTTTATGATTTCTTTCCTTCTGCTAACTATAGGGTTTTTTTGTTCTAATTGCTTTAGGTGTAAGATTAGGTTGTTTATTTGAGATGTTTCTTATTTCTTGAGGTAGGATTGTATTGCTATAAACTTCCCTCTTAGAATTGCTTTTGCTGCATCCCATAGGTTTTGAGCCGTTGTGTTTTCATTATCATTTGTTCCTAGGTATTTTTTGATTTCCTCTTTTATTTCTTCAGTGATCACTTCGTTATTAGGTAGTGTATTGTTTAGCCTCCATGTGCTTGTATTGTTTACAGTTTTTTTCCTGTCATTGATATCTAGTCTCATCGCGTTGTGGTCAGAAAAGATACTTGATACGATTTCTATTTTCTTACATTTACCAAGGCTTGATTTGTGACCCAAGATATGATCTATCCTGGAGAATGTTCCATGAGCACTTGAGAAAATAGTGTATTCTGTTGTTTTTGGATGGAAGGTCCTATAAATATCAATTAAGTCCATCTTGTTCAATGTGTCATTTAAAGCCTGTGTTTCCTCATTTGTTTCCATTTTGGATGATCTGTCCTTTGGTGAAAGTGGGGTGTTAAAGTCCCCTACTGTGATTATGTTACTGTCAATTTCCCCTTTTATGGTTGTTAGCATTTGCCTTATGTATTGAGGTGCTCCTATGTTGGGTGCGTAAATATTTACAATGTTATATCTTCTTCTTATATTGATCCCTTGATCATTATGTAGTGTCCTTCTTTATCTCCTCTAATAGTCTTCATGTTAAAGTATATTTTGTCTGATATGAGAATTGCTACTCCAGCTCTCTTTTGATTTCCATTTGTATGGAGTATCTTTTTCCATCCCCTGTATTTCAGTCTATGTTTGTCTCTAGGTCTGAAATGTGTCTCTTGTTTTTGTATCTATTCAGCCAGTCTGTTTCTTTTGGTTGGAGCATTTAATCCATTTACATTTACGGTAACTATTGATATGTACATTCATATTACCATTTTCTTAACTGTTTTGGGTTTGTTATTGTAGATCTTCTCCTTCTCTTGTGTTTCCTGCCAAGAGAAGTTCCTTTCGCATTTTTTGCGAAGCTGGTTTGGTGGTGCTGAATTCTCTTAGCTTTTGCTTGTCTGTAAAGGTTTTAATTTGTCCATCAAATCTGAAAGAGATTCTTGCTGGGTAGATTAATCTTGGTTGTAGATTTTTCCCATTCATCACTTTAAATATGTCCTGCCACTCCCTTCTGGCTTGCAGAGTTTTTGCTGGAAGATCAGCTGTTAACCTTATGGGGATTCCCTGTTGTGTTATTTGTTGCTTTTCCCATGCTGCTTTTAATATTTTTCTTGATCATGAAGAAGAAGAAGTAAAGCTGTCACTGTTTGCAGATGACATGTTTCTCCTTGGATTTATCCTGTATGGGATTCTCTGCACTTCCTGGACTTGACTATTTCCTTTCCCATATTAGGGAAGTTTTCAACTATAATCTCTTCAAATATTTTCACAGTCCCTTTCTTTTTTTTCTTCTTCTTCTGGGACCCCTATAATTCAAATGTTGGTGCATTTAATGTTGTCCCAGAGGTTTCTGAGACTGTCCTCAATTCTTTTCATTCTTTTTTCTTTATTCTGCTCTGCAGTTGTTATTTCCACTATTTTATCTTCCAGGTCACTTATCCGTTCTTCTGCCTCTGTTATTCTGCTATTGATTCCTTCTAGGGAATTTTTAATTTCATTTATTTTGTTGTTCATCATTTTTGTTTGCTCTTTAGTTCTTCTGGGTCCTTGTTAAATGTTTCTTGCATTTTGTCTATTCTGTTTCCAAGATTTTGGATCATCTTTACTCTCATTACTCTGAATTCTTTTTCAGGTAGACTGCCTATTTCCTCTTCATTTGTTAAGTCTGGTGGGTTTTTACCTTGCTCCTTCATCTGCTTTGTGTTTTTATGTCTTCTCATTTTGCTTGACTTACTGTGTTTGGGGGTCTCCTTTTCGCACGCTCTGGGTTCATAGTTCCCATTGTTTTCGGTGTCTGTCCCCAGTGGGTAAGGTTGGTTCACTGGGTTGTGTAGGCTTCCTGGCGGATGGGACTTGTGCTTTTGTTCTAGTGGATGAGGCTGGATCTTGTCTTTCTGGTGGGCAGGACTGTGTCCAGTGGTGTGTTTTGGGGTGTCTGTGAACTTATTAAGATTTTAGGCAGCCTCTCTGCTAATGGGTGGGGTAGTGTTCCTGTCTTGCTAGTTGTTTGGCATGGGGTTTCCAGCACTGGAGCTTGCTGGTCGTTGAGTGGAGCTGGGTCTTAGTGTTGAGACGGAGATCTCTGGGAAAGCTCTAGCCGATTGATATTATGTAGGGTCGGGAGGTCTCTGGTGGTCCAGTGTCCTGAACTTGGCTCAGAGGCTCAGGCCTGACATCAGGCTGGAGCACCAAGACCGTGTCAGCCACATGGCTCAGAAAAAAAGGGAGGAAAAAAAAGAAAGAAAGTTATTAAAATAAAACTTTTAAAAAATTTTTTAAATAATATTTAAAGTTATTTTTTAAAAAAAAAGAAGAGAGCAACTGAACTAATAAAGAAATCCACCAATGATAGCAAGCACTGAAAAGTAAACTACGATAAACATAAAAATCAGAAAATGGTCAGTCGCATACAGCACACCCCAAGTCTCCAGTTGCTCCCAAAGTCCACCTCCTCAATTTTGGGATGATTCATTGTCTCTTCAGGTATTCCACAGATGCAGGGTACATCAAGTTGATTGTGGAGATTCAATCCGCTGCTCCTGAGGCTACTGGGAGAAGTTTCCCTTTCTCTTCTTTGTTCGCACAGCTCCCGGGGTTCAGCTTTGGATTTGGCCCTGCCTCTGCGTGTAGGTCGCCTGAGGGCGTCTCTTCTTCGCTCAGACAGTACGGGGTTAAAGGAGCCGCTGATTCGGGGTCTCTGGCTCACTCAGGCCAGGGGGGAGGTAGGGGCACGGAGTGCGGGGCGGGCCTGCGGCGGCAGAGGCCGCTGTGACGTTGCACGAGCCTGAGGCGCGCCGTGCGTTCTCCCGGGTAAGTTGTTCCTGGATCCCGGGACCCTGGCAGTGGCGGGCTGCACAGGCTACCCGGAAGGGGGGTGTGGATAGTGACCTGTGCTCGCACACAGGCTTCTTGGTGGCAGCAGCAGCAGCCTTAACGTTTCATGCCCGTCTCTGGTGTCTGCGCTGATAGCTGCGGCTCGCGCCCGTCTCTGGAGCTCGTTTAGGCGGTGCTCTTAATCCCCTCTCCTCGCGCACCAGGAAACAAAGAGGGAAGAAAAAGTCTCTTGCCTCTTCGGCAGCTCCAGACTTTTCCCCGGACTCCCTCCCGGCTGACTGTGGTGTACGCACTAACCTCTGCAGGCAGTGTTCACGCCGCCAGCCCCAGTCCTCTCCCAGCGCTCCGACCGAAGCCCGAGCCTCAGCTCCCAGCTCCCGCCCGCCCCGGCGGGGGAGTAGACAAGCCTCTCGGGCTGGTGAGTGCTGGTCGCCACCGATCCTCTGTGCGGGAATCTCTCCGCTTTGCCCCCCGCACCCCTGTTGCTGTGCTCTCTTCCGCGGGTCCGAAGCTTTCCCCCTCCGCCACCCGCAGTCTCCGCCCGCGAAGGGGCTCCTAGTGTGTGGAAACCTTTCCTCCTTCACAGCTCCCTCCCACTGGTGCACGTACCTTCCCTATCCTTTTGTCTCTGTTTATTCTTTTTTCTTTTACCCTACCCTGTTACGTGGGGAGTTTCTTGCCTTTTGGGAGGTCTGAGGTCTTCTGCCAGCGTTCAGTAGGTGTTCTGTAGGAGTTGTGCCACGTGTAGGTGTATTTCTGATGTATCTGTGGGGAGGAAGGTGATCTCTGCGTCTTACTCTTCCGCCATCTTGAAGGTCCTCCCAGTAGTATAATCTTCAGAGTGTTTATAAGGATTAAACTTGCTCATATCTGTAAAGAACTAGCAGTAAGTGTGCAATGTTAGCTGTTGTTATCATATCATTATTATTACCACAGGATTCTTAATTCCTGGAATGTTCTATTACAAGACATACATAACCTTCTGTTGAAACTTAAGCTAAGGTGTGTGTGACACACAGTAAAGCTGTGTGATGTCTCATATTTTAGGAAATTTTTTTTAATGGTATTATTTTTAAATGTAAATTACTTAACCTCATAAAAATCATACAAGTTTACAAACATTTCATTAGATATACATGGTAAGCACTATATCACTAAAATTAACTAACACAATAAAAGAAAATTTATGCCATCTTTTCAACAGACTTTTTATCATTCTTCAGCAGGTATTTTATTGGATGAAACTTTGCTCTTTGCTGGGTGTGGTTTGGGAAAAATATAAGGTGGATAAAGGAAAGAGAACTAAAATTCATTTTTGAACGTTTATTTGTTTAAAGTAGGTAATGCATGAACATGGTGTAATGTTTAAAATTATAAATGAAAGTTAAATAAATAAATATATAAATAAAGGACTATCATATGGGTGGGAAAAAATAAAATAAAAGTATAAATGTACATACACAGACGTCTCCACCAACCTGGATCTCCTCTCCCCCATCCCCCTTGCAGAGGTGAAAGTCTCTCGATCTCTCCTGTGTGTTTCCGGAGATATTTTAGGCATACATGAACAAACACATTTTCCTCCCTTTTTATACAAACGGAAGTGTACCTAACATCTTTCGTGTTCATCTTTTTTCACCAGAAGCTGTAGTGTAGGTATTGTTCCAAGTCTCTACATAATGACCTTCTTAACGTATTAATGACTCAGAGCTTCATTGGGGGTGGATGTCCCTGGCTTATCCCACCAGGCCACTGCTGATGAGCAGTGTTGTTAACGCCCCTGCTGTTAGAGAAGTGCTGAATAAATGACGTTGTGCAATTTAAATAAGCTTGTGTATGTGTGGTACACCTGCAAGATAATTTTTAAGAGAGAGAAATGCTGGGTGAAGGGTTGGAAGCATTGTAATTAATTCTTGAAAGAAATTTAAAACTTTCTGTTTATTTTTGAATGTTAATAGGGGTTTAAGCACACAATTGAATAGGAAAAAAGAGATGAACAGTAAACATAAGACTGTCTCACAGCACTTTCCTTCCCTCATCTGGTTTCCCCCGGCTGGAGAGAACTAGCCTCACCAGCCTTGTCTTTTCCCTCCAGAGATACGTGTCAGGTAAATGAGCATATGCGCTTATGTGGAAGAATGCCTTTCTTCAGGTAGGCTTTCGTCTTCTTCTGCATAGTAGTTTGTGGAGTCAGCAGACTCTCGCCTGGATGTCTCTGGGCACAGAGCTGCGGGCTGGAGTGTCCACGGTCACATTAGAGGGACTCTTTTTCTCCGTCCCTCAGCCTCAGCCAGCCTGGACATGACCTGTAAAGGTAATGTTTTCTTCCACCTTCACGTAGCTCATTGTTTCCCTGGATGAAATGATAGCTGTAAATCCTGCAGCCCTAACCCTCGAACAGCGATGCTCAAACCCACAGCACGTGTCCTGGGACGCTCTTTCCCGTCGTCCCAGAAACCGCCTAACTTCTCGCCGAAGGCTCATATTTCCTGTGTCTCACATCCAGTCGTCAGTTCTCTCTCTGATGGATCACATCTTCCAGTGGCTCCTGGGGAAAGGTGATGTGGGTGGTTAATCTTGGGATCTTGTATATTTCAAATATCTTTCGCTTACTCTCCCACCTGATTTTTCTGGATGTAGGATTCCCAGTATAAACTGCGAAGTAATTTAACAGTTGTCTTTCTGCCTGTCAATGTTACTCCTGAAAAGTCTGAAGACATTCCACGTCTTTTTTCTTTGCACACGGCACTTGGTGTTGCTCTACCTCCACAGCTGTTTTAGGGTCTTGTTTCATGCCTCCAGGGTCCTGAAATGTCACAGTGATTTGCTGATACGGGTCTTCCACCTCACTGGGTACCGTGAGGGCCTATTAACCTGCAGTTTTATTTAATACCAGGAAGTGGTCTTAGATTATTCTTAAATTATATTTCAGTACACTGTACTATATTTTTTATGTTGTACATGTTACATTATATATAATACATATTGTAATATCATGTGTATAGCATATATTAAGTGTAATGTAACACTTTAATATCATTGTGTAAATTATTGTTTTTAACACTCTGAGTCTGTTAAAGGGCACTTGGTTCAGGAAATTGCACATTAGTTACTTGAAGAGGAATGAGGTCTCCGGTAACAATATAAATAAGTATTTCTTATATTTTCAAAATATTTTGGCAACAAATTACTGAATTTAACGTACCATATTTTAGCACTAGTCTCACGCACACGCATACGTATTTATAAAATATATTCTGCTATTCTTATTGTATAGACTAATTTTAAGAACATAATTATTGGTAAATAACAATATTTTGAAAAGAGGAATTAAGTCCAAATGTCAGAGTTTGCTAACACCTTTTGCAACAGAAATATGATATCATTTTCTTAAATATTTTCCAATCTTTCCTAATGTCAAATAAGAGCTCTTCCTTTTATGTGGTCAAAAAATATGTAGGATTAAGATTAAACCAAATAAAAAGCACATATTTATATTTGATAATTCCTACATATATTGCACATACTAATGCAGGTTTATAAATCATAAGCTATTATAATAGGTAGAACCAATAATAAATGTGTACGTGTTCATTTTGGTTTTTCAGCCCCTTATTTCCCCAGACGATCCACCAGCATCTTCCCGTGATGTGTTCAGTACGTAAATATTATGACTAGATCCATGTGATGTTAACAGGCAGAGCCTCTGAAGAGTGCAGGCAGAATTCCACTAGTCATATTTCTTTATTAAAGAAATGTTACTGTTATATTACATCTTGTTATGTTGCAAACACATATTTCGTTCTTCAAGGCTAAAGCACAATTAGCAACTGTATTTGTTTTCCCCTTTTAGTGGTTCTTACCTTTTAGGTATTGGAATAATTTGAGAAGTGGCTCTGACGTGATGCTCAGTGACTCTTCAGGCTTTGTGTCGTTCCTCTTTGTTTTCAGCCTGCAGTGACCTGGAGCTCAGGGAGATGGCCAGCAGACTGCGGGACTGGTTCAAGGCCCTGCATGAGAGTGGAGGCCAGAACAAGAAGACGAAAGCATCGCTGCGGCCGGAGAGAAGCAGTAAGGCTTCTAAATTTGATGTGTGTCGTTGTCTTTGATATGGGATTTTATGTCCAGTGAATCACTTAGGTGAAAGTTTACTGTTTACTTAGATGCTGAACAGAAGTCTGAACATTGTTTTTACTTCCAAGCTCAGCCATGACATGTATTTTGCAAGGAAATAAAGCGTTTGTGACAACTCCGATTGGAAAAGGAATTAGAGACAGCATTGAGCTTCCAGTTGAATTGAAAGAGTAGGAATATTTTCCAGTATTTTGGCTGAAGTGCTAAAGAGTAGAACAACACGGGGAGCAAAGGTAATAATTTTGAAGTGCTTAGATTTTTAAACAACACGATTAGCCCTCCTCCACCTTAGTCATTTCTGATTTGACCCAAGTATGTCAGTAGAAACAGGATGTTTACCACGCTGCAATTCAGATTCATCAAAGAAAGAAGGAAGGGCTTCCCTGGTGACGCAGTGGTTGAGAGTCCGCCTGCCGATGCAGGGGACACGGGTTCGTGCCCCGGTCCGGGAAGATCCCACATACCGCGGAGCGGCTGGGCGCGTGAGCCATGGCCGCTGAGCCTGCGCATCTGGAGCCTGTGCTCCGCAACGGGAGAGGCCACAACAGTGAGAGGCCCGCGTACCACAAAAAAATAAATTAATAAATAAAAAAGAAAGAAGGAAATAAGAGCCAACTGAATCTTACATGATTCTTTCGTCTATATAATCTATATAAAAGTGTGTTTTAATTTCTTAGAAATAGGAATGCAACCTGAAATAGTGCACTTGCTGTGAATAATTTTATGAACTCTTCACTTTACATTTTTTCATTTATAAAAAATATCTATAACATTTTTCATGCATGTAAAAGAAAGATATTGAAACCTGAGCTTAACTGGGGGGAGCTTTCCAAGACCGCCTCATTCACTCTAAGATGCAAGGGGCGAAGGTGGGACAGTGACCAGGGGCAGCATCCCGCTGACAATAGAAGGGCCCAGTGCCCGCTGCTGATCGCCATGAGGCCGTGAACTCCCACTCACAACCCTCAGCTACCCGTTTCTAACAGAATCACTTGATAAGAGGGCACGGCCGTCCCTAATCTGTGTTTCCTAAAATGCCCCATTTGTTTTCTTGTCACCAAGGAATTTTCTGTAATCCCAGCGCTTGGTGTTTACGGATCGTATTTGTGTTCAAAAGAATGTAATCATTATTTTTCGTTCAGCTTTCATAGAAAAACATAATAATTGTGTGTGAATGTGTGGTGGACACATCTATATGCTTCTTAGGAAGTCCTCAAAGAAACCACAGTATTTCCCTACCTCGTAGGAGTGCTTCCAGGCTTGTCTCCAGAATTATCGTTTAAATTTTTGACAGAAGCTAATTTTTTGATGCCTTGAGAGTAAGTAAGATGCCTGATCTTACTTAATAGAAATAATAAAATATGTTTGCCCCTGTATTCATGTCTGGCGTAATGTAAAGTTTTGTTCCAGATCCTTCCGTATTGACTTTTTTGATTCATGTCCACACCTGTTCTCCCAGTACACACACTTGGATATTTTTATTTCTCACTCTCATCTTTATCTGTTGAGCTTAGTTAAGACTAATAATCCCTCCTGTATTTGGAAATGGATAAAAGGAGATCTTGTAGGACACGCAGTACAATGCCTGGTTAATTGTACACATTCCTAAATATTATTTCCCTTTCTGGCTTTTTCTTACAAAAAATGAGACAGTCTTAATATTGTGGGCGAATTAACAGGAAGCCCTTTGGGAGTTGAATGTCTTTGCAGAATCAGTGAAACAGTAGGTAGAGGATTATTTATAGAGCCTGAAGGGGTCAGAGGCCAAAGGGAGTAAATCTCCAAAAGGAAGCTGTTGAAAGATAAGACAAGTCCCTAGATGGGGAGTGGCCGAGTCCCTCAGCTCCTGAGACCCGCCTACCCCTGGGTGAAGCCTCTCCTGACACCGGCCCTCCAGTACTGGGCACCCCATCTCTTTTCTAGTCCTGTTTTTCCTCCATAGCATCTCTCACCGTCTACTATAATATTCACCTACACATTTTTTGTTTATTTTCTCTCTCTCTGCACACTAAAGAACCATAAATGAGAGATCCCCATTGTATCATCAGAATGTAGAATAATTTGACACGTAGCATTCACTAACGTTAAAACCGAGTAGAATTAATGGATGAAAGAAGCCATCAAAATACTACATTGTGTGGATATACCATAATTTAATCAAGCACTTGTTCCCCTAGGAATGATTATTTTCTCCTTCTCAATCAATTCTGCGGTTAATTGGTAGGCTTTTATTTCTGTAAGGAAGATTCCAGGTAGTCGAAGTAATAGGTCAATATTACTTTGCATTTCAAATTATAAACAATAATAGATGTTACCAGACTGCTTTGCAAAAAGCTTAGGGCCTTTCTAATTTCTAACAGCAAAGCACGAAGAGTTAACTTTTTGCCTTGATCCCTGGAAGTAAAAAAATTACTACCATTCTTTTTAACTGTTCATTCTGGTGAGCATGCTGTTGCATTTCATTGTTAATCTAATCTTGGTTTCCTTTTTTAGTAGTGAATTGTTCACAAAATATTGGCAAAGGTTGGCGGGGCTTTTGCACAGCAAAACAAAATAAAATGTCTTAGCTCAGGCTACTATAATTAAATACCCTAGACCAAGTGGATTGAACACTAGACATTTGTTTCTCAAATTCTGGAGACTGGGAAGTCCTAGATCAGGTGCTGGCAGATTGGGGTCTGGGTGAAGGCTCACTTCCAGGCTTGGAGGCAGCTGTCTTCTCACAAGGCAGAAAGAGAGAGAGAGAGAGAGATCTGGAGTCTGTCTTATAGGCCACTGATCGCATCATGAGGTTCTCCCTTCATGACCTAATCACCTCCCAAAGCCCACACCTCCAAATGCCATCACTTTGGGGGGTAGAGCTTCATATTCATGAATTTGGGGTGGGGGACACAATTCAGTCCATAGCACAAAACCAAACAAAAAAAGTCCTAAGTTATGTCAGCTTATATGTTTAATTCTGAGAAATCCATATTGATGGCTTACATTATAATTGTATTTAAATAGGTCCTTCTAGTACTTTTTGTGCTTTTTGCTGTATGTGTTTCCTGCTCTGTGTTTTAGATATATGGATTTATTTCTGTTTTATCCATTAATTATGCTTCTTATCCCTTTATTTTATTACACTGTACCCTACTTACCACTTTTTAGCATAGATTTCACGTTATCGGATAGTAATATTACTACTCCTACTTTCAAATTTATTACATTTGCCTGATATACTTGCTAACATTTTATTGTCAGTCTTTCTTTATTACTTAGACTTGTGTCTTTCTTGTAAACATACATAGTTGGCTTCTGAGTCTCTTTTTAATAATTAAGATAATTTAATAATTAAGATAAACATAAGGCAGAGGAAAATATTCTGATCAGACACAGAATGTTTACCATTCAGGCAGATTGCCCAGAAGACAAAGAAAAACTTATTTTACAATCTCTCTTTTTTTTTTTTTTTTTTTTTTGTGCGGTACGCTGGCCTCTCACTGTTGTGGCCTCTCCCGTTGCGGAGCACAGGCTCCGGATGCGCAGGTTCAGTGGCCATGGCTCACGGGCCCAGCCGCTCCGCGGCATGTGGGATCCTCCCTGACTGGGGCACGAACCCATGTCCCCTGCATCGGCAGGCAGACTCTCAACCACTGCGCCACCAGGGAAGCCCTACAATCTCTTTTCAAGAGTAGACCAATAATCCAAGAAAATTTTGTCATTAGAGAAGAAAAGAAATCACATTTTAGTTTTGTACCAGTATAATATTTAATACTAATTTTAAAATATGTGAATAAATACACCCTTTAAATATTAGCCAGCAGTGACCATGACAAATAATTTTGGGGGGAACATTTCATCATTTTTTGTATCTGTGTAGATTTTATCTTATACAGGTTTTGAAAATTAGTGTTAAGATAAATTTTATCTTAGGGTAAATTTTATCTTAGGATAAAACTATATTTTTAACAAAATGAGCTTTTTTAGACCAAGGTGGTTGCTCCTGGAGCCCCTGAACCTCTCGAGACCTGCCCCTGCTGGGGCGGAGCCCTGAGCTTAAGTGACCGCAGGGGCGGAGGGTCGGGACTGAGCAGAGAAGCCCAGGGTGAAGACAGTGGGGCCCAAGGGGTGTTCAGGACACCGTAAAAATGTCAAATAAGAAAAAACGCAGAGCGAAGCCTGCCGCGTGTCCTGCCCACCATCTACCACAAGGTGGGATGTCACTGCAGGACCTTGCTTCGGACATGTGGGATCCCCATCCGATCCACCATCCATGTCTCGGGGGAAAAAAAGGGGGGGAACAAACCCAGACTAAGTAAAGAGAGACTTTATTTAAAGACTCTTGCGATGGGGAGAATACCTCAACCTCAGACTTGCAAGCGTCTCACATCAAACAGAAGAAGGCTTTTCCTTTCCAGGAAGGGGTGAGCAGGGCTAGAAGCACCTATGTCGGGGAAGAGGGCAGTGGGCATTAAGAGGCAGCAAAACTGAGGGCTTCGGAAATGCTTCTCTGCGCGGTTGACCCGCTCACCTACCAAGCAGGAATGTGAGACCCTGCAGACGTCTCTATGTTACGCAGAATTTCCGCCCTTTCACGGCTCTGATCTGTGTTCTGATGTGTCGTCTGGGCCACTAGTTTGCTGCCCACCTACAATGCACGTGCGGGATGGCTTAGCCGGGAAATTACGGTTTTCGGTCTACAGAGCTGTTGTGTACTTTTAAATGTGTGCGCCCGGAAGTACCCGAGTGTGTGTTTAAATGTAAGTGGGTTGTCTCCTCACTCCCTCAGCTCCGCGTGTCATTGATTTTTCCCTCCGGCTGTTGGGTCCTTTCCATGCGCTGACCTTCCTTCGTCTGCTCACTGGGGCCCGTCTGTTGGGGGCCGACCCTTCGTTGGCAGCCTTCTCTCACGAGGTGGGAAGAGCCTCCCTTTGGCTTTTCCTCAAAGCATCAGGAAAGCCCCCGGTCTCTGAGCCTTGAAAGAGGCCGCTCCCCGCCGCGGGTCCCTTAGCTGGGCTGGCCTCCATCGTGGAACCCAGCCCGCGGTGCCAGGGCTAGAGGGAGTGAGTCTTGACCTTCCCCAGAGCCTACGGTTGTCTGTGGCCAGGCTCTCAGAGTCCGTCCCCTCCTGTCCATCCTCGGACCCCTAGTCTGTCCCTCCGTGGGGACGGGAAGCCCCCATCCTGACCTGTACCCCAACTTTAGACTGCAACACTCGCTGTACAATGAGGGGACAGTAGAATGAAGTCCATCCTGGGGGGGGGGCAGGTCACTGCGTTTTGAGTGGTCAGAGTACCTGCCTTATGCTTCACCAGCCAACTTCCCGTTTAACCTAGAAAGAGTGACAGATCTGGAAAACAATTCAGAGAAAAATTCTTGTTTGCATTCAAACGTCGAAATATTATTACCAGGGGCGAATATGTAAGGGAGGGCCAAGACGGGTATATTTTTCTTGTTGTGCGAATAAGTATGCTTAAGTGCCAGTATCTGTTGTTTAACACGTACCGTGTTACCCTTGAGATAGATACTTGTCTTTTGAGATAGATACTTGTCTTTTCATGGATCTGTATCTCTAGTGATGTTTAAATCAAAGGTAATTTTCATAAAAATGGCCCCTGTTTACTGTCTGGAAATATACAGTTTACCTTCTATGTTGTTAGACTGTTTGTGAATAGAATATTTATTTTCTTACAAAATAACTCTGAAAACTTACATCTGTTTGATCTAACCTTATAGACTAATAGACAGTAAGAGTCAGAGAATGAGTTCAGGGATGGCGCTGGCTGCCACTGAAGTGTGGGCACAGGGGAGTGGAGAATCCTGTCCCCGCGGATCTGCTTTGTCAATGCTTTCTGTCCTTAAACAATGTGAAATTCACTACTCTACTTTGCATGTGTAAAGTAATCGGCACATTCGTATAGTCTGAGTTCTTTATTATTATTTTATATGTATATAATTTAAATTATTAATTTTTCTGCACTGTTATGATGAGTAGAAATACAGATCAAGCCATGAAATCCCTTGTTTTCCTTTATCCGAGTCTTATAGCCCAGCTCACTGTATGTTAATTGCAGAGCCACTCCTGGTCCTTAGCTGAATGCAGAGTGGGGAATACACTCTCCTCATTCCTACCCTTAAGCCAGATTGCTAAGAACTGTTAGTACAAAGGACTGTAGTGCCCTCACCATTGCCCTGATGTCTCTGGGCTCTGGGAGGTCTCACAGGATTTGTTGATCAATGTATCAGAAACACTTGCTTTGTATTTGCTGTTTTGAGGTCCTAGGACACGCTCCCCCCGGGGGTCTGTCCTCACTCACCTCCACCAGCTTGTTGCCCAAATATCCAGCCTCAGAGGGCTGCGCTCCCATCACATGTAAAACAGCAACACAAGCTTACTTTCCTTTATAGCATATGTCACTACGTGATATACAGATGTTTCCTAGTTTGTTTTCTGTCATTTCCAAGTAAAACGTAAGCTCTGTGAGGCCAGGAACTTTCTTCTGTGGGATCCCCAGCTCCCAGAAAGACAGCCCTGGCACACAGTAGGGACGCAGGAGCAAGTTGTTTAGTGAATAAGTTAAAATCTAATCACAAGTTTTCATCTAAAAATTGGTCTAGTTTCACAAGAGTGATAAAGTGGCTTGTAGCTGCCTTCCCATGTTTGCTGAACAGGCAGGTTCCAGGAGGGCAATTCTCTGACTGTAGCGGGATTGAAATAAACGGATCAAGACTTGATGAAGCTTAAATGAGAAGGTACCCTACTTCTTTTTATAAGGCAGTGAACCCAGAATGTGGACTGTGCTTTATAAGGAAGGGGAACTTGCCAGCCTCTTACACTGGCTACCAAATTAATGCTGCTATGCATTTTACATTAGTTAAACATATTGTCACACAGCCCAAAATAAGGTATGCTGAAAATAGTGGGTTTCTTTTCCTATTGGTTATTGTAGTAGTCATTCTTAACTCTCAAACACAATAGGACACTAACCTGAGATTTTAATTGACCAGATTTTATCACAGCCATTACATAAAGGATTTTATAACCCTTACCCAAGAAGAATTGATTGTTTATCTGAATATTGGATAGTGTAAATATTACATAGTTAAGTGGTTTCAGTTGACAAAAAAGATCGATAATGTTATAGCTTCTTAAGAAATTAACCAAGCTGGTAAAGTTTGCCATTATTTTTTAACAACTTAAGTCTACTTTATATTAAAAAAATCAGGCTTCTTCGGTATGTTTTATTTGGGTATAGTTTAGAGCTGTCACAAAGGAATAACCGTAGAAAAGCGCCTAAGATGGTAAAAAACTTAAAATGTATTTTATGAGAAGGTGAAGGAAATAGATCTATTTGGCCTCTGATTCTGTTATCATCATACCATGAAAGTACTGTTTGAGCCTTTTTTCAGTATATATGTTGTGCCTAACTAAACTGTATGCTTGATATATTTTGTTTTCTTATCTAAATCTCCAAAAATTTAAGAACAGAAACACTATACCAAGGTTTGTTTGTTAATATGGTTGCAATTGTGTGTGTGTGTGTGTGTGTGTGTGTGTGTGTGTGTGTGTGTGTATGTATGTATGCCTGTCCGTCTCTGAAAGAGATACTTATATTAATTTTCTTTTTGTCAGTTGGGAAGCATCTGGACTTCAGAATCATATGCAAAATCCTCAGATTAACAGTCTGACTAGGATTAATTAAGATAACGTCTGGGCTTCCCTGGTGGCGCAGTGGTTGAGAGGCCGCCTGCCGATGCAGGGGACACGGGTTCGTGCCCCGGTCCGGGAAGATCCCACATGCTGCGGAGCGGCTGGGCCTGTGAGCCATGGCCGCTGAGCCTGCGCATCTGGAGCCTGTGCTCTGCAACGGTAGAGGCCACACAACGAGAGGCCCGCGTACCACAAAAAAAGAAAAAAAAAAAAAAAAAGATAACGTCTTACTTTTGCTTTCCTACCCACCAAATGCTTTGCTCAGTCAGACAAGGTGAGAGACTACTTAACACTCAGGTAAACAAACACATTCTAATTTCTTACCAAGATGACACACTTCATGTCTGCTGCCTTCACATTGAGAGGAAGGTTGAATTTGGAATCACGTGGCTTAAAAACAATGTCCCATTTTAATTTAATCAGGAGCATTCTAGGTATAGCGGGGAACTTCATTTTTGAAAACAAAGGTCTCTAAAGCTGGTGGATACATTTTCTTTTCTTATTTCAAGTAATAAAATGAAAATTCAGATCACTGCTTGTTTTGTTTGTTATCTGCATTTTCTTCTTTTAGCAGGTAGATCCAATAACTCTCTCCATAATAAAATTTAATTATACACTTCAGTATTATTAAGGTATTGTCTTAATATTTAGATATAATTTTATAGAAATTATGTATTTCCTATTTAGCTAGATTGAAATTATGTATTTCATATTTAGCTAGATTGAAACGATAAATATAAAATAAGGTGCTAAGTGAATGATGTATTATAATAAAAATGTTTTGTTACATTATTATAACCTAGGAAATTATCCAGTTGAATTTACTAGCACTAAATTTTGGTGAGACTCTATAGTCTTTAGGAAGTGTAGTATTCCAAATAGAGGGAATCATTATTAGCTTTGAAAACTTGGGAATCATTAAAAAGTAGGCTGCTGGTTGCTTCTCACAGGGTAAGTGAACTATTGTCAATTTTATTACATTCCATTTTCAACTAAATAAATACCTTAATTTCAAAATATAATCATGTAGGGTGTTCAGAGCACATTTAACCAGTAATTTGAACTATTTGAACCTAGAAAAAAAGGGATAAAGTACCCTCCCCCCCCAAAAAAAAACCAAGAGATTTTTTAAATCTGTACAGAAAAAGAAAACAAAATATAAAGTTTCACATTCCATATATATGTCATATATATTCAGTCATTTATAAGTAAGCATTATTTTTGTCAAATTTTACTCTAATAATGCCAGTTGAGTAATACACAAAAACCTGGAATGTTTGCTTAGTAGATGTCTTGAAAGCAACAAAAAGTGATAGCGAAATCGAAGGGACAAAGTGTAATAAGGAAATAAAATAGCTCAAACACATAGGTTATTTAATGTGGCAACAAGTGATTCTAGACACCACAGTGGTCCTTGGGCCACAGGCTAGCCAATTAAAAAGCGATTAATTTTATGATAATCCCTTTGAGACATTAATGAGTATTAAATTATTCTAATGTATCACAGCTGGGAAGGAAACATATATATAACATTGTTTTTTCCTATTTAATTTTTAATATCATATATTTTAATTACGTGTAACATATGTTTTTTTGTGTGTGTGTGTGGTACGCGGGCCTCTCACTGTTGTGACCTTTCCCGTTGCGGAGCACAGGCTCCGGACGCGCAGGCTCAGCAGCCATGGCTCACGGGCCCAGCCGCTCCGCAGGCATGTGGGATCTTCCCGGACCGGGGCATGAACCCGTGTCCCCTGCATTGGCAGGCGGACTCTCAACCACTGCGCCACCAGGGAAGCCCTTCACATGCTTATCTTTTTAATGCACATGAAGGAACATGAAGAGAATTATTGTCCTTTTACCAACTCCACCCGTTCTTCCCTCATGAGGTGAAAATTGTTACCAACCTGGTACACATGGTTTCCAATCCTACTTCATTCTCACACAAGCATATATATTCACATAAACATTTTTAATGTAAATGATCTCACACTATACACAGTACGTGGCAGCAAGCTGATTACTCTCCATCATTTTAACCTTTTAAATCGTTATCGTATTGCAAATACGTTCTCACAGCATCTTTTTTGATTTCAGAGCTCTTAGTTTGTGAGAGAGACTTCCCTAAGAAAATACTGACATGGATATTCTTCTAATGTATATATTTTTGCACTTAAATCTCTAAACCATCCCCAGTTTATTGGCGTGTGATAGGATTCTGGCAATAGATCATATTTCCTTACTGAATTAAAATAACGTCTTTGCAATTATTTAAGCCACATTTATTCTCTATGCCTCTGTTTTCTCTTTAACCTCTCTGTTTTTTGAGTTTCTCTGTGATTCATTTCTCCTGTAATTGTGTTACGTTCTGATGTCATACTTCATGTGGGTTTAGTTCTTTCAAATGTGTTAAAGTCCGTTTTATGGCTTACAGTATGTTCCAAATGCACTTGAAAGGAGCCTGTATTCTGTTATTATGCGTTGGAGTGTCCTATCGGTAGAAGTTATTTCAAGTTTGTTGAAAATTTTGTTCGGCTCTTCTATACTCTTTTCCGTCTACTTGTTCCACTGATTTTTTTTTATAGAATAGTGTTGAAGTCTCCAGATATAACTGGGAAGTTTTCTGTTCTTCCATTCAGTTCTGTTCATTTTTTTGTCATGTGTTTTGTTTTTTCTTTTTTTTTGGCTGCGTTGGGTCTTAGCTGTGGCACGCGGGATCTTTGTTGAGGCACACGGGATCTTTCATTGCAGCACACGGGCTTCTCTCTAGTTGTGGCTTTAGGGTTTTTTCTCTCTGGTTGTGACACACAGGCTCCAGAGCGCATGGGCTCTGTAGTTTGCAGCACACGGGCTCTCTCATTGAGGATGGGAGCTCGGTAGTTGTGGCGCACGGGCTTAGTTGCCCCGCAGCATGTGGGATCTTAGTTCATGGACCAGGGATCAAACCCGCGTCCCCTGCAGTGGAAGGCAGATTCTTTACAATGGGACCACCAGGGAAATCCCCTTGTCATGTATTTTGAAGCTTCATTTCTGGTAACAAGTGCATTTAGGGTTGTTTTGTCTTCTTACTGAACAATTTATTATTATATAATGCCCCTTTTTATCTTGGTAACATTCCTTATTCTGAAGTCAAATATATTATTAGTAGAATCAGTTTGGCTTTCTTTTCATTAGTGTTTGCATGATATTTTTTCCCCATCTATTAATTTCAATCTACTATGCCATTTTTTAAATGGTTTCCTTTAGAATAATATATAGTTGAGCCTTGGTTTTTTATTCAGCCTGGCATTTTTTTTGTATTTTAATTGATATGCTTAGATTATTTGCGTTTTATACAGTTACTGATATGGTTTAATTACAGTCTCCTTTCTTGCTAGTTATTTTTTATTTTTTCCATCTCCTCTTTGCCCATTTTCTTTTCTTATAATGCCTTGTTTTGGACCAGTTAAGTATTTTTATGATTTCATTTGACTCTGCTCTTGACATTACTTTTACTTTACCTTCTTTTAAAAGATTTTTATTGGTTGCTCTAGGATTTATAAGATATAAATTTAATTTTTCACAAGCTACCTTCAAATACTATTTTGCCATTTTGTATACATTAGAAGGAATTACAGCTCTCAATTTATCCCATCTTTTGTGCTATTTTTACGTATGTTTTGCTTTTACATATGCTACAAATACAAATGCATTGCTAATACCTTTAGAGTAGACATTCAATTATCTTTTAAAACAATTTGAAATTAAAAACCTGAATTTCATATTTATCTTTATTTATGCAACATCCAGAAATCTTCAGTTTCTTTTTTGTAGCAATCCAAGTTTCTACCTAATATCACATTTATTCTGCCTAAAGAAATCTTTTTTTTTTCCAGCAGTTCTTATAGATCACATCTGTTTTAAATACATTTTCTCCCATTTCTGTTTCTTGAAAGGTACTTCTCCCTTTTGCAAAGGTGATTTCTCTGGGTAGTTTTGGGTCCAGAGCCCATTTTCTTTCAGCACGTTACAGGTGAATTTTCCTTGTATTCTGGCTTCTGTGGTTGCAGCTGGGAAGTCAGGTGGTCATTCTCGTCTCTTTGTTCCTCTGTAGAAATGTGTATTGTGCCCCGAGCTGCTTTAAAGATTTTTCTCCCCATCACTGGTTTTTGACTCTGACGTGTCTAGGTTTGTTTCTTTGTTTGTTTGGTTCTTATCCTGTTTGGTGTCCTCTAAGATTCTTACCTCTGTGGTCTGAGGTATCTCATTAATTTGGAGGATTCTTCATTAACTCAGTCACTGTCTGTTGGTCTGTTTGATAATGATCTACAGGCCTTGTATGCCCTGCGCTCCTGCCCCGCCCCCTCCCCCTACTTCTCCTGACATACCTTTTAGGTTTTTGTTCTTATAGTTTCTGCCTATAGTTTTAATGCAGATTTTACCTTTTATACTACAGCATCTAATCTATTCATCATATTCATTTTAAATTACTTCTCTGATAGTTGCTGCCTCTGTCATATCTGAGTTTGTTTCTATTGAGTGTTTCGTCTCATAGCAATGTTTTTAAATTTTTCCTTCCTTTTTTGTATGTCTGTTTCTTTCGTTAAAAGTGGACATGTTGAGTAGACGGTAAGACTGAGGTAAATAGTCTTTATGCCCGGAAGTGAGGCTGCCTCCTGTTTTGCTTGGCCTTTGATAAGGTGATCAAGTCGGTCCAGTCATACACCTGAACTTGGTTGTGTTTTGGTTTATAATTGTCCCTTTCACTGCATCTCAAGCTTCAGATTCCTTTGTGCTGCCCTGTGCTTGTGGTCGGGCTAGTCACCATGGTCTTTTTCTCCACATGCTTCTTTATGATTTTCCTTTGAAACCCAGCCTCAGGGAAGGTCCCCCTTCATGGTCTTTCCCCCACTGGCAGGCTACTGATACTCGGTATTCGACAGTTGCTACCCGGACCTAGGAGCATCCCTTGCTGTTCTGGTTGAGGTGTAGCTGTAGGTAGGACCATGTACCTGGGTCTCGAGGTGGGACCTTCTCAGAGACCCGATCCTCCGCTGGTGGCAGGGTTCTCCCATGATCTGTACCCTGAATATTGTCCTGCTGTCACCCAGAGAGAGCTGGGCTTTTCTTTCCCACTCCTGTGGTGAAGTATCCTCAGCTGTGTCCACAGGGTGACAGAGGCTCCCACTCTCCCCCAGCAACTTCAGGCTTGCTCTGTGAGGGGTACAGGAGAGGGGGCATAGGTGGGCCCTCATACTTTCTCACAGCAGCTTCTGCTTCTCAGGTGGCTTTCCTGGGTCTCTTGTCCCACCCCGTGTCTTTCTTGAAAGCACTTGCTGAGGTCTGTGGAATATAATCTGTTGGTGCTTATGGACCCTCTTCCTTTTGCGGCTTCCAGGGGTTGTCTGCTGTCAGAGAGTAGACATACACTAAGCCTTCCGCAATTCATGGAAGATCTTGGCTGCGTTCTCCTCCATAGCTTATATAACGTTCTGTGGCTTTCTCAGGTGGTCAAATGCTCGCACTGTCTCCTTCTGGAGCCATAAGACTGTCACGGGTCCTGAGTTATTACACTGCCCAGAGACACAGAGTCCCTGATGAGCTCAAAAAATTGTGGTTTTGTAGATGTTTCATATTTTTCTTATTGTTAGGGTGAGAAAAATACTCTTTTCCACTTCCTCCCTCAGTGGAAGCAGGGAATTCTTGCCTGAAGAATATTTTCAATGGATATAGATTTTTGAAAGCATTAAAAACATGTTTTCTTTCTTCATTTAAAGATATCATTCAACGCTTCCAGGACGCTATAATTTCTGATGAGATACCAGGATTTAACTGAATCGTTTAATTGTGTTGTGTCGTTTATCTTTAGTTCTTAACAGTTCGACTAGAAATGACCTCCTTTGTGTTTTTGCTTGAGGACTGTTACATCTCTTTAATCTGTAAATTTAGGTATTTATCAAAACTTCTACCACCTTTCCTCCGACTACTTCTGCCCCTTTCTCTCTCTCTTCTCTTCTGGGCTTGAATTACATGTGTTATGCTCCCTGATACAGTGTAACAGTCTCAGAGGCTCTGCTCATTTCTATCCTGGCTTTTCTTCCAGTAGATCCTTGCAGCTGATCTATACACAAGTATCTTTCTTTCCTCTGTGAACTCACTTCTGCTCTTGGCTTCATCTGTGATTTTTTTATAAGGTTGTGTAGCTTTATCTGTTATTTTATTCTTGAATTTCTATTTTGTTCTTTCTTATAATTTCTACTTCTCTTCTGATCATTCCTGTCATTGCAATTATTACAAGCATATTTTTTTCTTCATTAAAGAGAGCTATTTTATTTGCTTTAAAATTTTGTCCGCTAACTCAACAACTGGTTCATCTCAGGTTTATTCTCAGTTGATCATCTCTTCTTTGAAGAACATGTCCCATTTCCCTGGTGCTTTATAGATCTCCTAATTCTGGATGGTGCCCCCAATGTTATGGATATTAAATTGTGGGAGGCTTTATTGTGTTAGTTTAGTCCACTGAGTGTTTTTTGTTTTAGCAGATGATTCATGTTGTTGAGCTCTAAATGAAAACTATATTTCTTGGGCACCAGCTCTAACCTCAGTTCAGATTTGCAGCCTCTAGTGGAGGTGAGTTGAGTCCACGGTGTGCATGTGTGTGTGTGTATGTGTGTGTGTGTGTCTGATGGGTCATCAGAATCTAGGGCAGACAATGTTGGGCTCTCTGGCTCTTTTCCTTCCCGAATTTCTCCCTAGATCTTCAGCAGTTTTAAACAGTCTTTTGATTCTTGCAAGCTGGAATGTCTGCATTCTTTTGCCAACATTGTCCCTCATGTGATGTACCATGCCAGATCTGTCCCCAGGCTCAAAAACAGTGAGACCTGAGAATTCACTCCCTAGAACTTCCCTCCTCAGAGTGTGGGTTACGCACCAGAGTGTGCCTGCTTCTTATCCACTCTTTGGTTCCTTCCTGTCATTTTTTTAAATTATGTGCAGAGTTTAACAATTTATGAGTAGGAGAATCAGTCCAGTATATGTTACTCAGACATTACTGGAAACAGAATCTAAAATAACTGTTTAAATGACAGGTTGAGGAGAGGATTTTTGTCTTACCTTATTTTTGTCTTTGAATCTACCAGACCTGTGTATTGAACCCAATGTGGGCTAAAATGATACTTTATTTTCCATTACATATTCCTGTTTACCCCTCTTCCTTCCTGAATTTAACAGTCTTCTTTTTTGGGTTTTTTTTTGGGGGGGGTATTACAGTACTCTTTAAAATTTTAAACCTTCATTGAGTCAGGGCAGTCCGTCAGTCAATTTTACTATGTTTCAAAATTTACATTTAATGAGTTTTTGCTTTCCTTTGGATGGTTTTACATTGATTTTTTGTGAATCTCAGCTATGCTGATATATTTGCTGCCTAAACAGATGCAGTTGTTAATATAGGCTTGCATTTCCCTAAGATGAGGGACTGAACTGCTGCTACGTGTCTACATTCTAGATGTGAATAACTCCATTCTCTACAGTGGCATAAACAACTCAGGGATGTTGAGAGATGATTTTCGATTATAAAGACTTTGTGTTTGATAACTTCTGCCTTTCAGAAAATTCTGATACATCTTTGAAGAGAAGAGACATTGCTAGGCATTTATTAAAAGTGATTTTAGATGTCTCATGGGAATTTCAGTGCGCTGAAGGATTATAAGGATTGGTGAATGTGGAGGATAAGGGTTGGATATTATTGGTTGGATATTATTTTCTCCGCTTTATAATGAAGAAGGTTGAGAGTTAAAACATGAAGTCACACAATAAGTAAGTGGTAGAGCTGGGATTTGAATATAGATTTTGTGGGCTCTGAACTTATGAACTTCTGCTCTTTGCGTCTTTGTGTAACCTCCCAGTGGGTCTCTCAGTACTCAAGGAATATTAAACTAGTTCAAATACATAATTCATGTCGATTGTGATAGCTGCCTCTAATCCACTCGTACAGATAAAGACATATAAACACACTTGCACAAAGAGGATAGCTTCCTATTTCATCTTGGCTAAAGATTTTAGAAATGTTTCCAAAAATTACTAATCGTTATTTTGCCTTTATTATCATGTTTCTGAATGTTTTTGTTTCTTTTCTTATAAATACAAGTAACTTTTATAGAGTGGGATTAATACATGTATTTAAAGCTTTCTTGAGTTGAGTTATATTGATAATCTATACCAACTCACAAGAGAAAGATTTTTGTCCATTAAATTATCTCTTTGTCAAATTTACTCATATTAGTCTTGGTGCTAACTGTTGCAAATTTCAAAAATCTACCCAGGTTTTTGGTATCTTGAGATTTAATGATTAAAACTATGTCCTTAATATTAGGAAAAAGTATTTTGGTGGGCATCCCTAATACTTTATATCTCTACCTATAAAGATTATTTTAAGGAGATGATTTTCATACAGTAAACCATTTATTTCCATGATAATTTTTATATCCTTAATTGAAGATTTCTGTATGCTAAATATTTCATAAGTCATGGGATATATAAAATGCAGAGGGTGCTGCACAGTGATTTCTCTTTCCTTTTACGAGTGAAGGATACTCCCCTATCCTTACTGTGCCTGACCAGGTCTGGGATATCAGTCTTTCTGCCCAAGTGAGTCCCTGAGTGAGTCTTGTCTAAGCGTTTCCTTCCCCACACCCCTGTCCTGGGCTGATAATGAACGACTTGTACTGCTTTGGATGTCTTTCCCTAAATGTATTCACTACCTCAAAACAAACTTATGGGGCTTCCCTGGTGGCGCAGTGGTTGAGAGTCCGCCTGCGGATGCAGGGGACGCGGGTTCGTGCCCTGGTCAGGGAAGATCCCACATGCCGCGGAGCGGCTGGGCCCATGAGCCATGGCCGCTGAGCCTGCACGTCCGGAGCCTGTGCTCCGCAATAGGAGAGGCCACAGCAGTGAGAGGCCCACATACAGCAAAAAAAAAAAAAAAAAAAACTTATGTTTTACTGTCCAAAGTTTTTAATGTTATCTAAGAAGATGATAGATTTGTGCTTCCCTTCACTTCAAATTGAGAGACAGATTTCAACAAAACCGCTCAGTTTTCTATGTGTTCCCCGACAATTGGATTCTGGTCTGAATTTCACTGGGATAATCTGAGAGTCAGAGACAGTCATGAGCTGCTTACTTGTTTGATGTCAAAGCAAAGGAAAGTTGCTGCTGCTTTGGAGTTGTGTGTTTGGTCAAAACACACAAGGATATTTACTGAAGACAGTATTTGAGCCATGTGAGTGAGAACCAACGTAATTCTGCCCAAGAGGGTGTAGTGAGTAAGTCCCAACAGAGAAGGGACCACCCGGTGCGCAGGGGCTGAGGTGACGGCAGAGGAGTGTCACACATCCAGGAAATGCAGTTGTTCACACCAGGGAGCCCTGGAAGGTCCATAAAAGGATCTACAAGGAGAAAGACAGGTGAAGCTTTCAAAGCCTGATGAACCCCCCCAGCACAAAGCCGTCCTCAGCCAGACATCAGTGTGGTGAGAAACTCCCCACCCGCCCTTAAGTATCCTTCACCTACTCCCAAACTGGAGGTGGTCATAAAAAAAAGAGAAGGTAAGAGGAGGGTCATAAAAAAAAGAGAAGGTAAGAGCAGAGTCATAAGAAAAAAAGGGAATGAAGAAGGATTGGGGCACATGATGCTCCACTTACATGACTGCCTCTGCCACATCCCCAGGTAGTGACTGGGAGGGTCATGTTCGGGGCTGTGTGGGTGACGTGAAGTCAGGTGTTCTGAAATGCCAGTTCACCTACACTTGTTACCTGAAGCCGAGCTGAAGGAATTAGGGGACCACCTGTGTTTTCACCCAGAGATAGAATGAAACTTCCACCAAAGAACACATGTGTAGAGAGCATCAGAGAAAAAATAAAAGTGGATTCAGACTATATCCTATAAACCACACTTGTCTGAGATATGTGTATATCTGATTATATAATCAGTGTACTGTTATCATACAATGTCTTATATGATAAGACCTGTGCTTATACTTACGTAGTGTGAACCTCAGAAAAGGTAGGGGGGCTGAAGACATAGGCTGTGGGCTCTGAGGGACGTTGGTTAAGACCATGTAAGTGAATGATCCCCACACGAGCTGGTGTGAATAAATAGAAAAAAATCAGTTGAGAAATGAGTTCTTAGAATACCAATATTTATTTTTTTTACAGCCTTTTGTTTAATACTCTTTTCCATTATGGTATATCACAGGATATTGAATATAGTTCTCCGTGCTACATAATAGGACCTTGTTGTTTATCCATCCTACATATACTAGTTTGCATCTGCTAATCCCGGACTCCCACTCCATCCCTCCCCTACCCACTCCTTCCCCGTTGGCAGCCACAAGTCTGTTCTCTGGCTGAGTCTGTTTCTGTTTCGTAGATACGTTCATTTGTGTCATATTTTAGATAGACTACCAATACTTAAGGAACAGATAAAGGAAGGACACTGACAAAAATGGATTAATAAATAAAAGGAGAGACTGTTGTAAAATGTTCAAGAGTTAAGCATTATCTTCTCCCACAGGGTTCACTGTCATTTATTTTTAACACGATGCCCAGCTTCACACCCTAGCTATGCTTGATTGCTCAGCTACACCTAAGTTACAAAATAACAAGTAACAAGTAAAATATAGTATTACTTTTTTCAGACAAACTTTGATAGAGTCTCACACCATGTTAAATTTTAGTTTAACTATTGAAAGCGTTTTAAGATAATGACAAATTTTACAACATAAATAAATGACAATGGCTTTACTTACATGTTCTCTTTTAAATATCCCAGATATAAGTGAAATAAGTCAGACAGAGAAAGACAAATACCCTATAATCTCATGTGTATGAGGAATCTAAAAAAAAGAGAACTCATGGCTACAGAGAGCAGATTGGTAGTTCCCAGAGGTGGGCATGGGTGACCTGAGTGAAGGGGTCAAAAGGTACAAACTTCCACTTAGAAGATAAGCGGTTCTGGGGATAAATAAGTCCTGGAATGTAATGTGCAGCATGGCGACTACAGTTAACAATGCTGTGTTGTGTATTTGAAAGTTGCTAAGAGAATATGCTGCACACTTTGGACTAAATAATACAATGTTATGTCAGCTGTATCTCAGGAACACTGGAGAGAAGAAGAAAGTAAATGACCTAACCTCCTTCTAAATGCAGTTCCCATCCTTGTCTGCATAGAAACATGGTAATTTTATCCTTTTTAATTTAATTGTTTGCCTATAATATTCTTTTTATGATGATGAAAGCCACACACTTATTATTTTTAACATCCTAAAAATATAAGTATCCCAAGTATGACATTTATTATAAGATTGAGCCCTAGGTTACTTCTATTTTAAAAAACTATCATAAAAGTTCATGAAAGTTATCATTCTCAAGGGAGGAAAACCTTGCAAAGACCTAAGGGGAACTCTCAGGAAGTCACAGCCGTCGGAGACCTTCAGGCCACGCCATGCAGAACCACAGCCTGTGACCTGAAGCCCCTCTGAGTAAACCATACATAGCTAGCTGTGTGTTATTTCTGAATTTGTTATAAGGTACAAATTACCTTAGACTGTAAAAAACCATTTCTGAATGTTGCATTGTATCAGTTTCCTAACTAATACATATTTCAGTTTTATAAATTTAAATTATCCCTCAGTTATCTTTTCTCTCATCTCATATTGACAGACTAGCAGATTTGATCCTTTTTGTGACAATGGGAAAGCCTTTCACACACAGATCCCCTGTCTTTATGATAACACTGTGAGTTGTGAGCTCCTGGAAATTGGGCATTGAGCCTTTTATGAGAAGAATGTCCCAGCTGGAACACTGGGGCCACATTATAACCCAGACGTACAGCACAGACCCAGTCAGAGCAGTGGAGAAAAATAGGGAGCGAGCCATTTTTAGAAATGCTAGAAGCAGACAGCATCACGTGCTTTTTAAATACAGTTTATGTACTTTCTGTTTATTTAGTCTCCACTGTATCACTTGTAGCATTGGGTCCCTGTGTTCTAACATCCGTAGGAAAATGCAAAGGTTGATAACGAGTTAAATCTATTTATGAGTAATTTTTTTATATGAAGTATTACCTTCTCACTAGTTTTAAAGTTAATTACATGTAAACTAAAAGGGGATCATTCATAATAATCCATAAATGTACTAATTTTGCGTCATTGTCTTTAAGATCCTGGGGTTCCTTGCACTGATTTTGACTGGTTATCCTTGACTGCAGTTCTGAGGGCCAGGAAAGAAAGTAGAGGTGCTGGGACAGGGTGGGGACGGGATCCCATTTGCGCCTGGTTTTCCCTTTGAGATGCGCAGCTACAGGAACAAAGCCCCCAGTGACCCTGGTGGTGTCGGGATTAGAAGTGGGACAAGCAGCCCGCCCTGGGGAAGGCACCACATCTATGTACCTCGTCCTGGGCTCTGTGACCAGGAGAGAGCCTGGGGGAACCAGGCAGTGGTCCAGAGCTTGGTGTCTGCTTCCCTCTGAGGAGCTGCCGTGGCCGGCAGGCCATGTGATCACTGGGCCCAGGCTGCAGTGCGTCCCGCGATGGGGCAACACGAGGCCCTACAGCACGTGCAGAGCACAAGGGAACATGTAGTCCCCGTTCCTAGCTGGGAGGTTCACTTTCTCCCCAAGTGGGGTAAGGGTGGCCTGAGTTTCACTTGTGTCCAACAGAGCAGTCCATGGAAGAGAGTCCCAAAGTCATCATTTACCTCAAGTAAAAGTCAGTCCTAAGTGGACAGCCTAAGACTATAAAACTTATAGGAGAAAACATAAGCACAAACACATGTCACCTTTGGTCAGCAGAGGTTTCTTAGACACGATGCATAAAAGGAAAAAGTGATGCCAAAGTTCATCAGCGTTAAAAATGTTTGATTTTTGAAAGCAACTGATTAAGCAGTGAAAAGACAAGCCACAAAGTGGGACAAAATATTGGCAAATACATATCTGATAAAGGACTTGCATCTAGAAAATATAAATAGCACTCAATAGTGGTAAAACAAACAACCCAACTGAAAGTGGGCAGAACATCTGTACACATCACCAAAGAAGGGATATGATGTAATTAACACATGAAAAGAATCTGGACGTCCATCAACATTAGGGAGATGCTAAACTTTTGTTCACAGTGAGATGCGTCTTACATCCTTATGAGAATGGCTCCAAATGAATAGCAGTGCTAGGTGGGGCCTGGGTGACTGTGTCTCTCGTCCGCTGGTGGTGGGAATGCAAAGTTGTGCAGCCGCTTTGAAGAACGGTTGGGCAGTGTTTTCTAAAAGGAACATAAACATACCATATGACCCAGAAATCCCATCTCAAGATATTTATCCTTGAGAAATTACAACATACACTCACATAAAAACATATATGTGAATGTTTATAGCAACTTTATTTATAATTACAAAACTGGCCACAACCCAAATGTCCTTGCCTGGTGAGTAGATGAAGAAATGGTTGTTCGTCCCTATGGTGAAATAAGACGTGCTTTGCTGGTGGGACTATATCTGTCCTGGAGTGAAGGTCTGCTCTGCACCCACATAACAAAGCCTTAAAGCTGCCTTCAGAGTCAGACTGACGTGCAGGTTTTTAACTTCATGCCAGAAGTAAGTATAACACGTAGAGGTATTCCACAAAACCCAGCCACCGATAACTTAAAATTCACAAGGTGTAGCATCCAACTGAGATCTGCCAGGTATGCCACGAAGCATAAAAATATGGTCCACAGCTTGGAGAAACTGCAGTCCAGAGAATACACCCAGAAATAACAGTGATGGTGGGATGAGTGTACAAGGACCTGAAACAACTATTGTAAATATTATTAATATGCACAGTTGTATAAAGGTAAACAGGGACAGCAGTTGCAAGAGGGGATATTTGAAGAAAACACCCACGTAGTATGTCTGGGGAAGCTGGCAAGAAATGAAGTGAAGAATGTGCTGGGTGAGTTAAAAGCACGTTGGACACTGCAGGAGAAGAAGTCCATGTACCTGAAGAGAGATGATAGAAACTACCCAAAATAAAGCACATAGGAAGAAAGAAACAAACAGAAGCCTGTGTCTTAGTGAACTCTGGGGCCATGTCAGATGCATTACCTAGAAATAACAGTACTGGAGGTGGGAGGCTTAGAAAGTTATATGAAGAAATAATGGCTGAAATTTTCTGAACTTGATGAATGTTATAAACCCACAGATACAAGTACAGCAAACATCAAGAAACAGAAGCAAAGAGAAACGAACCAAAGCATACCCTAATCAAAATGCCGAAAGTCAGCATTAAGAAGAGCCTCTTAAAAGCAGCTGGAAGGAAAATAAAGGGGGGAGGAGCAGAGATCAGGGCATCGGCAAGCTTTTCGCCAGAGAACTTGAGGCCAGAACACAGTGGAACATTTCTAATGTGCTAAAGGAAAAGAAAAAAACTACCATCCCTGGCAAAGAAAGCTAAAATCAAGACTTTTTCTTTTTTTTTTTTTTTTTTTTTTTTTTTTGCGGTACGCGGGCCTCTCACTGTTGTGGCCTCTCCCGTTGCGGAGCACAGGCTCCGGACGCGCAGGCTCAGTGGCCATGGCTCACGGGCCCAGCCACTCCGCGGCATGTGGGATCTTCCCGGACCAGGGCACGAACCCGTGTCCCCTGCATCGGCAGGCGGACTCTCAACCACTGCACCACCAGGGAAGCCCTAAAATCAAGACATTTTAAACAATCCAAAGTTGAGAGATTTCAAGAAATGTTACAGGAATTTCTAGAAGGTAGTGATGCCACGCGGAAGTTTCTATCTACGCAGAGGACTATCGGGGTGACATGTGACATGGTGAGAAATAATGCATTTGGTCCCTGCCCAGGTCTCCTGACACAGAGCCTCTGTTACCCTAATTTCCTGAGTAGTAGAGGTGCTGGGAGCATATCTTGTTCTAATATCTGGTCTTTGACCCCAGTTCCTGACAGAGGGTTCCTAAAACCCTTGTTATTTCCTGCGTGATGAGGGTGATAGGAGCTCCTTCACAGAGCTCCCGAATCCCCTGGAACTGCTAGGTGAAAGGAGCGTCTTCTACGGAAGGGGGCGACTCTGGGGCTCCTGGATGGCCTCAGGTTGGGGGGCGGTCCCCAGAAAGACCACGCCCCAGTTAGGAGGGAGGAGCTTTCAGCCCCGCTCCGTCCTCTCGGGAGGAGATGGAGTTAATAGTCATTCATGCCTCCGTGATGGAGTCTCCATAAAATCCTCAATCACAGGGTCCAGAGAGCTTCTGGGTTGGTGGGTGCACCCCCGTGCTGAGAGGGTGACACGCGCCAGCCCCGTGGGACACAAGCTCCGGCCCGGGAACCTTCCAGAACTCGCCCTGGGTACCGCTTCATCGGGCTATTGCTATCTTTTATAATTGCCTTTATAATGAACTGGCAAACGTAGGTAATGTTTTCCCGGAGTTCTGTGCCGTTCTAATAAGTCACAGAACCTGAGGAGTGTTGTGGGAACCCCCGTCTGCAGCCCAGTCGACCCAAGTCCCCACCTCTCGCAGCTGTTATGTGGGGCGGGCTCCGTCTTGTGGAGCTCAGCCCATAGGCTCTCGGGTCTGAGGACAGAGGTAAGGACTAAACTGAGCTGCAGGACCCTCACTGCCGTCCACAGAAAATAGAGTACTGCTGGGCGGAAAACCCACACACTTGGTGTCAGAGTGTTATACATAGAAAACAAAGTTTCCTTTAAAAGGGTTTCTTTTCTCATTTTTAATCACTTGAAAAGCTATTAAGTTGTTTAGAGCAAACATTGTAACAGCGCGTGGGGTTTATAACATGTAGAATTAAAATGGATGAATTGCAGAAAGTGTGGAGGAATTGGGGTCTAAGTACACTCTGGTAAGTTCCTTACAGCGGATGTCAAGGCTGTGACATCATTCGAAGGTAGACATGATAGCCAGTGATGTATACTGTAAACCCTGGGCAACCACCAAACAATAAAATAAATATAGTGAATAAACTACGTTAGTTTTCTACTGCTGATGTAGCATTACCTCAAAACTTTGTAGTTTAGGAGCACATTTTCATTGTTTCACAGCTCTGTAGGTCCAAGGTGTAACGCAGAGGTCTCACCACACTAAGATCGAGGTGTCGGAGGCTCCAGGAGAGGATCCATTTCCCTGGTCGGTGGATGGTGGTCAGAATTCGGCTCCTGTGGTTGTAGGACCAGGGCCCCCTTTCCTTTGTGTTGTGCTCAGTTCCTAGGGACCACCCGTGTTCCTGGGCTCACAGCCTCCTTCCTCCGTCTTTAAAGCCTTTTTTTTCCTGTGTCATTTCTGTCTGACTACAGCTGGGAAAAGTTCTTCACTTTTAAGGGTTTATGTGACTAGGTTGGGTCAGTGCAGATAATCCATGATGAGCTCCCAATTTTAAAGTCAACTGATTAGGAACTTTAATTCCACCCATACTCATAACCCCCTTTTGGATGTGGCATCACATAGGTCCATGTGGATATCTTTGAGGGACCACGGTTTTGCCTGCCGCCTAAACCGATAGTGGAGATTAAGTGGGAATCATAAAAAATAAAAGCAACATGTTTAATAAAAACAAGACGGGAAAAGACAAATAATAGAGGGACAAATCAAATAATAACAAGATGGAAGTTTTAAATACAACCATTTTGATAATATTAAATGCATGTGGCCTTAACACTTCAGTAAAAAGGCCGAGATTCTCACACTTGGAAAAAGTGTGAGACTCATTGTCATGCTGTCTCTCAGAGACCCATTTTAAATATAAAATGCAAATTAGTTGACAGTAAAATAGTGGAAATACTAATCATACGAAAGCTGGAGTGGTTATGTTTCTATGAGGCAAAGTAGACTTCAGAAATTGGGTGACAGCAAAAGTTTTTCCTTTGGTGACCCAAGTCAGATTTCTGGCTGGACCTAGAGTTCTTTTCTGTATATATATATATACGCATATATAATATTCATACTGTATTATATATAATAAACATACAGTAGCATATCCGAGAATGCTCAAAGTCACCACATAGTATCTGTGGCTCCAAAAGTTTAAAATTTTTTCCAAATTAATTTTATTTTATATTTGTAGCATCAACAGAATCATACTGAATAGTATACATTTATTAATAGTTTAGACTATCAGAATAATTTTATTTGTAGTCCTTTTCTGTTACTTATCATTCCAGTGACCCTTGTAACACAACTTTGTGTATAAATATATCATTCAAATAACGTAAACTCACTGTATTTTTTATCTCCAGGGTAACATGGCGATCATACTTTAAAAACCCCCACATTGTCTCAATGTGGACATTACAGCCTTGATACATTAAATAACTTAACCACAACAAGGTAGTGGCAGAACTCAGGCCAGTGACCTGAATCCAAATCAGATTCCCTGACATTCTCCATCTAAGACATCACATGTCATCAAATCGATCATTCACCAGGCATGTAATCTATAAGAAGTCCGTTTCTTTGTAACATAAAGGATAAACTCTTGGTCCTGTTGTGTCTAAGGTTTGTTAAGTATCTATGCATGTCATATTTTCAGAAACATTCTTTCATGTTGAGATCTGATTTGTAGACAAGCTCTCCTCAAAGTAGAGCTACAAAAACCACTGAATGGTTAAGACCACTTTTCTTTCACCCTATACTGAGAAAAATAACAAGGCATTAAAACTGACAAGGATGTTGGCTGGCACGTCATAAAAGCTGGGCAGAGATCATTTTAAAACATATTTTAAGACTGATGATTGTTCAAAAGAAGCTCGAGTGAAGATGTGCTACAAACAACCCAAAAAATCTCCCACGAGGGCTGTGATGGTTACTTCCTGCTGGTCTCCCAGCTTCCGGCCCAGTTCCCATCTAATCCTGTGCAGAGGCTGTTTTCTTTCTATTGGGTTGGCCAAAAGTTTCGTTCGGTTTTCTCCATAAGATGGCTCTAGTAGCACTTAGCTGTCTTTAACTTCATTTGAAACAATTTTGTTAGTTTGTATGTGACAGCTGTCATATCAGCATGCATTTAAAAAAAGACATCAAAATTGGTGTGTTTTTGTGTAGCCATTTTAATATTGAAGACAGAAGGAAAAAAAGCAACATTTTCGGCATATTATGCTTTATTATTTCAAGAAAGGTAAAGATGAAATGCACAAAAAGATTTTTGCAGTGTATGGAGAAGGTGCTGTGACTGATCAAATGTGTCAAAAGTGGTTTGCGAAGTTTCGTGCTGGAGATTTCTCACTGGGCGATGCTCCACGGTCAGGCAGACCAGT
This sequence comes from Grampus griseus, assembly GCF_964374135.1. Taxonomy (NCBI): domain Eukaryota; kingdom Metazoa; phylum Chordata; class Mammalia; order Artiodactyla; family Delphinidae; genus Grampus; species Grampus griseus. The sequence goes on from NC_139000.1 coordinate 114,549,607, forward strand.
TGAAGTTGACAGCGATCAAATCGAGACATTGAGAACAATCAGTGTTATACCACGCAGGAGACAGCTGACGTACTCAAAATATCTAAATCAAGTGTTGAAAATCATTTGCACCAGCTTGGTTATGTGAATTTGCTTTGACATTTGGGTTCCACCTAAGTTAAGAGAGAAAAACCTTTTTGACTGTATTTCTGCATGCGATTCTCTACTGAAACGTAATGAAAATGTTCCATGTTTAAAACCAGTTGTGACAGGCAATGAAAAATGGATACTATACAACAATGAAGAGATCATGTGGCAAGTGAAATGAACCACCACCAACCACACCAAAGGCCGGTCTTCATCCAAAGAAGGTGACGTGTGTATATGGTGGGATTGGAAGGGAGTCCTCTATCACGAGCTCCTTCCAGAAAACCAGATGAATAATTCCAACAATTACTGCTCCTAATTAGACCAACTGAAAGCAGCACTCAGCAAAAAGCGTCCAGAATTAATCAACAGAAAACACATAATCTTCCATCAGGATAATACAAGACCGCATGTTTTTTGATAACCAGAAACTTTTTGATAAGGCAGAAACTGTACAGCGTGGCTGGGAAGTTCGGATTCACCCGCCGTATTCACCAGACCTCGCACCTTCGGATTGCCATTTATTTCAATCTTTACAAAATTCTCTTAATGGAGAAATTTTCAATTCCCTGGAAGACTGTAAAAGGCACCTGGAACAGTTCTTTGCTCAAAAAGATAAAACGTTTGGGGAAGATGGAATTATCAAGTTGCCTGCAAAATGGCAGAAAGTAATGGAGCAAAAGGGTGAATACGCTGTTCCATAAAGTTCTTGGTGAAAATGAAAACTGTGTCTTTTATTTTTACGTGAGAAACCGAAGGCACTGTGGGGCCCACCCAATAAAACAAAGTCCGATCACATCAGCACTGCAGCCTCACTGTGCTGAGGACAGGGTACGCTTGCTCTGTGGTCTCTGCGCTGGTCCTCCGTCACTCCTCCCAACAGGGAGCTCTCTTGTTGATCCCCAGCCACTGGCTTCTGCTCACCTCCTCTGGGGTGCCCTGTATCCCATCCACCTCAGCATCCCAGCACCCAGAGTGAGCCTCCAGGCTCTGCTTGACCCAGAGCCGTCCCTGCCGCTGTACTCCAGCTGCCTTTCCCACTTTGGCAGCAACAGGACTCATCAAAAAGCAGATAAGCACGCCTTCCCCCGGGGGTCAGACTCTCCCTGTCCTTGCAGACTGGTGCATTTACGGGATGCTCTTGCAGCCCCCCCCACCCCCCACCCCGTGCAGAGCTCTGGGAGGCTCGCCAGATGACCCCTCCCTTCAGAAGTAGGTGGGGGGATGGGATAAACTCGCATCACTAACTCCCAGTGTCCTTCCTCTTCCAAGACCTTTTGTTCATAAAGGCAGGTAAGTTTCCTTCTCTTTTTTAATTAACTTTTATTGGAGTATAGTTACTTTACAATGCTGTGTTAGCTGCTATACGGCAAAATGAATCAGCTATACGTATACATATATCCCCTCTTTTTTGAATTTCCTTCCCATTTAGGTCACCACAGAGCACTTGAGTAGAGTTCCCTGTGCTATACAGTAGGTTCTTATTGGTTATCTATTTTATACATAGTATCAATAGTATATATGTCTTAATCCCCATCTCCCAATTCATCCTACCACCACCCCTTTTCCCCCGTGGTATCCATACGTTTGTTCTCTACATCTGTGTCTCTATTTCTGCTTCACAAATAAGATCATCTATACCATTTCTCTAGATTCCACATATATACGTTAATATACAACATTTGTTTTTCTCTTTCTGACTTCCATCACTCTGTATGACAGTCTCTAGGTCCATCCACATGTCTTCAAATGGCACTATTTCATTTGTTTTTATGGCTGAGTAATAGTCCATTGTGTATATGTACCACATCTTTATCCATTCATCTGTCAATGGACATTTAGGTTGCTTCCATGTCCCGCTATTGTAAATAGTGCTGCTGTGAACATTGGGGTGCGTGTATCTCTTCGAATTATGGTTTTCTCAGGGTATATGCCCAGTAGTGGGAATGCTGGGTCACATGATAGTTCTATTTTTAGTTTTATAAGGAACCTCCATACTGTTCTCCATAGTGGCTGTATTAATTTACATTCCCACCAACAGTGCAAGAGGGTTCCCTTTTCTCCACACCCTCTCCAGCATTTACTGTTCGTAGAATTTTTGATGATCGCCATTCTGACTGGTGTGAGGTGCTACCTCATTGTAGTTTTGATTTGCATTTCTCTAATAATTAGTGATGTTGAGCATCTTTTGATGTGTTTGTTGGCCATCTGTATGTCTTCTTTGGAGAAATGTCTATTTAGGTCTTCGGCCCATTTTTTGATTGGGTTGTTTGATTTTTTGATATTGAGCTGCATGAGCTGTTTGTATTTTTGGAGATTAATCCCTTGTCGGTTGCATTGTTTGCAAATATTTTCTCCCATTCTTTGGTTTGTCTTTTAATTTTGTTTATGGTTTCCTTTGCTGTATAAAAGCTTTTAATTAGGCCCCATTTGTTTATTTTTGTTTTTATTTTCACTACTCTAGGAGGTGAGTCAAAAAAGATCTTGCTGAAGGCAGTTAAGTTTCTCCATTGCCTCCTAAAATGAGCTGGGGACGGAAGGGTGGGGTCCAAGGCACACCAGAATCTCACACCCCAAACTCAGGTTCTTTGAATGGTTTTACAGACTTTAGTATATCTTTTTCTGCAGTTGCTTTCTTCATGTAATCCCTGGGCATTTGACAACTTTGGGTGGTAAGAGGCAGTTTCAACCAATATCTCAAACCAGGCTGGTTTTCAAAGTAAACTCTAAGAGAATGGGGTCTTGTCTGTATGTTTGAACCCTGCATTCTCAGAGCCAGCGTCAAGACCTGGAAAGTCAATAGGAATTGAGCAGTTCATGTTTGCTCTCTGTCTGTTTGTTTGGGAGAATTCTGTTTGGCTCTACAAACAATTTTACAAAGAAAAATACAAACAGTGAGAAAACCACTGAATTTCTGTCTCTCTGCTTTTATGAAAGTGTCACAATACCACTTTACCTTTGGCCCCCATTGCGGGACAGTGATGCACAGGTAGAAAGCACTAAATATGCTCTGAATTTATTAGTAAAATAAACCCTGAAAAGGTGGTGAAATTATGAATTGTTTAAGTCCTGTTTCATTTTTAATCCTAAGTATCCTTAAAATGCTAGATAGGATTTGAACAGGAAACCTTCAATATCTATATCTGCACTTATTCTTGCATCTCGAATTTTAACAGACTAAAATTATCAAGATAGTGCACGTAACTATTAGAACATACACATCACTACCCCCGAGAGGGTTTCCGCTCATAGAGGGTTCAACGGCTCCTCAGCCCCTGCCGTTGAAGGTTCAGTCTTTCTGATGCTCGGTCTTCAGAAAGCCATCATCTCCAAACACACCCTCTCTTCCATACCAGTGACGCGAGTATTGTATTTTTCACTTGCAATGCATGAAAAGCAGCAAATGAAACAAAAACCGGGTGACAAAACCCGCGTTCAAGGTAGCTTAAACCTGACAGAAAAGTAGGGTTGAAAGCAGATTTCTCAGTTACGCTTCACACACTGACGTTGCATCTGCTGCTTTTTAGGACACCGGGCCTTCACAAGGTCAGCAGCTGACCCGGGTAACCCACACTTCGATGGTGTGTGGCTCTGATGCGCATCTGCTGCGAGTGCACCCTGCTGCCTAACTCTAGTGGCTGTGTGCTTAAAAAGTTGCCTTGTGGGTAGCAGAAGACAGAGCAGTGTGTAAAGTACCTGCTGGTTCTTCTTGCTCCGGATATTACTTGTGAACTATCATGGTCACCACGGTTGTACCAAGATACAGAGCGTTATTGAAGTTACTATTTATTATGTGTTAATTATACTTTTGTTCAAAGGGCATTTTCATTTCTTTGAATAAAAAATGAATTGTATTTCTTTATGAGTAGGGTATTATTATTCAGTTACAGCTATATCCACCTAGCAAGGCATGTGTCTAGCCTGTTTATTCAGAAAAAGCCTGAACAACAAAAAGAATAGTAAGTAATATATAATTACAGTAGTAACTGCCACTGAATGAATGACTGATTAGTACTAGACGCCTTATATTCTGGTTAGTTAACTCTCACAGCTATCCTGAGAGGTGTATATTACTACCCCACTTCACTCTGACACCAGTTACTCAAGGTGGATGTAAGCCCGAGTTCTGACTGTTGAGTAGGTGCCGTAAGGAACCTGATTGCACGTTCGTATGTGTGACGCACAGTGAGACCAAACAAATCGAAACGTCAGATTTTGGAGCAGAGAAAAGTTTATTGCAGGACCAAGCAAGTAGATGGGTGGCTCATGCCCAAAAAACCCAAACTGCCAGAAGTGTTTCAGCAAAGCATTTTTAAAGGCAGATGAGGGAGGGGCGTGGCTGGTTGTTGCGAACTTCATGGTGTCAGAATCCTTGTTCTTGCATCTGTCCACACAGGTCAGGTCGCGATGTTCCTGTAAACCTCCAACAAGACAAATGTTATTCTCTGTTGGGCAACTTTTTATCTCTATATGAATGGAAAAACGTTACCCCCTTAAAGGTCAGAGCCTTGAGAACTGGGCTATCCTGTGTATGTTAGACTGTAGGCAACATTCTTAACTGTAGCAAAAGCAATAGAATACAAAGGTTAATGAAAAAGAAACAGATCTAACATGGAGTCAGATTTGTTCTTACAAACCCGCTGTGACACTTCTTTACTTTGCTTGCTGCTGATGGCAACTTTCATGTTTAGCTAATATCTTTCCATCTTTGCCTTTAGGATTTGATACCAGTATTTTGCCAATTTGCAAGGATTCACTCGGCTGGATGTTTAACAGACTTGATACAAACTATGACCTGCTCCTGGACCAGTCGGAGCTTGGGAGCATTTACCTGGATAAGAACGAGCGGTGCGCCGAGGCCTTCTTCAGCTCCTGTGACACGTACAAGGACAGCTCCATCTCCAACAACGAGTGGTGCTACTGCTTCCAGAGGCAACAAGGTACCGAGCCAAAGGCCATCTTGTCCGTGCAGTAAAGCCATGCACTACAGACAAGCTCATTTGTACCCTGTCCTCAATTTACAAAATAGAGACAGAGTTACACGTGCAGAAAACAAAACTTTTGGCTCCCAGGGGGAAAGGGTTTGTGGGGGAATTGGGAGACTGAGGTTGACATACACACACCACTACGTATAAAATAGGTAAGTGATAGGGACCTGCTGTACAGCACAGGGAGCTCTACTCAGTACTCTGCAATGGCCTAAATGGGAAAAGAATCCACAAAAGAGAGGACATATGTACATGTGTATAACTGATTCACCTTGCTGTACACCTGAAACTAACACAACGTTGTAAATCAACTCCAAGGAAAAATTTTTTTTAATTTTTTTCAATTAAAAAAAAACCAGTATGTGACACCCCATTCATTGTGAGAAATAGTTTTCCAATTAGAGTGTTTAATAAAAGAGCAAATAAGCAGCACGTTGAACAGTATAACTCAGGGATGCAAAACACGCTAAATGACATGAAAAATAGTAATTAATACTTTTTATTAATGCACTTCATTATAGTTTCCATTATGAACCACCAAGAAACACAGAGATATGAGAACAGAGATATTAAAAGTAATCATTTAAATTAATTTGCTATCTGCTTTGCCCATGGTGTAAAATAAATGGGTTTTTTATCACTGCGCTGTGGAGTTTTAATGTTCTATTTTGTGATCTTATTAAACGAGCCAAATGAACCACAGCATTCACCATAAAGTTATTTTTACACTTTTGATTTTAAAATGACTTAGCCTTTCAAACTTTTTAGATAACTTAGCTTTATGAAAATGCACTAGCAAAGAAAGAGTCTCGATTCCCCAGGAGAGGCGAGGCAGCCTGAAGTGTTGGATGAGGCTTGTCCTTTATGGGTCCTGCTTCAGTAGGAAACGGTAACGTAAGGGAAAATTGAAGCCATGCTTATGTAATCAACCAAATGATAACTAAAATTGTGTCTAAGGGAAATAGACCCAAAACGTTCAAATTATGATAAAGTTTGGGGAAACTAAGAAAAAATGACATGTGTAACTTTGATGCTAATTTTGAAAAACAAATGGGAAATTAGTCTAACATGATACATCTGCTATTGTCACTGCCTTTTAAAGCCCTTGACAGCTATCGGAATGAACAAGCTACTCTAATCTGTGTTAATGATTCCCAGGTTTTCATATGGAAGCCAGCACATTATAGCAGTCATTTTACTATCACAATTACTTTTTCATATATTAGTAATAGTTCAGTGATTAGGGATGACATGCTTATGCCTAAATTGATTAGCAGTGAGTCAACAGCAGGGTTTGTAGCATAGATTAAACCACTAATGTGTTTAAAAACCACTTTAAACAGAGTTTAAAAAGTAGATTGGATTTGTTAAAATATTCTAAATCATACACACACATACACACATGCACAGAGACACACACAAACTCACAAACACAGACTCACATACTGACACAAACACACACTTGCTGACTTACACTATTGCATATGTGCTTTTTAGGTGACTGAATACCCCTATAAAGTTTTGCCCAGGTTTTAATGACTAGTATACCCTTAAATCATTTACAGCAGGGGTCCCCAAGCCCCAGGCTGCAGACCAGTACTGGTCCGTGGCCTGTTAGGAACTGAGCCATACAGCAGGAGGTGAGCAGTGGGCGAGCGAGCAAAGCTTCATCTGTATTTACAGCCGCTCCCCACTGCTCACATTACCACCTGAACCATCCCCCCGCCCCCCATAGCTCCCATTACCGCCTGAACCATTCCCCTCCACCATCTGTGGACAAATTGTCTTCCATGGAACTGGTCCCTGGTGCCAAAAAGTTTGGGGACTGCTGATTTACAGAATAAAAAAGTAAATCCAGGTAAACTACCATAAAGAGACGTGGTCTTTTGTTATGATGACAAATGTTATTTTAATTTTTCTTTGATTATTATGATAGCATGTCCAAGTGTTTATACATGAACATTTTAAAATATTCTGAATAACTCTGAATGTTTCTACTGCAGAACTAAATATTTTTACCTTAAAACATTCCTAGATTTTGCAGTAATATTCGTAGAACTGATGAAAGGTCCCCAAAAGATTCTGCTTGATATACTTTTCATTTATTATTCTTGATACTTACTTCCAAAGTATCAAAATCTTCGTAGTCACATGAAGACATCCTCTGAGATCATTTAATACACAGTAGAGATAATTTAGTACCTGGTAAACGATTATACAACTTCCCAAATGCTTAGGAGAGTTTAGCTAATTCCATTCATTAATATGCTAGAAAATATTACAAAAGCTCTATCAGGGTAACTGACTATGGAGTTAGCTCATTAAGTAATTTCATGGAAAAGAATAAACATTAAAAACATTTTTTCAAATGTTTCACCTTATAAAGAATGTGTTTTTCCTGTTTATTCAATGAAAACAACAAATTCTTAAGTTTATTATAATTAGAGTAATATATGTATGTGTGTGTTTATGTGTGTACATATAGAGAGAGAGAGAGGAGGAGAGAATAATGTATAATGGGGTGTTATTAATCCAGGTTGACTTAAAACTGCAATCAGGACTATAGTTGTATGGTTGTTGGAAAATATCTGAAAAGTAAAGTAATAGTGTTGTTTTTAAAAAAATACCTTTCAAAAATAAATTAAGCTTAATTTCAAAAGTTTAATAAATGAGGTTGAGAATATAAAATTTCAGGCAAGTGAAATACTTGTAGTTTTCCAAGGGAAAAAAATTGTAACCTAAAAAAAGCTTGTAATTAGTTAAAATGCATATCTGTTTCTATGACTGATTTTCTGAAATCATGACAATTAAGCAACACAAAATGGATATGATGGTGGTTTGTGTGATTTCATTCTAATTACTTATAAAAGAATAAGTAGGAAAAATACTAATTTTGGATTTTTGTTACCTTAGGTGTTAATAACTTACTTTCATAAAATATATTTTAAGCCCCTACTCAAAAAAGTACCTCAATTTATTAGTTGCTGTTTCAGTTAAAGTCCTGTTGTGTAAGATCCAGGAAAGAGAAAGTAAATTAACATTTATTCAGGGCCATGTCGTCTTTCGGGCACATAAAATCATTTATCCCTCATATAGCCCTGTGAGAATGTAACAGTCTCGTCCACAGCTGAGGACGATGCTTAGTGATCTTAAAGTCCTTCATGTTACAGAATGAGCACAGGGGACGGGGATCTGAAACTTCTTTCTCCAACAGCTGTACCTCTTATTTTTTTTTAATTTTATTGAAGTCTAGTTGATTCACAATGTTGTGTTGATTTCCACTGTACAGCAAAGTGACTCAGTTATAGATATATGTAGATATAGATGTATATTCTTTTCATTTTCTTTTCCATTATGGTTTATCTCGGGATATTGACTGTAGTTCCCTGTGCTCTACGGTAGGACCTTGTTGTTTATCCATCCTGTATATATTGATAGTAGTTTGCATCTCCTTTACCTTTACATTCAGACTTTGCGAAGTCCTCATACATAAAATGCTGAGAGACACCCCTAGGCAGCTTGCTGGCAAATCCCGTTCAGGGCAGGACCCCGGCCAGTGATACACCCGATGGGACGACAGTGAGAACATTCGCATCTTTCGAGGTCATTTATGCCTTCCAGCCACAGGAGGAAATGTCAGAACGGGCGTCATCTGCATTAGTTCTACAAAGGATGTGTTTCTTTAATTTAATGAAAGATATTAAATACAGGCAATGTTGTCCTTTGGTATTATGAATATTTGAAACTTGCACGAAGTAAACCTGATAAAGTTATTTAAGTATATCCATTCTGTGAGAGACTCCATGAAGGACAGGGATTGGGCAGAGGCCTCCTGAGAAAGAGGCTGAGCTGGTCCGGGTGCCCTCCCTGCAGGGAGGTGGCACCGCCTGCAGGTGTGTGTGACACCCACTGGGTCACGCACACACCTCTGCAATGTCTACCTTTTTAGCAGTTTTGACATCACCTTGTATCTCTATATTTGACAGCTAATAGAAATATACTCCCTAGAAATAACTAGTTGTGAGGATAGAAAGAACACCTTTGTATATTACTGTTGTAAACATAGAGATATTTCCTTATTTATTTTTCCCAGTGACATTTTATTCAGTTCAAAATTGTGTGGGAAAATAAAAATGCATTGTTATCATTGCGTTGACAATTATCCATTCATAATATAGATAATGTGTGAATGGTTCCAATATAAGGCTTTGAGGTTTTAAATTCAGAATGCAAAACAATGAACAGTGTTAATTTTTTAAAAAACAGCATTTTGAAATTAACTAGTAAAAGATTTTAATTCTTTTTTTTTTCTTATTTTTTAAAACTACTGTTGGGAATAACTACTCGTAAATTTAATGATTACATTAAAGCCTCTATTTTATAACTCATGATTTTCATACAATTTTAAGCATGTAAAATCAGGATTTTCCATAAAGTCAAATCACCATTAGATTGGGGGAAATAAATCTTGTGTGTAAACTTGTGCCTAATCGTGTCCAAACCTTCACGCACTTTGCCACCTCACTGCCCTTTCATCTACATCAGTTATTTGCAAGAGTTTAATGACAGGCGAAATCTCAGTCACGCCCTCCGAGTGTACCTGAGTCAAAGGCCAGACAGAGCACAGGATAGATATTCTCAGTCCAGTACTGTATATAGTGGAACAGCCCAATCTGTCATGACTTCTCTCGAAATCTGGCAGGTTCCCCTACACACAGTTTGTGGCTGCCCCAGGTTTATTCAGGGAGAGTCAGACTCAGACGTGCCTGATTTTGGGCGATCCCACAGGAAGATAGGAGAAATATCGCTTCTACTTACAATAACTGTCCCATAGCAGTGAGAAGAGTTGCTTTCAATGTAGTATTGAAACTTCAGCTAGAATCTTTCCTCTTGGTTTTAAATGTCATATTTGGAGGACAGTAAATGTTACGTCTACTCTATAAGCCCATATTATGCAACTTCATTCCTATTCTGTTAATAATATAAGACTCACAAATTATTAGAAAAAACAAAGGGGTCAGTTGAGCCAGTATCAGCGTGAAGTAGAACAATAAGGTAATCAGGTTTTTCAAGCAAATTACTTTTTCTTCACATTTTTGATTCCTCCAGGAAAAGCATTGTTGGCCTGACATATTAAACTGTAAAATACATACTAAGTTGTTTGTCTCATGGTCTCTTTCCACTCTGCTGCTTACATGCAAATTTAATAATTGCATATTGTGAGCTTGGTTTGGTAAAAAATTCTTAAATTATTTGAATTATATCTTGCCTTTTCACTAAAAAAGTTGTAGTGGAGCAAGTACTAGTTTATTGTTTTGCTGTTTCAGTAGTTTGTGGTACAGTTTTTATATAGCAAGTATTAACAGCAAGTTTTTACAATAAGAGTCTAAAGTACATTGAACTGTTTTCAGATAAGAATATGTATATATATTAGAAAATATATAATTAAATATAATAAGCCAAACTATATTATGTCTATTTAGAATTTTGTACTTCTCTGAAACTAATCTCCTTCTAAGTGGTTTTAAAGAGTTTGAAAAATAGGCATATACTTATTTCCAAATTGGTTTAATGTTCTAAGTTTATTATTTTTAAAGATGGCTTCTCAGAAATTATTGTATATCACATCCTGTTTCCATATTGGGTATATACTGCAAACATGTGGGTTAAACTGAAAAGACTGAAGCCTGTCAGTGTTATTCAGTATCAAAATTTATAACAGTGTCTCTGAATAACTTGGAAGCATTCACGTTTTCCTAGATTATGTTTCAATGTGAAGCTGTTTCTCTTGATCGTAGAAGCTGTTTTAAATGAGGGAAAACAAAATCAGTTAGTTTGGGAAGCAATCTGTTAGTTGTATTTACATTGAAGAGTTGATTGACCTTTTAAAAGTCAATGAAAAGAACCATTTTCCATCCTATACGTATTTTATACCATTCTCCTTTCTTTCATCCAATTCTGTCATTCTGAGGAAATTAAGATAATCAAACAGTAAGTAGAAAAGCCTCTCTATAGAGAAGTAGACATAAATGTAGATGTAAATGATGTAGTTGTAGGTGCAGATGTAGATGATATAGATGTAGATGTAGGTGTAGATGTAGACGTAGTTGATGTAGGTGTAGGTACAGATGTAGATGATGTAGGTATAGATGTAGATGATATAGATGTAGGTGCAGATGTCGATGTAGATGATATAGGTATAGATGTAGGTGCAGATGCAGATGATGTAGATGTAGGTGTAGATGTAGATGATGTAGATGTAGATGACATACATGTAGATGTACATGATGGTGCAGATGTACTGTAGGTACAGAGGTAGGTGTAGGCATAGAGGTAGGTGTAGATGGATGTGTGTGTATACACATGTATACGTATCTACTTGTGTGTGTCTCCAGAAGTAAAGCAGTTGATATGTAACGTGTCTTCTAAAGCCTTGTAAATCTAACTAAGGTTTGGTAACATAAAAATCACCCCCTCTTTGTTTACCTATAACCATTGAGGTGACATTAATGCCGTTGCAGACCCACCTTGCCAGACAGAGCTCGGCAGTATTCAGAAGCGGCTCGGGGTGAAGAAGCTCCTCGGTGAGTTGTGGATCACTCTCTGACACCTTTACTGCTTACATAAATAACTCTCAGGAAACAGCAGCACAAAATCAATATTTATCCAACAAACGGGGACCTCACTAAATTTCGGCAACAAAATTTATGACGTTTTTGAAAGTCATTAGCCTTACTTTTATTATCTTACCTATTGAAAGGTATGATGTCTGTTTTATTACCCTAATATAATGGTCATTTTGAAAGTTATTAAGTAAAAAAGAAATTTAAACAATGCTAAAGGTAAAGCAGCAGAAACTTCGGTTCTAATTCTGTGGTTGACAGTTCACAAATTGATGGTATGTATGTATGTAGAGAGAGGGGAAGAGAGAGGGAGGGAGAGAGAGATGGTTAAAAGCATGGGCTGAGTTCCTCAGGAAAATTGGAACAGATTTTTTAGTTTCTCATCAGCACTTTTTATAAACTTACTTTTACTAAGTAAATGTATGTATTAGATGATAAACAGATACATAGATAATTCCAAATTTCACCCAAAGCCTTGAAATATTAGAATGCTTGGCTATTAACTGATTGTTAAACTATTACATATGATTATTTTCTTTATTTTTGTCAACATACAATTTTTCAATACACTCTTTTTGGGATAATTTTAGATTCAGAAATTTTATAAGTACAGTAGAGTTTCCATGTATCTTTCACCCAGCTTCATCTAAAGTTACCATCTTACCATGTATAGATTAACTATCATATATTTATCAAATCTAAGAAATTAACATTGCTATAATCCTATTAATTAAGCCTCACACTTTATGTGGATTTCACAAGTTTGTCCACACATGTCCTTTTTTCTATTTTAGCATACAGCGTAGAACACCACATATGCAGCACTTGTTGTTTTTCATGTATGTTAATGCTCTTGTGTATTTAGTGGCACACAATTTTATGGTTTTAGGTCTGATTAATCTGTATTATGATATGCTGTCTTTGTAATTACAATATTGTATGTTTATATGAGAAGATTTTTCATATTACTTGAAAATTCACAGTTCAAAATAAATAGACTAAATTTTTTAATACAGCATTTTAGATGTGAAGCCACATCATTAGATAAAAGCTACAATGTATCACATTTCTTTTAACTCTGTTACAAGATGCACCTTTCCAGCTCACAGGTGGAAACGTTACCTTGGTACCTGGGTTTGTTTTTTTCTACAAATCGAAGTTCATTCATGTGCACTGGGAAAAGCCTTTGACATTCAACGGGAAAATATCTTCGACTTGGTCAAGGTCTATTAGTGACAAAAAGCTATTAACATCCAGGCTTTGATTATTTGATGTTACATAAAATGAAAACATATTTAGAGCCCAATTGAGAGGAGTCATCTTTATTCATCTTACGTAATAAAAATGAAAGTCATTACTAGAGAGCACTGACCCTTCAATATTCCTTCTGAAATGGGTAGGAAAGCGTCCTTCTCTGACAGTCTGTCCACTGTTATGCGGTAGCAGGTGCGATGCATCCAGGCTGCAAGCTGTCTTGGTGTCTGCATTTCTAGGCTAATTCCTAATAATGCTCTTCTGTTTCCAAGGTGTACTGGCGGAGACAACAAATTAAATGGCCACACTAACTGTCCATCTTAACATTTTTATGTCAAGTGTGTCAAATTATGGTATTTTTTAAGAGGTAGAGATAATAATATTGAAAATCTTCCTTATCTTTCCTGCTATATATCCACAGAAGGTGTTCTCGAGTTTCCCATATTGGTGATATCCGGTCCACCTCACTCGAAGACCAGAAGTTCAAATCCTTCAAATGAATTATAATTTTCAAACTAAATTGATTATTTATATATCAGAATTTTGAAACTTTTTTAAAGGGTTAAATAATGATCGCATATTGTTGCAGGACTAAATGGAACAGTTTCATGTTTTATCTGTTTATTAGTCATTGTTTTTCCTTTTTTCTTTCACCAAGTAACTATAGTGTGTCTGGTCACTGAGCAGACAGTTGGTCAGGAAAGACAAGAAAATTGTCTAATCTCCTAAAGCTTACACTGTAGCGTGGGAGTGTTTATTGAATAATGTGAATTCACCTCTCAATTATTATTGCACACTTATCACTAGCAGTGTGCCAGGTACATGTTAGATATTATATTATGAAACTAAGTGTCTAGCTTCCCGCTAGACTGAGTGTGAGTTGTTCGTATAGCGATCAAAATCAAGAGAAGCGAAAGTTCCCAATACAGAGGATACCACAGAGTAGTGGTGAATGCATGCACTGAGAGACATACACGATGGAAGAAATATATCAGAAACCCTCCAGCCTAAGAGAAGGGGGTCACATTTCAGTCAAGTTTTACGTTGCAAGAGAGAGGGAAGGAGAGGGATTCCAGGTGAGGAGAAGATGCATAGAGAGATGAAGCAGGACTGCATTTGTAGAAAACAGCTTGATGTGGAAAGAGCTGAGGATACATGAATGAAAATTTGGGGAGATGAAAGTCAAAAATCGGCAGTGATGAGACGGTGAAGGGTCTCATATGCCCTGCTGAGCGGTCTGGGTGACTTACCATGCATGGCGTTCATCAGCTCTCATTCCGTATATTGTACATCTGGAAACAGCCCCCTCTGCAGAGTGATTAAAAAGACAAGACAGTAAATTTGCTCAACAGAAGAAATGCAAGAGGTTCACTATGACAGCGCCTGCTTTGTTCTACCTGCACCGTAGCTCGTAGCCTGGAGCCGGAGCTCGTATGTGTGTGTCTTGAGTGAGTCAGTGCATGGTTGGTGACCCTTGTTCCTACCACATGTGCGTGTCTCACAGGACAGTACGTCCCCCAGTGTGACGCAGATGGTTACTACAAGCCGACGCAGTGCCACGGCAGCGCTGGGCAGTGCTGGTGTGTGGACCGATACGGAAGGGAAGTCGTGGGGTCCAGGAGGCGCGGTGCAGCAGACTGTGGTAAGGAGGAGGGCCGCGCGTGCCACGATTTCTCCCCCGCAGGATAAGTGCTGGAGAGTCGCATTCTATGCCCACCTCTATGCAAACCCTACAGAGTGTACTGGGCCGGGGGGCACAGGAAGGCTCACTCCTAGCATGTTAGAAAAAGTTGTATAACTAACAAGTAGAACTGCATAACTTAGATATTTTAAGGAAGAATAATGAAAGGTGGGCCGCTTTTACTCCTCCAAGTACGGGAAGGATGTCGCATGCCTTCCGTGTTCCTCTCGGGTAAGGCAGACTGTGTCATCCATCCTGGGCCCGCTCACCGGGCCCTGGTGGGTGCCGTGTCACCACACAGCACCCTCCCATCTGTGTGCCTTTGGAGAAGGTCACTCAGGGAGAACATGGGAGGACCAATGAAAGAAAAAGTAACCTTTTTAAAGTAAAGGTCCATAAATTGCAGCTGTGTGAGCATGTTTCCTTATGTTTGGGTGAGAAAATATAGTTTTAATTGTTTGAAGGGTAATTATAATTAATATTCTAGTTCTTTTTCTGAGCATGCATTTTACATATAAACCTAAAAAAATAATATTACAGTTAAGTTGAGCATAACACACACATTGTAAAGTTTTAAGTGTGATGTCTTTTGTCTTTCATGAAATATTTTTTCAGAATGTAGGTTTCAAGTGAGTATTTCTGTTTGTACTGTGGAGAGTTTTCACTACAAAAGCCACTTAGCTGTACACACACACACACACACACACACACACACACAGACGGAATTAATGGATTATGTTTCAACTAATACAAATGACCAAAATGTAAACAAAGTACTTGGTCAGTCTTGTATTTCAGAAAATGTTTAGCTTTCTCCTTTATGCAATTTTTAAACTGATACACTGTGATTGTTTAGAAATAGATAAATGGTAAACGGTATATAAAAGCAATCGCGTTTAATGCTTAAATGCCTGTTCTGCATTTATTTATTCCACAACACTTTTAATAGCTTGGTTTTGGCTTTCGGCCAGTGTTTTCAGATTCCGTACGATGGAGTACAGTACTCAATAGCTACATTACATACTTGTTACACGTGGAGAACACAGCTTTGTAACACATAGTTTGAATGAGTTGCACTATCAGTTATTTCAGTTATCCGTGATGGATAAAGAATTTCAGATGTTTATTTTATAAATAATAATTATATGGAGATGAATTCAATAGGTGACAGGGAAATGGTTTTGGGAATGTGACTTGTGAGTTTTCTCGGCATGTTGAAATTATTAAGAAAATACAAGAAGTAGAAGAGTACAAATAACATTTTCTTCACAAAAGATACGAACTTCAGTGTGTTGTATTGTGAAATCAATCAGTTCATAAGCACTGGAGGACATTAATAGGATTTGCTATAATTAGCTACCAAAGAATTATTAGACCAAAATATTAGAAAGGGTAGAAAATAAACACGCTGGTACTAGGGGAGTTGGGAAATGATTACATTCTGAGATATGTGTGCATTATTGCCTCCATAGTCATTATAAATTTCTAAACATTTTTTAAAATACCTACTGGCTGTGTTAGTTTTCTGTTGCTATTGCAACAAAATCCCTCAAAGTTAGTGGCTTAACCCACACACATGTGTGATCTTGCACTTCTGAACATCAGATGTCCAGCATGGGCTTCTCCAGGCTAAGGTCAGGGTGTCTTCAGGGCTGGTTCTTCTGAGGCTCCCTCCTGAGGACAGTGTTTCCTGGCCCTGTCCTCTCCCAAGACCACTCGCGTTCCTTGGCCCAGCTTCTGACTGTTCGTCTGTAATCACACCGCCCTCTGACTTCATCTGGAAACAGTTCTTTGATTTTAAGGATGCAGGTGATCACCTGGGCCCACCCCAGTTACCCACAGTAACCTGTCAGCTCCAGGCCCGTGATTTAATCACATCTCCTGAGCCCCTTTACCATGTAAGGTCACACAGTCACAGGTTTCAGCCATGAGCAAGTGAACGTCTTTGAGGGGCAACTATTTTGCCTACACACTAAGAGAAGAAGTTCTCAATTCTTCGTAAAATTCAAAGTTTGACATGGACTTTATAAAACCTGGGCTGAGCTCAATATTACTGAACTGGAAATCGTACATATCAGACCTCAGCAACAATTCCGCTTTTTAGCACTGTATATTTTAACAAATGAGAAAGAATGGATTTTACCTTATTTTTGTTAAGAAAGCTAAAGAGCAAATTAAAATTTTATTTATCTTTTAAAAATTTTTTTGTTCTTGGAGTATAGGTGATTAATAATGTTGTGTTAGTTTCAGGTATACAGCAAAGTGACTCAGTTTATTAATTTCCTAAATTTTCATCAGAATTTTCTGACCCTCAGAAATTATCCTACCACTCAGTCACATAACATTAATGTTTACTTTTTTCCTAAGCTATTGATTTTGAGATCTCTGGAGATTTTGCAAGTGGAGATTTCCGTGAATGGGCTGCTGATGACGATGAAGATGACATTATGAACGATGAAGATGAGATTGAAGATGATGATGAGGATGAAGGGGATGATGATGATGGTGGTGACCAGGATGGATACATCTGATGGATGAGAGCTGAGAGCAACAAATTCTATGTTTCTTTTATTTACCAAGTGATCCCCTACTGAGGAGTACCTTCCTGCCCCAAAACAAAATGATTCTAAAACTCACTTATATTTTGTATAATTATTTCAAATATTGCAACTAAAGTCATAGAACTTTATGTTTAGAGAAGTATCATTTACTTTGAGTTTTTATATGAAAAAGAGAACACATATGGAGTCTAGCCAGACAAGAGAAAATTATGAAGAGCTACTGATCTCTGTGAGTCTGCCACAAACAAAACAACCAGTGCTTGAGGTCATATGTGATATTTTTCTGGGAGAAATTCTAAGTTGAATCTACAATAACATACTAGTGACCTGGATCCTAAGGATTTTATAAAAATATGCATGACCTTAATTGCAGTTTCCAAGTAGACTCTTCCCAGAGCTGGAGGGATATAGAGGTGAGTGAGGGAATAGCACAAAGTGAGAAGAACGAAGTCACCATCCTGGAGACCTCCACCATGTTTGTGTGTTTTTACTTATGAAGTTTTAGTGATGTTTTTAGTTCTGAAGTTATTCTGGATGTGACCAGATATCTTACAAAATGGCCAGTAGGGAAAAACCGTGGATTTTGAAAGTTAAAAACATAGTTGTCCTTTCTAATTTTTATTTTAATTTAGACAGCAGTCTTATGTTGATTTGTTTGATAATCTTAACCAGCATGATTTCTTTATCTTTCTAGGTTTCTTTATCTTTCTGACCAGCAACTTAGGGTGCAGAACTTAAAGTAGAAAGACAAAGGGAAAGATTCTTTTAAACCATATTTTTACAAAAAGTTTGTCATTTGCCCCAATATCAAACTTAAAAATCTTCATTCTTATTTTATTTCCTATGTTAGATAAATATTTGCATTTAATCTAAGAATTATGCCATTTTTGTTACTAGTGTCGAAACTTAGAGAACATACTGTATGGTGCCTTGCAAAATAGAAATAGAAAGGTTTCAGCATGCATCCCCACATAGGACATTAGGCATAGATAGGCACACCTAATCACGAATTAATACCAGTCCCGGTACTGCTGCTGGAATGAAGAAAATAGAATACTTTCTTTCTTTTTTCTACTGTTACATAGTTACCATGTGGACTTGTTTATGATTATTGTGTGGAGTAGCATTTAAGATTTAACTGCAACAAAACTTACTTTAATTGTTGTATTTAAGTTAGCATGTTAATTAATCATGTAGCCCTTCTGGTACACCATCGCTTTTAAGGATATCAGACCTATGGTTTTGTGCCCATAATGAAAGTGGAAAAACCTGTTGGGTGTTACACACTGGTGTCACCATTTAAACAGTGGGTCAGCTGGTTTCCCAGTATATACAATCCACTGAAATAAAGTTGTTGGATTCTTTCCATTTGATTTATATACACTAAGAAAAAAATCTTTAATGTTAACTTTATGTAATATTTAAGGTAAAATGCATTTTCTTTTTTACTGTTTATGTATAGTTTACAAAATAAAGAATCTTGCAACCAAATTAAACTGTTCCTTAATGATTTTCTGGGGTATAGATGGTAGCGTGCAGGATTCTTAATCTGTTTCTTGATTTTTAAAAAGCATACATCACAAACTAGCTAGAAAAGTTCTTTTTTAATTTTGAGTTTCAAAGTCAGAGCTCTTGACATCTTGCATATTGTTTTATTAGATACGTTTAAAAATATTTTTTTGTCAGATTGTTTTAATTGTTTTCATTTGTCATAGCATTGCAAAGTACATCATTTCCTTTGTTGACGGTGGTATTTTTAAGCCCATTTTTGTGGTATTATACTTAACATATTTAGCTAAATTTCTATAGCAGCTGCATTTTTTGAAGAGTGACAGAATAACCTTATCTGTATAACAGATGTATAGAAATCACAAAATGTAACTTGTGGATTGGTTGGAAAAAGACAAAAAAAATCAAATGCTATATAGAGGTTTAGCAAATGAATTTCAAGTAACAAATATGGTGGTCTTTTAGTGAAGCTGTTTTTTTTTTAATTTTTATTTTATATTGGATTATATTTGATTTACAATGTTGTGTTAGTTTCAGGTGTACAGCAAAGTGATTCAGTTATACATATATCTATTCTTTTTCAAATTCTTTTCCTAGTTTATTACAGAATATTGAGTGAAGTTCCCTGTATTATACAGTAGGTCCTTGTTGATTATCTGTTTTATATAGTAAAACAGTATATATATATATATACTGTTTTATATAGTAAAACAGTATATATATATATATACTGTTTTATATAGTAAAACAGTGTGTATATATATATATATATATATATATATATATATATATATATATAGTATAGTAGAGTGTATATGTTAATCCCAAACTCCTAATTTATCCCTCCCCCCTACCTTTCCCCTTTGGTAACCATAAGTTTGTTTTCTAAGTCTGTAAGTCTGTTTTTGTCTTGTAAATAAGTCCATTTCTATCATTTTTTTAGATTCCACATATAAGTGATATCATATGATATTTGGTTTTGTCTGACTTCACTTAGTATGATCATCTCTAGGTCCATCCACGTTGCTGCAAATGGCATTGTTTCATTCTTTTTTATGGCTGAGTAATATTCCATCGTAAATATGTACCACATCTTCTTTATCCATTCCTACACTTAGGTTGCTTCTATGACTTAGCTATTGTAAACAGTGCTGCAGTGAACATTGGAGTGCATGTATGTTTTTGAATTATAGTTTTGTCTGCGTATATGCCCGAGTGGGATTGCTGGGTCATATGGTAGCTCTATTTTTAGATTTTAAGGAACCTCCAAACTGTTCTCCATAGTGGCTGCACCAATTTACATTCCCACCAACAGTATAGGAGGGTTTCCTTTTACCCATACCCTCTCCAGCATTTATTGTTTGTAGACTTTTTGATGGTGGCCATTCTGACTGGTGTGCGATGATACCTCATTGTAGTTTCGATTTGCATTTTTCTAATGATTAGTGACGTTGAGCAGCTTTCCATGTACTTCTTGGCCATCTGTATGTCTTCTTTGGAGAAACATCTATTTAGCTCTTCTGCCCATTTTTTGATTGGGTTGTTTGTTTTTGTGATATTGAGCTGCATGAGGTTTTAGTATATTTTGGAGGTTAATCCCTTGTCGGTTGCCTTGTTTGCAAATACTTTCTCCCATTCTATGGGTTGTCTTTTCGTTTTGTCTATGGTTTCCTTTGCTGTGAAAAAGCTTTTAAGGTTAATTTTAGGCCCCATTGTTTATTTTTGTTTTTATTACTCTAGGAGGCGGATCCAAAAAGATATTGCTGCGATTTACGTCAAAGAGTGTTCTACCCATGTTTTCCTCAAAGAGTTTTATAGTATCCAGTCTTACATTTAGGTCTTTGATCCATTTTGAGTTTATTTTTGTGTGTGGTGTTAGAGAATGTTCTAGTTTCATTCTTTTACTTTTAGCTGTCCAGTCTTCCCAGAGAATGGGAAGAGACTGCCTGATTCTTCCAGCTCCGTTTTTCTTTCTCAAGATTGCTTTGGCTATTTGGGGTCTTCTGTGTTTCCATACAAATTTTAAAATTTTTTGTTCTATTTCTGTGAGAAACGTCATTGGTAATTTGATAGGGATTGCATTGAATCTGTAGATTGTCTTGGGTAGTAGAGTCATTTTAACAATGTTGATTATTCCAATCCAAGAACATGGTATCTCTTTCCATCTGTTTGTGTCATCTTTGATTTCTTTCATCAGGGTCTTACAGTTTTCGGAGTACAGGTCTTTTGCCTCCTTAGGTAGGTTTATTTCTAGGTATTTTATTCTTTTTGATGTGACAGTAAATCAGATTGTTTCCTTAATTTCTCTTTCTGATCTTTCGTTGTTAGTATGTAGAAATGCAAGAGATTTCTGTGTATTAATTTTATATCCTGCAAGTTTACCAAATTCATTGCTGAGCTCTAGGAGTACTTGTTTTCGCTCCCTCGGACTAGAGCACGAGTCCCAGTAAGGCTTTGCCTGAATTTGTGGTCTGGCCTCTTATCAATTTCTGTGGATTAAAGCATCCAAGAACCCGGCTTGGTAATTGAAGAGGAGGCAGGCAGGCTTGGGATGGAGGGAAAGCGTGGAGAAGGAGAGCAGTTGATGAGCAGAGCGTGAGCTGGTGAGAACAGGAGAAGGATCGAGGCCAGACTGGGAGGCTCCAACATGCCATGTCGAGCAGTTTGGAGTTACCGCAGAATCTCTGGGGAAATCATCGAAAAACGTTTATGAAAAGAAGTTACAAGACCAATTTCGTGATATAGAAATTGACATCCATGGATCTATGGAGAATAGACGGGGTGGGGAGGGTGGGGAAACTAAAGACATGGCCAGAGATTTTTAAGTGGTGGCCTTGTGTAAAAAAGATGAGCTGGGGCAAACGTGTTTTCTTTCTCTTGAATTGGGGAAATTGAAGGAATTTACCAATTACAGTGCAAGCTGATGATGGAAGGTGAGAATGGCAACCAAACTTAGGAGACGACAGGCTCAGTGAGATTGGAGACAGAGAGTTCACCTGTTGAGTGAAGAGGAGATGTAGGACCCAGGGAAACGAGTTGTCCGTGTCCCTCGTGGAGCATCAGGGTGAGATGTGCACATCTGCTACCCTGGCCTCCAGACCTGCCTGGGCTCCAGCCCCCAGGGGCTCTGCTCTGTCCTGGATTCTTTCCATGGCTTCAGGCAACATGCCTGTCTCCTAGACACTTCCTGTGTGTCCTTAAAACAATCCACCCATTTGGGAACTTGAGAGTTTCTGCTCCTTGTAAACCAAATATCTTAAAGCAGGTGGTGGGGTTGATGGCCATATGTTATCAACAGGTCACATGAACGTCGTACAAGCAGTCATACAGGAGGAAGTATGGACCATGGGACATGGAGGGTGGTATTACCCTAAAGGAGCAGAAGTGTTTTAAAGTTGCATGTTCTG
This sequence comes from Grampus griseus, assembly GCF_964374135.1. Taxonomy (NCBI): domain Eukaryota; kingdom Metazoa; phylum Chordata; class Mammalia; order Artiodactyla; family Delphinidae; genus Grampus; species Grampus griseus. The sequence continues at coordinate 114,571,756 of NC_139000.1, forward strand.
AAAGAATGCATACTTCAGCTACCAGGAAATTGTGCGCTCTGTTCCTGCATTTCAGTTTAGGGCAGCAAATTCAAACTGTTTGGCTTGAGAAAGGCACCTTGGGATGTTTCCAAATGAAAGATGTTATCTTAATATAAAAGGCTATTTTTCAGTCTTTGGTATCATATGTTTCTCTTTTAACAAGTTTAGCTGCTTCCGGGCAATAACATCTGTTACACGAGGCAAGGTGTCTGACGTGTATCAAGATTCCTGTTCGGCGTTTTATCTGGTTTGAGATCCCTGGCTCACAGTAATTTGGGACCTGTGGGAAAAAGGATCTTGGATGACAGAATGACAAATTGAAACATTTGACAATCTTGTAGCAGTGTTGGTCCCTTTGGGATCTGAGGTCAGTAGAATTGTGGCGATCCAGTTCAAGGTACAGGGCAGTGCATCTGCAGATGCAAGGCAGTGATAGATCAGAAATGTAGTTTTCAATTTACTGTGCTAACACGGGTTGAAGGATGTGTTGGAGGCATGAAGGGTGAAAGCAGAGGGCCTTTCCTGCACGTTCTGTGATGTGGGTCAGGCGGAGGGCAGTCACAGCGGCCGCCACACCCCAGGGATAGCGTGGTCCAGAGTTAAGCCCTGGAGCAGAATCCCTTCACATGTTTGGTACTTCTGGAATCCCAGCCACGATCCTTAGTTTCCCCAGCTCCTAAATAAAGTCAGAGCCCTGCTTTCCTTGCTTCAGAAATGCCTAGCACTCTGAGTGAAGCAGACGCTTAGCTGTTAAGTGGAAGATTGTTGTACTAACTACACAAAGCTCTGAAATAAGAGGGCACCATCTCTCCTGGGTACATTTGACAGGATATGCCAGACCTAGATTATGCAATACTAAAATTTAAGTTACTGGCTATTACCTCAAGGAATTACCTGGTTTGAAACATGATTTGAAACGCATGATTTGTGTTTGAAACACAAATATAAAAACTGAAACTGTGTAGTAGTTGATTATTTACATGTTCTTAAGAGGGAGACTTCATATATAAAAGAGGATTTTTCTTTTTTTTTTTTTGTTTGCGGTACGCGGGCCTCTCACTGCTGTGGCCTCTCCCGTTGCGGAGCACAGGCTCCGGACACTCAGGCTCAGCAGCCATGGCTCACGGGCCCAGCCGCTCCGCGGCATGTGGGATCCTCCCGGACCGGGGCATGAACGCGCGTCCCCTGCATCGGCAGGCGGACTCCCAACTACTGCGCCACCAGGGAAGCCCAAAAGAGGATATTTTAAATAGAATGATAAATAGGATAAACAGGATACATTTGAATCTGATAAATGGTAAATAAGATTTTAATGAGTGTTAATTAAATTGATTTTAATGGGTCATTTTATTATAACTTGATACCGAGAAAAATAAAATTCCAGTAGAGAATTGGTGACTCCTGGGAAATATTTGTGGCGGAGGTAGAACTGTCCCAGGAGGATTCAGAATGAGTGCTTTTCACCTCTGCCTTGGTGGCTTTCTTTGATTGACATACTTTAGACTGAGTGTTCTTTGAAATTGTTTGCAAATAAGTTTTGCTGATCTGGGAGCCCATTGGTCTTTTTAGATATGTGTATTTCCTTTTTAATCAACCTGTTTTCTGCTAATGTGCACTTTTCTCCATCCGGAAGGCACCCTGCCTTTGACTATGTTGTGATGGTGAAGGGCTGTGACTGTTCTCTGCACGTCCAGGGGTGGGGTGAGGACCCTCCCAAATGCTGATACGTACACTGCGGGTTCTCACATAGAACAGCAGCAAACCAGGAAGAAGAGCCACCTACTGGCTTAAAAATTAGGAAGTCAAGTCTGTCTTGTGGTTTGTTCTAGAATCTCGCTGATACATTTATCACCAGTCGATGTGGCTCATGGACACTTGAAATGAGGGCGGTGCATCTGAAGAGCAACTGCATTTTTAATGTAGAATTTGGAATTTTTAGCAAAAGAACAATCTAATTAATTCTTTTAGTTAAAAAAAAAATTTTCTTACTGGTCAGCCTCTGGACTTATTCATTAATTCAAAAGGATTTGAAAATCCGTATTTTCATTTATTCATCAACTCTCTTCCCATCTCCAGATTTACTGACATCACTTTGGAAGATTCAGATTGGTCACAGTTGGAGTATTTTTGCCATGCTAATGGCAAAACCTACAAATCGGGGCTTTTTTTCTCTTTACCAGGAGCTGGTTGTAAACTACAGCACAGTGAAGGCACAACTTTTATAGAGAATTGCTTTGTGCCAAATAAGAATGACTGTTGTCTCTGTCTTGAAAATGAAGTAGGCTCAGTGGGTTTTTATAATTTAAGAACAAGTTGCCCGAATCCAGACAAGTAATAAAAAGGCTTCCTCCCAGCCTCTTTCTTCTTGACAGTGGAACTTGGGAACCAAAGGATTGAAATGATCTCCAGGTATCTCTTCAAGGAAAGTGCGATGACAGCTACGTCACCAAATCAGGAACCAGGCTGAACTCTTGCTGGAAAGAAAGTCTGTCTTCTAAGCAGGAGGTGTGCTTCCCACTAAGTGGTGTGGACACAGAGACCACCGGTAAGTGAGTTTTTATCCCCAAATTATTCCTCAGCATACCGTCCCACTCCCCATAAACATGGCACCAAAATAATGATGTTACGAATAGGATCGATATTTTCATTATAAAATTGGTACTACTTGGATCATTTCTGTTTTTCTAAGCACGAGATTTTGGTCCTTCCTGTAATGATGGCACTTAACCCAATTTCACCTACTTTATACCAAATCCGTCATGGATACAACCAACGCACAGAGTCTTACAGAATTTCCTAGGAAGACAGTATCGGTATTAAAATAGACTATTAACTTGCTGAATCAACTGTCTGCTTCCAAGCATTAGCTGTTTATACATAAAGCATGTCCTCTTTCTTCAAATATATGAGGCATGTAATTGGCAGCGGACTTTTTATTACCAGCCACTTCAATCGTTTTTTCTTAACGTTAGATTCATATATATCGTCCCCCAAGGCTGTTGGGGAGGAGCCTGCGTGACAGATGAATGACTTGGCGTATCCACTAAGAGAGACCTGCTTCCATTGGGCGATCTTGAAAATAAATCATATGTATAAGGTTGATTTATATGTATCTAAGATTTATATATCTGATTATAAATGCATTTGTGTGTATTCTAACCAAATTTATGTCTATTCTCATTACCCTCAATTAAATAAAGAGCTAATGTCCCTTTATGGCTGTAATGACGCACAAATTGCACATTTACTAGGTGCAAAAAACTTAGTTACTTCAGCTCTGCGGTCTTACTTTACCTCACCACAAACCTACGTACTGGCTATTATTTTCCCTGTTTCACACATTCGTGAGGAAACTGAGGCTCACAGAGTATCTTTCTAAGCCACAGAACGAGCAAGGAGGTAGGATTTAAAACCACGTTTGCCTGTCTGCCTAATTCCAAACCCATTATATTCACATTATATCATGTTGCCAGTTTTAAAGGAATAAGGTGGGGTAAGCTTTGTTACCCTGGTATGACCGCTCAAAACTCAAAAACTGTTACTTGTTGATAAGAATATAAATTTCAGTTTAGCTCAGTCTGAACAGAACAGCAAAAAGATCAGTGGGCCTATTGTTTTCAGGTGTCTTCAGGGAGAAAAATGAAACTGTCATAAGAAAAAGTATATGCAGTTTACAGGCTATTTGAGTCAGTAATTGATTCCAGGAATTTTTTTTTTAATGTGGCTTTTCATTCATAGTATAACAACTTGAACACAATTAGGAGAAACTAATTTAAAATGACAGCTTGTTTCTAGCAAGAAAATCTGAACACAAATGGAACCAATGGAGCCGCAAAGGTCAGGGTGCCAAGCTTTTAAGAATATTTTAGGTTTGCAAATAACAACTAATATGCTTGCCAATCTCAGGAATATATTTTCATTCCGAAAAAGAATATACTTTTCTAGAATTCTTCTCCAGAATCCCAAAAACAGATAAATAACAAAATACATCTGTGTAATTTATTTACTTAATTGAGCAGAACTAAAGTGTTAAAATATTTGTTTCTTTTATAAACTTGAAAATATTTAAGTACACTTGATATTTTAAAGTGTTTTTCTGTCATTTGTAAAAGAATATAATCTCATTCAGTCTAGGGTAATAAAAAGCAAACAGGACTACAGCCTTGAGCACAGTAACTTTGAAGACTATTACAAATTTAATTTAAAATAATGGTGCTATATTTCTTCCTGACATTATTTTATAAGCACTCAATGTAAGCTGTCCTTCCACCAGTCCTTCGCTGGTTGTTGACCTTTTGTTTTGTTCGTGTGTTTAAGTCTTTACTACCAAAGCAGATGGCTGAGTTTGCCATGAATTCAATGAGATTTGAGGAAAACTGGCATCGAAAGTCACTAGTGTGTTTTCTCAAAAATGAATAAACATGTCATCTCTGACCTATGCCTTCCTAATTAAGATGCCTTGGAACATATAAAGTAAGAGTAGATTGGGTTGTTTTAAGATCATGTCCATAAAAGACATACTATTTATTTTAACACTTTTACCAAGTTTTCTGGAATTGAAGGACCAAGGAGATGTCTTTGTCTGTGGATCATTTTGAAAGCATCTATGAGTCAAACGGCAGAAGTCTGGAAGAGCAACCCCAGGTTGAAACAGGTGAGACACCAAAACGTCTGCAAACAGCAGAGAGGTAGAATTGAGGTCAGGGTTGTGAAACCACTAGGTGGCATTTCGGGGGCTCCAGGGAGCTGGGTTCTTTATGTCTCAGTGCAGAAAGAATTCAGCAAGAGGCAATGTGATACATGAGAAATGATTTATTAGAATAGCACGCTTGGGAGACTTTCAAGTGGGTGGCAGAGAGGATGCCACGCACCCAGAACTTCGATGGGCAGGCAGGTCACTGGGTGGAAATGGGCCAGTGCGTGAGGAGCTTGCCAGTGGGCTCTCCACTCAGACGGCTTCTGTGCCCCAACCTCTCCCCGTGTCTCCCCTCGAAGACAGCTCGGTGCCCATGCCCCTGTCAGCCCCGGGGCGTCAGGTCACCTGACCGGGAGCCGTAGGGGACACCAGCCCCACCCCCCACCCCGCCCACGCTGCCAGGAAGTAGGACCTGAGTGCAGGGCTCTCGGCGGCCCTGACCAGGCTCCACCCGCAACTGGCCCTCAGGATGGACTGTCCCGCCCAGGCTTCCAGTGCGGCCGCCTCTAGCTGGAAGCCTGGGACGCTGGAATCAGGCCACTTCCTGTCTGTCCTTGCAGGAGACGGGGCCGCACTACAAGAAGCTCCAGACTCAGCCCTGGATCCTGACCATCACGTGGCCAGAGAAACTGGCAACATTTTCGTTTTGCCTGTTGAAATGTTAAATGACAAAGATTTTGTTCGGTTTCCTGATGTGGATGACGTGTGGAGCCCGATGTTGATTTATTCTCCAAGACATGTACATCCTACTTCCCACACGGGGGTGGGTGAGAGACCCATGTGTGTGACCTGTACCTCCTATGAGATCAGCCCTAAGCTAGTTGAAACCTGACCAGGTTCTGTCTACATGGCAGATTTAGACCTCTCCGTGTCCTGTCTACACTGAGTACGTTTAGACCGGACCATGTGCTGTCTGTAATGAGAACATGTAGACCTGAATGTGTTCTGCCTACACTAGGACTATGGAGACCAGGGTAGAGCCCTGTCCTGGCCTCAGTCCTGGAAAGCTCGGTGCCTGTGTCTGAATGTCAGTGCTTCGATGTCTGGGGTCTGGAGCTCAGGTGGGCTTGTCTGGGTAGCAGCGCTCTGCTCCAACTGTGGTTACCTGGCCCTCCCAGGGGTCAGTGCTGCGGTCAGGGCCTTCGTCTTTACCCCCATAAGGTTCACCTTCCCTGGGCCTCGTGGAGACTCCTCGGGTGGGCTACCTGGGAATTATCCCAATTTATCAGCCCGTGCATGGTGAGTAGGCGGGCAGGTTTAGCTGATGAACTGATTGCCGGGCACACGGATTGGGCAAAAGGCTGATGGAGAGCAGGTGAGGCTGCTACTGTAATCTACTTCCCGTCAACCATGCTACTCAGCAGAGACCAGAGCTGCCCTCGGCTTTCAGCCCTGCGGTCCCGTGTGTTTTCTCAACACCTCAGCGAGCCAAGAAAGGACTGAGCCTGCCAGAACCAAGGTAGGATGTTCAACTTATCACGAAAGCTTTAAAAACAGTTAAAATAGCACAGAACCAGAGTGAAAAGAGGAGGACTTCTCTGGGACTAGTGTGGGGAGAGGAGACCAATCCTACGCTTCTGCCGTCGCAGGAAGTCCCAGGAACCCAGCTCATTTCCACATTAGGGAGCCAACCAGCAGGGCCGTGGTGTCCTGACCAAGAGGACATGTGACCCCAGGTGCAGGGTCTAGGGAGGTGGGGTCACCCTCGTGAGTGTGGACGTGTGACCCCAGGTGCAGGGTGTGGGGACTGTGTGGGTCTCTCCCCATCTGCATGGGTCAGGATCCCGTGTACAGGAAGACCCCTTATCTGCTCTTGGCCTGCAGTGGTTCTGGTCATCTCTGAGAGTTCTAATATCTGAATTGAGGGTGTTGCTGTAATTAACCTGTTGTCTTCCTTCGTCTCTTAATCTTGTCACATCCATGTGAGGACAAGAACCTTTGAGCAGGTTGCTGCTCAGTGTTCTGCCGGGTGACCAGTAACCCTTGGTGGTATTGCTTCCAAACCAAACTCGGGTCCACTCACCTGTGTGCAGTAAAGCCAATCTACCGACCCTGGGTTGTGGTACAGCTTTCGTTGCAGGCGCCAAGCAAGGAGTCCAGGGCAGCTTATGCTTAAAAGGCCCAAACTCCCCTAAGGCTTTCTGGGAAAGGTTGTTAAAGACAGGGTGAGGGAGGGGGGTTGTGGGGTGCGTGGTCAGCTGATGGACACCCTTCTGATTGGCTGCTGGTGAGTCAGCATCATCAGCCTTCTGGTTCCAGCTGGTCTGGGGTCTACGTGCTTGTGGGCCGCATGCAGTTAACTTCTCCCACCTGGTAGGGGCTTCAGTATCTGCAAAACAGCTCGAAGGCCATGGCTCAGAATATTATCTACAGCCCTTGAGGAGGCACTAGAGGTTCTTGGCTTTGTTTAATGGCTGAAGTATTATGATGTTGTCTTGTTTGGCTGTTTTCCCTCCTGCATTTTCTCATTTCTCTGATTAAATGTAGTCTTTGGAACTCGGGGAAGCCTGGGAGACTAAAGTTTTTCTACAGACAAGAGGCAGGCAGAGGAAATGGGGGCAGGGGGCACTGTCCTGGGAAGGCTCCGTAGGGTCCTGCTTGGTTACAGAATCATTAGTATCATAGCATACCATCTATCTAATCCATGGGGGTCACCACTGCCTGGGTCCCCCTGGACAAGTCTCAGGTGAGCACAGACTAGCCCTCCCTAAGGATGGTGCCCCACGTGCTCTGTGCGGGTACCATGATGGCCCCTAAGGTGGGGGACTGTGTTTGGGCCTCCTACATTTGTGATGAAGGGGAGTCGAAATGGAATCTCAATTAACAAGAAATCATTTTTTAAATTTATTTTAAGCAAAATAACACACGTCACATACCCTTCACCATCATCACCATTTTAAATGTACGTTTCTGAGGCATCAGATCTATTTACCTTCTCGTGGAGCCATCACCACCCTTCCTAGAACTTTTCATCTTGCAAAACCAAAATCCCACAGCGTTCCACTCCCCACCCCTTCCCACAGCCCCGCCACCAACGTCCACTTTGGTCCATGAGTTGTCGACACCAGGGCCCCCTTCTGGGTGGAATCCTGCAGTGTTCGCTGACGTCACTTTGGAAGAGCTGACTTTCAGTCTGAAGCTCTGCCGCTTTGCATCTGAAGAATCTGTATTTCGGGAGGCTGTATGAGGAAGGGGGTGTACGAGGGACGAGGGTGTCCGGGGTGCAGATGAGCCGGGACCTGACCAGCTGCCTGTTGGGCCCTCTGGTCCCATTTCTTGGGCTCTGCCTCACCTGCGCCATTGCTGTCTGTTCTGTGCTCTGGGAGGGGCCTGCTTGCTGGGCGGTCGCTGCTCCTGTGGCAGGGAAGATCCTACAGGGCTGACCCACAGAGTGTGGGGTGTGGTCCCAAGAGCTTGGGGCCCACATAGGTCACAGCATTGGGGCCGTGACAGGTGCTCAGGCCACCTCATCACTGACAGGGAATGTTGCCAAGATCCTGCTTGAGAGGGCGCGGTGGGTGGCCTGGGACCCCCGAGGCCCCATTCCTATCCTGGAGCTTGGAGAGTGCATCCCCCATGGGCTGCAGACTCACCCCATATCTCAGCCATATCCCTCTGTCCTGTCTTTGAACTCAGGAAAACGAGCTCTCTTGTCCACAACATAGGCCTGGTCCTGTCCGTATTAGGATTCTTTAACTTAGGCGTCCTGGGTTAGCAGCTCTTTTTAGGCCTAAAGGAGGAACAGCTCAGGAGTGTAAAACATTTTCAGATGAAACTAATATTCAACGACTCTCTCTATACTACGCGGTTGTTGACTTCTATTAGTCATTATTCTCCTGGTTTTCGCTCTGATGTGGGGATTACAGAGGAGTCAACATTTAAATCTTCATAATCTGTGTATTTGTAGCTTCAATATCATTACTGACCCATAGTTGTTTTTTGTTTGTTTTGTTTTTTGTGGTACGCGGGCCTCTCACTGTTGTGGCCTGTCCCGTTGCGGACGCGCAGGCTCAGCGGCCATGGCTCAGGGGCCCAGCCGCTCTGCGGCATGTGGGATCTTCCTGGTCTGGGGCACGAACCCGTGTCCCCTGCATCGGCAGGCGGACTGCCATCCACTGCGCCACCAGTGAAGCCCTGACCCATAGTTTTTTATGGTTTGGGAAGAGTTATTGATTTCACGTATCATGTAAAGGATTCACAGTGATGATAGGGCAATTAAGGTTACAATGATGGCTGGTAAATTGTTCAGCTTTTCTCTACCTGTGCATCTGTTGTACGTATATGGGTCCGTTTAGTTGTCAATATTAGTGAACTAATAGAGGACTAGAGAACTTATCCAAGAAAATGATTATTAATGCATAATCATGAAAATGTGAAAGTTCTTCCATAATCGGTGATGTTGCATCTTGAGACCCCAGATGAAATGGATATGCCTTAGTGATACACAAGATTTTAGCCTATGATTTAACTTGGACAAAGTTACATCACTTTTTACTTTTATCTCCTTTATTGAGAAAGACATTAACGGTTATAGTGTTGGATTGAAACTGGTTGAAAAGGATTTGAGTCCTTCCTTCTTTATTTTACATTTACGTAGGTAGGATCTTCAAACATAGGATATGGTGGAGGGCATCCGTGTAACCATGCTAGGTTAGAAGTAGCAGTTTCCACTGCTGAGACTTCTTTAGATGCGAATGCTTTTCAAAGTATGAAGGTTACTAGCACTACTGCTGTTACTGAGATGAATGAGCCTAAAGACAAAATATTTCACGTTGTGTGTGCAACAGGGTACTTGGAGTAACGTAGTGACATCCCTGAGAGGCCAAGAAAGTGCTGCAGGAAGCCATATTTACTACTACAAATATACTTGTGAATTTTTGCTCATGTTAAGTGTATAACCTGAGAATAGTGGGAATCAGTGTAGGAAGCCTCCTATAATAGTGAAGACTGCTCCCATGGACATGACGCCATGGAAGTGTGCTACTACATAGTATGTATCCTGGAGGACAATGTCCGGGGATGAGTTGGCTGAGATGATTCCTGTCAAACCACCTACTGTAAAAAACAAAACTAAAGCCGAAAGCTCATAATATTAGAGGTCATGTAATATTACCTCCGTGAGGAGTTGCTAATCACCTAAATACTTTTGCTCCTGTACGGATGGAAGTAATTACGGTAGCTAATGCAAAGTATGCTCATGGGTCGACCACTATCCCTATGGTAAACGTATGATGGGCCCACAAGATAAATCCTAAAAAGTCAGTGGACATGACTCAAGCCATTCCCGAATAGCTGAAGGGCACTTTTTGTCCTAAACAGTATGTAATGATATGTGAGATTATAACAAACCCTGGTAGGCCATGAATACAGACTTCAGGGTGACCAAAGAACCAAAGTAGGTGTTGGTATAGGATTCGATCTCCTCCTGCAGGGTCAAAGAAAGTAGTGTTGAGATTTCTATCTCTTAGCAGTATGGCAATCCTGGCTGCTCGGGCTGAGAGTGGTAATTATAGTAATATGGCTATAGCTGGGGAAGATTAAACAAATAATGGTGTTTGGTACTGGGATGTGACTGCTGGTTTTATATTAAAGACTCTAGTAATAAAAGTAATAGCACCAAGAACTGAAGAAACCCTGCTCGATGTAAAGGAGAAAATGGTTAGGTCAACAGAGGCTCCTGTGTGGGCCACATTGCTGGCTAGAGTTGAATGTACGGTTCCACTGGTACCAGAACCAGCTTCTACTGTTGGTGATATGAGTAGGAGTAAGAATGATGGGGGAAGTAGTCAAAAGTTTACATGATTTATTCGGGGAAATGCTCTATCAGATGCCCCAGTTATTACTGGCACAAGTCAGCTTTTTTTTTTCATAGATCTTTATTGGAGTATAACTGCTTCACAATACTTAGTTTCTGTTGTACACCAAAGTGAATCAGCCATATGCATACATATGTCCCCATATCCCCTCCCTCTAGAGCCTCCCTCCCACCCTATCCCACCCTATCCCACCCCTCTAGGTGGTCACAAAGCACCGAGCTGATCTCCCTGTGCTGTGCGGCTGCTTCCCACTAGCTATCTGTTTTACATTTGGTAATGTATATATGTTGATGCTACTCACTTCACCCCAGCTTCACCTTCCAAACCATGTCCTCAAGTCCATTTTCTATGTCTACCTCTTTATTCCTGCCCTGCAACTAGGTTCATCAGTACCATTTTTTTTTTTAGATTAGCATATGGTATTTGTTTTTCTTTCTGACTTACTTCACTCTGTATGACAGACTCTAGGTCCATCCACCTCACTGCAAATAACTCAATTTCGTTTCTTTTTATGTCTGATATCCCATTGTATATATGTGCCACATCTTTTTTATCCATTCATCTGTCAATGGACACTTACACCTTTCTATTTGGTAACTTAATATTCTTTCCCTCCATTCTGCCTTCTGTCTCCGTCACTTGGATTGTGGTTTTGTTATATACTCCAAAAAAGTAGAAATAACATTTATATGCTAGTAGTCTGTTTATGTAACCTTAAAATTAAGTATATGCACCACTGTTTCTTTTAACATCTTTATTGAAGTACAATTGCTTTACAATGGTGTGTTAGTTTCTGCTTTATAACAAAGTGAATCAGTTATACATATACATATATCCCCATATCTCCTCCCTCTTGTGTCTCCCTCTCACCCTCCCCATCCCACCCCTCTAGGTGGTCACAAAGCACTGACATGATCTCCCTGTGCTATGCGGCTGCTTCCCACTAGCTATTTTACATTTGGTAGTGTATATTTGTCCGTGCCACTCTCTCACTTCATCCCAGCTTACCCCTCCCTCTCCCCATGTCCTCAAGTCCATTCTCTACATCTGCATCTTTATTCCTGTCCTGCCCATAGGTTCTTCAGAACTTTTTTTTTTAGATTCCATATATATGTGTTAGCATATGGTATTTGTTTTTCTCTTTCTGACTTACTTCACTCTGTATGACAGACTCTAGATCCATCCACCTCACTACAAGTAACTCAGTTTCGTTTCTTTTTATGGCTGAGTAATATTCCATTGTATATATGTGCCATATCTTCTTTAGCCATTCATCCGATGATGGACACTTCCATCATCGGAAGTTGCTTCCATGTCCTGGCTATTGTAAATAGTGCTGCAGTGAACATTGTTGTACATGTCTCTTTGAGTTATGGTTTTCTCAGGGTATATGCCCAGTAGTGGGATTGCTGGGTCATATGGTAGTTCTATTTTTGGTTTTTTAAGGAACCTCCATACTGTTTTCCATAGTGGTTGTATCACTTTACATTCCTACCAACACTGCAGGAGGGTTCCCTTTTCACCACACCCTCTCCAGCATTTATTGTTTCTAGATTTTTTGATAATGGCCATTCTGACCGGTGTGAGGTGATACCTCATTGTAGTTTTGATCTGCATTTCTCTAATAATTACTGATGTTGAGCATCTCTCCATATGCCTCTTTGCCATCTCTGTGTCTTCCTTGGTGAAATATCTATTTAGGTCTTCTGCCCTTTTTTTTTTTTTTTTTTTTTGGTGGTACATGAGCCTCTCCGACCGTTGCAGAGCACAGGCTCCGGACGTGCCGGCTCAGCAGCCATGGCTCACAGGCCTAACCGCTCTGTGGCATGTGGGATCTTCCCGGACTGGGGCACAAACCTGTGTCCCCTGCATCGGCAGGCAGACTCTCAACCACTGCGCCACCAGGGAAGCCCCCCATTTTTTAACTGGATTTTTGTTTTTTTGATATTGAGCTCCATGAGCTATTTGTATATTTTGGAGATTAATCCTTTGTTGTTTCATTTGCAAATATTTTCTCCCATTCTGAGGGTTGTCTTTTTGTCTTGCTTATGTTTTCCTTTGCTGTGCAAAAGCTTTTAAGTTTAATTAAGTCCCATTTGTTTATTTTTGTTTTTATTTCTGTTACTCTACAGGTGCATCAAAAAAAGATCTTGCTGTGGTTTATGTCAAAGAGTGTTTTTCCTGTGTTTTCCTCTAAGAGTTTTATAGTGTCTTATCTTACATTTAAGTCTTTAATCCATCTGGAGTTTTTGTTTATGGTGTTAGGTAGTGTTCTAATTTCATTCTTTTACATGTAGCTGTCCAGTTTTCCCAGCACCACTTATTGAAGAGGCTGTCTTTTCTCCATTGTATATTCTTGCCTCCTTTGTCATAAATTAGGTGCCCATATATGTGTGGGTTTATCTCTGGGCTTTCTATCCTGTTCCATTGATCTATATTTCTGTTTTTGTGCCAGTACCATACTGTCTTGATTACTGCAGGTTTGTAGTGTAATTTCAAGTCGGGGAGCCTGATTCCTCCAGCTCAGTTTTTCTTTCTCAAGGTTGCTTTGGCTATTCGGGGTCTTTTGTGTTTCCATATGAATTGTAAAATTTTTTGTTCTCATTCTGTGAAGAATGCCATTGGTGGTTTGATAGGGATTGCACTGAATCTGTAGATTGCTTTGGGTAGTACAGTCATTTTCACAATATTGATTCTTCCAATCCAAGAACATGGTATATTTCTCCATCTGTTTATGTAATCTTTGATTTCCTTCATCAGTGTTTTATAGTTTTCTGACTACAACTCTTTCGCCTCCTTAGGCAGGTTTATTCCTAGATATTTTATTCTTTTTGTTGCAGTGTTAAATGGGAGTGTTTCCTTAATTTCTCTTTCTGATTTTTCATTGTTGGTGTATAGGAATGCCAGAGATTTCTGTGCATTAATTTTGTATCCTGCAACTGTACCAAATTCATTGATTAGTTCTAGTTTTCTGGTGGCATCTTTAGGATTTTCTATGTATAGTATCATGTCATCTGCAAGGAGTGACAGTTTTACTTCTTCTTTTCCAATCTGTATTCCTTTTCTTTTCCTTCTTTGATTGCCATGACTAGGACTTCCATAACTATGTTGAATAAGAATGGCGAGACTGGACACCCTTGTCTTGTTCCTGATCTTAATGGAAATGCTTTCAGTTTTTCACCATTGAGTATGATGCTTGCTGTGGGTCACAAGTCATTTTTCAAACCCTGCAATCATAATGGGTACAACTATAAAGAAAATTATTACACGTGCAGGGACTGCATGACTACATTACAGATTTGGTCATCTCCAAGTAGCGCTCCAGGTTAGCATAGCTCAGACTGGATTAACAGACTGGAGGTGGTGCCTGCTACTCCAGCTCAAGCACCAAGTAGTAATATAAAGTGCCGATATCTTTGTGATTTGTAGCAGATAATCAGTTTATGAACAGAGGTAAAATGACTGAGCTAGCATCAGACTGCAAGTCTAAAGACAGAGATTGCGTCCTCTTTTTGGCAAACCCTGTGGTAAATCAACACACTGAATTGCAAATTCAAAAAAGCAGTTCAACTCTGCTGGTGCTTTTCCTGCCTTTTTTTTTTTTCCTTGAGGGCGGGAGTAGTAGATTGAAGCCAATTGACTAGAGGATTTACCTGTGAACTAACATTTCCTGGGGTGGAAGCTCATCAATCTCATAAGGATTTGGCTTAATTAAAATCTTTGATTTGCATTCAGCTGATATAGGATGGAGTCCTGCAATCCTTATTTTTAGAAACTGGGGCTTCCCTGGTGGTGCAGTGGTTGGGAGTCCGCCTGCCGATGCAGGGGACACGGGTTCGTGCCCCGGTCCGGGAAGATCCCACATGCCGCAGAGCGGCTGGGCCCGTGAGCCATGGCCGCTGAGCCTGTGCGTCGGGAGCCTGTGCTCCGCATCGGGAGAGGCCACAACAGTGAGAGGCCCGCGTACCGCCAAAAAAAAAAAAAATTAAGTTGTACTTGTTTAGGGTTTTGAAAGCTCTTGGTCTGAACTACCCTAAATTCCTAATGCAGCACGGATAGAATGGGTATGAAGGGTAGTAACTGAGTGGATATTACGATTAGTAATGATAGGAAGGTTATCTGTTTTGTATGTTCAAATTGTATATTTTTGTGTTGTTTATTGAAGGGAATATAGTTAGTGATGTGGAGTATGTCAGCTGCAAGTAGACATATGCTGAGGACTGCTGTGATGCCTGTTAGTGTTGGTAGAATGATGTTATCATTTTTGTTTTTCTTGGATAATTATTCATCTGGGTAAAAACCCTGGTAGTGGTGGGCTACCTCCTAACGATACTGTAATGGTGAGGAAAAGGATTGTGATGGGAGGTGTTTTATCTCACGTGTGTGATAATGATACTGTTGTCATACATGACCTGGGCATAAATAGTAAGAAGATAGTGTTGTTATGATATAAATTAGTATGTTTAGGATTGTTATAATTGGAATATACATTGTAATAGCTGTTATGCATCCTATATGGGCAATTGATGAGGAAGCTATAATTTTTTCTAGGTGAGTATGGCTAAGTCTGCCTCGGCCTCCAATTATGATTCATAATATCACTATGATTAATAGTATGTTTAGGGTGATGGATGGTGACATGTGGTATAAAACCAAGAGGGGTGCAATTTTGTCACGTAAATAGCATCAGGCCTGCTGTTCATGGAATGCCTTGTGTTACTTCAGGCACTCAGAAGTGAAATGGGGAAAGTCCTACTTTTGTTACAAGGGCTATTGTTATGATGGTGGATACTGCTGAATGAAATATTTTTGTAATTCACTGTGTTCCTTGACCAGAGTGTATTAGATTAATGATAACAGCCATTATAAGTAGTATTGACATGGTGGATTGTTTTAGAGAATATTGTTGGATGCTTCTATAGCTTATGGGTTCATGTTTTTTATTAGAATGGGGATACCATTAACCAGCGTGAGCTTGTTACTACAATTATGTTTCATGAGATAATGGGCAGTAGAATGACAGTAAAAGCCATAGAGTTTATCAGTACAGGAAGGATATACAACAGTATTTGGGGGGTATGGGCCTGATAGCTTACTTAGAGAACCTTACTGTATAGCATGTGGTGTAACGTGGTGGCATGGGGAACATAAAATTCTTAGGAGTAAGTTCACTTCCAGGCATAAGAGCATTTAAACCTCTGTCATTTTCTCTATCAAAGTAACTCTTGTCAGACATATTTCTTAAGTTTGTGGTGGGTTGCCTGGTATGATGACAAGTAGTGAAACCTCTCATATACACAGGACTAATGTTAGTAGTAAAAAGATTTTTGTAAGAGACGTGTAAGTTGATCATATCAAAATTGTGGGTAGGATGCTCGAATTCATAGAAAGTAGATTGTTAGACGTGTTTTAATGACGACTTGGGCTGTATATAATCCTGGCACGTAGGGGTTGTGAAGTACCTCTAAAAACAGACTGGTGTGGAAACGTTTTTGATAATGAAATTGACATATTCTCTAGGAAGGGCGGGGTGAGTGGGCCTGCTGCGTTTTCTACATTGGAGCCAAACACAGGTTTTGACTCTACTTCTGTTCAATCGCATGGGGCTCCACTGGATTTCTGCTAGTACAGAGATAATCAAATTGAGGGTAGGGGTCAGGAGAAAATCAGTCATACTTGTTCTTGTGTAGTAATTACTGCTGAAAGTGTAAATGATCCACTTATCAGTAGGACTGAGAAGAGAGTAACTGCTAACGTTACTTCGTACTGTCCGCAGAGCTCTAATGAGTATTTTGAATCTGAAGCCCATCCAGATCAGAGCATGGAATAAGTGGCTAGGCTTTATATGGCTAATGTAAATCGTATGCCTACATTTATATTAACTAGTGGATAAGATATGGGAAGAGGAATTCACGTTGTGAGAGCCAGGGGTACGGCTAGCATTGGGGCAATAATATATAAACTGATGATGCTGATGGTCATAGTGGTTCTTTAATAAATAATTTGACTGCCTCAGCAACGGTTTGTAATAATCCATAGTGGGTGGTGATTTTGGGCCCTTTCTGGATTTGTATATAGCCTAGGATTTTCCATTCAGTTAATGTAAGGAATGCTATAGCGAGCAAAATTGGGTAATTAGTGAAAGAATGTTGATGATAAACATATTCTTAGGAAGAGGACTTACCTCTGCGGATGAAGTTTAAGTTCTATGCAGTTGCTGGGCTCTGCAAACCCTAACAAACCCTGACTACAGCAGGGTATGAAAAATTAGTTCAATTGAGATTTTACTATCAATTAGTTTGAAGTCATCTTGTAAAACAGGTCTTATTTCCCTTGTCCATTCATACTGGGAGAAATTTATAATAGAAACCAACCAGGATGACTCCAGTCTGAGCTCCGATCAGATAGGACTTTAATCGTTGAACGAACAGACCATTAATAGCAGTTATACCACTGAAATGTCCTGATCCATCAAGGTCATAAACCCTATTGTCTAGGACTCTAGAATACGATCACACTGTTATCCCTAGTATAACTTGTTCCGTTGATCAGTGTTTTAGAACAACAGGTGATAAAGCATTTTGACTAGTGGTTCTAAATTTTAATCACTGAGAGCTGGTTTTATTCTCCAAGGTCACCCCAACCAAAACTGTTAATCTATTAACAGCTATGTTAATCCCTTAAGGTTCAGGCTTTTTCTTTTTTCTGGATTAATTAATTAATGCTCCATAGGATTTTCTCCTATTATTCCCACCTCTTCCTGGGAAGGTCAGTTTCACTGATTAAAAGACACGGTAAAACTCACATGTGGCCATTCTTGCAAGTCCAAGTCCTTATTTAGAGAACAAATGACTATGCTACCTTTCCACACTCAGGATCCCATAACAGTTAAAGCGATGTCACTGGGCAGCCAGTGTCTCTAATACTAGAAGTACTAGAGGTTATGTTTTTGGTAAACAGGCAGGAATTGTGATTGTCGAGTTCCATTTACTTTTTTAATCTTAAATGCATGCCTGTGCTGGGTTAATAATTGTTTTAATAAGTAATTAGGTATTGGTTTAGTTTTACTTTACTGTTAACTGTCAGTGGATTATAAATTCTGATACAAGCTTATGCAAGGAGAAATATTTCTTGTTACTCATATGAACAGTATTGCTTCTATTAATTGATTAGTCCAGTATTAAATTAACAGTTGATTTATTATTGGTATTAAGGTGACTGTGTGGTTGACCTTGAATGCTTAATGCTTTCTTAACTGGTGGCTGCGTTTAAGCCACCCGTGGTATTGTATATGCTAGTCTCTAGGGAAGGTTGTATTCTGTATCTAAAAAGCTGGACCAGTTTTGAATAACATTTTAAATTACGTTAAAATTATGTGGGGTTTTTTTTTTTTTTTTTGCAGTACGCGGGCCTCTCGCTGTTGTGGCCTCTCCTGTTGCGGAGCACAGGCTCCAGACAGACGGCTCAGCAGCCATGGCTCACGAGCCCAGATGCTCCACGGCATGTGGGATCTTCCCGGACCGGGGCACGAACCCGTGTCCCCTGAATCGGCAGGCAGACTCTCAACCACTGCGCCACCATGGAAGCCCAAAATTATGTTTTTAAAGTAATATTTAAAATTGAACTGAAGTTCTTTTCTGAACAATCATCACCAGGCTTATAAGGCTTATTAGCTCTACTCATAAATCTCCCTATTTTGCCATATGGATGGGTTTTTCTTATAAACTTTTCATAAGTAGCTCCTCTGGTTTCAGGGTATTTAACTTCTTTCATCATTCCCTTATAGAACTTTATCTATAGCACCAGATTTAAATTTCTACCTTCTTATACATAGATGCTAAATGAGTCTTTACTTATGATAGTTGAATTTGGTGGGAGGTTTGGGCTAGTTTTAGTACCAAGTGTTCATGAGGTGTAAAATCTCCTGGGTATAAACCAGGTGCTTTCCTTTAAGCTGCACTTTGATTCATCCAAGCGCACTTTCCAGTATGCTCATCTTGTTAGGACTTGTCTCCTCATATATTTAGAACTTATTAATGGGTTATGAAGTTATTGATATTGGAGGGGATGACAGTGTGCATGCTTCATGGCCTGATTCAATTAAGTTCTCTATTCTTTACTATCAAAGTCTCCTTTGGTTTTTCATTTCATAAAAACTTTCATATACATTATGTTCCTGGGGTACAAAATGTAGCCCACTTCTCCTCCCATAGGCTGCACCTTGGCCTCACGTTTTTATGTCTGATAATTTTGCTTGCTGTTGTTCCCTACCAGGGTTTCCTGAGGATGGCGGTATATAGGGCTGGTGAGGTTTATCAGTCTGTGGATTATAGAACAGGCTACTCTGGAGGAGTAGGAATCCCCGTCAAGTTCTTTGACTTCTAGGCTGATGGCAGTCGTATTCTGGTGAATAACTTTTTTGTTGTAATTATTTGAATTTAGGGATAAGCATAGTAGGACATCTCAGCTATCATGTAATCAGAAATGGTAGTCACTTTCATAGTTTATTTTCACGATGGCTTTTTACAGCTTAGCTAGGACTTTTAGGGTAATCTTTTAACATACTTCACACTGGATTTCTATTAATATGGGTTAATCTTATGAGCAAGGTGGCTGACATGAAATGCACCAACCCTAAGTAGGTTAATATAACTTACTCAGACTTTCTTTTATGGCTCAACTTTTATCACTGCCGTTCCCCATGGCGATGGAGTGAAGCAAGGCATTGTGAGCTACTTTTTAGTGTGCTTGGTGTCTGCTTCTTTTAATATTTTATGATTTAGAGGGCGTTCTCACTGGGGTGCAGATACTTGCACGTGTAATTTTATTAGAAATTAAAAGGCCAGGGCCACACCTATGTGTTTATGGGGTTAGTAAATTCATCTGGGCGTTTACAGTGCTTCACCTTAATTATTAAGCTACAGCAACTGAATAGGACTTCGTGCATATAGGATTTATGTATTTAAGTGACATATTGGTATTCAGTGTAGTAGTTTGGGTTGTGTTAAAATTGGTATTGAAATATTTATTCTTTTGGATTGGGATTGATATATATACACTAGTGATACTATGTATAAAATAGATAAATAATGACAACTACTGTATAGCTCAGGGAACTCTACTCAGTGCTCTGTGGTGGCCTAAATGGGAAGGACATCCAAAAGAGGGGATAGATGTATAACTGATTCACATTGCTATAGAGTAGAAACTAACACAACATTGTAAAGCAGCTATACTCCAATGAAATACTTTTTTATAAATTTTTAAAATGTACTTTATTTTTTATTTTGTTTGAGGTACATGGCAGATCTAGGGGGTACATGGCAATCAATCTAAGTAATTGGTATTATGAGGAGGCTAGCTTGTAGTTATACTAACTTTGGGTTTTTCAGGTAAGGGCAATATGTTTGTTAAATGAGTTCGTTGACTCACGCAGTTACGTGCTTTGCCTTGTTTGGGGGGTCTGTCAGGGCGATCATAGTGTACGAAGTATGAGATTTAGTGGGAGGTGGGAGGGTTTGATTAAGGAAGCTGTTTACCTGAAATGCATGTGTGTATGTACGTGTGTAATTATTCTATGTCCTGTGACCACTGCCTCAGGAACACATTATGGTTGATGATATTGGCAAATAACATTCAATTTAAGCTCAGCTACAAGTTGCTTGACTGTGTTAAGGCCTCTGATGGCCACAGCTGAGTCACAGCAGCCCCCAGAATTAAAAAATACCAAATGCGGGCTTCCCCGGTGGCGCAGTGGTTGGGAGCCCGCCTGTCGATGCAGGGGACACGGGTTCGTGCCCAGGTCCGGGAAGATCCCACGTGCCGCGGAGCGGCTGGGCCCGTGAGCCATGGCTGCTGAGCCTGCGCGTCCGGAGCCTGTGCTCCACAACGTGAGAGGCCACAACAGTGAGAGGCCCGCGTACCGCGGAAAAAAAAAAAATGCATGAAACCAGTTATGTGTGAGCATAAGCTGATTTGATAGTCCATGGAGATGTCTTTTCTTTCATCTTTTTATTGAAGTATAGTTGACTTACAGTGCTGTGCCAATCTCTGCTGTACAGGAGTGACTCAGTTATACAAATATAGATATCTATATCTATCTATAGATATCTATAGATACACATTCTAAAATTTCCTGGGCTGGAAGCTCATCAGTCTAGTAAGGATTGGGCTTAAAATCTTTAATTTGCATTCAATTGATGTAGCACAGAGTCTTGCAATCCTTATTTTTAAGAATTACGTAAATTACACTCGCTTACAATTTTGAAAGCTCTTGGTGTAAACTACCCTAAGTTCCTAGTCCAGCACTGATAGAATGGGTGTTAAGGGTAGTAATTGTGTGGCTACTACGATTAGTAATGATAGGAGGGCTATTTGTTTTGTACGTTCCAACTGTCATTTTGTTTTTATGGGTTTTTTTGATGGAAATATACTTAGTGATGTATGTTAGCTGCAAGTAGACATATATGCTGAGTAACTGCTATGATGGCTATTAGTGTTTGTTGGTAGAATAATGTTATCATTTTTGTTACCTCTTGGATAATTATTCATTTGGGGAAAACCCCTGATAGTGGCGGGAGACCTCCCCGTGATACTATGACCGTGAGCATAAGGGTTGTGATGAAAGGTGTTTTATGTCATGTGTGTGATAATGATAGTGTTGTGGTAGCTAGGCTGGGCATAAATAGGAAGAAGATAGTGTTATTATGATGTTCATAAAAGAAATTTTCACATGTTGAGGGACGGGGACATTCTGGCTTATATATGACTTAAATCGGATGCTCACTAAAACAGCCCATTTGTAGCCTATCAAACATACATTGTACACTTGTTGTAAAAAGGAAAGGGCACACTGACCAGAAGTGAAGCATGACCATGATAAAAAATAAAGGTTAAATGCCTCCTTTCCTGGGCTGCCAAGGCCGGTCCTCCTTCAATGGCACTCCCTTCCCAGGTGCCCAGGCCACACTCACTCGCTGTGTACGTGGTTTTGGTTTTTTTTTTTCTTGAAGGAATGTATCCCTGACCTGTTTAATGCTCTTTGTTCTGACAAGATATACAACTGTACTGAAAACCGTGCTTCTCTGGAGCAGTGTTTCAGAGCTGTCAGAGAGTCTGTCTCCCTGGCTTCGGTCCTCTGTCTGGCTCTATGAAAACTCTTTTCTGTTTCTATTCTAGATTGATGATCGTCACTGACAAAACTTGGCGCAGGGCTTCCCTGGTGGCGCAGTGGTTGGGAGTCCGCCTGCTGATGCAGGGCACGCGGGTTTGTGCCCCGGTCCGGGAGGATCCCGCATGCCGCAGAGCGGCTGGGCCCGTGAGCCATGGCCGCTGAGCCTGCGTGTCCAGAGCCTGTGCTCCGCGACAGGAGAGGCCACAGCAGAGAGAGGCCCGCGTACCGCAAAAAAAAAAAAAAAAACTTGGCGCAGCTGGCAGGATAGCAGATGAACCCACCTGAGGTCACATGGAGTCTACTGTGGACCAGCTCGGGACCAAGCATGGGCCCTTGAGCCCTTCTGGCTTCGGGGCATCCTTCAGGTGATTCGGTGAGTTCTTCCTCATAATCAGATCTCCTTGTATTGTGATGCTCCACGCCTTTTATTTGAGCTGTTATCTTAAAGACTTGGAGTCTTAAAGGGCACCAGTACATTTCCTAGGTGAAGAGGTTCCTAGGCAGAGGATCCAGGGAATTTCTAAGCAGGAAGGCCTGGAAGGAATTTGAGTGAACTGGGTTGGCTGACTTTAAAATATATATATATATGGCTTAAAATTGGAAAATTAAATTTGTCATTTATAATAAAATGAAGCTAAAAGAAAGCAGGAATTAGAGCTCCTAGAACCTACCAGCTCCCACTGGCACTCGGTGGGCTTCTACAAATGGTATGGAGCTAGTACTTGCAAATACTTATCCAACACTGAAAGAGCCCGGATGGAACTTTTTTTGACATTAAAACTGAAGTTTACATGCACAATTAAAGAAAGCTGGCTTAGTAAAACATCTTTTCAAAATTCTGACAGACACTGAGAGAAAAAAAGTACTCCTAGGAGAAAATTTGAAGCTGTACTCTTATCATGTCCTTAAAATGCAAACACAGTCCAATTGCCTGAGACTGCAGCCTTGGCTCAATTACTGGAATGTAAAACTGAAGGGGAAAAAAAGGCATTTTAAAACTCAAGCAGGAAAACTATGAGATCTCTTTGTCTATCTGGATGTAAGTATGCCCATGTGTATGCTATAATATGTTTCTTCCTCCAGATGATATTATCAAAATGCATTTGTGAAAGAGCTCTATTTTACTGAGTTAAGTATAAGCACTTAAAAATCAAATATTTCTAAATATAACCAAAAGACCCAAATTTTAAAAGGATCATGTGATCTAGGATTAATCTTCAATAAATGAAAAGTTGTTGGTGACTAATGCAGACATGTCTTTAGAGTCATCAACATTAGGTATAATATTTTATTTGGTACCTAGGTTTACTAAATGTCAGTGAGTTCATGTTATCTCTTACAAAATCTGTCAAGAAAATTAACTTGGTATGATGATATATTCATCACTGATGAAATAGAGATAAATGCGATAAAAGTTTTTAGGTGAAGTCTTTAAACATGATTGTTTTATGGTACCACTACCTAAAAATAGTTTCTCCAGATTTTTGGTAACTTGAAACTTTAGAGTTTTGCTAAATTAAATGATGGGAACTGACTATCCAGATCATTTCCAATTAAGATAAAAATACACATTCATTGCTAAGCATGTCTAAATTTACCTAATTTGCATTACTGGAGAAAAACTAAAGATGTTTAGGTTTACTGGACACATGTCTTATACCACATTTAGAAAAGAAATCATGCTGTGAGAAAATGTATGCTTCTAGAGGTTGTCAAATATGTTTGTAAGCCTGCCAATCAGGAAATGCGAATGTGACAGACAGTTCACAATTGCTTGTTTCTTAGTTTTCATTATGGATTATGGTTTTTAAGGGTTAAAACTTATAACATATACGTAATTAAATTTGTAGAAATAATTAGGTAAACATTTCACTCAAAGAAAGAAAATAAGAGGTGTGTTTTCAGTAAAAGGATTGAATAAAGGAAAAGTGATTGATACTGTACTGAAGTGTCTCGAAGAGAGAGATTTAATTATGCTTATTTGGTTTATTATTAAGTTTCAAGGAAAACATTGTCAAATAAATGTTCTAGAAATTATATGAAATTCCTGGAAATCTTATATGTCCTGACATAAAATGTTCTCTGTCATCAAAATTGAGGCTCCCAGTAAAGGGACTGGACCCAAGTTTTAGGGAAATGCCCCTTCATGCCAAGGCGGCAACAACAGGAAGATTATGGCACAAGTAGATAAAGGCCATTCTGCTTCTACAAAATATCAACCCCTCCTTGTCAGACTTCTGCCATCCTGATATCCCTGTAACATGGCGACAGTCTGCTCCTAAATCAGAAAAATTAAAATGGATTAATAATAGCTGTGAATTAAACAGTCAAGGTTACGGGAAACCCAAGACAGCCGCTCAGTTCTTCCCGGCCCCCTGGCAAACCCCATTTTTATTCACTGGGTTAAAGCCTTCCATTGCTGCCTCACAATAAAAAAGAAATGGTTATAAAATGTGCTTTCCACCTGCGTATACTTTCCACAATCTTCAGTGATCAAAGCATCCACTGCGCAAATCCTACAAGACTTTAACAAAAATCTCTCAAACTTCTTAAAAGTATCACTGTCACTATCACCCTCAATCATCAGGCAAGGTCAACAAAACTAAAGGAAAAACTAGACTCAAGCAGAACAAAAATTAATTACATGGGATTGAGTGAACTGATAAATATGATTATGGTTTTTATGCCTTTTAGTCTGAAATATTACTGGCTTTTAATCTTTGCTTTCCAGATAAAAGGGAACCTTTTCCCTTAAGCTAATGTTTTGGTAAATTATAACCTTTGTAAGAATCGAAGCATTTATCTTTTCTCCCTACCTGATTCCTCCTTAATTTGGAATCTCTTAGGTTCCTAGCAGACTTTCCAGGTGAATAAGGAAGGCCACTTTCTGTAAGAACCTCAAGATACTTTGGAAATTGAGAAGAGAGGAATCCACCTAAATCTGCAGGTATTGCAGGTTGAACCTAATGTCACGGCTTTCCTGGCCTTGAGAGGCCTTTTAAAAGTTCAAACTGAGATCCCTTAGGAAAAGTTCCAATAAGTATAAATTTAAAAGAGCCTATACGATCAGTTACACCTATGCAAATAGTGAGGCCAACTGTATTGAAACCAGACTTCTTTTGCAGAAAAATTAGTCTTAATTTGACTATGTTTGGTCAAAATGAGGATAATTTAGAAAAATTAAGTTTCAATAGTATACCTTTGCAGATATTGAGGTTTTATATATCCTGAGGTTTTGTGTTTACAACCTACATTCAAGGTGATGCTTTGTTATGTTATGTTATTGTAAAGTTTAATTAAATTATTAAAAGGATATTTGAAGCTTGTTTCTGAATCTGATTACTGTGATTTATCTTTGGATGAAGACCAGATGCTCCATGACCTGCACCTTGGAGATTGTGCAGACTGGTAAAAGACATCATCTGAAGGACCATTTCCAACCTAAATGGAAGGACCCACCTTTATCAGGTACTCTTAACTAGCTCATGCACAGTGAAACTGAAGGGAATGAACTCTTGAACTCATTTCCCACCTAACAAGGGTCTCTGCATTGGACTGGTCTACAGAGGGGACTGCTCACCTCGAACTTACCTTAAAACAACCATCGAGCCAGGATGAGAAGAGGAAGACAACAGTGATGATAGACAGCTGACCCAAGAATCGGTGCCAGGCCTGTAAGATCCATCCTACTAGTTCAATTGAACTGTCTACCAAATGTTTGTTTCCCTATCTGAATTGAAAGTTACTGTTTTACTTCTAGCTATACTTTTGCCCCAATATTCAGGATGGAAAGAAAATTCTTTCTTCAGTAAAGCTCTCACCAAGCACAGCTACTAGGCTAGGCCCTCAAAACACCTATCCCTGACTTTTCAGATGTTCCTAATGTGACCACTCACCCAGACCAACCTCCCTCTGACCGAAACTTTCAAGTTTAAACTCTTCAACATATTAATATGTCCATCCCTTGTCTGATACTATCTTCGGTCCTTAGGGACTGAGCACAACTTACCCAAGGACCCCCCCCCGTCCCTTAATTGACAAATAGCAGGTTTATGTTTAGTAGGACATTATGATACCCCATTGTCTATACCTCAGGAAATAGATGAACCTCCTTTCTCTCTTCTTTATGGAGTCAAGCAGTCTATGTTAGCAAGATACCAAGATACCCATGGCAAAATCTTTGGGGAATCTTGGTTCCTAATGCAGGAGTGTATGTGAACAAAGATAGATATGATCAGAAATTTACCAGCCACCGTTGGTCAAATAGCCAAAGAGATGGCAACACTACAGACATCCCTAAATCTCTTAGCCCAATCAGTATCAGATAACCAGGTCGCCTTAGATTCCCTACTGGCTAAACAAGCAGGTGTTTGTGCTACTGCTCTTACTGCTTGTTGCGCTTTCATCAACACCTCTGGAGAAGTTGAGACACGCCTAGAAAGAATTTCCCAAGAGGCAAAATGGTTACAAGATGTAAGAAAAACTGACCCTTTAGATTACCTGTTTAAATTGGGAGATTGGGATTGACATATATACACTAATATGTATAAAATAGATAACTAATAAGAACCTGCTGTATAGTACAGGGAACTCCACTGTACAGTAGAAACTAACCCAACATTGTAAAACAACTATACCCCAATAATAAAATAAATAAAAATTACCTGTTTAGTTGGCATCCCTCAGAAAGAGACAGTTTTTTTCACTCTGCTTCACAGATGATTACTACTTCGTAATATGTATTATCATTTCTTTCCTATCAAGCTACTCATGACATGTGTCACTGCTTACTTTAAGTCTAATGCTACCAGCATACGGACATGGTGTGACAATTCAATACGATTGATAATACATGTAGCCTGCAGCATTCCTCCCTGTCAGCACATTCCTATGTGTTTGTCCACTATATTTAATTCATTAACACCCAATGTGGACTGTTGTTCCTCAGAAGGATATTTAGCCCCAAGGTAAGACATAACCTATAAATGCTGTGGCTATTACCTTAAATAGTAGGATGATTCCAGTGTTTCATATTTCTAGGAAGGTGTAAGATCCGTAATACAGGCCTTGACCTACATGGATAAACAAGCAAATAAAGAATATGGAAGTTCCGTTTGCATATAAATATCAGATAGTTAATCTGTAGTTTACATATTGATAGATATGTATTGCTAGGAATGAACCTGTTAAGATTTGTACTATTTAACAGATATCAAGCAGGGAACGAAAATTTCATCATGATGAGATATGTGATGGGGCTGGTAGGTCAATAAATGCGTTAACGATTTTTAATACTGGGTGGGACTTTTGAGTGTTGGTCATGACGGTGTTCCTACAGTTGAAATACAGTAATTTTTCGTGGCATTGGCTATGGTTACATTTTATGTGAGAATAATAATGACATACATTGCATTCATTTTAAGTACTATTTTGTAGTTCGATTTGTTGTTAGTTTTTCTTCAAAACCACAAATTTATGGTGGGCTTGGGTTGTGAGTGGTAGCGGTATAGTAATAAATTTTGGTGGATTGTTGTGCTTAATGGTTTTTAACATTTATTTAAGGGCAATGTTACTACTTTTCAGTTATATAACAACTATTTCTACTGAGCAGTATCCTGAGGTTTGAGATTCTAATAAGATCCTCTTAGGTATATTTCTTTCATAGTATGACGGAAATGCAAATTAAAGCCACAATGTGACATTCATTCACATACAATAAACGGTTATAATCAAGAACAAACCAATAAAAATCATGGCAACAATGGAGAGAAGTTGGAACCCTTACACATTGCTTGTGGAAATGTAAAATGGTGCAGACCATATGTTAAATAGTGTGGCATTTCCTCAAAAAGATGAAAACACAACGAGATTTGGGTTTAAGACCTGCACTCCTAGATATATCCCACAAAGAACTGAAACAGGTGTTCAAACAAAAACTTGTACATGAATATTCATGGCAGCATTGTTGACACTGGCCCAATGGTAGAAACAGAAACAATCTGAATAGCCATCAGTGGATGAATGGATAAGCAAAAGAGGGCAGATCTACAAACTTCCATATGATTCTGCCATATACAGAAATAGAGTAAAATGGTGCAGCAGCTGTGGAAAACAGTATGGCAGTCTGTCAAAATCTTAAACATAAATTAATGCATGATCCGTGAGTTCCACTTCAGGGAATATACATAAGAGGTTTGAAAGCAGGGGGTGAAACAGATGCTTGTACACCTGTATTCATAGCAGCATTACTCACACTGGCCAGAAGGTGGAAGCAACCCAAGTGTCCATGGATAGATGAATTATATTATTCAACCTTAAAAACTAAGGAAAATCAGACACATGCTACAACAAAAATAAGCTTTAAAGTCATTCTGCTAAGTAAAATAACCTGGTCACAAAAGAATAGCTATATGATCCACTTCTATGAGGTATCCAGAGAAGTGAAATTCAGAGACAGAAAGTAGAATGGGGTTGACAAGGGTTGAAGAGAGCTGGTGTTTAATGGATGCAGTTTCACTTGGAAAAATGAAAATATACAGGAGATAGATGGTGAGGATACTTGTACAACAATGTGAATGTGGTTAATGTCATTGAACTGTATGCTTAAAATCGTTTAGTCAATATTATGTTCAATAGGTTTAATCACAATGGAAAATGTGAATGAAGTACTGATCCATGTTACAACATGCATGAACACTGAAAACATCCCAAGGCAATAGAACTATACACAAAAGGCCACCCAGATCATACTTACCTTGTGTGCTTTAAATCCATCAAGGTTGTGAAAGTGAGGCAACTTCTTTAAGAACATTTTCATGCTTTGGGCCAGATGGTGAAAGTTGAACTGAGCCTGTGGATTGGATTAGAAGATGAAAACCGTAATGATTTTCATTGGGGGGCTATGTGGGTGTTCCCGGAAGAGTGTCCCTTTTGGGATAAAACACACTGGAAGTTGTCATTTAAATTGGCATATGTGGAATATCAGTGATGCCTGGAGAATCTGAAATTACAGATTAAGAGTACATTTACTGCTACTACAAGTTTTCTGTATGTTTGAAATTACTGGAAGGTAAATAACTTTTCAAAACAACCATGTCAATACCATGCCAGAAAAGCAGAGAGGACATCAAATTTCATTATAGGGGACAAGCCCTACCCAGATCCATTTCACCCGAAGTGGTGAAGCTAATTGCTGTTGTAAGAGTCCATCTGTTGTTAAGAGGCACCACAGGAAGATTATATTCAGAGCCACTATGTTTTGGGTGCTGCATATGACCTGGGATATAGTAGAAACAATGGGATCTTTGAATTACAATTTTCCACAACAAACCACCAAAAAAACTGTTACAGGTAATAAATGAATTTAGTAAAGTTGCATGACACAAAAGCAATCAGTTGAGTTTCTATACACTAATAAAGAAGTATCAGAAAAATTACGAAAATAATTCCATTTACAATTGCATCAAAAAGAACAAAATACCTAGATATAAATTTAACCAAAGACATGAAAGGCCTGCACACTGACACTATAAGACACTGATACAGAAATTGAAGAAGAAACAAATAGAAAAACATTCCGTGGTCCAGCACTGGAAGAATATTGTTAAAACGTTACCTAGCCAAAGCAGTGTACACATTCAATTCAATCTCTAACAAAATTAAAGTGGCATTTTCCACAGAAACAGAACAATCCTATCATTTGTGTGGAACCAAAACAGACCCCAAGCAGCCAAAGTGATCCTAAGAAAGGAGAACAGGCTGGAGTCGTGTGGCTCCCTGACTTCAAACTACACGGCAAAGCTACAGGAACCAAAAACAGTGTGGAATTGGCACAGAAACAGGCAGATGCACCAGTGAACAGGACAGAGAGCCCAGAAATAACCCACACATATGTGGTCAGTTAATTTACCACAAAGTTGCCGAGGACACACAGTGGGGAAAGTCTCCTCAATAAATGATGCCGAGAAAACTTGATACTGTCTGCACCACACAAAAACGACCTAAAACCCACACTTTACCACATCAAGCCCTTCCTCTGCTGGGTCCTCTGAAAATGGAACCCCCTCAGCAGTCAGCCACCTACAGGAAGCTTCTCCCCACTTTTTTTTTCACCTTCTACCCCCATGGTGGTACCTCCCAGACACTGGGTTCCTGTTGCGTGGATGAGGTCCAGTGTCATCTAGAAGGTGAAGGTCCAGTATGTCCTGAGGAGACTGAACTTCTGTCTGTGTCGACTCAGCCGGGCATTGTCCAGAAGCCAAAGCCCTGGCAAGACCTGAGAGGACCAGGCTCCTGTCAGCAGCAGCAGGAGCCAAGTCTGAGCATGGAATCAAGTCCCCCAGCTGAGCTCGCAGGAGCCTCAAAAGTGAGAGGCGAACTTGGCTCTGCCAGCTGGTATATGCAGGCCTTGTCGCTTACAGTCCACTGGAGGCTCTGCTCCCAGCTGGCAGGTCTGATGAATCCACTAAATTTGAACATTCAAACTGAAATGAAGGCAAAAATCCCATGACAAGCCGCAAATGGAAAGAAAAATATTTGCAAACTACTTATCTGATAAAGGATTTGTATTCAAATTATACCAAGAACTCTAGAACAAACAACCCCATTAAAAATGGGTCAATGTCTGAATGGAGACCTGGCCAAAGAAGACCTACAGATAGTAAATAGGCATACAAAAATGTGCTCAACAACTTATACCCTTAGGGAATGACAACTTACAACAACAATGAGATAGCATTAACCTGCTGACCTCCAAAGAAAGGATACCACCGACTGATGGGGGATGAGGGGCAATGGAAACTGCCCTTCACTGCTGCTGAAATGACTGCACAGCAAAGTTAAACAAATCTCACCTGAGGAGCCCTCATCCTGCCTCCAGCATTTAAGACAGCTGCTCTCAACAACTAGGTCCAAACAAAACAAGGATGCAGTTAAGCACAGCACCTCTAGTCATAATGGCTAACAACTTAAAGACATCAGTATGTCCTTCAGTACATGAACGCATAAGCAAACTGCGGTACATCCACGTCAGGGGAGCAAACGATGCCACCCCAAAAATCTGTTTGGCGTAAGGCTTACTTTGGCCTGATTGTTTAAAAAAAGAACAATTTCTGAAAACCAAGTCAAGTTATCCCTTTTGTGAGGGAAATTTACATTCATAAGGGAAATCTCCATTTAAAAGGCTGTCTCCCCTCTCTGTACCAGGAATAGGATGACTAAATCTCAAGAAACTTATCAAAGGAGAAGGCCTGACTTAAGTCTGCAGAACAAATAAACACTTGTTTTCCTCTGTTTCTAAACGAAGATGTTACTTAAGGTGATGGCTTGGGCCATTTCAAGGACTTACCTTTCCCATGCATGTAGGAGGTACGAATGCTATTAAACTTCTCTTTGTTTTTCTCCTGATAATCTTTTATTACAAGGGGTAGGGGCTGTTTTCAACCAAGAACCTAGGAGGGTAGAGGGAAAATTATTTTTCCTCCTATACCCGTGCTTCAGAACACTACTCAGAAGTAGGAAGGAATAAACCGTCAACCCATACAAAAAACATGGGTGAATCATACACATATATTGCTAAGTGAAAAAATCCAATCTGAGGAGGCTACACACTGTATGACCCCATTTCTATGACATTCTGGAACTACTAAAATAAAGATGGGAAAAAGTTATGGGTAGGGGTTGAAATGTCCCATGTGATACCTTAGTGATGGAGACCTGCCCCTATGTGTTTGTCTAAATACATAGATATTTACAGCCCAACAAATAAATCATAACATACTCAAATCTAGTTATTCAGGATGTGAGAGTGTCACAGGATGAATACAGAATGTGACAAAGAATCTGATTTAGAAATGTCTGAAAAAAACTCAGTGTTGGTGGTGGGACAAAATGGGCTGACCTAAGTAACTATGGAAAAGAATAGAACTGGAGAGCAAAGGCAAAATGTACCATCTGTAAATACTGGACTCTATAAGTTCTTTCCCATGGGGGTAGGAGCTAACAATACTGAAACTACCACATCTGTAATCTGGAATGGAGCAAACAATGAATTCAGTATATGACAGAAGTGGAAGCCAGGTATCTTACATTTGGGGTCGGAAGGTACATATAAACAAAGGCAGAAGGTTACAATTTGCATTTAACAATGGATAGAGTAGACTTCCTCAATTTGAAAACCTTTTGTGCATCAAAAGGTGATATCCAGAGAGAGAAAACACAACCCACAGAATGGGAGAAGATATTTGCACATAACATATCTGACAAAAGCCTGTTTTTCAGAATACATCAAGAATGTTTACAAATCAGCATAAAGATAACCCAAATTTTAAAAAGGAAAAGGACTTGAATAGACCCTTCTCCAGACAACAAATACAAACAGTCAACAAACACATGAAAATCTGGCAAACATCAGTAGTCGTGATGGAAATGCAAATTAATACCATAATCCAGTACTCCTCACACACAATGGAATGGTTATAATCAAAAAACAGAAAATACTAAATGTTGGCAGTGATGTAGAGAAACTGGAACCCTTAAACTTTGCTTGGGGAAATGGAAAATGGTGCAGCCTAGGTTTACAATATTTGGGCATTTCCTCGAAAAGATAAAAAATACAATTATATGATTTAACAACTCCACTCCTGTTTGAACAGGTGTTCAAACAGAACACCACTGTTTGAACAGGTGTTCAAAGAGAAACTAGTACATGAATACTCACAGCAACACTATTCACATTGGCCAAAAGGTAGAAACAATTGAAACGGCCATCAAAGGGTGAATGGATAAACAAAATGGGTAGATCCATAAACTGTCCTGTTATCCTGCCATATACAGGAATAAAGTAATATGTTGGTGCTACTGTAGAAAAGCATAATGGTAATTCCTCAAAAATTTAAACAGAGTTAATGTATGATCTTTCAGTTCCACTTCAGTGTATGTACAGATATTTGTACAAACATATTCGTAGCAACATTATTCACAATGCTGCCAAGAGGTGGAAGCAACCCACGTGTCCATCTGACAGATGAATGAATAAATACAATGGATATGATTCAGCCTTTAAATCTAAAGTAATTCTCACACATGCTACAATGTGGATGAACCTTGACATCACCATAAGTCAATCACAGAAGGACAAATATTGTACGATTCCACTTACATAAGGTATCCAGAGAAGTCAAATTCAGAGACAAAAAGAATGTCTTCGCCAGGAGCTGAGGGCAGTTAGTTAACGCATACAGTTTCCCTTGAGAAAAATGAGAAGCTCTGGAGATAGACTGTGAGGATATTTGTACAACAATGTGAGGTAGTTAATGCCACAGAATTTTACACTTAAAATGTTTAAATGGTAAATGTCATGTTACATATTTTTAATCACAGTGAAGAGAAATGAATGAATTACTGATGTATGTTACAACATGGATGAATATTGACAACATCCTTAGTGAAAAAAGCCATACAGAGGGCTTCCCTGGTGGCACAGTGGTTGAGAGTCCGCCTGCTGATACAGGGGACGCGGGTTCGTGCCCCAGTCCGGGAAGATCCCACATGCCGCAGGGCGGCTGGGCCTGTGAGCCATGGCCGCTGAGCCTGCGCGTCCGGAGCCTGTGCTCCGCAATGGCGGGAGAGGCCACAACAGTGAGAGGCCCGCATACCGCAAAAAAAAAAAGCCATACAGAAAAGGCCACCCAGATCACATGCTCATCTTGTGCACCTTAAATCCATTAAGACTTTCAAAATAAGGGAAAATCTCAGTAATAGTTTCAGAAAAAGACAGCTGGATCACAATGGAAAAAGTCCATTTCAAACAGCTGGGACAGCTGGTGAAAGCTGAAATGCGCTTGTGGATTAAATTGTAATGTGGGAACCATATAACTTCTTCATGTTGGGGGTTATGTGATGGTTCTCAGAGAGGGTATCCCTGTTTGGGGTAAAACACACTGACTATTTTGTGGGAAGTGGCAAATGTGAATACTTCTTACTGTTATGGAAAGTTTTCTGTAACTATGTCTATACCATGCCAGAAAAGCAGAAAAGACATCAAACTTTGTTATAAACGCCAAGACTTACGCAGATCCAGTTCAACCAAAGCTGTGATGGTAACTGGCCTCTCAGGAGTCCACATGGTATTAAGAGACACAGGGAGAAGATTACATTAGGAGCCACCATGTCTTGGGTGCTGTGTATGACCTGGGATACAGCAGAAACACAGGGATCTTAGAATTACAATTTCTTCACATCACACACACAAAAATTTGTCACAGTAAAATTCAGTAAAGTTGCAGAATAAAATATCAATATACAAAAATCAGCTGAGTTTCTATACACTAATATCAAACCACCAAAAGGGGAAATAAAACAATCCCATTTATAATTGCATCAAAAAGAACAAAATACCAAGGAACAAATTTAACCAAGGGCATGAAAGACTTGTACTGGGAAAACTATAATGCACTGATAGAAAATCTGAAGACACAAACAAATGGAAAACTATTCCATACTCACAGACTGGAAGAAGTACTATTATTAAAATGCCCATTCTACCCAAGGCCATTTACAGATTCAATGCAATCCCAATCAAATTTCCAATGGCATTTTTCATAGAAATAGAAATAAAATTCCTAACATTTGTATGGAACCACAAAGGACCTTGAACAGCCAAAGCGATCCTGAGAAAGAAGAACAGAGCTGGAGGCTTCTCCTCCCTGACTCCAGACTGCATCACGGAGCTGTAGGAACCACAGCAGTGTGGTAACTGGCACAAACACAGACCAGAGCAACAGAACAGAGCCCACAAATAAACCCATGTGTGTATGGTTAGTTAATTCATGACAGTGGTGTTGCAGGAAGGGGGACCCCTACCAGGGCCCGAGAGTGGGCTCTTGTCTAACACTCAGAAATGAACTGTCCAAGGAGACACACGTGCTGACAAAGCAAGAGACGTTATGGGGAAGAGGCGCCCGGGCAGAGAGCAGCGGGGTAAGGGAGCCCAGGAGGACTGCTCTCCACGTGGCTCTGTCTCGGGTTTTATGGTCATGGGGTTAGTTTCCGGGTTGTCTCTGGCCAGTCAGCTTGCCTGGCTCGTATTTGGTCCAACTCAGGGTCCTTCCTGGTGGCACACGCATCTCAGCCAAGATGGATTCCACAAGGATTCTGGGAGGTTGGCAGGATATATTATGGGCTGGTGTCCCCTCCCTCCTTTTGGCCCTCCCGAATTCTCCCAGTTAGTTTTCGATGGCAGCATCATGTTCCTTATCAGGACCTTCTGTCGTGAGACAACTCATGCAAGTGGTTATCATGGTGTGTGGCCAAGGTGGGAGGTTTCGGTCAATGATTCCCTTACAATGGGGCCCAGAACAGACAACAGAGAAAGGACAGTCCCATCAGTTAAAGGTGCTGAGGAAACTAAACACCACCCTCCAAATAATTAATTAGAAACCATATGGAATGAAATGAATATAGACACAAACTTGACAACTTACACAAAAACTCACTCAAAATTGTCCATAGACAAACTTAAATTACAAACTATAAAAATTCTAGAACAAAACAAAACAAAATATCTCAACACATGACCTTGGGCCTGGTGATGAATTTTAACACACAACACCAAAACCCAATCTATGCAAGAAAAAAAAATAGTAATGTAGACTTCATAAAATTAGAAATTTCTACTCTGTGAAAGACCTTATTCAGAAAACCAAAAGACAAACCACAAACTGGGAGAAAAATATTTGCAAAACATATATGCAATAAAGGATCTGTACTCAAATTGTACCAAAAACTCTAGAACAAAAAACACCATTAAAAATGTGTAAAGATCGGAACAGACTCCTAGCCAAAGAAGACATCCAGAGTGTAAATATGCGTACAAAAAAGTACTCAACATCATATACCATTAGGGAAACACAAATTAAAACAATGGGATGGCCCTGAACACCTATTCGAACTGCTGAACTGCAAAAAATGACAATATCAATTGTTGGAGGGGGAAGAACAGGAAGGTCTCCTTGGCTGGTAGAGTACAGGCACAGTCCCTTTAGAAGACAGTTGGCAGGTTTTTTTCCAAAAACTAAACAAGTCTCCCCACAGGATCCAACAATCAGACCTCAGTATTTAGCCAATTGCTCTGAAAAACTGTGCTCAGACAAAAACTAGCATAAAATTATGTACATCAGCTCTATTCGTAATGGCTAAAATTACGATATTAAAGATCTAATTTTAAAAAGATTTTTTTTAAATCTTTAAAAAGATTTTTTTTAAAGCTTTAAAAAGATTTTTTTTTAATCTTTAAAATCTTTTAAAATCTTTAAAAAATCTTTAAAATCTTTAAAAAGATTTAATTTTATCTTTAATAAAATTAAAGATATTAGGATGTCCTGTAAATGAATGCATAAGCAAATTGAGGCACCCACATGTCAGGGGAGCAGAATATGGACCCCAATATATGTTTGACATAAGGATTATTTGGGGCCAATTAATTTTTAAAACTTGCAAACACCAGAGAATACCTGTAAACCCGTAAGAAGTTGCCTTTTCATTGTGTCCAAACAGGATCCACAGGAGTCAGACTCTGAATGTGGAGAGGCTTCAAGAAAGTTTAACCAAATTTTTTTATGTTTTCATTTTTTAGGTACGTACAAAGAGATACACAATTTTACAAACTGTCACAAATGACTTTAAAAGCTCTGTCAATAAAAAGCAAAGTGGTATTAAAAAAAAAGTTGCCTTTTTATGAGGGAAATTTACATTTCCTAGGGAAATCTCCACTTGTAAGGGCGTCTCCCTCTCTGTACCAGGAATTGAAGGCTAAATAAATCCCAAGAAATTCTTGTCAGTGAAAAAGGCCTGACCTAAATCTGCACACCAGCCATAACCGTGTTTACTGTGCTTTGCCTGATAACCCCCATTACTGGCTACTTTCCTCCCTTGACATTTTCCTTTTGTTTTTAGCTGAAGAGAACATTTAAGGTGATGGCTTTGGGCCACTTCAGGGAGTTATTCAGTTTTCCTGGGTATCTACCGTATATACCAGAGATATACAAGTTATTAAATTTCTGATTTTTTCTCCTGTTAATCTTCCTTTTATTACAGGGGGGACTCTCAACCAAGAACAAAGAAGAATAGAGGGAAAATTATTTTTCCTCTCATACAATTTAGCAGTAGAAACAAAGAAACCATTAACCCATGCTAAGACAAGGACATGTATATTGCTAAGCCTGTAAAATAAAATACATGGCCTTAAAGAATCACAAGGTGTTCTAGGGTAGAGGTAAAATAAGTAGACAGACTGTCGTGAATTATTTTATGGTAAGGTTCCATTAAGTAGATAGGTTGTCATGAGTTTCTGGAAGATGTTCTGTATGACTTTATCGAGTAAAAAACACGATGAACTCTAAACTAAGGGAAATACAAGCAGACCAATTAACATCCCAGGTCCCCTTCTCCCTGCTAATTGTCCTCATGCTGTTCTGGGCTTTCCCTCTCCCGGGACATAGAAGGAACAGGCACAGAGTCATTTGGCAGCTCCCCTTAGATCTGACCCCACCTGGTGTCTTCACCTCCCCCACACGCCCACCCAGTGAGGACACTACCAGAGGGAGTCTCAGGAATCATTGGTCCTGATGTGTCAGGACTTTTTTGATTACAAGGAACTAGACACACTTACTCAAGTAAAATAAATTAATATTTTAAATGGTGGAAATAAATTAATACTGGCAAGTTTAAGGGTGGGTTTGGACCTAACAGATCCAGGGACTCACACTCTTCCCATCTGACCTGGCCCCTCTTCAACCCTCCGTCCTTCTGAGTGCCTTGGGATGGCCCCAATTCACAGGCAGTCTCTGTCACTGCGCCTGGGGCTTCCAGCAACTCCAGACTGACACCCACCCAATGTCCATTCTATCAATACCTGGAAGGGTTTCTCCCTCCCTAGGGCTCCATGAAAACCCATGGCTTGGGATGCCTTTGGCTTAGCTTGGGTCACATTCCCGTCCTTGAACCCATCACAGCAAGCCGAGGACAGAAAATGGGACTAGCTAGATGTGGATCATACACCCATCTTTGAGGTGGGTGGAATGTGGGGTCAGCCCTCTGAAACTGTTTGGACTGGAAGCAAGTGAGAGGTAGTTCCCAAAGGGAAGCTGAGGTGCTGCACTTGGACATGAGGACAGATGCTGGCTCGGTGAAAGCATGAGATTCCATGTCACTGAGAGCCCACGGCACAGCACAGAATCCGAAGCCCAAGGCAGGAAGGGATTCACGTACGGTCAGCGGCTGCAGCCACCCATCCAGTGTTCTTGCTGTCCTCCTGGGACACCAAGCAGCTCTTCCCTTGCTGCAAAGCAAGATTGGTGGTGACGGTGGTAAACACCAGGCTCCCGCCTTGGGCACTGGGTCGTGGAATATCAGAGACCACCCAGAATAGTCTGTGTGCCCTCAGAAAACACACAGACCTCATTTGTGTCTCTGGCAAGTGGGAGCCCAGGAGTCACACCTGCCCCCTGGCCACATGAATCACCCATCCTTGATGAACAAATGTGCTCATTTTCCAGTCTCCTCTCTCCTTCACGAAGAGCAGAACCAGATGCTAGGTTGGTAAGGAAATTCTTGCTCAATTAATTATCAGGAAGCTCAAGGATTATTCCATACCATGGAATCCACAGTTGGCAGGCTTCCTCCAAAGGCCCCACGGATGCATGTGGCTCTCCAAGACCATCCAGCCTTGGTGTGAAACCGCCTACTGGGAGGCCCAGTTGCTTCCATATCATTGATTCTTAATAAGTATGAATGTCAAAACTTTGGTTACAACTGTGAGGCCAAAGGATTGCAGGGCCACAGTCTGCTGTCTGGTTTTGTGGTCGGGGCCATATGCAACGTTTGGTGGGTTATTACCTCACTTGGCAGGTTAAGAGGCTGGAGCAGGAGGCCCTTTTCTCAACCACATGGATGTAGAGAACTGAAACATCCCAGGGGGCTGTCTGTGCTGCCCAGGTAGCTGCTCAACTGCCCAGCAGCAATGTCAGCTCAGTAATTGGTCATGGGGGCTTAACAGAGCCCAGGCTGGCCTAAGCTAGAGGAACAGAGATGCCTGACAAATGGTCAGAGGTCAAGGTCTGCACAATGTTCATTGCAGCTCTATTTACAATAGCCAGGACATGGAAGCAACCTAAGTGTCCATCGACAGATGAATGGATAAAGAAGATGTGGCACATATATATAATGGAATATTACTCAGCCATAAAAAGAAACAAAATTGAGTTATTTGTAGTGAGGTGGATGGACCTAGAGTCTGTCATACAGAGTGAAGTAAGTCAGAAAGAGAAAAACAAATACCGTATGCTAACAGACATATTTGGAATCTAAAAAAAAAATGGTCATAAAGAACCTAGGGGCAAGACGGGAATAAAGACGCAGACCTACTGGAGAATGGACTTGAGGATACGGGGAGGGGGAAGGGTAAGCTGGGACGAAGTGAGAGAGTGGCATGGACATATATATACTACCAAATGTAAAATAGATAGCCCATGGGAAGCAGCTGCATAGCACAGGGATATCAACTCGGTGCTTTGTGACCATCTAGAGGGGTGGGATAGGGAGGGTGGGAGGGAGGGAGATGCAAGAGGGAAGAGACATGGGGATATATGTATATGTATAACTACTTCACTTTGTTGTAAAGCAGAAACTAACACACCATTGTAAAGCAATTATACTCCAATAAAGATGTTTAAAAAAAAAAAATCAAGGTCTGTCCTGTCTGGGACTTGATTGTCTACTGATACCCACTCAGATGGGACAAATGATCCCTCCAGTCCCAGGAGGGTCCCACCAGCCCTCAAGAAGGTAGCCCCTGAGGGCTGGCCAGATGCTGCACCCAGTCTTGTATAAGTCCACACATGTCTTCTGAGTGCCCTCCTGTCTGGGCGCTGCTGGAACCTGGGGTTGCCCAGGCAGAGTGGGCCAGCACCATCCTTCCCAGGTGGGAGGGAGGGCAGAGAGAAACCCTTCGTGACTTCTGACCGTCTCCACACCCCTGACTGAGGCTGAGTTGGATTTGAAACAGTCTAAGACAGTACAGACATTTCATTCTTCTCTCAGAGCCCAGGACTGGTGGACAAAAAAAGTGGCCCAGCACAACACCCCAACTCACATGTGACCCTGGGAGAATCCTGTCCATCTGGGAGCCTCAGAGAGATGGAGAGGGAGAAGGGGGATGAGGGAACGTTACCCTTAAACCTAACTCTAACCCTAACATGATAACTTATAACCCTAACCTCTAACCCTAAACGTAACAACCCTAATCTGAGACACGGGACCCTTAACCCTGGCACCTTACCTCTAATCCCTGATCCTGACCCTTTAACCATGACCCTCTACCCTGACCCTCCAACCCTGACCATAACCCTAAACTGAGACCCTAAACCAACTCTGACCACAGATCTAAAACGTAGTGAATTGTATACCAAGGGATATATAAATTCTGAATAAACCTAGGGAATAAATCTTCATAACCTTGCATTTAGCAATGGTTTCTTAAATCTGACACCAAAGTAAAAGAAATGAAAGAAAAAAGAAATTGGATTTCCTCAAATTTAAAAAACGTTCGTACATTAAAAGATGCTATCTAGAAAGTTAAAGACAGTCCTCAGAATGGAAGAAAATATTTGCACATTATATATCTGATAAGAGTCTGTTCCTCAGAAGGTATAAGAAATTTTACAGTTTATCCAAACAAGATAAAGAACCCAATTTTCAAAATGGACAAAGGACTTGCACAGACCATTCTCCAAACAAGACAAAAAAACGGTCAACAATAAAAAATAAATAAAATAAAATTCAAAACAACAAAAAAGGGCTTCACTGGTGGAGCAGTGGTTCAGAGTCCACCTGCCGATGCAGGGGACACGGGTTCGTGCCCCGGTCCGGGAAGATCCCACATGCCACAGAGCGGCTGGGCCCGTGAGCTGTGGCCACTGAGCCTGCGCCTCCGGAGCCTGTGCTCCGCAACGGGAGAGGCCACAACAGTGTGAGGCCCGTGTACCGCACAAAAAAAAAAAAAAAGAAAACAACAACAACGAAAAAAACGGTCAATAAGCACATGAAAAGATGTCAAACATCAGCAGTCAGGATGGAAATGCAAATTAATACCACAATATGATAACCCTTCAAACATACAAGAATGGTTATAATTTTTAAAAAAAACAACTAAAAAACAACAGATACTGGAAAAATATAGAGAAAAGGGAGCTTTTAAACAGGGCTTATGGAAACATAAAGCGGTGCAGCCTATGTATACAATACTCTGACATTTCCTCAAAAGATGAAATGTACAATACAATGTGGGTTCAACAACTTCATCCCTAGTTATAGACACCAAAGAACTGAAAACAGGTGTTCAAACAAAAACTCGTACATGAATATTCATTGCAGCACTGTTCACAACAGCCAAAAGGTAGAAATAACTGAAATGTCCCATCAACAGGTGAGTAGACAAACAAAATGGGGTCTATCCATAAAGTAAGAGATTATTCTGCCATATAAACGAACAAAGTAAAATGGTGCAGCCACTGTGGAAAACAACATGGCAGCCCCTCACAGAGTTAAGCATAGAGTTGACATGTGATGCATTGATTCCACTTCAGGGTATTTACTCAAAATATTTGAAAGCAGGGACTGAAACAAATATTTGTACACTCCTATTGATAGCAGCATCATTAACAATAACAGAATGTGGAAGCAACCCAAGTGTCCATTGACAGATCAATGGATCAATAAAATGTGGTATATAATACACAAGGAATATTATTCAGCCTTGGAAACTAAGGAAATTCTGATATAAGCTATAACATGGATGCACCCTGAAGTCACTATGCTAAGCGAAATAAGTCAGAGGAGGACAAATTATCTGATTCCACTTCCATAAGATGTCCAGAGAAGTCAAATTCAGAGACAGAAAGGATATGGTTGTGAAGAGCTGAGAGGATTTATTGTATAATGGATACAGTTTCACTTGGGGAAAATGAAAAAGTTCTGGAGATGGAAGGCAGAAATGTAGAAACGGAAACGTAGTTAATGCCCCTGAACTATATACTTAAAGTGATTTAAATGGTAAAGGCTATGCTATGTATTACATTTTGGTCACAATGAAAAATATGAAGTGCTGATACGTGTTACAACAAGGATGAACACTGACAACATATTAAGTGAAAGAAGCCATGCAGGAAAGGCCACCCAGATCATAAACTCATCTTGTGCACTTTAAACCCATCCATGTTTTGAATATGAGGAAAAATCTCAGTAATGCTTCCTGAAAAAGAAAACTGGATCAGAATCGAAAAAGACATTTCCATAGTGTCAGGGCAAATGGTGAAAGTTGAAGTGGGCCTGTGGATTGGATTAGTATGTGGAAACTGTAATGATCCTCATTTGGGGGTTAGGTGCTGGTTCCCTGGGAGAGTGTCGCTGTTCGGGGTAAAACACATGGCAGTATTTTGTGTGAAGTGCCAAATGTGTGTACTCTGTACTGCTATTCAAAGTTTTCTATACATTTGAAATTATTGGAAAATAAATTACTTTTCGAAACAACTGTGTCAATCACAGGACAGAAAAGTAGAAAAGACATCAAACTTTGTTACAGAGGCCCCCCTACCCAGACCCTGCTAATCAAAAGTGATGATGCTAACCGCCCTTGTAGGATTTCCCATATTTTAAGGGGACCTGTGGAAAGACTGTAATAGTAGCCACTATGTCCTGGGTGTTGTGCATGACCTGCTGTGGTAGAAACAGTGGGGTTTCTAATTCCAGTTTTCCGCATCAAACCACAAAAAAACTGTTAGAATTAATAAATGAATTCAGTAAAGCTGCAGGATACAAAATCAATACACTAAGATCACGTGTGTCTCCATACACTAATAAGGAACCACCTGAAAGAGAAATTGAGAAAACAATCCCATTTACAATAACATCAGAAAAGCCAAATATCTAGGAATGAATTTAGCCTGAGACGTGAAAGCCCTGCACACTGAAAACGTGAAGACATTGATGAAGAAATTGAAGACACAAATAAATGGAAAGATAGCCTGTGCTCGTGGATGGAAAAAATTAGCAGTGTTAAAATGTCCATTCTACCCAAAACAATATACACATTCAATGCAACTCGTACCAAAATTCCAGCAGCATTGTTCACAGAAACTCAACAAAGAACTCTAACATTTCTGTGGTCCACAAAGGACCCCGAACAGCCAAGGGGATCCTGAGAAAGGAGAGCAGCAGCTGGAGGAAACTCACTACCTGACTTCA
This sequence comes from Grampus griseus, assembly GCF_964374135.1. Taxonomy (NCBI): domain Eukaryota; kingdom Metazoa; phylum Chordata; class Mammalia; order Artiodactyla; family Delphinidae; genus Grampus; species Grampus griseus. Next base: position 114,614,759 of record NC_139000.1, read on the forward strand.
AACCATATTACAAAGATACATTGAGCAAACAGTGTAGAAATAGCACAGAAGGAGGCTCACGGACCAGAGGGACAGAACAGAGCCCAGAAATAAGCCCACACACGTGGCCAGTTAACTGATGCCAAAGCTGCCAAGGACATACATCAGGGAAAGGACCCTCCCCTCAATAAACTGCCTGGAAAATGGAACATCTCAAGCCCAAGAGTGACATTGGACACTGTCTGCACCACACACAAAACTCACTGAAACCCACAATTTTCCATGCCAAGCCCTTCCTCCGCTGGGTCCTCTGAAGACTAACCAGCCCCACTCCAGCCCCCAGCAGTCAGCCACACACATGAAGCTTCTCCCTCATGTTTCCTCACCTCTTCTCCCCACAGCGGCACCTCCCAGCCGGGCCTGAGGAAACCGAGCTCGTCTCAATGTGGATACAGGCCCGCACTGTGCTGAAGCCAAACCCCTGGCGGGTCCGGAGGAGAACAGGCTCCGGTCAGCTGTGCAGGGAGCCAAATCTGATGAAAGAACAGGCAGGGGCTATACTAGAAAGAGGGGCGGGCTTGTCGCCTTCTGCTGGCAACCTAGCAAATGCAGGCCTCACCCTCTCCAGTTCAGTGGAGGCAAGTCCTGCGCTGGCCATCCTGCTGCAGCCACTAAATTTTGAAAATTCAAAATGAAGGAGGCAAATATCCCATGACATCTCAATAAAGAGTTACAGAACAATAAGAAACCATGTGCAATGAAATGAATGTAGATACAAACTTTACAACTTACACCAAATGTCATTCAAAATTGTCCACAGACAAGTTTAAAACAGAAAGCTATAAATATTACAGAAGAAAATATAGAAGAAAACCTACATAGCCATGGGTTTGGTCAGGTAGATCATGAGCTTTGACTTCTAACACACAACAGGAAAAGCCCACAAATAAAAGGAAAAATAATAACGTACTTTATAAAATTAAAAATTTCTACTTGGTGAACTACTTTATTCAGAAAACCAAAAGAGAAGCAATAACCTGGGAGAAAAAATATTTGCAAAACATATATCTGATAAAGCACTTGTACGCACATTATTACAACTATAAAGCAAACACTTTCATTACAAATGGGTAAAGATCTGAACAGACACCTGGCCAGAGAAGATAAACAGATAATCAATAAGTGGACAAAAACATGATCAACATTGTACACCATTAGAGAATTACCAATTAAAACAGTAAGACAGCTCTACACCCCATTAGAACTGCTAAGCTCCTCCCACATGACAATACCGATCACTGGAGGGCGGGGAACATCAGTGACTCTTCATCACTGATGGGACGCACAGACCGCCTCCTGAGATACAGTCTGGCAGTACTTTCCAAGCCAAACAGGTCTCACACCTTGAGATCCATCTATCACGCCTCCAGTATTCACATAACTGCTTTGAAAAACAGTATCCAAACAAAAACAAGGATGCTATTATGCACAGAACTTCTACTCATAATGTCTAAACCTCACAGGAATCAGGATGCCTTCAGAAGATGAATGCATAAGCTAATTGGCGTACACCCATGTGAAGGGGAGCAGAATATGACACCCCAAAATATGGAATTTCAAGAGAACCTAAGGAGCTAAAACAATTTTCAGAAAGAAAATCAAAGTTGGAGGCTCACACTTCCCAATATCAAATGTTAATATAAAGCAACAGCAACTAGAACACGGTGACACTGGCATAAAGATATACATAGAGATGAATGGAACTGAATGCAGATCCCAGAAATAAACCCACCCATCTAGGATAAACTGATTTTAGGTAACAGTCAACAAAATTAAATTGGGGGAAAACAGTGTTTTCAACAAGCGGTGCTAAGCAATTGGCTATCCACATGCAGAAGAATGAAACTGGATTCTTGCCTCATACCACATAGAAAAAGTAATTCAAAACAGGTAACAGGCTTAAATGTAGTAAATTACAGTCAATCCCCTATATTCACGGGTTCCACATCTGTGGATCCCACCAACTCCAGACAGAAAATATTAGAAAAAAAATTACGGTAAGTTTCAAAAGGCAAAATTTGAATTTGCCATGTGCCAGCAACTATTTACATAGCATTTACACTGTATTTACAACATTTATGTAGCATTTACATTGTATTAGTTATAATAAGTAATCTAGAGATAATTTAAAGTGTACAGGAAGATGTGCCCAGGTTATATGCAAATACTATACTTTTTCTTTTTTAACATCTTTATTGGAGTATAATTGCTCTACAATGGTGCTATACCCTTTTATACGAGACTTCAGCAGCCGTGGATTTTGTTGTCCCTGGGTGTTCTGGAACCAATCCCCCACAGACATCAAGGGACTACTGTATAAACTCTCCAATAAAACATGAGGATTAATCTTCATAACCTTGGATTTAGCAACGGTGTCTTAGATCTGACACCAAAGCACAAGCAACAAAAGAAAAAACAGGTAAATTGGATTTCTTTAAAATTACAAACTTTTTGCATCAAAAGGTGCAATCCAGAAAGTGAAAAGACAGCCCACAGAACGGAAGAAAATATTTACACATTATGTACTGATGAGTCTTTAACCAAATTACATCAAGAACTTTTACAACTCATCAACAAAAAGACAAATAACCCAATTTTAAAAATGGACAAAGGACTTGAATAGACGGTTCTCCACACAAGACATACAAACGGTCAACGAGCAGATGAAAAGATGTCAAACATCATTAGTCATGATTGAAATGCAAAGTAAATCCACAATGCAATAACTCCTTCACACATTCTAAAACAGTTATAATCAAGAAAGCTAAAAATAACAAATCTTGGCAACAATGTAGAGAATTTAAAACCCTTAAATATTACTTGTGTAAAGGTAAAATGGTGCAACTTATGTTTACAATATAAATATACAAACACCATATCGTTCAAAAACTCCACTTCTAGATATATACAGGCCAAAGATTTGAAAACAGGTGCTCATGCAGAAACCTGTACACATATATTGAAAGCAGCCCTGTTCACAACAGCCAAACAGTAGAAATAAGGCAAATGTCCATCAATGGGTAAATATATAAAGAAAATGGGGTAGATCCATAAACTGAAATATTATTCCACCATAAAATTTATAAAGTATAATGGTGCAGCCTCTGTGGAAAACAGTTTAGCAGTTCCTCAAAAAATTCAACACAGAATTAAGGTATTATCCATTAATTCCACATCAGAGTATATACTCAACAGACTGAAAGCAGAGACTGAAAGAGATATTTGTACACCCATATTCATAATAGCATTAACACAATAGCAAAAGGTGGAAGTGACCCAAGTGTCCCCTGATGAATGGATAAACTAACTGTATCGTACACAGGATGGAATATTATTTAGCCTTAAAAAGTAAGGAAATTCTGACACACACTACGATGTATGTGAACCCTGAAGTCATTCTGACAAGTGAAATAACCCTGTCACAAAAGGTCAAACAGGATATGATTCCACTTATAGGAGGTACCCAGGCAAATCAAATTCAAAGGCAGAAAGTAGAATGCAGCTGCCAGGGGCTGAGGGGGATGAGTGTCTAATGGCTACAGAGTTTTGCTGGTGAAAATTGAAAAGTTCCGGAGATGGATGGTGAGGATATTTGTACAACGATGTAAATGGAGTTAATGTCATAAAACTGTATACTTAAAACCATTTAAATGGAATATGTTATGTAATGTATATTTAATCACAACAACAACAACAAAAAATCCATGAAGTACCAATACATGTTACCAATATGGATGAACATTGAAAACATCCTTTGTTAAAAAATAAAAATAAAAAAGCCATATAGAAAAAGCCAACCAGATCACATACTCACCTTGTGCGCTTTAAATCCATCAAAGTTGTGAAAATGAGAGGAAGTGTCGGTAATGGTTCCCAGAAAAGAAAACTGGATCAGTATGGGAAAAGACATTTCCATTGACTTGGGGCAGCTGGTGGACTGTGGATTGGATTCTCACGTGGAAACCATGATAATAATTTCCTCATTTGGTGGTTACCTGCTAGTTGCCTGGAAGAGTGCCCTGGGGTGGGTAAAACACACTGAAGTATTTTGTGTGGAGTGGCTAATGCAGTGAAGCAAGGACGGCTGGGGAATCTGAGGGTGCAGATACACAGGACTTTGTTCTGCTATTGGAGTTTTCTGTATGTTTGAAATTACTGGAAAGTAAATAACTTATCAAAACCGCACCAGAAAAGCGGAGAAAACATCACACTTCCTAACAGAGGCCACGCCCTACCCAGATCCAGCTTCACAAAGTCGTGGACCTAATTGCCCTCCTAGGAGTCCACGTGTAATTTATAAGCACTGTGGGAAGATTCGATTAGAAGCCGCTGTGTCTTGCGTGCTGTGGACGACCGGGCTGTGAAAAAAGCGGTGGGATTTCCAAGTTCTGATTTTCTACATCATTCCACAAAAAAACTATTAGAACGAATCAACGAATTCAGAAAAGTGACAAAATCAATACACAAAAATCAACTGTATTTCTAAACACGAATCACAAACCATCAGAAAGAGGAAGAATCCAGTTTACAACTGCATCCCAAAGACCAAAATACCAAGGAATAGATTTAACCAAGGACGTGAGAGACCTGCACACTGAAAACTTTAAGACCTTGATGAAGAAATTTAGGGAGACACAAATCAGTGGAAAGACACCCCGTGCTCATGGGGCGGAAGAATACTGCTAAAACGTCCGTTCTGCCCAAAGCAGGGTGCGCCGTGAATGCAGGCCTTGCCTAACCTCCGATGGTGTTCGTCACAGAAACGGAGCAAATCCTCCTAATGTCTGTGTGGAGCCACAAAGGACCCCAAAGGGCCAAGGCGACCCTGAGAAAGGAGAACAGGCTGGAGGCACCTCCCCCACTGACTTCACACTACACGGCGAAGCTACCGTCACCAAAACAGTGCGGAACTGGCTCAAAACAGGGGCACAGACCAGAGGGACGGGACGCAGAGCCCAGAATCCAACCCACACGGGCGGGGTCCGTTAATTTACGGACAAGGGGGCCAAGGACACACCGAGGGGAAGGGCAGCCCCACGGTAAACGGTGCTGGGAAGACTGCACACCCCATAACCCACGCGGCTCCACCGCACACCAGCCTGACCAAAACCCCAGCTTTGCACACCAAGCCCTTCTGGGTAGCACGAAGACGGACCCCCGCCGTCAGCCGTCAGTCGCCCCCAGGAAGCTTCTCCCCACTTTTCCCCAATTTTCCTCACCTTTTCCTCCCAGCATTGCCTGGGTCGTCAGGAAACCCAGCTCCCGTCAGCGTGGACACGGCCCCGTGTTGTCGTGAAGCCAAAACCCCAGCGAGTCCTGAGGAGACCGAGCTCCTGTCAGCAGAGACGCTGAGCTCAGCGTCCCAGGCGCAGCGCTGCCGTCGACTGAGGAAACAACTCCTCTCAGCTGCGCTCAGAGCCGAGTCCGCGGGGAACGCGCATGTGGTTGGCAGGTGGCTCGGCGCCACCCTGTGGTCCGTGCGGGAAGTGCAGGCCGCGCCTCCCTCACGGGTCAGAGTTCACGCCCTTCTCTTCCTGCACTATGTGGAAGACACTCTATAAATGGCAATACTGTAGCTGTCATGAGCTAATGGCAGATGCTCCGGATGACTTCATCGAGTCAGAAGGTCAGATTCCATTCAGGCTGAGATGTGGTAAGTCACACTTTCTAAATGACCTCCCAGCTCCATTCTAAAGAGCTCTCTTATAATCACCTATTCCGTTTTGATTCTGCCTTCACAAGTGAAAGAATCCAAGCTCAAGAGCCTACACACTGTATGACCCCGTTTATATGACGTTCTGGAAAAGGCAAACTAAGAGATGGCAAACAGATCACGACATAGTTCAGATACCTGAGCGACGGACCTCTGCCACCGTGCATCTGTCTAAACCATAGATTTTTATGGTTCCACGAGTCAATTGAAACCTATTCAAATCAAGCAATCAAGGAAGTGGGAGTGTCACAGGGTAGAATACACGTAATCTAAAATGTATGAAAAAACTCACTGTCAGTAACTTTAGAAGTGAACTTTAGAAATGAACAGAATGTCTAGACTAAAGGCAAAATGTGCTGTACATAAACAGCGGACTCTATCTTATAAAGTTCTTTCCCATGGGGGTAGGAGCTAAGAATATTGAAACGGCTATATCTGTGATCCGGAATAGAACAAGCAATGAATTAAATAAATAAACGGACTTGGGCATGAGAACAGATGCTTGAGGGATCATGGTTCTTACAGCATAGTCATTCTCTGGGGCATTATTTCCGGATTCTGTAGTGTAGATGTTGTGTATCTACAAATCTCCATTGATGTGTGACTTTTTGATTTGGTAAGAAGGCCTTTTGTGTACACTTTAGTTGGAGTAGGCTGGTTCAGATGAAAAGCTGCTAAAGTACTTTCTAAAGTATTCCTATATATTTCTATGGAATTTCTAAAGTAAGTCTATATTGTTTACAGTATAAGATACGAGCTCTTATAGTATCTGGTTTATTGTGAGAATCTACCTTTATGACAGAAATTATCTTAGGAGACGTCAAGGAATCAAGTAATTCATGTACTTGTTCATGTTTAAATAGTACCTGAAGAGTCTGAGAAGCTTTTTTGTTTCTGTATTATTTCAAAGAAGCAAATTGTTCTAAAATTGAACCTGTTACTGGTGTATAGATTTACTATTTTATTTAGACAATTTGGCATGTCCTAAAAAGTGTCATAAGTCAGTTCAACTTAACTTTTAGTAAGAAATTAGGTTCAATAGGCGTGACTAGACTACTTATTTTAGTGAACACATATTTTTCCATTACATGTTTAATTTAAAAACAACCAGAGCAGACATAATAAGTCAGATTCTGATTTTGGAGTGTCCATAAATTCCGTTCTGAGCAAGAACAATTCCTTAATTACAGATATACAGTCACATGATTTCCCTTTATGGGTGTTAGAGAATTATTGGATGAAAAGTCTTACATCACCATCAACAGATGAATGGATAAAGAAGATGTAGTATGTATATGCTATGGAATATTACTCAGCCATAAGAAAGAATGAAATCCTGCCATTTATGACAACGTGGATGGACCTAGAGGGTATTATGCTAAGGGAAATAAGTTGGACAGAGAAAGACAAATACTATACAATTTTACTTATATGTGGAATCTGAAAAACACAACAAATGAACAAACATAACAAAACCAAAACAGACTCATAGATACAGAGAACAAACTGGTGGTCACCAGAGGGAATGGGGTGGGAAGATGGGTGAAATAGGTGAAGGGGATTATGAGGTACAAACTTCCAGTTATAAAATAACTAAGTCACAGGGTTGTAACATAGAACACAGGGAATGTAGTCAATAATATTGTAACACCTTTGTATGGTGACAGATAGTAACCAGAATGACATGGTGATCAATTTGTAATGTATATAACATTGAATCACTATGTTGTACACTTGAAACTAATGTAATATTGTGTGTCAACTATATTTCAAATTTTTAAAAAAGGAAAAATGGAAAGCTGTATTGTTCATAAATAATTATAGGCTATTTCCCTTGAGAGTTTAGATGAAGAGCATGGAATTTCAGGATACAAGGTTTCCCTGTAAGCAGCACTACTAAACAGATTTTAGACAGTTTTCCTTGTGTTTCTTTTTTCTTTTTCTTTTTTTTTACCAGGGGAAAGCACGAACGCAGTCCCCTACTATGACGAATTATGCAGTCGAGTTTCCTACATTTGGGGAAATCGCAGGGGTCAGCCCATCCAGAGTGCAATAGATAAGCCTCAACCTGGGAAAACCACCTTCGTGATCATGGTATCTCCCCTGCCAGGTAAGGATCCTTGCGTTTCTTAACCATTATGGGTCGCTGTTTCCTTTAATGGCCTTCCTGTTCACAATATTTACACATATTCTTGTCTAGGGGCTCCCAATTAAAGCACAAAGTTTTGCTCTTTTTATTTTCCTGTGGAGGAGTTATTTTGCCTAGAGAGCCAAAAATTTCTATCAATTATCAGCTTATTTTCTAAATCTTTCCAAAAATGTCCTTTCACACTTATTGGAATGAGGAGGTGATGGTTAAAGGGTTCAGAGTTTCATTATGCAAGATAAATAAGTTCTGGAGATCTGCTATACAGCATAGTGCCTACACCTAAAACTATGGTAGCACATATTTAAAATATGCTAAGAGGATAGGGCAGATCTTGTGTTACATGTTCTCATCACATCAAGCAGTAACAACAACAATAATAACAATAATATTATAGGAGGCAGAATGAAGCTTTGGGGGGTGATACTATGTTTATGGCCTTGATATTGATGATGGTTTCATGACCTTGGTATTAATGATAATTTAATGTCTATGTACTAATCCCCAAACTCACTGAGTTGTATGCATTAAATATGTACAGCTTTTCTTTTGCACAGCAAAGGAAACCATAAACAAGATGAAAAGACAACCCTCAGAATGGGAGAAAATATTTGCAAACGAACCAACTGACAAAGGATTAATCTCCAATATATACAAGCAGCTCATGCAGCTCAATATCAAAAAAACAAACAACCCAATCCAAAAATGGGCAGAAGACCTAAACAGACATTTCTCCAAAGAAGATATACAGACTGCCAACAAACACATGAAAGGACGCTCAACATCACTAATCATTAGAGAAATGCAAATCAAAACTACCATGAGATATCATCTCACACCAGTCAGAATGGCCATCATCAAAAAATCTACAAACAATAAATTCTGGAGAGGGTGTGGAGAAAAGGGAACCCTCCTACACTGTTGGTGGGAATGTGAATTGATACAGCCACTATGGAGAACAGTATGGAGGTTCCTTAAAAAACTAAAAATAGAACTACCATATGACCCAGCAATCCCACTACTGGGCATGTACCCTGAGAAAACCATAACTCAAAAAGAGTCATGTACCACAGTGTTCACTGCAGCACTATTTACAATAGCTAGGACATGGAAGCAACCTAAGTGTCCATCGACACATGCATGGATAAAGAAGATGTGGCACATATATACAATGGAATATTAGTCAGCCATAAAAGGAAACGAAATTGAGTTATTTGTAGTGAGGTGGTTGGACCTAGAGTCGGTCCTACAGAGTGAAGTAAGTCAGAAAGAGAAAAACAAATATCGTATGCTAACACATATACATGGAATCTAAAAACAAAAAAGAAATGGTTCTGAAGAACCTAGGGGCAGGACAGGAATAAAGATGCAGACGTAGAGAATGGACTTGAGGATGCGGGGAGGGGGAAAGGTGAGCTGGGATGAAGTAAGAGGGTGGCATGGACATATATACACTACCAAATGTAAAATAGCTAGTGGGAAGCAACCACATAGTACAAGGATATCAGCTTGGTGCTTTGTGACCACCTAGAGGGGAGGGATAGTGATGGTGGGAGGGAAATACAAGAGGGAGGGGATATGGAGATATATGTATACGTACAGCTGATTCACTTTGTTATACAGCAGAAACTAAAACACCATTGTAAAGCAATTATACTCCAATAAAGATGTTAAAAAAATGTCTCTTAGCTAAGTAAAAATTCTAAGAGGGCTTACCACTTAATCTTCTCTACTAAAAATAATGTAAACTCTTCCGTGATAAGTTATCTCAAAAAATAAAAGTGACTTCTCCATGTTAAAAAAAAATATATGTACAGCTTTTTATAAGTCCATCTTACCTCAATAAAATGATTTTTTTAAAAAAGAAGCTAGGCACAAAGGACCTCACACTGTATGATTTCATTCACATGAAATGCCCAGAGAAGGCAAATCTACAGACATAGAAAGTAGATTAGTGGTTGCCAAGGGCTGGGGAGGATAGGAGACCCAGAGGTTACAGCAAATGGATACAGTTTCTTTTGGGGACAATGAAAATGTTCTAAAATTGTTTGTGAGACTAGATACACGATTCTGTGAACACATCAAAAACCATGGCATGACACTTTTAACGGGTGAATTTTATGGTATGTGAGTTATATCAAACTAAAGTCGTTAATAAAAAGAATTCTACTTCCATCTTACTTTATTTTAAATGAAACATACAATTCACTTTTTTTTCCTAAATTATAAAAATTGCTTTCAAGTAGCACCTTAAATTGTTATAGGTTTTAAAATTTACATCACATTTCTAGAGCCATCATGTCATTATATTTATATTCAAAATGCATGGTATTTCTAGATTAACTTGTTCTCAAAATAAAATAAATTCACTACCTGTTCCCAAAAATTCAAGGAAAAAATCATCAATTAGTTATAAAAAACTGTATTATAAATATAATTGACTGCAGTTAGAATTTTCATAATTAAAGATAGAATTGTATTACTGATTGTGCTAATATCAGAATATTAGCCATTAATGATTTTGTTTACTATTTTATTGATGAAATAAAAGCAAGCTCTCTGCTATTATATGTAAGCACTAAGAATCTGTGTATGCAAGCTCTAAGTCAAAAGACTGAAATATTTTCTGAAAGAAAACCACTGGAATTGGAAACAGTGTCACAAGGGAAGAACCAAATCTGACTACAAGTTGGATCTGCTTCTTTTACTTTAACCTTTGCTTTCCCCCGCTTTTGTTCACTAAAAGCATACTGTCTATACATAATGGCCTGCCTCAGGGGACCCTGCCCCTCTGCCTGAATGTTAACTCCACGTGCCTTTGTTCAGGGAAGCATCCTGACCCTGTCCACCTGCTGATGGCTGCAAGAAAGAAGAAATTAACACATACCCTCCCCGAGGCTGGCCATTCCAGGTGATATTTGCAAAATGTATGGCCTTTTTACTTTACTTCCCCATCTCCCCCTCTCTGTGCTATAAAAACTGGCATCCAAACCCCGAGGTTATTTTGAGACTTTAGTCTGACATCTTCTCAGTCTGCCGGCTTTCCCAAGCAGAGCGAGCTTGGACTCGGTAACAATAGCAGTCATCTTAGCTAAAATTGGTACATGTATTTAACGTCCACAGGTATATCATTATTATTTTTTAAATGCTGTTTCTTAATTAAATGAACTGTAAATTGTATTTCTTCCTATGTTTTTGACCACACAATGCTTTCTAACTTTCACCTGAGTTAAACAGTTCTAGTCATACATAGCATAGTTCCTAAATTCCTAATCTAAATATGGAAAAGCAGGAAATAAGCTAAATAAGGAAATGAAGGGGGGCGGGGGGGAGATCAGAAGCGGGGGGCCAGGAAGTTCAGGAGCGTGGGGAGACTTGTGATTTTGAGTTTGGTGTCAGAAAAAGGGGGTGCAACACCTCAGTGAGATATTAAGGAGGAGAGAAAGGAGAGATCTCCACCGGAGCAGCATTCCAGGCAATGGGGTTCAACGGGTCCAAAGAATCTGCAGTGAGAGTAAAGTCTGGGGACGCGGGGAAGCAAATCCCATAAAGCCTTACTTATCAGTTTATGCAGAGGCTTCCGCAGACCCTAATAATGCAGGGCCCTGTAAGAGATGTGCCGCCCTCCAGGACTGAACAGGAAGCCGGCGGGAATTTGAGCAGCTAAGTGACAAGGTGCGACTTAACCACAGGTGAGTTAAAAGCTTCTGTAGTAACCTAAGAGGAAGAGGGTGATGGCTTGGATACAGGTGAATCAGGGGAGGCAGTGATGTGTTTTGAAAGAAAACCCAACTGGATTGGTTATGGGGTCTGAGTAAAAGAGGGTAATCCAGGAAAACTCTTACACTTCTGACCAGAGCAACTAAGATTAGATTTGGCTGTAAACTGAGATAGAAAAATCTGCAGGAGGTACAGATTTGGGGTAAAAGATAGGAGTTTATTTTTTAATGTGTTGGGCTGAGATATCAATTAGACATGCAAGTGATTACTTGGGAAAAAAGTAGAAAAGCTCGCCTCAAGTTCTGCGGAGATGATTAGTCTGGAAATATGATTTGGGAAGCATTAGCATATCAGTGGCATTTAAAGCTTTGGGGTAGGATGACATTGAGACAGAGAGAGGAGAGAGAAGGACCAAGGTCTGAGGACGGAGCTTTGGGGCACCACAGTGTTTAGCAGATTGGGGATGAAAAAAAACAAGTGCAAGAACCAGAGAAGGAGGGATCTTGTAGCGGGCACAACTGGAAGAGAGATTTCCTGGAATCAGAGTGAAAAAAAAATATTTTAAATGGAGGAAATAGTCAAACACAGGCATGTACATGAAGATTCAAGGAAGGTGAGGATGGACAAGAGTCAGTTCAGTGACGGCACCTGCTGGAGTCGATTCGGAGAAAAGAGGAAAAAGAATAATTGGAGAGCTTCCCTGGTGGTGCAGTGGTTGAGAGTCTGCCTGCCGATGCAGGGGACGCGGGTTCGAGCCCCGGTCCGGGAAGATCGCACATGCCACGGAGTGGCTGGGCCCGTGAGCCATGGCCGCTGAGCCTGCGCGCCCGGAGCCTGTGCGCCGCAACGGGAGAGGCCGCAACAGTGAGAGGCCCGCATACCGCAAAAAAAAAAAAAAAAAAAAGTAATTGGAAACAGTGACAAGGACTCTTTCGGGAAGGGAAGAGAAAAGGGGTTTTAACAGACAGTCGTGGAATAGGACGCAGGTCCTGGGGCCTGGGGTCTGGTTGGTGTGCAGGTGCGGTAGCACGAGGTTGTGGGAATCTGTATTTTCTCAGTGAATTGGGTGCCAAGTCCCTCAGAGTGAGGATGGAGTTGGAGGTTTCAGAGGTTTAAGAAGAGAGATGAAATAATTTTCTGTAAAAGGAGAGAGTGAGAGGGCTGGCGGCTTGCAGTACAATTATAGGACAGCAATGAAGATTGATTCAAGGTTCGAGGTCCTGCATTTAGAGATCGTCAGCACATTTGTGTGTTTTGCTCTAATTATATTTGGCTGCATAAGTGTGGGCGTAGGCTGGGGGAGATTAAATTCTAAACACAGCTTTGGCTGGTGTGCATGAGAGAGAGAACCTGAGCCAGAGTGGAGGGCACAGGAGACACTTTGGGAATTTAAGCTGTTTATGGAGGACAGTGACACTGAGGGAACAGAGAAAACTTGTTAGGATCGATGATTTGTAAATCCCAGTGGGCTCTACAGCTCACATAACCGAGCAGGACCCTACGAGGCCTTCCCAGAATAGGCCCCTACCCATGTCCTCCGCCTGCCTTTGTCTGTAGAAAAACTTTAGTCAAAGAATACATTTAATCAGAGAAGTGAGAAAATACAGAAAGAAAGGAAAACAGTCAAACAAGACAAAATAATAATAGTTTAGCCATTGAACAGAGTCAAGGACTTTGGTTTCCTCCTCGAGGGCTGTAGATAATATTCTGAGCCATGGCCTTCAAGCTGTTTTGCAGATACTGAAGACCCTACCAGGTGGGAGAAGTTAACTGCATGCTGTGCACAAGCAAGTAGACCCTTGACCAGCTGGAACCAGAAGGTGGATGATGCCAACTCCCCATGACCTCACCACCAGCCAATCAGAAGAGTGTCCAGCAGCTGACCACGCCCTGCTCCTTGAACATCACTACCCCCTCCAGGGCGGGTCACACAGTCTTGACGTCATTAGCCTGCTGTGGCCCCCTCTGCCTGGCGAAGCAGTAAAGCTATGATTTTCTAGTTCACCCAAAACTGTCTCCAAGACTGTCTCCGAGATTTAATCTGGCCTGGATGTACCGAGGCCGAATTTCATAAATAAGTACGCAAATGTGAAGTAGTATGTGTAATTTCCATTTTTAGATGACAAAAATCGAGACTGAAATTTTAGGTGAGATCTCTGTGCAACAGCTCATGTCAAAGACCAAACCGAAGACAGGTCTGACCCCACACTCACTGTTTCCCCACAAGGTTAAGCCTAATTCCTCTGCAATAACAATGAAAAACGTCTTCTGAAAATATCTGAATTTTAAAAGATTACCACTTTGACATCTTCCACAATGACAGACCCAAGCATTGTTTTAGCAAACAGCCACTTTGAGCAGACATTGCTTGACTTGATAATCTCTCAGCTGAGCGTCTTTATACCCAGTTCCAAACGCCTGTGAATGTTTTACTTTAGTTCTAAAGCATGGTTGAACTGTAACAGCTTTTACAAACGTGGCTCTCTTTGGCTGTTTCTTGACATATTGGCAATGCCTCATGGCAACTGAACCACCTTTCCTAACCTCACAGTCACTTGAAAAAAGTAGAGTGATCACTGGTGAAGTGCAACACTGATCGACCGCTATACATGAGTATTTGTTAGGCTTATTATTTCCCCGATACTGCAAACTCCAAACTGCTTCAGAGTTAGGACTTGGAAACTGGGACTTGTGAGCTGGAGTAGGATTAGCCCCTCATGCTCTACTTCTTGCCCAATGGCCAGAGACAGATTGCTCTAGAGGGGAAGGGACACGTATTCAGGGAAACAATTAGAAAAGAGAACAGAAGGAAAGGCAACACTGTAATGATTTAAAGTGGTTCTGCATAGTGGGTTTTGTTTAAAAAAAAAAAGAAAACCCAAAATCATGTTCCACCAGCCTCTCTGGGCATCAAGCCTGCAGGGGGCACAGAGCATCTGTGATTAATCCCAGGAAACTCCTCTCAGCACCTCTCTGTGCAGTACTTTACATAGTGTTCATCAATTTATTACAACCGCAAGTCAACACTTTCCACGAGCATCTTTGCTGTTTGCTATAGTGAAAAGCACGTAGAATCTGAGGTGCTACAGCTCAGTTCAAGTGTGGCTTTCCATTCAAAAGCTTCAATTCACTCTGTACAATAAACTTTTAATTATGGGTAGTGTGGGCCTACCTAGCTCACAAGATGGTTTTAAGAATCAAATGAGGTAATTTATACACAAGAGAATTTTAGGGAAACCATACATCCAAACAACTCCAGTTGTTGGTATTTTTCAGGAGGAAGTAATGAGCATTGCAGATTTATATTTAAAGTTATGTTTGCATAATAGTTTAAAATAGTTTTTTTAAAATATAGCAATATGCATGCCTCCGAGCAGGAATCTGATGTAGTGGAATACTGTAGAGAGAGAGCAAGAAACTATGTATATATCTAAACACACACACACCACACACACACACACACACACACATACACACATTAATCAGATATTAATTGTGGCTTTTTCTCTGGGTAGTGGAATCATAGGAAATGTTTAAAATTTTCTGTTCACTTTGCAGTAAGTTATGAATTTTCCCCCACATATGTATAACTTTTATCATTAAAAAAGAGACTACTTGGGGCTTCCCTGGTGGTGCAGTGGTTGAGAGACTGCCTGCCGATGCAGGGGACACGGGTTCATGCCCTGGTCCGGGAAGATTCCACATGCCGCAGAGCGGCTGGGCCCGTGAGCCATGGCCGCTGAGCCTGCGCGTCTGGAGCCTGTGCTCCGCAACGGGAGAGGCCACAACGGTGAGAGGCCCGCGTACCGCAAAAAAAAAAAAAGAGACTACTTGGAAACAAAATCAGTGTTTCATTGTAAAATGGCATTTACATAGCTCTCCCAAGAATTTCTGTTCTACAAAATTTCATTATTCAAGGCTTGGAATAGAACAGTAAGTACAAGGACATTTCCTAAGAGCTATCAGAAGAAAAGTATGTTTAGCAAAATTACTGCCATTCCAAGTAATCATACCAGCAAAAGAAAAGGATTTTTTTTTGGTTTCTCATCATCATAAGTTTAAATTAAATTCTCTCTTCTTTTCATTTCTTTGTTCTCATACCAGTTTTGTTTCTGTCTCTATGGGAACTCTAAGAAAATACAGAAAGAATTGGCGTAGTTGGAACAAACACAACAGCGAAATTCATTCCTTTAGTCCCTTTGTTGACTGTGATTGTCCAGCGCATCTCTATCTCTTCTGGTTCTTATGCAGAAATTCCTCACCTTCTCATTTTGTATTGCCTCTGCCACCTGAGACACAATGTCCTTTCAGGACCCTCATTGTGAGGAGGAAAGGATTTGCTCTCCTGCACAATAGCACCAGCAGGAAAGTGAGTTTCATCCCTGCCAACGTGTTTGGGAACCTGAGGTAAAGAAAATGATGGTTCTCTGTTGTTCAACTCCTTTGTTTACTCCTTTTCTTTCTCCTTGATTGAAGCTAATGCTCTATAAATGTTACTATGTTCTATACAGGCTACTTTAGCAAAAGGTTTTAGGCTTTCTTTTCTATTGAACCTCAAATGAGAACCTTTAAAAGTGTAAATTCTCTCTGCAGGTAATGTAACAACAACATATGTGTATGTATATATATATGTGTGTGTGTGTGTGTGTGTGTATGATATATATGATATATCACACGGATACACACAAATACACACACATACTCTGCCCAGAGTGTGGACTTATAATAGCAAAAATCTCGATGAAATTATTTAATATGTACCATTTTCCAAAATATGCACTGTTGAAAATTAGTTGCATAGAAAGATGGTAATTGAAAATATCCACTGACACATAATAGATAAACTATAAGGGATTTAAAAAATTATGCATATAAATTCAATTTATAAAAAGAAAAACAGAATAAAACAATATAACCGCATCCTTATGCATCAACAAAAAATAAACAGAATAGCCAATACCATAATAAAGATGAAGGCCCAGAGAGAAAAGGAGATGTGTATAAGAAGGCTGAATATTTGTACAAGATTAATTAGTAGAATTTATAATTCTACATAAAACAATAAGTAATAGCTCACTAATAAAATCAGTAATAGCTTCAATGAATCAAATTCATATCATGCAAGCAATGACTATGGAGACAGTTCTTATATTCTGCACAATTCAGAGAACAGACACTGCCTCTATTTCATACTAGTTTTTTCAAGGATTTTGTGCACAGTCTTAGAAGACAGAGACGGTGTCCCCCTCCACTGCAGAGATCAGGCACACTTACTGTCCAGTAGGAAACACTGGGTTCCCTGAGTTCTGTGCTCTACTCCTGTGACAGCCCCTGCCTGTGCAGGAGGCACCTGGACCTCCTTGAACTGCCCTGTGAGTTCTGGGGTTTGCAGAGCCCTGGGCCACAAGAGAACATGTGAGATATTCTGGCCTCTACTACTGCTGAGACTAACAACGTCCTTTGTTTCTGACCCAAGACTCTAATGTCTCAGCAATGCTGAAACTTCCACAGGCTGACTTGTGAGTTTGCAAGTAGTATAAAAATCTCAGCCCCTTCTTAACTTTTGGCATGACTTTTACAGAAGAAAACAAAATGGAAGTCAGAGCCGCATACATTATTATGAGCATATCTGTAAAAAATATTGTGCAGTGAAATAAGCAGTTAACACAATTTGTTTATATAATGTCTTAAAATGTGCAAAATGTACTATATATATATTTTGAGTATATTCATATAAAATAAATGAATAAAATAACTCATACCTGTGATTGACACCCAAGGTTAGAAAGAGCTAGAAAAGAATCAAAAAACAGTACCCAGGGGTTTCCCTGGTGGCGCAGTGGCTGGGAGTCTGCCTGCCGATGCAGGGGACGCGGGTTTGTGCCCCGGTCCGGGGGGATCCGACATGCCGCGGAGCGGCTGGGCCCGTGGGCCATGGCTGCTGGGCCTGCGCTTCCGGAGCCTGTGCTCCGCAATGGGAGAGGCCGCAACAGTGAGGGTCCCGCGTGACGGAAAAAAAAAAAAACAAAACAGTACCCAGGAAACTTCCAAACTTCCAATGCATTTGTAATTTTTCTAAATTAAAAAAGTCCAGGGACCAGGGGATGGGGAGTGGGGAGGGGGAATGGGGAGTTAATGTTTAATGGGGACAGAGTTTCCGTTTAGAAAGCTGAAAAATTCAGGAGATGGATGATGGTGAGTTGCACAACAATGTGAATGTACTTAGTGCCACTGAGCTGTACAGTTAAATTAGTATGTTTTATATTATGTGACTTTTACCACCGTAAAAAAATTTGGTTTTAATCTAGAGGACTAGTTTTCTGATCTGACATGTAAAGAGATGGGAAGCCGTCACTCCTATCCTCACAACAAGAAAAAAGCTGAACAAACAACATCAACCCTCTTCTCAGACCTTTTAGAAGATTGAGGTCATTGGAAAAACTGTTGCCACAAAAACTGGAGAGACAGGTAAATAGAGAGAATCACAGTTTGTCTGGAACAGAATCCTCAAAGCAGAAGCCTGCCACTGGGGCCGGAAGAGACACTCAAACTATAACTGATAAATTGCTGAACGCTTCATGAACTGGAGACGTAAAACCTGGGGAGGTGGGTCTCAGGGAGGAGGTGTTGGGAAGGGCTCAAAACCCATGAGAACTGCCCAAATCTGAAGCACTGACATCACCAAATGCTGCTGAGGATGTGGAGCAGCAGTAACTCCCATCACTGCTGGTGGGAATGCAAACTGGTCCAGCCACTCTTGAAGACAGTTTGGTGGTTTATTACAAAAATAAACATACTCTTACCATAAATTCAGCAACTAGGCTCCTTGGTATATACCTAAAGGAGCTGAAAACTTATGTCCACACAAAAACCTGCCCAGGAATGTTTATAGCAGCTTTATTCATAATTGCCAAAACTTGGAAACAATCAAGAGGCCCTTCAGTAGGTGACGGATAACTAATCTGTGGTGCATCCAGAAAATGGAAGATGATTCCGTGTTATAAAGAAATGAGCTATCAAGCCATGAAAACATATGGAGGAAGATTAAATGCATATCACTAAGTGAAAAAAGCCAATCTGAGAAGGCTACACGCTGTGTGATTCCAACTATGCGACATTCTGAAAAAGGAAAAACTAGGGAGACAGTAGAAAGATCAGTGGTTGCCAGGGGCTAAGGGGCAAGGGGATGAATAGGTGGAACACAGAGGATTTTTAGGGTGGTGAAACTATTCTGTACAATAGTATAATGGTGGACACGTCATTAAATGTTTATTTGTCCAAACCTATAGGATGTGCAACACCAAGAGTGAGCACTAAGGTAAACTCTGGACTCTGGGTGATGATGATGTGTCAGTGGAGGTTTAATAGTAGTAACAAATGTACCATCTGGTGGGGGAAGTTGATGGTGGGAGAGGCTGTGCATGCATGGGACAGGGATGTACCGGAATCTGTACTTCCTGCTCAATTCTGCTGTGTACCTAAAATTGCTCTCAAAAATAAAATCTATTAAAAACAAACAAACTGAAGCTTCGGGAGGTGGATGGCTCTTCACAGTCTTAAATTAAAGCAAGGGAGTGTGTCCTTGCACATCTACACTGACAAGTAATGGACACAGACAGCTTTGGAGAAGTTGTCTTATTTGGGGCCAGGCAATGTCCTTCAACCACTGGTAACTTTAAGACTGGGGCTGAGTCATGAGCACAGCATTTCTAGCTGGGGTGTAAGTGCTTAGTTATATCTGAGAGGCACCCCATAGCCACCATTAGAATATGTTTTATTTATTTTAAGAGGTGCTTTGGAATAATAGAATAAGGATCTTCAGCTTGCATTCAACATGAAAAACAAAGCTTGATACAAACATAATACTGTTGTTCATTCAACAAGCATTTATTGAGCATGATAAGCATTGTACTACACAATTTATGTTGAGATCAGTATTCACCACGGGAATTACAAGTATTTTTGTTACAGTAAAACTTAATTGGGATAAAATAGCTTTAAAGGGGAACTAAAACAGAGCTGAGGGAATCAGGCCCCGTGACTTTAGACTGTACTACAAAGCTACAGTAATCAAAACTGCATCGTACTGGCACAAAAACAGAAATATAGATCAATGGAACAGGATAGAAAGCCAGAAATAAACTCATGCACCTATGGTCAATTAATCTACAGCAAAGGTGGCAAGAATTTTCAACGGAGAAAAGACAGTCTCTGCAATAAGTGGTGCTGGGAAAACTGGACAGCTACATGTAAAAGAATGAAACTATAAAATTCTCTAACACCATACACAAAAATAAACTCAAAATGGATTAAAGACCTAAATGTAAGCCTGGTTACTATAAAACTCCTAGAGGAAAACATAGGCAGAACATTCTCCGACACAAATCGCAGCAATATCTTTTTGGATCCACCTCCTAGAGTAATGAAAATAAAAACAAAAATAAACAAATGGGACCTAGTTAAACTTAAAAGCTTTTTCACAGCAAAGCAAACCATAAACAAAACAAAAAGAGAACCCACAGAATGGGAGAAAGTATTTGCAAATGATAAGATCAACAAGGGGTTAATGTCCAAAATATACAAATAGTTCATGCAGCTCAACATCCAAAAAAAAAAAAAAAACCCAATCAAAAAAATGAGATAGGGTTTCCCTGGTGGCGCAGTGGCTGGGGGTCCTCCTGCCGATGCAGGGGACGCAGGTTCGTGCCCTGGTCCGGGGGAATCCCGTGTGCCACAGAGCGGCCAGCCCCGTGAGCCATGGCTGCTGGGCCTGCGTGTCCGGAGCCTGTGCTCCACAGCGGGGGAGGCCGCAGCAGTGAGGGGCCCGCGTATGGCAAAAAAAATGAGACAATCTAAATAGACATTGCTCCAAAGAAGACATACAGATAGCCAACTGGCACATGGAAAGATGTTCAACATCACTAATTATTAGAGAAATGCAAATCAAAACTACGTTGAGGTATCACCTCACACCGGTCAGAATGGCCATCATCAAAAAATCTATAAACAATAAATGCTGGAGAGGGTATAGAGAAAATGGAACCCTCCTACATTGTTGGTGGGAATGTATATTGGTACAACCATTATGGAGAACATTTTGGAGGTTCCTTAAAAACTAAAAACAGAGCTACCATATGACCCAGCAATCCCACTCCTGGGAATATATCTGGAGAAAACCAGAATTTGAAAAGATACATGCACCCCAATGTTTATTGCAGCAGTATTTATGATAGTAGAGACATGGAAGCAACCTAAATGTCCATCGACAGAGAAATGGAAAAAGAAGATGTGGTACATATATACAGTGGAATGTTACTCAGCCATAAAGAAGAATGAAATGATTCCCTTTGCAGCAACATGGATGGACCTAGAGATTACCATATTAAGTAAAGTAAGTCAGATGGAGAAAGACAAATATCATATGATATCATTTATATGTGGAATCTAAAAAAATGATACAAATGAACTTATTTATGAAATAGGAACAGACTCACAGACTTTGAAAACAAACTATGGTTACCAAAGGGGAAGGAGTGGGGAGGGATAATTTAGGAGTTTGGGATTAACATACACACTACTATATATAAAACAGATAATCAACAAGGACCTACTGTATAGCAGAGGGAACTCTACCCAGTACTCTGTAATAACCTATATGGGAAAAGAATCTAAAAAAGAGTCAATATATGTATAAATGATTCACTTTGCTGTACACCTGAAACTAACACAACATTGTAAATCAACTGTAATATAAAAAAATTAAATTTAAAAAGATGAACTAAAAATATCCTGTATATACTTATGACATTTCTTTACTTAATATTTATGAAAGATGTGAAGACAATTGGCATTAGAATTTTTCTAGTGGTTTTATTAATCACTTTATAGCTTTATATTCATGTATTTTAATGGTAGTCATTTTATTTAAAAAGTCACATATTCTTTCTAATTAAACTTTTCCCTCATCTTTTTAATTTTGTTGCCTAAAGGGACACGTTGACCTTTCAGACTTTTATTCTTAACAGAAATGTGGGAAAGGCACTATTTGCAGCTCAGCTGGCCCGTCTTTGCTTCCAGGAATCAAAACTTGCTGTGGCAACAAATCCTTCCCATTTTACTGCACCTGAGACCTGACTGGATTTGTTCTCCACCTGGTTCTGAGACATGACGTCCTGCTGATTTTGATGCAGTTCCGGTTTCTTAAAAGGAGAGCAATCGTGTATTTAATCTCGGTGCTCAGTTGAGCACTTGACTATGGTATGTCCATAGTCAAGCATACTTAAGGATATATTTTGGAGTCTTATATTTGGAAGTTTGAAAAGGCTTATTTAATGTTTTTATGCAACACTAACCATTTATTTAGCCTTTCTGATGTTGCTCCAAATTTGCAATGATTCTGTTTCATTTGTCTGTGTTTGATTTATTATGAAGTAATGCTGGAGATGATAGAAAATACATTTCTTCAGTATTTCATGCAAACTCATTGGTATTTTTATTCTGAAACTACCTCTCTTTAGGGATGAGGAAACTCTGTTTTTAAACATTCTGGTTGAAGTGATTGACCCTTTTAAAAATGAGATCTTAGTCTAGAAAGCAGAGGAAGTTGAGAGAGATTTCAGAATGTGACCAGAGACACTGTATCTATAGTGGCGAGCAAAATTCACTGTTCCTTTTGTCTACATAGAGTGATGGGTGTAGCAGGAGGGATTTAGCTCTGGTCCAGCTCAGAGATTCACTCTTGGTACTCAATAATAGTTAATAATACTTCATGTAAAGATCTTCAAACTTGACAGAAATACGTGTTAAAAAGGAAACCTCATGATACCTCCTCAGCCATCTTTAGGGTTATTCACTACTAAAAACTCAGTGTGTATCAGTATACACCATCTTATTATGCATAGAGTATACATGGCTGCACAGTATTTTATAATGTGTTTGTACCTTCCTTATTAGTTGTTTCATTCATTTATTCCATATTTATTTACTACTTCATATTCAGCACTGAATATATAGCAGGAAACAATCCAATACTCTTTCTGCCTTCGCAGAGTTTCTAATAAGGGGAGATATATAACAAATAATTAATACAATATTTATTATGGACATAAATTTTGTATTCAATTATTCTCTATTACAAGCGATGCTACAATGAATAAAATTATCCATGTCATTTCCACATGTATGTAAATATTTGCAAGATAAATTCCTAGAAGTAGAATTGCTGGATCAAAAAGCACCTCAGGGCTTCCCTGGTGGTGCAGTGGTTGAGAGTCCGCCTGCCGATGCACGGGACACGGGTTCGTGCCCCGGTCCGGGAAGATCCCACATGCCGCGGAGCGGCTGGGCCTGTGAACCATGGCCACTGAGCCTGCGCATCCGGAGCCTGTGCTCCGCAGCGGGAGAGGCCACAACAGTGACAGGCCCGCGTACCGCAAAAAAGAAAAAGCACGTCAAATTCAAAACAGTCCAAATTACCCTCTATAAATGTCCTCTGTAATTTTTTATGTTTACTAACATTCATGAATGTGGTCATTTTCCTACACATTTTCTAATATTGAATGTTATAAAATATTTCATTATTAGCCAATCTTATAGGTGACAAGTGGTATTCCATAAATGCTTTGATTTGACTTGTGACTTTTTTTTTAGTAATGTTCGTAATTTTGTTTATTTTATGAATATACTTTGTCCTATTTTAACGTTGCGTTGTGGCCTTCTTATTGAGATTTAAAGACACTTACAGAATTATACGGCTAGGCGTTCATTTATAGGCTGTGCCTTTCTCTGAGTCTTTCTCTATAATAAGATTTTAAAACATTAAAGTACTTCTGGATCCGGGCAAGATAGAGTAAATGCATTCCTCCCTACTCCTCCTGCTAATTATAACCAAATACCCTAGATGACATACATAAAGCCACTATCAGAAGACTCAAAATCGGAGGGAAAAAAAGACAGATTGGCTAGTGACCTTAGATTCATTGCAATGTCAGTTAAAATCCTAGATATTTTTGAAAGTGACAGGCTGCTTCTGAAATTTACATGGAAATGTAAAGGGCTAAGAATAGCCAAGACTTGAAGGAAAAGACTAAGAAAAGGAAGACTCATTACTCTGTATAGTGTAGTTATACACCTGCAGGTAGGAAGGTAATGTGGTGTGAGTGGAAGGCAGTTGCTCAGACCTAGCTGGAGGAATGTGGGTTCAGGTCTCGGCTGCTCCAAAGGTCCAGATACGGCAGAGCCCACTGCTTATGCTGCAGGAATACACTGGCCAGAACTGGTTTGTAACAAAATATACATTTGAGAGCTAAGATATTTTACAGACAACAAACAAATAACATCTTTGTTAATGCATTTTATACATTTTTTAAATAGTTTATGGCTTTGGAGAGATTCTCTTGATTATAATTTGTTTAGTGACAACTGGTTTCTTGGAAGTATTTTTCCCCCACTGGGATAACAATTTAGTGAGAGCATCTTTCATATTTTTCAATGGTAAATAAATATGAAAGAAAATGCAATACTTTTAAATAATTTTAATATAAGGGTTAATGATAAACACAGATTTTACATGATGTAAATTCATGTGGGTCAGCTGCAAAAGGTGGGAGAAAGTAGTACATTTCAAAGATGACAATACTGTTAGATTTAGTAGCGTATATCCCTGATTTTTCTAGAGCAAAAAGCTGATCAGTAAGTTTACTCACAAGGATGATAAGATCTGGTTATAACATTTACTTATTCCTGAAATTTAAAATGTCCTCTTCTTAGATTGCAGTTTGAGATCTGAAGACTCAATTAGGTAAAGCCAGTGGGTTAGCATTAATGCTTTGTGTTTTTTAGAGCATGGAAATGGATGACTATAAACAGATCTGTAATAATAAACTCTGAAGAAAGAATGACTGGTAATTTCCTATTGGCCCCAGAGGGCGTGAGGAAAACATTATTATTCCCTCAATGCTTCCCCGTAGGCCTAAAACTCGAAATTCTCTTTTCACTATAAGGTGTGGCTTTTATTCAGTGCTGCGTTTCAATGAGGAGGCATCCCTCTGAACTACCCATGGAACGTAATATGCAGATGTTTCTACTGTTTTGTAAATAACATCAATACCAGGTCATTTTCAGAATAGATTTTGATACATGAGGAGAAATGAAAAACAGGAGAGTTGTAAATAATGAGGATAAAGAGGAAGGTAAAAAGGAAGAAAAGTGATGATATGAAGAAAAACCTGGGGAGTTTTTATGATTTGAATATATCAGCCCTGATAAAAGAAAAACAATCTAAATGTTGAACAGCACCATGGAAATCACCAAGATCCTGCCTGATTCCTCGCTGTCAGTTTATGTTGACTCACGAAGCCCTATGCTTCAAGTTACCATCCAACTACGCAAATACTTGAGTAACTAGTTACCCCATAAGGCTGTTTATCACTATTCTGTCCCCTGTTCCCACCCTCCTCCAGTTCCCAAAACCCTCCCCACATTTTGTGATAGATTCTATTTTGTCATGGTTCTGTATCATATTTCTCAGCATAAGATTATTCATTATGGAATTTTGATGTATAGGCTCATTTTGTCAAAGATTTATTTTCAGTTTTGCAATTTTTTGGTTTTGTAGTTAGCTGCCCTGGCTTTTATTCCTGCATTCCAACAGGAAACACTTGAGGCTCTTTCAGAGCTGTGCGCTGATCTCACTGAATAGACTAGAACAGTCTCTCTGGTCTCTGGGCTGTACCTGCATCTTCTCCCCTGGGCTCCTTCCCCAGCCGAGGGAGCCCTCTCAGTGCTCAGGGTTGAATACTGAGCACAACCCCAGTTTGTTTCTCATGGTCACTTTCTCTGACTCACTGGAACTGAATTCACCACAATGTATGGAGTTTCCCAGGGTGGCCATATGCTTTATCTACTAAACTAGGCTGCTTTTTAGAAATGAATGAGGGCACTCTCAACTGTTTTTAAACAGCAAGTGTAAAGGTAGACTGTGCCAGGGAAACCACCTACAGAAAAATATCACCAGCACGTGGTTTCAACACCTCACTCTGCACCATTAATCGTTTCCATCTATTTTGTTTTTTCTTTATATTATTTTCCTCCATCTCTATGTGCAGGAATGGAAGCAGTTATATCAAACTTGACCAAACTTGAAGTTAAACTACTTCTTGATTTTACTTTCTAGTTTCAGATTTTGTTTGCTCTCTGTTATTGCACTAAACTCAAATGGGTTTCTCATGCTGCGTGTGCGTTTCCCAGGTCTGCATTTGACAGCTCTTTCTCCAGGGGATCAAGAACTAGAAACCCGGACTTCCCTGGTGGCACAGTGGTTGGGAATCCGCCTGCCAATGCAGGGGACATGGGTTCGATCCCTGGTCCAGGGGGATTCCACATGCCGTGGAGCAACTAAGCCCGTGCGCTGCGCCATGGCTGCTGAGCCTGCGCTCTGGAGCCCACGGGCCACAACTATTTAAGCCGGAGCACCCTAGAGCCCGTGCTCCGCAACGGGAGAGGCCGCTGCAGCGAGAGGCCCGTTCACCGCAACGAAGAGTGGCCCCCGCTCGCAGCAACTGGAGAAGGCCCTCGCGCAGCAACAAAGACCCAACGCAGCCGAAAATAAATAATAAATAAAAATATATATATAAATAAATTTTAAAAAAAGAAAAAAAAAAAGAACTAGAAACCCAAAGCCATTAGGACCTTTAAAGCACTATTTCTACCATTAAAATATACTTTAGGGGCTTCCCTGGTGGCGCAGTGGTTGAGAGTCCGCCTGCCGATACAGGGGACACGGGTTTGTGCCCCGGTCCAGGAAGATCTAAAATGCCGCAGAGCGGCTGGGCCCGTGAACCATGGCCACTAAGCCTGTGCGTATGAGAGAGGCCACAACAGTGAGAGGTCCGTGTACCACAAAAAAAAAAAAAATATATATATATATATATATATATATATATATACTTTAATAGAATTTGCCTAGAGCGGTTATCCTCTTATCCTTACTTTCAAATTTGTTAAAATTTGGCTGTTTCTCTCATGGTGTTTTAAAAATAATTTATATCAGTTTGGAGTTCAAGAACCTGTGTGTAAACCTAGGAAGAATTCTCATTTAAATTCTATCTCTGCTTTTCCCAAAAATAAACAAATGGGACCTAATCAAACTTACAAGTTTCTGTACTACAAAGGAAACCATAAACAAAAAAAGACAACCAACAGAATGGGAGAAAATATTTGCAAATGTTGTGACTGACTAGGACTTAATTTCCAAAATATACAAACAGCTCATGCAACTCAACAACAACAAAACACAACCCAATCAAAAAATGGGCAGAAGACCTGAATAGATATTTCTGCAAAGAAAACATACAGATGGCCAACAGGCACATGAAAAGATGCTCAACATCGCTAATTATTAAAGAAATGCAAATCAAAACTACAATGAGGTATCACCTCACACCAGTTAGAATGGCCATCGTCAAAAAGTCTACAGACAAGAAATTCTGGAGATGTTGTAGAGAAAAGGTAACCCTCCTACACTGTTGGTAGGAGTGTAAGTTGAGTTGATGCAGCCACTATGGAGAACAGTATGGAGGTTCCTCAAAAAACTAAAAATAGAGTTGCCATATGATCCAGCGATCCTATTCCTGGGCATGTATCTGGACGAAAATATAATTTAAAAAGATACATGCACCCCTATGTTTATAGCAGCACTATTCACAATAGCCAAGACATGGAAACAACCTAAATGTCCATCAAAAGACTAATGGATAAAGAAGATGTAGTACAAAAACACAGTGGAATACTATGCAGCCATAAAAAAGAATGAAAAATGCCATTTGCAGCAACATGGATGGACTTAGAGATTATCATACTAAGTAAAGTAAGTCAGAAAGAGAAAAACAAATACCATATGATATCACTTATATGTGGAATCTAAAATATGACACAGATGAACTTATCTATGAAACAGAAACACACTCACAGACATAGAGAACAGACTTGTGGTTGCCAATGGGGAGGTGGGGTGGTGGTGGAATGGATTGAGAGCTTGAGATTAGCAGATGCAAACTATTATATATAGAATGGATAAACAACAAGGTCCTTCTGTATAGCACAGGGAACTATATTCAATACCCTGTGATAAACCATAATGGAAAAGAATATAAAAAAGAATGTATGCATATATATAACTGAATCACTTTGCTGTACAGCAGAAACTAACACAACATTGTAAATAAAATCAAAATTAAAAAAATAAAAATAGAAAAATGTACCTCTGCTTTTCTTTCTTTCTTGATCGCTTCTGTGATTGTGTGATCTTTTTCACATTTATGCAACTGCTTGTACATTATCATGGAATTATTTCCATATCTCTCTATATATCTACATGTAACTGTGTATCCATGTTCCTCTATATCTCTCTTATCTTTGAGAACACATTATCTGCCCACTTTATTGTAAGATTTTCAAGGGCAATAACTATATATATATATATACTCATAATTACTCCACAGAGCCTTTGAATTTAAGTGATTTTAAGGATTTATTAAAGGGAAACAAATTGAATTGTTTACAATCATTTTAAATCCATGAATACTTCTTAGATAAGCATCATGAAAACCTGTT
Source organism: Grampus griseus (assembly GCF_964374135.1). Classification (NCBI taxonomy): domain Eukaryota; kingdom Metazoa; phylum Chordata; class Mammalia; order Artiodactyla; family Delphinidae; genus Grampus; species Grampus griseus. Next base: position 114,642,988 of record NC_139000.1, read on the forward strand.
AATCCTAATTTGGAAAATCACCTCAAAAAATATTAACTTGAGAACCTCAGGATGTTTATGAAATTTTAAGTGATGACTACGTTATGACTGAACTAACTTTTCTTTTTAACCCCATATCTCCTGTAACTGACAGAAGCATTAACGCTTAAATATTGGCAGTGGATTAACAACTTACATATCAGTTAAATCAGGTTAAGGTTATTTCTTCTTATTTTAGTTAATCCAGCCTGTCCCATAGATAGGACACAAGTCAGGGATCTTTACGTATTTTTGTATCTATTTGTATCTTTCACTCATAAAAATTAACAGAGAGGCAGAAAGTTGCGTGATGTTTTGAAAGGTTCTTAATTCTCATCAATTGAGAATTTCTAGCAAATTATTCATTTCAGATAAAACTGAAAGGTGATATTATGAAAAAAAAGGAACAGAAGAAACTCTGATGCAAACATTGTTATTTTGTCAATCTCAGGGAGAGAGTACTAAATATTTAATGGCATTATAATGATGATAACCTTGGAATTAGATTTCTCCAGCAGTGTTAACATTCAGGGATGCTATTTAATACATTTTTAAAATGTCATGTAGGTGGTATTTACATAGATAGGTAGTAGTTAGATACGCATGCACATAACTAATATTTGCTTTGCTTTGGCAAAATGTATCACTGTTAAGTCTAAGACAGGCACAGAACAATAGATTAAAACATTTGTCCAGCCAATGAAAGAGGAAATTAGCTAGTTGCCATGGGATTTTTAATTGGAAAATTGCTGACTAGATCCAGTCTTGCTAGTATTTTAAATTACTGTTTTCCTTTATCAAATAATTTCAGTAATTTGAGGACATGAGAAAGAAGCAGCAGATCTTTCTGTCTTCCACAGTTGGTGACTGCATAAAAAGGATAGTCAGATAATCCACATCTAAGCCAAAGTAAGACTCTTTGTCCTCAGAACAACAAGCAGTATCTTGTAACTCTGTTCCTTTGGGCACATGGAGCTTTACAACTTCCTATAAACCCAATTTCAGTGCTATTCCTTCAGTTAAGTCTCATGCCTCTGAATAAGCTAGTAGTCATGATATCAGGGAGCATGGGTAAGCATTTTTCATCTAGAGAATTAGGGTAAATGCCCACAGAATTTCATGTAGAAAAAAAAATCCCTCAGTCCAAAGCACAAGCTCTTGCCTGTTTAATATACTGCAATATATCTCCTCTTGGTAATAAACCCCTTAGTGTTGCAAGCTATTGTTCTTATCAAAACTCTAATAAAACTTCAAACAAACCAACTGACAGGAGAAATTTTGACTAGAAAAGGAATCTATTTTCCCTGCGAGAAGGAAGCTCCAGATAACAATAATTGATGTAGAAATGTGTCCATTCCAGGCTGTGTGACCACAGCTAATTGCATTTTCCTTTCTCTTTCACATGCATTTATATGCATGTAATCATGTAACAATTATTTTATTTAGTTAATTTTTTAAACTAAATTTTATAGAGAGAATAAAAGCTGATGCACAGGGCTTCCCTGGTGGCACAGTGGTTGAGAGTCCACCTGCCAATGCAGGGGACACGGCTTCGTGCCCCGGTCTGGGAAGATCCCACATGCCGAGGAGCAGCTGGGCCCGTGAGCCATGGCCGCTGAACCTGCGCGTCCGGAGCCTGTGCTCCGCAACAGGAGAGGCCACAACAGTGAGAAGCCCGCGTACTGGGAAAAAAAAAAAAAAAAAAAAAGCTGATGCACACATTGAGTTCTCAGAAGCTAGAACTGGAGATTCAGCCTATTAAAATGATCCTATCGGGGCTTCCCTGGTGGCGCAGTGGTTGAGAGTCCGCCTGCCGATGCAGGGGACACGGGTTCGTGCCCCGGTCCGGGAGGATCCCACATGCCGCGGAGCGGCTGGGCCCGTGAGCCATGGCCGCTGAGCCTGCGCGTCCGGAGCCTGTGCTTCGCAACGGGGGAGGCCACAGCAGTGAGAGGCCCGCGTACCGCAAAAAAAAAAAAAAAAAAAAAAAAAAAAAAAAAAAAAAAAAAAAGATCCTATCACCAAACTGCAGCAAAGTCCTTCATACTCCAGCCTTGCCAGCTCTTCACTGACTGCACACATTTTTAGTAACGCAAGACCTAAAATAAAACAGAAGCTGGGAACATACTGTTTGCTTTGATTTGAAGGATTTATTATCAAAACAGCATTTTAAATATGTAACAAGGAATGGTGAAGCCCTCTAGCTCTTCTGGGCTGTAACTGTCAATTTCTGCTGGTTAGTTTTATGTTTAGCGCTGTTTGCAAAGGCTGTTTCAGAATGGATATATTTATCTGTTGGAGAGAAAGAATTCTCTGAGTGGTGTCAGACAGAATCCAGGGCACTCTCTTACTGACACCATTAAAGACAAAACAAAACTCGAGCAAGCACTCCTGGATGGTAACTTATTCTTGGCCTGCCGTTCCACCAGACCTGCTTTTACATGGAAGTTGCTGAAGATGAGTGTGTGTGATTTGATCTGCCTCTCAAATCCAGGACACCTGAACACTTGCTCGAGATTCCCAAGGAAAACAGAGATCAAGAGAGGACCAAGCAGACTTCATTACCAACTCCTTCATGATGGTCTCCGGCCGGGCGGACGTGACAACATGGAGAACACGCCTACATCAGCTGGCGCCTAGAGCCCAGGACCCCAGCAGGCCCACTTTCCCCACACCCACAGGCCACCTAACCAGGAGATTCAGACCTTTAGTGCCTACTGTGGTTCTCAGCACAGAATGGTTGAGAGAGTACCACCCTCATTACAATGAAATGTCTGGAGCAAAGAGCCAGGAGGGAGGAAACCGTGCCTGTCTGATCATCTGCTAGGGCTCATCCCTGGAAAATGTGAGAGTCAGTGGTCTTAATTCTGCATCACACAAACACACACACACACACACACAACGTTTTTCATGGGAGTAGAGTGAGGGGAGGTGGCTTGGTCCGTTCCGGCCGCTATAACAAAAGACCACAGCCTGGGTGTCTTACAAACAGCAGACAGTTCTGGAGGCTGGACGCCCAAGTGTGGTCAGGGACAGAGTTGTGTCCAATGTGGACCTCACAGGGAGGAAGCAGGGAGGGAGCTCTGTGGGTCCCTTCTGTAAAAGTACCAACCCCATTCCTGAGGGCTCCACGCTTGCGACTAAGCATCTCCCCAGGGCCCAACTTCCTAAGACCATCACATAGGCATTAGGATTTCAACACAGGAATTTGGGGGAGACACAAACACAGCAAGCGCAGAAGTGAAAACCCTTGGGCCATACTTTTGAGTTATTGTTCTTTTTCTATCTTTCTACGTAACAAGATAAATTTAAAAGCCAGATGTGGTCAACCAGGATTATTATTCTTTAGAAAATTAAAATTAATACAAATGTTGTACCAGCTTTGCATACTTGAGATAAACCACCCTTGATTGTGGTGCATAATTTTTTTTGTATGTTGTTGGGTTTCATTTGCTAATATTTTCACGAAGATTTTTGAATTTATATTCATGAGAGATATTGGTCTGTAGTTTTCTTTTCCTGTAATAACTTTGTACGATTTTGTTATTAGGGCAAAGCTGGCCTCAAATAAGTTATGAAGTATTCCCTCTGCTTCTATCGTCTAAAAGATATTGTAGATCACTGCAAGATCCTTTTTGACCCACCTCCTAGAGAAATGAAAATAAAAACAAAAATAAACAAGTGGAACCTAATTAAACTTAAAAGCTTTTGCACAACAAAGGAAACCATAAACAAAACGAAAAGACAACCCACAGAATGGGAGAAAATATTTGCAAATGAATTGACCGATAAGGGTCTAATCTCCAAAATATACAAACAGCTCATGCAGCTCAATATCAAAAAAAACAAATGACCCAATCAAAAATGGGCAGATCTAAATAGACATTTCTCCAAAGAAGACATACAGATGGCCAAAAAGCACATGAAAAGATGCTCAACATCACTAATTATTAGAGAAATGCATATCAAAACTACAATGAGGTATCACCTCACACAGGTCAGAAAGGCCATCATCAAAAAAATCTACAAACAGTAACTGCTGGAGAGGGTAAAGAGAAAAGGGAACCCTTCTACACTGTTGGTGGGAATGTAAATTGGTAAGAACCACTATGCAAAAACAGTATGGAGGTTCCTTAAAAAACTAACAAGAGAGCTACTATATGATTCAGCAATCCCACTCCTGGGCGTATGCTTGTAGAAAACCATACTTGAAGAGATGCATTCACCCCAATGTTCATTGCAGCACCAGTTACAATAGAGAAGACCTGGAAGCAACCTAAATGTCCATCGACAGATGAATGGATAAAGAAGATGTGGGGTGTGTGTGTGTGTGTGTATATACAATGGAATATTATTCAGCCATAAAAGAGAACGAAACAATGCCATTTGCAGCAACATGGATGGACCTAGAGATTGTCATACTGAGTGAAGTAAGTCAGACAGAGAAGGACAAATGTTATATGATACCGGTTATATATGGAATCTTAAAAAAATGGTACAAATGAACTTATTTACAAAACAGAAATAGAGTGACAGATGTAAAAAACAAACTTATGGTTACCAAGGGGGAAAGGGTGAGAAGGATAAATTGGGAGATTGGGATTGACATATACACACCAGTATATATAAAATAGATAACTAATAAGGACCTACTGTATAGCACAGAGAACTCTGCTCAATACTCTGTAATGACCTATATGGGAAAATAATCTAAAAAAGAGTGGATATATTTGTATGTATAATTAATTCACTTTGCTGTACAGCAGAAACTAACACAACATTGTAAATCAGCTATACTCCAATTTTAAAAATATATTGTAGAGAATTGGTGTAATTTCTACCTTAAATGTTTGGTAGAATTCACCAGTGAACCCATCTGGGTCTGGTGCTTTCTGTTTTGGAATGTTATTAATTATTGATTCAATTTCTGTAATGGATACAGGCTTATTCAGATTGTGTATTTCTTCTTGTGTGAGTTTTGTAAACTGTATCTTTGAAGGAATTGGTCCATATCATCTAGGTTATCAAATGTGTGGGCATAGAGTTGTTCATAGTATTCCTTTAATACTTCTAATGTCCATAGGGTTTGTGGTGATGTCTCCTCTTTTATTTCTGATACCAGTCATTTGTGCCATCTCTCTTTTTTTTCTCAGTCAACCTGGCTAGAGGCTCATCTTTTCAAAAAACCAGTTTTGGTTTCATTGGTTTTTCTTTGTTGATTTCTTGCTTTCAATTTCATTGATTTCTGCCCTAATTCTTATTATTTCTTTTCATTTGATTTCTTGGAATTAATTTATTCTTCTATTTCTTGTTTCCTAAGGTATAAACTTAGATTATTGATTTTAGATCTTTGTTCATAAATGCATCAAATGTTATTACTTTCCTTCTAAGAACTGCTTTTGCTGCATACCACAAATTTTGATAAGCTGTTTTCATTTTCATTTAGTTCAAAATATATTTTTAATTTCTCTTGAGATTTTCTCCTTGACTCATGTGTTCTTTAAAAGAGTGTTGCTTGGGCGCATTGGTTGAGAGTCCGCCTGCCGATGCAGGGGACACGGGTTCGTGCCCCAGTCCGGAAAGATCCCACATGCCGCGGAGCGGCTGGGCCCGTGAGCCATGACTGCTGAGCCTGCGCGTCCGGAGCCTGTGCTCTGTAACTGGAGAGGCCACAACAGTGAAAGGCCCGCGTAACGCAAGCAAAACAAAACAAAACAAAAGAGTGTTGTTTAATCTCCACACATTTTAGGATTTCCCAGCTATCTTTCTAATTTCAAGTTTAATTCCATGGTAGTCTGAGAGCAGACGTTATATGATTTCTATTTTTTTTTAATTTGTTAACATGTGTTTGTGGCTTAGCATGTGGTATATCTTGGGCTTCCCTGGTGGCACAGTGGTTGGGAGCTCACATGGAGCATTCACCAAGATATACCACATTCTTCTTCTTCTTTTTTTTTTTTTTTTGCGGTATGTTGCTTTTTTGCAGTATGTGGAAGGAGGGAGGTTTCAGATCTCCCCTGGGGAGCTCCTGAGGTTGTAAACCAACGTGTATGAATACTGGTTTATTTTCCATTATTCATCCATCCTCCAGATGATGCCCAGGTGGTTGTGCTGGGTTCTGGTTATTAAAGGTAGTGCTGCCGTGAACGGTCAAGGACAAAACTAAGGCCAGACATAACGAACAAAGTTGTTTATACCTAAATACGTCACTTCTGTTTCAGCGGGATTCAAAGATGTTAGGAAGGATGGCACATTTTATAGAGGATAAGGGGGAACACTGAGAGCATGTCTGGTTGGCAAGTGTTCTATTCAGCTGGGATTTTTGGAAATGGGGAGACTTCCAATCTGGTCTTCAGGTGCATTTGGCCATCCTTGGTTCACTGCAAAGGGACATTTCAAAAGAAGGGAGAGTGTTCAGTGCTTGGGGCAGAGGGTTTTCCGTAGCTGGGCCAACTCCCGGAACAAGTGGGGAGCCACAGGGGTGCTCTTCTGAAGTCACACTGTCATTTTGGTCCTTACGGGGTGGGGTCGGGGGTGGCTGGCTGCCATGGAAGGCACTTTCTCAGAACATTCTTTTATGGGCAGAGGAGGAATGAACAAAACACTCACTTACAGGATTCTAGTCTAAGTAATGAGGGTACAAACCAAACCAAACAAACCACAGGCAGTGAGCAAGGTACCTGACTTTTACGCTAACCAGCCACAAACAAAATCTCAGGTGGGTCCTAACACCTCAGTCTGCTTGTACAACACCACAGGAGGCCCTTCCTTTCCCAACCTTTCCTTCTTACTGCTGAAGAGGGTATTTCTCTTGGGGGAGCTCTGGTCTGGAAAATTGTGCCAACTGGGTACAACCCAGAAGTCCTAACTTCTCTTGTCAAACAACAATTAACACACCGATTCCAGATAAAGGAAAGAAACTTTCTACTAAAGAGAATGAAACTCGCAAAGGCAAAATTCAATTTACACCAGCTAAGAAAGCACGACTTTGAAGGCTGCACAGAACACTTGGCAGTGTCTCTGGGGCAGGCAGGCTTCTTTCACTCAGGAAAAATAGGTGTATAGTATTTTACGTTTGTTTAACTAAAAGTCACATTAAATCCCACCTGGACGGCTTTTGCTTCCCAAAATGAATGGATTGCTCTACTTCTAGAAGAATTAAAAAATATAAAACTCCTAACAGATATAAAATGTCATTTTATAAATTAAGAAAAAACAAAACCCAACACCTACTGCCCCCTTTGCCATCATGTATCCTTCACATATTTAAAACTTCATTCTTTGTTACCCAGACAAGTAAATGGAAAAAAAAGCATAATTTCTCCTGGAAAACTTTAAAAATCACAGCAATCATTTATAAAACTAATGCTAATAGAATTAGAGCATCTGCTGTTTACCAGACATTTCCCCAAGATCATTACATTTTTAAACTTATTTTATTCCCCCAAACTATATTTTCTTGAACTATCTTGTATCTCCCTGTTATCATAATGTTTTTCCCGGTCCCCATTTATCTCAATGAGAAAATTCCACTTGACCCCAAGATACAGCTGTTATTGATAAATAACCATGTATAACTTTTCCCAAGCAAAAAAATCCAGGCATCTTTTGTTCTTACTCTCATAAATTAAAAGACTGCCTTGTTAAAATTTGTTAAGACTGTACCTTGGTCTCCATTGTCAGAATTTCCGCTGCTTCTGCTCAAAATGTCTCCAACTATTGCCAGAGCTGCTCCGGGTCTTTGCTCAAAGCATGCCCACCGCCACCTTTAGCAGGAGTGAAGATAAATCTTTAAATTAAAGGGTCCAGAGATAAGAAAGGAAGCTACAAACAAACCAAAAACCCCAGGTAAACCAGCTGGGACCAAGATGGCAATGAATCTAACATCCAGCAGAACCTGAATCTCATTATACGTTGATTTTTACTACATTGGCTACCAGATGACACACCTGCCGGCGGCATTAAGGCCCAAAATAGGATGAAAAGGAGGTGGCGCCCCAGGCCCTTGAAAAAGACCCGCCCCTTCCCCCGAAGGCCTCTTCATCCCATCACTAACCTCTCTCCTCCTCCCTTTGACTTTACTCTTTAAAACTAAGTCATTTCGGCTTCCCTGGTGGGGCAGTGGTTGAGAGTCCTCTTGCCGATGCAGGGGACACGGGTTCGTGCCCCGGTTTGGGAAAGTCCCACATGCCGAGGAGCGGCTGGGCCCGTGAGCCATGGCCGCTGAGCCTGCGCGTCCGCAACGGGAGAGGCCACAACGATGAGAGGCCTGCGTACCGCAAAAAAAAAAAAAAAAAAAAATTAAACCACTCTCTCCAGGTGGGTGAGAAGTTTATCTGTAAATTAAGCTCCCACTTCTCCGTTCTTTGGCCACTGAATGAAGCCTGTGCTGTGTCGATGTAAGCTTCGGTTTTGTTATTTGCCTCCTAACTGAATGGAGACAGAACCCTCCACCGCCCAGGCAGAGTCCTCAGCCAGGCTAGGGCCCAAGCAGGGTCCCTACGACTTAATTTGGTAACAAAACCTTCCCCCCAATTCTCCAAGAAACCCTGTAAAATCACTTCCCTGTTTAGAGGCACTTTTTCAGAGGCTATCTTCTTGCTTTGTGGCATAATAAAGAGAAATGTTTCATTCCTTCGGATTACTTTATTGTAACAATCCTCAGAGCAATCATATTATTTGCCACTTCTTATTTGGGGAATCTGACTCAGGGTCATTCAGTTGGAAAATAGCTAAACCAAGATTCCAGCCCAGAGGACCTCCCACATCCCACACACACACACACACACAACGCCCCCATCTCTGTTCTAAACACACAAACTCTTGACCACATTACTATGCAGCATTATTTCAAGTTTTTCACTTTCAAAGTGATGACTTAGGGGAATTATAAGGACTTTTATATTGCTTCCTTCCTTGACCTTTTCATTGAAAACAATTTTTTCCCATTCAACAGTTACATGGGGGCTTCCCTTGTGGCGCAGTGGTTGAGAGTCTGCCTGCCGATGCAGGGGACATGGGTTCGTGCCCCGGTGCAGGAGGATCCCACATGCCGCCGAGCGGCTGGACCCGTGAGCCATGGCCGCTGAGCCTGCGCGTCCAGAGCCTGTGGCCCGCAACGGGAGAGGCTACAGCAGTGAGAGGCCCGCGTACCGCAAAAAGAATAATAAATAAATAAAATAATAATAATAAAATCCTGCTCCCCAAATGAATTTCTGTTGCCTTAAATTAATTATATATACATAAAGAGTAACATATTTCAATGACTTTGCACTGTTTTCATATTCAAAGAGTGGTTGTTTTCATATTCAAAGATTGGTTATAAAATCTTTCTTTGAAAAGACATATTTTTTGATCACTATGTTCCAATTCGCTTGTCAAGTACGTTAAGTTCCTGTAATGTCCTTTGCGATATGATTCAAGAAACCCTGAAGATTTTCAGTGTCCTTACTTCTTCTAGTATTATTTACCACCGGACTAATCATTACATCACTGTAAATTAATTTTGTGTTCCTCCTCAAAAGGTGGTTCTAATCTTGTAATTTTGATTTTGCTTCAGGAGATTTCATCCGAAAATGTGTGCACTGAACCTAATGAAATAGATGCTACCAGGAGTTGTCACAACTAAAGGGACCGTAAAACTGTGAAGTGTTAAGACTCAGATCTACACCTCACAACTGAAGAGATTTAAAGATACTGTGAAGTCATGAAAAACTAGAGATCTCAGGCCGGGACCGTAAGAAGTTCTCAGTCAGTTTTTCAGGGGCCATAAACCTTATCCAAGAATCCTGACCAAGATGATAACTCACATAGGGGACAATTTCTCTATAAGACCCAGAAAACAAGCTCCAAATATCAGAGGCAGGCTGTCCTCTCTCAATCTACTCACCTTTTTTCTTTCCTTTCATCCACGCTTTCTTCTCCACTTACTTAAGGACCTAGATTATTAACAGATACTCAAACCTCTTATCTACAATGTGTATACGTTCCCTATATTTAATTTTGCTTCTGATACTTCTAGTCACTCCTTTGTGTGTGTCTTTTGATTAAGATGCACATCCAATATAATTATTGTTTATATTCCTTTGGATGACAACCAGCTTCCTGTGATGCTAGTTCGTTGCAATAAGAAAGATGATTTTCTGTGTCATTGGAATCAAGCGCTAAGCGCTTTTTAAGTGACATGTAAAACAATGGATCAAGTGGCCAGAAAAATAAAATTCTCATCAAACCTGGACATGAAGGTGTCTGCCTGAAAAATGACAACACTTGGCAACTTTGTAGGCAATTTGTCACAGAAGTAGAGCTTGGGCACCCTTGCCTCTTGCCTAACATAGGACTACAAACCGTGACTCATGTCTTTCTTAGTGTTATTCCACGTTGCTTTGCTCAGATATGTCATCGCCAAAGTCCAAAATACTGGTAGTACTCGCTTTGGCAGCACATATACTAAAACTGGAATGATACAGAGAAGATTAGCATGGCCCCTGTGCAAGACTGACATGCAAATTGGTGAAGTGTTCCATATTTTTACGAAGCGAGAGAGTGGCATGGACTTATATACACTACCAAATGTAAAATAGGTAGCTAGTGGGAAGCAGCCGCATAGCACAGGGAGATCAGCTCCGTGCTTTGTGACCACCTAGAGGGGTGGGATAGGGAGGGTGGGAGGGTGATGCAAGAGGGAAGGGATATGGGGATATATGTATACGTATAGCTGATTCACTTTGTTATACAGCAGAAACTAACACAGCACTGTAAAGCAATTATACTCCAATAAAGATGTTTAAAAATATTTTTTAAAAAATTTAAAATCCCAAAATACTGCTAAATGGACTTTGTCCCTTCAGGTGATCCAACAAACGATCTTCAAACAAAAAGAAAAAAAAATCTGACACTAATAGATTCTGGAAAACTACCAGCAGAGCCTTATCATATAACTACAACTCACCCAAAAGCAGTGAAGATTGAAATTGCTTCTGTTCACAGACAATGGGGTTGTAATCCCCATCCTGGGCTGACAAGTATGTCAAGGGGGTGGGGGACTGAGACCTTAAACCCATGGGGTTTTGGTTTTCCTCATGATTAAAAATATATATCCCCAGGATACTTTCCTGTCACTGTGTGAAGACTGAGAAAAATGAAAGACGTTAGAGCCTGGCTCTGGGAAATACTTGAGCCCTGAAGATAAGCTATAAATCAACTAAAATACCTGAATTATCAAGACTGTTGAGTAAACTTGGCTCAAAACTTGGTCTCATATGTGCGTTAGTGTAAAGCTATTGTGTGTCACACACTGCCCGGTCCCAAGGAGTTCCCGACCTCCAAAAGCTTGTCTGAAAATCTGTCACCCAGACAGACCCTAAAAACCCATCACTCTGCTTTTCCTGTTTGGGGCTAAGATTCTGCCAAGGTATGTTTCTTTCTTATTTCAGCAGATCCAACAAAGTGAGCTTTGCCTGCTCGGCAGGTTTTGGATGGTGTTTTGCGAAGGTGAAAGTTGACAAAAGCTATAAACGCAAAAATCAATAATTTATCTGTACGATGGCAAGACTTGACTAGAAACAGAATTGGGAAACAATCTTTCCACAATAGATAAGAGTAATAATAAAATGCTCAGAAACAATGTCCACAAGAAAGGCACAGGACCTCTGTAAATAAAGCAATCAAGTCATATTGAAAGAAGTAATAGAAAATGTCAACAAAATGGAAAAGTGTGAGAAGAATAAAAATATCCATTTCTCCCAAATTATCATAGAATTCATACAATCTTAAAGGATCACAATAGTTTTTTAAAAAAAATTCTAGCTGGAAGTTAGTATGGAAAATATAGAAAAGAAAGACTGCAAGGTATTTTTGTCCTACTGGATATTAGCATACACTCCACATGCATTTACACAGGGGCTAATCAGTGTCATCTTGTGTGTATCAAGTTACACTCACCTGGATCTGCAGTGGATGAATCAGTGTTGCCGTTAGTTCCTGGTCACATTCATAATGCATAGAACAAGGACTGCTCACTGCCATTCCTCTTTCTGACCCAATTTTCTAGTTTACTTATTTGAGCATGAGGTAAATGACAGTATATTTGGGACTAGCAAGTGCCTTCAATAGGTAAGATAGAAATGTCTTGGAAGCAATAGGAAAGTATTTTATTGTGAGCTAAGCTTCACACTTTCTGTCAGTTATTCAAAATCCACTGATCTGAAAGTAATAGAAATTGGATTACTATTGAAAATTGAGAAAATAATATAGTATTCCAAAAGCAGTATATAGCTTTTAGTTATTTGTCTTTTTTGACAAAGGGAAACAGAAATTTCCCCTCAAGAGTTTATCATGCTGCACTGTAATTTTTCTTTTTTTTTGCGGTACGCAGGCCCCTCACTGCTGTGGGCCCCTCCCGCTGCGGAGCACAGGCTCCGGACACGCAGGCCCAGTGGCCATGGCCCACGGGCCCAGCCGCTCCGCGGCATGTGGGATCCTCCCAGACCGGGGCACGAACCCGCGTCCCCTGCATCGGCAGGCAGACCCTCAACCACTGCGCCACCAGGGAAGCCCTGCACTGTAATTTTATTAGGCAAGTGGTCAGCCGTAATACACAGCTGTAGAATATATTTGACAAAATCAAAATACACTGCACTGCTTTGTCAATTTTCTTCCTATGGACAGATAATTTATTATTGTTTATTCAAGTGATGAATTGCATCAAAAAGTTACAGAAGTGAAAACACGTATCTGTAACTTTCTTATTTTTCCTTTCCTATCTTAGCTTACTGATTATTCATATGCTCTTTTTCTTCCTATTATGCCCATATTTAAACGAATCTGCTCTAAATTAATATTACGATCCTCTTATGAAATTTTAAAATTTAAGCCTATCTATGATGCTTCCGATTCATCAGCGTTATATCGCTTCCATAGACATAGAACAGTGAGTAGTTACAACTACCAACTCCTTTTTGCACAGTGGATGTTGTTCCCATGGCAACGGTGGACAACAGTGAACAGCAGCACACCAGGAAGCTCCCTGCACTTTAATAAACAACTCTCTTTCCTCTATCACTGTATTCATAGCCTGCACAGAATTTAAAAATCAACAGGATGCTAACATCTGCAGTGCCCATATAACAGCATAAGAAAACGCCATTCTATTCTTCCTCAATTTTGTATATATCGTTCAGGAGCGTGTTTTTCAGTAATGTAGATGACTTATCACTCTACAATTCCACGATTTGCTGAAATAGAGGCGTGGTGAACTCTGTACCAGCAATAGAAACTCAGCAAATGTCCCACTATTTTATGTTTAGCTTTTGTGACTATGTGTATGTGGATACGGATCCCTTTTTCCCAGATTCACATGGATAGAGTTGAGGGTCCGACTTCATCAGCTTTTAGACTCATTTTTGAGGAGAGTTCTATCTTGGTTGAAAATGGAACCACATTACCTAAGGCAAGCGCTCGGTGTCATTGTACCTGATCAACCATCAAAGTCATTTAGCTTGTATTTATGAAAGCAGGCAGTTATGAATTAAAATAGGATGAAATACTCATTTGGATAATTCAAAATATGAACTTATTAAACATTTTATAGAGAAAAAATCAAAATGAGAGTATCATTCTCCCTCAGTCTTCAGCATTTTTTAAATTTGGTTATTTTATATTGGAGTGTAGTTGATTTACAATATTAGTTTCAGATGTACAGCAAAGTGGTTCAGTTATACATACACATGCACCCACTCTTTTTCAGATTCTTTCTCCATTTAGGTCATTACAGAATATCATCACACTTCTCTCTATCCCTCACATCTCCTCCAGTCTTTGCTTACCAGGCTTTTTTGTCTTTTACTTCTAATTTTGGCCAACAATTTGTTTTATTTTCACTGGAATGATGACATTGTGCTTTGATATAGTAGGTCTCGATCCTTGGTTCTCGAAAACAAATTAACAAGCCTAGTATGACTGTGTACCTGTTTGTTCTTTCACTCCTGGCTGTCTAAACTGCCTGACACATATTTCTTTGAAATGGGATAAATCTGTGATTGCCCTCTTTCTTGCTTTAAATAAGGCGGAAGTTGCACAGTTCACAGAGATTTTCTTTTTTTTAAACAACTTTATTAAGATAATTCATCTATCAATCAAGTCATCCATTTAAAATATACAATTTGTTGTTAGTATATTCACAGATATGTACAACCATCACCACCCTGGGGTTGCCAGGACAAACAATGTGTGTTCCCTTTGGACCAAGTATAAGCCATGCATCAAAGAGAGCTGGTATCTTACAACCTGTTGAAGGAGGCTGCCTGGGTGGGCAAATACACATGATCAAAGAGAAGATGGAATGCTTCGGTCCTCAGCAATGGAGGAGAGATTTTCTCAAAGAATTCCTGAAGACATCCTGGAGAGAAAGAGGCTGGTTGAAATTCTATCAATCCCAGGGAATTCCAAGGTAAAAATTCTGCAAACTTGCTAGTCAAAAAGGTAAATTTCCACTCACCTCACTATTTTCCCTCGAAGTCTCAATCCTGGCATGGTCAGAAACTAAGGTTAAATGGATCAAGTGGGCAATGGTAGCAGAAGGTGGATGAGAAAAAAGAAAACAATTAAACTTCCTCAACATAGACCCCCTGCCTATAGGAGGATTGAATTTGATAAGAGGAAAAGGAGCATAATTTGGAAGAATGAAGATGGAAACCATCCTTTCCAAGGGACCCGATCAGAACTAATAAAGAGCTCTGATTTTAAGCTTGACCCCTGAATTGCAGATACCGTTAACTATACGTAGTAGCTCTGACCAGGGAATAGGATGCATATAAAAACACATGTAGACAAGATTACAAATTATGAGGCTATTACAAGCGACTTTATGCCAGCATAATTACCATTCATTTCAGATGACAAGATTTTTGCCTAAGAAAATAGACATTCAATAAAAGTTTTTGTTTAACTGTTAAATAAATGGATAAACTTTAGTGAGGTAGTCGCATATCAAAGAAATATGTCAATTAAATTAAAATATACTTAATAACTATAGCTATTTTAAAAATATTAAATAAGCCACCATTTAAAACACTCCTACAAATATATCTAGATTTAAACCTAATGAGAAGTCCTAAGCAAAATGTGTATGAATAAAACCACAGAATTCATCTTTAGATGAAAGAGAAAAGCTGAGTAGAATGAAGATTTAAGGAGCATGTTCCTAACGGGAAAAGCAAAATAATACAGTGTTTGTTCTTTCACTCTCCAAGTGGCTAACTGACTTAGAAAAGCAATTATAATCAATATTGTAAAAGGATTCTTCTACTCGACAAAATTATTCCACTTAATTTGGGATTAGAGTGCGTAACAAAGTCAATAAAATATTTTAAATTTGCCTAATTTGATACCTTAAAGTTAAAACCGAAAATTATAAATGTATAATAAATAAAACAGGATTGTTTCAACATGAATAAACATAGTGTGACAAAGTAGAAAATTCAGAAATACAGAAAGTCATAAACATTTAGTATATGATGAAAAAATATAACATTTCATTGAATTATTTAGTAAATTCTTATGGGGTAACTTGTTAAATAGCACATTCAGAAAAATAGCAGAGTGGATAAAAAACTAAAATAAAGATAGAACTTAACATCTTACAAAGTGATAATCTAAGTTCTGGAAGAAAAAAAATATGACAGAAAATAAATACAGGTACACATTTATTTGATTTAGGGTATGGAAGGACTCTTTACCATAAAAACTATGAAAGAAATAATGAAGAAAAACTAGGCAAAATTGAAAACACAAATGACCTCAGGACATGGATATGCATTTGTCAGAATAAAAATGTGCAACAGAAAGGAAGCTAAGCCTCATTGGTGGTATAAGTGCTGTGTATCAAATGAGCAATGTTGGTTGTTACAACAAACACAGAAATCTCAGAGTCTTAACAGGATGAAAAACATGTTTTTATAACACTTTACAGTCTGTGTCCTATAGTTTTCTAGGACTGCCATAACCAAGTTCCACAGACTGGGTGGCTTAAACAACAAAGGTGTATTTTCTCACAGTTCTGAAGGCTAACAGTCCAAGATGAAGGTGTTGGCAGGGTTGGTTTCTTCTGAGGCCTCTCCCTGAGTCTTCCCTCTGTATGTGTCTGTGACTTAATTGCCTCTTTTCTTATTCATTTTTTTGGTAGCAGTAATTATTTTGTTTTTTAGTTGAAATATAGTTGACATACAATATTTTGTTAGTTTCAGCGTACTACATAGTGATTTAACATTTACATACAATATGAAATGATCCCCATGATAAGGTTAGTAACCATCTCTTCCCATGGACATTTTAACAATATTAATTCTTCTGGTCCATGAACCTGGAATATCTTTCCATTTGTTTGTGTTCTGCCTAATTTCTTTAAACAATGTCTTATAATTTTCTGAATACAGGTCTTTCACTTCCTTGGTTGCACTTATCCCTAGGTATTTTATTCTTTTTGATGAAAATGTAGCTGGGATTTTTTAAAAAAATTTTCTTTTTGATCTTTTGTTATTAGTGTACAGAAATGCAACAGATTTCTGTATATTAATTCTGTATCCTTTGACTTTACTAAATTGATTTTGGGATCTTATTGTTTTCTGGTGGCGTCTTTAGGATTTTCAAAATGAGGTATCATATCGTATGCAAATAGTGACAGTTTTACTTCATTCTTTCCAATTTGTATTCCTTTTATTTCTTCTTCTTTTCTGATTTCTGTGGCTAAGACTTCCAGTGCTACGTTGAATAAAAGTGGTGACAATGAGCATCTTTGTCTTGTTACTGAGCTTAGAGAAAATGCTTTTCGGTTTCCCTGTTGAGTACAATGTTTGTCATAAGTAGGCTCTAATATATTGAGGTATGTTCTGTCTATACCCATTTTTGAGAGTTTTTATCATAAATGGATGTTGAATTTTGTCAAAAGTTTTTCTGCATCTATTGAGAAGACTCTGATTTTTATTCTTCAGTTATTTTAATGAGGTATATCACATTGATTAATTTGCAGATATTGAAACATTCTTGTATCCCTGGGATAAATGACCCTTTTAATGTATTGTTGAATTTGGTTTGTTAATATTTGATTGGACATTTTTCCATCTGTGTTTATCAATGATATTGCCCTGTAAGTTTTTGTGTATGGGGTGTCTTTGTCTGGTCTGGTTTTTGTATCAGGATGATACTGGTCTTGTAGAATGAGCTCTGAGGCATTCCTTCCTCTTCAGTTTTTTGGATTAGCTTGAGAAGGATAGGTGTTAGCTCTTCCCTAAATGTTTGGTAAAATTCACGAGTGAAGCTAACTGCTCCTGGACTTTTTTTGTTGGGAGGCTTTTGATCACTGACTCAGTCTCATTCCTGGTGATCAGTCTATTCATATTGTGTATAGATTCACTCTTGGGTTTGTAAGTTTCTAGGAGCTTATCCATTTCTTCTAGATTCTCCATTTTATTGGCATACACTTGTTAGTAGTAATCTCTTACAATCCCTTGTATTTCTTTGGTGTTGTCCATAACTAGTCATCTTTCATTTCTAATTTTATTTATTTGGGCCCTTTCTAGCCATGTATAAAACTTTACTTACAGGTATTTCCTAATTTGTCAGCTGAGAAGGCCTAGAAGCAATGGCATCCCAGTAGCAAGGAGCACATCTTACACTCAGATGCTCGTGTTTAATGTATTTCTCTAACAAAAGACACCAGGACTCTGAGGTGACCAGGGAACATCCCATGTGCCAGAAGACACCCAATACACTGTGCCTGTGACACAGGAGACAGCTCAAGATGCTCCCAGTGGCCAAATCTGGGACAAACTGAGCAAAAATGCATAATGACTGTAATTGATTATAATTCAATAAAATAAGTGTCCATGATTCATACAGATATAAATAACTGAATATGTAAATGGGGAAGGAGCAGCTCTCCCTTATTAAGAATTCCAATTTATAAATTTAGAAGAAGAGTGTGATATAAAATCACCATTAGACAAACACTACCATGAAAATTGCCACACACAAGATCCACCAATAGGTGTTAAAATTAGTGGGTGAAAATTTGAGGAAAAACAGTATTTGCCTGGTTTGAAGTATCTCGTCCCAAGATATGTATTAAATACAAAGGAAAATACAGGAACGGTACAGAGGAGAAGCCAGCAGATACCAACCTCACTCAGTGATCGAGGTTAACACATAGCATCGTGAAGCCCTCAGTCCAGTGCACTAAGAAGGACAGGCCACCATTTCTGTGTATTCTTGACAAAAAAGTCCAATCTCACAACAATCATGGGGGTACATCAGGCAAACTTAAATCGCAGGCATTCTACAAAGTAACTGATCAATACTCTTCCAAAGTGTCAAGATGATAAAAAAAATTAGGAAAAACTGAGAAATTCTCACAGATTAGAGGAGGCTGAGAGAAATAACAAGAAAAGACAATGTGGGATCCTAAATAGAATTCTGGAAGGGACAAGGGACAATAGTAAAAACACTGCTGGATTTTGAATAAGATCTGTGGTTTAGTTAATAATATCTTTTTATTACTAATATTTACTTAGTAATATTAATATTTATTATTATTACTTTCCTGGTCTTGGTAATTGTCCTATGGTTATATAACATTTTAAACATTAGGGAAAGCTGAGTGAAGCTAAACAGAGCTCAATGCTATTTCTGTGACTTTTCTGTAAGTCTAAACTTAGTTCAAAACATAACATTGAAAGAAAACAAAAAATAAAAATTAGGTGCTTACTGAATGCTTTATCTTCACATTTCCAGCACATTGTAGATGTTAAATAAACACACATCTGAATAAACCACTGCTTCATACACAAACTATCTTAATATAAAACCTTTTATGAATGTCATAACGTTAATTTTACCACAGGCAGGGAAAGCCATTTCATTCCACTCCTTTTTCCACTCATTCCAAAATCATTCGTTGAGCACCTGTTATCTTGCAGGCCCTCTGCTAAAGTGCTGGAGGGACTTTGCTGATTGAAAATAAGAAATACGTTTTTTCATAGACCCTGCTTTTAGCAGAGAATAAAGACATTAATTAAGTTACCACATAAATAAGTTATATCTCCTATAAATGAGAAAAAAACCATGATTTTATAAAGGTATATTATATGAGAATTTGACTTTGTCGAGTAATTCAGTGGTTTGGTTCTTCCCTGAAGGAAGTGCAACATTTTACTAAAGATAATGGAGTTTTTAAAGTGTAAACAAATGAAAATATAATTTCTCTGTACAGAATTTAAGGAGATCTTCAATTATTTCTTCTATCAAGAATAAAGTTTAAGTGTTTTCTGCTAATGTCATTACTGATGCAATCTTTTCTGATTGGTCAGGAAGTAAATAGTAAAATCTTGTATCATATTTCAAAATTAACTCCTGATAGAAAATTCAAAACAGTACCAGAAAATTAAGTACAATTTTTATGCCAATAGCTTTCCTTTGTCCAATCCTTTTCCTGCAACTTTCTTCTGTTAAAAGGTAAAGTACATTGATTGATTTTTGAATGGGAAATTACCCATGCATCCCTGAAGTAAACCTCACTTGGTTGTCAGGAATTACTCTTTTTATATATCACCTTAATAAAGTTGCTAATAATTTCTTTAGGATTTTGCATGTATTATTATAAAAGCAGTTTGTCCATAATTTCCTATGTTATACTTTTTCAGGTTTTGAAAACAGTATTATACTGGCCTCCTAAAAAATATTTCAGAAGTGTTTCTGTTTTTATTCTTTAGAACATTTTATTTGACTGGAGGCATCTCTTCCTTAAACAAGAAGAATCACTAATTGACCTGGGGTTTTCTTTTGGGGCAAGTTTTAATAATGTGTTTTTATTTCTTTGATAGATACAAAACTATTCAAATTGTGTCATTTTTTTTTTCTGTCAGTCTTGTTAATTTGCATTTTTGAGGAAGTTGACTATTTCATTCAAATCGTCATATTTATTGGCACAAAGTTATTCATCACGTCTGCTACTGTTCCCTGATATGGACTCTCAGGAACCAAATTTATCCTCCCTCATTAAAGGATTGGAAAAACAGACAATATGTATGAAACCATACTTTCGAGATGGTGCATAACAGGCAGAACAGAGCTGTGATCCTGGGAGAGGGGCCCAGGCCAACTGTGACAAGGAGGACACAGGACAGGAGAAGAAACCCAACAGAGCTTGGTGATTTCCTGATTTGAGAAGAAAGAGGTTGGATTTGGAGTGGATCAAGGTGGCTAGAATTCGC
Organism: Grampus griseus; assembly: GCF_964374135.1. Classification (NCBI taxonomy): domain Eukaryota; kingdom Metazoa; phylum Chordata; class Mammalia; order Artiodactyla; family Delphinidae; genus Grampus; species Grampus griseus. The sequence continues at coordinate 114,663,270 of NC_139000.1, forward strand.
AGGGAAAAGAACATATGTGAGAGGAAGGGTAGAGTGCTCTCCTGATCTGCAGGGCGTCCCTGGAGTCTTTAGCTGAGTCTTAGGATGCCTATGATGTGTATGAGTGAATAGACACCACCTGAGAGGCCCTGTGCTCTACAGCAGGACCTTGTTGTTTATCCATCTTATATATACTAGTTTGCATCTGCTAACCCCAGACTCCCGGTCCATCCCTCCCCACTCCCACCCTTGGCAACCACAAGTCTGTTCTCTATGTCTGTGAGTCTGTTTCATTTCATAGATAAGTTCATCTGTGTCGTATTTTAGATTTCACATATATAAGTGATGTCATAGGGTATTTGTCTTTCTCTTCCTGACTCACTTAGTATGATAATCTCTAGGTCCATCTGTGTTGCTGCAAATGGCATTATTTAATTCTGTTTTATGGCTGAGTAATGCTCCATTTTGTGTGTGTGTGTGTGTGTGTGTGTGTGTGTGTGTGTGTGTGTACACCACATCCTCTTTATTCATCTGTCAATGGACATTTAGGTTGCTTCCATGTCCTGGTATTGTAAACAGTGCTGCAATGAACATTGGGGTGCATGTATGTTTTTGGATTATGGTTTTCTCTGGATATATGCCCAGGAGTGGGATTGCTGGGTCATATGGTAATTCTATTTTTAGTTTTTAAGGAACCTCCATACTGTTCTCCATAGTGGCTATATCAATTTACATTCCCACCAACTGTGCAAGAGGGTTCCCTTTTCTCCACACCCTCTCCAGCATTTGTTGTTTGTAGATTTTCTGATGATGGCCATTCTGACTGGTGTGAGGTGGTACCTCATTGTAGTTTTGATCTGCATTTCTCTAATAATTAGTGATGGTGAGCATCTTTTCATGTGCCCCTTGGCCATCTGTATGTCTTCTTTGGAGAAATGTCTGTATAGTTCTTCTGCCCACTTTTCGATTGGGTTGTTTGTTTCTTTGTGGTCGAGTTGCACAAGCTGTGCATTAAACTAATTTTTAAAATATAATATAAAAGAAATTCAGAGCCAGACATGATTGTGGAATAAAACTGGAAAATGAGAAGTTCCATCTAACATCTGAAAGATCTGCCTAAGGGTCTGTAAAATTGATGCTGCTTTGTAATTATAAGTCAAAACCTATCAGACATGAAACAATTTGATGAAAGTAAAACAATATACACATAATAATTGTATATCCTGAACTGAAAATTGTTACCATTTTTCCATAGCTTTTAAATTTTCATTCACTTTTAAAGTATTCTGTTTTCTTCCAGTTTTATTGAGATATAATTAACATACAGCTAAGATGTACAGCATAAAGTTTTGACTTACATACATCATGAAATGATTACTACCATATGTTTAGTGAACATCCATCATCTCATACAGATACAAAAGAAAAGAGAAAGACAAAAATATTTTTCCTTGTGATGAGAACACTTAGGGTTTACTCCCTTAAACACTGTCATATATAATGGGCATCAGTGTTAATTATATTGATCATGTTGTACACTGCATCTGTAGTACTTATTTATCTTATAAATGGAGGTCTGTATCTTTTGACTGCCTTCATCCAATTCCCCCTCCTCCCATATTCTTGAATATCTGTTTAATAAAAAAAAAGTAAATGGGGAAACACTTATAACAAAATTAAAAGATCATTGTCATTAATAATAATAAGTACATCAGCACATTTGTTATAATATAGAAGTGAGCAGAGTGATCAAATGCTCAGATTCTGGAGGAAGAGAGACTAATTCAAAGCCTTTCCTACCATTTACTAGCTGTGAGATGCTGAGTATGTTTTCAGATTCTCTTTGCCTCTCTTTCCTCATCTACAAAACTGGCATAATAAGAGCTGCAAATTTATAGATTTGTTGGGAAGATCAAAGAAGAGAATAGGTATTGTTGTTGTACTTATTATTATGGTAATCAAACATGTTAAAATACAGTTATTCATTTTCTAACAGATCTGTTTCCTTAAAAATGAGCTAAGGTAATTCGATACTGGTAGAATAATCATCATCACTTTGACAAGCATAAAAACTCAAGTCAAAAGCATTTTTAAAAAACTTTTAGTTCAAGGTGAGTGGACCAAGGACAGATGAGTCATACATTTCCTGGCCTGGAAACTCAGTGAAAGCCCCAGATCTGGTGTCCCACTGAGTACCACACCCATATTGGCACTTGATAAATGTTTGATTAAAGGACCAAACTATTTTGCATTTCAAACATTTATCTCTAGAACTTTGTATTCTTTCATTTCAGCTATAGACACTTATTTCTACCCTCTGCATACATATTAAGTTTCAAAATGCAAGAATTGGCAGTAGGTAGTTCATGAATGGTATTATCAAAACTCTCTAAAGGAAATCTAAGTATAAGAGAGAATTTCAACATATGAAAAACCCATGCAAAGCCATATGGATGAATTTAAATTATGGGGAACATGGACAACCAAGTTTTCCTGTAAAATGAAAATTAATCAGGTTAATATTTACAATTTGTAGGTTATTATTAAAGATTATATATAAGATATATGATATTACGGTCCTTTTCTACTCCAGCTGTTTGTGTTTTAAAGGAAAATATAATTCTCCCATAAGCTGAGTTTCCAATAAATTTTAAACTGATGGGAAATTCTAGGACTGAGGAAAGTAGCTAGCCCAGGTTATGGTCAAGTAAGTTGTTTTCAGTTTACCTCTTGATAACTTCAAGATGAGAGCTTTCTTCAATTTGTTCATTAAAGGAAAGTAACTGTATGTGGTTATTTTGTGTTGGGATATGGGCCTAGCTAGGTAGATGACAGTTATTCACGGAGCTGACTTTCCATGGCTGCTTCCCCTGTGCCCCACACTGAAATCCCTCACTGCAAGGCTGACAGACATGCTGGGTCTTTTTGGAAGTTTTTGAGTGAGGAATCAACCGCTGCTGATTGCTAGTCAGAACTAATTAGTTCAGTGGAGACTTTCTTTTTTTTTTTTTTTTTTTTTTTTTTTTTTGCGGTACGCGGGCCTCTCACTGTTGTGGCCTCTCCCGTTGCGGAGCACAGGCTCTGGACGCGCAGGCTCAGCGGCCATGGCTCACGGGCCCAGCCGCTCCGCGGCATGTGCGATCTTCCCGGACCGGGGCACAAACCCTTGTCCCCTGCGTCGGCAGGTGGACTCTCAACCACTGCGCCACGAGGGAAGCCCCAGTGGAGGCTTTTTGAAGCATTTAAAAGAATCTGTTGAATTAAACTAAAAACACTTGAACCCTGATTTGACCCAAGTTAAGCAATTTTTATTACTTTAAACCTTCATAAAGTAATGTATTATAAGTATTTTTCTCCTGTTTATTGTAACAGACCAGAAGCTCAGCCACATCCAGACTGAGTAACTTAAAAAACTGAAAATCTGGCAATTATTTTTAATTGCTAGGTTCAGGGTAAAGCAATTTAAAATGACTAGGGATTCCATTTTTTCCCCCAGTACCTTAGTTTGGAACTGAGTCAAGTAATTCTCTACTGTGGTAATCTAAATTCTAAGCCAATTTACAAATGGAATATTTTAAGAATCATAGATGAAGAAAAGACCATTAAAATAAATAAAAATGGATGTAGAAGAATATTAGAGTCTAACTGTTCTGGAACAAGGACATAGTTATATTTTTTAACATGATGTAGATGGAGAAAAGTCTTCTGTAAGCTCTGATCTGCACTGGTAGAACCATACTCTGAGACTCACATTCATTTATAGGTGCTGTAATTTATGAGGGTCTTTGCCTATCTGAAGCACATTAAAAGAAGAACAGGTTGGATCATTAAAGAGATTCAAAATGCTTTACATGTAAAATAACTGATATGACTGGAGCTATTTAGAAAAGAAAAGAGAAGATCAAGAAAGCAATTACAACGGTTTTAAAAGTTCCTGAGTAACTGTGATGTACAATAGCGATGCTTGTCAATTTCTGTGGAAAAAGTGGATTAAACTAAGACCAAAGAATGAATGTGACCAAAGGGTGTATTTGTCATTCATTTGAGAAATCTGTCAATTTAATCTACCTATCTATTTAATCTATCAATTAAATGTAGACACATGTAGTTAAAATCAGAGCTCTCCATCACCAAAATTACACTTGGAAAGCCTAGAAGATTAAATTTTAGGGAAGCTGTGAGGAAGATATATTCATCAAGCAGAATGTTAGATCGGGTACATTATAAAGTCATAACTTGCCTGGTGTAAGAGATATGAATTGAGATGCAGAAGCCGGAAATTCAATTTCCTTTCTCTTTGTATAGTAATTTTATATCTAGTGTTTCCCACAAACTAATGTATGTGACCCTTTTCTCTAAATTCAAAACCAGATCTGAAATGGAATCTAATATTAAAACAATTGTCCCCTATTTCTTGTTATTGCTTCATATTCCTCCATCAAGAATATCAACTTCAACTTCACGACATGCCTGACCAAAGACTAAAAGAACTCCTTTATAGAAAACAGCCCTTCTCAAATATTTCCACTTGAAATAAGCCCAGTACCACAGACAAGTCCATATGGAGCCAGGTCTTGAGATAACAGTTTGAAATGCCCACTGGAAGTAGGAAATTTCTTTGAAGTGTCACTGTGGGCCTTTAAAATGCTTTTGAATGTTTTATTCTAATGAAGTTGTTAAACATGTTATGTAATGTTTCCCCAAAACTGACTGAGTAAAATTAATGCTTTAGAAACATGTGTCACATCTTTTCCAGAACTTGGCATATCTACACATGCAGGCAAACAGTCCACGGTTTGGGAAGGGCAACATGAAAATGTCAGATAGGTATCATGGGAAATCTAGACTTTTATTTTAAGTTATAATACAATTATTCACACACAAATGAATTATTACCATGTTTCAAAATAACTATAATCAAAACAATCTTGGGCTTCCCTGGTGGCGCAGTGGTTGAGAGTCCGCCTGCCGATGCAGGGGACGCAGGTTCGTGCCCCGGTCCGGGAAGATCCCACATGCCGCGGAGCGGCTGGGCCCGTGAGCCATGGCCGCTGAGCCTGCGCGTCCAGAGCCTGTGCTCCGCAACGGGAGAGGCCACAACAGTGAAAGGCCCACGTACCGCAAAAACAAACAAACAAACAAACAATCTTTATACAAGCTACTAAAGACAAATGAAAAAATATATAACTGTGGGAGAGCTATAAATATGAAAGAATATTTGCCAGGTATTTTTCCCCCAAGAGCAATATTTTAAACTAATTTCTATGAAGTGGTCTAAACCATTTATTTTCATTTAGAAAATGTAAAGCACTTCCATTCCAATTACTTTAATTTAGTGTAAAAGCTTTCTAAAATCGAGTCATTATAGCTTGGACCATTGGTCTAAAGAGCTTCTTGAAGATTTGAAATGAAAAGTAAGACTATGACAAATATGTTTCATTAACGCTAGTGCCTGAGCAACCAAGTTTAAGATGTGCTTCCAATAAAAATGGGTAGGTAGTAGAAGTGACAGAGCGCTCCATCCAGAGACTTGAACCCTAAAGCTACTTCATCCTCATTACCCTTAAATATTAGAGAATAATCACTGAATTGGGAAATGGAAAACTACTGAGAGGTCCATGACTCTGGTTCCCAAATACAGTGTAGGAAGTGCGGGGAGGGGGGTCAGCCATGAAGAGTTTCGCACTGTCTTGTTTAACAAATTTTTCTTAATCCACCATAAAGGTTTAAGAGTGGGATTGACATGATGGATTTTTTTTATTTTAGAGAAATTAACTGACTAGACATTGTAAATGAGAATATGGGGATAGGATTAGAGAGAGATAATATGGAAGTTTTAGGTAAACAACAATGAAAACTTAAACTAGAGAAGGAACATATAGAATAGAAATATTATTTAAAAGATATGAAGTGAACACAAGTGAAAAGATCTGGTAGTCAGTTTGATGTAGGGAGGTCGAAGAGATGAAGAAACCCAGACAAACCCTTGGATGGTTAGAATAACTGTGTGAAAGAGGTGCCAGTTTTTGAGATGGTTACTAAAGGGAAAAAGCAGAGAACCATTTTGCAGAGAAGGGAGAGTAAACAAGCAGTGCACTGTGTATGCACTTGTTGAATTGGAGGTATGTATTGCACATGTTGGATATTTTGCTTTTCACAACATTGTCCTCCCAGATCCAACCATGAGAACACAGAGAGGTTCAAAGAAATGTACTGTGTCAGGTAGTCCATCCAATTCAAAATAATCTGCTCATTGGCTTTATTCTCGAATAGAAATGTGTCTCAAAATATGGTTCGGGGCCTTTGGGGAACATATATTCACTCGCATGGGAGGGTTATCTTGATTCTTTAGGCCAATTTGAGATATGGGTTTTAATTCTATACCACTTAGGGTTGAAAGTACTTTACTTCTTTCTGATACTAAATATAAGTTTTGTAATAATTTTGCGCAGTAACATATTTGTGCCTAAATGTACATTCTCAGGCTTAACTCTCCACCTGTGAATCAGACTTTTTATCTTAACAAGGTTACCTTTGACGAAGCATTTCTCTAGGCCCAAAGTAAGTTACAACAAATAATTGGCATTAAATAGACAGTGTCCTATGAACAGCTTATAGTTGTTAGATATATAATGTAAAATATAACTTAAAGTGATCCATATGTTTGTGAATTTTAAATCGGTTCAAAATAATTGGTGGAGGAAAAAGGAAATTGAGGTGGAAATTTAAAATGCTTAAGAGTGGTTAATTATAATACTACTATATACTTTAGGGATCAGCAAAAAATATTTGGCAAAAATATGTAGCCTTTAATGCTTATATTAGAAAAATAAAAGGTGGAAAATTGATTGTAATATTTAACTGAAGATGTTATAGACAGAGAAGCAGAATAAACTCAGGAAAATTAGATGGAGGGGAGTATTATAGATAGACATGGAAATAAATGGAAAAAAGGGAAATATGTGATAAAGAACATTTAGAAAGCAAGGATAGTTTTTTATAAATACTGATAAAATAGATAAATATATGGCCAAATTGATTCAATACATAGAGAATGATAATTAAATATAGTATTATGAAATAAAAAGGAACAAAATTTCAAATGCAAAAGAGTTACCATTTGTATCTCTGTCTTACCAATGAGAATATTCAGGCTTAGCAATCCATCTTGCCCTCAGGGATACAGCTTATCAGTAGTTCTAAAATGTGAGTCTGATTCCAGAGTCAGTACATTTAAATTTTATACAATACACCACCCCCCTTACTGTGGCAAACAAAACAAAAAATGCAGCTTATTAGTCCTCTGAACTGTATTTACACAGCTCACCCTTTCATATCTCGAGTATTTTTCAACTAACCTTCTATCAGCTTTGTTATTTTTTCTCAAGATTGCTTTGGCTATTCAAGGTCTTTTGTGGTTCCATAGAAATTTTAGGATTATTTGTTCTAGTTCTTTGAAAAGTGCCATGGGTATTTTGATAGGGATTGCATTAACTATGTAGATTATTTTGGGTAGTATGGACATTTTAACAATATTAATTCTTCCAATCCATGAACACAGGCTATTTTTCCATTTATTTGTATTTTCTTCATCAATCTTTTCTAGTTTTCAGAGTATAGATCCTTCACCTCTTTGATTATATTTATTCCTGGGTATTTTATGCTTTTCGATGCAATTGTAAATGGGATTATTTTCTTGATTTCTCTGTCTGATAGTTCATTATTAATGTATAGAAATGCAACAGATTTCTGTACATTAATCTTGTATCCTGCAACTTTACTGAATTCATTTAATAGATCTAATAGTTTTTTGGTGGGGTCTTTAGGGTTTTCCATATATAGTATTATTTCATCTGCACATAGAGGGAATGTACCTCAACGTAATAAAGGCCATTTAGGACAAACCCACAGCTAACATCATGCTAAATGGTAACAAGCTGAAGCTTTTCCTGTGAGATGAGGAACAAGACAACAATGTCCACTCTTATCACTTCCATTTAGCATAGTATTGGAAGTATTAGCCACAGCAGTCAGACAAGAAAAAGAAACAAAACACATCCAAAGTGGAAGGGAAGGAATAAAACTTTCATTATTTGCAGTAGACTAGCCAAAATTTGATCAATTAATTGTTTTATAAAGATCACAGCATAATTTAATAGGGATAAGATTTTTTGTTTTTTGTTTTTTGTTTTTTTGGTTTTTTTGCGGTATGCAGGCCTCTCAATGGTGTGGCCTCTCCCGTCGTGGAGCACAGGCTCTGGACACACACAGGCTCAGTGGCCATGGCTCACAGGCCTAGCCACTCCGTGGCATGTGGGATCTTCCTGGACTGGGGCACGAACCCATGTCCCCTGCATCGGCAGGCGGACTCTCAACCACTGCGCCACCTGGGAAGCCCAGGGATAAGATTTTTTTAAAGATACTAGAAAAACTGGGTATCTCTATAGAAAAAAGAAGAACATTAACCCCTGACTCACACCGTATGAGAATTAACTGAAAATGTTTTATAGACCTAAATGTAAAAACTAAAACCGTAAGACTTTTTAGAAAGAACATGGGAAAAAATCCTCACAACTTTAGACTGGGCAAAGATTTCTCAGGTCACAAAAAAACACTAAACACAAAAGAAATGTTGATATACGAACTTTAACAAAATTCTAAATGTTTGCCCTCTAAAATGACACAATGAAGAGAATAAAAAGATAGTCTCACACTGTGAGAAACTGCTGGCTACAGTGTATCTGAAAAAATATGAATATTAATATGTACTCCTACAAATCATAATAATAAAAAAATCTATCAATAGTAAATGGGCAGAGGACCTGAACTGATGCTTCATACTGCCAATATTCACATGAAAAGTTACACAACGTGAATCATCAGCGAAACACAAGTTTAAACCACAGTGAGATAAAAATTTATTCACGTTGATTGATTTGCGTATATTGAAGAATGCTTGCATCCCTGGGATAAATCCCACTTGATCATGGTGTATGATCTTTTTAATGCACTGTTGGATTCTGTTTGCTAGTATTTTGTTCAGGATTTTTGCTTTAATGTTCATCAGTGATATTGGTCTATAATACTCTTTTTTTGTATTATCTTTTTCTGGTTTTGGTATCAGGGTGATGGTGGCTTCGTAGAATGAATTTGGGAGTGTTGCTTCCTCTGCAAATTTTTGGAAGAGTTTGAGAAGGATCAGTGTTAGCTCTTCTCTAAATGTTTGATAGAACTCGCCTGTGAAGCCATCGGGTCCTGGACTTTTGTTTGATGGAAGATTTTTAATTACGGTTTCAATTTCATTACTTGTGATAGGTCTGTTTATATTTTCTAATTCTTCCTGGTTCAGTCTTGGAAAATTGTACCTTTCCGAGAATTTGTCCATTTTTCCGTGGTTGTTCATTTTATTGGCATATAGTTGTTTGTAGTAGTTTCTTATAATCCTTTGTATTTCTGCAGTGTCACTTGTGATTTCTTCTTTTTCATTTCTAATTTTATTGATTTGCATCCTCTCCTTTTTCTTGATGAGTCTGGCTAAGGGTTTATCAATTTTGTTTATCTTCTCAAAGAACCAACTTTTAGTTTTATTGATCTTTGTTACTGTTTTCTTCATTTCTATTTCATTTATTTCTGCTCTGATCTTTATGATTTCTTTCCTTCTACTGACTTTGGGTTTTCTTTGGTCTTCTTTCTTTAGTTGTTTTACGGGTAGGGTAAGATTGTTTATTTGAGATTTTTCTTGTTTCTTGAGGTGAGACTGAATTGCTATAAACTTCCCTCTGAGAAATGCTTTTGCTGTGGCCCATAGGTTTGGGGTCATCATGTTTTCGTTGTCATTTGTTTCTATGTATTTTTAAATTTCTTCTTTGATTTCTTCAAGATATCTTGGTTATTTAGTAGTAAACTGTTTAGCCTCCATGTATTTGTGTTTTTTACAGTTTTTTCCTGTAATTAATTTCCAATCTCATAGCGTTGTGGTCAGAAAAGATGCTTGATACAATTTCAATTTTCTTAAATTTTCCGAGGCTTGATTTGTGACCCAGGATGGGATGTATCCTGGAGCATGTTCCGTGTGCACTTGAGAAGAAAGTGGGTTCTGCCACCTCTGAGTGGAATATTCTATAAATATCAATTAAATATATCTGGTCTCTTGTGTCATTTAAAGCTGTGTTTCCTTATTTATTTTCTGTTTGGATGATCTGTCCATTGGTGTAAGTGGGGTGTTAAAGTCCCCTACTATTATTGTGTTACTGTCAATTTCTCCTTTCACGGTTGTTAGCATTTGCCTTATGTATTGAGGTGCTTCTACGTTGGGTGAATAAACATTTATAATTGTTATATCTTCTTCCTGGATTGATCCTTTGATCATTATGTAGCATCCCTCGTTATCTCTTGTAAAAGTCTGTATTTTAAAGTCTATATTATCTGATATGAGTATTGCTACTCCAGCTTTCTTTTGATTTCCATTTGTATGGAATATCTTTTTCCATCCCTTCACTTTCAGTCTGTATGTGTCCCTAGGTCTGAAGTGGGTCTCTTCTAGACAGCGTATATATGGGTCTTGTTTTTGTATCCATTCAGCCAGTCTGTGTCTTTAGGTTGGGGCATTTAATCCATTTACATTCAAGATTATTATTGATATCTATGTTCCTGTTACCATTTTATTAATTGTTTTGGGTTTGTTTTTGTGGGTCTTTTTCTCCTCTTGTGTTTCCCACCTTGAGAAGTTTCTTTTGCATTTGTTGTAAAGCTGGTTTGGTGGTGCTGAATTCTCTTCGCTTTTGCTGGTCTGAAAAGCTTTTGATTTCTCCATCTAATCTGAATGAGATTCTTGCTGGATAGAGTAATCTTGTCTGTAGGTTTTTCTCTTTCATCACTTTAAATATATCCTGCCACTCCCTTCTGGCCTGCAGAGTTTCTGCTGAAAAATCAGCTGATAACCTTATGGGGATTCTTCTGTGTGTTATTTTTTGTTTTTACCTTGCTGCTTTTAATATTTTTTCTTTGAACTTAATTTTTGTTAGTTTGATTAGTATGTGTCTTGGTGTGTTTTTCCTAGGGTTTATCCTGTATGGGACTCTCTGTGCTTCCTGGACTTGGACTCTCTGTGCTTTCCTTTCCCATGTTAGGGAAGTTTTCAACTATAATCTCTTCAAATATTTTCTCAGACCCTTTCTTTTTCTCTTCTTCTTTTGGAACCCTTTTAATTAGAATGCTGGTGTGTTTAGTGTTGTCCCAGAGGTCTCTGAGACGGTCTTCAATTCTTTTTTCTTTATTCTGCTACTTGGCAGTTTTTCCATCATTTTGTCTTCCAGCTCCCTTATTTGTTCTTCTGCCTCAGTTATTCTGTTTTTGATTCCTTCTAGTCTATTTTTCATTTAAGTTATTGTACTGTTCTCTGTTTGTTCTTTAGTTCTTCTAGATTTTTGTTAAACATTTCTTGTATTTTCTCAATCCATGTCTCCATTCTATTTCTGAGATTGTGGATCATCTTTACTATCATTACTCTGAATTCTTTTTCAGGTAGATTGCCTATTTCTTCTTCATTTATTTGGTCTTGTAGGATTTTACCTTGCTCCTTCATCTGTGACATATTTTTTTGCCGTCTCTCTCTTTTTTTTTCTTTTTTCTTTTTTTTTATATGAGGGGGATTGTGTTCCTGTCTTACTGGTTGTTTGGCCTGAGGCTACCAACACTGGAGTTTGTAGCCTATTGGGTAGAGCTGGATCTTGGTGCTGAGATGACGACCTCTGTGAGACCTCACCCTGATGAATATTCCTTGGGGTCTGAGGTTCTCTGTTAGTCCAGTGGTTCAGACTCAGAGCTCCCACTGCAGGAGCTTCCACCCGACCCCCAGCTTGAGAACCAAGATCCTGCAAGCCACATAGGGTGGCAAAAAAAAAAAAAAAAAAGAGAACAATAGCAAAGTAAAAAATAAAATTAGGCTAGGAAACTAACAGATATGTTAGAAAGAATATAAAAATAAAAATATAGATGAATCAACAACCGGAAGGTGCATCAGTACCACAATAGTAAAAAAAGAGGAGGAGGGGAAAAAAAAAGGGGGGGGGGGAAAGGCCTTGGCTGTGGAGGGCAGGGCCTAAGCAAGGGCGAGGTTTGGGTGGTGGGCGGAGCCTATGCTTAGGACCCACAAGGCTGGCAAAGGCCCTGGGGGCTGTGTGGGGTGGGGCTTAGGCTCAAGGAAGAGAAGGGGCTCAGGCGTGTCCCCCACTCGCCTGGTCTCAGAGGGCGGGGGACCTCACCTTGGAGCCCAGCAGGCCCTGGGCTCGAGTGGGTGGGGCAAACGCCCTCCTGTCCTCTCCGCTCCTGCTCCTCCTGTCTAGGAGTGTTCCTCCCGCCTGCCTCTCCTGATCTCTGCGGCCTCCCTCCTATGACCCCAGGACCAATGGGAGGGAAGGGGTGTGGGCCAGAGGGCAGGGGACTGGCCTGGGAACTCAGCAGGCTCACGTGCCCAAGTGGGCGGGGCAATTGCCCACCGCTCCTCCCGCAGGGCCCCTCCCCCAGCCTCTCCTGATCTCCCCGGCCTCAAGGGTCCCATCCTGTCTAGCCTCCACTTCTCCTCCCCCTCAGTCCCCCTACCTCCTACCGGTTCACTCTGTGGTTCCTCCCGTCTCCTGGGGTGTCAGGGTGTTCTCCCAGAAGCTGCAGGCGCCCTAATTGTGGGGAGACGCTAACTCCTCATCTTCTCACACCGCCATCTTGACTCCGCCTCCTAGTTAAATTTATTCCTCGGTAATTTTTGGATGCAATTGTAAATGGGATTGTTTTCTTAATTTCTATTTGAGGGCACATTATTAGTGTATAGAAAGACAACTGATTTTTTTGTGTATTGATTTTGTACCCTGCAGCTTTACTGAATTCATTTATTAGTTCTAAGAGTTTTTTGGTGGTTGGATGTGGAAAACTAGAAATCATATCCCACTGATTCTACTACATCCAGGTCATCCACAGCACCCAGGACATAGTGGCTCCTAATATAATCTTCCCACAGTGCCTCTTAATAACGTGTGGACTCCTGCAAGAGTGAGTAGCATTACCCCTTTGGGTGAACTGGATCTAGTTAAGGCTTGGCCTCTATAATGAAGTTTGATGTCTTCCGTGCTTTTTTTGGAATGGTTTTGCATGGTTCTTTTGAAAAGTAATTTATTTTCCAGTAATTTCAAGTGTATAAAAAAAATTTAAGAAGGAGTACAAAGTACTCACGTTTGCCACCTCACATAAAATACTCCAGTGTGTTTTATGCAATCCTGGGATACTCTCCCAGGGAACCAGCACATGAACCTGAAAAGTGGAAATTTCATGGTTCTACCTTGTAATCCTATCCACAGACCCACTTCAACTTTCGTCATTGCCTCAACTGTATGGAAATGTCTTTTCCCATTCTGATCCAGTTTCCTTTTTCTGAAACTGTTACTGAGACTTTCCCTCATGTTTTTTCTTTTCTTTTTTTGGTTTTATGGCATGTGGGATCTTAGTCCCCCGGACCAGGGATTGAACCCACGCACCCTGCATTGGAAGCGTGGAATCTTAACAACTGGACCACCAGGCATTTTCAAAACCTTTATGGATTTAAAGCACACAAGATGATTATGAACTGAGTGGCCTTTTCAGTATGACTTCTTTGACTTAGAATGTTTTCAGTGTTTATCCATGTTGTAACATGTATCTTCAGTGCTTCATTTTTTTCATTGTGATTAAAAAGACATAACATTGACCATTTTGAACCGTTTTGAGTATACAGTTCTATGGCATTAACTACATTCACGTTGTTGTACAAATAGTCTCAGCATCCACCTCCAGAACTTATTTTCCCCATGGGACATTATGTATCAATTTCTCTACATTTTTGCCAACATTTGTTATTTTAGGTTTTCTTGATTATAGGCCTTATAGTGTTTGTGGAGGGGTATGGCATTATGGTATTACTGTGCATTTCCATCGTGACTAACGATGTTTAACATCTCTTCCTGTGCTCGTTGACCATTTGTATATCTTATCTGGGGAAGGGTCTTTTCAAGTCCTTTTTCCATTAAAAAAAATTGGGTTGTTTGCGGGGGCCTGCAGCTCTGCCGCCGAAGCCGGGTCCCGCCAAGCGCTCCTGCTGGCGGCCTTGGTCTCAGTGAGTCCAGCCTGGAGCGGTCTCCGCGCCGCAGGGGCCTGCGCAATGGGGCATCGCTAGCTGCCTCGCAGGGGCGCCACTTCCTCTCTCGCGCTCGCAGGAGAGGAGACGCCCGGCCCCAGGCACCCGTGCCGGAGTGCTGAGACTGTGCTGTGCGCGCAGACGCTGCGGGGCGGGGCGGGTGTTGCTCGGCATTGGCTGCGGGCAGCGGCAGTCTACGCGCCTCTCCCAGAAGTGCGCCTCCCGGCCGGAGCGCACCTAGTGCAGGGCGTCTTCGAGGATCCTTGTTGTCCGCCCCCGCCCCCACCCCGCCGCGTGCCGGCGCGGGTCTAGGGAGCCAGCGCGCGGCAGCTGGGAACGACCTCTCCCGTGGGTCCCTGGCACCGCAGCGGCATCGGAGCGCGGAGCCGAGGGCCGCAGACTGCAGGTAAGGGGACAGGGGCTCGGTGGGGGTGGGGGGAGAAGGGAACCACGAATCACACCTGAGCTGTTTGGTACAGTCGCGGAGCCCCCTAACCTGGAGGCCGCAGGAAGGGCTTGCCTTTGAGTAAAGGCTTTGAGGACATGCCCGAGCCTACCCTCTCCAATTTTACAAAACATCTGCTGGTGTAAAGCTCACTCCCGCGCGGTTTTCCCAAGCAGCCAAGTGCCCCAGTCTCTGCAAGCAGAACCGGAGAGGGGCTGGTTGCCCTGAGAGACTTGCCCTTGGCCTATGGCAAGTCCAAGGGATTTATCCTGCATGGTGATTTCACCTGCTGGGACTACTCCAAACCCCAGCCCACACTCTGGCGAGCTGGGCCAGCCCTGCTTCCTGCAGTTCTCCAGCCCTGGCGGGCTCTTGGCCTCCTGCTGGGATGGGAAAGGGAAGGGTCCTAGAATTGCACCTTAGAAACTAGCCAGGGGGCATGGATTTAAAAACATGGTGGTCACCCAGGCAGCAGAGAAGGGAGAAGGGCACCTTGCTGCCCTTTCAGTGTGGAATTGGTGGCGCTCCTGCTGAGAGAGCCCTTTCCATGGGGACCCCATGCAGTATGTATGGTGTCTTGGAACTGGATAATTAGAACTTGTATAATTTTCAAATTATGCGGTCCTTTATAAACAAAACCCCTAGAACCTCTAAGTGTTCTATAAATTGAGGTCTAAAAATTGAAGGTCTGTTTTGCTTCCACTGTGACATTATATTAAGAAATGTACATTTATTGAGGAAAGAGTCAGAATACAGAAGGAAACAGAGAACTCAGAGGTACCACTGCAGTTTGGCAAAGGCCATGGAGTTAATTTGTCAATGCTGCTGGCTTTCAGTAGCCTGCAGCCATTCTCCTCCTGCGGTGAGCGGGTATAAAGGTCTACTGGGTTGCTCTACTCTTCTTTTGTAGAAATCCAGCTCAGAGCCATATGTTGATGTGTAAGAATTTCCCATATTAGGTTCCCAGGCAAATCCTGGAGGGCCAGGGGGATTCCTGCCTTCATTATACCTGTCTGTTTGACTGAAAACCAGCAATGACATATTTTTCTTTACATCTGGTTTTTGGTCTATCATCCAGAGCTTAGAGTAGCTATTTCCCCTCTTCCTCAATAGGCTCGGGTTCCTGGAATGAATTATAGTCAGATGCCCCCCGTGTTTTTACAGATGAGGAAACTGAAACCCAGAAAGGGTGGAAGAGTGCCCGAGGGAGAATGGGAGAGCCTGCCAGGAACCCTGATTCCTGGGTTTTTAATTCCTAAACAGCACGGTTATTAATTGGCAAGTGATGACATTGAGGATAAACTACTGGTGAAAATGTAAAAGCCTTTTGTTAAGAATGTGCCCACCAGATATTTTCACTGCATTCCCAACACCTGGGAGGGTGCTGGGTAGAGGGCAGATGTTTAATAGATTTATTGAATAAGTTCAATTTCATATAATTATATCATTGGAAGAGTCAGTAACACTATGAGGTGTATTGGAACAGTGGTCCTCACACTTTGGTACTTCACAGATCAGTAAAAAAAAGAAAACTGTTTTAATAAGGCGGACTGTAACAGAATTCCTAAGTTTTAATTTTATCCCACAGGGGTATTTTTAAAATAATAAAACAGATCTCACCCATCATCTACAAGTCTGTTGGAGGTCTCTTGGGGACCTTGCACAAGGGAGTTTCTATCCTGTGTGACACCCCTGCTTCAGCATCTCCCCAAGCCAGCAACCTGGGACAGCTGAATACACCTGAAGTTCCTTCCTTTAGTTCACCCTTTCCTCTTCTAAACAGCTCCAGCCGGCTTACTCTTCCTCTTCCCCCCACAAAACTACCTGCTGAGCTTCCCTGAATATGACTACCAGCCTCCATCCCTCATTTCCTTTCCCGATCCTGAGTCCCTTCTCTTAACTGGATTTCCCTGTTTTCCATTGAGGCACCTTTGCCCTTGCCCAGAGGACTTTTGCCCTGTAGACTCATGTGATTGTTGTGTCTCTTTGGAGTCCCTTGTAATTCCCTATATATGTTAGGGTAAGCTTGTGTATTTCTTCCCAAAGGCCTTTTGGAATTCACATTGAATCTGTAGGTTGCCCTATCTTCACATTTATTTAGGATTTCTTTCAGCAATGCTTTGTAAGTGCCAGTCTTGCATCCTAATTAAATCGATTCCGAAGTATTTTAATAATGTTGACATTATTGCAAAGGGAATTGTTTAGTTAAATTCCTTTTCAGATTATTAATTGTGAGTGTATACAAATACAACTAGGTAATCATTTATTTTTCCAGTTTGGACACCTGGTTAGTTATTTTAAACTTCTGGTTACAGCCCAGCACTGCATTATTAGGTTGCTTAGTTAATTCTTGCTTTGGCTCCTGTTTTCATTTAACATTTCTCCTTGTGGGTTTTTTTTTGTATTTCTTTACTTTTTCATACTTCAAGATTATCCTGGCTTATATATTTAGTGTCTCAATCATAGTTTCAGTCATTTCTTCAAAGAGCCCCTGGTGCTTTTTATTAGATAATGATGTTCAAAACATACATGTGGGAGCTAAATATGCTCAGCTGACAATATGTGGAAATATATACATGTATTCCAGCCTGTGCGTATACATATAAATATAAAGATTTCTATGTGGTAAAATATCTGTAAACATATTAGGCTAAAGATAATTTATGCTGGTGTCTCCAACCTGATCCATTATGCCATGGAGATTGTAAACTTCTCCCTTTGTTTGTCTGTAACTTCCCACTCCAGTGGTACTAAACCTGGCTTCCACCATTTGTCATTTATTGAATTCAGTGCTTGTTACTTTTGATTGCTGGTACAGTAGTTTCAGTACTGTTACCTACTTCTCCTATGGGAAAGAACTTGAGTCCACTGTTTATGTATGGTATATATTGCCTTTGGCCTGCAGATTCTGTTCATTTCCACGGTTGACTTAGGTCAGCCATTTTGTCCCCATCACCAACAGTGAGTTTTTTCCATACATTTCTAAGTCAGACTCTTTGTTACATTCTCTGTTCCATTCTATGACATCCCCATTTCATAAATAACTAAATTTGAATAGGTTATGATTTACTTGTTGGGGTCTAAAAATCTGTGGGTTTAGACAAATGCATAGTGGCAGGTATTCATCACTAGAGTATCGTGTGGAATATTTAACCCACTACCTCATAACCTGTTTATTAACTCTGTTTTGCCTTTTCCGGAATGTTGTGTAAGTGGGGTCCTATCATGTATAGAACTTCAGACTGCATTCTTTCCCTTAGCAATATAAATGTAAGATTCATCCATGATTTTTGCATGGTTTGATGGTTCATTCCTTTATATTTCTGAGTACTATTCCATTGCATGTGTATGGGAGGAAAAATAATTTTCCCTCTACACTTCTTTGTTTCTCCTTGAGATTGCCCCCTCCATAATGAAACACAGAAGAACTGCAGAAAAACAAGTAGACGTTTAATAGCACGCATACCTCCTGTATACTTGGAAGATACCTAGGAAAACTGAGTCACTCCCTGAAATGGCCCAAGCAAGTAACTTAAATGCTATCTTCAGCTAAAAACAAAAGAAAGATGTTGGGGGGGCGGGGAGCCAGTTGGGAGGTTATGAGGCAAAGCACAGTAAACAAGGGTATGGATATTTTGCAGATTTACATCCAGGCCTTCAACATTGACGTGCTTTTCTTGAGACTTAGTCACCCTTCAATTCCTGGTACAGGGAGGAAGACATCCTTACAAATGGAGATTTCCCTCATAAATGCACATTTACTTCCTAGAAGGGCATTTTCAAACATTCTCCTGGGTCTGCTGTTTTATAAATTAATCAGTCCAAAATAATCCTTATGTTAAACAGGCATAACTTGGGGTGGCATATTCTTCTCCCCTTGACATTTATGTGGCCTAATTTGATTATGAATTCATCTACAGAAGGACATCCTGATATCTTTAATTTTTTAAGCCATTTTGAGTAGAGCTGTTGTGCATTATTTTATGCTAGTTTTTGTTTGAACGGTTTTTCAAAACAGTTGTCGAAATACAAGAGGTACGCTTATCGTATCCCAAGATGAGACTGTTTAGCTTTGGAAAAAACTGCCAAACTATCTTCCAAAGTTGGCTGTACACGCGTTCCACCAGGATCTTGAGTATGTTTTTGTATGGTTTATTTACTATCAGTATACCCTCTTTGGCCAGGTGTCTATTTCGATCTTTACCAGTTATTAATGGGGTTGTTTGCTCTAGAGTTCTTGGTATAATTTTGCTACAAATCCTTTATTAGATGCATGTTTTGAAGATATTTTCTCCTGGTTTGTGGTTTGTCTTTTGATTTTCTGAATAAGGTCCTTCACAGAGTAGAAATATATAATTTTTTAAAGTCCATGTTATTAATTTATTTTCAAAATTTTGTAGATTGCCTTTTAGTGTTGTGTTTATTAAAAGTCATCACCAGACCCTTGACTTGCCTGGTGGCACAGTGGTTAAGAATCCACCTGCCAATGCAGGGGACATGGGTTCTATCCCTGGCCCAGAAAGATCCCACATGCCACGGAGCAGCTAAGCCCATGCGCCACAACTACTGAGCCTGCGCTTTAGAGCCAGCGAGCCACAACTACTGAGCCCATGCACCGCAGCTACCGAAGCCCACATGTTCTAGGGCCCGTGCTCTACAAAAAGAGAAGCCACCACAATGAGAAACCTATGCACTGCAACAAAGAGTATCCCCCACTCGCCACAACTTGAGAAAGCCCACGTGCAGCTTCTCACGCTGTACCCAACGCAGCCAAAGGAAGAAAAAGATAAAACAAAACAACTCATCACCAGACCCAAGGTCATGTAGACATTCTTTTGTTTTCTTGTAAAATTTTATAGTTTTGTCATTTGTCTATGGACAATTTTGAATGAATTTTGGTGTCAGTTGTAAAGTTTGTGTCTATGTTCATTTCATTCCATATGGTTTTTAATATAATTGTTTCTTAGCCATTTACTGAGAAGACACGGTGAGAAGACATGGTGAGATACTTGGCTCTGTTTCAGTTCGGATCTCCAAACTTAGTGTCCACAGCAGAACTGCATTTGGGATGAGGCTTCCTGGGTGTGTGAGTGCAGTGCTCCCCGCTCTTCTCTGTTGGCCCACAGGGGGCGCCAAACCCACCTCTCTGACCAGCAGGGCACAGGCATATTGTGCCCTCTGACTTGGCTCCCTGCACAGCTGAGAGGAGCTTTGTCTCCTTGGGATGCATCAGGGCTCAGGCTTCTGGATAGTGGGGCTGTGTCCATGCCGACAGGAGCTGGGTTGAGTCAGTACCCACAAGCAAGGAGGCCCTGCAAGAGGGAAAAATGAGGACGAAGTAGAGAGAAGTTTCCTGTGTGCAGCTGAGTGCTGAGGGGGCAGGTCCGTCCTCAGAGGACTCAGGAAGGAAAGAGCTTGATGTGGAAAATTGGATTTTTAGTTTTGTGTGTGATGTCGATGATGACCAGTGATGTTCTTTGGCATATGGTGTCCAGTTTTCCTGGCACTGGTTGAGGCGCCTGTCCTTTCCTCTTTGTGTGTCCTTGCCCTGATTTTCATGAATTAACTGACCACATACATGTGAGGATATTTCTGTGCTCTCTCTTCTGTTCCCGTAGTCCATGTGTCTGTGTTTGTTCCATCTCCACACTGCTGTGGTTACTACAGCTCCGTGATATAGTTTGAAGTCAGGGAGGGAGATGCCTCCAGCTGTGTTCTTTTTCAGAATCTCTTGGCTGTTCAGGGTTCTTAATTGTTCCATACTAATACTAGGGTTGTTATTTCTATTTCTATGAAAAATGCCATTGGATGTTATACTGTGATTGCAGTGAATTTGTTGATGGCTTTGGTTGGAATAGACATTTTATTAAGGCATTCTTCCAATGCATGAACACGGAATATTTTCCTGTTTATTTGTGTTTTCTTCAATTTCTTTATCAACGCTTTATAGGTTTCTAAGTACCGGTCTTTCATGTCCTTGGTTAAATTAGTTCCTAGATATTTTATTCTTTTTGATGCAATTGTAAATGGGATTGTTTTCTTAATTTTTCTTTCTGATGGTTCATTATTAGTGTATAGAGACACTACTGATTTTTGTATATTGATTTCATATTCTTCAACTTTACTGAATTTATTTATTTGAACAACTTTTCTGTGAAGTGATGTGGGAAATTGTATTTCTAAAATCTCACTGTTTCTCCTTCACCAGGTCATCCAGAGGACCCAAGACATGGTGGCTACTAATATACTCTTCCCACAGTGCTTCTTAATACCATGTGGACTCCTACATGGGCAATTAGTATCACAACTTCCGTTGAACTTGGTCTGGGTAAGTCTTGGCCTCTGTAACAGTTTGATGTCTGTCTTATCTGCTTTTCTGACATGGTATTGAGATGGTTGTTTTGAAGAGTAATTCACTTTCCAGTAATTTTAAATGCACAGAAAATTTTCAGTAATGGTAAAAAGTACTTGTAAGGTTGGATCTTAACAAACGGCACCGCGAAACAGAGGAAAGCTTCAAGTGAGCTTTATTAGGGAGCGCTCCCGGGCGAGGTTCACTGGTCCGAGAGAAAGGGGCTAGAGAAGTCGCACCCAGGCGAGGGTTGGGCAAGATTTTATAGGGGAAGAAGGGAAAGGGGTGTGGTGAATCTGGGAGGGCGCAGGGTATTCCTTATTTGGTGGTCTCTTCGGGTATCGTGGCAGTATCTGGTGCCAGTTGCATCAGTCTTGGGACCGTTAGTCCCGCCCCTCGTTAATCCCGCCCCTCGACAGGTGGGAAGGCTGGGCCGGGTGGAAAGTCCCCAGGGCAGTTTCTGGAACTGGGTGGGCTGGAGAGTTTCGGTCTGATGCAACCTGTGAATCTGATTGCGTTCCCCTGCCTCGGGCCAGTTGGCCTTACAGTATTCACATTTGCCACTTCACCCAA
Organism: Grampus griseus; assembly: GCF_964374135.1. Taxonomy (NCBI): domain Eukaryota; kingdom Metazoa; phylum Chordata; class Mammalia; order Artiodactyla; family Delphinidae; genus Grampus; species Grampus griseus. The sequence continues at coordinate 114,684,780 of NC_139000.1, forward strand.
AATACTCCTTGTGTTTTATCCATCATGGGGGCATTCTCCGGAGGGACCAGCACATAACCCTGAAATGAGGAAACCATATTGTTTCCACGTTGTCATTTAATCCACAGGCCCACTTCCACTTTTACCAGTTGTCCCACCTGCAGGAAAATGTCTTTTACTATCCTGATCCAGTTTTCTTTTTTTGGAACCATTACTGAGATTTTCCCTCATTTGGACAGCCTTGATGGATTTAAAGCAGACCCGATGAATATGGGAGCTGGGTGGCCTTTTCTGCATGGAATTTTTTCACTAATGATTTTTTTTTTTTTTTTTTGTGGTACGCAGGCCTTTCACTGTTGTGGCCTCTCCCATTACGGAGCACAGGCTCCGGACGCGCAGGCCCAGCGGCCATGGCTCACGGGCCCAGCCCCTCCGCGGCATGTGGGATCTTCCCGGACCGGGGCACGAACCCATGTCCCCTGCATCGGCAGGCGGACTCTCAACCACTGCGCCACCAGGGAAGCCCACTAATGATCTTTTTAATGTTTATTCATGTTGTAACATGTATCAGTACTACTTTATTTTTTTCCCATTGTAATTAAAAGTAAAGAACATGACATTTCCCATTTACATCATTTTAAATATATAATGTAACTCCCTTCATGTTGTTGTACAAACAAGTTTAATAATGTGTACCTCCTGTGTACATGGGAGAAACCCAGGAAATTGAGTAACACCCTGAAATGGCCCAAGACATCACCGTAGATACCATCTTCATCTAAAAACAAAAGAAAGGAAGGGTATGGTTGTTGTGCAGATTTAAGTCTTTGCCTTCCCTACTGATAAGAGTTTCCCAAGACTGTCATTCTTCTATTCCTGGTGCAGAGAGGGAGACTGCCTTTCAAATGGAGATTTCCCTTATCAATGTACATTTGCCTCACAGAAGAGCCATCTCAATTGGGTTTCAGAGATCCTCACGTGTCTTCTTTAAAAATAATCAGTCACAAATAATCCTTATGCCCAAGAGGTATATTTTGGGGTAGCATTAGCTCCCCTTCACTTGGATGTATCCCAATTTGCTTGTGCATTCATGTACTGGAGGACATCCTGATATTTTAAAGTTTCTAGCCATTATGAGAAGAGTTGCAGTGCATAACTGCCTGATAGTTTTTGTTTGAACACTGTTCTCCAAAGTGGTTGACTAAATATTAGAGGTGTGATGTTGGATCCTCAGGTGAGCCTCCTGTAGCTTTTGAAAAAACTGCCAAAGTGTCTTTCAGAGTAGCTGTGTCTGTGTTTCATCAGCGGTAAAGGAGACTTCATGTAGTTCCTCACCCTCCATCAATCAGTAGTGTCATTCTTTTTGGAGTTTAGTGATTCTAATCGGTGTGCAGTGCTAATTCACTGTTTTAATTTGTAATTCTGTAATGATATGTGATGTGAGCATATTTTAATATGCTTGTTTACTATCTGTATATTTTCTTTGGGCAGGTGTTCAGATCTTTACCCATTTTTAATGGGGTTGTTTGTTCTAGAGTTTTTGGTATAATTTGACTACAAATCCTTTATCAGATATGTATTTTGTAAATATATTTCTCTCAGTGTCTGGCTTGTCTTTAGGTTTTCTGAGTAAGGTCTTTCACAGAGTTAAATTTTTAATTTTTTAAAGTCCATGTCATGAATTTTACTTCTTTTTTGAATAGATGTTTAGGCATTTGTTTGTTAAAATTCATCACCAAACCCAAGGTAGGTAGATTTTCTTCTTTGTTTTCTTCTAGAGTGTTTATAGTTTTGCATTTTAAAATTGTCAGTGAACAGTTTTGAGTGAATTTTGGTGTAAGTTGTAAAGTTTCTGTCTACATTCATTTGATTGCATAAGGTTTCCAGTTATTTTTGTATAACTAGTTTTGGAGAAGTCCTGGGATATATGGCTCCATTTCAGGTTGAATTTCCAAATTTCGTGGATTCTGCAGGCTTGCCAGCTGGGAGCATGGCATGCACTGAAGTGAGCTGTTGTGGCCTGCAGTTCCCAGCCAGCCAGCAGGCGGCGCCAAACCCAGCTCTCTGATCCTTGAGGTGTCTGTGTTCCAGTGACGGACTCGGTTCCTTCGGGAACTGGGCTCCTCACCCAGCCGACAGAAGCTCAGCGTCCTCAGGGTCGGCCGTGGGTTCAGCTTCAGGTCAGTGCTGGGTGGAGTCCATGCAGGCAGGAGCCAGACGTCTTCAGGATACCACAGGAGTGAAAGGTGAGGGAAAGTGGGGAGAACCTTCCTGCGAGTGGCTGATGCCAACGGGGGTCCATTTTCAGAGGACCCAGCAGAGGAAGGGCTTGATGTGGAAAACTGTGGAATTTACTAAGTTACTGTTGTTCTTTGGCATGTGGCGTCCAGTGTTGTTGGCACTGTTGGTTGGGAGGACTGTCCTTTCGCTATTTTGTGTTCATGGCTCCTTTGTTGTAAAATAACTGGCCACATACGAATGGGTGTATTTCTGTGCTCTCTATTCCGTTCCCCTGGTTTATGTGCCTATTTTTGTGCCAGTATCACACTGTTTTGGTTACAGTCGCTCTGTAATATTGTTTGAAGTCAGGGAGCGAGATACGTCTGGCTGTGTTCTCATTTCTCAGGGCTGCTTTTCCTCTTTGGGGTTCTCTGTTGTTCCATACAAGTGGTAGGATTGTTTTGTTTCTGTGAAAAATGCCATTTGAATTTGGTAGAGATTGCAATTACTGTGTACACCACTTTGGCGGAATGAATGTTTAAACAATATTAATACTTCCCATGCATGAGCATGGACTATTTTTGTATTTATTTGTGTCTTAATTTCTTTATCAGTGTTTTATAATTTTCAGCGTGCAGGTCTTTCACACCCGTGGTTAAATGTATTCCTAGGTATTTTGCTCTTTTTAATGCTATTGTTACACGGGATTGTTTTCTTAATTTCTCTTTCTGAAACTTTATAGTATCTAGAAAGTTAACTGATTTTTGTGTATTGCTTTGGTATAATGCAAACTTAGTACATTCCTTTTTTACTCCTAATAGTTTTTTTTGGTGGTTTGAGGTTGAAAATTGGAATGCAAAAATCTCACTATTTCTACCGTATCCAAAGTTGTATGCAGCAGCAAAGACCTAGTGGCTCCTAATAAAATCTTCTCACAGTGCCTTTTAATGACATGTGGGCTCTTACAATGAGTTTCATCATATTGGGGGAATTGGATCTGGCTAGGGCTTGGCCCTTATCATGAAGTTTGATGTCTTTTCTACTTTTCAGGCATGGTATTGACATGGTTGTTTGGAAAAGTTTTTTCTAGTAATTTCAGAGATACAGGAAACTTGCAGTAGCAGTACAATGTACACTTTATCTCTAAGCTCAGATTCGTCAGTCATCATTGATTTTCCACATCTGCCAATCTAAATGAAGACCTCCAGTGTGTTCGACCTCAAACAGAGACACTCTCCCAGTAGACCACCGCCAAATGAGGAATTATTATGGTTTTCACTTTATAATCGCATCCACAGGCCCTGTTCAACTTTCACCACTTGCCCCAACTATATGGAAATGTGGTTTTCTATTCTGATCCAGTTTTCTTTTTCTGGAACTGTTCTTGAGACTTTCCCTTATTTATAAAACCTTGATGGATTTCAAGTGCCTAAATGAATATGATCTGGGTGGTCTTTGCTGTATGGCTTCTTTCTCTTAGGATGTTTTCAGTGTTCATTCATGTTGTAGCATGTATCAGTACTTCATTCATGTTTGTCATTGTGACTAAATCCATACAACATAATGTTTACCATTTAAACCACTTTAAGTATATAGTTCTACGACATTAACCACATTTACATCCATTAAACACCAACTCTCTTCAACCCCTGGGAATCACATTCTACTTTCTTTCTTTGAATTTGACTTATTTGGATATCTCATACTAGTGGAATCGTAGCATGTTTGTGCCTTTTTGGTCTGGTTTGTTTCAGTTAACATAATGACTTTAAGGTTCATCCACATTGTAGCATGTGTCAGAACTACCCTAGTTTTAAAGGCTGAATCATATTCCATTGTGTATATACCACAATTTGTTTATGGAATCATCTATCCATGGACACTTGGATTCCTTCCATCTTTGACCAGTAGGAATAGTACTGGTATGAATATGAGTGCACAAATATGTGTTTCAGTCCCTGCTTTCAAACCTTTTGGGTATACACCCTGAAGTGGAATTGACATCTCATATGTTAATTTCATGTTTAAGTTTTTGCTATAATGTTTTCCACAGTGGCTGCACCATTTCACTTTATTTTTTATATAGCAGAAAAATGGAAGTCTTTGAATCTACCCTATTTTGCATATCCATTCATCCACTGATGGACTTTTGAATGGTGTCTACCTTTTGGGCTATTGTGAATAATGTTGCTATGAATATTTGTGTACCAGTTCTTGTTTGAACACCTGTTTTCAGTTCATTGAGGTATATATCTAAGATTGGAGTTGTTGAAATAAATGGTAATTATATTTTCATCTTTTTGAGAAAATGCCATACTATTGTACATATAGTCTGCACCATTTTCCATTTCCACAAGCAAACCATAAGGGTTCCAATTCCTCAACATTGTTGCTAATATTTTTATTGGTTCCTGATTATAATCATTTAGTGAATGTGACTAAATATTGCATTGCGGTTTTAATTAGTACTTCTATAACAATATAAAGGAAGTATACCTAAGATAATTTTATTAGAACCTCAAACCTCAGGATACTGCTTTGTAGCCATAGTTGTTGAATAACCAAAAACTATTAACAGTCACCCTAAATAAATTTAAAAAACCATTAAGCCCAAAAATCATCCCTCAAAATTCATTGCAATAATACAACGAGTTCTACCATGGAAATAAATCCAAACCCACTACAAATCTGTGAAGGTTTTGAAGACAAACCTCATAAAACTAACAACAAAAATAGTACTTAAAATACAGTGTATGTCATCATTATTCTTACATGGAATGGAACCATGCCAATGTAATGAAAAATCATCGTTGTTTTTCAACTATAAGAACAGTAATGACCAACATTTGAAAATTCCACACAGTACTCAAAATCATTAACAGTGCATTTATTGATCTACCAGCCCCATCAGATATCTCATCACAATGAAATGCCCATTCTTTGCTTTGTATTTGTTTAATTTTGCAAATCATAACAGGTTTAATTCTAGAAATACACTACACATCAGGTACAATAACTGTCTTCTCATCCATAACTCGTATGTGACGAGATGTAAACAACCTATGAATTATTTGATAGTTTCATGAAAACAGAGCTTCTATATTCTTTAATTTCTTATTTATTCGTGTAGCATGAGGCCTGCATTGTGGATCTTACACCTTCTTAGAAACATGAAACATCAGAATCATATTACTGTTTTATTAATAACCATAGCATTTATAGGTTACCTCTTACCATGAGGCTAAATGTCCTTTTAAGGAGAAACAGTCATTACAAATTTCCTTTTAGCAATTCCTTACACTGGCACTAATGTAGTCAGAGGAATCAAAGGAGAATCCTCAGTTGATAAAACCACCCTTACCTGATACTTCGCTTTCCACTTTATTCTCCCATTTTTTATTGCAGCTTTAGCCGTTGTTTACTTATTATTCCTTCATGAAATAGACTCTAATAATCCAACAGGGATCTCATCCAATATGGGCAAAATCTCATTTCATCCATACTACAAAATAAAGGATATCTTGTTTGCTTTATTCTTATTAATAATCTTACTAATGCTAGTAGTAGTCTCATCTGACCTTCTAGGAGACCCAGTAAATTATACTCCAGCTAAGCCCTTCAATGTTCCCCCTCACATGAAACCAGAATGATAGTTTTAATTTGCATGTGCAATTCTGCGATCCATTCACAATGAATAGGAGGTGTATTAATCTTCTCAATCATGATTTTAGCTATTGTTCCAATACTTCATACAGCAAAACAATGAAGTATAACATTCTGACCTCTTAGCTAATGTTTATTTGGATTCCTACTAGTGGGCCTATTAACATTTGCATGAATTGGAAGACAACCCATTGATCACCTATTTATTATCATCAGGCAACTAGCATCTATTCTATACTTTCTTCTAATTCTTGTCCTCATACCACTAATAAGCATTAATTGAAAATAACCTCCTTAAATTAAGAGTCTTTGTAAGAAACAGCAACATTTCTCCCTAACACTCAAGGAAGAGACTCCAGCTCTCTCATCAGCACCCAAAGCTGAATTTCTGCTTAAACTATTCCTTGAACAGTTTGCTTAGGGGACATAAACACTATTGTTGAGTGCTATATGTAAGTATTAAAAATTGACATCATAAAGACTAACATTACTATGTACTTTGAGAATTATATGCCCTTCCACATATATAAGTATAATACATACGCTTTATCATATATAATACATAATATGTGTAATCGTGAATTATCTCACATGTATAAGCATGTAATCGGTGTATTGATGTTATATAAGACATTAAACATTTCAATGTACACTAGGTTCTAGCCTCTGTGAGTTTTTACAGGGGTAATTGAAGTGATTAATACTATATAGTACATCTGTGTATTAATCATACATAATACATTGTCAAATCATTTCCAGTCAACATGCTTATCATTGCTGATAACTAGGACTTAATGATGAAGCCACGAGAAACCATCAACTTGCCCTAAAATGTGCCTGTCTGCGTTTCTGGTCCATGAACCATACAGATTTCTGTAAATGAACTATATCTGGCATCTCGTTCTTACTTCAGGGTGATCTCACCTAAACCATCTCACCTTCAGGGCCATAGCACCTACTCTTTCCCCTTAAATAGGACGTCACAATGGACTCGTGACTAATCAGGCCATGCTCACACACAACTGGTTTCATGCATTTGGAATTTTTTAATTTGGGGGGATGCTGTGACTCGGCTATGGACATCAGTGGCCTTAACACAGTCAAGCAACTTGTAGCTGAAATTAAATTGAGTATCATTTACCAACATCATTCACCGTAACATGTCATAGAGTCAGTGGTCACAGAACATAGACCAATTACACACATAAGTGCACATGCACATTTCAGGTAAATAGCTTGCTTAATCAAACCCTCTTACCTCCTGCTAAATCTCATACTTTGTATGCCATCAACAACCTGCCAGATTCCTAAAACAAGGCCAACATAATAACTATGTAAGATTCAGTTAACCTATCTAACAATCATATTGCCCTCACTTCTCCAACCCAAAGTTAGTTAACTACAAGCTAGCCTCCTAACTGTACCAATTACTTAGATATGTAAGGCTTATAAGGACAGACAACCCATAGTTCTGCCATTTACTCTGAACAAAATCAAAAATAAATGTCAGTGAGGTGCCACCTCACGCCAGTCAGAATGGTCATCATTAAAAGTCTACAAGTACTAAATGCAGGAGCAACAGGAACCCTCCTACCCTGTTACTGGGCATGTAAATTGGTGCAGCCACTATGGAGAACAGTATGGAGGTTCCTCAAACACCTGAAAATAGAACTACCATATGATCCAGCAATCCCATTTCTGGGCGTATATCTGGAAAAGGCAAAAACCTAATTCAAAAAGATACATGCACCCCAGTGTTCATAGCAGCACTATTTACAATAGCCAAGATGTGGAAGCAACCTAAATGTCCACTGACAGATGAATGGATAAAGAAGATGTGATATACATACACACACACAGACACACAGACACATACACACGCACCCACACCCTGGAATATTACTCAGCCATAAAACAGAAATAATACCATTTGTAGCAACATGGATGGAACTAGAGGTTATCATACTAAATGAAGTAAGTCAGATAGAATGACAAATGTAATATGATTTCACTCATATGTGGAATGTAAAAAATTTGATACAAATGAACTTATTTACAAAACAGAAACAGACTCACAGACATAGAAAACAAATTTACGGTTTTCAAAGGGAAAAGGTAGAGAGGGATAAATTAGGAGTTTGGGATTAAGATACATACTACTATGTATGAAATAAACAACAAGGACCTACTGTATAATACAGGGAACTCTATTCAGTATCTTGTAATAATCTATAATGGAAAAGAATAGATCTATAAATATGAGAAAAATATATGAAAAACATAATAAAAAAGATAATATTCTTCCAACACTAATAGTCATCATAGCACTACTCAACATATATTTATACATGCGGCTAAAATCCTTCACATCAGTAACTATATTTTCATTGATAAACAACAGAGATATAAAATGAGAATTCGAACATACAAAGTAAATAAACTTCCTATCATTACTAATCCTAATAGCCACATTATTACTACCCTTAACACCCATTCAATCAGTGCTGGACTAGGAATTTAGGTTAATATAGACCAAGAGATTTAGAAGGTGTAAGGAAGTATAATTTACTTAATTCCTTAAATTAAGGATTACAGAACTCTACGTCAATTGAATGCAGATCAGCTTAATTAAATCCTTACTGTATTGATGTGCTTCCATCCCACACACTTTTTGTTGACAGGTAAATCCTCTAGTCAGCTGGCATCAGTCTGTGTCTCCCGCCATCCAGAAAGAAAAGGTGGGAGAAACATTGGCAAAATTGAAAGTGATTTTGTTTTTGGATTTGCAATTCCCCATAGGGCTTGGCAAAAAGAGGGCATAACCCATCTTTAGACGTACATTCCAGGGCTTGCTCAGCCATTTTACGTATGTTGACACACTGCTGATTATTTCCAACAAATCACAGAGATCAGCACTTTATATTTACTATGTGGTGCTTGAGCTGGAATAGTAGGCACCGCTCTGCATCCATTCCTCCATGCTGTAGTAGGCGAACCTGAAGCAGTACCTGAAGACGAACGCATTGACAGTGTCGTCATAACATCCCATGCATTTGTAATCATTTTTTTAGTTATGCCCATTATAATTGGAGGACTTGGAAACTGACTTGTCCCGCTAATAATTGGAGTACCCAGTGTAGCATTTCCTTGACTACATAATAGAAGCTTTTGACTACTTCTTCCAACATTCTTACTCCTACTCCTGTCATCAATAGAAGCCGACGCCAGCAGTCCGTGAACCGTACAGTGACCTCTACTATCCTCAGGCTATACGCTTAACGCAATACGCACAAAGTTCAGTTCACGATTATATTTGTAGGAGTAAATATGACTTTCTCCCCGCAGCACTCTTTTGGCTTTTCACGGGTGCCCCCTAGTTATTTCCGACTACCCTGATGTATACACAAAGTGAAATATCATTGTATTTATAGGCTCATTCATGTAACTAACAGCAGTAACGCTAACACTTTTCTTGATTTGAGAAGCATTTGCATCCAAAGAAGGAATCTCAGTAGTGTAGGTAACTGTGACTAATCTAGAATAATTACATGGATGCACTCAACCATATCCTACGTTTGAGAGGTGTATTATGGAAATTTAAAATAAGAAAGGAAGGAATCACAACCTCTTCAACTGGTTGAAAGCCAACACCATAACCATTATGTCTTTTTCAATATGTGAGATGTTAGTAAAAAAGTACATAACTTTATCAAAGTTAAATCAGAGGTGAAAATCCTGTATATCTCTATGGCATATCCATTTCAACGAGGCTTCACAATGCAATATCACGTATTATGAAAGAACTTTTACATTTTCATGATCACCCATTCATCATCCTTTTTTTTTTTTTGTGGTACGCGGGCGTCTCACTGTTGTGGCCTCTCCCGTTGCAGAGCACAGGCTCCAGACGCGCAGGCTCAGCGGCCATGGCTCACGAGCCTAGCCACTCCGCGGCATGTGGGATCTTCCTGGACCAGGGCACGAACCCGTGTCCCCTGCATCGGCAGGCGGACTCTCAACCACTGCACCACCAGGGAAGCCCCATCATCCTTTTTTGATAAATTTTCTAGTTCTCTATATTATTTCTCTCATATTGACAACTAAACTGACTCATAAATATACAATATATGCATAAGTAGAAACAATTTAAATCATTCCACCAGCCATCATTCTAATCTTAATTACCCTAACATCATTATGAATTTTTCACATAATAAATGAAATTAATAACCCTTCCCTAACCGTAGAAGCTATAGGCCATCAATGATACTGAAGCTAGAAATACACAGATTATGAAAACTTAAGTTTGGACTTCTATATACTACCCACACCAGGTCTAAAAACCAGAATCGTGACTACTAGAAGTAGACAACTGAGTAGGTCTACTTGCAGGGATAACAATTCATACATAATCTCATCTGAACATGTTTTACACTCATGAGCTGTTTTTTCTTTAGACCTAAAAGCAAATGCTTTCCAGGGACGCTTAAATTAAAGAACCCTGATATTGACAATCAGGCCTCTATTGTGAGCAATGCTCAGAAATTTGTGGGTTAAAGCATAGTTTTATGCCTATCATCGTTGCGTCCACCCCACTAAAATATTTTGAGAAGTAATCTGTGTTCATACTATAGATTCATGAAGATGCTAAATAGCATTACTCTTTTAAGTTTAAACCTCCTGTTAATGATATGCCACAACTACGTACACCAGCATAATTTATTATTATATCAATATTTTTAGTTCTAGTATATTTTAAGTAAAAATGTGAATATGTATTTATATATGAAGCCAAGAAGTAAAATGAATTAAAATACCAAAATACTCCACCCCTTGGGAAACCAAGTGAATGAAAAATCTATTTGCTTTGCCTAATGTTATTTTAATTATTAGGTTTCCAAGTATTTTATTCACCACACCCAAGTGAGTGATTAACAAATGTATAATTTCTCTTCAACAGTGAGTAGTTTAACTCCTGTCAAAACAAATAATGGCCATCAAGAACTATAAAGAACAAACTTGAAAATTAATGCTTACATGACTTATTCATCAGCTGGACAAACTTACTTGCTGTCTTACCACATCCATTTACAGTTCTGATGCTGCTTTCAATACATTTGGAAATAGCCATCTCTTTGTGAGCAGGAACTGTAATAAGCAGCTACTGTCATAAAACAAAATCATCTCTATCCAACTTTCTACCACAAGGAACATTAAACCTTCTTATGCCTGTGCTAATAATTATTGAAACTATTAGGTTACTTACCCAACCGATAGTTCTAGCCATACGGCTACTTGCGAATATCACAGCTGGCCATGTATTTATTTACTTAATTGGAGGGGCAGTCCTGGCCCTAATAAGTAGTAGCCTTCATGAAATTTGTTATTCTAGTTCTACTCACTTTACTTGAATTTGCAGTGTTATTTGCAGCATTATTTGAGATTACGTATTCACATTGTTAGTAAGCCTCTACTTCCGTAATGACCCACCAGACCCATGCATATTATATAGTAAATCCCAGCCCCCGACCTCTTACAGGAGCCTCTTCACATAACAGTTAGTCTCACATGTGATTCCATTTAAACTCAGTGTTTTTTATTATACTTGTGCTTATGATGAGACATCATCTGAGAAGGCACTTTATTTATTACTTTGGAAGCTCTCTTTTTTTATCTACTTCTTAAAAGCTGTAATCACTCAGGTCTTGCCCCTACACTTGTACTAGGCAGTTGCTGACTACCGATGGGCATTTGTTCCGTAATGCAGTAGAAGTAAGTACCACTTCGCAACATGTCTGTCTTACTGTCCTCTGGAGTGTGTGTTCCTTGAGCTCACCACAGCCTGATAGATGGAAATTTTAAGAATATACTTCAAACAGTTTTTATTGCAGTCTGTTTAGGAGTTTACTTTACAGTCCTGCAAGCCTCAGAACATTACAAAGCACCTTTTCCAGTCTCAGATGGAGTATACAGATCAACATTCTTCATAGCTACAGGCTTCCATGGCCTGTGCATGATCATTGGCTCTCGTTTCCTAATTATCTGCTTTTTACACAAACTAAAATTTCACTGTATCTCTGATCATCGTTTCGGCTTTGAAGCTGCTGCGTGATATTGACGCTTGTTAGATGTATTATGGATGTTCCTGTACATCTCCACTTATTGATGAGGGTCTTATTCTTTTAGTAGTAATTACTAAAATTGACTTCCAGTCAACTAGTTTTGGTAGAATCAGAAAAAGAATTATCAACTTTATATTATTAGCATTATTTATGAATATATTACTAGTTTCGTTACTTGTGTTTATTACATTCTGACTTCCTGAAGTAAACACACAGAAAAATCAAGTCTGTATGAATGTATGGCCCTATAGGATCACCACGCCTATCTTACGACATAAAATTTTTTAAAGTGGCCATTATTTTTCTCCTCTTTGATGTTGAAATTGCCCTCCTTTTGCCTCTGCCTGTAGCATCCCAAAGAAAAAAATCTAATAACCACACTAATTATAGCTCTAATCCTAATTTCACTGTTAGCAATAAGTGTAGCCTACAAGTGAAGACAAAAGAGGTTAGAGGGTTCCAAATACGATAATTAGTTTAAATTAAAACATACAACTTTGAGTCATTACGTTTGATTAAATTTATAGTTACTAAATTCCTTTAGTATACATAAATATTATTCTGTCATTTCAGTTTCCCTCTTAGGGCTATTAATGTACTGATTCTAGTTAACACCCTTCCTACTATGCCTAGAGGGAATAATATTATCCTCATTCATTATAGCAGCTCTAATAATTCTTAACACTTATTTGACTCAAGCTAGCTTAATACCCATCATCTTAGTAGTATTTGTAGTTTGTGAGACAGCGGTAGTTTTATCCCTTTCAGTAATAGTATCAAACACCTATGGCATAGGGGCAGGACAGGAATAAAGATGCAGACGTAGAGCATGGAGTTGAGGACATGGGGAGGGGGAAGGGTGAGCTGGGAAGAAGTGAGAGAGTAGCATGGACATGTATACACTACCAAATGTAAAATAGATAGCTAGTGGGAAGCAGCCGCATAGCACAGGGAGATCAGCTCAGTGCTTTGTGACCTCCTAGAGGGGTGGGATAGGGAGGGTGGGAGGGAGACGCAAGAGGGAAGAGATATAGGGATATATGTATACGTATAGCTGATTCACTTTGTTATACAGCGGAAACTAACACACCATTGTAAAGCAATTATACTCCAATAAAGATTTTAGAAAAAACCAAACACCTATTGCATCAATTATGTATACAATCTCAACCTTTCTCAATTTTAAAAATTATTATTCAAGCTATTATATTAATACCACTGGCATAATTGTCCAGAAATAATACAATTTTAATTAATACAACTTACAATTTGCTAGTTAGTTTTATTATCCTATTTCTTTTTAACCAATTTAATGACAATAGCGTTAACTTTTGATTAACCCTTTTTGACTGTCAGCGTCTTTACTACCTCTAAAAATGTGACTCATTACTAATACTCCTTATCGGCTCATTCCATCTATCTAAAGACTTACTACTTTTTACCTTTTTTTTTTTTTTGCGGTACGCGGGCCTCTCACTGCTGTGGCCTCTCCCATTGTGGAGCACAGGCTCCGGACGCGCAGGCTCAGCGGCCATGGCTCACGGGCCCAGCCGCTCCGCAGCATGTGGGATCTTCCCAGACCGGGGCACGAACCCGTGTCCCCTGCATCGGCAGGCGGACTCTCAACCACTGCGTCACCAGGGAAGCCCCACTTCAAGATATCTCTTAATGACATATTGGTTATTTTAAATTAATGTTACTGAAGAAAAGACCCATGCAAGACAGACACTTTCCACCTCCTGTTTGTCTCCTTGAAAGCAGGGAATAAATCTCTCCTGCAATAGGTGCACACCTGGGGCTGAGGTCTGAGGGCTCAGGGCTGCAGGCGTGCTGGCTCCTGCAATTCAATTCATTCTGGGAACCTTGTGTCATGACTACTGAGGTGCCAGTTAGCTTTGAGAAAACCAAAGCCAGCTCCTCTCTCTGCCTGTTTGTGAGAAAAGGGCTGAGTCTGAACCACTCTAGATTCTCTGGATTTCTTGGCATATGGACTGACCCGCACCCTCGCATCCTGCTTAGCCCTCATCCAGAAAATAAACAACGCACACCCCCCTTTCCCAATACCCAACAAACAAGCAGATATCCAGCTGCTCTCCTTCTACCTCAGCCTCTCCAGAGGGTCACTCTCTTATAAATATCTTAAGCTCAATGACATACTGCTGTCTCCCTTTCTCTGGCCATCCCCGCATCCACCGACCCCCATGGAAGATGTCCATCCTCTGCTGAAAGGGGAATGACGTTGTTGTCAAGGGCAGAGTGTGGAGAGTGAGAGAATTCTGTACAAACAGACCCTGTGCAACATAATTCTCATCCTCCTTAGCCGCCCCACATAGTGTATTTGCTTTTCCGCAATCACCTCTCTTTGTTCAACCCAACAGAAAAGCATTTAGGTTTTGCCACTTCTCTGGGTCTTCCTTCATTTCCTTAGGAGGGCGCCCTGGGTCACGTAAAGCTCATGGGAAATAAATGTGGATGCTTTTCTCCTGTGAATCTGTCTCGTGTCCATTTAATTCTCAGGACCAGCTGTCAACCCTAAGAGGATGAAAGTATGGTTTTGTCTTGGCGACATCTTTCTTGCCGACATCATTGAATTCTACCTCCTTCTTTGGCTTGATTCCTCAGTATACTGACATATTCTCAGCTACCATCCAGAAACTGAAAACGAAACACATTCTCACCATATGATCCAGCCCTCGAACTCCTTGGTATCAATGGACCCAAATGAATCAAATGCTTATATCTACACAGAAGCCTGCACCCAGACACTTAGGGCAGCTTTATCCATAACTTGCAGAACTTGGAAGCAACCAAGATGTCCTTTGGCAGGTGAATGGACACACAGACTGGACTCCAACCATGCAACTGTGTATTCTTCAGTGCTGAAAAGAAATGAACGATATGGAGCCATGGGGAGACGGGAGGGGCACCTTAAGTGCATATCACTCACTGAAAGAAGGCAATCTGGGAAGGTGGCATAGCTTAGGGTACCAACGACATATGACATTCCAGAAAAGGCAAACCAAGAAAGGGTGAAAAGATCAGTGCATAGCCAGGGGTTTGTGGCAGGGTTGAGTGGTGGTGGGTGATAAATAGGTCAAGCACAGAGGATTTTTAAGGCAGTGAATCTATACAGTGTGGTACATTCATGGTGAGATAACATTTGTCAAAATGCGTCGAATGTGCAACACTAGGAGTGATACCTAATATACACGCTGGACTCGGGTGTCCATGTGGATTCATCCGTAGTAACCAACACACAGAATGTTGATAGGATAGTTGGGGAGGCGGAGGCTTTGAGCACCTGTGTGTGGGGCTGGGGGTGGGAGGGTGGGATGACGGAATAGCAGCAGCAGGGCCACATGACAGCAGCAGGGCCACATGACACTTCTCTGCACTCTGCCCAATTTTGCTGTGAACGCAAAACTTCTTTAAAAAAGAAAGCCTATTTAAACAAACAAACATTCCAGTAGTATCCCATGGCTGCTCTCTTCAAGTCCTGTTTGTCTGGGCCACTTGAGAGTCAAACTTCAGCAGACATTGTCCTTTCAACCCGCACCCTTTTATTTATTTATTTATTTTAAAAATGTATTTATTTATTTATTTTGGCTGCATTGAGTCTTCGTTCCTGAGTGAGGGCTTTCTCTAGTTGCAGCGAGCGGGGGCTATTCTTTGTTGTGGTGTGCAGGCTTCTCATTGTGGTAGCTTCTCTTGTGGAGCACGGGCTCTAGGCACGGGATTCAGTAGTTGTGGCTCACGGGCTCAGTAGTTGTGGCTCACGGGCTCAGTAGTTGTGGGTCGCGGGATCTAGAGCGCAGGCTCAGTGCATGGGCTGAGCGGTGCATGGGCTTAGTTGCAACGTGGCATGTGGGATCTTCCCGGACCAGGGCTCGAACCCATGTCCCCTGCCTTGGCAGGTGGATTCTTAACCACTGCGCCACCAGGGAACCCAACCTGCACGCTTTTAAAGTTTCATCTAACATCTGCTTTTTATCTCACTACTCTCTTTTCTTTTTTTTAAGATAGTATTTTTTCTTCTTTTTTATCTTTAAAATTAATTAATTAATTATTTTTTTGGCTGTACTGTGTGGCTTGTGGGATCTTAGTTCCTCAACCAGGGATTGAACCTGGGCCCTCGCAGTGAAAGTACCGAGTCCTAACCACTGGACTGCCAGGGAATTCCCTTTTTCTCTCTCTTTTTTTAAATTGATGTATAATTGACAGGTAATATTATATTAGTTTTCTGGTATACAACATAGTGATTCTATATTTTTATACATTACAAAATGATCACCAAGGTAAATCTAGTCACCGTTTGTCACCGTACAATGTTATTACAGTATTATGGACTCTATTCCCTATTCTGTACATTACATCCCCATGACATTTGTTCTATAACTGGAATTCGGTACCTCTCAATCTTTCTCACCTTTTGCACTCATGCCCCCACCCCTCTCCCCTCTGGCAACCACCAGCATGTTCTTGGGATCTATGAGTCCATTTCTGTTATATTGTGCTTGTTTACTTGTTTTGTTTTGTAGTTCCTACATATAAATGATGTCATAAGGTATTTCTCTTTCTCTGTCCGCCATATCTCAGCACGATAGGTCCATTCATGTTGTTGCAAGGTATCATTTTTTTATGGCTGAGTCATATTCCATTGTGTGTGTATATGTGTATGTATATATGTGAAAACTTCTTTATCCATTCGTCAATCGATGGACACGCTGGTGGCTTGCATGTCTTGGCTCTTGTCAATAAAGCTGCCATGAACATAGGGGTGTGTATATCTTTTTGAATTCGTGTTTTTGTTTCCTTCAGAAAGATACCCCCAAGTGTAATTCCTGCATCATATGGTAGTTCTATTTTTAATTTCTTGAGGAACCTCTGTACTGTTTTCCATAGTGGCTGCACCAATGAACATTCCCAAGAGAATGCGTGAGGGTTCTCCACATCCTTGCCAAGACTTGTTAGTTGTTGTCTTTCGGATGATAGCCAAGTGTTTAGGTGTGAGGTAATAATCTCATTGTTCTTTTGATGTGCGTTTCCCTGATGATAAGTGATATTGATCATAGTTTCATGTGTCTCTTGGCCATCGGTACGTACTCTTTGGAAAAATGTTCGGTCCCAATTTTTAATTGGGATTTTGGAGGTTCAATTGTGTGAGTTCTTCATCTATTTTGGATATGAACCCCTTTTCAGACATATTGTTTGCAAATATTTTCTCATATTCGGTAGGCTGCCTTTTCATTTTGTGGATGGTTTCCTTTGCCATTGCAAAGCTTTAAAGTTGGATGGAGTCCCATTGGTTTATTCTGCTTTTGGTCCCCTTGCTTGGGGAGATGGATCCAGAAAATATTGCTAAGACTGATGTCAAAGAGCATACTGCTTATGTTTTCTTCAAGGAGCTTTATGGCTTCAGGTCTTACATTGAAGTACTTGATTCATTTTGAGGTTGCTTTTGTAGGTGGTATAAGAAGGGATTCCAGTTTGATTCTTGAGCACGTAGCTGTCCAGTTTTCCCACCACCATTCATTGAAGAGGCTATCTTTTCCCCATTGTGTAGTCTCATCTCCTTTGTCATAGATTAATTGACCCTATATGCATGTGTTTATTTTGGGGCTCTCAATTCTGTTCCATTGATCTATGTGTATTTCTTTTGTTCCAATATCATACTGTCTTGATGATTCTAGATTTGTAGTATAGTTTGAAACAGGGAGAGTGATATGTCCAAGTTTGTGCTTCTTTCTTAAGATCGTGTTGACTATTCAGGTTCTTTTGTGTTGCCTTACACGTATTAGAATTCTTTGTTCCAGTTCTCCATAAAATTCCATTGGTATTTTTTTTTTAACATCTTTATTGGGGTATAATTGCTTTACAATGGTGTGTTAGTTTCTGCTTTATAACAAAGTGAATCAGTCATACGTAAACATATGTTCCCATATGTCCTCCCTCTTGCGGCTCCCTCCCTCCCACCCTCCCCATCCCACCCCTCCAGGCCGTCACAAAGCACCGAGCCAATATCCCCGTGCCATGCGGCTGCTTCCCACTAGCTATCTACCTTACTACGTTTGTTAGTGTGTATATGCCCATGACTCTCTCTTGCCCTGTCACAGCTCACCCTTCCCCCTCCCCATAACCTCAAGTCCGTTCTCTAGGAGGTCTGCGTCTTTATTCCTGCTTTACCCCTAGGTTCTTCATGACATTTTTTTTTCTTAAATTCCATATATTTGTGTTAGCATACGGTATTTGTCTTTTTCTTTCTGACTTACTTCACTCTGTATGACAGACTCTAGGTCTATCCACCTCATTACAAATAGCTCAATTTCGTTTCTTTTTATGACTGAGTAATATTCCATTGTATATATGTGCCACATCTTCTTTATCCATTCATCCGACGATGGGCACTTAGGTTGTTTCCATCTCCGGGCTATTGTAAATAGAGCTGCAATGAACATTTTGGTACATGACTCTTTTTGAATTTTGGTTTTCTCAGGGTATATGCCCAGTAGTGGGATTGCTGGGTCATATGGTAGTTCTATTTGTAGTTTTTTAAGGAACCTCCATACTGTTCTCCATAGTGGCTGAACCAATTCACATTCCCACCAGCAGTGCAAGAGTGTTACCTTTTCTCCACACCCTCTCCAGCATTTATTGTTTCTAGATTTTTTGATGATGGCCATTCTGACTGGTGTGAGATGATATCTCATTGTAGTTTTGATTTGCATTTCTCTAATGATTAATGATGTTGAGCATTCTTTCATGTGTTTGTTGGCAGTCTGTATATCTTCTTTGGAGAAATGTCTGTTTAGGTCTTCTGCCCATTTTTGGATTGGGTTGTTTGTTTTCTTGTTATTGAGTTGCATGAGCTGCTTGTAAATTTTGGAGATTAATCCTTTGTCGGTTGCTTCATTCCACTGGTATTTTGATAGGAATGGCATCAAATCTCTAGATTGCTCTGGGGTGTGGAATCATTTTAACAATATGAATTCTTCCAATCCATGAACACGTTATACCTATTTGTTTGTGTCTTCTCCAATTTCTTTCATCAGTGTCTTCCAGCTTTCTGAGTATAGGTCTTTTACCTCCTGGGTTAGATGTATTCCTAGGGATTTCATTTTGGTTAATGTCGTTGTCAGTGGGGTTGTTTTCTTAATTTCTCATTCTGATCGTTTGTTGCTGGTGTATAGAGATGTAACCGATTTCTATAGATTAATTTTGTATCCTGCAACTTAACTGAATTTTCCAATGAATTCTATTTGTTTGGGGGGTCATCTTAAGGATTTTCTATATAAACCATCATGTCAGGACTTCCCTGGTGGCACAGTGGTTAACACTCTGTGCTCCCAATGCAGGGGGCCTGGGTTCGATCCCTGGTCAGGGAACTACATCCCACATGCATGGCACAACTAAGAGTTCACATGCCAAAACTAAGGAGCCTGCGTGCCACAACTAAGGAGCTCACCTGCCACAACTAAGACCCAGCGCAACCAGCATAAATAAATAAATAAATGAAATATAAAACATCATGTCATCTACAAACAGTGACAGTTTTACTTTTTCCTCTGCCATTGGATTCCTTCTATTTCTTTTTCTCATCTAATTACTATGTCTAGGACTTCCTAGATCATGTTGAATGAAACTGGTGAGAGTGGTCAGGGTTAGAGTTAGGTTTAAGCACAATTCGCCCTCTTTGCCTTCCTCCGTCTCCATCTCTCTGAGGCCTCCAGGAAGGACAGGACTAGTCCAGGGTCACACATGACTCAGGGAGTTGAACTGGACCACTGTTTCTCTGCCCATCAGTCCTGGGCATAGTTTTGTGTACTATCTGTGTACCTTCTTTGACCAGGTGTACATTTAGAGCTTTCCCTATTTTTAATGGGGTTGTGTTAGAGTTCTTTGTATATTTTGAGACAAATCCTTTATTAGATATGTATGTGCAAATATTATTTTCCTAGTTGTGTTGTGTCTTTTAATTTTCGGAATGAGGTTTTTCACACAGTAGAAATCTTTAATTTTATAAAGTCCACAGAATCCCTTCTTTTTCTTTCTGGATTGCTTTTTTGTGTTGTGTGTTAAAACCACAAAGCTTGTGATCTACATGACCAAACCCAAGCTCATGTCAATTTTCTTTTATGTTTTCTTCTATATTCTTGATTAGTTTTGCGTTTAAAATTTGTCTGTGAATAATTTTGAGTGAATTTGGTGTAAGTTGTAAAGCTTGTGTCTACATTCATTCCATTCCATACGGTTTCCAATTCATTGTTCCTTAACTACTTTGGAGAAGTTATGGGATATTGTCTTCATTTCAGTTTGAATTTCCACAATTTAATGGGTTCAGCAGTTCTGCCAGCAGGTGACGCTGTCTCCAGTGACCCGTGAGGGAGGCACGGCCTGCACTTCCCGCACGGACCACAGGGTGGCGCTGGGCCCGCCGCTCTGACCCACAGCGCATGCGCATTCCCCGCGGACTCGGCTCGGCGCAGCTGAGAGGAGTTGTGGCTCCTCAGGCGCCGCCGTGGCTGCGGCCTGGACGCTGGGCTCGGCTTCTCTGCTGACGGGAGCTCGGTCTCCTCAGGACTCGCTGGGGTTTCGGCTTCAGGACAAAGTGGGGCTGCGTCCACGCCGATGGGAGCTGGGTTTCCTGAGGTCGCAGGCGACGCCGGGATGAAAAGGTGAGGGAAATTGAGAAGCGGGGAGAAGCTTCCTGGGGGCGACTGGTGGCTGAGGGGGGTCCGTCTTCATGAGACCCAGGAAGGGCTTGGTGTGCAAAGCTGGGTTTTTGGTCAGGCTGGTGTGCGGTGGAGCCGCGTGGGTTATGGGGTGTGCAGTCTTCCCAGCACCGTTTACCGTGGGGCTGCCCTTCCCCTCGGTGTGTCCTTGGCCCCCTTGTCGTAAATTAACGGACCCCGCCCGTGTGGGTTGGATTCTGGGCTCTGCGTCCCGTCCCTCTGGTCTGTGCGCCTGTTTTGAGCCAGTTCCGCACTGTTTTGGTGACGGTAGCTTCGCCGTGTAGTGTGAAGTCAGTGGGGGAGGTGCCTCCAGCCTGTTCTCCTTTCTCAGGGTCGCCTTGGCCCTTTGGGGTCCTTTGTGGCTCCACACAGACATTAGGAGGATTTGCTCCGTTTCTATGACAAACACCGTTGGAATTTCAGGAGGGCCTGCACGCACTGTGTGCACCGTTTTGGGTAGAACGGACATTTTAGCAACAGTACTTCTTGCATTCCATGAGCACGGGGTATCTTTCCATTGATTTGTGTCTTTTTCAGTTTCTTCATCAACGTCTTAGAGTTTTCAGGTCTTTCACATACTCGGTTAAATTTATTCCTTGGTATTTGGTTCTTTTTGATGCCGTTGTAAATAGGGTTTTTCTCTCTTTCTGATGGTTCATTATTAGTGTTTAGAAATGCAGTTGAGTTGTGTGTACTGATTTTGCGTCTTTACTGAATTCATTTATTATTTCTGATAGTTTTTTGGTGGAATGATGTGGAAAACTGGAATTCGAAAATCCCGCTGTTTCTACCACATCCAAGTCCTCCACAACAGGGAAGAAAGGAAGTCCTTTGTATTGGGAAGTCCTAATAAGTCTTTCCACAGTGCCTCTAAATGACATGTGGACTTGGGGTGAACTGGATCTGGGTAAGGCTTGGCCTCTGTATGGAAGTTTGATGTCTCCTCTGCCTTTCTGGCATGGTTCTGACATGGTGTTTTGAAAAGTAATTTACTTTCTGGTAATTTCAAACGTACAGACAACTTTACATACATAAAAGCAAGTCTTGTATCTTGATTAAATATATTCCTAAATATTAATGTTGACATTATTTAAAATGGAATTGTTTTCATAAGTTCTTTTTCAGATTATTTATTGCTAGTATATATGTATAAGATAGATTTTTGTGAATTGATATTTTTTTCCTATAAGTTTGCTGAATTATTGACTAGTCAAATAATTTTTTGTTGTTATAGGAAGTTTTATATATAAGATGGTGTGATCTGTGTTCTGTGAATAGACACAGTTTTAATTTTTCCATTCACATACGGATGCCTTTTATTTCTTCCCTCAAAACTCTGGGTAGAACTTCCAGTACACTATTATCAGCGGTGGAGGCCAGCTTCCTGTCCTTGTTCCTGATTTCAGGAGTGAATCTTTCAGTTTTTAACATTGAGCATGGTGTTTGCTGTGGCTTTGTATACTACTCTTTTTCATATTGAACAAACTTCCTTTTATTCCTACTTTCTTGAGTGCTTGTATCATGAAATAGCACTGGATTTTGATTATAGCTTTTCCTGCAGTAATTGATAGGATCATGTGCTTTGACTTCACTTCTTTATAGTTCTTCACTGCATTGCTTAGGTTTAATGTGTTGAACAACCTGATGTTTCCGTTGTAGAGATACTTGCTTATGGCCTCATCCATTTAATGTTCTGTTGGCTCCATCTTGTTCTAATTTTGTGGAGGATTCTTGCGTTCGTATTTATAAGGTATACTGGTGTACTTTTCTTTCTCATGACGTATTTGTGTGCCTTGATTACATGTGGCTTGGTGTTGGTGGTTTGAAGGGTCAGCACTAGGGCTGGGACTGGGTTATGGTTGCCCCTAAGTGACCCTGCCCGTCGCAGCCCAGGCCGCCCACCTCTGACCGCCGCGTCCCCCTGCCAGCTCCAGCCCGGCCCTCTGGACACTCCCCCCTCCCCAGAGGGCAGGGCTGACCGCCCCTCAGCCTCCCTCTCACCGCTGCCCATCCGTCCATCCTCCCTGAGTCAGGACACCGCTTCCTCCGTGAGGCTCCTAGATTCTGGCCTGGGGGACCCACACGCCCCCACGAGCTGTGTCGACCACGAGGATTGTCACCTCAAGAGGCCCCGGAAGACAGAGTCCCTGGGACCTCAGAATGGGACTTGGTGTGCAGATGGGCCACCGCAGAGCTGCCCGGGGTGAGACGAGACGAGGTCACTGACCTGTGTGCGGGCGTCCTCATGGGGGCATTTGGACCCAGACACACGGGGGAGAAGGTGATGTCATGCCAGAGACGGAGACGGGGCTGGGAGTGGCCTGGGAGCGACCGACCCCAGAACCCGCGGAGGAGCGGGCCCCCGGCACCTTGACCTCGGGCTTCAGGCCTGAGAGGAAGCGTCCCCTGTCCCAACCCCGCCCGCCGTCTGGTGTTCTGTGCCAGGGCCACAGGAATCCCACACGCGGCCTGCAGGGTGCGGCGCTGTGCTTGCTGACACCCAGGACTGACACCGGCCGCCCCCGCTCTGGGCATGACCCCCACTCCTCCTCGGGGAGGGACCCAGGGCCCAGGACCCCCGTCCCACACTTCCCCATCACAGCAACCTCCCCCCCTCCCCCAGCCACCCCTGGGGCATCTCAGGCCCCAGAAAGGAGCCGCAGCGGCGTGGTGATCTTGGCGAGTGGCCACAGGCCACCGCACCCACCCCGAGACCTGAGTGTGAGAAGGGACCCACCAGCCCCCCAACCCAGGCGCCCCGTTTCACAGGGCAGGTCCTCTTGCCGAGTCCCTGGAGGGACCTGTTGAGTAGGGGTGACTGAGGCCTGTGAACATGTGGGCCAGAGAGGTCCTCCCCAGGAGCCCAGGCACAGTGAGCCCAGGGCGTGTGCATCCCTCCCCTCCTGTACCCCATGGAGTGAGAGTAAAGCCCCAGTGACCCCCAAGAAGAGACAAGACACCCAGAGGACTAGACCATCCACAGACCGGGGACTGAGTGTCCACCTCATTTCCCCGGAGAGAACAGTGTCTTCACCGGGACTGCACACGGGCCCACGTGCCCACAGACACCAGCCACACAGAAAACCCCCTTCCAGGGTCCCCTGTGTTAACAGACCCAGCCTTCAGGGGAAGGGGGCCGGCCTGAGCGAGGATGCATGTGCTCCAGTGCTGGACACGCACTGCCCATCCCCCTGGCCCCCTCCTGTACCCTATGGCCTCACCCCCTCAGGAACCCTCCTCTCCAGGCTCCGAGCACCCACATTTCCCACCTCCAGCCCGTCACTCTCCACTTCAATGTGCCCGTTTCCCCGCCAGGTGAAGAGGACGGCAAACATCCCGCACTGGTGTTTTCAGCAGTGTACACGGGGCGTCCTTTCTCTTCCCGGCTGGGGTCTGGCCGGACACCAGGAGCTTCCAGCGGTGCGGGGCTAGGCATCTGCCCTGCAGGGAGCAGCCCTGATCCCGCGCCTACAGCGCCGCCTGCTGGACACCGGGTGGTTTCCAGCCCTGTGGGGCTTGGGCGTCACCCTGCAGGGAGCAGCCCTGATACCTGCCCTACAGCGCTGCCTGCTGGTCTCTCTGTCCTCCCATCCGGCACAGTCTTCACCTTCCCTGCTGCCTCCGGTGGTCCCTCTCCACACTGTCCGGCGATCAGCCCCTCGTCCCCACCGCCATCGCCCCCAGCTCCACACTCCTCGTCCAGCCTCAGGGATGACCCAGGACCCTTCCTGGGCTCCCTGCCTGCCCACTCTTGGTCGGTGTCCTCAGTCCACCTGTGCAGACAGGTGAGAATCCCCTCCAGAGGCTCCCAAACGCTTCACCCCTACATCCTCCCCGGGGTCGGCCCATGTCCTGTCCGGATGTTCCACCCTCAGCAAGCCCCCAAGTACATGGCAAGGGCAGGCATCAGGCCTGCTGCGTGCACTGCTGTGCATCCTGCTGTATACACAGGCATGACCCTGCCCCAGGGTGCAGGAAAGATGTGGGGAGAGGGGCTGCCCACAGGACGGACGTCAGCTCTCGGCTCAGCAGGCAAGGGCAGCCGGGTTCTTGATCCTTGGACGCTTTCTCACCCAGCCTGACCATGACCCGGCTTTGTTCCCACCCCCATTGTCCCTCCATTGGCCTCGCTCTTGTGAGCAGAGCAGGACAGTGTGGTCTGTGGTCACAGGCTGAGACACACAGACACTGGCTGACCCGCGTGCACGCAGGCAGGCCACGTGGAACGGGCACTGCACCAGGGCCTGTGCGGTGTGGGTTCACCTGCCCACAGAGAGGCCGGGCCTCTGTCCTGGCTCTGGGAGGTCACCTTGAGTCTGACGGGAGTGTCCGTGCTCCGTGGGCCTCGCTCCAGGCTGGTCTGTGCTGACGGCGTGATACACGGTGGGGCTTCCTGAGTCCCCCGGGGGCTGGAGGCCAAGGTCAGGCACACGGCGGTCCCCACATTGACGTGACAGACCCCAATAAACCCTGCACTTCAGGACTCAGGTGGGCTTCCCTGGGCTGCCACAGCCGAGGAAGCTGGACCCTGCTCGTCCCCTCTGTCCTCACTGATGTTAACTTGAATCCTTCACCATAATAAACCCTGGATATAACAGCTTCAGGGAATTCTGGGAGCTAGAAAAAAGAAGCCGCGGAGAGGGTTCCCGACTCTGCAGTTGGGGTCAGAAGTCGGTGGGGAGCTTCTTGGGGCCCTGGAATCCGAAGGGCCCCCCTACCAGGGGAGGTGTAGGAGACCCTGGGTGGTAGTTGAGCTGAGTCCAAGGCCCTCCTGTGTAGGAGGCTTCCTAGCCCCGGGGATCCCTCAGCCCCCAGGCCTGGTCCCTGCTCTTGAGAGATTCCCTAGGGTGGGGTCTGGTGCTGGAGGTGCCCCGATGCTGTGGCCTCCTGAGCCCCCAGCGAGGATAACGGGAGTGGGGGAAGACTTGTTCACAGAAAGGGAGCTTCTGCCGGAACAGAGCCTGGGTCTGCTGCCCCTGACCCCAGGTGCACTGGGGCAGGAATGTGAGAGCGAGGCTGCCTCTCCTCCCAAGACACACAGGACACATGGGCGCTGGTCACTGGACTCCCACACAATATTAAAATCTCCCACCCAGGCCTGTTGGGTGAGAGATACTATTTAGAGACTTAATGGGGGAGGGGGGCCCAGGGGGTAAGGCTGATGTGGGGAGACTTGGAAAATCACCCAAGGATGCACTCTCCCTGCAGCGACCCCGCAGGTGAGCCCAGGTGGAGGTGGACCCCTCAAGTCAGAGCCCACATGCTGGGTCTTTGGGGGACAAATAGCCAAGCATCCCCAGTCCTTGCCTTCACCTGCTGCAGTTAGGGCCTGCCCTGTCTTCTTCACGGTCAAATTCTCACCCCTCCCAGAAGCCCTCTTGGGGGTTAATGGGATGGGGGTGTCCATGGCAGTACTAGAGGGTCTGTGGTGGGCTGGAGGCCACGTGGCAGGCAGGAGGGCTCCCACCGAGCCTGCCAGTCCACATCTCCTGGTCATAGGCCCGCACAGAGTCGACCAGGCTGTGGATGTGGTAGAAGGTGCTGGGGACTGGTCCAGCCCATGCAGGTGTCTGACCACCGAGCGGTCAGTGTAGGGTATTCACAGGGAGCCCTGGCTGTGCTCGCACCCTCCGGGGAAGGACACATCAGCATGGTCCCTGGAATGACCGGGAGGT
Organism: Grampus griseus; assembly: GCF_964374135.1. NCBI lineage: Eukaryota > Metazoa > Chordata > Mammalia > Artiodactyla > Delphinidae > Grampus > Grampus griseus. The sequence goes on from NC_139000.1 coordinate 114,711,168, forward strand.
CAGCCAGAAGCACCCCCCACCCAACCTCACTGTTACCACAAGAAACAAGAGACAACTCCGTGCAGAAAGACAGAACATCACCAGCCTGATGCTGTCCTGAGGAAGGTCGGTTGGCATCTGGGAACTGGGTGCTATAGTGGGTTGAATGGGGGGGTCCCCCAAAGAGTTATGTCCACGTCATGCCCCCCAGAATCTGAGAATGGAACCTTATTTCGAAGTAGAGTCTTTACAGGTATAATTAGTTGCGGATCTGGAGATGAGGTCATCCTGGATCAGGGTGGCCCTGAATCAGTGACATTGTCCTTCTAAAAGACCGGAGGAGAGACACAAACACACAGGAGGCACTATGTGAAGGTGGAGGCAGAGATGGGACGGATGTGGTCACAAACCCAGGGACGCCTGGAGCCCCCAGAAGCTGGAAGAGTCAGGAAGGACCCTCCCCTGGAGCCTCCGGAGGGCGCGTGGCCCTGGGACACCTTGACCTCAGACGTCTGGTCTCCAGGACTGAGAGAGGACAGGTTTCTGTTGCTCTGAGCCTCCGTTTGTGGTCATTTGTCACAGCTGCCCTGGGAAGCTAATGCAGCTGGTGAGCAGCTCCCTGCCCCGATCTAAACCCTCCCTCCTCCCGTTAGGGGAAGCCCCCTGCGCCTGTGCTGCTTGCACAAACCATGTGGTTCATGCTGAACCCCTGATCCCCTTCTGGGCACTGGCATTTTGGAGGGTGAGGGCAGGCAACCGCACGTGACCAGCCCCCAGCCGAGTACCAAGCCTCTAGTGAGGTTCCTTAGGGGGACGGGGGTGGGAGTAACTGTCATGGTTCTGCCCTTCGTCGCTGGGGGAAGAGACACCCTAGAGACCCTCGAGGGAAGGAGGTGGCATGAAGGGTCATGAGGTGATCAGAGCAGGGGCCCTCCCTCCTGTGCATCCCTGCTGCGTGCTGTGACCCATCTCAGCTGTGAGCGTGCAAGGCACAAGCATGTGCTGAGTCCTTTGAGTCTCCCAGCCAGTCCCTGAAGGTGAGGGTGGCCCTGCAGACCCCAGCACTTTCCTCCACATCTAGTAGGTGGAAGACCCACTTCTCCTTGCCATTCCAGAAGCGGTTCTGGAGCTGTTTTGGGGTTCTTCTGGGGTTATGCAGGCTGAGCCCTTGTTGCTATCTCCCCACTTCCCCACAAGAAACCCAGAGCAAGCAGTTTGCCCTGTTGCCTGAATGCCCCCCACCAGTTTTCTCAGGAAAGAATCAGGGGTTTCTGTAGCAGCGTCCGCAGACAGCTCTGCATCTGGACCCACGTTCACATCTTCTGTGTAAACACCGAGAACCTTCCCTGACACGTGCCCCCAGCTGACCACCTCTGCATGCCGACGACAGGCCCCAGTGCGGGCGTCAGACTGAGCGCCCGTCTCAGCCTCCGCCTCTTGTTGTCAGAGCTGCTCCAGGCCCTGCTCAGCTCCGTGTGCTCTCGTCCCCCCACACCTGACACCCCCTGACAGTCGTGACGCGGTGACACTGGCTGCTGGGCGTCCAGTCAGGACAGACCAGAGGCAGCACCTGGTGTCAGGTGAGATGTGCCTTTTCACAGGCAGGCGACATAGGAGATATTAGGACTTTGTGTCTAGAAAACAAACCAAGCGGCTAGAAGGTGATCTGAGCTGTGGACTTGAAACCCACGTGCGAGGTGAGGGCTCCCACTGGACACTGGCTCGGAAGCTTCCGCACAGGCGAGACCACATCCGTGCTTCTTGCCCGACCCCTCCAGGCCTCCCTGTGGGCACAGCTGGACCTGCGCTCCTCAGGCACCCCGACCCAGAGCCTGGAGGGCTGATGCTGCCAGGGCCTGGGGACGCGAGGGGTCCCTCCACCAACGCTGCTCAGCCCCTCCTGCCCAGTGACCAGGGGAGGGAAGCCCCGTGGAGTCTGAGGCCCGGCACAGGCGAAGCTCGCATCCTCCCGGGACCCCCAGCCCCGCCCTGCTTCCTCAGGCCCACCGCCTGCCCCTCCCGGTGCCTGCGTCCCACCGACCCCCATTCCCGGTGTGGACGTCCACGTGCACAAGCTGCCCCAGGTCCTGTTCCCGCATGGGACAACCCCATCCCTGCATCTCCCTAATGACGGCCCGGACCCCGAATGTTCTGGGCAGGAAGAGGGCCGAGGAGGACGCCGGCCTGTCCCGTCTGCTTCCCGGGGGCCCAGACACAGGGCTCGGGGCTGCTGGGCCTTGAGGTCTGGATGCTCCCAGGTGTGGGATGAAGCTGCCACTGCCCGCTGGAGCTGCTCCTTCCGAGACTCAGGAAACAGGGAGACCCACCAAACGGAGCCCGTCCCCAGGCTCTGCTGCCAGTCTGCTCGGCTTTGCTCTCCCGATCCTGAAGACAGACGTACAGGAAACAGGGCCTGTGATTCCCACACTGACGGTGTTCTGTGGAATTTCCACTAGACCCCTTCCTACCCTGTTCTGAGCAAATTACTAGTCAGTGCATGCTACCATCACCCCACGAGCAGACCGGGAAGCTGAGGCTCCCAGAAGCCAAGTAATCCAGCTGGAAGCACAGCTGTGGGACACGGAGTGGGGTCTGCACCCGCCGCCCGCCCAGGGGGACTGCCCACTCCCCGCAGCTTCCACGCCTGTTCCCTTCACCCCCTCCCGGGGCCAGCTCACAGAGCCTCCTCCTGGGGGGACTCACTTACCACCTTCTAACAGGATCCGTCTCACTGTCCTGTTCTGGGATCACCCGGAAGCTTGTCACTGAAGCAGGATCAGCCTCACGTCACCAGGGCAGCTTTCCTGGATCACACGCACCACCTGCACGTCCACTCCCAGCTCAGACCCAGAAAGGCCCCCTCGGCCCCGAGCCCCATGGCTCTGCCTGGGCTCCCACCCCCTCCTGCCTGGTCCGTCCCTCTCATGTCCCCTGCAGCGTCACCAGGAGCTCCCACCTGCCCGAGGCAGGCTGTCTGCTCTGTCCTGGGGAGGCCTCTGTGGTGTCAGGTGGACAAACAAGAGGTACCCGTGGGGCCTCCCTCACGCAGCACAGTGGCCAGCACCTGCCTACTGACCTCATCATTCTAGATGGACAGGGGTTCAGGGGCCCCGTGGCATCTCCTGGTTCTCGTTTCATCCCAGCACTGCCCACAGGGAAGTTGCTAAGCAACTCTGTGCCGGCTGCACAGAGAGGATGCGCATACACACGCCCCCCTCCCAGCCCACGGGGCTCTTGTGGTCAGGCCCCTCCCAGGATATGGAGCTCCCCTGGGCAGGCACCCAGCAAGTCTGGGCACACAGGAACCATGCACATAGCCCTCATTGCAGAGCACCCCCAGCCCACCTGTCGGTCAGAGCTGACACAGAGCACCTCAGAGCAGGACCTGAACTAACAAACAGCAGCTCCGGGACAGGTCTGTGACCCTGGGCTTCACTCTTGGCAGCCTTCTTCCACCGGGTCTTCCAGAGGCTTCCACTGCAGCTGGGGCACCAGGCCTCTGTCTCCACCCACCACCCCTCCTCTCCCTGACCCCTGGGTTCCTCTCATTAGGAGAGGGTCTTCTTGAAGTTGTCTCCCACTCATGGGCCAGATAAAATGATTAGAAAACAAGCTAGAGCTGCAGCCCCTTGTCTATCTTGACTCTCAGGAGCCCACACCTGTTCTTTGGACCTGGCCGGTTCAGCAAGGCCCATTTTCTGAAGCTATGAGCCCCTGAGGGGCGAGGATTGGCTGACCTAGGCAGCCTGACCGTGCGGGCCAGCCCTCCCCAGGTGTGCCTGGGTTGAGGTCAATATAAACACCGCTCCAGGCAGCAAGAGCCTCTGCAGCTGTGCCTGACGCCGTATTCTCTGCACCGTCAGCAGTGTCGGGGCTGGGCTGGTGGGAAGGAGTAGGGCCCACGGCTCTGTGGGTGGCCCGGTGTGAGTGGGGTTCTGCTGGACTTTCCGCAGGAGTTGCTGAGCTGCCACCTGCTAAAGAAGAGGATGTGTCACCCGTAACTGCCGCTGGAATTTCTCCGGCAGAGGTGAGGAAGGAAAAAAGCAGTGGGGGCTGGGACAGGAGGGGTACCTCAGGCAGGGAAATGGAAAGCTTCCAGAAGTGCGCCCGGGTCCAGGACCATCCTGGCTGGCCTGCAGGCACCAAGTTGGCCGGCATACTGTCACTCGTGTGGCTCCACGGCCTTTCCTCTAGGCTTTCAAGTCCTTGTACATATTCAGGTGTTTTACCTGGGACGGGTGGGAACAGTTCAGCAGCAACTGGCCTGGGGCTCAGCTCACGTTTACTCACAGACGCCTCGGCACCGTCCCCCAGCCTTGCAATGAGGACAGTCCTTGCGGGGGGGCTGCTGGCTGCATGGGAGACGATTCCCCACCTCTGACCAATTTCAGAATTGTTTACCACTGGAGCAAGTGCCCTGATTGGGTTTTCATCTGTGTAACTGGTGGGTTCTTAATTAGCAACGTGAATGGTGACATCAGAGGTCCTGAATCAGGATGGAAATACTTATCCCCAACAGGTACAGGCGTAAAGACCTGGGGAGGCCGTGTGCAGCCGGCAGCCTCAGGGATGGGCTTCCGACTGACCCCTCAACATTCTGGTGTCCAGCCTCTGCTTTAGGTTTTCTGGGCCCCAATTCTGACTCTAAGGGTTCTGCAATGCAGCCTCTGTCGGCCTCAGTGAGACCTGAACTTCCAGGATCCTACAGAGCAGGGTCTGTGTGACTGTTCTGTGGCTTCTGTAACAAATGACAACAAGCTGGGTCATTTAAAACAGCAGGAATTCATTCCCCGCAAGTCCTGGAGACCAGACATCTGAGATCAAGGTGTTTCAGGATGGAAGTCCCTCCAGAGGCTCCAGGATAGGGTTCTTTCTGCGTTTTCCCGCTTTTGGGGGCTCCAGGTGTCCCCAGGCTTGTGGCTGCATCCCTCCCGTCTCTGCCTCTGTCTTCACGTGACTTCTACTCTGTCTGTGTCTCTCCTCTTTTGTCTCTCATAAGGACGCTCTCAATTGGATTGAGGGCCACCCTAACCCAACATGACCTCACCTCGAGATCCTTAACTACATATACAAAGACCCTTTTCCCAGATATCGTCCTGTTCACGTGTTCTGGGGGGGACACATCTTTTGGGGCCAGCATTCAACCCATTATCTGTGTATAAAATACCCCTCATTTTAGGAGATTACCAAGGTCCCGTATAGATTGGCACAGACAGCAGCCACGTGGGTGGAGTCTGGGCAGAGTGAGGACCCTGGAATCACCTGGAGAGGATGAAGTCCTGGCTGCATTAGGTGAGCTCTTCCACCATGGGGCCCGTGGAAACAGCCACTCTACTCTGTCCGTGGAAAGGGACCCAGTGCCGAGTCCAGAAGTGGTTATGTTGCAAAGCTGGCTCTTCTGGGATCTCATCATCGATAGCATCATGTAACCAATAACTGCAGGCTTGGGGGAATCGGTCTCTGGCACGTGATGACAGCACTGTCTCTTCAGGCGCATCCAGCCCAGATAGGAATGTTTGAAGACGACTTCGGGGGATTCCCAAGCTGGGTTGTTAAGGAAACTGAGCAGGTTTGTCAAGGTTGTCAAGGAAACGTCTCCCTTAAACTGAAGGCAGGGCTGGGAGAGCTGAACTCCAGGGGTCTTTTAAAGGGGCTGCTCTGAAGCACCATCACCTGAGAGGTGGTCTCCCCGTGAGTTGGGGTTTGAGAAAAGTGTGATGAGATTGAGCCTGACTTTCTGTGATAGCTGGGGAGGGGTTTGTAAAGCACCTTAAAAGTGCCTTAAAAGCACTTTGCTTTGTTGCTAAAACAGAGTGTCTCCCAAATATGGGCCGAAGCTCAAGATATCTTTGTCCCTTTCTTGTGAGAGTCCAGGGCAGGTGGGTGTCAGGTCCCAGGCTCTGTCCCCCTTGCCTCTCCTCCCTGCTTCCAGGTGAGGGCTCCAACCAGCAGGGTGGGGTAACCAGGTGGGCATCATGCCCTCCGTCCTAGGATGCAGGCTGGTCAAGGCCCTCACCACCTCCACCCCTACCCCTTGGTAACACGAAGACACTGTGCACCAGCTGCAAGGGGTGGGAGGCCTGGGAGGTGCGGGTTAGCCGTGAACAGGTAAAAGGGAAATCGGTTCTGATGGGCAGCTGCGCGGCTCTGCCGTGAGGGTCGCCTGGATGCTCGCGCACACACTCTGGGTCCTGTGACGCTTCGATGCTTCGTGGTTCTGGAAGTCCTGTAGTGAAGCTAATGCTCTCCGTGGAGGTGGGGAAGCCAAAGGTCCGCAGTTCACACGGAAGTTGCTGATGTACGTGCAGGACGAAACCATCTCGTGTGAATGTAGATCAGGCACGTTTAACGTGAATGCAGTCGTGTTATGCCTAAAATCCATCTTGTGCCTCCCGTCAGGGACCCCCTCCTCAGTGCCTGGGGTTTCTGTAACTCACATACAGGGGGATGGAGAGTGGGTTCCGTCCAGTCTGAGCCCTGAGTTACCCTCCGTGTGAGTCTGCTCAGGACCGCCGTAACAAATAGCACAGATAGGGCAGCTTGAATAACAGACCTATCTCCCAGTCCTGGATGCTGTTGGAGATCAAGGTGTGTGCACGCTGGCTTCTCCTGAGGCCTCTCTCCTTGGTGCTTAGACAGCCGTCTTCTCCTCAGGTCCTCACATGGTCTCCCCCTGTGCCTATCTGTGTCCTAATCTCTTCTTGTAGGACATCAATCCTATTGGATTAGGATCCACCCTGTGACCTCATTTTTACCTTGATCACCTCTTTAAAAATCCCATCTCCAAATACAGCCGTATCTTGGGGTCTTGAGGGTTAGGGATTCAGCATGTGAATTTGGGGGGACGTGACTGAGCCTATACCATCCTCCTTAGGAACCAAGTGTGCTTCAGTCCTTCCTTCCCTCAAGTCACACGAGGTGATGTAATGGCTCAAGGAGAGGCCACTCGTGCAGTGTGTGTCCCAGCTGGGGACGCCTCCTCTGCTGTCTCTGATCAGGCCAGGCAGTGCCTGCCCCGTCCTGAGGTGAGCAGTTCTGCGGTTTCCTGCCGTGTCGCCCGGCCTGCTGAGGTGCTCATTGTCAGGGAACTCAGGAGTCAGCAGCCTAGTGGGGATGCCGGCGACTCTCAGAGCCTTGGAAGATGTCTCTCCCGGCAGATACCCTAGTGAAAGTGGGGAAACATTTGGGGGATTACAGGCGGGAGAGAGTCAGTCTCGTTTATGCTTCAGAAAGACCACGTTGGGGTGGGATGTGAGACGCACCGTGCGGGCAGGGAGCTTTGTCAGGCCTGATGGAGGAACCAGGCACAAGATCGGGCTTGGGCCAGGGCTGTGGGCGTAGAGGGGAATTAGTGTGGGAACTGGCCACAGACTCCGGAGGAGGAGCTGATAGTCACTGGGGCACAAGGAGAGTGGGAGCCTGGGAGGACCCAGTATTACCGAACCGCTTGGGTCTGCCTGCCCGACTGCAGTAAAGCCAATCTACTGACACCAGTTGTGGTGAAGGCAAGTGCAGCTTTAATTGTAAAAGCGGCAATACAAGGAGGACAGTTGGCTTGTGCTCTAAAAGCCCAAACTCCCTGAGGGATTTCAGCAAAGCATTTTAAAGGCCAGTTTAAGGAGGGGGGTGGCCGCAGGGTGTGTGATCAGCTGGTGCACAACTCTCTGGCTGGTGGTGAGGTAACAGGCGGTTAACATTATAAATTCTTAGGCCCCAGAAGCTCTGGGGCTACCTGTTCATGATCATCAAATAGTTAATTTCTTCCACTTGGCGGTGGAGGAAGCGTGCATCAGACACTGTTATCCAGGTACTTCAGAGAGGAGCGACAGCAGAGCATGTGGGGGAGGGGTCTGTCCTGGGAAGGCCCCTAGGGTCCTGCTCGGTTACATCCGGTGCCTGGGCTCAGCAACCTGGGAAGGTGGGGCTGCTCCTGGGTGTGGGGAGCTGCAGGATCCCAGTCCTCTGAGGGCCCTGTTAGCCCCCAAGGGGAGATGGGGGTGCAGTGGCTGGACAGAGGCGTCTGGCCTGGGAGAGGGGTCCAGGCTGGAGATGTCACTGGAATCATCACAGGGAGGGAGAGGAAAGGCCAGTGGGGGCAGGTAGGTCACAGCAGACTATGTGCAGGTGACTGCGGTCCTGTTGGAAGCAACTCAGAGCCAGAAAGGAGTGGCTGTCAGGGGCTCAGCTCCATTCTCCTGTCCTTTGTAAAACTGCTGTGTCAGAGTTTGAGACACCGCCCTGAGATGTCTGGGCCCAGTGCTGCCATGGCTTCATCAAAGGGGCCAGGGGAAAGAGAGAACCACTGCAGGCCCCGCCCATGTCCTCACTTGGAATGAACCCCATCGGGGCTCCTGGGCTCACAGACTTGAGGGAACCTCTGTCCTCAGGACCGGTCTTCCTCCCTCCTCTCACCTGCTGGTCAGAGGCCCAGGAACCCCCAACCTGGCTCCACCCCAAGGCCTGGATTCAGAGGCCCAGGAACCCCCATCCTGGCTCCACCCCGAGAGCCTGGATTCTGGGACAGCTTAGAGGTAAGCAAGACCCTCATGCTCCTTTATCTGCCTGGGGGTGAGAATGTCTTAAATGCTGCAATTGACTGATTACGGAGGGCTGAATGTTTCCAGCAGGTATGGGTGGAAAGATGGGGTGTGAAGTTCCTATGTCTTCAGGGTCTTCCCAGCATGAAGATGTGTGTGTTTCCCCCCGCCAGTCAGTGTCCTCCCAGGAAGCCCAGATCCACGATTACGAGGGCAGAGGCTCTCTCCTTGCTTATCTGTAACTTCCCACTCCCACAGCAAGGAGCCTGGCTCCCACCACTTGCCATTTATTTACGCATTGCTCCTTTCCAGATTACATGTGCAGAGGTTTCAGAATTGTTAGCTACTACACCCTGGAAAGAACTTCATAAAATAAAGCCCTCTGTTTATGTACAGTCCATTTTGCCTTTAGTCTATAGATTCCATTCATTTCCAAAGGTAACTTAAGTCAGCAGCTCTTACCCCATCCCCATACAGTGAGTTTTTTCCATATATTTCTTTTTTAAAAAAATTAATTTATTTTTGGCTGCCTTGGGTCTTTGTTGCGCGTGGGCTTTTCTCTAGTTGCGGCGAGCAGGGGCTACTCTTTGTTGCGGTGCGTGGGCTTCTCATTGCGGTGGCTTCTTTTGTTGCAGAGCACGGGCTCTAGGCATGTGGGCTTCAGTAGTTGTGGCTCACGGGCTCTAGAGCGCAGGCTCAGTAGTTGTGGCGCACGGGCTTAGTTGCTCCACGACATGTGGGATCTTCCTGGACCAGGGCTCGAACCCGTGTGCCCTGCTTTGGCAGGTGGATTCCTAACCACTGAGCCACCAGGGAAGTCCCTGGATAGCCTCTTTTGATGCACAAAGGTTTGTAATTTTGAGGGACTCCAGTTTATTTTTTCTGTTATTGCGTGTGTTTTAGTGTCAGATCTAAGAAACTTGCTAAATGCAAGGTCATGAATCCCTTGGTTTATTCCAGAATACTGTCATCCCTCGGTATCCACTGGGCTAGGGTTTAGGTCTGGGGTTTGAGTCAGTGTCAGGGTTTAGGGATCAGGGTCAGGGGTCAGGGTTGGAGAGTCAGGGTAGAGGGTCTCGGGGTCTGGGGTTAGGGTGTTAGGGTTAGAGGTTAGGGTTCTTTAGGGTTAGGGTTAGGTTTAAGCATAACTGGCCTCCATTGCCTTTCCCTTCTCCCCTCTGAGGCCTCCAAGATGGATAGGATTTGCCCAGTGTCAAACAGGAGTCAGGGAGCTGAGGTCAATAACTGTTTTCTGGCCTCCCCTCCCCCAGTCCTGAGCTCTGAGAGAAGAATGAAATGTCTGTTCTTGTCTTGGACTGTTTCGTATCCAACTCGACCTCTGTCAAGGATTGGGGAGGGTGTCAGAAGCCATGCATGGTTTCCTTCTGCCCTCCTACCTGGGAAGGGTGATGCTGGCCTTACTCTGCCTGGGCAACCCCAGGTTCCAGCACAGCCCAGACAGGAGGGCACTCAGTGGACATGTGTGGATTTATACAGGACTGGGTGCAGTGACCTGCCAGCCCCCAGATGCTGCCTTCTTGAGGGCTGCTGGGGTCCTCCTGGCACTGGAGGCACACTTTGTCCCATCTGAGTGGGCATGAATAGATGATCAAGTCTCAGGCAGGACAGCCCTCGACCTCTGACTATCCAGGCAGGCATCTGTGGTCCTCTAGCTCAGTCCAGCCTGGGCATTGTCAGGCCCTCATGTACAGCTACGGAGCTGACCATGATGCCGGGCAATTCAAGAGCTACCTGGGCAGTGTAGACATTCCTTTGAGAAGTTTCAACCACCAACATGCATGTGGCTGAGAAGAAGGCCTCCTGCTCACGGCCTCACAGGCTGCCAAGACAGGTAGTAATCCTCTAGACATTGGAGTGTGGCCCTGACACACACCCATGCAGCAGACCATGGCCCTGCAATCCTTTGGCCTTCCAGTTGTAGGAAACTTTTGACATTCATACTCATTAAGAATCGAAGATATGGGAGCAACTGGACCTCCCAGTGTGAGGTTCACACTGCCACTGCCATTGTCCTGGAGAGCCATATGCATCCGTGTGGCCTCTGGAAAGCCTGCCAACTATGGGTTCCATGACATGGAATAATTCTTGAGCCTCCCGTTACTTCATTGCTCAAGTGTCCTTACCACCCTAGCATTTGGTTTCTTCCCTTAGTAAAGGAGAGAGAAGAAAGTGGGAAAGGAGCAGTATTGTTTTTCAGGGATGGGCAATTGATATGGCCAGGGAGATGGCATAGCTCAAGGGCTCCCACCTCTCAGGGGCAGGAATGAGGTGTGTGTGTCTTCTCAGGACACATGGGCTGTTCTGGGCCAGCCTCTGAGATGTGAGGACCTGATGCCCAATGCAGGAGACTTGAGTTTACCACCACCAATTCCTGCCTTTTCAGCAAGTGAAAGAACTTCTTGCAGTCTTGGGAGGACAGTAAGAGCCCTGGATGAGTAGCTGCAGCCCCTGACCCTAAGTGAACCCCTTTATTCCTTTTGTGTCAGATTTTGTGCTGTGCAGTGAGCTGTGATTGACGTAGAATCTGTTGCTTTCTCCCAGCTAGCATCTGTTCTCATGCCCAAGTCTAGTGCCTGAGTTTTCCTTCGGGAATTACATCTCCCTTGCTTCCAGTCCAGACAGTTCCAGAAGGATGACCCCAAGTTGCACCCAGCTCGAAGATGGGTTTATAGCCCACATCTAGCCAGTCCCATTTTCCATTTTCTGGTGATGGGTCAAGGATAAGAATACAACCCAAGCCAGACCAAAGGCATTTAAAACCATGATTTTTCTTGGAACCCAAGAAAAGGAGAAACTTTCTCGGAAAATGGATGGTGAGTGGTTGTCAGCCTAGAACTGCTGTTGGCCCAAGGGCAGTGAGAGAGCCTGCCTGTGAATGGGGTCCCCCAAAGGCACTGAGAGGGACAGAGGTTTGGAGAGAAGCAAGGTCACACTGAGACAGTGTGAGCCACTGGACCTGCCAGGTCCAAACCCATTCTTCAGCTTGCCATTTGCAAGTATTTCTTTATTTCTACCCTTACAATAAATACTAATTTATTTTACTTCAATAAGTGTGTCCAGTCGCTGGGAAAAGAAAAATTCCTAGTTGACACATCTGAGTCAATAATCCCTGGTCCTTTCTCAGGTGTCCTCACTGGGTAGGCGTGGCTGGGGGAGGTGAAGACACTGGGTGGGGTCAGATATTAGGGGAGCTGCCAAACAGCTCTGTCCCTGTTCCTTCCCTGTCCCGAGAGAGGGAAAGCCTGGAACAGTGGTAGGATAACCAGTAGGGGAAGAGGTTCCTCAGTGGTTAATTGGTCTTTTTGTGTTTTCCTTAATTTAGGGTCCATTTTGGTAATGTGTTTTTACAAAGAAATCACCCATTTCCTCTCGATTTCCAGTTTGTTACAATAGGTTTTTCTTATTTGACTTTTAATTTTTCCCATCTTTATCTACAGAATCATGACAAATAATGAACAAATATTGATAATTTATTATTAACTCAAGTCCATATTCATGTTCCCTTTGTTATACCTTTCCTTGTCCCAGGATCACAAATGACATGTGGTCATCATGATTTCGGGTGGCCTCGGCCTGCAGCGGCTTGAAGCAGGGTTTTGGTTTGCGGCCAGTGATTGAGGTCGGGTCGCGGCGGTGAGAGGACCGTATCCTAGCCACTAGACCAGTGGTCAGTGACAAGGTCCTGGCCCTATGGCTTTGCAGAAAAGAATTCCCACAAAGATGGAAAGTATTGAGACAGAGTATTTATTAGAAAAAAAAAGAGTAGAGTACGTGTGGCTAGACACACGGGCAGTCTCAGAGAGAGAGTTGTGCCCTAGAGGCAGTTTGAATCACTTTTATGGGACATTTCTTCCATGTTTCCTTTGGCCAATCATTTTGATTTGCCTGGTTCAGAGTCCTTATTTGGTGTATCTTGGGATCTTCCCATGCATGCATGTGCATCTCTTAGCCAAGATGGATTCTACCGAAGAGGCCTATGGGTAGACTTAGCCCCTTAGCATCACTTCTCTTTTGACCTCCTGGGAGCCTTTCTGCACATGTAGTTGGGGAGGTCTCCTGACTTTAAGAATGAGGAATATGTGATCTCTTATCTTCTATCTGGGCAGGGCCCAGCCTCGTCTCTCAATTGTCTGTTATTCCCATCTCGGAGTATTGGTTCACAGGGAATTAACTCAAACCGTTTGCCCTGGGGGGCCCATCTGTCTCCTGCCTCAGTCATGTCTGTTTAGTCTCTTCCAGGCTTTGACAGTTGCTCAGACTCTCTTTGTTTCCCTGAACTTAACAGTGTGGAGGAGGACTGCTCAGGTATTTTATAGACTGCTCTGCACTGGGATTTGCTTGGTGTTTTGGTCGTGATTAGACTAGCCTTTGAAAAAGCAAATCACAGAGGTGAAGTGCTTCTTCTTCACTATATATCGAGAGAACAGGCTCTCAAGGGAACTTCTCACTTTGATCAAGGGAAATTCTCAACTTTGATCACCTAGCTGAGGTAGTGTTTGTCAAGTTTTCCTATAGTGAAGTTCATTTTTTAAAATTTATTTTACTTTTTAATTTATTTTATTTATTTGGTTGTGCCAGGTCTTAGTTGTGACAGGCGGGCTCCTTATTTGAGGCTCGCTGGCTCCTTAGTTGTAGCATACAAACTCTTAGTTGCGGCATGCTTGTGGAATCTAGTTCCCTGAGCAGGAATCGAACCCGGGCCCCCTGCATTGGGAGCATGGAGTATTAACCACTGAGCCACCAGGGAAGTCCCATGAAGTTAATTTTTCCCCATGTCCATCCTGTGTGTCTTATTTAGGAAGAAGTCATAATGCAGAACCCACACTTGAGGAGAGAGGGGTTAGCTTCACATCCCTGATGGACAGCTGAGTGTCTATATGAATTGTTTAGAAACTTTCTGCGTAGGAGATTTCTGTTTAACACCATTCATCAAAAACTATGTAATTTATTTTTACCAGCGTGGATACATGAATAATTATTATAAACTTTTGCTTATAATCCAGCACTACGTTATTAGACTGCTTAGTTCATTCTTGCTTTGGCTGTTGAGAGCTTTTTCCATTTGCTCCTGTTTTCATTTTACATAATTTTTCTTTTTCTTTTTCTTTTTTAAAAATTATTTTTGTCCGCGTTGGGTCTTTGTTGCTACGCGCAGGCATTCTCTAGTAGCAGTGAGCGGGGGCTGCTTTTTGTTGTGGTGCGCGGGCTTCTCACTGTGGCTTCTCTTGTTGCAGAGCACGGGCTCTAGGCACGTGGGTTTCAGTAGTTGCAGCACGCAGGCTCAGTAGTTGTGGCTCCCGGGCTCTAGAGCACAGGCTCAGTAGTTGTGGCGCATGAGCTTAGTTGCTCTGCGGCATGTGGAATCTTCCTAGATCAGGGCTCGAACCCATGTCCCCTGCATTGGCAGGTAGATTCTTTTTTTTTTTTAAATTTATTTATTTAGGCTGCACTGGGTCTTAGTTGCAACACACAGGATCTTTGTTGTGGCATGTTTAGTTGTGGCTTCTTAGTTGCAGCATGCATGTGGGATCTAGTTCCCTGACCAGGGATCGAACCCGGGCCCCCTGCATTGGGAGCATGGAGTTTTACCCACTGGACCACCAGGGAAGTCCCGGCAGGTAGATTCTTAACCACTGCACCACCAGGGAAGTCCCTTACATAATTTTTCTCTTGTGTTTTTTTTTCTTTCGGTATTTCTTTACTTTCTGATACTTTAAGATTATCTTGCTTCACATATTTACTGACTCAGCCCTTTCTTCACAGAGCCCTTGTTCCTTTTATTAGAGAATGATATTAAAAGTGTACTTGTGGTAGCTAAATTTGCTCAGCTGACAATACTTGGAAATATATGCACGTATCCTAGCCTATGCATTATACACGTAATTATAAAAATTTCCATGGGGAGCTATGTGTACCTCTGTCAGGCTAAAGAGAGTTTATACTGATGTCTCCAGCCTGATCTGTTATGACATGGATATTGTAACCTTCTCCCTTTGTTTGTCTGTGACTTCCCACTCCAGTGGTAAGAAACCTGGCTGCCACCATTTGTCATTTATTAAATTCAGTGCTTGTTCTGTTCGATGACGGATACAGTAGTTTCAGTTCTGTTAGCTGCTACCCACCGTGGGCAAGAACTCTGAGTCCACTGTGTATGTATGGCGCATTTTGCCTTTGGTCTACAGATATGTTCATTTCCATAGTGGACTTAGGTCAGCCCATTTGTCTCACTACCCACAGTGAGTTTTTTCATACATTTCTAAATCAGTTAGATTCTTTGTTACATGGTGTATTCCAGCCTTTGACGCTTCCATATCCTAAGTAACTACATTTGAATAGATTATAATTTACTCATTGGGTTGTAAACATCTGTGGGTGTAGACAAACGCATCGTGGCAGGAATTCATAGCTCTAAAGTATCATGTGAACTGTTTCAACCACACGTTCCATAAACTGTTTCCCAAACATGTCTGTTTCGCCTTTTCTGGAATATCATATAAATGAGGTCATACAGTGAGTAGCACTTCAGACTGGATTCTTTCACTTAGCAATGTAAGTGTTAGATTCATCTTTATTTTTATTTATTTATTTATTTTTACACGGGTTGATGGTCCATTCCTTTATATCTCTGAATACTATTGCATGGCATATATATGAGAGGAAAAATAATTTTCCCTCTACTCTGTTCTTTATTGAGATCCCCCTTGTAATGAAACGGAGGGGCCCAGCCGCTCTGCAGCATGTGGGATCCTCCCGGACCGGGGCACGAACCTGTGTCCCCTGCATCGGCAGGTGGACTCTCAACCACTGCACCACCAGGGAAGCCCCAGAGCTCTTAATGTAAGGCTGTGCATGGCAGATGACCCTCATATCAAGTGTCTTGAGTGGGGCATGACCTGTGACAACAAGTTCTTGACAATTTTTTTTTTTTTTTGCCGTACGCGGCCCTCTCACTGTTGTGGCCTCTCCTGTTGCGGAGCACAGGCTCCGGATGCACAGGCTCAGCGGCCATGGCTCATGGGCCCAGCCGCTCCGCGTCATGTGGGATCTTCCCAGACCGGGGCACGAACCCGTGTCCCCTGCATCAGCAGGCGGACTCTCAACCACTGCACCACCAGGGAAGCCCTCTCCTTCAATTCTGGATCATAATCTTGCTGGTAGAGTATTCTTGTTGTAGGCTTTTTCCTTTTAGCCCATTGAATATATCCTGTCATTTCTTCCTAGTCTGCAAAGTCTGCTGAAAAGTCAGCTGACAGTCTTATGGGAATACCTTGAACATAACTAGATGCTTTTATTTCACTGCTTCTATGACCCCTCTTTACCTTAAATTTATAGCACTTTAAAATATGTCTTGGTGTGGACCTGTCTGTCTTCATCTTCTTTGGGACTCTGTGTTTCCTGGACTTGGACGTGTGTTTCCTTCCCCAGGTTAAGAAAGTTATCAGTTACTATATCCTCTAATATGTTCTCTGCCGCTTTCTCTCCTCCTCTTTTTGGGACCCCTGTGATGCTCATGTGAATATTCTTGATGTTGTCTCAGAGGTCCCTTTACCTATAGTCTTAATTCTTTTCACTTTGTGCTATTCAGCTCGGGTGGTTTTCACTACTCTGTTTTCCATTTCACTGATCTGTTCTTCTGTATCATATAATATAATGTTGCTTCCCTCGTGTGTGTGTGTGTTTTAATCTCATTTACTGTATTTTTCAGCTGTTTAGTTCTTTTTGACATTTTGTTACTGTTTGTTGAAGTTCTCACTATGTCCATCTATTCTTCTCCTGACTTGGGTGAGCATCTTTATAATCATTACTGTGAACACTTTTTTTTATCGGGTAGAATGCTTATCCCTATTTTATTCAGTTCTTTTTCTGATGTCATGTCTTGTTACTTCATTTGTAACATATTCCTCTATTTCCTTATGTATCCTAATTCTCTGTGCATTTTTACTCATTAGGTTCAGGTTGTTACATTCCCGGGTCTCAGAGAAGTGGCCTTATGTAGGAGATGACTGATAGGACCCAGCAGCACATTGTCCTCTGGCCAGCAGAGCCACATGCTCCAGGGGTGTCCCCTGTGTGGGCTGCACACACCTTTCTCTTACGGCAGAGCCAACTTCTGTGGACAAGCTGGTAGGCGGTATTGGACCCTGGCCTAAATGGCTGTAAGGCCCTGAAGTATGTGATTGCCGTAACCGAGGCAGCCCTCCGTTTTGGGTGGCCATGTGGTGCTCCAGGTGCATAGGTGGACAGGGTAGGCCCCCAGTGTGTCTGGTTGTGGGGCCTCTGGTGCAGGAGTGCTATGGTCATGGTGGTAAATGGGGCAGGCCCCTGATTCTAATCAGTTCCAGGGAAGACTCTTTAAAATGTTGCTTGCCAATGTCTCAGTTCCTAGTGGGAGTCCCAGCTGCCTCTTGCCTTTCCAAGAAGCTCTCCGAGATTAGCAAGTGGGTCTGACCCAGATGTCTTTCACACTACTGGCTCTGCACAGGGACTGAGAACGTGTGAGATTTGTGTGTGACGTATGAGAGCAAAGTCTCAGTTTTCTTTAGCCTCCAGCTTTCCTGAAAGTAAGACCTGCAGGTTTTCAAAGCCAGACCTGCTGTGTTCTTTTCTTCGCAGTGCAGGAACCCTGGGCTGAGCAGCCTGATGCAGGGTTCAGACCCTTCCCTCCGTGGGGAGGACCGATGCGATTGTGATATCTTCCAGCTGTGGGTCACTGTGCTCGAGGCGTGGGTTCCAACTAGACTGTGTTTCCAGTCCTCCTACCTGCCTTGTGGTTTCTCCTTCCTTATATCTTTAGTTGTGGAAAACCTTCCTTGCTCGTCTTTAGGTCATTCTCAGAGGTAATTTCCATGTAAGTTGCAGTAATTTGGGTGTGTACGTGGCAGGAACGGAGCTCAGTATCTTCCTACTCTTTCATCTTAATCCCCTCTCAAGAGTTCTTTTAAAATATATGCATTTATTACTGTAAACATAACTCTTTGTATTGCATTGTTTTTCCTGTATTCCATAAATTTAGGTACTTTGTGTTTGTAAATGTGTTTGCTTTAAAATTTCTTTTAAATTTACCTTTTGATTTATTCCTTTATGCATTGGCTATTCAGGAGCTTATTTTGTTCAATTTCTAAGTGTTCTTGAATTTTCAATTATTCTTTTTAATATTGAATTCAGTTTCATACAACTGTGGCTAGAAATGATCCTTGATATGATTTCAGTATTCTTGAATTTTTGAAGACTTGTTTTGTGGCTTAACATAGGATCTACCCTAGGAAATGTTCTATGTGTACTGAAGAAGAATGGCAGTTTTGCTGCTGTTGAGTGGAATGTACTGTATATGTCTGTTAGGTTCATTTGATATCAAGTGTGTGTTCAAGTTCAGTGTTTCCTGATTGATATTCTGTCCGGATGATCTATACAGTGTTGAAAGTTGGGTATTGATGTTTCTTACCATTATTTTATTTCTGCACATTTTCCCCTTCATGTGGGTTAATATTTTCTTTATATGTTGAGAGACTCCAATGCTGGATACATACATATTTATAATTGTCATAATTTCTTGATGAATTAATCCCTTTATCATTATATGATAACCATCTTTCCTTTGAGAGGTTTGACTTCAAGTCTTTTTTGCCTGATAATATACTAGTCAGGCAAGTATGATTTTTATGGAGTATTTTTTTTCTAATCATTCAATTTTATGCTATATATGGATTTAAAGTTAACATGAATCTCTTGTACACAGTATATAATTGAACTTTCTTTAATCCATTCAGCCACCCTATGGATTATTTAAATTGAAGTATAGTTGATTTACAATATTACATTAGTCTCAGTGGTACAACATATGGATTTAATATTTTTATAGATAATGCTCCACTAAAGTGATTACAAAATAATGGCTATATTTCCCTGTGTTGTACTATATATCCTTGTTTGTTTAGTTCATACATAGGGGTATTGGATTTAGAGAAACAAACTACTGTCTTTCCTTCCCCACTTCACTCATCCTACCAGTAACCACTGATTTGTTCTCTGTGAGTCTATTTCTATTTTGTTATATACATTCCTTTCTTGAATTTTTTAGATTCCACAGAGAAGTGAGAACATAGAGTATTTGTCTTTTTCTAACTTATTTAAGGAGGTATACATATTCTAGGCCTATCCACATTGTTGCAAGTGGCAGAATTTGATCCTTTTTAATGGCTGAGTAATAGTCTATTGTGTATAGATACCACATCTTCTTTATCCACTCATGTGTTGATGGATATTTAGTTTGCTTCCATATGTTGGCAATTGTAAATTATGCTGCTATGAACACTGGGATGCACGTATCTTCTCAAATTGGTGTCTTCATTTTCTTGGCACATATACCAAGCGGTGGAATTGTTGCCTAATACGATAGTTCTACTTTTAGTTTTTTTCAGCACCTCCACATTGTTTTCATAGTGGGTGTACCAATTTTACAATCCCGCCAACAGTGTACTAGGATTCCCTTCTCTCCACTTCATGAACAACATTTCATATTTGTAGACTTTGGAATAATAGCCATGTTGAGAGGTGTGACATGATGTATCATTGTGGGTTTTTTTGTGGGTCATTCATTAAATTTAATTTACAAAAGAAGGTGATAGGCTGGATGTGATCTCCAGGTTGAGTTTGCTAATGCCTGGTATAGGCTAATTTGAGGAGAATTAATACCTTTACAATGTTATTTATTGCTTAATTTTTTCAGGTTGACATTTAATGATTGGTAACTGATTAAAAAATTTTTCTCCCTAAAGGATATCTGAAGTCTGTCGGTTTGTTTCTGTTTTATAAATTAGTTCATTTCTATCATTTTTTAGACTCCACTGTAAGTGATATCATAGGATATTTGTCTTTTTCTATCTGACTTACTTCACTTAGAATGAAATAAAGCCATTTGCAACAACAGGGATGGACCTAGAGATGATCATGCTTTTTCATTTCTGTGTAATAATCGATTGTGTACACGTAACACTTCTTTATCCATTCATCTGTTGGTGGACATTTCGGTTGCCTCCATGTCTTGGCTATTGTAAATAGTGCTACAGTGCATGTTGGGGTTTGGGTGCATTTGTCTTTTTTTGACTTGGTATTTTTTGTTGTTGTTGTTGTTGTTTTTTTTTTGCGGTACGCGGGCCTCTCACTGCTGCGGCCTCCCCCGTTGCGGAGCACAGGCTCTGGACGCGCAGGCTCAGTGGCCATGGCTCACGGGCCCAGCCGGTCCGTGGCACGCGGGATCCTCCCAGACTGGGGCATGAACTCGCGTCCCCTGCATCGGCAGGCGAACTCTCAACCACTGCGCCACCAGGGAAGCCCGCATTTGTCTTTTTGAAGTCTGGTTTTCTGCAGATATATGCCCAGAAGCAGGACTGCTGGATGATATGGTAGCTCTATTTTTACTTTTTAAAGGCTTCTCCATACTGTGCTTTATAGTGGCTGTTACCAGCTTACATCTCACCAACAGCATAGGAGGGTTCCCTTTTCTCCATGTCCACTCCAGCATTTATGGTTTGTAAACATTTTGATGATGGCCGTTCTGACTGTGCAAGGTGATACCTTCTTGTAGTTTTGATTTGCATGTGTCTAATAATTCGAGATGTTGAGCATCTTTGCATGTGGTTTTTTTAAGCACTGTGAGAAAAAGTTACATTTGACATTGGCTTTTTGAAAGTCTGACTGTTTTGAAGTTTTGTTCGATAACTACCACAGGACATTTATTAAGGGCAGGTGTCATTTACACCCTGGCAGTCCTTGTGAATATTAAGTGCCCATAAGCACATGTTTTAAAGTTGCTGTTGTGGAAATGGGTACAAGCGGTAGGATTTCCTTCATGCCCCTCTCTGGTTACTTGGGTAACCGCAGCCACTGTGAAAGACAGGCTCCTGGATTGTAAATTAGTGTGGACTGTGCCAGAACAAACACCCAAAATCTTGTGCTTTGTTACTTCTTGTTTTTTTTAAATTTAATGTTTCTTTTTTTATTGGAGTAAAGTTGATTTAACATATTGTTTGTGGTAGGCGTACAGAACCTTGTTCAGTTATGTATATTCATATGTCTATTCATCTTCACATTCTTTTCCCATATAGGTTATTAGAGAGTGTTGAGTAGATTTCTCTTTGTTATACAGTAAGTCCTTGTTGATTATCTATTTTACATGTATTAGTGTGTAAATGTTTTTCCCAACCTCTTGATTTATTCCTTCCCCTCACCTTTCTCATTGGGTAACCATAAGTTTGTTTTCTAAGTCTGTGAGTCTGTTTCTCTCTCTCTTATTTTATTTTTTTGGCTGCACTGCAAGGCATGTGGGATATTAGTTCTCCCAACACCAGGGATCGAAACCACGCCCCCTGCAATGGAAGCATGGATTCTTAACCATTGGACCACCAGGAAAGTTCCTGTTTCTCTCTTGTAAATTAGTTCATTGGTATCAATTTTTAAATTTCACCTGTAAGTGGTATCATATGATATTTGACTTTCTCTTTCTGACTTACTTCACTTAGTATGATTATCTCTAGGTCCATCCATGATGCTGCAAACAGCATTCTTTCATTCCTTTTCACTTCTGAGTAATATTTCACTGGGAACATGTACCACTTCTTTATCCATCCATGTGCTGATGGATATTTGGGTTGCTTCCATGTCTTAGACATTGTAAATTGTGCTGCAGTGCACATTGGGCGCATGTGTGTTTTCCAATTCTGGTTTTCTCTTGCTATACACCTGGGGGTGGGATTGCTGGATTATATGGTAGCTATAATTTTACCTTGTAAAGCACCTCCATACTGTTATTTATAGTGGCTGTTACCACCTTAGAGCCCAACAGCAGTATAGGAGGGTTCTCTTTTTTCTACAGTCTCTCAAGCATTTATTGTTTGTAGAGTTTTTGATGATGGCTATTCTGACTCACGTGAAGTGATCCCCCATTGTAGTTTTGATATCTATGCTGTTAATAATACACGAATTAGAGCATCTTTTTAAGTGTTTTTCTTTTAAACAGTGTAAAATTTACCTATTGAAATAGGACATTGAAAGTCTGTTTCTTTTGAATTTTTTTTTTGCTTACCTACCCCTGGACATTCCCTGATGGCAGGTGTCATTTACAGCCCTACGGTCCTTGTGAATATTAAGTACCCATAAGCGTTGGTTTTAAAGTTGTCGTTGCAGGAAAGGGCAACCAGGCAGCGGAAGCTATTCATACTCATCTTGATTCCCAGGGAAAACAGAGCATTAGTGGAACTCCTGTTCCTAGGTTGTAAATTAGAGTGGAAAGTGCCAGGACAAATACCCAAAAGCTTCTGTCATGTTGCTTCTTGTTTAATTTTTATTTCCTATCAGAATAAATTTGATTACAATGTTGTGTTCTAGGTGTACAGAATCTGGTTTATTCATACGTATACATATATCTAATCAGGTTTAGATTCTTTGCCATGTTGGTCATTACAGAGCACTGAGTAGACCTCCCTTGGCATCCAATAGTCCTTCTTGATTATTTATTTTATATGTATTATTAAATATATGTTAACCTAACATCCTAATTTTTCCATTCCTTTCACCTTTTTCTAAGTCTGTATGGGTCTTTCTCTGTGGAAATATGTTCATGGGTATCAATTTTTAGATAACGCCAGTAAATGCTATCATCGAATATTTGTCTTTCTCCTTCTGACTTACTTTACGTAGTATGATTATCTCTAGGCTCACCTGTGGTGCTGCAGAAGGCATTGTTTCATCTTTTCCATGGCTAATATTCCATTGTGTACATGGACCACTTCTTTTTTGTCCGTTCATCTGTAGCTGGACATTTTGGTTGCATCCGTGTCTGGCTATTGTAAATATCGCTGCAGTGCACGTTTGGGTGCCTGTGTCTTTCTGAATTCTGGTCTTCTCGGCTAATAGGCCCATTAGTGGTTCGGCAGGATCACATAGTAGCTCAACTGTTACCTTTAAAAGGCACCTTCATTCTGTTCTGATTAGTGGCTGTTACCAGTTTACATCCCAGCAACAGCATAGGAAGGTACCCACTCTCGGAAACTTATTCAGCATTTATTGTTTGCAGACATTTGTTCTGATGGCCATTCAGACTAGTGTAATGTGATACCTTTTTGTAGTTTAAATGTGCATGTCTCCAGTAATTGTTGATGTTGAACATTTTTTCAGGTTTTTTAAAAACAATAAAAACTGTGAGCAAATTTACCTTTTGAAATTGTCTTCTCGAGAGTTTGCCCTGTTTTGAATATTAATGTCCATTCCTGACCGCAGGACATTTTTTGAGGGCAGGTGTCATTTAAAGCCCTGCATTCCCTGTGAATATTAAGTGACCATTAACGCTGGGCTTAAAGCTGTTGTTGCGAAAAATGGCCACAAGGCGGCAGCATTTCTCCATTCCCAAATCTGTTTACTAGGGCAACAGAGCCCTTCCTGGAAGTCGTGTTCCTCGGTTGTAAATTAGAATGGAATGTGCCAGGAAAAAAACGCATAAGTTTATGTCTCATTACTTGTTGTTCGTTGTTTTAATTTAAATTTTTTAATCGGAGTAATGAGTAGAATATTGTTTGTTCTAGGTGTACACAATCTGGTTCATTTGTACATTATATATATCCATGTACACATCCACTTCCCATGTAAATTATTACAGAGCGTTCAGTAGACCTCCCTTGGTATATGGCCGGTCTTTTTTTTTTTTTTTTTTTTGTGGTACGCGGGCCTCTCACTGCTGAGGCCTCTCCCGTTGCAGAGCACAGGCTCCGGACGCGCAAGCTCAGCGGCCATGGCTCACGGGCCCAGCCGCTCCGCGGCATGTGGGATCTTCCCGGAACGGGGCACTAACCCGCATCCCCTGCATGGGCAGGTGGACTGTTAATCACTGAGCCACCAGGGAAGCCCTGGTCGGTCTTTTTGATATATATATTTAATATGTATTTGTATAGGTATGGAAACCTTCATCTTAATTTATCCATTCCTTCCACCTTTCCTTTTAGATATGCATAGGTTGTTTTCTAAGTCTGGGAATGTCTTTCTCTGTGGAAATACGTTCATTTGTGTCAGTTGTTAGATAACACTTTTAAGTGATTTCATAGGATATTGTTTTTTGCTTTCTGATGTTAGACCTTCGCGGTCTCCTAGGAGTTTCGACTCGCCCAGGAAACAACAAGAGTCGGGAGCCGATGCAAAACGCAAGAGGTTTATTGAAGGCCGGTGCACCGGGGTTCCTTGGTCCTCATGCAGGAGGCCGAAGAAGGAACCCCCCCCCAGGGCGTGAACTTGTATTTTTATAGGTCTCAATTTCCTGTTATGCAAAGTGTGGATTCAATTGTGATTTTTAATGATAGGTTCTTAGCCTCTGTTCGGACCAGAGAGGGAACCTGTCCCAGGCTTCCTGATTGGTTCTTTGACAGATACCTTTTTTACATTTTGTTTATCTCCCTCCTTCTCGGAAGGGGGCCGGACATCCTGGAAATTCACCCATTGTCTAAGAAGCCCCTATTGTCTGGAGAGTTCTTAATCATTAGCTGGAACAATGTCCCTCGAGTCTCACACTGACTTACTTCATGTTCTGTGATTATCTCTAGGCTCATCTATGGTGCCTCAAAGAGCAGTGTTTCACTGTTTTCCATGGTTAGTATTCCATTTTGTTCATGGACCACTTCTTCTTTATCCATTCATCTGTTGATGGACATTTTGGTTGCTTCCGTGTCTTGGCTATTGTGAAAACTCCTGCAGTGCAGATGTTGCAGCCTGTGTCTTCTCGACTCTGGTCTTCTCAGGTGATAGGCCCAGCGATGGCCCTGCTGCATCGAATGGTAGCTCAATTTTTACGTTTAAACGCAGCTCCTTTCTGTTCTCATTATTGGCTCTTACCACTTTACATCTCACCAGCAGCTAGAGGGTACAGAGTTCTCCAAAACCCCTTCAGCATTTATTGTTTGTAGACTTTTTGCTGATGGTCAGTTGACTGGTGTGAGTTGAAACCTTTTTGTAAATTAGATTCGCATGAGTCTAATAATTCCTGATGTTGAGTTTTTATCCATTTTCTTTTTTTTTTTTGAGAGTGAGTGAAACTTACCTTTTCATACTATCTTCTTGAAAAATTTGCTCTGTTTTGAGGTTTTTTTGGCCATTCCCTACCTCTGGACATTTTTTGAGGGCAGGTGTCATTTACAGCCCTCAGTCTTTGTGAATGTTATGCGACCATTAGCTGTGGGTTTAAAGCCGCTCTTGCGGGGAAACGGCCTCAAGGCAGCAGCATTTCTGCATTTTCAATTCTGGGTATTTGGGCAACAGAGCCTTCCTGGAAATCGTGTTAGTAGGCTGCAAATTAGAGTGGAATGTGCCAGGGCAAACCTCCAAGAACTTATATCTCCTTACTTCTTGTTTGTTTGTTAAATTTAATTTTTGATCAGAGCAAATTGGCTAAAAATGTTGTGTTTTTTCTAGGTGTACAGAATCTGGTTCATTATATCTATGTGTCTATCTATTCGTCTTTGAATCCTTTCCCATGTAGGTTATTACAGAGTATTGAGTAGACCTCTCTTGGTATTCCATAGGTCTTTGGTGATTATATATTTCATATGTATTAGTATATGTCTGTCAACCCCCATATCCTACTTTATCCATTCCTCACACCTTTCCATTCGGTTTACCATAATTTTGTTTTCTTAATCCGTGAGTGTCCTTCTCTTGGAAATAAGTTCATGGTTATCAATATTTAAGTAACACCTATAAGTAATATCATAGGATATCTGTCTTTCAGTTTCTTTCTTACTTCAATATGTGTGATTATCTCTAGGTCCTTCTATGGTGGTGCAAACAGCACTGTTTCATTCTTTTCCATGGCTAATATTCCATTGTCTTCATGGACCACTTCTGCTTTGTGTATTGATCTGTTGATGGACATTTTGGTTGCTTCCAAGTCTTGGCTATGGTAAATATTGCTGCAGTGCAGGATTGCCAGCCTGTGTCTTTTTGATTCTGGCCTTCTCAGGTGATAGGCCCAGCAGTGGGCCTACCAGATCCTATGGTAGCTCAATTTTTACATTTAAATGCACCTCCACTCTGTTCTCATTACTGGCTGTTACCAGTTTACATCCCACCAGCAGCTAGAGGGTACACAGTTCTCTAAAACCCCTTCAGCATTTATTGTTTGTAGACTTTTTGCTGATGATAGTTGACTTGCGTGAGTTGAAACCTTTTTGTAGGCTAGATTTGCACGAGTCTAATAATACCTGATGTTGAGCTTTTATCCATTTTCCTTTTTTTGAAAAATCATGAGTAAAACTTACCTCTTCATACTATCTCCTTGAAAAAGTGGCCAGTTTTGAATTTTTTTGGCCATCCGATACCTCAGCACAATTTTTTTTAAAACATCTTTATTGGAGTATAATTGCTTTACAATGGTGTGTTAGTTTCTGCTGTATAACAAAGTGAATCAGTTATACATATACATATGTTCCCATATCTCTTTCCTCTTACGTCTCCCTCCCTCCCACCCTCCCTATCCCACCCCTCCAGGCGGTCACAAAGCACCGAGCTGATCTCCCTGACTCAGCACAATTTTTGAGGGCAGGTGTCCTTACAGCTCTGAGTCCTTGTGAATGTTAAGTGACCGTTAGCTGTGGGTTTATGGGTTTAAAGCCGCTCTTGCGGGAAACGGCCACAAGGCGGCAGCATTTCTACATTTCCAACTGTGGGTTTTTGGGCAACAGAGCTTTCCTGGAAATCGTGTTAGTAGGCTGCAAATTAGAGTGGAATGTGCCAGGGCAAACCCCCAAGGGCTTATATCTCCTTACTTCTTGTTTGGTTTTTAAATTTAATCTTTATTAATTATCAGAGCAAATTTGAGAAAAAATGTGTGTGTTCTAGGTGTACAGAATCTGGTTCATTATATCTATGTATCGATCTATTCATCTTTGGATCCTTTCCCGTGTAGGTTATTACAGTGTTGAGTAGACCTCTCTTGGTATTCCATAGGTATTTTGTGATTATATATTTCACATGTATTAGTACATGTCTGTTAACCCCCATATCCTAATTCGTACATTCCTTACACCTTTCCCTTTGGTTCAACATAATTTGGTTTTCTGAATCTATGAGTGTTCTTCTCTTGGAAATTATTTCATGGGTATCAAGTTTTACACCTATAAGTGATGTAATAGGATACCTGTCTTTTGGTTTCTTTCTTAGTTCAAGTTGGGTGATTATCTCTAGATCCTTCTATGGTGGTGCCAACGGCACTGTTCCATGCTTTTCCATGGCTAATATTCCATTGTGTACACGGACGACTTCTTCTTGGTGCATTTTTCTGTTGATGGACATTTTGGTTTCTTCCAGGTCTTGGCTATGGTACATGTTGCTGCAGTGCAGGATTTCCAGCCTGTGTCTTTTTGATTCTGGTCTACTCAGGTGATAGGCCCATCACTGGGCCTACCAGATCACATGGTAGCTCAATTTTTACCTTTAAACACACGTCCATTCTGTTCTCAGTACTGGCTGTTACCAGCTTACATCCCACCAGCAGCTAGAGGGTACACAGTTCTCTAAAACCCCTTCAGCATTTATACTTTGTAGACGTTTTTGCTGATGATCCTTCTTACGGCTGTGAGGTGAACGTTTTTGTAGACTGGATTTGCATGGCTTTATTAATTCCTGTTGTTGAGCATTTTTCCATGCCCTTTTTTTTTAACAAAAAGAAAAAGAATACAGAGTGTGCGTAAAATATGCCTCTTGAAGTTTTTGTTTTGAAATATGCACGTCTTTTGAGATTTTTGCTCGATTTACGACCCAAGGATTTGTTTAGAGCGCAGGTGTCATTTACAGGCCTGCAATTATTTTGAATATCAAGTTACCATTAGCACTGGGTTTAGAGCTGCTGTTGTGTGAAACGGCCACAAGGTGGCAGCAGTTCTCCTTGACCAAATCTGGTTACTAAGGCAATAGAGCCTCAATGGAAGTCGTGTTCTAGGTTGTAAATTAGAATGGAATGTGCCAGGAAAAAGCCCCTTAAGTTTATATCTCACTACTTCTTGTTCGTTTTGTAAATGTAATTTTCATTTTTTATCACAGCAAGTGTGATTACAATGTTTTGCTTGTTCTAGGTGTGCAAGATGTGGTTGTTTTACACACACACACACACACACACATACATATCCATTGTTATTTGGATCCTTTTCCCATGTAGGTTATGACACAATGTTGAGTACTCTTCTCTTGGTATTCCGTAGGTCTTTGGTGATTATATACTTCACCTGTGTTTTTATATCTCTGTTAACCCTGACATCCTAATGTATCCAATCCTCACACCTTTCCTTTGGTGAACCATAAGTTTGTTTAATGAATCTGTGATTATCTGTGGAAATATCTTCACTGGTATCAATTTTTAGGTAACACCTATAAGGGATATCATAGGATATGTGTCTTTCGCTTTCTGACTTACTACAAGTCGCGTAATTACTTCTGCACTCATCTACGGTGCTGCAAATGGCATTGTGTCATTTGTCTCCTTGGCTAATATTCCATCCGTACCTGTACCAGTTCTTCTTTGTCCACTCATCTGTTGATGGACTTTTCGGTTGCCTTCCTGTCTTGGCTGTTGTAATACTGCTGCAATGCACATTTGCCTGACTGTGTCTTTCCAATTGTGTCTTCTTCGGTTATAGGCCCAGGTGTGGGCCTGCTGGGTCATACGGTAGCCAAATGTTTACCTTGTAAAGGCACCTCCATTCTGTTCTTATTAGTTGCTCTTACCAGCTTACGTCCCACCTAAAGTTGAGGATATGCACTTCTCCACAACCCCTTCAGCATTTATTGTTTGTAGTTTTTCTGCTGATGTTTATTCTGACTGCTGTGAGCTGATACCTCTTTGTGGTTGGATTTGCATGCGTCTCATAATCCCTTGAAATTCAGCTTTCAGGCATGTCCTATTTTTCTTCAAACTGTGAGTACAGCTTACCTCCTCAAATGGTTTTCTTGGAGTATGTGCCACATTTTGAAATATTTTGGCCATTACCTCCCTGAAGACATTTTGAGGGCAGGTTTCATTTACAGCCCTCCTGTACTTGTGCATATGAAGTGACCCTCAGCACAGGTTTTAAAGCTGCTGTTGCCGGTAACGGCCATTGGGCGGCAGCATTTCTGCTTTCCCCACTCTGGTAACTAGGGAAAGTCTTTCCGGCTAGCGATGTTCCTCGGTTATACACTGGAGAGGAATGTTCCCGGATAAACCCCCAAAAGGTGATGTTGTCGTACACTAAACTGTACCCTAAACCGTACCCGTTCCCTAACCCTAACCCTAACGCTTACCCTAACCCGTACCCTAATCCTAACCCGTACACTAACACCCGTACCCTAACACGTACCCTAACCCTAACCCGTTGTCATACCCTAACCTGTACCCTAAACCGTACCCGTTCCCCAACCCAAACCCTAACCCTAAACCGTACTCTAATCCTAACTTGTACCCTAACACGTACCCTAACCCTAACCCGTTGTCGTACCCTAACCTGTACCCTAAACCGTACCCTAACCGTAACCCTAACCCGTACCCTAATCCTAACCCATAGACTAACAGTAACCCGTACCCTAACACGTACCCAAACCCGTTGTCGTACCCTAACCTCTACCCTAAACTGTACCCGTTCCCTAACCCCTACACTAACACTAACCCGTACCCTAACACCTACCCTAACCCTAACCCGTTGTCGTACACTATCCTGTACCCTAAACAGTACCTGTTCCCTAATTCTAACCCTAACCTTTATCCTAACACGTAGCCTAACCTGTACCCTAAACCGTACCCATTCCCTAACCCTAACCCTAAATCTAACCCTTACCCTAACCCATACCCTAATCGTAACCCGTACACTAACACTAACCCGTACCGTAACACGTACCCTAAATCTAACCCGTTGTCGTACCCTAACCTGTACCCTAAGTCGTACGTGTTCCCTAAACCTAACACTAACCCTAACCCTAAACCTTACCCTATCTCGTACCTTAATCCTAACCCGTACAATAACATTAACCTGTACCCTAACACGTACCCTAACCCTAACCTGTTTTTGTACCCTAACCTGTACCCTAAACTGTACCCGTTCCCTAACCCTAACCCTAAACTTAACCCTAACCATCACCCTAACTCGTAGCCTAATCCTGACCCGTACACTAACACTCACACAATGCAAATACAGGTGTAATACATGTTTCAGAGGTTCTGTTAGTTCCTACTCACCCAACCCCGTTCCCTCAAATCCAGAATACAAGTAGACATCAACTTCCGATTTCATCTAGTGACAAGTCAGGAAACTCTTAATCATTTTTCACAGCATTTTCACACCTAAATTCCAACACCATTGGATGTATGCAAGTTAAATTTTTCTGAATTATTTTCTGAGCTAAACCTAAATGCAGCAATTTCTTTTTCTTAATGGCCTAGGTAAATGGATGAAGCCTTACCCTGCTCTCTCACAAAATTTTTCACTGAACAGTGGCTGAAATTGAGCCCCGTCCAAACCCAAACTGGAGGCCTGAACCCCCCTGGCCCCTGTGCCTTCTGCTGCCCCCAGGGGTCCAATCCATGGGTTACCTGTTTTTCCCATGAGTGTCTATTCCATGGCTTCCTGCTACTCTGTTAGCAGTGCCAATCCTGCTGTTCTTTCCTCCTAGGTTCACTTAGGACCACAGCCCCCTCTTTTTTGTACTGTCTCAAGCCCTCCCTTCTAGACTGCGCGCTGATGCTGGGGCTGGAACTCTGCAAACGTCACTGCCCGTTTGCCGTCTGTCTCCCTGTTGGGCTCTGCCAGGAAGGGGTGCTAGATGGAGGCCAGGCCAGGAATTCTTCCCCTTTGCTTGCTGGTCCTGTCAGTGTCATCCCAGCCGTGCTTCCTTGCCACGGCAGCAGTTGCTTCCAGTAACAATTGGTTCCAATTTCCAGTATTATTCTCCAGCTCTTTAAAGGTATTAGCCCCAGCCAACTGGTAGCTGCCTCCCCGGAGGCCTTGGTCCCAGCTCTGCAAGCCTCTACTCATAGACTTTAGGTTCTGATGATGTCACTTTCTTCCATTTGTTCCTGCAGGCCTAGGAGTGGGCCTTGCTTCCAAGTAGCAGTGACTACCTCTGTGTTACCTCAGTCTTGCCTCCTTCTCTTCTCAGTCCTTTTTCCCCGAGTCCCTATATTAAATTATCTCTGTTAAAGTAACTGGTGTGTTTCCTCCTTTCTCAGTTGCATCTTGACAGACACTTCTCTGTTATGATTCCTCAAGCATGCCACATATCAGTACAAGGGAGCCTGGAAACATCCCTTCCAACTTGGCCAGGGTTTACTGTCCCCTCATTGAGATCTGTGTGCTTATATAAAGTGGTCCCTAAAGGCGCTCCTATGCATGTGCAGACACACACACACACACACACACACACACACACACACACACATTTCTGTTGCTGCTTTGGGACTCCTGCGTGGATTGGCCACACACCAAGGGTTCTGCCCAAGGCTTCCGTTTGATCTTTGCTCAGAAAAACCAGCCTCCCTGCTGTGGAACCCCAACAAAGAGCCTAGAGTCTAGGACATTCCTATCGTTGATTCCATCCTTATCAGGATGACTTCTATCTTACTTCGGGTCAGTCTGCTTTCCATTCTGACTACTCAGAGAGAGCTGACCCCTCCTCAGAAGGCCATACACTAGCTGGTCAGAGGGCTCCTAGACTAGCCCTAAGATGCCTCATTTTAGCCCCACAAGTCACTTCTTAGATACACTTACATTCTGACACATAAAATGGACCTTAAAAATTATCTAGCATCTATTCCAACCTTTCATCTTAGGGAGGAGTCATACATTCCATGTTTTTTAAAATGACAATTCGGGACAAATAAAACAAAAAAAAATTGGTTGACTAGATAATTCACAGAATTCTCATTTCCCTCTGCTGACGCTGTAAAGCAGCCAAAGTATTCAAAGAAATCTTATAAA
The DNA here is from genome assembly GCF_964374135.1 of Grampus griseus. Lineage (NCBI taxonomy): Eukaryota > Metazoa > Chordata > Mammalia > Artiodactyla > Delphinidae > Grampus > Grampus griseus. The sequence goes on from NC_139000.1 coordinate 114,742,681, forward strand.
ATATTTAGATTTTTTTTTGATCTTTAACATGTGTCTACACATCTTCAAGCATGGGGGTTACAGTCTCAACAAGGGCCAGGTTTGGGAACATGTAAATTTTATGGAAGCGTATTAAAGCAATTTTCCCATAATTATTCAGCACTTGTCATTCCTGAAAATCGTAATTGCAGTGAAATATCGAACAGAATTTTCCCAATCATGAGGGGAGGCAATGTTCTGTGATCTGGAGCATGGGATGCCAGTGAACGCAGCCTATCATCTGAATAGCTCGAATATGAAACGAAAATACCGCTAGGGTATATGAGGTCAACATTTTTCAGTTATTCAAAATACATTATTTTGATCCCTCGTGTACCAGTGGTCACATTCTGAAGTGACTGCATATAATCCTCTGTGTGTTCTAGTTCTGATATTTGACTATGTATGTCATTCTCACCACTATAAAAAACAGCCATGCTTATGTACGTTTAAAAAGCACTTTAAACAATGAACTCCTTCTTTTCCGCATAAATGTAAAACAGCTGAAAAGCAGGGGTGGTTCTCTGTAGTTATGTTTGAATGTTCTCTGTAGTTATGTTTGAATGTTCTCTGTAGTTATGTATGAATATCATGAATTCCATTCCGAATGTTAGGGTTATCTGCTGGTTTTCTATTGCTACACAACAAACTCCCCGAAATCTTAGTTTAAACCAGCATACATTTATTATTCCACCATTTCTGTGGATCAGGAATTCAAGGGCACCTTATCTGGGTAGTGCCTCCCACACTTGCCTGAGGTTGCAGTCAAGCTGTTGACCAGGGCTGCAGTCATCTGAAGATTTCACTGGGGCTGGAAGATTGGTTTGCAGGCTCACGCAGGTAGTTACTGGCAGGCCTCAACTCCTTGTGGACTTTTGGCCAGAAGCTGCAGGTCTCCCACGGGCCTGCTCAGAATATAGCAGTTCGCTTCCCTCAGAAGCAAGCAATCTCTGAGACCCTGCTTTCAATTCTTTTGAATATATATACCCAGAAGTGAGATTACTGGCTCATATAGTAGTCCTATATTTAGTTTTTTGAGGAATTGTCACATTCTTTTCCATAGTGGCTGCACCATTTTACAGTCCCATCAGCAGGTCACAAGGGTTCCAGTTACTCCACATCCTTGCCAGTACTTGTTATTTTCTGGTTTGATTGTTTACATTAGCCATCATAATGGGTATGAGGTGGTATCTCATTGTGTTTTTGATTTGCGTTTCTCTAATGATTAGTGATGTGGAGTATCTTTTCCTATGCTTGGTGACCATTTGTCTTCGGAGAAATGTCTATTCAAGTCCTTTGACCATTTTTTAATCGTGTTATTTCAGTTTTTTGTTGTTACAGAGTTCTAGGAGTTCTTCATATATTTTAGATGTTTATTCCTTATCAGATATATGATTTGCAAATATCTTCTCCCACTCCGTAGATTGCCTTTTCACTCTGTTGACTGTGTCCTTTAATGCACAGAAGTTTTTAAGTCGGATATAGTGCCATTTGTGTTATTATTGCTTTTGTTTGCTGTACTTTTGGTGTCATGTCCAAGAAATCATGGTCAAATATGAAGTCCTGAAGCTCTTCCCTCTGTTTCCTTCTGAGAATTTCATAGTTTTAAGTCTTACGTTTAGGTCTTTAATCTATTTTGACTTAATTTTTTAGAATTTTATTGAAGTATAACTGATTTACGAAGTTGCGTTTAATTTCTGCTGTACAGCAAAGTGATTCAGTTATACACATATATGTTCTTTTTCATAGTCTTTTCCATTATGGTTTATCACAGGATATTGAATATAGTTCCCTGTGCTCTACAGTAGGACCTTGTTGTTTTTCCATCCTATATATCATAGCTTGCATCTGCTAACCCCAAACTCCCAATCCCTGCCTCCCCTACCCTCTCTCCCCCTTGGCAACCACAAGTCTGTTCTCTATGTCTGTAAGTCTGTTTCTGTTTCATAGATTTGTTCATTTGTGTTGTATTTTAGATTCACCTATAAGTGATATCATATGGTATTTGTTTTTCTATTTCTGACTTACTTTGCTTAATATAATAATCTCTAGATCCATTTATGTTGCTGCAAATGGCATTATTTCATTCTTTTTTATGGCTAAGTCGTATTCCATTGTATATATGTACCACATCTTCTTTATCCATTCATCTGTTGATCAGAATTTAGGTTGTTTCCATGTCTTGGCTATTATAAATAGTGCTGCTATGAACACAGGGGTGCATGTATCTTCTCAAATTATAGTTTTGTCTGGGTATATGCCCAGGAGTGGGATTGCTGGATCATATGGTAACTCTATTTTTAGTTTTTTGAGGAACCTCCATACTGTTTTCAGTGTGAGGTGGTACCTCTTTGTAGTTTTTTTTTTAACATCTTTATTGGAGTATAATTGCTTTACAGTGGTGTGTTACTTTCTGCTTTATAAAAAAGTGAATCAGTTATACATATACATATATCCCCATATCTCCTCCCTCTTGCGTCTCCCTCCCACCCTCCCTATCCCACCCCTCTAGGTGGTCACAAAGCACTGAGATGATCTCCCTGTGCTATGCGGCTGCTTCCCACTAGCTATCTATTTTACATTTGGTAGTGCATATATGTCCTTGCCACTCTCTCACTTCATCCCAGCTTACCCTTCCCCCTCCCCACGTCCTCAAGTCCATTCTCTATGTCTCTGTCTTTATTCCTGTCCTGCCCTTAGATTCTTCAGAACCATTTTTTTAAGAAACCATATATATGTGTTAGCAGACGGTATTTGTTTTTCTCTTTCTGACTTACTTCACTCTGTATGACAGACTCTAGGTCCATCCACCTCACTATAAATAACTCAATTTCGTTACTTTTTATGACTGAGTAATATTCCATTGTATATATGTGCCACATCTTCTTTATCCATTCATCTATCGATGGACACTTAGGTTGCTTCCATGTCCTGGCTATTGTAAATAGAGCTGCAGTGAACATTGTGGTACATGACTCTTTTTGAATTATGGTTTTCTTAGGGTATATGCCCAGTAGTGGGATTGCCGGGTCGTATGGTAGTTCTGGTTTTAGTTTTATAAGGAACCTCCGTACTGTTCTCCATAGTGGCTGTATCAATTTACGTTCCCACCAACAGTGCAAGAGGGTTCCCTTTTCTCCACACCCTGTCCAGCATTTATTGTTTGTAGATTTTTTGATGATGGCCATTCTGACTGGTGTGAGGTGATACCTCATTGTAGTTTTGATTTGCATTTCTACTTTGAGTTAACTTTTGTATATGGTGTAAGACAAGGGTTCGACTTCATTTTTTGGATATGCATATCCAGTTTTCCCAATATCATTAGTTGAAGAGACTGTCCTTTCCTCATCAATTGGTCTTGGCACTCATGTCAAAATTCATTTGACTGTATATATGAGGGTTTATTTATGGACTGTCTATTCCATTGGTTTATACATCAGTCTTTATGCTAGTACCACACTGTTTTGATTACTATGGCTTTAAAATACATTTTGAAACCAGAAAGTTTGAGACTTCCAACTTTACGCTTCTTTTTCAAGATTGTTTCGGCTACTCCGTGTCCCTTGAAATTCCACATAAAGTCTGAGATGAATTTTTCTATTTGTGCAAGAAGTGCCCTTGAGATTTTGTTAAGGCTTACATTGACTTTGTAGATCACTTTGGACAGTATTGACATCTGAACAATATTAAGTCTTTCAACCCATGAACACAGAATGTCCTTCCATTTATTTGTGTCTTTAATTTCTTTCAGCAATGTTTTCTAGTTTTCAGTGGTACAAGCCTCTCACCTCCTTGGTTAAGTTTATTCCTAAATATTTTATTATTTTTCATGCTATTTTATATGGATTTTTTCCCTCAATTTCCTTTTCAGAATGTTCACTGTCAGTGTATAGAAACACAAGTGACTTTAGTGTGTTGATTATGTATCCTGCAACTTTGCTATATCATTTATTCTAATATTTTTTGGCATGGAATCTTTGGAGTTTTCTCATATAAGATCATGTCATCTACAAACAGAGATCATTTTACTTTTTCCTTTCCAATCTGGATGCCTTGTATTTCTTTTTCTTACCTGACTGCTCTGGCTGGGACTTGCAATACTATTTGGGTTTTTTGTTTGTTTGTTTTTAAACCTTTTTTCTTAAATTTATTTATTTATTGGCTGCATTGGGTCCTTGTTGCTGTGCGCGGGCTTTCTCTAGCTGTGGCGAGCCAGGGCTACTCTTCATTGCAGTGCACGGGCTTCTCATTGCAGTGGCTTCTCTGGCTGTGGAACACGGGCTGTAGGTGTGCAGGCTTCAGTAGTTGTGACACACAGGCTCAGTAGTTGCGGCTCACGGACTTTAGAGAACAGGCTCAGGAGTTGTGGCACACGGGTTTAGTTGCTCCGTGGCATGTGGAGCCCTCCCAGACCAGGGCTTGAACCCATGTCCCCTGCTTTGGCAGGCGGATTCTCAACCACTGCGCCACCAGGGAAGTCCTCTCTCACCACTTCTATTCAAAATAGCATTGGAAGGGCCTTCCCTGGTGGCGCAGTGATTAAGAATCCACCTGCCAAAGCAGGGGACACGGGTTCGAGCCCTGGTCTGGGAAGATCCCACATGCCGTGGAGCAACTAAGCCTGTGCACCACAGCTACTGACCCTACGGTCTAGAGCCTGCGAGCCACAACTACTGAGACCTCGTGCCACAACCACTGAAGCCTGCACGCCTAGAGCCCGTGCTCCACAACAAGAGCAGCCACTGCAATGAGAAGCCCGCACACCACAAGGAAGAGTAGTCCCCACACGCCACAACTAGAGAAAGCCTGCGTGCAGCAATGAAGACCCAATGCAGCCGAAAATAAATAAATAAATAAGTTTAAAATAAATTAAAAAAAAAAGAAGTGGTGAGAGCAGGTTTTCTTAGCTTGTTTGTGATGTTAGAGGAAAAGCTTTCAGCCTTTCTCCAATGAATATGATGTTAGCAGTGGGATTTTCGTATATGGCCTTTATTATGTGGAGGTAGTTTCTTTCTATTCCTAGTATGTTGTTTTCATCATGAAAGGTGTTGGATCTTGTCAAATGCTTTTTCTGCATCATTTGAGATGGTCATGTGGGTTTTTCTCCCCCACCCTTTGGTCCTTCATTCTATTAACGTGTTATACTTACATTGATTAATTTTCATATGTTGAAACACTCTTACATTCCAGGAATAAATCCCACTTGGTCATGGTGTATAATCCTTTAATGTGCTGTTGAATTGGGTTTGCCAGTATTTTGTTGAAGATTTTTGAGTATGACCTCATCTTAGCTAATTACATCTGCAGTGACCCTATTTCTAAATAGGGTCACATTCTGAAATAACTGTTAGTTAGAACTTCAACATCTCAAACCCTTGTGATTTCCAGCATAAGTACACACCTACTTTATTTATTTTGAGTTCTGCAGTCCCAGAGAATTGCTTTTCATTGGTTACAGAGGTCCTTTGAATGCAAACCATTTGTATCATTCCCCTGATTTTTCCCTCCTGTGGAAACTAGCCACTTTTGTACAGTGAGTTCACTTTTAATTCAGGAAACTAAAGAAAATAAATGGTTGGTATGTAGGTCAGTTCCTAGTTCTGCCTTGGTTAGAAAACAAAGGATTAGGGTTCAGCTAGAACTTGCATAGTTCAACTATTTCTCTTTTTTTTTAACATCTTTATTGGGGTATAATTGCTTTACAATGGTGTGTTAGTTCCTGCTTTATAACAAAGTGAATCAGTTATACATATACATATGTTCCCATATCTCTTCCCTCTTGCGTCTCCCTCCCTCCCTCCCTATCCCACCCCTCCAGGCAGTCACAAAGCACCGCGCTGATCTCCCTGTGCAACTAGTTCTTAATATGGCCTTTGTACAGATGCTCGTGTGCATTTCACCCTGCTCTTTCTTTGTGACCTAGAGATAGTAAGCCTCCAAAGACCTGGCTTTTGAGGCTAGGTTAAAAAGTCCCAATTTATTACATCTTAGATGAATCTTATGTGAGGCTTTAGAGAAGCTTCTTCTGACCTCGCTCAACCAGCTTGCTTTCTCTGCATAGACATAATTATTTTAAAATGAACTTCATATGGTTATTTAAGAGAATGTGTTTTTCTGCCAGCCAGATGATTCCTGTAAGATTTTAAGCATATTGTTGAGACTTTAGTACGTAATCTCTCAAAACATTCAAGGGATATATAAGATCTTTGGTTGCTTTATGGCACGCTTCTCTTTTGGAAATCTCCCTGGTGCCCTGACCGCCCTCCCACGTCACCCTCAAGCTCCGACCAATGTCCTACAGCTTCAAGACCATTCTCATGCACCTCACTGATTAAGAGCCTTCTACCCAAAGCTTCAACAGGTTGGAAATAAAGTTTCCACTGCAGAACATTTTTCATATTTAAAATTAAAATTGCAGCACAGCTCTGGTTAGAAAAGTAGCATTTTTAACTAAGGTGACATCAAGTCACACATGATACAGATGAATCACTTTATGGTATTTGCCATACTTGACAGACAGAGCAAGATGCTTCAGAAAAATTAGGCACTGGCTTCTAGCATCTGTCCACATGAATCTACTTCTTGAAAAATGCTCACATCCAACCTTCTTTTGGGAGATTAGGAAATAACAGAATGACTTTTCCACAGTCAAGTATCGTATTTTCTTATGAATCAGGAAGAAGGTTATAATGTTTATTTAAAAAGGACTACTTTTGGGCTTCCCTAGTGGCGCAGTGGTTGAGAGTCTGCCTGCCGATGCAGGGGACACGAGTTCGTGCCCCGGTCCGGGAAGATTCCACATGCCACGCAGTGGCTGGGCCTGTGAACCATGGCCGCTGAGCCTGCGTGTCCGGAGCCTGTGCTCTGCAATGGGAGAGGCCACAGCAGTGAGAGGCCCGCGTACTGAAAAAAAAAAAAAAAAAAAAGAAAAAAAGGACTACTTTTTTTTAAAGGTAACAAACGTTTATTCAGTATTTGTTATTTTCTAGCATTGTACTGGGTGCTTGGGGACAGAAGGATGAAAGTATAAAATACATTTTCTTTTTTAAAGGAGACTTCTTTTTTTGGCCATGCCATGCGGCTTGTGGGATCTTAGTTCCCCGACCAGGGATTGAACCCGGGCCCTTGGCAGTGAAAGCACCTAAAAAGGACTTCTTATTTATAACATTTTGTCTAGTGAGTTACCAGAGCCAGCTCACACTGGCCCATAAGAACTAATTGTTAAAATGTTCAGGAATTTTGTGAGTTAATTGACATCATATTGGTAACTTGAAATCAGCCACGATGGAAGTATTTACACCAAGGGAATCAGCAAACGATCAGGACTTCTACCAGCACACCACTGATTTTTGTTCATTCTTTTTAAAAAACTCCCAAGCAAATCAACATTATGCATGAAATGCCTACCATGTCCTTTTTAAGATGGTGGAATACCCCACCCCCCAAAGAAAGACACCTTTTTTTTCCATGGAATTTGTAACCTACTTGAAGGGAAAAACAAACAGGGACCACTGAGCAAACGAGTATGACATGAACCACGAGGACAAAAGGAGTCCAAAGAGAGAGAAAGGAGTGGACACACATAAGGCAGAGACGTCATGAAAATGTTAGACTTTGAGCTGGGCTTTGAAGGACAGGTAGGAAAGGAAAATGGGCAATCGAGCAGAGAGAAGGTCCTGGAGAAGAAGCGGGAAGCAGACAGAGGAATACAGTCTCCCGTGAATATGCCAAGCAGGCATGGAAGGAGAGAGAGCGGTGATGTGGGGACAGCAACTGTAGGACAGCACAGTTTGTGAAGCCTTTCTTGTATCAATACCTCATCTCATTCTGATCTTGAAAGCAAGCCTGAGGGACAGGGCAACTGAGGCACAGAGAACTGGTGCGAGGCAGCTACGTGGGCCTCTGTTCAGAACGAAATGTTTGTCTTTGGGCCGTGTTCAGCATTCTTCCCACTTTACCGTGGTGACTCTGCTCATCTAACATTGTACAGCAAGTGACACAGAAAAGCAGCAATGAAAAAGAATTTTAAACAAGTAATATATTTAACACACCTCTGTATACTTTAAATGTGAAGATATGATGTTCTGGTGGCTCTGAATGATAGTAAAGCCTAACTTCGTTGTGGCATGTGGGATCTAGTTCCCTGACCAGGGATCGAACCTGGGCCCCCTGCATTGGGAGTCAGGAGTCTTAGCCGCTGGACCACCAGGGAAGTCTCTGTGATTTGCCTTCTGACTCATCTCCCTCGACCCTTCCCCATCACATGTTACCTGCCAGCAATACTCATTAAGAGCAACACCCTCAAAATGTCACGCTCTCTCTTCTCTTTGGACCTTCACACGTGACATTTCTCAAAATAACTTACCTGATTTGTGTGCCTGGGAAACTTCTATTCATCCTTCACATCTTAGCTCAAAGCTGTCACGTCCTATCACCCCCCAGCCAATGAATCCTGCTGCCCTGTGCTCCAGACACTTCGCTCATGTCCATCTGCAAGGGGTCTCAGCCTTGGCTGCACATCCTGAGTTCATTACATCAGAATCTCTAAAGATGAGACACAGGCATCAGCATTTTTAAAAACTCCCCTAGTGATTCCAAAAAAAGGACCACTTCTTTTCCTCCCCCAAATGAAGACTCCAGGCAAGCAGTGACCATGCAATTACTCTTATAAACTCAGTGCCTAGTACAAAATCAATAAATACATAGAGCCTGGGAAGTAACTTTCTTCAAAATGTGTTTGTCACTACTGAATTCTTTAGAATATAAGTCCAGGGAATAGCAAAAACTGCTTAATCCAAATCTTTTCAAATCACCTCCCATCACTTTCAGAGAAGGAAGGGGACTTTCCCTTCAAAATTACTATTTTTTAATGGGGTTCAATGTATCTTATTCATTTAGCACAATCAGAAAAAAATATAAAAATAAGTAAAATTAGCAAGTTCCCTTCAAAAACAATCATCATCTGCAGTGGAGAAAGGGGGTATTACCTAGTAGAGTCCCTGGTCCATGCTGTCTGCTCAGTAATGGCCGCTGGTATTATGGCTCCCTTTTCCCGGAAAGGCTGCCGTATTAACTTGCCTCACACAAAGGCATCTGGAGATGACACTAGAAGAGGAAATAAGATGACTTTCCAAATGCTTCCTCTCATTAATGTACAGCCCATGAGATTTCCTGACTTCATTCATCATAAACAGAGAGGTGGTTGCAGCTTTAGAAATTCAATGGCTATGCTCCGCACGACACACAGGCAAAAAAGACCCAGTTCTGTTCCACCTTTTCTCACTCCATTTGGCTACCGCTATATAAGGCCTGCTTTTCTAGACCCTTCTTTTTTTCCTCAGAATGCTGGCTCTACGTTTACCCAAAAAGCCTTCAGATTGTTCCAGGGCTAGCCAGCTACTTCTTAGCTTAATCACACAACTCTGCTCCTACACAGGCCCTTCTTTCCTTGGGGTTGTGATTCACCACCACACAAGCTGAGTCATTCAGTCACAATCACATTTTTTGCCTCCACCTGAGTGACTTTCTTTGGGCAGCCTGCCTTTGTCAAGCATTAAGTGGCAATATTTATTTATGCCATAGCATTTCTTAGTACCCAAGGTACAGATCAACCCTGCAGGCTTTTGAGGCATGAGTTAAAGTGACAGCTCTCTATGTTACAGTGACAGCAAAATTTGAGTTAGCTGCAAGTCTCAATAAACAAGTATGTTTTAATTTAATTTAATTTTTATCCAATTCCGGATGAACTTTAAAAAATCATTGTTTTCATCCCTTGGTTTCATGCTTTAGTAAGTGCCATGCATGAATTCAATAAGGTTTTTCTTTTTTTTTTTTTTTTTGTGGTACGTGGGCCTCTCACTGTTGCGGCCTCTCCCACTGCGGAGCACAGGCTCCGGACGCGCAGGCCCAGCGGCCATGGCTCACCGGCCCAGCCGCTCCGCGGCATGTGGGATCTTCCCGGACCAGGGCACGAACCCGCGTCCCCTGCATCGGCAGGGGGACTCTCAACCACTGCACCACCAGGGAAGCCCAAGGTTTTTCTTTTGACAATTAAGTCTTGCAGTGTGGGTTCATAATTATGACTGTAGCTTTTCACTGACTAGGCCTTCAGGAATTGATTAAGCTACACACAGAAGACCAGACCTTCTTGGCATAGACTAGCTAGCTGTTGAACAAACCCCTCTCCTCTTCCTCCTGGGCAACCACATTTCCCAGCTGCCCTTGCAGTTAGGTGTGGCCATGTGACTGCATCCCGGCCAATGAAATGCAGACAGAAGTAATAAAGGTGAATTCCAGGCCTGGCCCATTAAAACTCTCTAAGCACCATCCTCATACTCTTTCCCACTGTCTCATGACCTTGGAGGCCATATGTTGAAAACAGCAGAGCCACGTGATGCATACAGCCTGGGTACCAGCATTCCCACTTGGAGAAATGTCGCCCACCTATCAGGAATACCTTTCTTGGACCTTACATGAGAAAGAAAGAAATTTCTATTTTTTTAAGCCCCTGAGGCTTTGGACTTACATGTTATACCATAGTTTTACCTTAACTCATAAAGATTTATACTGTACTTTTTTTTTTTTAAACATCTTTATTGGGGTATAATTGCTTTACAATGGTGTGTTAGTTTCTGCTTTATAACAAAGTGAATCAGTTATACATATACATATGTTCCCATATCTCTTCCCTCTTGCGTCTCCCTCCCTCCCACCCTCCCTATATACTGTACTTTTAAAAGTAAACTGCTATGTTCCCCCAATAACACTATTATATTTTCATTGTTTACTATGTAGAAAATACTCCACACTGGCATGTTAATGTCACCTGAAAAATGCTTGTAGAAATAAATCTCTGATAAGAACTTTGTTAATGATAACATCCTTCCTTTTTCGTGAACACAGAAGGTTAAAAAAAAAAAAGACCCCCTCAACTGAAATGCATTATTCTAATTAATGTTTTAGGAACGGCAGAGGTTATTCTAATAACTAAACGCAGAGTATTAAGCAATTTTGGAATTGTAACTTTCTCAGGCCCCCAAGACATGACGCAGTCAGTTGCAATGACAGCATTTCTATTTTATAACTAGGATACAATCTGGGCTCTGCTCGAAATTTTCTCAGCATACCTCAGTACATGTAGAAATGGAAACTGTCATGCAGTTGAGGCTTGATACAGTACCTTACTGTTTCTGGGACACAAATATATCTAACTTTCACAAGTCATATGCAAAGCTTTATATTCAGTGTCACACTCCTTCAGATAAGTGTTTAGGCTTGCTGTCTGCTTCACTCTTCTTTTGTTTACTCACTCAGACATTTATTAAATACTGACTATCAATTGTCTAGGTGCTTGGGGCACAAGACTGAATGTGAAACAGTCTTGATAACTGAGGAGCTTATAGGTCTGGGCAGAGGGGGACTAATTCTCATGAGGAAAGAGACAGGAGAATCTTCACATACAAGATTATATCTGATAGAGGTCTAGAAAGGAGGAGTGAGAGTGTGATAGGAGTTAACCCAGGAAGGGCATCGCAAGTTGAGAGAACAGGGACCAAGTCATAAGATTCTTAATGAACCTGAAGTATCTGGGGAATGATGAGTTCATTTGGGCTAGACTTTAGGGGGAAACTGGGGAGTACCAGAATAGGAGGCTGGAGAGGCAGACTGGGGGCCAAGTTATAGGGCCTTGGATGATAGTCTATAAATCTTGAACATTTATTTTCTGTGTAAGAGGGTGGCCAACAAATAGATAATCATAGATGATAGATCTTTTTTTAAGATGTTGGGGGTATGAGTTTATTTATTTATTTGTTTTTGCTGTGTTGGGTTTTCGTTTCTGTGCAAGGGCTTTCTCTAGTTGTGGCAAGCGGGGGCCACTCTTCATTGCGGTGCGTGGGCCGCTCACTATCGTGGCCTCTCTTGTTGCGGAGCACAGGCTCCAGACGCGCAGGCTCAGCAGCTGTGGCTCACGGGCCTAGTTCCTCTGTGGCATGTGGGATCCCCCCAGACCAGGGCTCAAACCCGTGTACCCTGCATTAGCAGGTAGGTTCTCAACCACTGCGCCACCAGGGAAGCCCTAGATGATAGATTTTAAGCAGAGCAGTGAGTGACCTGATCGTGTTAGGTTTAGGGGAAATAATTCTAGGCATAGCACGGAGGATGGCCTAGAACAGAGATAACCCTGGAAGCACAGAGGCCAATTAGGAGGCTGTTGAAATATTGAAGTAGAGGAGGCACTTGATTTGGGACAGGTTTGAGACAGAAATCAGTATTTTATTTGTTAGCTGTTTGGGTGTAAGGGAGAAGAAGTTAAAGATGCCTGAGGTTTCCAGCTGTGGTATCTAGGTGGACAATGATATCAAAAGCTAAAAGCTAAATTTATAAAGGAGAGCAAAGCAGAGGTGAAGCTAAAGAGGTTGGTCGTGGACTTGTGATAAAAGTAACTGTGGAGTGTCTAGGTGGCACAAAAACTAAAAGTACACTGTAGTTTACAGTCTCAAAGTGTCTCCTTATTAATAGTTCATATTAATTGCAAATGAGAAAAAGATACTTTTTTTTTTACAGTGGAGAAACCAGGAAGTCACCACCTTAACCGAAAGATGAGTCAACACCAAAATGTCTCCCGATACAATACACTGATAAGGATGCCGCATCACTTAAGAAATTCTTCTGCCAGAAATCCATAACCTGATCCTAATCATGAGAAAATATCACACAACCCCCATTATGTTACAAACAACTGCCCTGTGTTCTTCAACCGTGTCAATGCCACAAATGACCAAGAAAGGTAAGGAACTCTTCCAGATTAAAGGTAACTAAAGAGACATGACAATAAAATGCAATGTGTGATCCTGGATAGGGTCTTGGATTGGGAGAGAGGGGAACTGCTATTAAAAAACATTACTGGGGGCTTACCTGGTGGCACAGTGGTTGAGAGTCCGCCTGCCCATGCAGGGGACACGGGTTCGTGCCCCGGTCCGGGAGGATCCCACATGCCGCGGAGCAGCTGGGCCCGTGAACCACGGCCGCTGAGCCTGTGCGTCCGGAGCCTGTGCTCCGCAACGGGAGAGGCCACAACAGTGAGAGGCCCGCGTACCGCAAAAAACAAAAACAAAAACATTACTGAGGTGTAGCTGCTACAGCTGGGTAGTAACTGATGGGCTCTGGAGATTTCAGACTTGGGTCACGTCCCCGCGCCCCGTCCTCTCGCCACTTTCAGCGCCTGCGCGCGCCTCAACTATACGCGAGACATCCGGGCACTGCACGACTAGAGTCCGCAGCTTGCGCGCGCGACCTGCGTGATCTTCTGCCTGTGCGCCTGCGCGAACCCATCCGTTTGACCTACGGAGTAGTGGCTGAGAGTGGACTGCTGGTGGACACATCTGTTAAAAGCAACCAAAAGGGCTTCCCTGGTGACGCAGTGGTTAAGAGTCCGCTTGCCGACGCAGGGGACATGGGTTCGTGCCTCAGTCTGGGGGGGATCCCACATGCCGCGGAGCGGCTGGGCCCTTAAGCCATGGCCGCTGCGCCTGCGCGTCTGGAGCCTGTGCTCCACAACGGGAGAGACCACAACAGTGAGAGGCCCGTGTACTGCGAAAAAAAAAAAGCAACCAAAAGTTCCTTTTCCAAAGAAATTTGGTCAGCACCCCCACCTCCCCGCCCAGCACCCAGTTTTACAAAATAAAGAACCTCAAAAACTTTACCACCCGCTGTGACTTGCACACGAAGGGAGGGAAAGATAGCTGCTGTTCTCATTGACTGCTAATGGGGCGCTCCAGCTTTGACCAGGAGATGAACTGTTTGGAAGATTCAAATTCAAAATATAAACACATTTATCTTAAGACCTATCTAAGGTAGCAACCTAAGAAAAACAGATAAGAGACCCAGAGACTAGAGATCCAGTGTCTAAAAGAAAATTCGAGAACCAATGGAAGAAAAGCAATATTTGGAGAAGAGAATAGTTTTCTTGAGCCAAAGAAAAATGTTTCATCTTCAGGTGAGAAGTCCCTACCACAGTCAACACAAAATCGACGAAAATTGTTCAGTACCTAGATGTGAAGAGCTAACGTTTTAAATTTAAAAGATGAAGAATGTCATCGTTTTTTAGAAAAAAGATTATCCACAAAGTACAAAATCTGGCTTCTGCTGCATGTCAGAGTAACAGCATACACAAGACAGCATATGTAATATTTTGAAGGGGGAGGCTGTTTGTGACTCAATAATAGTATGTCAAGTCATGGGTGAAAGCCACAGAAATCTCACTTATATACGGGCTCTGAAGATTCAACCTTCTCTGAAAAAATTCACTCACGTGTGTACTGTAAATGAAAGGTTAATCAAAATGAAGACTTTTGAAGTAAAACTGCATGGTAGAAGTCCTGATGGTGAGTGTAAAAGTCAATTAAATTGGGAAGTCAGTATAATTATTGTAAATATGGTCTAAAAGCACTGCAAATGTTTTTAAAAGTTCAAATTTTAACCCGTTTTGTTTGTTTTAAAAAATCTATTGATAAGAATAATTTGGTTCAGTTGAAAAATTATTGAGACTTAGGAAAGTTTGAATTAGAAATACCTACTAGATAATAGTACTGTGTATCACCATTAAATTTTCTAAATTTAAGAATTGCACAGTGGTTACGTTACAGGATGGCATTGTTCTTAGGAAATACTGAAGGGTCACTGGGGAAACGACTATATACACACACAAGAGGGAGAGAGAGAAAGCAAGTGTAGTTAAACGTTAACTGGGGAAGCTGGGTAAAGGGTGTACTGGAGCTTTGTGTTATTTTTGCACATCTGTGCACTTGAAATCATTTCAAAATAAAATGTTTAAAAATAGTTTTTTTAAAATGTAGAGTCAGGATGTTATTAATATTCTGGCGAGAGACATTTCCATGCAGTGGTTGGAGTCAAAGCCAGTTTGGGTGGGCTTATGGAGCAAGAAATGGAAAAAGTAGAGAAAATGAGAGGGGCCTCTTGGCCCTAAAATATAGATATCGTGCCTGCTTAAGTCTTGGATGTTCATAGTTTGAGTTTTCATAGGCAGATCACATATGTAAACTCACTGATTGATGTACCCATATAGATTTATTCCATGCTCTAATGTAATAAGACATAAATTCTTCAGGGCTCTTATTATTCTAAACAGGAAATTCTAATTAATTTTTAGACGGAGATTAGAATTCTGGCCAAGGTGCCAGCACCAGGTGAGGAAAGAGAAATACCAACAGAGATGCTGAGGTTTGTTACCAGTGACCAGGGTGCTGCATTCTCACCAGCCCCTCCCCTTCCTGGAAAGTGAGGGCAGGATTCTTGGGTACAGACCAGTGATTGCTTGATTGGCTCTGGCCCTCGGTGTCTACATAATTATACGCTTTACTCATGAAACAAAATGGAAGTGGTTGTGTAAACACATTACATGTCATTACCAAAAATCACAACATGGCTTCTTCCTGGCTGCCCAGCTAAATATCTAAATTACCCACTCTGCCAAGGAGGGGAGAAAACTGGACCCAAGGAAAAACAGGGAAGAGAATGACTTAAGATGGGAATGTTTGTAAAACCTTTATTTGTGATTAAAGTGTTTTTAAAATATATGAAGGACATTTTAAAAATGTACATAATTCCAGTATCTCAACAACATAATGATTTGCATTTGTTTGGAGTTCTTTCAAACTTTTATCCATATGGATATATTGCTTCTAAGTTCATCAAACTATATATATATTATACATTTAAAAATTTTATGCGTTTTGTAACATTATTTTAGAAACACTTTCCCTTGATTTTCACTTTTATTATAAATTTTTGATAACCATGTTACATTCCATTGTATTTATATAAAAAATATATATATCCTTTATTTAATTATTTCCTTATTATTGGATGCAAATGCTGTTTTTTAAAAAAATTATTAATAACTGCTGTAAATGTCTTTATACATATGGATTTTTCTCCTTTTGAATTTACGTATTTCCTCAATTCCAAGATACACATTTTTCTTCCTTTATTATATATCAGGGTACATTTTGGTATAAGGTGACAATATTCTTTCTCTTCAGAAAGTTAGTATTAAAGATGTTGCATCTTAAAATTGGTAGTCTAAGGCTTCCCTGGTGGCGCAGTGGTTGAGAGTCCGCCTGCCGATGCAGGGGACACGGGTTCGTGCCCCGGTCCGGGAAGATCCCACATGCCGCGGAGCGGCTGGGCCCGTGAGCCATGGCCGCTGAGCCTGCGCGTCCAGAACCTGTGCTCCGCAATGGCGGGAGAGGCCACAACAGTGAGAGGCCCGCGTACCGAAAAACAAACAGACAAGAGTACTTTTGTCCTCTTGAATAGCACCAAACACCGAACTTCTACAACAAAAAAGGAATACTACCATCTTCGACTTTCTGTTACATCTAATGGTAAGGTCAATGCGTATATCGGCGCCCACAAAATGGAGGCCACGCCAGCGGCACGGCCCACATCACAATTCTAACCCTAAGTCAGCCTGCACTTGGGAGGAATACCTCTCAAGGGAACCTAACACACACCAGTCACAGCCCTCCAACTCAGCTTTAGGTCGCTTACCTTACCCTAGAAAGTAGTGTAACAGGGAAGAGCTAAATGGGACTCCATGTTGGATCTGTTTCTTTGACTTTAGCCCTTGCTTTTCGTTGCTTTTGTTATTATAATCATACATAATGGCCTGCCTCAGGGAACCCTGCGCCTCCGCTGTTCAGCTCTCAGGGAGATAATCTGACCCTGCCGCCTGTGAATGGCTACAAGAAACTAACAGATCCCCTCTGAGGCTTGTCATTCCAGGAGATGTTTTGCAAGACTGATGGCCCTTTTACTTTACTTCCTCACTGCCTCTCCCTCTCTGATTTCATAAAAGAAACCCGCATCGAGACCGCGATATGAGGGTTTCTCGGAGACTCTAGTCAGCCGTCTTCCTTGAATCACACCTCGTGTCCGATTCACTGACCTGTCGTGTGGTGAGCAGAGCGAGCTTGGATTCCGTAACAATAGGATTGCCCGTCTTGTAAGGAGATCCACAGCCTCCTAGCCAGCTGTGTGCTGTTTGCACGTTGCCTCTTCCAATAGCCTCTAAAACTCTTTCTTGCCCATAATCCCTCAAGAAGAGCAGTCTGCTGCTTGTGAGGCACTGTACCCCTACTCCATGGATTGTTTTCCCTTGAATAAAGGGCATCAGATTCATTACTAAATTTAGTTTTGTCATTTGACACTAACAATGCTGGGTTTTATAAATATCTGTTAAATGATATACAAATCCATGTACAGTGATGTTGATATTTTTTACTGGGCCTAGAACATCTAATTGTTTGGCGTCTGCTTAAAAAAAGGGAAAGGATAATGAAGTTAAGTAATCAGAATTTATAAATAGAGTTTCATTTTTAAGATAAATAGTATGCTTAGAAGTGGCAACCTGTTCTGTTTGTGTATCTATTTGGTTTCTCTTGATTTTTAAAAAAGTACTCTGGTATTGTGATTTATGAGATTTATATAGATTTGGTCTTCGTTCATGGTTTCTGGCTCACAGCTTCCCCAAACCCTTGGAATTTCCTGAGTGAAAAGAGTAAGTGAGAGTGTCTTTTGTTATAATATCTGGTCTCCTGTCCTCAGTTCCTGAAATCCCTTCAGAGCCATAAAGGTGAAATGAGTGTCTTGTTATTCAAAACAAGGCCTTTCCACTACTACTGGGTTTGTGTTCTTGAGGTGACTTTTGGAAAGCTCCTAGGGAGGGGGGCCGGTTGCCAGGGGAACCAATCTTGATTAGGGGGTTGGAACTTTCAGTCCCACCCCCTGATTTCCAGGGAAGGGAGAGGGGAGAGGGGCTGGAGGGTGAATCAATCACCAGTGGCCAGTGAGTCAGTCAATTATACTTGTATAATGAAGCCTCCATAGAAACCCAGAAGGATGTGATTTGGGGGGCTTCTGGGTTGGTGAACCTGTAGAGGTGCTGGGAGAGTGGGGCACTCGGAGAGGGCTTTGGAGTTTTGTGCCACTTCCCCATACCTTGACCTCTGCCTCTCATCCAATTTGGTTGTTCCTGAGGTACATTCTTTTATAATAATCCAGTGGTCTAATGAGTAAAATGTTTTCCTGAGTTCTGTGAGCCATTCCAGCAAATTAATCAAACACAAGGAGGGGGTTGTGGGTTCTCTGTTGTGTACAGAGAAGTACTTCTGTCAGAAGTACAGAGAACAGTCTGGACTTGCAATTGGCATCTGAAGTGGTGGTGGGGAACAGTGTTGTGAGACTGAATCCCTAACCTGTGGGATCTGATGCTCTCTCCTGGTAGTTAGGGTCAGAATTGAATTAAATTTGTGGGACACCCAGCTGGTGTGGGGAATCCCCCCATACATGTTATCATTGTTCTTAGCACCTTAAGAACCAAAATAGTAATTTTAGTAATAGTAATTTTAGTATCAACCCCTGGAGTTCCAAGCTTACATAAAATAAAGTTATTATTAGGATTTATACTAATATGTATGATATAATATATATCATGTGTATAATAACAGCTATATAGTATTGTGATTGTATTCAGAGATAATAGTCAAGACATGAGATATATAAAATACAGAATTCACTTTGGAAGTCATCTCAGTCATGGCCTGAGAGGGTGCAAGGCTGCAAAGACAAGGGTCCTTGCTGAGTCAGGAAGTGCCATAGCTGGAAGCCCAAATGCCAGACTTTGCCCTCTGTTCTGCCTACAGCAGGGCCCAGCTGTCTCTTGTTGCCCAGTAGATGCTGATAAACACAGAGAGGCAAGCTCTTCAGTTGCTCTTTCATACTGGTAATAGATCTGACTGTAAAGCGTTTTCTCTCCTAGTGTCAAAATATAAAGGGAGAGCCCCACATGAATCTGACCCCAGGAGTTTTGAACATAAAAACCCAGTTGGTAGCACATTATAATTTTAAAGCACATTTAATTTCCTACAAGGCAGGAAATAATTCCATATGAATTCAACCAGTGCATGTAACAAGATCATTACAGTACTAGCAAAGAAGATCATCTTTTTCACTTTGAAAAAGGAAAGAGTGAATTAGGTGGGATGTAGGTTTAGTAGACAGAAAGGTGGTCTCAGGGACCCTTTGTGCCCCGGTTGCTGCATTAATTTGTCACCAGTATCGTTTCTCACGGGTGATGGCTGATCTTGGTGAGTAGAAATGGCTAGTAGCTAAGAATAATCATTAAGAAATAGAAGGTTTTCTTTATAAAAGGAAAATTGCCTGGTGGTCCATCAGTTTTTTTTTTTTTCCTTTTTTGGTGTAAGCGGGCCTCTCACTGTTGTGGCCACTCCCGTTGCGGAGCACAGGCTCCGGACGCGCAGGCTCAGCGGCCGCTCCGCGGCATGTGGGATCCTCCCGGACTGGGGCATGAACCCGTGTCCCCTGCATCGGCAGGCGGACCCTCAACCACTGCGCCACCAGGGAAGCCCCGGTCTATCAGTTTTACGTAGTGTTTATCATCTCTGTGGTCCATTTAACTTACCAGTTTTCTGTTATCAGGAAGGGTTGCAGAAAAGTGAGGGTGCAAGGAGAAATAAAGAAGTTTGCAGCTGAAACCACCCTCAACATGAGAAGTGGAGCCTTTACTAATTGCATTCTGCTGCTTTTAGCCTCTGGGCAATCTGAAGGACACAGCCGTCAGAACTGCAGCCATCACGTGGGGCTTCTTTCCCCCAAGAATCACCATAAAATTGTTCCCACACTGTGGACCTAAAACGAGGGCGTGTGGATTGCTACTTCTCTCTTGACATTTCACTTGATTTTCGAAGGAAAGGTGACTAAGAACTTTATGAAATTCAAATATGGTTACTGATAGAAATCTAGATTGTCATGAAAAGCCCAATAAGAAATTTAGTGGTAAGGGAGATAAAAGATTTGCTCTGGTAAATGGGGTGATATATATATTAAATTATATATATATATAATATATATATATATAATTTTTTGGTTAGGTGTAATAATATTTAACTATTGGGGTTTTTTGCAAATTTGTCAACTTTGGACATATTGAGATCCAGTAAGTCCCTGATCAACATTAATATACATTAATGTTGTATAAACTAAGTTCAACATTAGTATAAACTAAGTAATTTGAAATGTAAGTGTTTGTCCATTTTTTTCATTAAGTATACAAATTTGGAAAAATAATAAATGTTAAGGCATATGTAGAATAAACTGACACATTCCTTCATCCACAAAAGTCACATCAGATTCATGAGAAAGCAAGATTGAGTTGTCATGTTAAGTAGTGCCTCCGTCTGTTCATTTATTACTTTATTCATCAGTACATCCTGGTGAATGCCTAGAAGAAAGGGCCTGATGTGTAGCGTCTGCCAGTTTCTGTGGTGTAAATACTCCACCATGGCCTATTTCAAGGCTGCTGAACACTGAGTTGCCAAGAGATGGCAATTATCAGCTCCTGTTAGATGGTAAGGGCTGGCTTGAGAATTCTACTGCCCGTAACCAGGGAAATTCAATGGTTTAGAACGTTCACATAAAGGATGAGAGGGGACGACGGGCTGAGGCTGGTGAGGCAGGCAGAGTCAGACATGAAGAGCCTTGAATGTCTAGTCAAGAGATTCAGTGACCATAGGACTTGGCAGTTGTTCAGGTAAGAGATGACAGTGGCTGTCACCAATGTAGTGACCACAGTATTTTGAAGGAATCCTGGGAAGAAATGATGGTATCCTTAACTATGTTAGTGCCATGGGATTTTGTAGATGGAGAGTAAAAAGACGGCAGAGACCCTGACTATGTTTATATCTATGGGACTTTGTAAATAGCGAGGTAGGAAGTGAGGATGTTCCTACAAAATTATGATCGATGTAACCATGGGAGTGACCATGGTATTTTGTAGATATCCAGTTAAGATAGAATAGTGGCCTTAACTATCAATACAGTACTGAAATTGGGATTTCTCAGGTAGGCAGGTAGAAGCTAGTCGTGTCCCTTACCACATTAGTGAACATGGTGTTTTGTGGTAGTCCCGGTATGATGGTGAACCTAACCACAAAAGCAACCATGGGATTTTTCAGGGGTTTAGTGAAGAGATGATGGTGTCCTTAACCATGAAATTGATGATGGGATTTTGCAGGTATATGCAGTCAAGACATGTTAGTGATCCTAACCCCAGTACTGAGCAAGGGATTTTGCAAGTATTCAGGTTAGAGATGTTGGTGTCCCTAAAAATGTGACGACCATGGGTTGAAGGTGTCCAGGTAAGACATGATGTATAACTGACAATGGTAGTACCAAGATACTTTATAGTTACCCAGGTTAGAGATGATGTGTCCCTAACAATGGCATTTATCTGGATAATTGGTAGGTCTCCGTGTAAGATATGTTTTTCTAAACCTAATAAAGACTACAGGCTTCTGTATTTATCCAGGTAAAGATGATGTGTCGTAAACCGCTATGGTAACCAAGGTACTTTGCAAGTATCTAGTCAAGAACTGATGGTAAACCTAGAGTGAATATGGGACTATGAAGGTATCGTAGGGGAAGAAAACACATTTTCCCTCTAGTGTTCTAGGTTCTTGGCTGAAACCCTCCTGTAATAAAAGACAGATTAACAGGGGAAAAACAAATGATTTTAATTACATATGCACATATGTACATATGGGAGCCCCACAAAGATATATGAAAAAGCAGCCAGGCAATTGAGGCTTATATACATACCATCCTGAGCTAAGGGAAGAGACAGGCGTCTGGGGTTTCCAAGGGGAGGAAGGCGATTTACAGGAAGCCGAGAAGAAGAAATAGATGGTAAACAAAGTTTGCCCTGCCATGAAGATAAGTCTCTCAGGTGAAAAAGTGATCTCCAGTAATAGCTCTCTTTCTGGTGCAAGCCCCCTTTCTAATGTAAATTTCCCTTACAAAAGGGTAACTTCTACCCTGCTTTTAGAGCTTCTATGTCTTCAGTTTCTCAAAATAACAAGCTCAAAATAATCCTTGTGCCAAGGAAGCCTATTTTGTGGTTGCATACTCTGCTATCCTTCAGTATCCATTAAGTAATGATGGTGACTTAAATCATGGCAATGACCATGGGTTTTTCAGGTGTTCTGGTAAGAGATGATATATCTCTAAGATTGTCACCATGATTTTTTGCAGGTTCCAGTAAAGAAATGAAGTTGAAATTTACCACAGTAGTAACCATGGGATTTAATATGACAAGGAAAGAATGTGGGCTTTAACCAAGTGGACTTCACAGTATTTTGTAACTGTCCAGATAAGTTATCATGGTGTCACTCACCACAGTACAGACCATGGAATTTTTCAGGTTCCAATCAGTAGATGATGGTGAACCTAATGGAGTAAATGTGAGACTTTGCTAATATCCAGGTAAAAGATGATGTGGGCCTTAAACACATTAGAGAACATATGATTTTCAGATATCTAGAAGAGTGATGATGCTGTCCCAAACTCTTATCATAGCCATGTGTTTTTTTTTGACTTATCAAATATATTTTATTTTATTTTTATTTATTTATTTTAAACATCTTTATTGGGGTATAATTGCTTTACAATGGTGTGTTAGTTTCTGCTTTATAACAAAGTGAATCAGTTATACATATACATATGTTCCCATATCTCTTCCCTCTTTCATCTTCCTCCCTCCCACCCTCCCTATCCCACCCCTCCAGGCGGTCACAAAGCACCGAGCTGATATCCCTGTGCTATGCAGCTGCTTCCCACTAGCTATCTACCTTACGTTTGGTAGTGTATATATGTCCATGCCTCTCTCTCGCTTTGTCACAGCTCACCCTTCCCCCTCCCCATATCCTCAAGTCCGTTCTCCAGTAGGTCTGTGTCTTTATTCCTGTCTTACCCCAGGTTCTTATGACATTTTTTTCCTTAAATTCCATATATATGTGTTAGCATATGGTATTTGTCTTTCTCTTCCTGACTTACTTCACTCTGTATGACAGACTCTAGGTCTATCCACCTCATTACAAATAGCTCAATTTCATTTCTTTTTATGGCTGAGTAATATTCCATTGTATATATGTGCCACATCTTCTTTATCCATTCATCCGACGATGGGCACTTAGGTTGTTTCCATCTCCGGGCTATTGTAAATAGAGCTGCAATGAACATTTTGGTACATGACTCTTTTTGAATTATGGTTTTCTCAGGGTATATGCCCAGTAGTGGGATTGCTGGGTCATATGGTAGTTCTATTTGTAGTTTTTTAAGGAACCTCCATACTGTTCTCCATAGTGGCTGTACCAATTCACATTCCCACCAGCAGTGCAGGAGTGTTCCCTTTTCTCCACACCCTCTCCAGCATTTATTGTTTCTAGATTTTTCAATGATGGCCATTCTGACTGGTGTGAGATGATATCTCATTGTAGTTTTGATTTGCATTTCTCTAATGATTAATGATGTTGAGCATTCTTTCATGTGTTTGTCGGCAGTCTGTATATCTTCTTTGGAGAAATGTCTATTTAGGTCTTCTGCCCATTTTTGGATTGGGTTGTTTGTTTATTTGTTATTGAGCTGCATGAGCTACTTGTAAATTTTGGAAATTAATCCTTTGTCAGTTGCTTCATTTGCAAATATTTTCTCCCATTCTGAGGATTGTCTTTTGGTCTTGTTTATGGTTTCCTTTGCTGTGCAAAAGCTTTGAAGTTTCATTAGGTCCCATTTGTTTATTTTTGTTTTTATTTCCATTTCTCTAGGAGGTGGGTCAAAAAGGATCTTGCTGTGATTTATGTCATAGAGTGTTCTGCCTATGTTTTCCTCTAAGAGTTTGATAGTTTCTGGCCTTACATTTAGGTCTTTAATCCATTTTGAGCTTATTTTTGTGTATGGTGTTAGGGAGTGATCTAATCTCATACTTGTACATGTAGCTGTCCAGTTTTCCCAGCACCACTTATTGAAGAGGCTGTCCTTTCTGCACTGTACATTCCTGCCTCCTTTATCAAAGATAAGGTGACCATATGTGCATGGGTTTATTTCTGGGCTTTCTATCCTGTTCCATTGATCTATCTTTCTGTTTTTGTGCCAGTACCATACTGTCTTGATGACTGTAGCTTTGTCTGAAGTCAGGGAGCCTGATTCCTCCAGCTCCTTTTTTCGTTCTCAAGATTGCTTTGGCTATTCGGGGTCTTTTGTGTTTCCATACAAATTGTGAACTTTTTTGTTCTAGTTCTGTGAAAAATGCCAGTGGTAGTTTGATAGGGATTGCATTGAATCTGTAGATTGCTTTGGGTAGTAGAGTCATTTTCACAATGTTGATTCTTCCAATCCAAGAACATGGTATATCTCTCCATCTGTTTGTATCCTTTTTAATTTCTTTCATCAGTGTCTTATAATTTTCTGCATACAGGTCTTTTGTCTCCTTAGGTAGGTTTATTCCTAGATATTTTATTCTTTTTGTGGCAGTGGTAAATGGGAGTGTTTTCTTGATTTCACTTTCAGATTTTTCATCATTAGTGTATAGGAATGCAAGAGATTTCTGTGCATTAATTTTGTATCCTGCAACTTTACCAGATTCCTTTATTAGCTCTAGTAGTTTTCTGGTAGCATCTTTAGGATTCTCTGTGTGTAGTATCATGTCATCTGCAAACAGTGACAGCTTTACTTCTTCTTTTCTGATTTGGATTCCTTTTATTTCCTTTTCTTCTCTGATTGCTGTGGCTAAAACTTCCAAAACTATATTGAATAAGAGTGGTGAGAGTGGGCAACCTTGTCTTTTTCCTGATCTTAGTGGAAATGCTTTCAGTTTTTCACCATTGAGGATGATGTTGGCTGTGGGTTTGTCATATATGGCCTTTATTATGTTGAGGAAAGTTCCCTCTATGCCTACTTTCTGCAGGGTTTTTATCATAAATGGCTGTTGAATTTTGTCAAAAGCTTTCTCTGCATCTATTGAGATGATCATATGGTTTTTCTCCTTCAATTTTTTAATATGGTTTATCACATTGATACATTTGCGTATATTGAAGAATCCTTGCATTCCTGGAATAAACCCCACTTGATCATGGTGTATGATCCTTTTAATGTGCTGTTGGATTCTGTTTGCTAGTATTTTGTTGAGGATTTTTGCATCTATGTTCATCAGTGATATTGGCCTGTAGTTTTCTTTCTTTGTGACATCCTTGTCTGGTTTTGGTATCAAGGTGATGCTGGCCTCGTAGAATGAATTTGGGAGTGTTCCTCTCTCTGCTATATTTTGGAAGAGTTTGAGAAGGATAGGTGTTAGCTCTTCTCTAAATGTTTGATAGAATTCACCTGTGAAGCCATCTGGTCCTGGGCTTTTGTTTGTTGGAAGATTTTTCATCACAGTTTCAATTTCAATGCTTGTGATTGGTCTGTTCATATTTTCTATTTCTTCCTGATTCAGTCTTCGCAGGTTGTGCATTTCTAAGAATTTGTCCATTTCTTCCAGGTTGTCCATTTTATTGGCATAGAGTTGTTTGTAGTAATCTCGCATGATGTTTTTTATTTCTGCAGTGTCAGTTGTTACTTCTCCTTTTTCATTTCTAATTCTATTGATTTGAGTCTTCTCCCTTTTTTTCTTGATGAGTCTGGCTAATGATTTATCTATTTTATCTTCTCAAAGAACCAGCTTTTAGTTTTATTGATCTTTGCTATTGTTTCCTTCATTTCTTTTTCATTTATTTCTGATCTGATTTTTATGATTTCTTTCCTTCTGCTGACTTTGGGGTTTTTTTGTTCTTCTTTCTCTAATTGCTTTAGGTGCAAGGTTAGGTTGTTTATTCGAGATGTTTCCTGTTTCTTAAGGTGAGCTTGTATTGCTATAAACTTCCCTCTTAGAACTGCTTTTGCTGCATCCCATAGGTTTTGGGTCGTCGTGTCTCCATTGTCATTTGTTTCTAGGTATTTTTTTATTTCCTCTTTGATTTCTTCAGTGATCACTTCGTTATTAAGTAGTATATTGTTTAGCCTCCATGTGTTTGTATTTTTTTACAGATCTTTTCCTGTAATTGATATCTAGTCTTATGGCGTTGTGGTCGGAAAAGATACTTGATACAATTTCAGTTTTCTTAAATTTGCCAAGGCTTGATTTGTGACCCAAGATATGATCTATCCTGGAGAATGTTTCATGAGCACTTGAGAAAAATGTGTATTCTGTTGTTTTCGGATGGAGTGTTATGTAAATATCAATTAAGTCCATCTTGTTTAATGTGTCATTTAAAGCTTGTGTTTCCTTATTTATTTTCATTTTGGATGATCTGTCCATTGGTGAAAGTGGGGTGTTAAAGTCCCCTACTATGATTGTGTTACTGTTGATTTCCCCTTTTATGGCTGTTAGTATTTGCCTTATGTATTGAGTTGCTCCTATGTTGGGTGCATAAATATTTACAATTGTTATATCTTCTTCTTGGATCGATCCCTTGATCATTATGTAGTGTCCTTCCTTGTCTCTTCTAATAGTCTTTATTTTAAAGTCTATTTTGTCTGATACGAGAATTGCTACTCCAGCTTTCTTCTGGTTTCCATTTGCACGGAATATCTTTTTCCATCCCCTTACTTTCAGTCTGTATGTGTCTCTAGGTCTGAAGTGGGTCTCTTGTAGACAGCATATATATGGGTCTTGTTTTTGTATCCATTCAGCCATTCTGTGTCTTTTGGTGGGAGCATTTAGTCCATTTACATTTAAGGTAATTATCGATATGTATGTTCCTATTTCCATTTTCTAAATTGTTTTGAGTTCGTTATTGTAGGTCTTTTCCTTCTCTTGTGTTTCTTGCCTAGAGAAGTTCCTTTAGCATTTGTTGTAAAGCTGGTTTGGTGGTGCTGAACTCTCTCAGCTTTTGCTTGTCTGTAAATGTTTTAATTTCTCCATCAAATCTGAATGAGATCCTTGCTGGGTAGAGTAATCTTGGTTGCAGGTTTTTCTCCTTCATCACTTTCAGTGTGTCCTGCCAGTCCCTTCTGGCTTGCAGAGTTTCTGCTGAGAGATCAGCTGTTAACCTTATGGGGATTCCCTTGTGTGTTATTTGTTGTTTTACCCTTGCTGCTTTTAATATGCTTTCTTTGTATTTAATTTTTGACAGTTTGATTAATATGTGTCTTGGCGTGTTTCTCCTTGGATTTATCCTGTATGGGACTCTCTGTGCTTCCTGGACTTGATTAACTATTTCCTTTCCCATATTAGGGAAGTTTTCAACTATAATCTCTTCAAATATTTTCTCAGTCCCTTTCTTTTTCTCTTCTTCCTCTGGAACCCCTATAATTCGAATGTTGGTGCATTTAATGTTGTCCCAGAGGTCTCTGAGAGTGTCCTCAGTTCTTTTCATTCTTTTTTCTTTATTCTGCTCTGCAGTACTTATTTCCACTGTTTTATCTTCCAGGTCACTTATCCTTTCTTCTGCCTCAGTTATTCTGCTATTGATCCCATCTAGAGTATTTTTCATTTCATTTATTGTGTTGTTCATCATTGTTTGTTTCATCTTTAGTTCTTCTAGGTCCTTGTTAAATGTTCCTTGCATTTTGTCTATTCTATTTCCAAGATTTTGGATCATATTTACTATCATTATTCTGAATTCCTTTTCAGGTAGACTGCCTATTTCCTCTTCATTTGTTTGGTCTGGTGGGTTTTTATCTTGCTCCTTCATCTGCTGTGTGTTTTTCTGTCTTCCCATTTTGCTTATCTTACTGTGTTTGTGGTCTCCTTTTTGCAGGCTGCACGTTCATAGTTCCCGTTGTTTTTGATGTCTGTCCCCAGTCGCTAAGGTTGGTTCAGTGGGTTGTGTAGGCTTCCTGGTGGAGGGGACCAGTGCCTGTGTTCTGGTGGATGAGGCTGGATCTTGTCTTTCTGGTGGGCAGGTCCACATCTGGTGGTGTGTTTTGGGGTGTCTGTGGACTTATTATGATTTTAGACAGCCTCTCTGCTAACGGGTGGGGTTGTTTTCCTGTCTTGCTAGTTGTTTGGCATAGAGTGTCCAGCACTGTAGCTTGCTGGTCGTTGAGTGAAGCTGGGTGCTGGTGTTGAGATGGAGATCTCTGGGAGATTTTCGCCTTTTGATATTATGTGGAGGTGGGAGGTCTCTTGTGGACCGGTGTCCTGAAGTTGGGTCTCCCACCTCAGAGGCACAGCACTGACTCCTGGCTGCAGCACCAAGAGCCTTTCATCCACATGGCTCAGAATAAAAGGGAGAAAAAGTAGAGAGAAAGAGTTAGTAGAAGTGGGAAGAAAGAAAGGAAGAAAGGAGGGAAGGAAGGAAGCAAGAAAGAAAGAAAGAAGAAAAGAAGGAATGAAAGAAAGAAAGGAGGGAGGGAGGGAGGGACGGTCGGAGGAAGGAAGGAAGGAAGGGAAGGAAGGAAAAAAGAAAGAAGATAAAGTAAAATCTAATAAATTTATTAAATTAAAAAATAATAATTAAGAAAAAAAATTTAAAAAAACTAAAAAAACGGACAGATAGAACCTTAGGACAAATGGTGGAAGCAAAGCTATACAGACAAAATCTCACACAGAAGCGTACACATACACACTCACAAAAACAGGAAAAGGGGAAAAAATCATAAATCTTGCCCTCAAAGTCCACCTCCTCAATTTGGGATGATTCGTTGTCTATTCATGTATTCCACAGATGCAGGTACATCAAGTTGATTGTGGAGCTTTAATCTGCTGCTTCTGAGGCTTTTGGGAGGTCTGAGGTCTTCTGCCAGCATTCAGTAGGTGTTCTGTAGGAGTTGTTCCACGTGTAGATGTATTTCTGGTGTTTCTGTGGGGAGGAAGGTGATCTCCGCGTCTTACTCTTCCGCCATCTTCAGAACACCCTAAACCATGTGTTTTTGTAGGTATCCAGGTAAGAAATTTTAATGTCCCTAACAAAAATAGCAACCATCAGATTTTACTGTTTTCTAGTTCAGGGTTGATTTTGTCTGAAAACTTAGTAGTGACAAAGATACTTGTAAGTATCCAGATAATATATCACAGTGCCCTCACTGTAGTAGTGACCATGGGATTTTTGAGGTATCCAGTGAATAGCAGATGGTGTCCAAAACTACGGTGTTGACCTTAGAAATCTCTAGATATCCAGGTAGAGTTGGTGGTTGCCATAATGGAACTGACAGATGGAATTAGCAGAGGCCCAGATGGAAAAACGTTTTCCTAACCAGGGTTGCCACCATGTGTTTTTTTCAGGTCCCAGTCAAGAGATGATGGTGTCACTAACTACAGTGTTGACCTTAGAACTAAAGGATCCAGGTTGAGATCATGATTCCCCTAATGATAGTAGTGATCATAGGATTTTTTTTTGACAGTACAAACTATGTTTATTTGTGTGTAAAGTGCCAGTTTTATATACAAATCATAAGTAAACTTTAAAATCTGCTTTAAAATCTGAAGCAGTGTGTCTGATGTCTTCCTACTGCCTCGTGGTAGTAACTATCTAATCCTGCTGGATCAAACTCACTTGACTCCCCACACTTTGAGGCCAAGGAAGGTGCTGTTAAGAGCCAGGGTGAAGTCGCGTACAGCCAGCCTGCTTGCAAACGCCAAACATGGACAAGATCTTTCGTAAGAATCCGAGTAGCTTCTGTCTACGCTTTCAATCTAGGTGACCCCACTAGCATTAACAGGATTGATTTTGAGGTAGCTACACAGTTTTAAACATGCCATTAATGAACTTTATGGGCGATTTATGGTGTAGCTGGTTAATACAGTTCAAGTAGCTGATTTTCTTCTCTTTTGATGAGAAGGAAAAGAAGAAAAATCAGCAAACTAAGAGCACATCTTCAGTTCACTTAGAAGTCAGCATCCAAGGTAAAGGAATTCTCTGTCGGACTGGACATCACTCCCATCCTCTGATACTCGCCTACTCTCTTCTCAAAGAAGTTAGTCTTCCCTTCCAGTGAAATATTCTCCATAAAGTCAAATGGATTTTCTACTCTGAAAACCTTGCTAAAACCCAGCTCCAGCATAAGTCTGTCTGCCACGAATTCGATGTACTGCTTCATCAAAGTGCAATTCATTCCAATGAGCTTCACTGGCAGGGCCTCCATGAGGAACTCCTGTTCTATCCTAACTGCATTGACGATGATATCTTTAACTCTCTGCTCCGAAGGTTTGTGTAGCAGGTGTTTGAACATCAGGCAGGCAAAGTCACAGTGTAAACCCTCGTCTCTGCTAATAAGTTCATTGGAAAATGTGAGGCCGGGCATCAGTCCTCGTTTTTTGAGCCAGAATATCGATGCAAAAGAACCAGAAAAGAAGATTCCTTCCACTGCAGCAAAGGCTACGACACGTTCTCCATACGTAGCCTCTTTGTCCCCAATCCAGCACAAGGCCCAATCTGCCTTCTTCTTTACACAAGGCATTGTCTCAATGGCGTTGAAGAGAAATTCCCTTTCTTTGGAATCTTTAATGTAAGTGTCAATGAGGAGACTATACATTTCAGAATGTATGTTTTCCATGGCAATTTGGAAGCCATAGAAACAACGGGCTTCCGTAATCTGAACTTCTTGGCTAAACCGCTCCACCAAGTTTTCATTTACTATGCCATCACTTGCTGCAAAGAAAGCCAGAACATGCGAAATGAAATATCTCTCCTCAGGCTTCAGGGCTTCCCAGTGCTGAATGTCCTTGGAAAGGTCCACCTCCTCAGCTGTCCAAAAGGAAGCCTCAGCTTTCTTATACATCTGCCAGATATCATGGTATTCGATAGGAAAGATGACAAAGCGGCGGGGGTTTTCTTTCAGAAGTGGTTCCTCCTCCACACTGGGGGCAGATAGCTTAGGGTTTGGCTCGGCGGGCTCCTGGAAGATCCTCCTCGCGGTCTTGCTGGCCAGCACGCGGGTCCCGCTGAGGGACGGGGGAGTGTTCTCCTTGTCCGCCAGGCTGAGCCCCTTCATGGGCGAGAGCTGGAGGGGATGCTGCTGCTGCGGGTCAGCGATGGTGGCGAGAGGGACACGGACGGAGAGCATGGCTGCGTACGACTCGTCAAGATGGGGCTGCGCGCAGGTACTGGAATCATAGGATTTTTTGAGGTCCATGTAGGAGATGTATCCCTAATCATAGTTGCCATCATGTGTGTTTGTAGGCTCCAAATCATGAGATAATGGTGAAGATCATGGAATCCAGGCAAGTGATGATGTGGACCTTAAATATTATATAGACCATCTGATTTTCAGAAATCTAGGTAAGCGATGATGGTGTCCCCAACACGTGTTAGTACCATGTTTTTTGCAAATATTCAGATAAAAGAATGATACGGGGCTTACAAACACTGATAACTGTGAGATCTAGTTTAGCCAGTTTTCTAGTTTAGAGATAATGTGTGTTTAACTTTAGGAATGGATGAGAGATTTGAGGGTATCCAGGTAAGTATGCATAACGTTCTCCACCACAGTGTTGACTGTGAGATTTTTACAGGTACAAGGTCAAGAGATGATGGTACCTGTAACAACAGTGTTAACCTTGAAGTTCTGCCAGTGTTCAGGTAGCATTGATGTGCCCATAAAGTTGGAAGTGACAAAAGTTCTTTGCCAGTGTCCTGCTAGGAAAAGTTATGTCCTTAAATACATCTGTCACAGTGTGTTTCTTTTAGGTTCCAGTCAGGGGATCACAGTGACCCTAACAATGGTGGTTAATGACACTTTGCTGGATGCAGTAAGTGACTATATGAGTCTTACCACGCTATAGCCCTTCTGACCTTCAGAAATCTGGGTAAATTATGATGGTGTCCCGAACATCTGTGTCACCATGTTTTGCTTTGTTTTTGCAGATATCAGGTAAGAAAAGTTAGTGCTCTCATAAACACTACTAAGAATTAGCCCTTACTGTTCACTAGGTTTTTTACAAGTGTCCAGTCAACAAAGGATATTGTTACTAACAAAGGTGCAAACAATGGAATACAGTAAGTATCCAGGAGAAAAAAGATGTGTAAGTAGAAACATTTGTAACAATGTGTTTGTCGGGTTTCAGTCAGTTAAGCATGATGAACTTTACCATGGTCATTGACAGGGATTTTGCTGGTGTCCAGGTAAGTGTGAACTTTACCATGGTCATTGACAGGGATTTTGCTGGTGTCCAGGTAAGGGATGATGTGGGCCTAAACCATAGCACAGGCCATCTGATTTTCAGATATCTAAGTAAGTGACAATAGTGTCCCTAACACTTAACATGTTTTTATTATAGCTATTTAAGTAGGAAATGATAGAGTCCTTACCAATTTTAGAGCCCATGAGTGTTTACATTTTATATTTTGAGAGGAAATTTGTTTTACCTTCCAAGTGTCCAGAGGTTACAAGTCTACAGGTAATTATGGTGTTCTTTCCTACAGTAGTAACCATGGGATGTTTGCAGGTATACAGTTAGGAAATGACGGTCTTACCCCCAAAATGATGCTGACCTTGGAATGCTGCTTATATGCAGGTAGAGTTGATGTGTCCCATAATAATAGAAGTAAACAAGGTTATTTGCAGGTACGCTGGTAGAATAAATTGTGTCCTTTGACACGTACTTCATAATATGTTTTTCGGCTCCTGTCAAGACATAATGGTAAACCTAACAGTGCTCATTAATGGGGACACTGCTAATGTCCAGGTAAGTGATGACGTGGGCCTAAACCAGAGCACAGGCCATCTGACCTTCAGAAATGTAGGTAAGTGGTGATGGTGTCCCTAACACCTTCTGACCGTGTATTTGGTACAGCTATTCCGTTTAGAATAATAGGGTCCTCACCAATTCTAGTAACCATGATCGGGGGTAGCCTATAATCGGTACTTAATGTGAGACATGGCTGGTATCAAGGTATGTGATAATGAGGGCCTAAACAACAGCCCAGGCCATCTGATCTTCAGATAGATAGGTAAGTGATGATGGTATCAATAATACTTAAGATAATTTTATTGCATGCTATTGAGGTATGAAAGTGTAGAGTCCTTACCATTCTAGAAACCATGGGTTTTCATTTTTTTATATTTTAGAGAAAATTTATATTTATTCATTAGAGTGCTGAGTGAGCATGTGTTCAGGTAACAGTCATGGTGTTCCACAACACAGAGGTAACGTGGGGATTTTGTAGGTGTCCATTCACCAAATGATGGCCTCGTGACAATGGTATTAACCTTGGGGTACTGGAAGTATCCATGTCTAATTGATGTGTCCCATAATGATAGAAATAACCAAGATTATTTACACATACCCTGGTAGAAGAGGTTGTGTCCTTAAACACATTTGTTAAATTTTTTTCAGGTACCGGTTAAGAGATCACAGTTAAGCTCTCAGTGGACATCAGTGGGATTTTGCTCTTAATCAGGTAAAGATAATGTGGGTCTTACCACAATACAGACCTCAAATCTGATCCTCAAATATCTAGGTAAGTGAGGATAGTGTCCCTAACACTTGTGTTACCATATTTTTTTGCTGGTATCTCATTAGTCTTTGATAGTATACAAATATGGAATTATGTTACATTAACCCATGGGAGACCTTCTTTATTTCAGATATCTAGAAATGAATGATGTTACAGAAACTCTTTTATTAACCTCTTATTTGGCATGTATGCTGTTAAGTTAATTTGTTCTTAAGAACACTAGTAAGCATGAGATTTTACTGTCTTCTTGTTTAGAACTAATATGTATTTAACATTCGCAGTGATAGGTTTGCAGGCATCTGAGTAATTTATCTTATTCTCCATCACACCTAATTGCCCATGGGATTGATTGATTTATTCATTTATTTTTGGCCGCGCCATGCAGCGTGCGGGATCTTAGTTCCCCGACCAGGGATCGAACCCATACCCCGTGCAGTGGAAACATGGGGTCTTAACCACTGGACCACCAGGGAAGTCCTCGACCACGGGATTTTTGCAGGCATCCGTCCAAGAGAGGATGATGTCTTTTTCTAAGGTATGACTCTGGACTTCTGCAAGTATGCAGGCAACACTGATGGGTCCTGAAATCGTATAAGTGACAAAGGGAATTTGCAGGTATTCAGGTAGAATAAGATGTGTACCAAACACATTTTTCACGATGTGTTTTTCAGATTCATGTCAAGATGTCATGGTGAGCTTATAAATGATAGTGAACATGGAATATCAAGGTAAGTGATGATTTGGTCCTAAACCACAGCACAGACCATCTGGTCTTCATATATATAGGTAAGGGGTGATATATCCCTGACACTTCTTGTTACCATGATTTTTACAAGTATTCAAGTAATAAATGATAGATTCCTAACCAATTCTTATAACCATTGGTTTCCACATCTTACATTTTAGGGAAAAATTATGTTTAACTCTGTGATCGCTGAGGTATTGTACGTATCCAGGTAATTACCATGGTCTTCCCCATCCCCGCCCCCAGGTGGTAATCATGGGATTTTTATAGGGGTTTTGCAAGAAATTATGATGTTATCTGATAATGGTATTGACCTTGAATTAATCCAAGTATCCAGATAGACTTGATATGCTCTGTAATGATGGAGTCACCATGGTTATTTGCATATGTTCTGGTGAAAAAAAGTTGTGTCCTTTAACATATATTTCACAAGGTGGTTGTCAGGTTCCTATCAAGATACCATGATAAATTAAACAGTGGTCATTAACAGGGGGACATTTCTGATATCTAGGTAAGTGATGATCTTCATATCAGAGACCATCTGATCTTCATATATCCACGTAAATGATGTTGGATCACTTACATGGGTTTTATGTGTGAGTTCTTAGCAGGTAGTCAGGTAAGAAATGATAATGTTTTGCCAGTTCTAGTGATCGTGTTATTCTGCGGTTTTATATTTCACAGAAAATGTATGTTTAACCCTGTGAGTATTGAGTAATCTGCATTTACTCAGGTAACTATCCTGGAATTCTGCTTCATAATAGTAACCATGGGGTTTTGTAGATGTAAAGTCAAGAGTTGATGGTGTCTCTAAATATGGCTAGACCTTGAATACTGCAAAAATCTAGTTGATGGGTCCTGCAGTGGTGGAAGTGAAGAAGGTTATTTGCAGGAATTCATGTGGGAAATGTGTGTCCGTAGATAAAACATTTGTCACAATGTGTTTTTCAAGTTCCAGTCAAGAGATCATAGTGAACCTCATCATCATCAAGAGACTTTGCATGAATCCCAGTAAGTGATGATGTGAGCCTTAAGCACCTTACAGATCATGTGATCTCCAGATTTAGGTAAATGCGGATGATGTCACAGTAGTAACCATGGGATATTTGCAGGTGTGCAGTGAAGAGTTGATGGCGTCTCTAACAGTGGTGTAGAACTTGGACTACTGCAAATATCAGGTAGATTGATAGGTCCTACAGTGATGGATGAGGAAGGTCATTTAAGGTATCCAGGTGAAAATGTGTCTCCCTGGACACATTTGTCACAATGTATTTTTCAGGGTCCAATCAAGAGACCGTGGTGACTTCATAAGTGATTGTTAACAGGGACTTTGCTTATATCCAGGTAACTGATGATGTGCCTTTAAGCCGCCTTCAAATATCTGATCTTCAGATTTCTTGGTAAGTGAGGATGGTGTGTCTAACATTTGTGCACCATGTTTTTTTATTAAGATATTCAGGTAAGAAGTGACACTGTCTCAACCAAATCTAGTAAGCATTAGACCTTACAGGATGAGAATTTAAATATAATGTATGTTGAACCTAGGTAGTGCTAGAGGTATATGCAGGTAAGGGACCCTACAGGTCCATACCACAGTACTGATCGGGAGATTTTTACATGTGCCCTGCAGAGAGGTGGTGGTGTCTCTAAGAACATTATTGTCCTTGAAGTACTGCCAGGTTGATGGTTCCCTCATTGATGAAAGTGACCAAGATTATTTGCAGGTGTCATTGTAGAGCAAGTTGTTTTCTTAAATGTATTTGTCATGTATATATTTTTGAGATTCCAGTCAAGGAATCATGGTGAATCTAACGGTGGTCATTACCAGGACATTGCTAGTAACCAGGTGAGTGATACAGTGGGTGTTACTACAATGCAGACTGTCTGATCTTCAATATCTAGTAGTTGAGGATGATGTCCCTAACACATGTGTTATCATGTTTATTGCCGGTATCTCATTAAGGTCTTTGCTAGTAAGGACGTATGATATTATGGGATATTAACTCATTAGAGACTTTAGTTGTTTCCACACATCTAGGTAATTAATTAATGATGTTCCCATGATTCTTAAAATAACCTTGCTTTTGGCATGTATACAGTTAAGAAATTAATTCTTCCTGAACAACACTAGTAAGCAAGAGCATTAACTGTATTCTTGTTTAGAAATAATGTGTTTTTTATACTCGTGATAATAGATACGCAAGTATCCAAGTAATTTATCACATTGTCCATCACAGCGATATTGACCATAGAATTTCTACAGGTATCCCTTCAAAAAAAGAAGGTACCTCTTACTAGGGTTGGCCCTTGGAGTTCTGCAGTTACCCAGCTAACACTGATGAGTTACAAAATGATACAACTGACCAAGGGAATGTTTTCGGTGTACAGGTAGAACAGGACATGTACTGAACATTTCCCACAACACGTTTGTCAGGTATTTCAATGGTAGTTAACAAGGCACCTAGCAGGTATGGAGGTAAGTGATGATTTGGACCTGAACAATAGCATAGATCATGTGATCTACATATACTTAGGTAAGTGATAGGAAGTGTCTCTCACACTTCTTGTTAGAATGATTTCTTTGCAGGTATTCAGGTAAGAAATGATAGCGTTCTTACCAATTCTAGTAACCATGTGTTCATACTTTCATATTTTACAGAAAAGTTATGTTTACCAGTGTCAGTGTTCAGGGATTGATCGTGTTGGTAATTGGAGTTTCTCACCACACTGGTAAGGATAGGATTTTTGCAGGTGTCCAGTGCAGAAATGATGGTCTCTCATGACCATGGTATTAACCTTGATTTAATGCTAGTATTCAGGTAGAGTTGATGTGTTAGGTAATAACAGAAGTGAACAGGGTGATGTGCAGGTGTACTGGTAGAACAGGTTGGGTCCTTAAACGCATTTTATCCATGTGTTTTTTCAAGTTCCTGTGAAGAGAACACAGTGAACCTAAGAATGATTGTTAATGGAAGCTTGCTCATAACCAAGTAACTGAAAAGTGGGTCTAACCACAATGTAGACTATCTAATTTTCAATATCCACGTAAGTGTTGTTGGTGTCCTAACACTGGTGATACCATACTTTCATTTTGTTTTTGGTTTTTTTTTTTTTGCAGGTATCCTGTTAAGGTCTTTGCTAGTATACAGATATGAGATGATGTGGCATTAACTTATTACAGACTTTCTTATTTTCAGATCTCTACATAATTAATGTTTTCAAGGCTCTTAAATTTACTTTGTTTTTGGCATGTATGCAGTTCAGAAACTAACATGTCCCCAATAATACTACTAAGAATAAGATTTTATTATTTATTTGGAAACACTGTATATTTAACACTTGGAATGATCCTGCAACATATATGTATCCAGGTGATCTATCATATAGTCGACCACTGCTTTATTGACTCTGGAATTTTTGCAGGTATCCCTTCAGAAGAGCAAGGAGTCTCTTTCTAGGGTATGACATTGCAGTTCTGCAAGTACACAGGTAACGTTGATGGGATACAAAATAATACCGTTGACTGAGGAAATCTGATGGTGTACCCTAGAATAATATGGATATCACACACATTCTCTGAATGTGTTTTCAGACTCCTGTCATGACATGATGGTGAGATACCAGTGGTAGATAACAGGGGACGTTGCTGGCATCTAGGTAAGTGATGATGTGGGCCTAAAGCACATCACAGACCATGTGTTCTTCATGTACGTAGGTAAGTGACGATGGCGTTCCTAACGCTTCTCGTTAGCGTGATTTTGTTGCAGGTGTTCGGGTAAGAACTTCTAAGAGTCCTTACTAATTCTAGTAAACACGAGTTTACACTTTTCGTATTTTAGTTACAATTTGTTTAATCCTGTAAGTATCAAGGAGTCATTCACCTCCAGGTAGTTGTTGTGACATCACTCGGTTGTCATATCCATAAGATTTTTGCAGGTACCCAGGTAGGTGCCACTGGTCTCTCCTGACAACAGTGTTGACCTTGAATGGATGCAAGGAGCCAGGTAGAGTTGATGTGTTCCTTAATAATGGAGGTGAACAAGGTTAGGTGCAGGCATCCTGGTAGAACAAGTTGTGTGTTGAACACATTTGTTGCATGTATATCATCAGGTTCCTGTTAGGAGAACAGGGTGAACCTAATGGTTACTAGCGTAACACTTAAACAGGTAAGTGTTAAAGTGCGTCTTACCGCAGTGCAGACCGTGTGAACTTCAATATCTAGGTAAGTGAGGATTCTGTCCCTAACAGTTGTGTTAATGTCTTTTTGTTTGCAGGTATCATGTTACTATCTTTGCTTGTTATGCCAGTATGAGATCATGTGATATTCACTGATTCAAGACGTTCTTATATTCAGATATCTACATAATTCCTGATTTCAGTGTCTCATATTGACCTTTTTTTTGACATGTGATCAGTTAGGAATTTAATGTGTCCCTAAAAATACTAGTAGCGATGAGATTTTTAGTAGTCTTCTTTAGAGATAATATGTATTTAACACAGTAGTGAGAGATGGATTTGCAGATGGGACCTTGCTGGTGTCCAGGTAAGTGATGATGTGAGCGTAAAGCACAGCACAGGCCTTCTGACCTCCAGATATCTTAGTAAGTAAGGATGTGTCCTAACACTTCCTGTTACCATGGGTTTCTTTTTCAGGGAACAGGGTAAGAAATAATAGTGTCCTTGCCAGTCTGGAAAACAATCGTTTTCCCTTTTTATATTTTAGAGAAAGTTTAACACTCTTAAGTGTCGAGGGATTGCACATATGCAGATATTTATTATGGATTTCCCACCACACTACTTCCCATAGGGTTTCTCAGATGTCCAGTCAAGAAACTATGGCTTTCCAACCTTGGTGTTGACCTAGGAGTACTACAAGTATCCAGATAGAGTTGATGCGTCTTATAATGATAACGTAATCAAGGTGTCCTGGTAGGAAGGCCACATCTTATGTCTTTTCCAGGTTCCTGTCCAGACATCACTCTGAACCTAGCGTTGGTGTTAACGGGAGACACTGTTGCTGGGCAGGTATGTGACGATCTGGGCCTCACCCAGAGCACAGGCCACCTGACCTGCGCATACGTAGGTAAGTGATGACTGTGAGCCTGATACTTGTTACCATGACTCCTTTGCAGGTATTCAGGTAAGGACAGATTACTTAGCAATTCTTGAAACCGTTAGCTTTCAGTGTTCATGTTTTAGAGCAAATCTTGCACTCTGTGTGTCATGAGGGATTACACATATCAGGTATTTCTCGTGATATCCCAGCCACAGTAGTGAGCATGGAAATTTTGCAGGTATGTTGTAAAGAACCGTTATTACCTGACAGTGTCCTTGACCTCAGAGTGTCCTGGAAGTATTGAGGTAGAGTTGATTTCATGATGGTGGACATGACCAAGGTGGTTTGCAGGTGTCCTGCTAGAGCAAGTTGTGTCCTTTTACACATAGATCATCATGTGCTTTTCAGGTTCCTGTCAAGAGACGAAGCTTACAGTGGTCATTCTCTGGGGACATTTATGGTATCCAGGTAAGTCATGATGTGTAATGATGTGCACCTTCACCATATCAGACCGTCTGCTCTTCACATTCGTAGGTCAGTGTTAGTGATTGAGTAAAGTTACTTAACCTGTGTGTCTCTTTTCTGAGTAATTAGGTAAGAAATGATAGAATTTTACCCATTGTAGAAATCATGATATGCTACTGTTTGCCATTTTAGAGAAAATTTGTGTTTAGTCGTGGGAGCGTTGAGCAGGTTGTGGGTATCCAGGTCATGATGATGGAATTGTGTGGCACGGCGTGTTTGCAAGTGAGCTGGGAATTGATGACGGTGTGTCTAACTCTGGCATAGACCTTGGAGTACGGCATGAATCCAGGGAGAACTGATGGGGCCTGCAGTGATGGCAGTGGGCAAGGTGATTTGCAGTGTCCTAGTAGAGAATGTGTGTGCACAGACATATCTGTCTCAAAGCGTTCTTTTCATTCTTGTCCTGAAGTCATGGTGAGTCTCGAAATGACCATTAATGGGACTTGGCTTGTATCCAGGTAAGTGACGACGTGGGCCTTCAGCTGCCTCAAACAGTCTGATCGTCACATACGTAGGCTAGTGTGGATGGTGTTCCTAACTGTTCTATTACCATGGTCTCGTTTTGGTGTTTTTCTAGCAGGTATTCAGTTAAGAAATGACATTGTCTCATACAGTGCTCGTAAGTGTTTCCCTTTTTTATTAGAAATTTGATAGAACGTGTGTTTAATAGAACACGTATTTAAATAGTGACAGAGGGTAGTGCAGGTCCAGGTAACTTCTTCTACTGTTGAAATATTAACGTTGAGATTTCTACAGGTACTCATAGAAGAGATGCTGGTGCGCCTAACAGTGGTGTTGACCTTAAAGTGCTTCCAAAATCCAGGTAGTGTATGTGCTTCCCCTAACGATGGAAGTGACCAAGATTATTTGCAATGCTACTGACTTTGCATATAAAGAAGCATGTCCTTTACACAATTGTGGAATGCATCTCTCAAGTTTCTAGCCTTCATTGTAGAGTCATAATGAAGAAAATAACCGTTGTCAGTGGGACCTTGCTAGTAACCAGGTATGTGATAAAGTGAGTCTTACCCCAGTGCAGATTATTAGGTTTTCAGATATCTAGGCGAATGAGAATGGTGTCTCTAACACAGTGTACTACGCTTTTTTATAGGTTTCCCGTTAAGTTCTTTGCCTCGTGTACTCGTAGCAGACGATGTGACGTTAATTCACTAGATACCTTCTTATTTTGAAATAGGT
Organism: Grampus griseus; assembly: GCF_964374135.1. Lineage (NCBI taxonomy): Eukaryota > Metazoa > Chordata > Mammalia > Artiodactyla > Delphinidae > Grampus > Grampus griseus. Next base: position 114,783,536 of record NC_139000.1, read on the forward strand.
AGGTAATTAATGGTAGTTTGAAGATTCTTAAATTAACCTTGTTTTGGCATGTAGTATGTCAGAAATGAGTTTGTCCCTAATAGCATGAGAAATTAGTCTATTGTTGTTCAGAGATCATGTTTTTACACCATTGTGTTGGTTTCCAGGTAATTTATTGTATTTTCCATACCCATGATACTGACCATGGGAGTTTTGCAGGTATCCCTTCAAAAGAGGAAGGTTCTCTTACTACAGTATGACCTCAGGTTTCTGCAGTTACGCAGATAATGTTTATGCATCCGTGAATGATAGAATTGATCAATGGAATTTGCAGGTGCACAGGTAGAATGAGGTGTGGACTGAGCACATTTTGCGTGATGTGTTTTTCAGATACATGTCAAGATACCTAGGTGGGCTTCCCAGTGGTAGTTAACATGTGACATTGCTGGTATCGAGGTAAGTGATGGCCTGGGCCTAAACCACAGCACAGGCCGTCTGGCCTTCATATATCTTGGTGAGTGATGATGTGTTCTCACACTCAGATTAACATGATTTCTTTTTTTTCGTGCAGGTATTCAGGTACGAAATGATAGAGCTTTACCAACTCTAGAAAACATGTTTTCACTTTTTGTATGAGAAAAAGTTTGTGTTTAACCCTGTGCGTGTGGAAGGATGGCACATGTCTAGGTATTTATCATGGTGTCCCCAGCCCCAGTAGTACCCACAGATTTTTTGCAGGTATCCAGCGAAGTAATGATGATTTTATTTGACATCAGTACTGATCTTTCACTAATGAAAACATCCAGGCTTGGTTGGTGTACTCCATAAGGATATTTGCAGATATCCTGGGAGAAGAAGTTGTGTCCTTTAACAGAGCTTTCTGAATGTCTTTTTCAGGTTCCTGTCAAGGCATCCCTTTGAACCTAGCGTTGGTGTTAACGGGGGACACTGTAAGGGTGCAGGTAAGTGATGATGTGGGCCTAACTCACGGCACAATCCCTCTGATCTCCAGATAGCCAGCTAAAGGATGATGGCGTCTCTCAGGGTTGTTGTTACCACAATTTCTTAGCTGGTATTCAGGCAGAAAATTAAATCAGTAAGGCAGTAGAGTCCTTACTGATTCTGAAAACAAGTAGTTTTCACCTTTCATAACTTAGAGAACATTTCTGTTGAACCGTGTGAGAGTTGATGCATTGCCATATCCAGGTAATTAACATTATGTCCTCAAGCGCAGCAGTAACCATGGAAACTTTGCAGGTGTCCCATAAAGAAACACTGTCTTATCTGGCAGTGGTCTAGACCTTGGGATACAGCAAGTATTCAGTTACAGTTGATGGTCTCATAATGATGCAGTGACCAAGGTTCCCGCAGGTGTCCTGGAAGAAGAATTGCATCCTTTTACACATACATCACGATGTATTTTTCAGGTTCCTGTCGTGTTACCTCAATGAACCTGACAGTGGTCGTTAAGGGGGGACATTTCTGGTATCCAGCTACGTCATGAGGTGCCCCTTCGCTACGTGAGACCCGCCGGTCTCCGTGTATCTAGTTAATTGATGTTGATTGCTTGGACATGTTTTACCATGTGTTTTCTTTTCAGATATTCAGGTCGAAGTGACAATAGTGTTTTTTACCAATGCTAGCAAACATCTTACTTTTTCATATTTAAGAGGAAATGTGTGTTTAAGCATGTGAGTGTTGAGCAATCCATGGGTATTCATGTAATAAAAATGGAGTTGTAGGTCACACAGGTTACCCTAGTATTTTTGCAGGTAAGTAGTTCACACATGATGGTTTTCTCACAATGGCATAGATCTTGCAGTCATACAAGAATTCAAGTAGAGTTGCTGGGTCCTGCAGTGGTGGAAGTGGAGAAGGTTATTTGAAGTGTCCCGGGAGAAAAGATATACTGTAGACACATATGTCACAATTTGTTTTTCAGGTTTCTGTCAGGAGACCATGATAAACCTCATAATGCTCAATGACGAGACTTTGCTCTCATCTGGTCAGTTACGATGTAGATCTATCTGTATTGAGGATCCTACAAATAATCTGCCCATCTGACAGGTAGGTTAAGAGTGGATGGTTTACTAACTTTTCTGTTACTATGCTTTTTCCTTAAAGAGGTCAGTTAAATGATATTGTCCCAACCAATGCTACTAATCAGTTTAGAGTTCAGGTAGAATGTATGTTTCACCTTAGCAGTGATGGAGGGATATGCAGGAATCCAGGTAAATTATCCTGTTGTTCCACACCAGCACGTTGAGCATGAAATTTTCACAGGTACTCAGACAAGAGATGATCGTGTGCCCAACCGTGGTGTTAACCTTGAAGTGCCTGCAGGACCCACATAGTGTTGATGATTCCCCTAATGATGTAAATAATCAGAATTAATGACAGGTAGGCTTTCTTATTTTTGTCTTTAGGTGAAACGATTTTTTTGCCGTAAACTCCCTTGTCAAATGTGCTTCTTCATGTTATATCAGTGGTGACCTTGCGCTGAACCTAGTAATGGTCGTTAATGGGACCCTGCCAGTAACCAGGTAAGGTTACTGCGGAACTTAGAGCAGAGTATAGACCAACGGTCTTCAGATGTCTACGTAAGTGAGGATGATGTCCCAAACCCCGAACACAGTGTTCCCATATTTTTTTCCCTGCAGATATCCTGTTACGGTTTTTGCTAGTGTAAAGGTACGTGATGTCACATGAATTCATTAGACCTTCTTATTTTCAGGTATGTATGTAATTAATGGTATTTTGAGGACTCTTTATATTTTAACTTACAGTGACTGTATTAGCTTTATTTTTGGTTTGTACGCCGTAAAGGTATTAATTTGTCCCTAACAACACAAATAAACATGATATTTTACTGTATTCATGTTTCACAATACCATTTGATACCCTCCTACTGATAAGGGGATATGCAGGTATCCAGGTAATTTATCCTATTGTTCATCCCCACAGTAGTGAGCATGGAATTTGAAATACCTCGTGAAGAGAAGAAGGTATCTCTTACTAGGGTTTAGGCCTAGACTTCTGCAAGTATACAGGTAATTTGGATGAGTCTCAAAAGTATGCAAGTGACCAAGGGTATGTGATGGTGTACCCTAGAATGTTATGGATATCACACCCATTTCCTAAATGTGTTTTCACACTCCTGTCAGGACACGATGGTGAGCTACCAGTGGTAGATAACAGGGGACGTTGCTGGCATCTAGGTAAGTGATGATGTGGGCCTAAAGCACATCACAGACCATGTGTTCTTCACGTACGTAGGTAAGTGATGATGGCGTTCCTAACGCTTCTCGTTAGCGTGATTTTGTTGCAGGTGTTCAGGTAAGAAGTTCTAAGAGTCCTTACAAATTCTAGTAAACACGAGTTTACACTTTTCGTATTTTAGTTAGAATTTGTTTAATCCTGTAAGTATTGAGGAGTTGTTCACCTCCAGGTAGTTGTTGTGACATCTCTCCGCTGTCGTATCCATAAGATGTTTGCAGGTACCCAGGTAGGTGCCACTGGTCTCTCCTGACAACAGTGTTGACCTTGAACAGATGCAAGGAGCCAGGTAGAGTTGATGTGTTCCTTAATAATGGAGGTGAACAAGGTTAGGTGCCGGCATCCTGGTAGAACAAGTTGTGTGTTGAACACATTTGTTGCATGTATTTCATCAGGTTCCTGTTAGGAGAACAGGGTGAACCTTATGGTTACTAGCGTAACACTTAAACAGGTAAGTGTTAAAGTGCGTCTAACCACACTGCAGACCTTGTGATCTTCAATATCTAGGTAAGTGAGGATGCTGTTCCTAACAGTTGTGTTTATGTCTTTTTTTTTTTTGCAGGTATCATGTTACTATCTTTGCTTGTTATGCCAGTATGAGATCATGTGATATTCACTGATTCAAGACGTTCTTATATTCAGATATCTACATAATGTCTGATTTCAGTGTCTCATATTGACTTTGTTTTTGACATGTGATCTGTTAGGAATTTAATGTGTCCCTAATAATACCGGTAGGGATGAGATTTTTAGTAGTCTCCTTTAGAGGTAATATGTATTCAACACAGTAGTGAGAGATGGATTTGCAGATGGGACCTTGCTGGTGTCCAGGTAAGTGATGATGTGAGCGTAAAGCACAGCACAGGCCTTCTGACCTCCGGATATCTTAGTAAGTAAGGATGTGTCCTAACACTTCCTGTTACCATGGGGTTTTTTTCAGGGATTAGGGTAAGAAATAATAGTGTCTTTGCCAATCTGGAAAACAGTAGTTTTCCCTTTTATATTTTAGAGAAAGTTTAACACTCTTAAGTGTCGAGGGATTGCACATATGCAGATATTTATTATGGTTTTCCCACCACACTACTTCCCATAGGGTTTTTCAGATGGTCAGTCAAGAAACTATGGGTTTCCAACCTTGGTGTTGACCTTGGAGTACTGCAAGTAACCAGATAGAGTTGATGCGTCTTATAATGATAACATAATCAAAGTGTCCTGGTAGGAAGGCCATATCTCATGTCTTTTCCAGGTTACTGTCCAGACATCACTCTGAACCTAGCATTGGTGTCAATGGGCGACACTGTTGGGGGGCAGCTGTGTGACGATCTCGGCTTCACCCACAGCACAGGCTATCTGACCTGCGCATACGTAGGTAAGTTATGAGTGTGAGCCTGACACTTGTTACAATGACTTCTTTGCAGGTATTCAGGTAAGGACAGATTCCTTTCCAGTTCTTAAAACATTAGCTTTCAGTTTTCATATACCTACGTACATGAAGATCAGACCATCTGTTTTTCGTGTACGTAGGTAAGTGTTGATGGCATTCCTAACACATCTTGTTAGCTAGATTTTGTTGCAGGTATTCAGGTAAGAAATGCTAAAAGTTCTTAATAATTGTAGTAACCATGAGTTCACGTTTTTTACGTTTTAGAGGCTAGTGATATTTTACCCTGTGAATGTTGTAGGTTGATCATATCTTGTAAGTGTTTTGAAGTTGCCACCACAGTCGTAACCATCGGTTTTTTGCAGGTGTCCAGTTAAGAGGTGAAAGTCTTACCCGACGTTGTTGACCTGAATTAACGCACGTACCCAGGTAGAGTTGATGTGTTCCATAATAATGGAAGTAAACCAGGTTAGGTGCAGGTGTCCTGGTAGAACAAATTTTAATCTTTTTCTTTTTAATTAATTCAGTTATTTAATTTTGGCTGCGTTGGGTGTTTGCTGCTGCCTGTGGGCTTTCTCTAGTTGCGGCAAGCAGGGGCCACTCTTCATTGTGTTGCTCAGGCTTCTCATTATGGTGGCTTTTCTTGTGTGGAGCACGGGCTCTAGGCACGTGGGCTTCAGTAGTTGTGGCTCTTGGGCTCTAGAGAGCAGGCTTAGTAGTTGTGGCGCACGGGCTTAGTTGTTCTGCGGCATGTGAGATCTTCCCGGATCAGGGCTCGAACCTGTGTCCCCCTGCATTAGCATGTTGATTCCTAACCACTGCGCCACTCGGGAAGTCCCACAAATGGTATATTTAAACACATTTGTTGAATGTGTTTTTTAGGTTCCTGTCACGAGATCACTGTGAACATAACAGTGGTTGCTAACAGAATCTTGCTTTCAACCAGGTAAGTGATAAAGTGGATCCTACCACAGTGAAGACCCTCTGATCTTCAATATGAAGGTAAGTAAGTATTGTGTCCCAAACATTCGTGTTACCATGTTTGTTTTCAGTTATTAGTATACAAGTATGAGATGTTGTGATGTTAACTCATTAAAGACATTCTGATTTTTAGATATCTGTGTAATTAATTTTTGAGACTCTAATATTTACCTTGTTGTTGGCATGTGTGTAGTTAAGAAATTAATTTGACCCTAATTATATTAGTACAAATGAGATTTTTTTGTATTCTGTTTAGAGATGACATGTATTTAATACTTGTAGTGATGAACAGATATGCAGGTGATCCAGGTAGTTTATCATATTGCCATCATTGAGTTAGTGACCTTGGGAATTTTTTCAGGTATCCCTTCAAGAGAAGATGGTGTTTCTTCTCAGGAATTGACCTTGAACTCCTGCAACTAGCCAGGTAATGGGGATGGGTACCAAAATGGTACAAGGGACCAAGGAAATTTACAGCTTTAGAGGTAGGATGATTTATGTGCCCCAAACATACTCCACACTGTGTTTTTCAGATTCACGTCAAGACATCCTGGTGAGCCTATTAATGGTAGTTATTGTGGGTCATTGCTGGTGTGGAGATAGGTGCTGGTGCGGGGCTACACCACAGCACATTCCCTCTGACCTTCGTATACCTAAGGAAGTAATGACGTGTCCTCCTATGTCTTGTTACCATGATTTTTGAAGGTATCGAGGTAGGGAATGATAGTCTTTACCGCTTCTAGATTCCATGAGTTTTCATTTGTTCTATTTCTGGAAATGTTCACTTTTACCCATGTGAAAGCTGAGGTATTATGTGAATACAGGTATTTATCATGGCGTTCCCCATCACAGTACTAGTCATAGGATTTGTACAGGTGTCCAGTCAAAGAAGGACATTTTATCTGATGTTGGTGTTGACCTTGGATTGCTGCAAGTATGCAGGTAGATGGATGCGTCTCCTAATGATGAAGTGACCACCATTATTTGTGGGTGTCCTGGTAGAAAACGTTGTGTCCTTTAACAGGCATTTCATATTATCTTTCTAGGTTTGCGTGAAGAGATCTTGATTAAACTAACCATGCTCATTAATGGGGGACATTGCTTGTGTACAGGTAGGTGACCATATGGACTAAACCAGATATGGAGTAAACCAGAGCACAGGTCATTTGATATTTACATAGCTGGGTAAGTTATGGTAGTTTCCCTAACAACTGTTGTTACCATTTTTCTTTGCAGGTATTCAGGTAGGAAATGACTGTTCTTACCAATTCTAGAAACCATGAGTTTTCATTTATCTTATTTTAGAGAAAATTTTTAATGAGCCATGTGAGTGATGAGCACTTGCCATATTCGGGTATTGTCATGATGCTCGTAACCATGAGACTTTGCAGGTGCCCCATGATGAAATGCTGTCATATTTGACAATGCCCTCGACCTTGGCGTACTACAAGTATTCAGGTAGAGTTGATATTCTCATGGTGAACGAAATGTCTAAGGTCGTTTGAAGGTGTCCTGCTACGAGTTCTGTCCTTTTGAACCTGTAGCATGTGTTTTTCAGGGTCCCGTCAAGAGATCAAGATAAAATGAATGGTTGTTATAGGGGGTCCTTTCTGGTGTCCATGTAAGTGATGATGTGCACCTTCGCCACGTCGGAGCATCCTGCATTCACATCTCTAGGTAAGTGGTGTTGATTGGCTAAACTTGTTTTCCCATGTGATTCATTTCAGGTCTTCAGGTAAGAAATGATAGCGTTTTATCAATCCTAGCAGTCATATTAACCTACTGTTTTATATTTTTGAGAATTTATTTTGAACCCTGTGAGTGTTGAGCGATTCCCGGGTATGAACGCAATGATGACCGAGCGTGTGGCACAGTAGTGACTGTGGCGTTTCTGCAGGTGAGCAGGGAAAAGAGGATGGAGTTTCTAACAGTGGCATAGACCTTGGAGGACTGCATGAACCCAGGGAGAGCTGATGGCAGGTCCTGCACGGAAGGCAGTGAATGAGGTTATCTGCAGGGTCCTAGTAGAAAAGGCATGTCCATAGACATATTTTACAGTGTGATTTTCAGGTTCCTGCAAAGACATCCTGGTAAAGATCATAATGATCGATAACAAGCCTTGATTGTATTGAGGTAAGTGATGACGTGGACCTTTAGCCCCCTTCAAACCATCTGATCTTCAGATACGTGGGAAAGTGTGGATGGTGTTCCTAGTGTTTCTATTCCTGTGTTTTTATGCAGGTATGCAATTAAGAAATTATGTTTCCCAATCAGTGATAGTAGCATTAACCACTTTTTTTAGAGTGTACATATAACGTGTGCTTAACCTCAGTTGTGACAGAGGCATCTGCAGGTGGCAGCTAAGTTATCCTAGTTCGGATTCACAGTATTGACCATGAGATTCCTACAGGTGCTCAGAGAAATCTATCTCTAGCACTGATGTTGACATTGAAGTTCTGAAAGGTTCCGATAGGGTTGATGGTTCCCTGAATGATATAAGTGACTAAGATTATTTGCTGGTGCCGTTTTTTCTTGCACTGATTTGTTTGATTTTGTTGTTGTTTTCTTCGGGTTTTTTCTTTTTCGTGTCACACAAGTGTTGTCCTTCAGTCCTTAAACACATTTGCTGTGGATGATTTTACATGTTCCAGCAGTTCTGATACCACAGTGGACGTAACAGTGCTCATGAATGGGACCTTGCTAGTTGACAGGTATTTGATAAAGTGGCTTTTACCCCAGTACAGGTCATTTGACCTCAGACACCTAGGTAAGTGAGCATGCGGTCTCTTCACACAGTGTTACCGTGGTTTTCTGCAGGGATCCTGTTAAGGTCTTTGATGGTGAACAGGTATGAGATGACGTGACAATAACTCAGAGACATTCCCAATATCAGTATTTACAAAATGAATGTTTTTGAGACTCTTAAATTTACCTAGTTTTTTCCATATATGTGGTTACGAAGTTCATATGTCCCTAATAATACTCATAAGATTCTTATGTCCTTCTTTAGAGGTAACAGGTACTTAACTACTAATGAAAGATGCAGGGATTCTTGTAATTTATCATGTTGACATCACAGCATTAGTAGCTCAGGGATTATTGCAGGGAGCCCTTCTGAGAAGAAGGTGTCTCTACCCCAGTGTCTGCAGGCCAGTGTCCAGGTAGTGTTGATGTGTACCAAAATCATACCAGAAGTGACCAAGGGAATCTGGGGGTATAGAGGTAGAATGACATGTGTACCAACTGCATTTACTGCAATTTGTTTTGCAGATCCAGGATAACACATCACAGTTAGTGCATCAGTGGTAGTGAACGTTGCAGCGTGTTGGTGTGGAGGTAAGTGATGATGTGGGTATAAACCACAACACAGACGATCAACATTCACATATCTAGGTAATGCTGATGTGTCTTCAGGCTTCTTGTTATCATGACTTTTTTTGCAGGTAGTCAGGTAAGAAATTGTAGACACCTTACAAATCTAGCAACCATGTTATCCTATAGTTTTATATTTTAGAAAACTTGATATTTAACCATCTGATTGTTGAGTGACAGATATGCATGTAATCCTCGTAGAGCTATGAGTCACAGTACTAACCAAGGTTCCATGCAGGTGTAAATGCAGGAGATAATGGTCTGTGTAACAGTGGCCTAGGCCTTGGAGTATAGCAAGATTCCAAGTAGGTTTGCTGAGTCCTGCAGTGATGGTCATGACAGGGTTATCTTCAGGGTCCAGGTAGTAAGTAAACTTGTGTCCATAGGCACATTTGTCACAATGTGTTTTCCAGGTTCCTGTCTAGGGATCATGGAGAACTTCTTAATGATCATTAAAGGGACATGGCTTTTATCCAAGTAAGTGATAGTGTACGCCTTTTGCAGGTGACAGGCCATGTGATCTTCAGATATCTGGGTAAATGAATATGATTTCCCTAACACAGTGTTAACCTGTCATTTTGGAAGTGTTTTGTTAAGTCCTTTCCTAATATGCAGGTATTAGGTTATGTGACTTTAGCTCATTAGAAAGCTTCTTATTTTCATATGTGTGAATGATGATGCTTTCAAGACTACTTTAAGTATGGCTTTGGCACGTATGCAGTTCAGAAATTAAATTCACCCCAACAATACCAGTGAGCAGGATATTTGACTGTATTCTTGTTTAGGGATTATGGGGGGGGTTGTTTTTTTTTTTTTTTTGTGGTACGCAGCCACTGTTGTGGCCTCTCCCGTTGCGGAGCACAGGCTCCGGACGCACAGGCTCAGCGGCCATGGCCCACGGGCCCAGCCGCTCCGTGACATGTGGGATCCTCCCAGATCAGGGCACGAACCCGTGTCCCCTGCATCGGCAGGCGGACTCTCAACCACCGTGCCACCAGGGAAGCCCGGGTTTATGGGTTTTATATACACAGAGTGCTAGATGGATCAGTAGATGGCCAGGTGGTTTCTCATACTGCCCATCAGTGGTTGTTATTCACCCTGGGATTTTTGCCGGCATCCCTTCAAGAGAGGAAGGTATGTCTTATTAACGTTTAATCTCAGATATCCAGTTATCCATGGAAGGCCGATGTGTCTTGAAATGATAGAATTGAACAAGGAATTTGTGGGTGTCCCAGTGGAATAAGATGTATACCAAACACAATTTACACAATTTTTTCAGCTTCATGTAAAGACATCACAGTGAGCCTATCAACAGCAGGTAACAAGGCACATAGCAGGTATTGAGGTAAGTGATAATTTGGGCCTAAACCACAGCCCAGATCATGTGATCTTCACACATATGAGTAAGTGATGATTGTGTCCCTAACACTTGTGCTCCCCTATTTTTGTTTTTTGCAGGTATTCTGTTCAGGTCTTTGGTGGTACATAGGTATGAGATGTGACATTAACTCATTAGAGGATTGCTTATTTTCACATATCTATGTAATTATCTGATATTTACCTTGTTTTTTGGCAAGTGTAAGCCAAATTAATTTGTCCCTAGTAATAGTAGCAAGTGGTAATTTTTACTGTATTCTTGTACAGAGATAACGTGTATTTCTCACTTGTAGTGGTGGACAGATTGCAAGCATCCAGGTAGTTTGTCATATTGTTCTAACTGCGTTATTAACCGTGGGATATTTGCAAGTAGCTGTTCGTGGGAGGAAGGTGTGTGTTACTAGGGTTTGACCTCAGAGTTCTCCAAGTATCCAAGTAATGTTGAATGGTCCCAAAATGATACAGATGACAAGGGAATTTGCAGGTGCACAGGTAGAACGAGACACTGTACCAAGCACATTTTTCACACTGTGTTTTTCAGGGCTTGCCAAGAGATCAGGCAGCGAGCCTCTCTATGGCAGTTGATGGCGGGACATCGCTGGTGTTGAGATAAGTGATGGCGTGGGCCTAAACCATCCAGTCTTCCTGTATGTAGGTAAGTGATGACGGGTGTCAGTGCTGCTTGTCACCGTGACTTTGTTGCAGGTGTTCAGGTAAGAAATGAACAGGTAGTCCTTACCAAATCTAGAGACCATGAGTTTTCACTTTTTATATGTTAGGGAAAATTTATGTTTAACACTAGGAATGCCCAAGGGTTACAGGTATACAGGTATTTATCATGATTTTCCCCACCACAGTACTACCCATAGGATTTGTATAGGTGTCCAGTCAAGAAATGACAGTTTTCCAACCTTGGCATCGACCTTGGATTACTGTAAGTATCCAGGTAAAGTTGATATATCTCCGAACGATTAAGTGAGCAAGATTATTTGCAGGTGTCCTGGTAGAAAAAACTGTGCCCCTAACAAATGTTTCAAAACATGTCTTTCACGTTTCCTTCAAGAGATCACAGTGAACCTAACATTGGTCGTGGATGGTGGGACATGGCTGGGATGCAGGTAAGTGACGATATGGGCCTCAACCACAGCACAGGCTTTCTGATCTCCAGGTAGCCAGGTAAGTGATGATGATATCCCTCACGCTTGTTACCATGATTTCCTTGCAGGCGTTCAGATAGGAAATGATGGATCCCTTACCAGTTCTAGAAACCAGGAGTTTTCATTTATTATATTTTAAAGAAACTTTTTGTCTTTCTCTGTGAGTGTTGAGTAATTTCACATAACCATGTAATTAGCATGATGGCCCCAGCCATGGTAGTGACCATGGAAATTTTGCATGTGTTCCCTTAAGAAATGTCAGCTTACCTGAGAATATTCCTGACTGGGCTTACTGCCAGTATTCAGTTAGAGCTGATGTTCTCATAATGATGAAAGTAGTGAATGTTCTTTGCAGGTGTCATGTTAGAACAAGTCGTGTCCTTTTACACATATATCATAATACCTTTTTCAGGTTCATGTCAAGAGATTGTGGTGAACCTGACAATGTTTGTTTTCAGAGACATTTCTGTTATCCAGGTAAGTGATGATAGGCACTTTCACCCCATAGAGACCATCCAGTCTTCACATGCTTAGGTAAGTGATATTTGTTCCTGTTTTGCCATGGCATTTTGAGGGCTAGGTTTTCAGGTAAGAATTGATAGTGTCTCACCAATTCTGGAAGCCATGTTATCCTCCTGTTCTTTATTTTATAAAAAAGTTATGTTTGTGTAATTGTTGAGAGACTTGCAGATATCCAGGTAATTCTCATACAGCTGCGTGTCACAGTAGTAATCATGGTTTTCTTTTGCAGGTGAGCATCCAAGGGGTAATGCTGTGTCTAGCAATGGCCTAGACCTTGGAGTTACTGCAAGATTCCAGGTAGATTTGATGAATCCTGCAAGAGTGGTGGTGACAGGGTTATCTTCAGGGTCCAGGTAGTAAAGGTGGGTCCATAGACACATTCGTCACAATGTGTTTTCCAGTTTCCTGTTGAGAGGTCATGATGAACCTCATAATGTTATGAAAGGGACATGGCTTGCATCCAGATAAGTGATAAGGTGGGCCTTTTGCACACAACAGACGATCTGATCTTCAGATATCTAGGGAAGTGTGGATATTGTTCCTAACTGTTGTGTTACCATCCTTTTTTGCAGGTATTCAGGTAAGAAATGTTGTCCCAACCAATGCTAGTAAGCATTAGCCCTTATGATTTTAGAGATTAAATATAACGTGTGTTTTTCCTTAGGAATGCCAGAAGGATATGTAGGTATCCAGGTCAGTTATCATTTTGTTCATCACTTTTTTGTTTACCATGGCTTTTTGCAGTTATCTCGTCAAAGACAGGATTGTGTCTCTAACTAGGGTGTTGACATTGAACTCTTACAAGTTTCTGGATACATTTGATGGGCCTCATAATTTTTTTTTTTTTTGTGGTACGCGGGCCTCTCACTGTTGTGGCCTCTCCCGTTGCGGAGCACAGGCTCCGGACACGCAGGCTCAGCAGCCATGGCTCATGGGCCCAGCCGCTCCGTGGCATGTGGGATCTTCCCAGACCAGGGCACGAACCCACGTCCCCTGTATCAGCAGGTGGACTCTCAACCACTGCGCCACCAGGGAAGCCCCAGAAATCTCTTGAATCCCTATACCCTAATGATGAAAAATCTGAAAGAGAATTAAGGAAACACTCCCATTTACCATTGCAACAAAAAGAATAAAATACCTAGGAATAAACCTACCTAGGGAGACAAAAGACCTGTATGCAGAAAACTATAAGACACTGATGAAAGAAATTAAAGATGATACAAACAGATGGAGAGATATACCATGTTCTTGGATTGGAAGAATCAACATTATGAAAATGACTATACTACCCAAAGCAATCTACATATTCAGTGCAATCCCTATCAAACTACCACTGGCATTTTTCACAGAACTAGAACAAAGAATTTCACAATTTGTATGGAAACACAAAAGACCCCGAATAGCCAAAGCAATCTTGAGAAAGCAAAACGGAGCTGGAGGAATCAGGCTCCCGGACTTCATACTGTACTACAAAGCTACAGTAATCAAGGCAGTATGGTACTGGCACAAAAACAGAAAGATAGATCAATGGAACAGGATAGAAAGCCCAGAGCTAAACCCACACACATATGGTCACCTTATTTTTGATAAAGGAGGCAAGAATATACAATGGAGAAAAGACAGCCTTTTCAGGAATTGGTGCTGGGCAAACCAGACAGCTACATGTAAAAGAATGAAATTAGAACACTCCCTAACACCATACACAAAAATAAACTCCAAATGGATTAAAAACCTAAATGTAAGGCCAGACACTATCAAATTCTTAGAGGAAAGCATAGGCAGAACACTCTATGACCTAAATCACAGCAAGATCCTTTTTGACCCACCTCCTAGAGTAATGGAAATAAAAACAAAAATAAACAAATGGGACCTAATGAAACTTCAAAGCTTTTGCACAGCAAAGGAAACCATAAATAAGATGAAACGACAGCCCTCAGAATGGGAGAAAATATTTGCAAATGAAGTACCTGAGAAAGGGTTAATCTCCAAAATTTACAAACAGCTCATGCAGCTCAATATCAAAAAAACAAACAACCCAATCCAAAAATGGGCAGAAGACCTGAATAGACATTTCTCCAAAGAAGATATACAGATTGCTGACAAACACAGGAAAGGATGTTCAACATCACTAATCATTAGAGAAATGCAAATCAAAACTACAGTGAGGTATCACCTCACACCTGTCAGAATGGCCATCATCAAAAAATCTACAAACAGTAAATGCTAGAGAGGGTGTGGAGAAAAGGGAGCCCTCTTGCACTGTTGGTGGGAATGTAAATTGATACAGCCACTATGGAGAACAGTATGGAGGTTCTTTAAAAAACTACAAATAGAACTACCATACAACCCAGCAATCCCACTACTGGGCATATACCCTGAGAAAACCATAATTCCAAAAGAGTCACGTACCACAATGTTCATTGCAGCTCTATTTACAATAGCCAGGACATGGAAACAACCTAAGTGTCCATCATCAGATGAATGCATAAAGAAGATGTGGCACATATATACAATGGAATATTACTCAGCCATAAAAAGAAACAAAATTGAGTTGTTTGTAGTGAGGTAGATGGACCTAGAGTCTGTCATACAGAGTGAAGTGAGTCAGAAAGAGAAAAACAAATACCATATGCTAACACATATATATGGAATCTAAGAAAAAAAAAGTTCTGAGGAACCTATGGGCAGGACCGGAATAAAGACGCAGACGTAGAGAATGGACTTGAGGACATGGGGAGGGGTAAGGGTAAGCTGGAACGAGGTGAAAGAGTGGCATGGACTTATGTATACTACCAAATGTAAAATAGGTAGCTAGTGGGAAGCAGCCTCATAGCACAGGGAGATCAGCTCTGTGCTTTGTGACCACCTAGAGGAGTGTTTTAGGGAGGGTAGGAGGAATATGCAAGAGGGAGGATATATGGGGATATATGTATATGTATAGCTGATCCACTTTGTTATAAAGCAGAGACTAACACACCATTGTAAAGCAATTATACTCCAATATAGATGTTAAAAAAAATTTTAAAAACAAGATATATTGGGCTTCCCTGGTAGTGCAGTGGTTGAGAGTCCGCCTGCTGATGCAAGGGACACGGGTTTGTGCCCTGGTCTGGGAAGATCCCACATACCACGGAGCGGCTGGGCCCGTGAGCCATGGCTGCTGAGCGTGCGCATCCGGAGCCTGTGCTCCGCAGCGGGAGAGGCCACAACAGTGAGAGCACCGTGTACCGCAAAAAAAAACCCAAAAAACAAAATATATATATATATATATATATTGAGTTCTTAGGCCCTTTTCTAGGTACTTGATAGTCTGTGTCAGTCGAGGTCCTCCAAGGAGTGGATGCCAAGAGGAAGTGATCAATGAAGCGTGCTAGAGGCATATTGGGGAAACCCTTGTGCAGGATGGAGTGGAGGAAACAGTAGCAGGCCAGGGGGGTCTTCCGGCCGTGGTACAGGTCTGATGCCGGTGAGAGGAGGCAGAGAAGGGAGCAGGCGCGCTGGGGAGGGCGCCCTCAGGCGGCGGTGCAGTCTACGAAGTCTTGGGCCATATCAATGGGTCATCTTCAAGCTCATCTCCCATCAGAGGAGTCTCTTGTCCCCCAGCAGTGGGCCTGAAAGGGTGTCTCTGCTGTGCTTCATTGTCGCCCACTTGCAGCCTAGGGGAAGCACAGCCTCAGTGCAAACCCACGGGAGGATCCAGAGCTGAGGCTGTGCAACACTTAGGCTCCCAGCAGCAGATTCTCTAGAAGGAACTCTGGCTGGTGCATGTCCATGGTCACCACACAGCTATCATGTTCAAAGCTCACAACCCCTCTTCCAAGCATTTTATAATCTCCAGTTAGCAAAAGGGGAAACAGGGCTTAAATAAATTGCCCCAAAGCACTTGGCCCTGATTTGGTCCAGCCAGCTTCCAAAGCCAAGTTTTAAAGACCCCCAAACCGTGTTTTTTCTTCTCTCATGTGGTAGATTAAATTATTGTTCAGCAAGTATGTAGCCTCCTACCCCCACCAACTCCATGGGAGGGATCATTCTGCCCCATTGACGTGACCTTGGCGTGTGTCTTGTTTGGGCCATGGAATGTGGGTATAAAGGACTGTGAGCCAGTTCTGAGCCTCAGCTTTGAGAGGCATCATGTGTTTGCCCTCATCTCTTCCAGGAGAAGCCATATCAGGAGAAGATCAGACGCCCAGTCAAACCCTGCCTGAAGCAAAGCAGTGTACCCCCCACCTAGCCAACCTGCAGATCCAAAAGTGAGCAATAAAGGCTTATAGTTGTACATCACTGAGATTTGGGTGACTTCTTCGGCAGTATTACTTTGGCAAGAGCCGACTGATACATATCATGTTGCCAACAGAAGGAGTAATTGATGCTGCCTGAGGGAGATGGTAAAGACTTCATGGAGGAAGTAACATTTAAGCAGATTATTGTTTTGTTTTGTTTTGCGGTATGCGGGCCTCTCACTGTTGTGGCCTCTCCTGTTGCAGGGCACAGGCTCCGGACGCGCAGGCTCAGCGGCCATGGCTCACGGGCCCAGCCGCTCTGCCGCATGTGGGATCTTCCTGGACCGGGGCACGAACCCGTGTCCCCTGCATCGGCAGGCGGACTCTCAACCGCTGCGCCACCAGGGAAGCCCCAGATTATTCTTAAAAATAATAAAATTCCATTTTTGAAAAAAGGTTTGTCTATTTTCATTGTCAAAATTTTGGAAAATATGGCAAGTATTAAAAGGAAAGTCAAAGAGATTACATCTGCTGATATTTTTTATATTAGAGTCCTTCTCCATGCATACTATGCCTTTATACACTCTGGGGCTTTGCCTTTTATGACCTAACCTACTATCATCAATCAGCATTCTTATTTATTTTTATTTTTGGCTACATTGGGTCTTCATTGCTGCACGTGGGCTTTCTCTAGTTACGGTGAGCAGGGGCTCCTCTTCATTGTGGTGCGCAGGCTTCTCATAGCAGTGGCTTCTCTTGTTGTGGAGCATGGGCTCTAGGCATGCGAGTTTCAGTAGTTGTGGCACATGGGCTCAGTAGTGGTGGCTCACGGGCTCTAGAGCACAGGCTCAGTAGTTGTGGCACACGGGCTTAGTTGCTTCGTGGCATGTGGGATCTTCCCGTACCGGGGCTCGAACCTGTGTGCCCTACATTGGCAGGTGGATTCTTAACCACTGTGCCACCAGGGAAGTCCCAATCTGCATTCTTATATATGATGAAATATTCTTTGAAAACATAGTTTGTAATGGTTGCATAATATTCATGGCAGCACTAACTTGAGCTTCAAGGACAAGTTGAAGCACATCAGAAGGACATTCTTCCATTCATTTGTTTAAAATTATTTATTGAGTACTTGCTATGTGCCAGGCAGTGTTCAAGGTACCAGGAAAACAACTGTTACAAAGAGACAAAGCCGCAGTGTCTGTCAGCAGGTGGCCAATAAAGAAATCATAGCCTATCCATACAGTGCAAGACTACTCAGCAATAAGAAAGAGCTAACTACTGATATGGGCTGCAACATGGAGGAACCTCAGAAACATTATGCTGAGTGAAAAGAGCCAGACACCAAGGGCTCTATGTTATGATTGCATTGTTATAAAACTCTAGATGATTCAAACAAATCTATAGTGACAGGAAGCAGACTGACAGGTGTGGGAGAGGAGGGGACAGGGAGGGAAGAAAGGAATTATAAGGGGCATGAGAAACCTTTGGGGGGGTGGATATGTTTATTATCTTGATTGGGGTAATGTGGTCATGAACGTATACATGTCAAAACTTTAAAAAAATTTTTAATTTTATATTGGAGTATAGTTGATTTACACTATTGTGTTACTTTCAGGTGTGCAGCAAAGTGGTTCAGTTATACACACACATATACTATCCTTTTTCAAATTCTTTTCCCATTTAGGTTATTACAGAATATTGAGTAGAGTTTCCTGTGCTGTACACTAGGTCCTTGTTGGTTATCTATTTTAAATACAGTAGTGTGTATATGTCAATCCCTAACTCCCAATTTGTCCCTCCCCCTTACCACCTTTCCCCTTTGGTAACCGTGAATTTGTGTATGTCTAAAGTTTAAATATGTGTGGTTTATTGCATGTCAGTCCCACCTCAGTAAAGCTGTTAAAAAAGTCATAGGAGTAGGGTGGGGTCTGACAAAGTGGAGGATAAGCATCTGGGCAGCAGGAAAAGCACGTACAAGGCAAAGAGGCATTTTATTTACTAAGCACATAAAACTTACCGTCTCCTAGGCAATGTGGCAAAAGTTTTACAAATATTAACTCATTTTCTCCTCACAGCCTCCCTGGGAGGTAAGTACTATTAATGTCATCCCCACATTGCAGATAAAAGAAATTGGCGCAAAGATATTAAGTAACTTGGCCAAAGTCACGGAGTAATGGTCATAGCTGGGCTTTGCATCCGCAAACCTAGATTTAGAATCCTGCTTGAAATCTGATGACAAGCTGCCTTCCAGGAACATATCTGGTAGTATTCACAGGTATATTTGAAGAGCCAGGTGTCTGTAACCAAAAGTGAATGGAGAAAAGAAGAAGCAGAAGACCTTGGAAATGTAGGCTGGGGTCAGTTCATTTCAGTCTGAAAAGTCCAGTCATATAACGTGAAGATGTATTGGAAGGCTTCTGAATGGTATCTGTAGTTTGCATGGACTAATTTTCATTTATCATCAAATACTAATTATATCCTCAGTGGAACTCATGTGAAAGTAACTTTTCCATCACTTTTATAAAGGACTTAGTTCCAGATGCACAAATTGATGAGACAATGTATTATGCTCCCCTGGTAGCTTAAGGTGACGTTGCTCACAAAAAGAGCTGCTCCCTTTGGGAGCAGGCGTTTGGAGGCTTCCCTTGGTACCCGCTTGGGGAGATGCAAATAGAAGAGAAAGGCAGCCTCCCCATGAGCAGTGACACCATGGCTTTTGCTTTTCTCTCTGGCTTTAACTCCTCTCTCTTACAAAATCTCCTTTGCTTGTCTAAAACCCTGAGGAGGGCATGACTGGTAATTGGGCTATCAAATGCCATTAAACCACAAAGCAGGCTACGAAGGTTCTTAAAGTTTATACCAACTACGAAATACACCTCGAGCAGCAGCTGCGTTGGGGACAGGAGCCTCCTGTCGCATGTCTTCCGAAATCCAGGCATTTATTGCTGCTCGTCTTGGCTGGCCTGTGTCACTTCCTCTGGGAGCCCAGCCTGCAAATAGAAGACTCTCCCCAAGTCTTTCTCTCTCCTCTTCATTTCCTGCCAAAGCATGTCTCCAGAATCCTGAAGAGATGAATGAGCCATTGCGGGGGTTGCCTTGAGGGACTCAGGAGCTCATCCCTCACAGGGGCCAGCAAAGCAGACTAAGCTCCCGGTGTTGGTCTGCCCGGCTGCCATGACAAGATACCACAGGCTGCCTGGCTCAAACACGAGGACTTGATTTCCTCACAGTTCTGGAAGCTGGCAGTCCTAGATCAGAATGCCAACAGGGTCAGGTTCTGGTGAGAGCATTCTTCCGGCTTATAGACGGTGTCCTCACAGGGCCTTCCTTCAGTGCATGCGCAGGGAGAGAGATGGTCCCCCTCTTATAAAGCCACCAATCCTATTGGATTAGGACTCCACCCTTATGACCTCCTTTAACCTAAATTACCTCCTAAAGCCCCATCTCCAGATATAATTACGTAGGGAATTAGGGCTTCAATGTATGAATTCAAGGGGGACGCAATTCAGATCATAGCACTCCCCCTCCTCCAGATTCAGTGCTGCATCCATTTGATAGAGTGGGCCCCGGCATCCGTGCCTCTCCCCGTGTGAAAGCCACCTTCCCCCAACCCAGGCACTTGAGATTGTAAACTTGAGACCCATGGGTTAGATTTCAGCTTTCACAAATACTTTGTTCAGTGCACAGTTTTTAAACGAATTTAAATTAGCTGTCAACAGTTAAAACTTGGAATATAGCAAATCATCATTTGCATTCCCAGCTTTTCTTGAAGGAGATCTGCAGTGGACTGTGTTTTAGTCTTTGTATTGCCATTGATAGCTCCAAGTCAAGCTTGTGTCCAATGGCTACAACATCAGGGCAGGACCTTATGGAATCTATGGGGGTTGGAGCCGAATTGCTTCTGGACTCATTTTATTTCTTCCACCCCTAATTAATTTTTTCTCCCCCTTTTCATCAAATTATTTATCTTTTGTTGCACCTTGGATTTATAATCCACTTCAAATTTAGGGGAAGATAAAACTAGTTATATGTATGTGTGTGTGTGTACATATATATGTATGTATGTGTGTGTGTATGTATACACATATATAAATATACACCCTCAATATCTGCTTGCTGCAAGAATGAATGAATGAATGAAAATGTGCTTGTATGTATATGTGTATTCTCAAAATGTCCAAAGAGGACTCCTTATTGAATTCAGAAATAAATATAGCATTTGAAAGGCAACTTACTGTTTAACAAAATCTTGAAAAGAACTAATACATAATAAAGGGAAAACGTCTCATTCATAAATTAATGAATCTGTATCGTAGTTTACAAGGCATGTACCCAGATACTATCTTATATATGGTTCATATCTGGGAGCCATCAGGGAGAGGAGGGCTTGACGCTTACAGCTGAGCTGTAAAAATAAGCTTATGATATACAGCTCACATCAAGCCCGTTTGATGGTTTATCCCCATTCTGACACAGGCTCGAAGACATGGGTTCATGGGCAGTGCAAAGAGAAGAGAGAGATCTTGAAATATTTGTCCAAGGCTGGTTCCTGGCATGTGTAAAACACTGTATCATTCAAGGAGTCTTCACATTAATGATCTCACTAGAGGCTCACAGGAAATGTTATTTCCATTTAACAAGTGTGGAAATTAAAGAATTATGAATGGTGTGCCAAGTTCACATGGCTATTTGGTGAAAGAGGTGGAGCTAAAACCCTGGACCTGACCACAAGCCCAGTTTTACTGTAGCAAGCTAGCCCAAAGTGTAGCCAGGGAACAAATTGCTATGGGATGTCAATAGGTATTACACAAAACAAAGTTAAGAAAAATTAAAAGCTCCATGATGAATTAGATTTAGAAGGTTTGAGATTAAACAAAGTCCAGCATTTTGCAAGACTTCTCAGAGACTTGAACATACTACCATCAATTGCCAAGTTATAATGGAGAATTTGGTATGTAGTGTTTTCCCAAATCATAAGACCATGCAAGCCATTATTTAGCAATGTCTCACCCAACTAGTGTTCTTGAGGATGCACTTTGAGAAACATTTTCCTACATCAATCATGAGTTACATCCAACCCTGAGTGACATCACAGCCCTGTGAAATGTTCATTCTTAAGTCTGTATGTTATTGGGTCTAGGGACACAGAATTAGAAAAGAAGTTCATTGGAAATATGGAAAGTCTTCTGTGTTCATAGTCACTAGCACTCTCCAGGGAAGGATCATCCTTCTCTACCCCATTAATGTCACACTTGGTTGTATAAGTTACTTTGGCCAATGAAATGAGAGTGGACCCACCTCGTATGACTTACAGGCAGAGGTTCTAGAGCCAGCATGTCATTTGCTATGCATCTTTTTCTCTGCCATGATGACCAGCCATGATTCAGATGGAGATAATTCCATCAGCCTGGGGCCTGGAGTGAGGACCCCATGGAGCAGAGGTGTTGACCAACCCAACTCTTCCCAACAATGAGAAATAATCCTTTGCTGTTGTAAGCGGCTGACATTTGGGGGCATTTATTGCTGCAGCATAACCTATCCCATCCTGACCATTACAATTTCCAAAACACTTATTATCACATAATTAAGTATTGATAGGGTTTTTTCTTCCACAAAGTCTTATTTATATGTAATATTTGAAGAGTCATTAAGACTCAGCAGAAAATTCAGTTGTCCTGAATTTAGATCTGTTTCTAACTTGTTTGCCCTTGATAATGTCACTGAACTCCCCTGAACCTGTACTTTTAAAAAATGCCTACATAGCTGTCTTCACATGGTTGATGAGGTGGTCATATATATGGGAGTATTTTAAAAGCTGTGAAGTGCTAAACAATTGTAAGACCTGTAAATCCAGCCTTCTGTCCTAGGCTGGATTTCAGAGCTCCGGCTTTGCAAATGAATGACAGTGAACACAGTAGCCTCCAAGTGGGGAAACAGGAAGTTAAATGCTCTTGATCCAGGTCTACGGTTCCGTTTCTTTGTACAGTTAACCCTTGAACATGGGTTTGAACCCCATGAGTCTACTTACACACAGATATATTTTTCTTTTTTTGGCCACGCCTTACGGCTTGTGGGATCTTAGTTCCCTGACCAGGGATCGAACCCAGGCCCAGGGCAGTGAAAGCACCAAGTCTTAACCACTGGACCACCAGAGAATTCCCTAAGATTTTTTTCAATACTAAATACTACAGTACTGCATGATCTGTGAGCAGTTGGGTGAATTCTCAGATACGGAATGGCAAATACAGAGGAACTGTGCATGTGGAGGGCAAACTATAAGTTATGTGTGTATTTTAAACTGTGCAGAGGATTGATGCCCTTAACCCCTGCTTTGTTCAAGGATCAACCGTATTTCATGAATTTTATAGCAAGAGACTTCTAAATGAATGAATATTAAAGTTTCTCCATCTTTTATCAAGGTGCTTTGGGCTCTAAGTAAAAGAAACCCTGACTCACACAGACTTGAACAAGAGAATATTTCACCTGACCAAAACCATGTCCAGAGGTTGGGCAGGTGATAGGTAATTGACAACTTGATAATGTTAAAGACTCATGCTTTCTCTGAGTCTCCTTTCCACTGTCCTCAACACCAGCTTCATCCTAAATCTGAGGTTTCCTCATGGTGACTAAATGGCTGCTGGAGGAAATCATGTCTAGCATCTTCTTTGGCCACATCAGGTGAGAGACAGAGATATGAACACTTCACTCGTACCAGCTTGTAAGTCCTTCTTCAATTTACCGAAAACATGTGCCAAGGGTTTGCTGAACTAATAGTGGAGGAGTCATCTCAGGAGCTCAGATGAGGATATCAAAAGAAAATCAAGGATTGTTAGGAAGGAGGGAAGGAGAAAGAAACAAGAAACTAATATTTTGCAAGACAGTGCAACAGGAGAAAATCTAACACCTAATGCATTTCCACAGACCTGTGAACTGTTTAATGTTCAGATTTGCAAACCTGATAGTTGGACATAAGTAAGATCTCCTAACACTTAGCTCTACCATCTGTTGCTGACATAACAATTTTACATAATATGAAAAATGCCAGATGGAAGCTATGCATTAACTATGTCCAAGATGTTTTATGCTCACACAACATACACGGAATCAATTAGTTTTGTTCCATAGACTGTTGAGCGCATAATTCTCCAGTTGTAATTCTGGCCATTGATGGATAAGGACAACTCCAGAGCTTCCTAAACACTTATGTTGCCATGGTGTTTGGAGGGCCACATGAACTGGTGGCCGTGGAATTTCTAGGCAGGACAGACTTAGAAGCTACAATTTGTAGAGCTGAGGGCTGGAAGAGGGAAGGCACACATATTTGAAATTGTGTTTGCACAGCAAAGACACAGTTTTTAGCTTAGAATTTATATCATGGTAAATAAGAACAGTAAAGTTTTCTAAAGATGTTTTTATTTTTACTGTATATAAGATTGAGAAACTATCAGTTGTACAGGTCATAGAATAAGAAATCAAGTAATAGCTGTTGTTTTGGAGCAAAGGTGATGGCAAATGTTTTAGGGGAAATAAGATTATTACCATAAACTTTCTACAAGCAGGAAGAAATTTACAAAGTACAGGCAACAATTTCCCCATTTTGTTATAAAATGCTTCAAACGTATATTAATCTGGAGAGTGGTATAACAGACATCCAGCCACATGTTCAACACTCGGGTCTATCAGATGTTAACACTTTTACGTTCTCCATTTCCACCTTTTGATGTATTCCCTTTCTTTCTGTAGTGATTACCCCATCTGGTATCAAGCTTCTGCATATTTTATAATATTACCATATGTGCATGTATCATAATAAGACCATAGTTTTGAAAGTGGCGTCATATGGGATGTTATTCAGCAGTTCGCCCATTCTTTCATTGTTTTGATGAGTTTTACCCTTGGTGTTCTAGTTCCCTCTTTTGAACTGCTCTATAATATTCTGTTACTGAATATAGTACAATGTACTTTCCTGTTCTTCTGCTGATGAACATTTAAGCTATTTCCATTTTTCACCATCATAAACAGTGCTGCAAAAAACAATCTGATGTGTGCTTCCTCATGCACAGGTCAGAGACCTTCTCTAGGTTACAGATCTGCAAAGGTGGGGTGAGAAATGCTTCTCCATCCTGATTTATCAAGTAACAGCTACACCAACAATGTATATGAAACCTCCTTTTTCTTCATTTTGCCAATCTGTTGGCTATGAGATAGCATTTTCCGCATAGCTAAAGAGATAGAGCAACTTTTCATTTATTTGATATTCAGATTTCCTCCTCTGTGAATTTGCTTCTTGATATATTTTGCCCATTGGGGGGCATTTGTCTTTTTCTTGCTGAATTATAAAAATATTTTTACATATTTTAGATACTAACATTTGCCGATTATATGCACTCAATATCTTCCTGTCTATGACTTGCCTTTTAAATTTTGTTTAAGATGGTTTTTCATTGTATTTAAGTTTATAATTTTAGTGTAGTTATATTTGGCTACCTTTTCCTTAATTAAGGGTTTTTTTTTCTTGTGCTTGTCTATGGAATCCTCAAGATTTATTCAGGGTCATACAGAGATTTTCCTTTATTCTCTTCCAGGTGTTTTAGTGGTTTCTTTTGTACATTTAGATATTTAATCTGCCTGGAATTTGTCTTTGCAAGGTGTAAGATAGTGACTTAATTTTCTTCCCAGAAGGATAATTAATTTTCCCAGACTCACTTCTTGACTAGTTCATACATTCCGTCCTGATTTGTAGGGTCCTCTCTGTCCAGCATCAAGTCTCTGCATGTGCCTGGGGCCTCTTTTGTCCAACTCAAATAGCATGCTGTCTACATTACGATTAATAAGTAGTTAATTAGTAAGTCTTGGTATCTGGTAGAGCAAGCTCTCTGGCTGTGTCTTGGCTTTTTTTTTTTTTTTGTCTTGGCTTTTGTGATGGTTAATTTTATGTGTCAACTTGACTGGGCCATGGGGTGCCCAGATTAAACATTATTCCTGGATATGTCCGTGAGGGTGTTTCTGGATAAGATTAACATTTGAATTGGTGAACTCAGTAAACTAGATTGCCCTCCCCAATGTGGACAGTCATCATCTAGTCCACTGAGGGCCTAAATAGAACAAAAAAGCAAAGGAAGGGAGGATTTTTTTCCCTTCCTGCCTGCGTGTTTGAGTCAGGACTTCGGTCTTCTCCTGCCCTTGGACTGGGATTTATGCCATCGGTTCCCCTAGTTCCCAGGACTGGAATTAAACCGTCAGCGCTTCTGGGCCTCCAGCTTGCAGACAGAAGATCACGTGACTTCTCAGCCTCCATAACTGCATGAGCCAGTTCCCGATTCCACATGATAAATCTTCTTTTGTGTCCCATTGCTTTTGTTTCTCTGGAGAATCCTATTATGGTCTCGTTTCTCTCCTACACAAACGCTAGGGTCGGCTTGTCAACCTCTATAGAAAACTCTGTTGGGATTTTAATTTTAATTCCATGGCATTTATAGATTAATATGGGGACAAGTGTCGTCTTCCTAATCTTGTATTTTCTTCATGAACCTGCTATATCTCTGCATATATTCAGATCAAATTTTACATTCTTCAGTACTCTTTTGTAATTTTCTCCATAAAAGGTTTTGCACATCTTGTATAAATTTATTCTTAGGTATTGTAACTATGAAACATACTTTTTGTAGCTATGAAAAATGAGAATGCTGTTTGAAAACATTTTCTAAGTGGTTACTGCTATGTGTAAGAATGCAAAAATGTTAGTATGTTGGTTTTGTACCCAGCACATTGCCAAACTTTGTTATCAGTCTAAAAGTTTTTTGTAAATTCTCTTGAATTTTCTATGGAGATAAACATATTGTTTATAAATAAGGACTGTTTTATCTCCTTTTAAAATATTCTTAGACATCTTATTTCTTTGCTTATCTAGAACCTCCAATGCAAAATTGACCAATGAGTTTATTCTTTCAATCCTGATGTAAATGGGAATGATTCCAAAGTTTCTGATGAAGTATGATACCTGCTAGAAAGGTTGATAACAGATATAACTTGTCAGGTAAAGGAAATTCTCTTCTATTCCTGGTCTGCTAGAAGCTTTTATCACAATTACTTCTGTTGAATTCTTTTATTAATTGAGAAAAATATAGTTTTTTTGCTCTAGTCTTATGATATAAAACATTAATTGAATTCTAGAAGTTAAAATATTAATTCAGTGCTGGGAAAAACCGTACTTGAAATTATAGACATATATTATAAAGCCATAATCTTTTTGATATAAATAAATTATATCTTTTATATAGTCAAATATAATAATTTTATTCCTTTTCTTATTTTCTTAAGGAAATAATCCTATTTCCTTATTCTATGATAATCTTATTCCTTTTTACTTCTCTCTCTGACTTATACTTTGAAGGTCCTTCCCCACTTCAGTCAACTATCAACACTTCTCATTATTTTTTGCAATTGTTAAAAGCATTTGCATTTTGTTCTCTGTATGATGTGACATCTAACACTTTTCCTCCAGTCAATTATTTTTCACTCTTTGATGAATTATCTCTTGACCACTGGTTTGTGATGCTTCCTTTATTATATGTTATCTTCCCATATATATCAGGATTCTTTCTCTACATTTGCTTTGTTTCCATTGATGAATATATCCATTTTCATGCTAGGGTCATGATGTTTCTATTTCTACAGTTTTTTTAAATGTGTGTGTGTGTGTGTGTACACACAAAAAGTAGAGCAATAAAATAATGCATCTTCTTCTAAAGGTAGTATTGAACCAGGATCCACTGACATAATTTTTTTTAATTTGTATTATGCTTTAATGTCTAGCAGTGCAGCTCAAGTAATTACTCTTGGA
Organism: Grampus griseus; assembly: GCF_964374135.1. Classification (NCBI taxonomy): domain Eukaryota; kingdom Metazoa; phylum Chordata; class Mammalia; order Artiodactyla; family Delphinidae; genus Grampus; species Grampus griseus. Next base: position 114,810,647 of record NC_139000.1, read on the forward strand.
ATTGTATTAAATCAATAAGCTAACTTGGACAAAACATGCTTCTATAATATTCATTCTTCTCGCCTGATTGTATGGGTATATATTCATTTACTTTTATGATTTTACATATTTTTTTCTTTGAACTCTCTCAGTAAATTTTGCAACGTTCCTTATATATTCATTTTTAACATTAAGGTTATATCTGGATATTTTGAGGTGGAGCAAAACCTCATGTATTCAATATTTTTTTGTTACTTTGCGGAGGGCAGGAAAGCTTGTTACTTTAATACACGTATCTTCAACCAGCCATTTTACTAAACATCCATAAAGATAACCAGTTTTTAATTATCTTGGGGTTTCTCGATAGGCAATCATATCATTTCCAAATAATACTTTTTGTTTTCTCATTTTCAATAATAATGTTCCTATATCTGTACTACAGTTGTATTAACTGATACGATGGTGGAGAGCTCCTTGTTCTCTTTCTGATTTTAATGGGATCCTGCCTCCTAGTTTTGTTATTCGTCCAGTAATGCTGGTGCTTATTAAATGACGTCATTCATGTTTTGTGTGGATTCTCTAGGCAGATGATAAGCTCCTTGTGAAGACAGGCCATCCTGTGCCAACACATCTAACACTCTGGATCTGACCTCAGTATCCCCAGGTGCTGATCAAGGAACTTGGTCAGAGCCAGAAAGAATCTGTCTTATGCTGGATTCATAAGAGGCTGGATTGCCTCTTATGCTGGAGGCAATAACAGACTGGGGCTGCTTCTCTCTGGGTGTGGCCATGTGTCTAGACACTTCTGCCCTCCCACAAGCCACAAGAAGACCTTGACTAAGCAAAGTGGGTCTTCTAGAAAATTCTGTGCAAAGATACTAATGACACCTGTTACCCCCTGCAGCACACTTTTTTCCTACTTGCATTACAGTTCTTCACTCAAGTCAGAGCTAGTCATTGTAAAATGCCCAGTCCGATTCTAGGTCTACACAAGACCACTCAAGTTGGGAATCCAAAGGACTCAAGAGCAGTGCCAAGGGCAGGGGCGGGGGTGGGGGTGGGGAGTGGAACGCTCACAAGTCAGGGGGCTTTATTTCCCGCCCTAATCTCCATCAGATCCCCTCCACCTTGCTTATGTGCACCAACAATACTTTCTCAAGATAAGATGAATTCCTTTGCCGACATATCTCTGAGACCCTGCCAACCTTCCAAATAGGTCACTGTTCTTAAGTTCCTCCCAGCGCTGCCGTGGAAAGAACTGAAAATTTGGAGAGGACCACCTTGAGTCATTGCCCTTATGAGAAATTTTCCAGAAAGCCTCTTGAGATGCCAAAAGACCTTGAATTTGCCCTCTTTTCTTGCAAGGATCCTTAGCCGCCCTTGAGCCTGCATTAATAAACTCATATAACATTTTTGGAGTCAACCCAGTGGGACCAAGGAGGGCGTGTGCCGTGAGCTAATCGTATGTGAGGCCATGAGCGGGCTTTGCAGGGACTCAGCCCAAAGTCCATGAGCCAACATGTGTTCCACGAAGTAAGAGGAGGGGAAAGGGACGTGCACAGGCATTTATTCTCCCCTAACCCTCATAATCCTAGCTCCATACTGGACAAAGTGTTTTTACTAGCTCTAAAATCAGACGGAAGTGCCTTCTTGTTAGGTCAATATTCCGAAGACACTGAAAGTTCATGACAGTCCATGGCTTCCGAGGAAGGGGAAAGCAGCTGATCCATCTCCTGGGCGATGACCAGCTGCAAGGCTTTCCTCAATGACGGCAGGGAAGCAATACATCAGGTACTATGAAGTCCCATCCACGAAGCGTTTGTCTCTAGGAAGTGCAGTACTTCAAGTAAAATGGTCGTGGACAAGTGAACTTCAGAATGACTTAAACAGCATTTTCATCTGCGTGAACCTGGCTTCTAATGAAAATAGGGGAGTATTAGCCTAATCCAGTCCTCCACTGGGGCCAGCTCAGACGTGCTCTGGAAGATTTGAAAAGAAGCACAGCTGTGGACTCAGGCGTGAATTTCTGATTTACTGGCAGAAAACACCAAATTCTTTTTAATATCACTCGAGAGAGACAATTCTGTTAAAATCACAGTTTTAAATGTAGCCTGTAGAACAAGGAAGTGTTAGTTGAATGCATTGATATTTCTCAGTTTAGAAAAGAGTGAATAGTTAAATTTAGCTTATCCAAACAACCCCAAAATGCCCCACCTATTCTTGTTCAAGGAATTTCAATAACTCTAACATAGGGTCAAGCAGTGAGGCTACTCACAGGAGACCCCACGTGGCCATCGTCGGGGCAGGGGTGGTTAATATCTATGCGATCCTCCAGGTGGGATACAGGACTGATGAGAGATTTTAGAACAGATGTTTTCAACCTTGGCTGCACACTGTGTAACAGAGAAGAGCCAAATCTGCCTACATACTGGATCTGTTTCTTTTACTTTAACCTTTGCTTTCCACTGCTTTTGTTCACTAAAAGGATACTGTCTGGACACAGTGGCCTGCCTCGGGGAACTCTTCCCTTCTGCCTGAATGTTCAACCAAAGTGCCTTTGTTCAGGGAAACATCCAGACCCCGTCCACCTGTGAATGGCTACAGGCAAGAAGAAATTAACACATCCCCTCCCCGAGGCTGGCCGTTCCAGGTGATATTTTCAAAACGTATAGCCTTTTTACTCTACTTCCTCATCTCCTCCCGCTCTGTGTGCTATAGAAGAAACTGGCATCCTGACCCCGATAAGATGGTTTTTCAGAGACTCTAGTCTGCCATTTTCTCGGTCTGCCGACTTTCCGAAGAAAGTCTTCTTGCATCAACACCTCGTCTCCGATTTATTGGCCTGTCTTGCTGGGAGCAGAGTGAGCTTGGACTCGGTAACAATTGGACTCACCTGAGGAGTTTTAAAATACTGACGTTGGGGTCCCGCCCCCAGAGATCGTAATTTAATTGGTCTGGGGTGTGGCCAGAGTGCCAAGAGTTTAAAAGGCTCCCCAGGTGATTGTGATGCACAGCTACAGTTGAGAAGCAGTGTTCAGAGCGGGGCTCCCAGCCTGGTTTTACAAATAAAGATTTTTTTGGAACATAGCCACCCTTCATGTATATAGCCCCTGTGGCTTCTTTCCTGCCACGATGGCAGAGTTGAGTAGGTGCAACAGAGGCCTTAAAACCTGCAATGGCAAACATATTTACTACTTGGTCCTTTACAGAAAACGTCTGCAGAGCCGCTTTGAAGAGAAACTTCAGGAGGACATTCAGTATCTGTGAAAAGCCAAGTTAGAGGGATTTTTGCTCAAGGGAACGGCAGAATTCCCTTAAGGGGATTCTGACAGAGACAAAATATTCAGAGGACATAAATATTAAGGGACGACAAAGGTAAATGAGCCTTCACAGCTGTGCCTGTTTTCCTTGGCCTGGAGAGGCAAGATGGAGGTCAGGAAGAAGGAAAGGCCAGGCAGGTTTATGCTGCAGAAGCAGGAGCTGTTTTTAGGAAGAAACAATCCTGAAAGGAAAAGGCTGTGAGGCAGAGACGAGCCAGGGAGCTTCAGGTAAGAGTTTAAAAGGTTTTGAGGGTGGAGAGTGGGGGTCGGAGGTGGAGCTGAAGCTGTCACCCTGTACGAGTGGCACTGCAGAGGTGGACGTCTCTGGTGATCTTTAGAAATTTGGCTGTGTGCTCTGAATCATAATGCCCTTAGACTGAGACTTCTATAAAGTTACATATGTTTTCCATGCTTTTTTTTAACATGTTTATTGGATTATAACTGCTTTACAATGGTGTGTTAGTTTCTGCTTTATAACAGAGAGAATCAGTTATACTTGCATGCTTTTTAAAATGTTAGTTTTGGTTGTTTTGCAATGTGACTCTGTACTATGACTGGTCCCAATGGAAGCCAGAAGTATTTGTGTCACAGGATGAATGTGTCTTAAAACCATCCATCTTCAACAGCCTTGTAGCAGTCGGAATAGAACATCTAGAGAGTCACCAGCAGGAATGTAAAGAAGGAGTAAGATGCGAGAGGTAAAAGCTTGCAGAAGAGCAATGTAACATCACTGGGTCAGTTTTCCCAACTCTGAGCTCTATGTAACTCTGATAGGACACGTGTAAAGGAGCATCTGCTCTGCTCCTGGTCACTGGAATCCAAGACCATTTTATTCATCCATCTCCAACTTACTGTGAGGAATGGAACACAAGCACTTTAAGTGATTGTCCAAACCAACATTATCGCCAAAGTCATCGTCTTTTAGATCTTAGATTTCCGTCACTCAGAATCAAGGCTTTTAAAAGGTGGAGGACAGGAATTGGAATGAATACAAATGCTTGCCCCTGGAGAAGGCTTCCTAGAATTACCAGCAAACACTCCACTCTTTCCCTGGTTTGTCAGTTCTCCCAACAAGAGAGAAATGGCTTAGGAACCTGCATTCCTCAAGACCCTGAATGATCAGGCACATATGGAGGTGACCTAGGATAATGTGAATCACGGGGTTGTCAGCCTTAGACCAAGGGATCAGGTCAGATGTCAGAGGCAGGAAGCAAATCTGGGCTTCCAGCATCTTGGACAACCAACACGAGCTGGGTGTTTATCTCTAATTCAGAAACCAATCATCATTATTATCATTTATTCATCATCATCCTATCATATTCATAATCATCATCATCATATTCCTACAGGCTGAACCCTGAGAGCATCTAACTCAAAAGAGTATTGCAATAAAATATCCATAGGACATGTGCCTGCCTATGGTATATTTCAAAAGTAGAATCCTTCAGTTTCAGCCCTTCTCCCATTTCTGTCTATCCTTATCTCTCTATACACGCTTATCACATTGTTTCATAAATATTTCGTTTTTGGATGGAGTGTCCTATAAATATCAATTAAGTCCTTCTTGTTTAATGTATCATTTAAAGCTTGTGCTTCCTTATTTATTTTCATTTTGGATGATCTGTCCATTGGTGAAAGTGGGGTGTTAAAGTCCCCTACTATGAATGTGTTACTGTCGATTTCCCCTTTTATGGCTGTTAGTATTTGCCTTATGTATTGAGGTGCTACTATGCTGGGTGCATAAATATTTACAATTGTTATATCTTCTTCTTGGATCGATCCCTTGATCATTATGTAGTGTCCTTCTTTGTCTCTTCTAATAGTCTTTATTTTAAAGTCTGTTTTGTCTGATATGAGAATTGCTACTCCAGCTTTCTTTTGGTTTCCATTTGCATGGAATATCTTTTTCCATTCCCTTACTTTCAGTCTGTATGTGTCTCTAGGTCTGAATTGGGTCTCTTGTAGACAGCATATAGAAGGGTCTTGTTTTTGTATCCATTCAGCCAATCTGTGTCTTTTGGTGGGAACATTTAGTCCATTTTCATTTAAGGTAATTATCAATATATATGTTCCTATTCCCATTTTCTAAATTGTTTTGTGTTTGTTATTATAGGTCTTTTCCTTCTCTTGTGTTTCTTGCCTAGAGAAGATCCTTTAGCATTTGTTGTAAAGCTGGTTTGGTGGTGCTGAACTCTCTCAGCTTTTGCTTGTCTGTAAAGGTTTTAATTTCTCCATCAAATCTGAATGAGATCCTTGCTGGGTAGAGTAGTCTTGGCTGCAGGTTTTTCTCCTTCATCACTTTCAGTATGTCCTGCCACTCCCTTCTGGCTTGTAGGGTTTCTGCTGAGAGATCAGCTGTTAACCTTATGGGGATTCCCTTGTGTATTATTTGTTGTTTTTCCCTTGCCGCTTTTAACATGCTTTCTTTGTATTTAATTTTTAACAGTTTGATTAATATGTGTCTTGGTGTATTTCTCCTTGTATTTATCCTGTATGGGACTCTCTGTGCTTCCTGGACTTGATTAACTATTTCCTTTCCCATATTAGGGAAGTTTTCAACTATAATCTCTTCAAATATTTTCTCAGTCCCTTTCTTTTTCTCTTCTTCTTCTGGAACCCCTATAATTCGAATGTTGGTGCATTTAACGTTCTCCCAGAGGTCTCTGAGAGTGTCCTCAGTTCTTTTCATTCTTTTTTCTTTATTCTGCTCTGCAGTACTTACTTCCACTATTTTATCTTCCAGTCACTTATCTGTTCTTCTGCCTCAGTTATTCTGCTATTGATCCCATCTAGAGTACTTTTAATTTCATTTATTTTGTTGTTCATTGTTGCTTGTTTCATCTTTATTTCTTCTAGGTCCTTGTTAACTGTTTCTTGCATTTTGTCTATTCTATTTCCAAGATTTCGGATCATCCTTACTATCATTATTCTGAATTCTTTTTCAGGTAGACTGCCTATTTCCTCTTCATTTGTTAGGTCTGGTGCATTTTTATCTTGCTCCTTTGTCTGCTGTGTGTTTTTCTGTCTTCTCATTTTGCTTATCTCACTGTGTTTGGGGTCTCCTTTTTACAGGCTGCAGGTTCATAGTTCCCGTTGTTTTTGGTGTCTGTCTCCAGTGGCTAAGGTTGGTTCAGTGGGTTGTGTAGGCTTCCTGGTGGAGCAGACTAGTGTCTGTGTTGTGGTGGATGAGGCTGGATCTTGTCTCTCTAGTGGGCAGGTTCACGTCTGGTGGTGTGTTTTGGGGTGTCTGTGGACTTATTATGATTTTAGGCAGCCTCTCTGCTAATGGATGGGACTGTGTTCCTGTGTTGCTAGTTGTTTGCATAGGTTGCCCAGCACTGTAGCTTGCTGGTCGTTGAGTGAAGCTGGGTGCTGGTGTTAAGATGGAGGTCTCTGGGAGATTTTTGCCATTTGATATTATGTGGAGCTGGGAGGTCTCTTGTGGACCAGTGTCCTGAAGTTGGGTCTCCCACCTCAGAGGCAGAGCCCAGACTCCTGGCTGGAGCACCAAGAGCCTTTCAACCACATGGCTCAGAATAAAAAGGAGAAAAAGTAGAGAGAATTAGTAGAAGTAAGAAGAAAGCAAGAAAGAAAGGAGGGAAGGAAGGAAGGAAGGAAAGAAGGAAGGAAGGAGAAGGAAGGAAGGAAGGAAGAAAAAAATATGCAGAGAAGGAAATAAGGCAAGAAGGAAAGAAAGGAGGGAGGGAGGAAGGAAGGAAGGAGGGAAGGAATGAAAAAAGACAGAAAGAAAGAAGATACAGTAAAATAAAATAAAGTATATTAAAGTTATTGAATTAAAAAATAATTATTTAGAAGAGAAAAAAAGGAAATGGATAGAACCTTAGGACAAATGTTGGAAGCAAAGCTATACAGACAAAATCTTACACATAAGCATATACATACACCCTCACAAAAAGAGATAAAGGGGAAAAAATCATAAATCTTGCTCTCAGAGACCAAGTCCTCAATTTGGGATGATTCGTTGTCTAAAGGAGGAAAGGAAGGTAGGAAGGAAGGAAAGAAAGAAAGAAAGGAATAAAGAAAGAAAGAAAGAAGGTAAAGTATAATAAAGTTATTAAAATTAAAATTAATTATTAAGAAAAAAGATTAAAAAAAAACATGGACGGATAGAACCCTAGGACAAATGGTGGAAGCAAAGCTATACAGACAAGTTCTCACACAGACGCATACACATACACATTCACAAAAAGAGGAAAAGGGGAAAAAATCATACATCTTGCTCTCGAAGCCCACCTGCTCAATTTGGGATGATTCGTTGTCTATTCATGTATTCCACAGATGCAGGTACATCAAGTTGATTGTGGAGCTTTAATCCGCTGTTTCTGAGGCTGCTGGGAGAGATTTCCCTTTCTCTTCTTTGTTCTCACAGTTCGCAGGGGCTCAGCATAGGATTTGGCTCTGCCTCTGCGTGTAGGTCGCTGGAGGGTGTCTGTGTTTTGCTCAGACAGGACGGGGTTAAAGGAGCCGCTGATTCGGGGGTTCTGGTGCACTCAGGCCGGGGGGAGGGAGGGGCACTGCATGCGGTGCGGGTCTGCGGCGGCAGAGACCGGCGTGACGTTGCACCAGCCTGAGGCCCGCCATGCGTTCTCCCAGGAAAGTTGTCCCTGGAACCTGGCAGTGGCGGGCTGCACAGGTTCCCCGGAAGAGAGATGTGGATAGTGACCTGTGCTCGCACACAGGACCCTTGGTGGCGGCAGCAGCAGCCTTAGCGTCTCCCGCCCGTCTCTGGGGTAGGTGCTTTTAGCTGCGGCTCGCGCCCGGCTCTGGGGTCCGTGCTTTTAGCCGCAGCTGGCGCCTGTCTCTGGAGTTCCTTTAAGCGGTGCTCTTAAGCCCCTCTCCTAGTGCACCAGGAAACAAAGAGGGAAGAAAAAGTCTCTTGCCTCTTCGGCAGGTGCAGGCTTTTCCCTGGACTCCCTCCCAGCTAGCCGTGGTGAACTAACCCCTTCACGATATGTTCAAGCCGCAAACACCAGTCCTCTCCCTGTGCTCCGACTGAAACCCGAGCCTCAGCTCGCAGCCCCGCCCGCCCCAGCGGGTGAGCAGACAAGTCTCTTGGGCTGGTGACTGCCAGTCGGCACCAAACCTCTGTGCGGGAATCACCCCGCTTTGCCCTCTACACCCCTGTTGCTATGCACTCCTCTGCGACTCCGAAGCTACCCCCTCCGCCTCCCGCAGTCTCCACCCGCGAAGGGGCTTCCTAGTGTGTGGAAACTTTTCCACCTTCACAGCTACCTCCCACTGGTGCAGGTGACATCCCTATTCTTTTGTCTCTGTTTTTTGTTTTTTTCTTTTGCCCTACCCAGGTACGTGGGGAGTTTCTTGCCTTTGAGGAGGTCTGAGGTCTTCTGCCAGCATTCAATAGGAGTTCTGTAGGAGTTGTTCCACGTGTAGATGTAATTGTGGTGTACCTGTGGGGAGGAAGGTGATCTCGGCGTCTACCTCTTCCACTATCTTCCACAGGTACCCCTTTGAAATTTATTTTTATAATGGGATTTAGCTGATTTTCACTGCTGAATTTATGCCGCTGTACACGCACTTGATTCTCTTATGGAGACATATAAATACATAGGTTTTAAGCTTCTAACTAGTCACGTATATTGCTATGCGTTGAATATGGGGTGTTGAGTCCATTTCGTTGAGCAAGGAGTAGCTCTTGTCTATTCCATATTTGGCTTAAGGAACTTTATCTGTGCTCATTTCAATCTCTGGTTTTAGGCAGCACCCCAACTCACCTTTCCCCTTAAGCAAGCATAAGTTGGTTTTCTACATTTGAGACCCTGTTCTGTTTTGTAATTCAGTTCCTGTGTAGCCAAGTTTACATTCCGTGTATTAGTGATATCTTATGATGTTTCTTTTTCTGTGTGACTTATTTCAGTTAGAATCATCATACCTGAATCCACTCATTATGCTGCTACGGGCCTGATGACATAGATTTCATTGCTGAGTGTTATTGCATTGTACGTAAGTACCACAAGTTCTTTATCCATTTTTCACTCTTTGCGATATTGAACTTGTACCGTAAACGAGGTTCTTATAAACAGAGCCGTCCCAAACTTTGGGGTGGCTGTGTCTTTTTGATTTTAATTTCCCTAAGCTATAGGACCATAAGTGGAAGTGCCCTGGGCTCTGTTGCTTTGTGTTTTAGATGTTTCAGGAAACACCATACACTTCTCCCGAGTGGCTGTTGGCAATTTACATCCCGCCCATCAGCATAACAAGGCTCCCAGTTCTCCATGGCCTGTCCTGCCTTTCTGGATTTTACACTTTTTTCAGATGGCCCTTTTGACCGGGGGGAAGTGAGACTTCATTGTAGTGCAGATTTCCTTTGCAAGCTTGCTTGGTTTGCCAAAAAGGGCCTATGCGTTTTTTCCTGAATATATTCAGGAAAAAACGCATAGGCCCTTTTTGGTCAAGTGCATCATTGTGGACGTTCTGCCTCTTTTCCTATGCTTTCAATGCAATTCCAGTCTACCTCCTGAAATCGGTTTCCTGCACTTCTGCCCCGCTTTCAAGTCCTCTTGGCAGCCTTACTTCAGTATATTTTTGGACGATAGCTGTCATTTATAAGTCTGCAGGTTTGTGAATTACAGTGCCCCTGAGCTCCTTTCTTCAACTCGCTTTCTTGTGAGCTGGCCGCAACACCGCAGGATTGCTTCAGGCCCTAATCTGGTTCCGGCACGGCACGCTGAGCCTTTGGTTAATTCCTCTTCCTGGTGGGAAATGAGAGTTAAATTTGCCCGTCCAGACACCTCCAGCTAGTCTCTCATTGGTTCTCCCTATTCCTGTTCATCTTCCGCAGAAATTGCAAACTGGGACAAACAGGAGGTTAAAGGCACTGACTCTCCAAGTCGGGAGAGTGTTAGTAAAGCGTCTGGAATGTTGCACCCGAGTACCAGGGGACGAAAACTGAGACATATTTGAACACGTCTCCCGAGCACACGGTGGATCATACTCTGGGTTCCACATGCATGTTTTAGCTGAAGGAAGAATCCCTGAAACCTGGAGAGTTGAGACCCGTGGAATGGGTACCATGCAATATGACTTCAAAGGGTCTTCATTTGCTCACCGAACCTTTCCAATCCTTTCACTGCTGCGTTTATGCCCCTGTACACATGCTTGATTCTCTTTCGGAGACATAGCAATCCATAGGTTTTCAGATACTTACTAGTCAGGTACATTCTTAGGCGTTTAATATGGGGTGTTGAGTCCATTTCGTTGAGCAAGGAGTAGCTCTTGTCTATTCCATATTTGGCTTAAGGAACTTTATCTGTGCTCATTTCAATCTCTGGTTTTATGCAGCACCCCAACTCACGTTTCCCCTTAAGCAAGCATAAGTTGGTTTTCTACATTTGAGACCCTGTTCTGTTTTGTAATTCAGTTCCTGTGTAGCCAAGTTTACATTCCGTGTATTAGTGATATCTTATGATGTTTCTTTTTCTGTGTGACTTATTTCAGTTAGAATCATCATACCTGAATCCACTCATTATGCTGCTACGGGCCTGATGACAGAGATTTCATTGCTGAGTGATATTGCATTGTACGTAAGTACCACAACTTCTTTATCCATTTTTCGCTCTTTGCGATATTGAACTTGTATCGTAAACGAGGTTCTTGTAAACAGAGCCGTCCCAAACTTTGGGGTGGCTGTGTCTTTTTGATTTTAATTTCCCTAAGCTATAGGACCATAAGTGGAAGTGCCCTTGGCTCTGCTGCTTTGTGTTTTAGATGTTTCAGGAAACACCATACACTTCTCCCGAGTGGCTGTTGGCAATTTACATCCCGCCCATCAGCATAACAAGGCTTCCAATTCTCTATGGTCTGTCCTGCTTTTCTGGATTTTACACTTTTTTCAGATGGCCCTTTTGACCGGGGGGAAGTGAGACTTCATTGTAGTGCAGATTTCCTTTGCAAGCTTGCTTGGTTGGCCAAAAAGGGCGTATGCGTTTTTTCCTGAATCAGGAAAAAACGCATACGCCCTTTTTGGCCAAGTGCATCATTGTGGTCGTTCTGCCTCTTTTCCTATGCTTTCAATGCAATTCCAGTCTACCTCCTGAAATCGGTTTCCTGCAATTCTGCCCCGCTTTCAAGTCCTCTTGGCAGCCTTACTTCAGTATATTTTTGGACGTTAGCTGTCATTTATAACTCTGCAGGTTTGTGAATTACAGTGCCCCTGAGCTCCTTTCTTCAACTCGCTTTCTTGTGAGCTGGCCGCAACACCGCAGGATTGCTTCAGGCCCTAATCTGGTTCCGGCACGGCACGCTGAGCCTTTGGTTAATTCCTCTTCCTGGTGGGAAATGAGAGTTAAATTTGCCCGTCCAGACACCTCCAGCTAGTCTCTCATTGGTTCTCCCTATTCCTGTTCATCTTCCGCAGAAATTGCAAACTGGGCCAAACAGGAGGTTAAAGGCACTGACTCTCCAAGTCGGGAGAGTGTTAGTAAAGCGTCTGGAATGTTGCACCCGAGTACCAGGGGACGAAAACTGAGACATATTTGAACACGTCTCCCGTTCACACGGTTGATCATACTCTGGGTTCCACATGCATGTTTTAGCTGAAGGAAGAATCCCTGAAACCTGGAGAGTTGAGACCCGTGGAATGTGTACCATGCAATATGACTTCAAAGGGTCTTCATTTGCTCACCGAACCTTTCCAGTCCTTTCACTGCTGCATTTATGCCCCTGTACACTCGCTTGATTGTCTTTCGGAGACATAGCAATCCATAGGTTTTCAGATACTTACTAGTCAGGTACATTCTTAGGCGTTTAATATGGGGTGTTGAGTCCATTTCGTTGAGCAAGGAGTAGCTCTTGTCTATTCCATATTTGGCTTAAGGAACTTTATCTGTGCTCATTTCAATCTCTGGTTTTATGCAGCACCCCAACTCACGTTTCCCCTTAAGCAAGCATAAGTTGGTTTTCTACATTTGAGACCCTGTTCTGTTTTGTAATTCAGTTCCTGTGTAGCCAAGTTTACATTCCGTGTATTAGTGATATCTTATGATGTTTCTTTTTCTGTGTGACTTATTTCAGTTAGAATCATCATACCTGAATCCACTCATTATGCTGCTACGGGCCTGATGACAGAGATTTCACTGCTGAGTGATATTGCATTGTACGTAAGTACCACAACTTCTTTATCCATTTTTCGCTCTTTGCGATATTGAACTTGTACCGTAAACGAGTTTCTTGTAAACAGAGCCGTCCCAAATTTTGGGGTGGCTGTGTCTTTTTGATTTTAATTTCCCTAAGCTATAGGACCATAAGTGGAAGTGCCCTGGGCTCTGTTGCTTTGTGTTTTAGATGTTTCAGGAAACACCATACACTTCTCCCGAGTGGCTGTTGGCAATTTACATCCCGCCCATCAGCATAACAAGGCTCCCAGTTCTCCATGGCCTGTCCTGCCTTTCTGGATTTTACACTTTTTTCAGATGGCCCTTTTGACCGGGGGGAAGTGAGACTTCATTGTAGTGCAGATTTCCTTTGCAAGCTTGCTTGGTTGGCCAAAAAGGGCGTATGCGTTTTTTCCTGAATATACTCAGGAAAAAACGCATACGCCCTTTTTGGCCAAGTGCATCATTGTGGACGTTCTGCCTCTTTTCCTATGCTTTCAATGCAATTCCAGTCTACCTCCTGAAATCGGTTTCCTGCAATTCTGCCCCGCTTTCAAGTCCTCTTGGCAGCCTTACTTCAGTATATTTTTGGACGATACCTGTCATTCATAAGTCTGCAGGTTTGTGAATTACAGTGCCCTTGAGCTCCTTTCTTCAACTCGCTTTCTTGTGAGCTGGCCGCAACACCGCAGGATTGCTTCAGGCCCTAATCTGGTTCCGGCACGGCATGCTGAGCCTTTGGTTAATTCCTCTTCCTGGTGGGAAATGAGAGTTAAATTTGCCCGTCCAGACACCTCCAGCTAGTCTCTCATTGGTTCTCCCTATTCCTGTTCATCTTCCGCAGAAATTGCAAACTGGGACAAACAGGAGGTTAAAGGCACTGACTCTCCAAGTCGGGAGAGTGTTAGTAAAGCGTCTGGAATGTTGCACCCGAGTACCAGGGGACGAAAACTGAGACATATTTGAACACGTCTCCCGATCACATGGTTGATCATACTCTAGGTTCCACATGCATGTTTTAGCTGAAGGAAGAATACCTTAAACCTGGGTAGTTGAAACCCGTGGAATGGGTACCATGCAATATGACTTCAAAGGGTCTTCATTTGCTCACCGAACCTCTCCAATCCTATCACTGCTGCGTTTATGCCCCTGTACACATGCTTGATTCTCTTTCGGAGACATAGCAATCCATAGGTTTTAAGATACTTACTAGTCAGGTACATTCTTAGGCGTTTAATATGCGGTGTTGAGTCCATTTCGTTGAGCAAGGAGTAGCTCTTGTCTATTCCATATTTGGCTTAAGGAACTTTATCTGTGCTCATTTCAATCTCTGGTTTTATGCAGCACCCCAACTCACCTTTCCCCTTAAGCAAGCATAAGTTGGTTTTCTAAATTTGAGACCCTGTTCTGTTTTGGAATTCAGTTCCTGTGTAGCCAAGTTTACATTCCGTGTATTAGTGATATCTTATGATGTTTCTTTTTCTGTGTGACTTATTTCAGTTAGAATCATCGTACCTGAATCCACTCATTGTGCTGCTAAGGGCCTGATGACATAGATTTCATTGCTGACTGATATTGCTTTGTAAGTAAATACCACAACTTCTTTATCCATTTTTCACTTTCTGCGATGTTGAACTTGTACTGTAAACGAGGTTCTTGTAAACAGAGGCGTCCCAAACTTTGGGGTGGCTGTGTCTTTTTGATTTTAATTTCCCTAAGCTATAGGACCATAAGTGGAAGTGCCCTAGGCTCTGTTGCTTTGTTTTTTAGATGTTTCAGGAAACACCATACACTTCTCCCGAGTGGCTGTTGGCAATTTACATCCCGCCCATCAGCATAACAAGGCTCCCAGTTCTCCATGGCCTGTCCTGCCTTTCTGGATTTTACACTTTTTTCAGATGGCCCTTTTGACCGGGGGAAATGAGACTTCATTGTAGTACAGATTTCCTTTGCAAGCTTGCTTGGTTGGCCAAAAAGGGCGTATGCGTTTTTTCCTGAATATATTCAGGAAAAAACGCATACGCCCTTTATGGCCAAGTGCATCATTGTGGACGTTCTGCCTCTTTTCCTATGCTTTCAATGCAATTCCAGTCTACCTCCTGAAATCGGTTTCCTGCAATTCTGCCCCGCTTTCAAGTCCTCTTGGCAGCCTTACTTCAGTATATTTTTGGACGATACCTGTCATTTATAACTCTGCAGGTTTGTGAATTACAGTGCCCCTGAGCTCCTTTCTTCAACTCGCTTTCTTGTGAGCTGGCCGCAACACCGCAGGAAGGCTTCAGGCCCTAATCTGGTTCCGGCACGGCACGCTGAGCCTTTGGTTAATTCCTCTTCCTGGTGGGAAATGAGAGTTAAAGTTGCCCTTCCAGACACCTCCAGCTAGTCTCTCATTGGTTCTCGCTATTCCTGTTCATCTTCCGCAGAAATTGCAAACTGGGCCAAACAGGAGGTTAAAGGGACTGACTCTCCAAGTCGGGAGAGTGTTAGTAAAGCATCTGGAATGTTGCACCCGAGTACCAGGGGAGGAAAACTGAGACATATTTGAACACGTCTCCTGTTCACACAGTTGATCATACTCTGGGTTCCACATGCATGTTTTAGCTGAAGGAAGAATACCTTAAACCTGGGTAGTTGAAACCCGTGGAATGGGTACCATGCAATATGACTTCAAAGGGTCTTCATTTGCTCACCGAACCTCTCCAATCCTATCACTGCTGCGTTTATGCCCCTGTACACATGCTTGATTCTCTTTCGGAGACATAGCAATCCATAGGTTTTAAGATACTTACTAGTCAGGTACATTCTTAGGCGTTTAATATGCGGTGTTGAGTCCATTTCGTTGAGCAAGGAGTAGCTCTTGTCTATTCCATATTTGGCTTAAGGAACTTTATCTGTGCTCATTTCAACCTCTGGTTTTATGCAGCACCGCAACTCACCTTTCCCCTTAAGCAAGCATAAGTTGGTTTTCTAAATTTGAGACCCTGTTCTGTTCTGTAATTCAGTTCTTGTGTAGCCAAGTTTACATTCCGTGTATTAGTGATATCTTATGATGTTTCTTTTTCTGTGTGACTTATTTCAGTTAGAATCATCATACCTGAATCCACTCATTGTGCTGCTAAGGGCCTGATGACATAGATTTCATTGCTGAGTGATATTGCTTTGTAAGTAAATACCACAAGTTCTTTATCCATTTTTCACTTTCTGCGATGTTGAACTTGTATTGTAAACGAGGTTCTTGTAAACAGAGGCGTCCCAAACTTTGGGGTGGCTGTGTCTTTTTGATTTTAATTTCCCTAAGCTATAGGACCATAAGTGGAAGTGCCCTAGGCTCTGTAGCTTTGTTTTTTAGATGTTTCAGGAAACACCATACACTTCTCCCGAGTTTCTGTTGGCAATTTACATCCCGCCCATCAGCATAACAAGGCTCCCAGTTCTCCATGGCCTGTCCTGCCTTTCTGGATTTTACACTTTTTTCAGATGGCCCTTTTGACCGGGGGGAAGTGAGACTTCATTGTAGTGCAGATTTCCTTTGCAAGCTTGCTTGGTTGGCCAAAAAGGGCGTATGCGTTTTTTCCTGAGTATATTCAGGAAAAAACGCATACGCCCTTTTTGGCCAAGTGCATCATTGTGGACGTTCTGCCTCTTTTCCTATGCTTTCAATGCAATTCCAGTCTACCTCCTGAAATCGGTTTCCTGCAATTCTGCCCCACTTTCAAGTCCCCTTGGCAGCCTTACTTCAGTATATTTTTGGACGATAGCTGTCATTTATAAGTCTGCAGGTTTGTGAATTACAGTGCCCCTGAGCTCCTTTCTTCAACTCGCTTTCTTTTGAGCTGGCCGCAACACCGCAGGATGGCTTCAGGCTCTAATCTGGTTCCGGCACGGCACGCTGAGCCTTTGGTTATTTCCTCTTCCTGGTGGGAAATGAGAGTTAAATTTGCCCGTCCAGACACCTCCAGCTAGTCTCTCATTGGTTCTCGCTATTCCTGTTCATCTTCCGCAGAAATTGCAAACTGGGCCAAACAGGAGGTTAAAGGCGCTGACTGTCCAAGTGGGGAGAGTGTTAGTAAAGCGTCTGGAATGTTGCACCCGAGTACCAGGGGAGGAAAACTGAGACATATTTGAACACGTCTCCTGTTCACACAGTTGATCATACTCTGGGTTCCACATGCATGTTTTAGCTGAAGGAAGAATACCTTAAACCTGGAGAGTTGAGACCCGTGGAATGGGTACCATGCAATATGACTTCAAAGGGTCTTCATTTGCTCACCGAACCTCTCCAATCCTATCACTGCTGCGTTTATGCCCCTGTACACACGCTTGATTCTCTTTTGGAGACATAGCAATCCATAGGTTTTAAGATACTTACTAGTCAGGTGCATTCTTAGGCGTTTAATATGCAGTGTTGAGTCCATTTCGTTGAGCAAGGAGTAGCTCTTGTCTATTCCATATTTGGCTTAAGGAACTTTATCTGTGCTCATTTCAATATCTGGTTTTATGCAGCACCCCAACTCACCTTTCCCCTTAAGCAAGCGTAAGTTGGTTTTCTAAATTTGAGACCCTGTTCTGTTTTGGAATTCAGTTCCTGTGTAGCCAAGTTTACATTCCGTGTATTAGTGATATCTTATGATGTTTCTTTTTCTGTGTGACTTATTTCAGTTAGAATCATCGTACCTGAATCCACTCATTATGCTGCTACGGGCCTGATGACATAGATTTCATTGCTGAGTGATACTGCATTGTACGTAAGTACCACAAGTTCTTTATCCATTTTTCACTTTCTGTGATATTGAACTTGTACGGTAAACGAGGTTCTTGTAAACAGAGGCGTCCCAAACTTTGGGGTGGCTGTGTCTTTTTGATTTTAATTTCCCTAAGCTATAGGACCATAAGTGGAAGTGCCCTAGGCTCTGTTGCTTTGTTTTTTAGATGTTTCAGGAAACACCATACACTTCTCCCGAGTGTCTGTTGGCAATTTACATCCCGCCCATCAGCATAACAAGGCTCCCAGTTCTCCATGGCCTGTCCTGCCTTTCTGGATTTTACACTTTTTTCAGATGGCCCTTTTGACCAGGGGGAAGTGAGACTTCATTGTAGTGCAGATTTCCTTTGCAAGTTTGCTTGGTTGGCCAAAAAGGGCGTATGCGTTTTTTCCTGAATATATTCAGGAAAAAACACATACGCCCTTTTTGGCCAAGTGCATCATTGTGGACGTTCTGCCTCTTTTCCTATGCTTTCACTGCAAATCCAGTCTACCTCCTGAAATCGGTTTCCTACAATTCTGCCCCGCTTTCAAGTCCTCTTGGCAGCCTTACTTCAGTATATTTTTGGACGATAGCTGTCATTTATAACTCTGCAGGTTTGTGAATTAGAGTGCCCCTGAGCTCCTTTCTTCAACTCGCTCTCTTTTGAGCTGGCCGCAACACCGCAGGATGGCTTCAGGCCCTAATCTGGTTCCGGCACGGCACGCTGAGCCTTTGGTTAATTCCTCTTCCTGGTGGGAAATGAGAGTTAAATTTGCCCGTCCAGACACCTACAGCTAGTCTCTCATTGGTTCTCGCTATTCCTGTTCATCTTCCGCAGAAATTGCAAACTGGGCCAAACAGGAGGTTAAAGGGACTGACTCTCCAAGTCGGGAGAGTGTTAGTAAAGCGTCTGGAATGTTGCACCCGAGTACCAGGGGACGAAAACTGAGACATATTTGAACACGTCTCCCGATCACACGGTGGATCATACTCTGGGTTCCACATGCATGTTTTAGCTGAAGGAAGATTCCCTGAAACCTGGAGAGTTGAGACCCGTGGAATGGGTACCATGCAATATGACTTCAAAGGGTCTTCATTTGCTCACCGAACCTTTCCAATCCTTTCACTGCTGCATTTATGCCCCTGTACACACGCTTGATTGTCTTTCGGAGACATAGCAATCCATAGGTTTTCAGATACTTACTAGTCAGGTACATTCTTAGGCGTTTAATATGGGGTGTTGAGTCCATTTCGTTGAGCAAGGAGTAGCTCTTGTCTATTCCATATTTGGCTTAAGGAACTTTATCTGTGCTCATTTCAATCTCTGGTTTTATGCAGCACCCCAACTCACGTTTCCCCTTAAGCAAGCATAAGTTGGTTTTCTACATTTGAGACCCTGTTCTGTTTTGTAATTCAGTTCCTGTGTAGCCAAGTTTACATTCCGTGTATTAGTTATATCTTATGATGTTTCTTTTTCTGTGTGACTTATTTCAGTTAGAATCATCATACCTGAATCCACTCATTATGCTGCTACGGGCCTGATGACAGAGATTTCATTGCTGAGTGATATTGCTTTGTAAGTAAATACCACAACTTCTTTATCCATTTTTCACTTTCTGCGATGTTGAACATGTACTGTAAACAAGGTTCTTTAAACAGAGGCATCCCAAACTTTGGGGTGGCTGTGTCTTTTTGATTTTAATTTCCCTATGCTATAGGACCATAAGTGGAAGTGCCCTAGGCTCTGTTGCTTTGTTTTTTAGATGTTTCAGGAATCACCATACACTTCTCCCGAGTGTCTGTTGGCAATTTACATCCCGCCCATCAGCATAACAAGGCTCCCAGTTCTCCATGGCCTGTCCTGCCTTTCTGGATTTTACACTTTTTTCAGATGGCCCTTTTGACCGGGGAGAAGTGAGACTTCATTGTAGTGCAGATTTCCTTTGCAAGCTTGCTTGGTTGGCCAAAAAGGGCGTATGCGTTTTTTCCTGAATATATTCAGGAAAAAACGCATATGCCCTTTTTGGCCAAGTGCATCATTGTGGACGTTCTGCCTCTTTTCCTATGCTTTCAATGCAATTCCAGTCTACCTCCTGAAATCGGTTTCCTGCAATTCTGCCCCGCTTTCAAGTCCTCTTGGCAGCCTTACTTCAGTATATTTTTGGACGATAGCTGTCATTTATAACTCTGCAGGTTTGTGAATTACAGTGCCCCTGAGCTCCTTTCTTCAACTCGCTTTCTTGTGACCTGGCCGCAACACCGCAGGATGGCTTCAGGCCCTAATCTGGTTCCGGCACGGCACGCTGAGCCTTTGGTTAGTTCCTCTTCCTGGTGGGAAATGAGAGTTAAATTTGCCCGTCCAGACACCTCCAGCTAGTGTCTCATTGGTTCTCCCTATTCCTGTTCATCTTCCGCAGAAATTGCAAACTGGGCCAAACAGGAGTTTAAGGGCGCTGACTCTCCAAGTGGGTAGAGTGTTAGTAAAGCGTCTGGAATGTTGCACCCGAGTACCAGGGGAGGAAAACTGAGACATATTTGAACACGTCTCCCGTTCACACGGTTGATCATACTCTGGGTTCCACATGCATGTTTTAGCTGAAGCAAGAATACCTTAAACCTGGAGAGTTGAGACCCGTGTAATGGGTACCATGCAATATGACTTCAAAGGGTCTTCATTTGCTCACCGAACCTCTCCAATCCTATCACTGCTGCGTTTATGCCCCTGTACACACGCTTGATTCTCTTTTGGAGACATAGCAATCCATAGGTTTTAAGATACTTACTAGTCAGGTACATTCTTAGGCGTTTAATATGGGGTGTTGAGTCCATTTCGTTGAGCAAGGAGTAGCTCTTGTCTATTCCATATTTGGCTTAAGGAACTTTATCTGTGCTCATTTCAATCTCTGGTTTTATGCAGCACCCCAACTCACCTTTCCCCTTAAGCAAGCATAACTTGGTTTTCTACATTTGAGACCCTGTTCTGTTTTGGAATTCAGTTCCTGTGTAGCCAAGTTTACATTCCGTGTATTAGTGATATCTTATGATGTTTCTTTTTCTCTGTGACTTATTTCAGTTAGAATCATCGTATCTGAATCCACTCATTATGCTGCTACGGGCCTGAAGACATAGATTTCATTGCTGAGTGATACTGCATTGTACGTAAGTACCACAAGTTCTTTATCCATTTTTCACTTTCTGTGATATTGAACTTGTACGGTAAACGAGGTTCTTGTAAACAGAGGCGTCCCAAACTTTGGGGTGGCTGTGTCTTTTTGATTTTAATTTCCCTAAGCTATAGGACCATAAGTGGAAGTGCCCTAGGCTCTGTTGCTTTGTTTTTTAGATGTTTCAGGAAACACCATACACTTCTCCCGAGTGGCTGTTGGCAATTTACATCCCGCCCATCAGCATAACAAGGCTCCCAGTTCTCCATGGCCTGTCCTACCTTTCTGGATTTTACACTTCTTTCAGATGGCCCGTTTGACCGGGGGGAAGTCAGACTTCATTGTAGTGCCGATTTCCTTTGCAAGTTTGCTTGGTTGGCCTAAAAGGGCGTATGCGTTTTTTCCTGAATATATTCAGGAAGAAACGCATACGCCCTTTTTGTCCAAGTGCATCATTGTGGACGTTCTGCCTCTTTTCCTATGCTTTGAATGCAATTCCAGTCTACCTCCTGAAATCGGTTTCCTGCAATTCTGCCCCGCTTTGAAGTCCTCTTGGCAGCCTTACTTCAGTATATTTTTGGACGATAGCTGTCATTTATAACTCTGCAGGTTTGTGAATTACAGTGCCCCTGAGCTCCTTTCTTTAACTCGCTTTCTTGTGAGCTGGCCGCAACACCGCAGGATGGTTTAAGGCCCTAATCTGGTTCCGGCACGGCACGCTGAGCCTTTGGTTAATTCCTCTTCCTGGTGGGAAATGAGAGTTAAATTTGCCCGTCCAGACACCTCCAGCTAGTCTCTCATTGGTTCTCCCTATTCCTGTTCATCTTCCGCAGAAATTGCAAACTGGGCCAAACAGGAGGTTAAAGGGACTGACTCTCCAAGTCGGGAGAGTGTTAGTAAAGCGTCTGGAATGTTGCACTCGAGTACCAGGGTACGAAAACTGAGACATATTTGAACACGTCTCCCGATCACATGGTTGATCATACTCTGGGTTCCACATGCATGTTTTAGCTGTAAGAAGAATACCTTAAACCTGGGTAGTTGAAACCCGTGGAATGGGTACCATGCAATATGACTTCAAAGGGTCTTCATTTGCTCACCGAACCTCTCCAATCCTATCACTGCTGCGTTTATGCCCCTGTACACATGCTTGATTCTCTTTCGGAGACATAGCAATCCATAGGTTTTAAGATACTTACTAGTCAGGTACATTCTTAGGCGTTTAATATGGGGTGTTGAGTCCATTTCGTTGAGCAAGGAGTAGCTCTTGTCTATTCCATATTTGGCTTAAGGTACTTTATCTGTGCTCATTTCAATCTTTGGTTTTATGCAGCACCCCAACTCACCTTTCCCCTTAAGCAAGCATAAGTTGGTTTTCTAAATTTGAGACCCTTTTCTGTTCTGTAATTCAGTTCCTGTGTAGCCAAGTTTACATTCCGTGTATTACAGATACCTTATGATGTTTCTTTTTCTGTGTGACTTATTTCAGTTAGAATCATCATACCTGAATCAACTCATTGTGCTGCTAAGGTCCTGATGACATAGATTTCATTGCTGAGTGATATTGCTTTGTAAGTAAATACCACAACTTCTTTATCCATTTTTCACTTTCTGCGATGTTGAACTTGTACTGTAAATGAGGTTCTTGTAAACAGAGGCGTCCCAAACTTTGGGGTGGCTGTGTCTTTTTGATTTTAATTTCCCTAAGCTATAGGACCATAAGTGGAAGTGCCCTAGGCTCTGTTGCTTTGATTTTTAGATGTTTCAGGAAACACCATACACTTCTCCCGAGTGTCTGTTGGCAATTTACATCCCGCCCATCAGCATAACAAGGCTCCCAGTTCTCCATGGCCTGTCCTGCCTTGCTGGATTTTACACTTTTTTCAGATGGCCCTTTTGACCAGGGGGAAGTGAGACTTCATTGTAGTGCAGATTTCCTTTGCAAGCTTGCTTGGTTGGCCAAAAAGGGCGTATGCGTTTTTTCCTGAATATATTCAGGAAAAAACGCATACGCCCTTTTTGGCCAAGTGCATCATTGTGGACGTTCTGCCTCTTTTCCTATGCTTTCAATGCAATTCCAGTCTACCTCCTGAAATCGGTTTCCTGCAATTCTGCCCCGCTTTCAAGTCCTCTTGGCAGCCTTACTTCAGTATATTTTTGGACGATAGCTGTCATTTATAACTCTGCAGGTTTGTGAATTACAGTGCCCCTGAGCTCCTTTCTTCAACTCGCTTTCTTTGAGCTGGCCGCAACACCGCAGGATGGCTTCAGGCCCTAATCTTGTTCGGGCACGGCACGCTGAGCCTTTGGTTATTTCCTCTTCCTGGTGGGAAATGAGAGTTAAATTTGCCCGTCCAGACACCTCCAGCTAGTCTCTCATTGGTTCTCCCTATTCCTGTTCATCTTCCGCAGAAATTGCAAACTGGGCCAAACAGGAGGTTAAAGGGACTGACTCTCCAAGTCGGGAGAGTGTTAGTAAAGCGTCTGGAATGTTGCACCCGAGTACCAGGGGAGGAAAACTGAGACATATTTGAACACGTCTCCCGTTCACATGGTTGATCATACTCTGGGTTCCACATGCATGTTTTAGCTGAAGGAAGAATACCTTAAATCTGGAGAGTTGAGACCCGTGTAATGGGTACCATGCAATATGACTTCAAAGGGTCTTCATTTGCTCACCGAACCTCTCCAATCCTATCACTGCTGCGTTTATGCCCCTGTACACACGCTTGATTCTCTTTTGGAGACATAGCAATCCATAGGTTTTAAGATACTTACTAGTCAGGTACATTCTTAGGCGTTTAATATGGGGTGTTGAGTCCATTTCGTTGAGGAAGGAGTAGCTCTTGTCTATTCCATATTTGGCTTAAGGAACTTTATCTGTGCTCATTTCAATCTCTGGTTTTATGCAGCACCCCAACTCACCTTTCCCCTTAAGCAAGCATAAGTTGGTTTTCTAAATTTGAGACCCTGTTCTGTTTTGGAATTCAGTTCCTGTGTAGCCAATTTTACATTCCGTGTATTAGTGATATCTTATGATGTTTCTTTTTCTGTGTGAGTTATTTCAGTTAGAATCATCGTACCTGAATCCACTCATTATGCTGCTACGGGCCTGATGACATAGATTTCATTGCTGAGTGATACTGCATTGTACGTAAGTACCACAAGTTCTTTATCCATTTTTCACTTTCTGTGATGTTGAACTTGTACTGTAAATGAGGTTCTTGTAAACAGAGGCGTCCCAAACTTTGGGGTGGCTGTGTCTTTTTGATTTTAATTTCCCTAAGCTATAGGACCATAAGTGGAAGTGCCCTAGGCTCTGTTGCTTTGTTTTTTAGATGTTTCAGGAAACACCATACACTTCTCCCGAGTGTCTGTTGGCAATTTACATCCCGCCCATCAGCATAACAAGGCTCCCAGTTCTCCATGGCCTGTCCTGCCTTTCTGGATTTTACACTTTTTTCAGATGGCCCTTTTGACCGGGGGGAAGTCAGACTTCATTGTAGTGCAGATTTCCTTTGCAAGTTTGTTTGGTTGGACAAAAATGGCGTATGCGTTTTTTCCTGAATATATTCAGGAAGAAACGCATACGCCCTTTTTGGCCAAGTGCATCATTGTGGACTTTCTGCCTCTTTTCCTATGCTTTCAATGCAATTCCAGTCTACCTCCTGAAATCGGTTTCCTGCAATTCTGCCCCGCTTTCAAGTCCTCTTGGCAGCCTTACTTCAGTATATTTTTGGACGATAGTTGTCATTTATAACTCTGCAGGTTTGTGAATTACAGTGCCCCTGAGCTCCTTTCTTCAACTCGCTTTCTTTTGAGCTGGCCGCAACACCGCAGGATGGCTTCAGGCCCTAATCTGGTTCGGGCACGGCACGCTGAGCCTTTGGTTATTTCCTCTTCCTGGTGGGAAATGAGAGTTAAATTTGCCCGTCCAGACACCTCCAGCTAGTCTCTCATTGGTTCTCCCTATTCCTGTTCATCTTCCGCAGAAATTGCAAACTGGGCCAAACAGGAGGTTAAAGGGACTGACTCGCCAAGTCGGGAGAGTGTTAGTAAAGCGTCTGGAATGTTGCACCCGAGTACCAGGGGAGGAAAACTGAGACATATTTGAACACGTCTCCCGTTCACACGGTTGATCATACTCTGGGTTCCACATGCATGTTTTAGCTGAAGGAAGAAAACCTTAAACCTGGAGAGTTGAGACCCGTGTAATGGGTACCATGCAATATGACTTCAAAGGGTCTTCATTTGCTCACCGAACCTCTCCAATCCTATCACTGCTGCGTTTATGCCCCTGTACACATGCTTCATTCTCTTTTGGAGACATAGCAATCCATAGGTTTAAAGATACTTACTAGTCAGGTACATTCTTAGGCGTTTAATATGGGGTGTTGAGTCCATTTCGTTGAGCAAGGAGTAGCTCTTGTCTATTCCATATTTGGCTTAAGGAAACTTTTTCTGTGCTCATTTCAATCTCTGGTTTTATGCAGCACCCCAACTCACCTTTCCCCTTAAGCAAGCATAAGTTGGTTTTCTAAATTTGAAACCCTGTTCTGTTTTGGAATTCAGTTCCTGTGTAGCCAAGTTTACATTCCGTGTATTAGTGATATCTTATGATGTTTCTTTTTCTGTGTGACTTATTTCAGTTAGAATCATCGTACCTGAATCCACTCATTCTGCTGCTACGGGCCTGATGACATAGATTTCATTGCTGAGTGATACTGCATTGTATGTAAGTACCACAAGTTCTTTATCCATTTTTCACTTTCTGTGATATTGAACTTGTACGGTAAACAAGGTTCTTGTAAACAGAGGCGTCCCAAACTTTGGGGTGGCTGTGTCTTTTTGATTTTAATTTCCCTAAGCTATAGGACCATAAGTGGAAGTGCCCTAGGCTCTGTTGCTTTGTTTTTTAGATGTTTCAGGAAACACCATACACTTCTCCCGAGTGTCTGTTGGCAATTTACATCCCGCCCATCAGCATAACAAGGCTCCCAGTTCTCCATGGCCTGTCCTGCCTTTCTGGATTTTACACTTTTTTCAGATGGCCCTTTTGACCGGGGGGAAGTCAGACTTCATTGTAGTGCAGATTTCCTTTGCAAGTTTGTTTGGTTGGACAAAAATGGCGTATGCGTTTTTTCCTGAATATATTCAGGAAGAAACGCATACGCCCTTTTTGGCCAAGTGCATCATTGTGGACGTTCTGCCTCTTTTCCTATGCTTTCAATGCAATTCCAGTCTACCTCCTGAAATCGGTTTCCTGCAATTCTGCCCCGCTTTCAAGTCCTCTTGGCAGCCTTACTTCAGTATATTTTTGGACGATAGTTGTCATTTATAACTCTGCAGGTTTGTGAATTACAGTGCCCCTGAGCTCCTTTCTTCAACTCGCTTTCTTTTGAGCTGGCCGCAACACCGCAGGATGGCTTCAGGCCCTAATCTGGTTCGGGCACGGCACGCTGAGCCTTTGGTTATTTCCTCTTCCTGGTGGGAAATGAGAGTTAAATTTGCCCGTCCAGACACCTCCAGCTAGTCTCTCATTGGTTCTCGCTATTCCTGTTCATCTTCCGCAGAAATTGCAAACTGGGCCAAACAGGAGTTTAAAGGAGCTGACTCTCCAAGTGGGGAGAGTGTTAGTAAAGCGTCTGGAATGTTGCACCCGAGTACCAGGGGAGGAAAACTGAGACATATTTGAACACGTCTCCCGTTCACACGGTTGATCATACTCTGGGTTCCACATGCATGTTTTAGCTGAAGGAAGAATACCTTAAACCTGGAGAGTTGAGACCCGTGGAATGGGTACCATGCAATATGACTTCAAAGGGTCTTCATTTGCTCACCGAACCTCTCCAATCCTATCACTGCTGCGTTTATGCCCCTGTACAGACGCTTGATTCACTTATGGAGACATAGCAATCCATAGGTTTTAAGATACTTACTAGTCAGGTACATTCTTAGGCGTTTAATATGGGGTGTTGAGTCCATTTCGTTGAGCAAGGAGTAGCTCTTGTCTATTCCATATTTGGCTTAAGGAACTTTATCTGTGCTCATTTCAATCTCTGGTTTTATGCAGCACCCCAACTCACCTTTCCCCTTAAGCAAGCATAAGTTGGTTTTCTACATTTGAGACCCTGTTCTGTTTTGGAATTCAGTTCCTGTGTAGCCAAGTTTACATTCCGTGTATTAGTGACATCTTATGATGTTTCTTTTTCTGTGTGACTTATTTCAGTTAGAATCATCGTATATGAATCCACTCATTATGCTGCTTCGGGCCTGAAGACATAGATTTCATTGCCGAGTGATACTGCATTGTACGTAAGTACCACAAGTTCTTTATCCATTTTTCACTTTCTGTGATATTGAACTTGTACGGTAAACGAGGTTCTTGTAAACAGAGGCGTCCCAAACTTTGCGGTGGCTGTGTCTTTTTGATTTTAATTTCCCTAAGCTATAGGACCATAAGTGGAAGTGCCCTAGGCTCTGTTGCTTTGTTTTTTAGATGTTTCAGGAAACACCATACACTTCTCCCGAGTGGCTGTTGGCAATTTACATCCCGCCCATCAGCATAACAAGGCTCCCAGTTCTCCATGGCCTGTCCTGCCTTTCTGGATTTTACACTTCTTTCAGATGGCCCTTTTGACCGGGGGGAAGTCAGACTTCATTGTAGTGCTGATTTCCTTTGCAAGTTTGCTTGGTTGGCCAAAAAGGGCGTATGCGTTTTTTCCTGAGTATATTCAGGAAGAAACGCATACGCCCTTTTTGGCCAAGTGCATCATTGTGGACGTTCTGCCTCTTTTCCTATGCTTTCAATGCAATTCCAGTCTACCTCCTGAAATCGGTTGCCTGCAATTCTGCCGCACTTTCAAGTCCTCTTGGCAGCCTTACTTCAGTATATTTTTGGACGATAGCTGTCATTTATAACTCTGCAGGTTTGTGAATTACAGTGCCCCTGAGCTCCTTTCTTCAACTCGCTTTCTTGTGAGCTGGCCGCAACACCGCAGGATGGTTTAAGGCCCTAATCTGGTTGCGGCACGGCACGCTGAGCCTTTGGTTATTTCCTCTTCCTGGTGGGAAATGAGAGTTAAATTTGCCCGTCCAGACACCTCCAGCTAGTCTCTCATTGGTTCTCCCTATTCCTGTTCATCTTCCGCAGAAATTGCAAACTGGGCCAAACAGGAGGTTAAAGGGACTGACTCTCCAAGTCGGGAGAGTGTTAGTAAAGCGTCTGGAATGTTGCACTCGAGTACCAGGGTACGAAAACTGAGACATATTTGAACACGTCTCCCGATCACATGGTTGATCATACTCTGGTTTCCACATGCATGTTTTAGCTGTAAGAAGAATACCTTAAACCTGGGTAGTTGAAACCCGTGGAATGGGTACCATGCAATATGACTTCAAAGGGTCTTCATTTGCTCACCGAACCTCTCCAATCCTATCACTGCTGCGTTTATGCCCCTGTACACACGCTTGATTCTCTTATGGAGACATAGCAATCCATAGGTTTTAAGATACTTACTAGTCAGGTACATTCTTAGGCGTTTAATATGGGGTGTTGAGTCCATTTCGTTGAGCAAGGAGTAGCTCTTGTCTATTCCATATTTGGCTTAAGGAACTTTATCTGTGCTCATTTCAATCTCTGGTTTTATGCAGCACCCCAACTCACCTTTCCCCTTAAGCAAGCATAAGTTGGTTTTCTAAATTTGAGACCCTGTTCTGTTTTGGAATTCAGTTCCTGTGTAGCCAAGTTTACATTCCGTGTATTAGTGATATCTTATGATGTTTCTTTTTCTGTGTGACTTATTTCAGTTAGAATCATCGTACCTGAATCCACTCATTCTGCTGCTACGGGCCTGATGACATAGATTTCATTGCTGAGTGATACTGCATTGTATGTAAGTACCACAAGTTCTTTATCCATTTTTCACTTTCTGTGATATTGAACTTGTACGGTAAACAAGGTTCTTGTAAACAGAGGCGTCCCAAACTTTGGGGTGGCTGTGTCTTTTTGATTTTAATTTCCCTAAGCTATAGGACCATAAGTGGAAGTGCCCTAGGCTCTGTTGCTTTGTTTTTTAGATGTTTCAGGAAACACCATACACTTCTCCCAAGTGTCTGTTGGCAATTTACATCCCGCCCATCAGCATAACAAGGCTCCCAGTTCTCCATGGCCTGTCCTGCCTTTCTGGATTTTACACTTTTTTCAGATGGCCCTTTTGACCGGGGGGAAGTCAGACTTCATTGTAGTGCAGATTTCCTTTGCAAGTTTGTTTGGTTGGACAAAAATGGCGTATGCGTTTTTTCCTGAATATATTCAGGAAGAAACGCATACGCCCTTTTTGGCCAAGTGCATCATTGTGGACGTTCTGCCTCTTTTCCTATGCTTTCAATGCAATTCCAGTCTACCTCCTGAAATCGGTTTCCTGCAATTCTGCCCCGTTTTCAAGTCCTCTTGGCAGCCTTACTTCAGTATATTTTTGGACGATAGTTGTCATTTATAACTCTGCAGGTTTGTGAATTACAGTGCCCCTGAGCTCCTTTCTTCAACTCGCTTTCTTTTGAGCTGGCCGCAACACCGCAGGATGGCTTCAGGCCCTAATCTGGTTCGGGCACGGCACGCTGAGCCTTTGGTTATTTCCTCTTCCTGGTGGGAAATGAGAGTTAAATTTGCCCGTCCAGACACCTCCAGCTAGTCTCTCATTGGTTCTCCCTATTCCTGTTCATCTTCCGCAGAAATTGCAAACTGGGCCAAACAGGAGGTTAAAGGGACTGACTCTCCAAGTCGGGAGAGTGTTAGTAAAGCGTCTGGAATGTTGCACCCGAGTACCAGGGGAGGAAAACTGAGACATATTTGAACACGTCTCCCGTTCACACGGTTGATCATACTCTGGGTTCCACATGCATGTTTTAGCTGAAGGAAGAAAACCTTAAACCTGGAGAGTTGAGACCCGTGTAATGGGTACCATGCAATATGACTTCAAAGGGTCTTCATTTGCTCACCGAACCTCTCCAATCCTATCACTGCTGCGTTTATGCCCCTGTACACATGCTTCATTCTCTTTTGGAGACATAGCAATCCATATGTTTAAAGATACTTACTAGTCAGGTACATTCTTAGGCGTTTAATATGGGGTGTTGAGTCCATTTCGTTGAGCAAGGAGTAGCTCTTGTCTATTCCATATTTGGCTTAAGGAACTTTATCTGTGCTCATTTCAATCTCTGGTTTTATGCAGCACCCCAACTCACCTTTCCCCTTAAGCAAGCATAAGTTGGTTTTCTAAATTTGAGACCCTGTTCTGTTTTGGAATTCAGTTCCTGTGTAGCCAAGTTTACATTCCGTGTATTAGTGATATCTTATGATGTTTCTTTTTCTGTGTGACTTATTTCAGTTAGAATCATCGTACCTGAATCCACTCATTCTGCTGCTACGGGCCTGATGAGATAGATTTCATTGCTGAGTGATACTGCATTGTACGTAAGTACCACAAGTTCTTTATCCATTTTTCACTTTCTGCGATGTTGAACTTGTACTGTAAATGAGGTTCTTGTAAACAGAGGCGTCCCAAACTTTGGGGTGGCTGTGTCTTTTTGATTTTAATTTCCCTAAGCTATAGGACCATAAGTGGAAGTGCCCTAGGCTCTGTTGCTTTGTTTTTTAGATGTTTCAGGAAACACCATACACTTCTCCCGAGTGTCTGTTGGCAATTTACATCCCGCCCATCAGCATAACAAGGCTCCCAGTTCTCCATGGCCTGTCCTGCCTTTCTGGATTTTACACTTTTTTCAGATGGCCCTTTTGACCGGGGAGAAGTGAGACTTCATTGTAGTGCAGATTTCCTTTGCAAGCTTGCTTGGTTGGCCAAAAAGGGCGTATGCGTTTTTTTCTGAATATATTCAGGAAAAAACGCATACGCCCTTTTTGGTCAAGTGCATCATTGTGGACGTTCTGCCTGTTTTCCTATGCTTTCAATGCAATTCCAGTCTACCTCCTGAAATCGGGTTCCTGCAATTCTGCCGCGCTTTCAAGTCCTCTTGGCAGCCTTACTTCAGTATATTTTTGGACGATAGCTGTCATTTATAACTCTGCAGGTTTGTGAATTACAGTGCCCCTGAGCTCCTTTCTTCAACTCGCTTTCTTGTGACATGGCCGCAACACCGCAGAATGGCTTCAGGCCCTAATCTGGTTGCAGCACGGCACGCTGAGCCTTTGGTTAATTCCTCTTCCTGGTGGGAAATGAGAGTTAAATTTGCCCGTCCAGACACCTCCAGCTAGTCTCTCATTGGTTCTCCCTATTCCTGTTCATCTTCCGCAGAAATTGCAAACTGGGCCAAACAGGAGTTTAAAGGAGCTGACTCTCCAAGTGGGGAGAGTGTTAGTAAAGCGTCTGGAATGTTGAACCCGAGTACCAGGGGAGGAAAACTGAGACATATTTGAACACGTCTCCCGTTCACACGGTTGATCATACTCTGGGTTCCACATGCATGTTTTAGCTGAAGGAAGAATACCTTAAACCTGGGTAGTTGAAACCCGTGTAATGGGTACCATGCAATATGACTTCAAAGGGTCTTCATTTGCTCACCGAACCTCTCCAATCCTATCACTGCTGCGTTTATGCCCCTGTACACACGCTTGATTCTCTTATGGAGACATAGCAATCCATAGGTTTTAAGATACTTACTAGTCAGGTACATTCTTAGGCGTTTAATATGGGGTGTTGTGTCCATTTCGTTGAGCAAGGAGTAGCTCTTGTCTATTCCATATTTGGCTTAAGGAACTTTATCTGTGCTCATTTCAATCTCTGGTTTTATGCAGCACCCCAACTCACCTTTCCCCTTAAGCAAGCATAAGTTGGTTTTCTACATTTGAGACCCTGTTCTGTTTTGGAATTCAGTTCCTGTGTAGCCAAGTTTACATTCCATGTATTAGTGACATCTTATGATGTTTCTTTTTCTGTGTGACTTATTTCAGTTAGAATCATCGTATCTGAATCCACTCATTATGCTGCTACGGGCCTGAAGACATAGATTTCATTGCTGAGTGATACTGCATTGTACGTAAGTACCACAAGTTCTTTATCCATTTTTCACTTTCTGTGATATTGAACTTGTACGGTAAACGAGGTTCTTGTAAACAGAGGCGTCCCAAACTTTGGGGTGGCTGTGTCTTTTTGATTTTAATTTCCCTAAGCTATAGGACCATAAGTGGAAGTGCCCTAGGCTCTGTTGCTTTGTTTTTTAGATGTTTCAGGAAACACCATACACTTCTCCCGAGTGGCTGTTGGCAATTTACATCCCGCCCATCAGCATAACAAGGCTCCCAGTTCTCCATGGCCTGTCCTGCCTTTCTGGATTTTACACTTTTTTCAGATGGCCCTTTTGACTGGGCGGAAGTGAGACTTCATTGTAGTGCAGATTTCCTTTGCAAGCTTGCTTGGTTGGCCAAAAAGTGCGTATGCGTTTTTTCCTGAATATATTCAGGAAAAAACACATACGCCCTTTTTGGCCAAGTGCATCATTGTGGACGTTCTGCCTCTTTTCCTATGCTTTCAATGCAAATCCAGTCTACCTCCTGAAATCGGTTTCCTGCAATTCTGCCCCGCTTTCAAGTCCTCTTGGCAGCCTTACTTCAGTATATTTTTGGACGATAGCTGTCATTTATAACTCTGCAGGTTTGTGAATTACAGTGCCCCTAAGCTCCTTTCTTCAACTCGCTTTCTTTTGAGCTGGCCGCAACACCGCAGGATGGCTTCAGGCCCTAATCTGGTTCCGGCACGGCACGCTGAGCCTTTGGTTATTTCCTCTTCCTGGTGGGAAATGAGAGTTAAATTTGCCCGTCCAGACACCTCCAGCTAGTCTCTCATTGGTTCTCCCTATTCCTGTTCATCTTCCGCAGAAATTGCAAACTGGGCCAAACAGGAGGTTAAAGGGACTGACTCTCCAAGTTGGGAGAGTGTTAGTAAAGCGTCTGGAATGTTGCACCCGAGTACCAGGGGAGGAAAACTGAGACATATTTGAACACGTCTCCCGATCACATGGTTGATCATACTCTAGGTTCCACATGCATGTTTTAGCTGAAGGAAGAATACCTTAAAACTGGGTAGTTGAAACTCGTGGAATGGGTACCATGCAATATGACTTCAAAGGGTCTTCATTTGCTCACCGAACCTCTCCAATCCTATCACTGCTGCGTTTATCCTGTACACATGCTTGATTCTCTTTCGGAGACATAGCAATCCATAGGTTTTAAGATACTTACTAGTCAGGTACATTCTTAGGCGTTTAATATGGGGTGTTGAGACCTTTTCGTTGAGCAAGGAGTAGCTCTTGTCTATTCCATATTTGGCTTAAGGAACTTTATCTGTGCTCATTTCAATCTCTGGTTTTATGCAGCACCCCAACTCACCTTTCCCCTTAAGCAAGCATAAGTTGGTTTTCTTAATTTGAGACACTGTTTTGTTTTGGAATTCAGTTCCTGTGTAGCCAAGTTTACATTCCGTGTATTACTGATATCTTATGATGTTTCTTTTTCTGTGTGACTTATTTCAGTTAGAATCATCGTACCTGAATCCACTCATTGTGCTGCTAAGGGCCTGATGACATAGATTTCATTGCTGAGTGATATTGATTTGTAAGTAAATACCACAAGTTCTTTATCTATTTGTCACTTTCTGTGATATTGAACTTGTATGGTAAACGAGGTTCTTGTAAACAGAGGCGTCCCAAACTTTGGGGTGGCTGTGTCTTTTTGATTTTAATTTCCCTAAGCTATAGGACCATAAGTGGAAGTGCCCTAGGCTCTGTTGCTTGGTGTTTTACATGTTTCAGGAAACACCATACACTTCTCCCGAGTGTCTGTTGGCAATTTACATCCCGCCCATCAGCATAACAAGGCTCCCAGTTGTCCATGGCCTGTCCTGCCTTTCTGGATTTTACACTTTTTTCAGATGGCCCTTTTGACCGGGGGGAAGTGAGACTTCATTGTAGTGCAGATTTCCTTTGCAAGCTTGCTTGGTTGGCCAAAAAGGGCGTATGCGTTTTTTCCTGAATATATTCAGGAAAAAACGCATACGCCCTTTTTGGCCAAGTGCATCATTGTGGACGTTCTCCCTCTTTTCCTATGCTTTCAATGCAATTCCAGTCTACCTCCTGAAATCGGTTTCCTGCAATTCTGCCCCGCTTTCAAGTCCTCTTGGCAGCCTTACTTCAGTACATTTTTGGACGATAGCTGTCATTTATAACTCTGCAGGTTTGTGAATTACAGTGCCTCTGAGCTCCTTTCTTCAACTCGCTTTCTTTTGAGCTGGCCGCAACACCGCAGGATGGCTTCAGGCCCTAATCTGGTTCCGGCACGGCATGCTGAGCCTTTGGTTAATTCCTCTTCCTGGTGGGAAATGAGAGTTAAATTTGCCCGTCCAGACACCTCCAGCTAGTCTCTCATTGGTTCTCACTATTCCTGTTCATCTTCCGCAGAAATTGCAAACTGGGCCAAACAGGAGGTTAAAAGGACTGACTCTCCAAGTGGGGAGAGTGTTAGTAAAGCGTCTCTAATGTTGCACCCGAGTACCAGGGGACGAAAACTGAGACATATTTGAACACGTCTCCCGATCACATGGTTGATCATACTCTAGGTTCCACATGCATGTTTTAGCTGAAGGAAGAATACCTTAAACCTGGGTAGTTGAAACCCGTGGAATGGGTACCATGCAATATGACTTCAAAGGGTCTTCATTTGCTCACCGAACCTCTCCAATCCTATCACTGCTGCATTTATGCCCCTGTACACACGCTTGATTCTCTTTCGGAGACATAGCAATCCATAGGTTTTAAGATACTTACTAGTCAGGTACATTCTTAGGCGTTTAATATGGGGTGTTGAGTCCTTATCGTTGAGCAAGAAGTAGCTCTTGTCTATTCCATATTTGGCTTAAGGAACTTTATCTGTGCTCATTTCAATCTCTGGTTTTATGCAGCACCCCAACTCACCTTTACCCTTAAGCAAGCATAAGTTGGTTTTCTAAATTTGAGACCCTGTTCTGTTCTGTAATTCAGTTCCTGTGTAGCCAAGTTTACATTCCATGTATTACTGATATCTTATGATGTTTCTTTTTCTGTGTGACTTATTTCAGTTAGAATCATCGTACCTGAATCCACTCATTGTGCTGCTAAGGGCCTGATGACATAGATTTCATTGCTGAGTGATATTGCTTTGTAAGCAAATACCACAACTTCTTTATCCATTTTTCAATTTCTGCGATGTTGAACTTGTACGGTAAACGAGGTTCTTGTAAACAGAGCCGTTCCAAACTTTGGGGTGGCTGTGTCTTTTTGATTTTAATTTCCCTAAGCTATAGGACCATAAGTGGAAGTGCCCTAGGCTCTGTTGCTTTGTTTTTTAGATGTTTCAGGAAACACCATACACTTCTCCCGAGTGTCTGTTTGCAATTTACACCCCACCCATCAGCATAACAAGGCTCCCAGTTCTCCATGGCCTGTCCTGCCTTTCTGGATTTTACACTTTTTTCAGTTGGCCCTTTTGACCGGGGGGAAGTGAGACTTCATTGTAGTGCAGATTTCCTTTGCAAGTTTGCTTGGTTGGCCAAAAAGGGCATATGCGTTTTTTCCTGAATATATTCAGGAAAAAACGCATATGCCCTTTTTGGCCAAGTGCATCATTGTGGACATTCTGCGTCTTTTCCTATGCTTTCAATGCAATTCCAGTCTACCTCCTGAAATCGGTTTCCTGCAATTCTGCCCCGCTTTCAAGTCCCCTTGGCAGCCTTACTTCAGTATACTTTTGGACGATAGCTGTCATTTATAACTCTGCAGGTTTGTGAATTACAGTGCCCCTGAGCTCCTTTCTTCAACTCGCTTTCTTTTGAGCTGGCCGCAACACCGCAGGATGGTTTCAGGCCCTAATCTGGTTCCGGCACGGCACACTGAGCCTTTGGTTATTTCCTCTTCCTGGTGGGAAATGAGAGTTAAATTTGCCCGTCCAGACACCTCCAGCTAGTCTCTCATTGGTTCTCGCTATTCCTGTTCATCTTCCGCAGAAATTGCAAACTGGGCCAAACAGGAGGTTAAAGAGACTGACTCTCCATGTCGGGAGAGTGTTAGTAAAGCGTCTGGAATGTTGCACCCAAGTACCAGGGTACGAAAACTGAGACATATTTGAACACCTCTGCCGTTCACACGGTTGATCATACTCTGGGTTCCACATGCATGTTTTAGCTGAAGGAAGAATACCTTAAACCTGGAGAGTTGAGACCCGTGGAATGGGTACCATGCAATATGACTTCAAAGGGTCTTCATTTGCTCACCGAACCTCTCCAATCCTATCACTGCTGCCTTTATGCCCCTGTACACACGATTGATTCTCTTTTGGAGACATAGCAATCCATAGGTTTTAAGATACTTACTAGTCAGGTACATTCTTAGGCGTTTAATATGGGGTGTTGAGTCCATTTCGTTGAGCAAGGAGTAGCTCTTGTCTATTCCATATTTGGTTAAGGAACTTTATCTGTGCTCATTTCAATCTCTGCTTTTATGCAGCACCCCAACTCACCTTTCCCCTTAAGCAAGCATAAGTTGGTTTTCTAAATTTGAGACCCTGTTCTGTTTTGGAATTCAGTTCCTGTGTAGCCAAGTTTACATTCCGTGTATTAGTGATATCTTATGATGTTTCTTTTTCTGTGTGACATATTTCAGTTAGAATCATCGTACCTGAATCCACTCATTATGCTGCTATGGGCCTTATGACATAGATTTCATTGCTGAGTGATAGTGCATTGTACGTAAGTACCACAAGTTCTTTATCCATTTTCCACTTTCTGCGATATTGAACTTGTACGGTAAACGAGGTTCTTGTAAACAAAGGCGTCCCAAACTTGGGGTGGCTGTATCTTTTTGATTTTAATTTCCCTAAGCTATAGGACCATAAGTGGAAGTGCCCTAGGCTCTGTTGCTTTGTTTTTTAGATGTTTCAGGAAACACCATACACTTCTCCCGAGTGGCTGTTGGCAATTTACATCCCGCCCATCAGCATAACAAGGCTCCCAGTTCTCCATGGCCTGTCCTGCCTTTCTGGATTTTACACTTTTTTCAGATGGCCCTTTTGACTGGGGGGAAGTGAGACTTCATTGTAGTGCAGATTTCCTTTGCAAGCTTGCTTGGTTGGCCAAAAAGGGCGTATGCGTTTTTTCCTGAATATATTCAGGAAAAAACGCATACGCCCTTTTTGGCCAAGTGCATCATTGTGGACGTTCTGCCTCTTTTCCTATGCTTTCAATGCAATTCCAGTCTACCTCCTGAAATCGGTTTCCTGCAATTCTGCCCCGCTTTCAAGTCCTCTTGGCAGCCTTACTTCAGTATATTTTTGGACGATAGCTGTCATTTATAACTCTGCAGGTTTGTGAATTACAGTGCCCCTGAGCTCCTTTCTTCAACTCGCTTTCTTGTGACTTGGCCGCAACACTGCTGGATGGCTTCAGGCCCTAATCTGGTTCCGGCACGGCATGCTGAGCCTTTGGTTAATTCCTCTTCCTGGTGGGAAATGAGAGTTAAATTTGCCCGTCCAGACACCACCAGCTAGTCTCTCATTGGTTCTCCCTATTCCTGTTCATCTTCCGCAGAAATTGCAAACTGGGCCAAACAGGAGGTTAAAGGGACTGACTCTCCAAGTCGGGAGAGTGTTAGTAAAGCGTCTGGAATGTTGCACCCGAGTACCAGGGTACGAAAACTGAGACATATTTGAACACGTCTCCCAATCACATGGTTGATCATACTCTAGGTTCCACATGCATGTTTTAGCTGAAGGAAGAATACCTTAAACCTGGGTAGTTGAAACCCGTGGAATGGGTACCATGCAATATGACTTCAAAGGGTCTTCATTTGCTCACCGAACCTCTCCAATCCTATCACTGCTGCGTTTATGCCCCTGTACACATGCTTGATTCTCTTTCGGAGACATAGCAATCCATAGGTTTTAAGATACTTACTAGTCAGGTACATTCTTAGGCGTTTAATATGCGGTGTTGAGTCCATTTCGTTGAGCAAGGAGAAGCTCTTGTCTATTCCATACTTGGCTTAAGGAACTTTATCTGTGCTCATTTCAATCTCTGCTTTTATGCAGCACCCCAACTCACCTTTCCCCTTAAGCAAGCATAAGTTGGTTTTCTAAATTTGAGACCCTGTTCTGTTCTGTAATTCAGTTCCTGTGTAGCCAAGTTTACATTCCGTGTATTACTGATATCTTATGATGTTTCTTTTTCTGTGTGACTTATTTCAGTTAGAATCAGCATACCTGAATCCACTCATTGTGCTGCTAAGGGCCTGATGACATAGATTTCATTGCTGAGTGATATTGCTTTGTAAGTAAATACCACAAGTTCTTTATCCATTTTTCACTTTCTGTGATATTGAACTTGTACGGTAAACGAGGTTCTTGTACACAGAGGCGTTCCATACTTTGGGGTGGCTGTGTCTTTTTGATTTTAATTTCCCTAAGCTATAGGACCATAAGTGGAAGTGCCCTAGGCTCTGTTGCTTTGTTTTTTAGATGTTTCAGGAAACACCATACACTTCTCCTGAGTGTCTGTTGGCAAATTACATCCCGCCCATCAGCATAACAAGGCTCCGAGTTCTCCATGGCCTGTCCTGCCTTTCTGGATTTTACACTTTTTTCAGATGGCCCTTTTGACTGGGAGGAAGTGAGACTTCATTGTAGTGCAGATTTCCTTTTCAAGCTTGCTTGGTTGGCCAAAAAGGGCGTATGCGTTTTTTCCTGAATATATTCAGGAAAAAACGCATACGCCGTTTTTTGCCAAGGGCATCATTGTGGACGTTCTGCCTCTTTTCCTATGCTTTCAA
The DNA here is from genome assembly GCF_964374135.1 of Grampus griseus. Taxonomy (NCBI): domain Eukaryota; kingdom Metazoa; phylum Chordata; class Mammalia; order Artiodactyla; family Delphinidae; genus Grampus; species Grampus griseus. The sequence goes on from NC_139000.1 coordinate 114,848,851, forward strand.
TGCAATTCCAGTCTACCTCCTGAAATCGGTTTCCTGCAATTCTGCCCCGCTTTCAAGTCCTCTTGGCAGCCTTACTTCAGTATATTTTTGGACGATAGCTGTCATTTATAACTCTGCAGGTTTGTGAATTACAGTGTCCCTGAGCTCCTTTCTTCAACTCGCTTTCTTGTGACCTGGCCGCAACACCGCATGATGGCTTCAGGCCCTAATCTGGTCCCGGCACGGCACGTTGAGCCTTTGGTTAATTCCTCTTCCTGGTGGGAAATGAGAGTTAAATTTGCCCGTCCAGACACCTCCAGCTAGTCTCTCATTGGTTCTCGCTATTCCTGTTCATCTTCCGCAGAAATTGCAAACTGGGCCAAACAGGAGGTTAAAGGGACTGACTCTCCAAGTCAGGAGAGTGTTAGTAAAGCGTCTGGAATGTTGTACCCGAGTACCAGGGTACGAAAACTGAGACATATTTGAACACGTCTCCCGATCACACAGTTGATCATACTCTGGGTTCCACATGCATGTTTTAGCTGAAGCAAGAATACCTTAAACCTGGGTAGTTGAAACCTGTGGAATGGGTACCATGCAATATGACTTCAAAGGGTCTTCATTTGCTCACCGAACCTCTCCAATCCTATCACTGCTGCGTTTATGCCCCTGTACACACGCTTGATTCTCTTTTGGAGACATAGCAATCCATAGGTTTTAAGATACTTACTAGTTAGGTACATTCTTAGGCGTTTAATATGCGGTGTTGAGTCCATTTCGTTGAGCAAGGAGTAGCTCTTGTCTATTCCATATTTGGCTTAAGGAACTTTATCTGTGCTCATTTCAATCTCTGGTTTTATGCAGCACCACAACTCACCTTTCCCCTTAAGCAAGCATAAGTTGGTTTTCTAAATTTGATACCCTGTTCTGTTTTGGAATTCAGTTCCTGTATAGCCAAGTTTACATTCCGTGTATTAGTGATATCTTATGATGTTTTTTTTTCTGTGTGACTTATTTCAGTTAGAATCATCGGACCTGAATCCACTCATTGTGCTGCTACGGGCGTGATGACATAGATTTCATTGCTGAGTGAGATTGCTTTGTAAGTAAATACCACAACTTCTTTATCCATTTTTCACTTTCTGCGATGTTGAACTTGTACTGTAAACGAGGTTCTTGTAAACACAGGCGTCCCAAACTTTGGGGTGGCTGTGTCTTTTTGATTTTAATTTCCCTAAGCTATAGGACCATAAGTGGAAGTGCCCTAGGCTCTGTTGCTTTGTTTTTTAGATGTTTCAGGAAACACCATACACTTCTCCCGAGTGTCTGTTGGCAATTTACATCCCGCCCATCAGCATAACAAGGCTCCCAGTTCTCCATGGCCTGTCCTGCCTTTCTGGATTTTACACTTTTTTCAGATGGCCCTTTTGACCGGGGGGAAGTGAGACTTCATTGTAGTGCAGATTTCCTTTGCAAGCTTGCTTGGTTGGCCAAAAAGGGCGTATGCGTTTTTTTCTGAATATATTCAGGAAAAAACGCATACGCCCTTTATGGCCAAGTGCATCATTGTGGACGTTCTGCCTCTTTTCCTATGCTTTCAATGCAATTCCAGTCTACCTCCTGAAATCGGTTTCCTGCAATTCTGCCCCGCTTTCAAGTCCTCTTGGCAGCCTTACTTCAGTATATTTTTGGACGATAGCTGTCATTTATAACTCTGCAGGTTTGTGAATTACAGTGCCCCTGAGCTCCTTTCTTCAACTCGCTTTCTTGTGACCTGGCCGCAACACCGCAGGATGGCTTCAGGCCCTAATCTGGTTCCGGCACGGCACGCTGAGCCTTTGGTTATTTCCTCCTCCTGGTGGGAAATGAGAGTTAAATTTGCCCGTCCAGACACCACCAGCTAGTCTCTCATTGGTTCTCCCTATTCCTGTTCATCTTCCGCAGAAATTGAAAACTGGGCCAAACAGGAGGTTAAAGGGACTGACTCTCCAAGTGGGGAGAGTGTTAGTAAAGCGCCTGGAATGTTGCACCCGAGTACCAGGGGAGGAAAACTGAGACATATTTGAACACGTCTCCCGTTCACATGGTTGATCATACTCTGGGTTCCACATGCATGTTTTAGCTGAAGGAAGAATACCTTAAACCTGGAGAGTTGAGACCCGTGGAATGGGTGCCATGCAATATGACTTCAAAGGGTCTTCATTTGCTCACCGAACCTCTCCAATCCTATCACTACTGCGTTTATGCCCCTGTACACATGCTTGATTCTCTTTCAGAGACATAGCAATCCATAGGTTTTAAGATACTTACTAGTCAGGTACATTCTTACGTGTTTAATATGCGGTGTTGAGTCCATTTCGTTGAGCAAGGAGTAGCTCTTGTCTATTCCATATTTGGCTTAAGGAACTTTATCTGTGCTCATTTCAATCTCCAGTTTTATGCAGCACCCCAACTCACCTTTCCCCTTAAGCAAGCATAAGTTGGTTTTCTAAATTTGAGACCGTGTTCTGTTTTGGAATTCAGTTCCTGTGTAGCCAAGTTTACATTCCGTGTATTAGTGATATCTTATGATGTTTCTTTTTCTGTGTGACATATTTCAGTTAGAATCATCGTACCTGAATCCACTCATTATGCTGCTACGGGCCTTATGACATAGATTTCATTGCTGAGTGATAGTGCATTGTACGTAAGTACCACAAGTTCTTTATCCATTTTCCACTTTCTGCGATATTGAACTTGTACGGTAAACGAGGTTCTTGTAAACAAAGGCGTCCCAAACTTGGGGTGGCTGTATCTTTTTGATTTTAATTTCCCTAAGCTATAGGACCATAAGTGGAAGTGCCCTAGGCTCTGTTGCTTTGTTTTTTAGATGTTTCAGGAAACACCATACACTTCTCCCGAGTGTCTGTTGGCAATTTACATCCCGCCCATCAGCATAACAAGGCTCCCAGTTCTCCATGGCCTGTCCTGCCTTTCTGGATTTTACACTTTTTTCAGATGGCCCTTTTGACCGGGGGGAAGTGAGACTTCATTGTAGTGCAGATTTCCTTTGCAAGCTTGCTTGGTTGGCCAAAAAGGGCGTATGCGTTTTTTCCTGAATATATTCAGGAAAAAACGCATACGCCCTTTTTGGCCAAGTGCATCATTGTGGACGTTCTGCCTCTTTTCCTATGCTTTCAATGCAATTCCAGTCTACCTCCTGAAATCGGTTTCCTGCAATTCTGCCCCGCTTTCAAGTCCTCTTGGCAGCCTTACTTCAGTATATTTTTGGACGATAGCTGTCATTTATAACTCTGCAGGTTTGTGAATTACAGTGCCCCAAAGCTCCTTTCTTCAACTCGCTTTCTTTTGAGCTGGCCGCAACACTGCATGATGGCTTCAGGCCCTAATCTGGTTCCGGCACGGCACGCTGAGCCTTTGGTTAATTCCTCTTCCTGGTGGGAAATGAGAGTTAAATTTGCCCGTCCAGACACCTCCAGCTATTCTCTCATTGGTTCTCGCTATTCCTGTTCATCTTCCGCAGAATTTGCAAACTGGGCCAAATAGGAGGTTAAAGGGACTGACTCTCCAAGTGGGGAGAGTGTTAGTAAAGCGTCTGGAATGTTGCACCTGAGTACCAGGGGACGAAAACTGAGACATATTTGAACACGTCTCCCGATCACATGGTTGATCATACTCTGGGTTCCACATGCATGTTTTAGCTGAAGGAAGAATACCTTAAACCTGGGTAGTTGAAACCCGTGTAATGGGTACCATGCAATATGACTTCAAAGGGTCTTCATTTGCTCACCGAACCTCTCCAATCCTATCACTGCTGCGCTTATGCCCCTGTACACACGCTTGATTCTCTTTCGGAGACATAGCAATCCATAGGTTTTAAGACACTTAATAGTCAGGTACATTCTTAGGCCTTTAATATGGGGTGTTGAGTCCTTTTTGTTGAGCAAGGAGTAGCTCTTGTCTATTCCATATTTGGCTTAAGGAACTTTATCTGTGCTCATTTCAATCTCTGGTTTTATGCAGCACCCCAACTCAGCTTTCCCCTTAAGCAAGCATAAGTTGGTTTTCTAAATTTGAGACCCTGTTCTGTTTTGGAATTCAGTTCCTGTGTAGCCAAGTTTACATTCCGTGTATTAGTGATATCTTATGATGTTTCTTTTTCTGTGTGACTTATTTCAGTTAGAATCATCATACCTGAATCCACTCATTGTGCTGCTAAGGGCCTGATGACATAGATTTCGTTGCTGAGTGATATTGCTTTGTAAGTAAATACCACAACTTCTTTATCCATTTTTCAATTTCTGCGATGTTGAACTTGTACGGTAAACGAGGTTCTTGTAAACAGAGCCGTACCAAACTTTGGGGTGGCTGTGTCTTTTTGATTTTAATTTCCCTAAGCTATAGGACCATAAGTGGAAGTGCCCTAGGCTCTGTTGCTTTGTTTTTTAGATGTTTCAGGAAACACCATACACTTCTCCCGAGTGTCTGTTGGCAATTTACATCCCGCCCATCAGCATAACAAGGCTCCCAGTTCTCCATGGCCTGTCCTGCCTTTCTGGATTTTACACTTTTTTCAGATGGCCCTTTTGACCGGGGGGAAGTGAGACTTCATTGTAGTGCAGATTTCCTTTGCAAGCTTGCTTGGTTGGCCAAAAAGGGCGTATGCGTTTTTTCCTGAATATATTCAGGAAAAAACGCATACGCTCTTTTTGGCCAAGTGTATCATTGTGGACTTTCTGCCTCTTTTCCTATGCTTTCAATGCAATTCCAGTCTACCTCCTGAAATCGGTTTCCTGCAATTCTGCCCCGCTTTCAAGTCCTCTTGGCAGCCTTACTTCAGTATATTTTTGGACGATAGCTGTCATTTATAACTCTGCAGGTTTGTGAATTACAGTGCCCCTGAGCTCCTTTCTTCAACTCGCTTTCTTTTGAGCTGGCCGCAACACCGCAGGATGGCTTCAGGCCCTAATCTGGTTCCGGCACGGCTCGCTGAGCCTTTGGTTATTTCCTCTTCCTGGTGGGAAATGAGAGTTAAATTTGCCCGTCCAGACACCTCCAGCTAGTCTCTCATTGGTTCTCGCTATTCCTGTTCATCTTCCGCAGAAATTGCAAACTGGGCCAAACAGGAGGTTAAAGGCGCTGACTCTCCAAGTGGGGAGAGTGTTAGTAAAGCGTCTGGAATGTTGCACCCGAGTACCAGGGGAGGAAAACTGAGACATATTTGAACACGTCTCCCGTTCACACAGTTGATCATACTCTGGGTTCCACATGCATGTTTTAGCTGAAGCAAGAATACCTTAAACCTGGGTAGTTGAAACCTGTGGAATGGGTACCATGCAATATGACTTCAAAGGGTCTTCATTTGCTCACCGAACCTCTCCAATCCTATCACTGCTGCGTTTATGCCCCTGTACACACGCTTGATTCTCTTTTGGAGACATAGCAATCCATAGGTTTTAAGATACTTACTAGTCAGGTACATTCTTAGGCGTTTAATATGCGGTGTTGAGTCCATTTCGTTGAGCAAGGAGTAGCTCTTGTCTATTCCATATTTGGCTTAAGGAACTTTATCTGTGCTCATTTCAATCTCTGGTTTTATGTAGCTCCCCAACTCACCTTTCCCCTTAAGCAAGCATAAGTTGGTTTTCTAAATTTGAGACCCTGTTCTGTTTTGGAATTCAGTTCCTGTATAGCCAAGTTTACATTCCGTGTATTAGTGATATCTTATGATGTTTCTTTTTCTGTGTGACTTATTTCAGTTAGAATCATCGTACCTGAATCCACTCATTGTGCTGCTACGGGCCTGATGACATAGATTTCATTGCTGAGTGATATTGCATTGTACGTAAGTACCACAACTTCTTTATCCATTTTTCGCTCTTTGCGATATTGAACTTGTACTGTAAACGAGGTTCTTGTAAACAGAGCCGTCCCAAACATTGGGGTGCCTGTGTCTTTTTGATTTTCATTTCCCTAAGCTATAGGACCATAACTGGAAGTGCCCTAGGCTCTGTTGCTTTGTTTTTTAGATGTTTCAGGAAACACCATACACTTCTCCCGAGTGTCTGTTGGCAATTTACATCCCGCCCATCAGCATAACAAGGCTCCCAGTTCTCCATGGCCTGTCCTGCCTTTCTGGATTTTACACTTTTTTCAGATGGCCCCTTTGACCTGGGGGAAGTGAGACTTCATTGTAGTGCAGATTTCCTTTGCAAGTTTGCTTGATTGGCCAAAAAGGGCGTATCCGTTTTTTCCTGAATATATTCAGGAAAAAACGCATACGCCCTTTTTGGCCAAGTGCATCATTGTGGACGTTCTGCCTCTTTTCCTATGCTTTCAATGCAATTCCAGTCTACCTCCTGAAATCGGTTTCCTGCAATTCTGCCCCGCTTTCAAGTCCTCTTGGCAGCCTTACTTCAGTATATTTTTGGATGATAGCTGTCATTTAGAAGTCTGCAGGTTTGTGAATTACAGTGCCCCTGAGCTCCTTTCTTCAACTCGCTTTCTTGTGAGCTGGCCGCAACACCGCAGGATGGCTTCAGGCCCTAATCTGGTTCCGGCACGGCATGCTGAGCCTTTGGTTAATTCCTCTTCCTGGTGGGAAATGAGAGTTCAATTTGCCCGTCCACACACGTCCAGCTAGTCTCTCATTGGTTCTCGCAATTCCTGTTCATCTTCCGCAGAAATTGCAAACTGGGCCAAACAGGAGGTTAAAGGGACTGACTCTCCAAGTCGGGAGAGTGTTAGTAAAGCGTCTGGAATGTTGCACCCGAGTACCAGGGTACGAAAACTGAGACATATTTGAACACGTCTCCCGATCACATGGTTGATCATACTCTAGGTTCCACATGCATGTTTTAGCTGAAGGAAGAATACCTTAAACCTGGGTAGTTGAAACCCGTGGAATGGGTACCATGCAATATGACTTCAAAGGGTCTTCATTTGCTCACCGAACCTCTCCAATCCTATCACTGCTGCGTTTATGCCCCTGTACACATGCTTGATTCTCTTTCGGAGACATAGCAATCCATAAGTTTTAAGATACTTACTAGTCAGGTACATTCTTAGGCGTTTAATATGCTGTGTTGAGTCCATTTCGTTGAGCAAGGAGTAGCTCTTGTCTATTCCATATTTGGCTTAAGGAACTTTATCTGTGCTCATTTCAATCTCTGGTTTTATGCAGCACCCCAACTCACCTTTCCCCTTAAGCAAGCATAAGTTGGTTTTCTAAATTTGAGACCCTGTTCTGTTTTGGAATTCAGTTCCTGTGTAGCCAAGTTTACATTCCGTGTATTACTGATATCTTATGATGTTTCTTTTTCTGTGTGACTTATTTCAGTTAGAATCATCATACCTGAATCCACTCATTATGCTGCAACGGGCCTGATGTCATAGATTTCATTGCTGAGTGATACTGCATTGTTCGTAAGTACCACAAGTTCTTTATCCATTCTTCACTTTCTGTGATATTGAACTTGTACGGTAAACGAGGTTTTTGTAAACAGAGGCGTCCCAAACTTTGGGGTGGCTGTGTCTTTTTGATTTTAATTTCCCTAAGCTATAGGACCATAAGTGGAAGTGCCCTAGGCTCTGTTGCTTTGTTTTTTAGATGTTTCAGGAAACACCATACACTTCTCCCGAGTGTATGTTGGCAATTTACATCCCGCCCATCAGCATAACAAGGCTCCCAGTTCTCCATGGCCTGTCCTGCCTTTCTGGATTTTACACTTTTTTCAGATGGCCCTTTTGACCGGGGGGAAGTGAGACTTCATTGTAGTGCAGATTTCCTTTGCAAGTTTGCTTGGTTGGCCAAAAAGGGCGTATGCGTTTTTTCCTGTATATATTCAGGAAAAAACGCATACGCCCTTTTTGGCCAAGTGCATCATTGTGGACGTTCTGCCTCTTTTCCTATGCTTTCAATGCAATTCCAGTCTACCTCCTGAAATCGGTTTCCTGCAATTCTGACCCGCTTTCAAGTCCTCTTGGCAGCCTTACTTCAGTATATTTTTGGACGATAGCTGTCATTTATAACTCTGCAGGTTTGTGAATTACAGTGCCCCTGAGCTCCTTTCTTCAACTCGCTTTCTTGTAACCTGGCCGCAACACAGCAGGATGGCTTCAGGCCCTAATCTGCTTCCGGCACGGCACGCTGAGCCTTTGGTTATTTCCTCTTCCTGGTGGGAAATGAGAGTTAAATTTGCCCGTCCAGACACCTCCAGCTAGTCTCTCATTGGTTCTCCCTATTCCTGTTCATCTTCCGCAGAAATTGCAAACTGGGCCAAACAGGAGGTTAAAGGGACTGACTTTCCAAGTGGGGAGAGTGTTAGTAAAGCGTCTGGAATGTGGCACCCGAGTACCAGGGGAGGAAAACTGCGACATATATGAACACGTCTCCCGTTCACACGGTTGATCATACTCTGGGTTCCACATGCATGTTTTAGCTGTAAGAAGAATACCTTAAACCTGGAGAGTTGAGACCCGTGTAATGGGTACCATGCAATATGACTTCAAAGGGTCTTCATTTGCTCACCGAACCTCTCCAATCCTATCACTGCTGCGTTTATGCCCCTGTACACACGCTTGATTCTCTTATGGAGACATAGCAATCCATAGGTTTTAAGATACATACTAGTCAGGTACATTCTTAGGCGTTTAATATGGGGTGTTGAGTCCATTTCGTTGAGCAAGGAGTAGCTCTAGTCTATTCCATATTTGGCTTAAGGAACTTTATCTGTGCTCATTTCAATCTCTGGTTTTGTGCAGCACCCCAACTCACCTTTCTCCTTAAGCAAGCATAAGTTGGTTTTCTAAATTTGAGACCCTGTTCTGTTTTGGAATTCAGTTCCTGTGTAGCCAAGTTTACATTCCGTGTATTAGTGATATTTTATGATGTTTCTTTTTCTGTGTGACTTATTTCAGTTAGAATCATCGTACCTGAATCCACTCATTGTGCTGCTACGGGCCTGATGACATAGATTTCATTGCTGAGTGATACTGCATTGTACGTAAGTACCAGAAGTTCTTTATCCATTTTTCACTTTCTGTGATATTGAACATGTACGGTAAACGAGGTTCTTGTAAACAGAGGCGTCCCAAACTTTGGGGTGGCTGTGTCGTTTTGATTTTAATTTCCCTAAGCTATAGGACCATAAGTGGAAGTGCCCTAGGCTCTGTTGCTTTGTTTTTTAGTTGTTTCAGGAAACACCATACACTTCTCCCGAGTGTCTGTTGGCAATTTACATCCCGCCCATCATCATAACAAGGCTCCCAGTTCTCCATGGCCTGTCCTGCCTTTCTGGATTTTACACTTTTTTCAGATGGCCCTTTTGACCGGGGGGAAGTGAGACTTCATTGTAGTGCAGATTTCCTTTGCAAGTTTGCTTGGTTGGCCAAAAAGTGCGTATGCGTTTTTTCGTGAATATTCAGGAAAAAACGCATACGCCCTTTTTGGCCAAGTGCATCATTGTGGACGTTCTGCCTCTTTTCCTATGCTTTCAATGCAATTCCAGTCTACCTCCTGAAATCGGTTTCCTGCAATTCTGCCCCGCTTTCAAGTCCTCTTGCCAGCCTTACTTCAGTATATTTTTGGACGATAGCTGTCATTTATAACTCTGCAGGTTTGTGAATTACAGTGCCCCTGAGCTCCTTTATTCAACTCGCTTTCTTGTGAGCTGGCCGCAACACCGCAGGAAGGCTTCAGGCCCTAATCTGGTTCCGGCACGGCACGCTGAGCCTTTGGTTAATTCCTCTTCCTGGTGGGAAATGAGAGTTAAAGTTGCCCTTCCAGACACCTCCAGCTAGTCTCTCATTGGTTCTCGCTATTCCTGTTCATCTTCCGCAGAAATTGCAAACTGGGCCAAACAGGAGGTTAAAGGGACTGACTCTCCAAGTCGGGAGAGTGTTAGTAAAGCGTCTGGAATGTTGCACCCGAGTACCAGGGTACGAAAACTGAGACATATTTGAACACGTCTCCCGATCACATTGTTGATCATACTCTAGGTTCCACATGCATGTTTTAGCTGAAGGAAGAATACCTTAAACCTGGGTAGTTGAAACCCGTGCAATGGGCACCATGCAATATGACTTCAAAGGGTCTTCATTTGCTCACCGAACCTCTCCAATCCTATCACTGCTGCGTTTATGCCCCTGTACACATGCTTGATTCTCTTTCGGAGACATAGCAATCCATAGGTTTTAAGATACTTACTAGTCAGGTACATTCTTAGGCGTTTAATATGCGGTGTTGAATCCATTTCGTTGAGCAAGGAGTAGCTGTTGTCTATTCCATATTTGGCTTAAGGAACTTTATCTGTGCTCATTTCAACCTCTGGTTTTATGCAGCACCGCAACTCACCTTTCCCCTTAAGCAAGCATAAGTTGGTTTTCTAAATTTGAGACCCTGTTCTGTTCTGTAATTCAGTTCTTGTGTAGCCAAGTTTACATTCCGTGTATTAGTGATATCTTATGATGTCTCTTTTTCTGTGTGACTTATTTCAGTTAGAATCATCATACCTGAATCCACTCATTGTGCTGCTAAGGGCCTGATGACATAGATTTCATTGCTGAGTGATATTGCTTTGTAAGTAAATACCACAAGTTCTTTATCCATTTTTCACTTTCTGCGATGTTGAACTTGTACTGTAAACGAGGTTCTTGTAAACAGAGGCGTCCCAAACTTTGGGGTGGCTGTGTCTTTTTGATTTTAATTTCCCTAAGCTATAGGACCATAAGTGGAAGTGCCCTAGGCTCTGTAGCTTTGTTTTTTAGATGTTTCAGGAAACACCATACACTTCTCCCGAGTTTCTGTTGGCAATTTACATCCCGCCCATCAGCATAACAAGGCTCCCATTTCTCCATGGCCTGTCCTGCCTTTCTGGATTTTACACTTTTTTCAGATGGCCCTTTTGACCGGGGGGAAGTGAGACTTCATTGTAGTGCAGATTTCCTTTGCAAGTTTGCTTGGTTGGCCAAAAAGTGCGTATGCGTTTTTTCGTGAATATTCAGGAAAAAACGCATACGCCCTTTTTGGCCAAGTGCATCATTGTGGACGTTCTGCCTCTTTTCCTATGCTTTCAATGCAATTCCAGTCTACCTCCTGAAATTGGTTTCCTGCAATTCTGCCCCGCTTTCAAGTCCTCTTGGCAGCCTTACTTCAGTATATTTTTGGACGATAGCTGTCATTTATAACTCTGCAGGTTTGTGAATTACAGTGCCCCTGAGCTCCTTTCTTCAACTCGCTTTCTTTTGAGCTGGCCGCAACACCGCAGGATGGCTTCAGGCTCTAATCTGGTTCCGGCACGGCACGCTGAGCCTTTGGTTATTTCCTCTTCCTGGTGGGAAATGAGAGTTAAATTTGCCCGTCCAGACACCTCCAGCTAGTCTCTCATTGGTTCTCGCTATTCCTGTTCATCTTCCGCAGAAATTGCAAACTGGGCCAAACAGGAGGTTAAAGGCGCTGACTATCCAAGTGGGGAGAGTGTTAGTAAAGCGTCTGGAATGTTGCACCCGAGTACCAGGGGAGGAAAACTGAGACATATTTGAACACGTCTCCTGTTCACACAGTTGATCATACTCTGGGTTCCACATGCATGTTTTAGCTGAAGGAAGAATACCTTAAACCTGGAGAGTTGAGACCCGTGGAATGGGTACCATGCAATATGACTTCAAAGGGTCTTCATTTGCTCACCGAACCTCTCCAATCCTATCACTGCTGCGTTTATGCCCCTGTACACACGCTTGATTCTCTTTTGGAGACATAGCAATCCATAGGTTTTAAGATACTTACTAGTCAGGTGCATTCTTAGGCGTTTAATATGCTGTGTTGAGTCCATTTCGTTGAGCAAGGAGTAGCTCTTGTCTATTCCATATTTGGCTTAAGGAACTTTATCTGTGCTCATTTCAATATCTGGTTTTATGCAGCACCCCAACTCACCTTTCCCCTTAAGCAAGCGTAAGTTGGTTTTCTAAATTTGAGACCCTGTTCTGTTTTGGAATTCAGTTCCTGTGTAGCCAAGTTTACATTCCGTGTATTACTGATATCTTATGATGTTTCTTTTTCTGTGTGACTTATTTCAGTTAGAATCATCGTACCTGAATCCACTCATTATGCTGCTACGGGCCTGATGACATAGATTTCATTGCTGAGTGATACTGCATTGTACGTAAGTACCACAAGTTCTTTATCCATTTTTCACTTTCTGTGATATTGAACTTGTACGGTAAACGAGGTTCTTGTAAACAGAGGCGTCCCAAACTTTGGGGTGGCTGTGTCTTTTTGATTTTAATTTCCCTAAGCTATAGGACCATAAGTGGAAGTGCGCTAGGCTCTGTTGCTTTGTTTTTTAGATGTTTCAGGAAACACCATACACTTCTCCCGAGTGTCTGTTGGCAATTTACATCCCGCCCATCAGCATAACAAGGCTCCCAGTTCTCCATGGCCTGTCCTGCCTTTCTGGATTTTACACTTTTTTCAGATGGCCCTTTTGACCGGGGGGAAGTGAGACTTCATTGTAGTGCAGATTTCCTTTGCAAGTTTGCTTGGTTGGCCAAAAAGGGCGTATGCGTTTTTTCCTGAATATATTCAGGAAAAAACGCATACGCCCTTTTTGGCCAAGTGCATCATTGTGGACGTTCTGCCTCTTTTCCTATGCTTTCAATGCAATTCCAGTCTACCTCCTGAAATCGGTTTCCTGCAATTCTGCCCCGCTTTCAAGTCCTCTTGGCAGCCTTACTTCAGTATATTTTTGGACGATAGCTGTCATTTATAACTCTGCAGGTTTGTGAATTACAGTGCCCCTGAGCTCCTTTCTTCAACTCGCTTTCTTGTGACCTGGCCGCAACACCGCAGGATGGCTTCAGGCTCTAATCTGGTTCCGGCAGGGCACGCTGAGCCTTTGGTTAATTCCTCTTCCTGGTGGGAAATGAGAGTTAAATTTGCCCGTCTAGACATCTCCAGCTAGTCTCTCATTGGTTCTCGCTATTCCTGTTCATCTTCAGCAGAAATTGCAAACTGGGCCAAACAGGAGGTTAAAGGGACTGACTCTCCAAGTCGGGAGAGTGTTAGTAAAGCGTCTCTAATGTTGCACCCGAGTACCAGGGTACGAAAACTGAGACATATTTGAACACGTCTCCCGATCACATGGTTGATCATACTCTAGGTTCCACATGCATGTTTTAGCTGAAGGAAGAATACCTTAAACCTGGGTAGTTGAAACCCGTGGAATGGGTACCATGCAATATGACTTCAAAGGGTCTTCATTTGCTCACCGAACCTCTCCAATCCTATCACTGCTGCGTTTATGCCCCTGTACACATGCTTGATTCTCTTTCGGAGACATAGCAATCCATAGGTTTTAAGATACTTACTAGTCAGGTACATTCCTAGGCGTTTAATATGCGGTGTTGAGTCCATTTTGTTGAGCAAGGAGTAGCTCTTGTCTATTCCATATTTGGCTTAAGGAACTTTATCTGTGCTCATTTCAATCTCTGGTTTTATGCAGCACCCCAACTCACCTTTCCCCTTAAGCAAGCATAAGTTGGTTTTCTAAATTTGAGACCCTGTTCTGTTTTGGAATTCAGTTCCTGTGTAGCCAAGTTTACATTCCGTGTATTAGTGATATCTTATGATGTTTCTTTTTCTGTGTGACTTATTTCAGTTAGAAGCATCGTACCTGAATCCACTCATTGTGCTGCTAAGGGCCTGATGACATAGATTTCATTGCTGACTGATATTGCTTTGTAAGTAAATACCACAACTTCTTTATCCATTTTTCACTTTCTGCGATGTTGAACTTGTACTGTAAACGAGGTTCTTGTAAACAGAGGCGTCCCAAACTTTGGGGTGGCTGTGTCTTTTTGATTTTAATTTCCCTAAGCTATAGGACCATAAGTGGAAGTGCCCTAGGCTCTGTTGCTTTGTTTTTTAGATGTTTCAGGAAACACCATACACTTCTCCCGAGTGTCTGTTGGCAATTTACATCCCGCCCATCAGCATAACAAGGCTCCCAGTTCTCCATGGCCTGTCCTGCCTTTCTGGATTTTACACTTTTTTCAGATGGCCCTTTTGACCGGGGGAAATGAGACTTCATTGTAGTACAGATTTCCTTTGCAAGCTTGCTTGGTTGGCCAAAAAGGGCGTATGCGTTTTTTCCTGAATATATTCAGGAAAAAACGCATACGCCCTTTATGGCCAAGTGCATCATTGTGGACGTTCTGCCTCTTTTCCTATGCTTTCAATGCAATTCCAGTCTACCTCCTGAAATCGGTTTCCTGCAATTCTGCCCCGCTTTCAAGTCCTCTTGGCAGCCTTACTTCAGTATATTTTTGGACGATACCTGTCATTTATAACTCTGCAGGTTTGTGAATTACAGTGCCCCTGAGCTCCTTTCTTCAACTCGCTTTCTTGTGACCTGGCCGCAACACCGCAGGATGGCTTCAGGCCCTAATCTGGTTCCGGCACGGCACGCTGAGCCTTTGGTTATTTCCTCTTCCTGGTGGGAAATGAGAGTTAAATTTGCCCGTCCAGACACCTCCAGCTAGTCTCTCATTGGTCCTCGCTATTCCTGTTCATCTTCCGCAGAAATTGCAAACTGGGCCAAACAGGAGGTTAAAGGCGCTGACTCTCCAAGTGGGGAGAGTGTTAGTAAAGCGTCTGGAATGTTGCACCCGAGTACCAGGGTACGAAAACTGAGACATATTTGAACACGTCTCCCGATCACATGGTTGATCATACACTGGGTTCCACATGCATGTTTTAGCTGAAGGAAGAATATCTTAAACCTGGAGAGTTGAGACCCGTGGAATGGGTACCATGCAATATGACTTCAAAGGGTCTTCATTTGCTCACCGAACCTCTCCAATCCTATCACTGCTGCGTTTATGCCCCTGTACACACGCTTGATTCTCTTTTGGAGATATAGCAATCCATAGGTTTTAAGATACTTACTAGTCAGGTACATTCTTAGGCGTTTAATATGGGGTGTTGAGTCCATTTCGTTGAGCAAGGAGTAGCTCTTGTCTATTCCATATTTGGCTTAAGGAACTTTATCTGTGCTCATTTCAATCTGTGGTTTTATGCAGCACCCCAACTCACCTTTCCCCTTAAGCAAGCATAAGTTGGTTTTCTAAATTTGAGACCCTGTTCTGTTCTGTAATTCAGTTCCTGTGTAGCCAAGTTTACATTCCGTGTATTACTGATACCTTATGATGTTTCTTTTTCTGTGTGACTTATTTCAGTTAGAATCATCATACCTGAATCCACTCATTGTGCTGCTAAGGGCCTGATGACATAGATTTCATTGCTGAGTGATACTGCATTGTACGTAAGTACCACAAGTTCTTTATCCATTTTTCACTTTCTGTGATATTGAACTTGTACGGTAAACGAGGTCCTTGTAAACAGAGGCGTCCCAAACTTTGGAGTGGCTGTGTCTTTTTGATTTTAATTTCCCTAAGCTATAGGACCATAAGTGGAAGTGCCCTAGGCTCTGTTGCTTTGTTTTTTAGATGTTTCAGGAAACACCATACACTTCTCCCGAGTGTCTGTTGGCAATTTACATCCCGCCCATCAGCATAAGAAGGCTCCCAGTTCTCCATGGCCTGTCCTGCCTTTCTGGATTTTACACTTTTTTCAGATGGCCCTTTTGACCTGGGGGAAGTGAGACTTCGTTGTAGTGCAGATTTCCTTTGCAAGCTTGCTTGGTTGGCCAAAAAGGGCGTATGCGTTTTTTCCTGAATATATTCAGGAAAAAACGCATACGCCCTTTTTGGCCAAGTGCATCATTGTGGACGTTCTGCCTCTTTTCCTATGCTTTCAATGCAATTCCAGTCTACCTCCTGAAATCGGTTTCCTGCAATTCTGCCCCGCTTTCAAGTCCTCTTGGCAGCCTTACTTCAGTATATTTTTGGACGATACCTGTCATTTATAACTCTGCAGGTTTGTGAATTACAGTGCCCCTGAGCTCCTTTCTTCAACTCGCTTTCTTGTGACCTGGCTGCAACACCGCAGGATTGCTTCAGGCCCTAATCTGGTTCCGGCACGGCACGCTGAGCCTTTGGTTATTTCCTCTTCCTGGTGGGAAATGAGAGTTAAATTTGCCCGTCCAGACACCTCCAGCTAGTCTCTCATTGGTTCTCGCTATTCCTGTTCATCTTCCGCAGAAATTGCAAAGTGGGCCCAACAGGAGGTTAAAGGGACTGACTCTCCAAGTCGGGAGAGTGTTAGTAAAGCGTCTGGAATGTTGCACCCGAGTACCAGGGGAGGAAAACTGAGACATATTTGAACATGTCTCCCGATCACATGGTTGATCATACTCTGGGTTCCACATGCATGTTTTAGCTGAAGGAAGAATACCTTAAACCTGGGTAGTTGAAACCCGTGTAATGGGTACCATGCAATATGACTTCAAAGGGTCTTCATTAGCTCACCGAACCTCTCCAATCCTATCACTGCTGCGTTTATGCCCCTGTACACATGCTTGATTCTCTTTCGGAGACATAGCAATCCGTAGGTTTTAAGATACTTACTAGTCAGGTACATTCTTAGGCGTTTAATATGGGGTGTTGAGTCCATTTAGTTGAGCAAGGAGTAGCTCTTGTCTATTCCATATTTGGCTTAAGGAACTTTATCTGTGCTCATTTCAATCTCTGGTTTTATGCAGCACCCCAACTCACCTTTCCCCTTAAGCAAGCATAAGTTGGTTTTCTAAATTTGAGACCCTGTTCTGTTCTGTAATTCAGTTCCTGTGTAGCCAAGTTTACATTCCATGTATTACTGATATCTTATGATGTTTCTTTTTCTGTGTGACTTATTTCAGTTAGAATCATCATACCTGAATCCACTCATTGTGCTGCTAAGGGCCTGATGCCATAGATTTCATTGCTGAGTGATATTGCTTTGTAAGTAAATACCACAACTTCTTTATCCATTTTTCACTTTCTGCGATGTTGAATTTGTACTGTAAACGAGGTTCTTGTAAACAGAGGCGTCCCAAACTTTGGGGTGGCTGTGTCTTTTTGATTTTAATTTCCCTAAGCTATAGGACCATAAGTGGAAGTGCCCTAGGCTCTGTTGCTTTGTTTTTTAGATGTTTCAGGAAACACCATACACTTCTCCCCAGTGTCTGTTGGCAATTTACATCCCGCCCATCAGCATAACAAGGCTCCCAGTTCTCCATGGCCTGTCCTGCCTTTCTGGATTTTACACTTTTTTCAGATGGCCCTTTTGACCGGGGGGAAGTGAGACTTCATTGTAGTGCCGATTTCCTTTGCAAGCTTGCTTGGTTGGCCAAAAAGGGCGTATGCGTTTTTTCCTGAATATATTCAAGAAAAAACGCATACGCCCTTTTTGGCCAAGTGCATCATTGTGGACGTTCTGCCTCTTTTCCTATGCTTTCGATGCAATTCCAGTCTACCTCCTGAAATCGGTTTCCTGCAATTCTGCCCCCCTTTCAAGTCCTCTTGGCAGCCTTACTTCAGTATATTTTTGGACGATAGCTGTCATTTATAACTCTGCAGGTTTGTGAATTACAGTGCCCCTGAGCTCCTTTCTTCAACTCGCTTTCTTGTGAGCTGGCCGCAACACCGCAGGATGGCTTCAGGCCCTAATCTGGTTCCGGCACGGCACGCTGAGCCTTTGGTTATTTCCTCTTCCTGGTGGGAAATGAGAGTTAAATTTGCCGTCCAGACACCTCCAGCTAGTCTCTCATTGGTTCTCGCTATTCCTGTTCATCTTCCGCAGAAATTGCAAACTGGACCAAACAGGAGGTTAAAGGGACTGACTCTCCAAGTCGGGAGAGTGTTAGTAAAGCGTCTGGAATGTTGCACCCGAGTACCAGGGTACGAAAACTGAGACATATTTGAACACGTCTCCCGATCACATGGTTGATCATACTCTAGGTTCCACATGCATGTTTTAGCTGAAGGAAGAATACCTTAAACCTGGGTAGTTGAAACCCGTGGAATGGGTACCATGCAATATGACTTCAAAGGGTCTTCATTTGCTCACCGAACCTCTCCAATCCTATCACTGCTGCGTTTATGCTCCTGTACACAGGCTTGATTCTCTTTCGGAGACATAGCAATCCATAGGTTTTAAGATACTTACTAGTCAGGTACATTCTTAGGCGTTTAATATGGGGTGTTGAGTCCATTTCGTTGAGCAAGGAGTAGCTCTTGTCTATTCCATATTTGGCTTAAGGAACTTTATCTGTGCTCATTTTAATCTCTGGTTTTATGCAGCACCCCAACTCACCTTTCCCCTTAAGCAAGCATAAGTTGGTTTTCTAAATTTGAGACCCTGTTCTGTTCTGTAATTCAGTTCCTGTGTAGCCAAGTTTACATTCCGTGTATTACTGATATCTTATGATGTTTCTTTTTCTCTGTGACTTATTTCAGTTAGAATCATCGTACCTGAATCCACTCATTGTGCTGCTACGGGCCTGATGACATAGATTTCATTGCTGAGTGATACTGCATTGTACGTAAGTACCACAAGTTCTTTATCCATTTTTCACTTTCTGTGATATTGAACGTGTACGGTAAACGAGGTTCTTGTAAACAGAGGCCTCCCAAACTTTGGGGTGGCTGTGTCTTTTTGATTTTAATTTCCCTAAGCTATAGGACCATAAGTGGAAGTGCCCTAGGCTCTGTAGCTTTGTTTTTTAGATGTTTCAGGAAACACCATACACTTCTCCCGAGTTTCTGTTGGCAATTTACATCCCGCCCATCAGCATAACAAGGCTCCCAGTTCTCCATGGCCTGTCCTGCCTTTCTGGATTTTACACTTTTTTCAGATGGCCCTTTTGACCGAGGGGAAGTGAGACTTCATTGTAGTGCAGATTTCCTTTGCAAGCTTGCTTGGTTGGCCAAAAAGTGCGTATGCGTTTTTTCCTGAGTATATTCAGGAAAAAACGCATACGCCCTTTTTGGCCAAGTGCATCATTGTGGACGTTCTGCCTCTTTTCCTATGCTTTCAATGCAATTCCAGTCTACCTCCTGAAATCGGTTTCCTGCAATTCTGCCCCGCTTTCAAGTCCTCTTGGCAGCCTTACTTCAGTATATTTTTGGACAATAGCTGTCATTTATAACTCTGCATGTTTGTGAATTACAGTGCCCCTGAGCTCCTTTCTTCAACTCGCATTCTTGTGAGCTGGCCGCAACACCGCAGGAAGGCTTCAGGCCCTAATCTGGTTCCGGCACGGCACGCTGAGCCTTTGGTTAATTCCTCTTCCTGGTGGGAAATGAGAGTTAAATTTGCCCGTCCAGACACCTCCAGCTAGTCTCTCATTGGTTCTCGCTATTCCTGTTCATCTTCCGCAGAAATTGCAAACTGGGCCGAACAGGAGGGTAAAGGGACTGACTCTCCAAGTCGGGAGGGTGTTAGTAAAGTGTCTGGAATGTTGCACCCGAGTACCAGGGTACGAAAACTGAGACATATTTGAACACGTCTCCCGATCACATGGTTGATCATACTCTGGGTTCCACATGCATGTTTTAGCTGAAGGAAGAATACCTTAAACCTGGAGAGTTGAAACCCGTGGAATGGGTACCATGCAATATGACTTCAAAGGGTCTTCATTTGCTCACCGAACCTCTCCAATCCTATCACTGCTGCGTTTATGCCCCTGTACACACGCTTGATTCTCTTATGGAGACATAGCAATCCATAGGTTTTAAGATACTTACTAGTCAGGTACATTCTTAGGCGTTTAATATGCGGTGTTGAGTCCATTTCGTTGAGCAAGGAGTAGCTCTTGTCTATTCCATATTTGGCTTAAGGAACTTTATCTGTGCTCATTTCAATCTCTGGTTTTATGCAGAACCCCAACTCACCTTTCCCCTTAAGCAAGCATAAGTTGGTTTTCTAAATTTGAGACCCTGTTCTGTTCTGTAATTCAGTTCCTGTGTAGCCAAGTTTACATTCCGTGTATTACTGATACCTTATGATGTTTCTTTTTCTGTGTGACTTATTTCAGTTAGTATCATCATACCTGAATCCACTCATTGTGCTGCTAAGGGCCTGATGACATAGATTTCATTGCTGAGTGATACTGCATTGTACGTAAGTACCACAAGTTCTTTATCCATTTTTCACTTTCTGTGATATTGAACGTGTACGGTAAACGAGGTCCTTGTAAACAGAGGCGTCCCAAACTTTGGAGTGGCTGTGTCTTTTTGATTTTAATTTCCCTAAGCTATAGGACCATAAGTGGAAGTGCCCTAGGCTCTGTTGCTTTGTTTTTTAGATGTTTCAGGAAACACCATACACTTCTCCCGAGTTTCTGTTGGCAATTTACATCCCGCCCATCAGCATAACAAGGCTCCCAGTTCTCCATGGCCTGTCCTGCCTGTCTGGATTTTACACTTTTTTCAGATGGCCCTTTTGACCGAGGGGAAGTGAGACTTCATTGTAGTGCAGATTTCCTTTGCAAGCTTGCTTGGTTGGCCAAAAAGGGCGTATGCGTTTTTTCCTGAATATATTCAGGAAAAAACGCATACGCCCTTTTTGGCCAAGTGCATCATTGTGGACGTTCTGCCTCTTTTCCTATGCTTTCAATGCAATTCCAGTCTACCTCCTGAAATCGGTTTCCTGCAATTCTGCCCCGCTTTCAAGTCCTCTTGGCAGCCTTACTTCAGTATATTTTTGGACGATACCTGTCATTTATAACTCTGCAGGTTTGTGAATTACAGTGCCCCTGAGCTCCTTTCTTCAACTCGCTTTCTTGTGACCTGGCTGCAACACCGCAGGATTGCTTCAGGCCCTAATCTGGTTCCGGCACGGCACGCTGAGCCTTTGGTTAATTCCTCTTCCTGGTGGGAAATGAGAGTTAAATTTGCCCGTCCAGACACCTCCAGCTAGTCTCTCATTGGTTCTCGCTATTCCTGTTCATCTTCCGCAGAAATTGCAAAGTGGGCCCAACAGGAGGTTAAAGGGACTGACTCTCCAAGTCGGGAGAGTGTTAGTAAAGCGTCTGGAATGTTGCACCCGAGTACCAGGGGAGGAAAACTGAGACATATTTGAACACGTCTCCCGATCACATGGTTGATCATACTCTGGGTTCCACATGCATGTTTTAGCTGAAGGAAGAATACCTTAAACCTGGAGAGTTGAGACCCGTGGAATGGGTACCATGCAATATGACTTCAAAGGGTCTTCATTTGCTCACCGAACCTCTCCAATCCTATCACTGCTGCGTTTATGCCCCTGTACACACGCTTGATTCTCTTTTGGAGACATAGCAATCCATAGGTTTTAAGATACTTACTAGTCAGGTACATTCTTAGCCGTTTAATATGCTGTGTTGAGTCCATTTCGTTGAGCAAGGAGTAGCTCTTGTCTATTCCATATTTGGCTTAAGGAACTTTATCTGTGCTCATTTCAATCTCTGGTTTTATGCAGCACCCCAACTCACCTTTCCCCTTAAGCAAGCGTACGTTGGTTTTCTAAATTTGAGACCCTGTTCTGTTTTGGAATTCAGTTCCTGTGTAGCCAAGTTTACATTCCGTGTATTAGTGATATCTTATGATGTTTCTTTTTCTGTGTGACTTATTTCAGTTAGAATCATCGTACCTGAATCCACTCATTATGCTGCTACGGGCCTGATGACATAGATTTCATTGCTGAGTGATACTGCATTGTACGTAAGTACCACAAGTTCTTTATCCATTTTTCACTTTCTGTGATATTGAACTTGTACAGTAAACGAGGTTCTTGTATACAGAGGCGTCCCAAACTTTGGGGTGGCTGTGTCTTTTTGATTTTAATTTCCCTAAGCTATAGGACCATAAGTGGAAGTGCCCTAGGCTCTGTTGCTTTGTTTTTTAGATGTTTCAGGAAACACCATACACTTCTCCCGAGTGTCTGTTGGCAATTTACATCCCGCCCATTAGCATAACAAGGCTCCCAGTTCTCCATGGCCTGTCCTGCCTTTCTGGATCTTACACTTTTTTCAGATGGCCCTTTTGACCGGGGGGAAGTGAGACTTCATTGTAGTGCAGATTTCCTTTTCAAGTTTGCTTGGTTGGCCAAAAAGGGCGTATGCGTTTTTTCCTGAATATATTCAGGAAAAAACGCATACGCCCTTTTTGGCCAAGTGCATCATTGTGGACGTTCTGCCTCTTTTCCTATGCTTTCAATGCAATTCCAGTCTACCTCCTGAAATCGGTTTCCTGAAATTCTGCCCCGCTTTCAAGTCCTCTTGGCAGCCTTACTTCAGTATATTTTTGGACGATAGCTGTCATTTATAACTCTGCAGGTTTGTGAATTACAGTGCCCCTGAGCTCCTTTCTTCAACTCGCTTTCTTGTGACCTGGCCGCAACACCGCAGGATTGCTTCAGGCTCTAATCTGGTTCCGGCACGGCACGCTGAGCCTTTGGTTAATTCCTCTTCCTGGTGGGAAATGAGAGTTAAATTTGCCCGTCCAGACACCTCCAGCTAATCTCTCATTGGTTCTCGCTATTCCTGTTCATCTTCAGCAGAAATTGCAAACTGGGCCAAACAGGAGGTTAAAGGGACTGACTCTCCAAGTCGGGAGAGGGTTAGTAAAGCGTCTGGAATGTTGCACCCGAGTACCAGGGTACGAAAACTGAGACATATTTGAACACGTCTCCCGATCACATGGTTGATCATACTCTAGGTTCCACATGCATGTTTTAGCTGAAGGAAGAATACCTTAAACCTGGGTAGTTGAAACCCGTGGAATGAGTACCATGCAATATGACTTCAAAGGGTCTTCATTTGCTCACCGAACCTCTCCAATCCTATCACTGCTGCGTTTATGCCCCTGTACACATGCTTGATTCTCTTTCGGAGACATAGCAATCCATAGGTTTTAAGATACTTACTAGTCAGGTACATTCTTAGGCGTTTAATATGTGGTGTTGAGTCCATTTCGTTGAGCAAGGAGTAGCTCTTGTCTATTCCATATTTGGCTTAAGGAACTTTATCTGTGCTCATTTCAATCTCTGGTTTTATGCAGCACCCCAACTCACCTTTCCCCTTAAGCAAGCATAAGTTTGTTTTCTAAATTTGAGACACTGTTCTGTTTTGGAATTCAGTTCCTGTGTAGCCAAGTTTACATTCCGTGTATTAGTGATATCTTATGATGTTTCTTTTTCTGTGTGACTTATTTCAGTTAGAATCATCGTACCTGAATCCACTCATTATGCTGCTACGGGCCTGATGACATAGATTTCATTGCTGAGTGATACTGCATTGTACGTAAGTACCACAAGTTCTTTATCCATTTTTCACTTTCTGTGATATTGAACTTGTACGGTAAAGGAGGTTCTTGTAAACAGAGGCGTCCCAAACTTTGGGGTGGCTGTGTCTTTTTGATTTTAATTTCCCTAAGCTATAGGACCATAAGTGGAAGTGCCCTAGGCTCTGTTGCTTTGTTTTTTAGATGTTTCAGGAAACACCATACACTTCCCCCAAGTGTCTGTTGGCAATTTACATCCCGCCCATCAGCATAACAAGGCTCCCAGTTCTCCATGGCCTGTCCTGCCTTTCTGGATTTTACACTTTTTTCAGATGGCCCTTTTGACCGGGGGGAAGTGAGACTTCATTGTAGTGCAGATTTCCTTTGCAAGCTTGCTTGGTTGGCCAAAAAGGGCGTATGCGTTTTTTCCTAAATATATTCAGGAAAAAACGCATACGCCCTTTTTGGCCAAGTGCATCATTGTGGACGTTCTGCCTCTTTTCCTATGCTTTCAATGCAATTCCAGTCTACCTCCTGAAATCGGTTTCCTGCAATTCTGCCCCGCTTTCAAGTCCTCATGGCAGCCTTACTTCAGTATATTTTTGGACGATAGCTGTCATTTATAACTCTCCACGTTTGTGAATTAGAGTGCCCCTGAGCTCCTTTCTTCAACTCGCTTTCTTTTGAGCTGGCCGCAACACCGCAGGATGGCTTCAGGCCCTAATCTGGTTCCGGCACGGCACGCTGAGCCTTTGGTTAATTCCTCTTCCTGGTGGGAAATGAGAGTTAAATTTGCCCGTCCAGACACCTCCAGCTAGTCTCTCATTTGTTCTCGCTATTCCTGTTCATCTTCCGCAGAAATTGCAAACTGGGCCAAACAGGAGGTTAAAGGGACTGACTGTCCAAGTCAGGAGAGTGTTAGTAAAGCATCTGGAATGTTGCACCCGAGTACCAGGGGAGGAAAACTGAGACATATTTGAACACGTCTCCCGATCACATGGTTGATCATACTCTGGGTTCCACATGCATGTTTTAGCTGAAGGAAGAATACCTTAAACCTGGGTAGTTGAAACCCGTGGAATGGGTACCATGCAATATGATTTCAAAGGGTCTTTATTTGCTCACCGAACCTCTCCAATCCTATCACTGCTGCGTTTATGCCCCTGTACACATGCTTGATTCTCTTTCGGAAACATAGCAATCCATAGGTTTTAAGATACTTACTAGTCAGGTACATTCTTAGGCGTTTAATATGCGGTGTTGAGTCCATTTCGTTGAGCAAGGAGTAGCTCTTGTCTATTCCATATTTGTCTTAAGGAACTTTATCTGTGCTCATTTCAATCTCTGGTTTTATGCAGCACCCCAACTCACCTTTCCCCTTAAGCAAGCATAAGTTGGTTTTCTAAATTTGAGACCCTGTTCTGTTCTGTAATTCAGTTCCTGTGTAGCCAAGTTTACATTCCGTGTATTACTGATATCTTATGATGTTTCTTTTTCTGTGTGAGTTATTTCAGTTAGAATTATCATACCTGAATCCACTCATTATGCTGCTACGGGCCTGATGACATAGATTTCATTGCTGAGTGATATTGCTTTGTAAGTAAATACCACAACTTCTTTATCCATTTTTCACTTTCTGCGATGTTGAGCTTGTACTGTAAACGAGGTTCTTGTAAACAGAGGCGTCCCAAACTTTGGGGTGGCTGTGTCTTTTTGATTTTAATTTCCCTAAGCTATAGGACCATAAGTGGAATTGCCCTAGGCTCTGTTGCTTTGTTTTTTAGATGTTTCAGGAAACACCATACACTTCTCCCGAGTGTCTGTTGGCAACTTACATCCCGCCCATCAGCATAACAAGGCTCCCAGTTCTCCATGGCCTGTCCTGCCTTGCTGGATTTTACACTTTTTTCAGATGGCCCTTTTGAGCGGGGGGAAGTGAGACTTCATTGTAGTGCAGATTTCCTTTGCAAGCTTGCTTGGTTGGCCAAAAAGGGCGTATGCGTTTTTTCCTGAATATATTCAGGAAAAAACGCATACGCCCTTTTTGGCCAAGTGCATCATTGTGGACGTTCTGCCTCTTTTCCTATGCTTTCAATGCAATTCCAGTCTACCTCCTGAAATCGGTTTCCTGCAATTCTGCCCCGCTTTCAAGTCCTCTTGGCAGCCTTACTTCAGTATATTTTTAGACGATAGCTGTCATTTATAAGTCTGCAGGTTTGTGAATTACAGTGCCCCTGAGCTCCTTTCTTCAACTCGCTTTCTTGTGAGCTGGCCGCAACACCGCAGGATTGCTTCAGGCCCTAATCTGGTTCCGGCACGGCGCGCTGAGCCTTTGGTTAATTCCTCTTCCTGTTGGGAAATGAGAGTTAAATTTGCCCGTCCAGACACCTCCAGCTAGTCTCTCATTGGTTCTCCCTATTCCTGTTCATCTTCCGCAGAAATTGCAAACTGGGCCAAACAGGAGGTTAAAGGCACTGACTCTCCAAGTCGGGAGAGTGTTAGTAAAGCGTCTGGAATGTTGCACCCGAGTACCAGGGGACGAAAACTGAGACATATTTGAACACGTCTCCCGATCACATGGTGGATCATACTCTGGGTTCCACATGCATGTTTTAGCTGAAGGAAGATTCCCTGAAACCTGGAGAGTTGAGACCCGTGGAATGGGTACCATGCAATATGACTTCAAAGGGTCTTCATTTGCTCACCGAACATTTCCAATCCTTTCACTGCTGCATTTATGCCCCTGTACACAAGCTTGATTGTCTTTCGGAGACATAGCAATCCATAGGTTTTCAGATATTTACTAGTCAGGTACATTCTTAGGCGTTTAATATGGGGTGTTGAGTCCATGTCGTTGAGCAAGGAGTAGCTCTTGTCTATTCCATATTTGGCTTAAGGAACTTTATCTGTGCTCATTTCAATCTCTGGTTTTATGCAGCACCCCAACTCACGTTTCCCCTTAAGCAAGCATAAGTTGGTTTTCTACATTTGAGACCCTGTTCTGTTTTGTAATTCAGTTCCTGTGTAGCCAAGTTTACATTCCGTGTATTAGTTATATCTTATGATGTTTCTTTTTCTGTGTGACTTATTTCAGTTAGAATCATCATACCTGAATCCACTCATTATGCTGCTACGGGCCTGATGACAGAGATTTCATTGCTGAGTGAGATTGCATTGTATGTAAGTACCACAACTTCTTTATCCATTTTTCGCTCTTTGCGACATTGAACTTGTACCGTAAACGAGTTTCTTGTAAACAGAGCCGTCCCAAACTTTGGGGTGGCTGTGTCTTTTTGATTTTAATTTCCCTAAGCTATAAGACCATAAGTGGAAGTGCCCTGGGCTCTGTTGCTTTGTGTTTTAGATGTTTCAGGAAACACCATACACTTCTCCCGAGTGGCTGTTGGCAATTTACATCCCGCCCATCAGCATAACAAGGCTCCCAGTTCTCCATGGCCTGTCCTGCCTTTCTGGATTTTACACTTTTTTCAGATGGCCCTTTTGACCGGGGGGAAGTGAGACTTCATTGTAGTGCCGATTTCCTTTGCAAGCTTGCTTGGTTGGCCAAAAAGGACGTATGCGTTTTTTCCTGAATATATTCAGGAAAAAACGCATACGCCCTTTTTGGCGAAGTGCATCATTGTGGACGTTCTGCCTCTTTTCCTATGCTTTCAATGCAATTCCAGTCTACCTCCTGAAATCGGTTTCCTGCAATTCTGCCCCGCTTTCAAGTCCTCTTGGCAGCCTTACTTCAGTATATTTTTGGACGATACCTGTCATTTATAAGTCTGCAGGTTTGTGAATTACAGTGCCCCTGAGCTCCTTTCTTCAACTCGCTTTCTTGTGAGCTGGCCGCAACACCGCAGGATTGCTTCAGGCCCTAATCTGGTTCCGGCACGGCACGCTGAGCCTTTGGTTAATTCCTCTTCCTGGTGGGAAATGAGAGTTAAATTTGCCTGTCCAGACACCTCCAGCTAGTCTCTCATTGGTTCTCCCTATTCCTGTTCATCTTCCGCAGAAATTGCAAACTGGGCCGAACAGGAGGTTAAAGGCACTGACTCTCCAAGTCGGGAGAGTGTTAGTAAAGCGTCTGGAATGTTGCACCCGAGTACCAGGGGACGAAAACTGAGACATATTTGAACACGTCTCCCGATCACACGGTGGATCATACTCTGGGTTCCACATGCATGTTTTAGCTGAAGGAAGAATCCCTGAAACCTGGAGAGTTGAGACCCGTGGAATGGGTACCATGCAATATGACTTCAAAGGGTCTTCATTTGCTCACCGAACCTCTCCAATCCTATCACTGCTGCGTTTATGCCCCTGTACACACGCTTGATTCTCTTTCGGAGACATAGCAATCCATAGGTTTTCAGATACTTACTAGTCAGGTACATTCTTAGGCGTTTAATATGGGGTGTTGAGTCCATTTCGTTGAGCAAGGAGTAGCTCTTGTCTATTCCATATTTGGCTTAAGGAACTTTATCTGTGCTCATTTCAATCTCTGGTTTTAGGCAGCACCCCAACGCACCTTTCCCCTTAAGCAAGCATAAGTTGGTTTTCTACATTTGAGACCCTGTTCTGTTTTGTAATTCAGTTCCTGTGTAGCCAAGTTTACATTCCGTGTATTAGTGATAACTTATGATGTTTCTTTTTCTGTGTGACTTATTTCAGTTAGAATCATCATACCTGAATCCACTCATTATGCTGCTACGGGCCTGATGACATAGACTTCATTGCTGAGTGATATTGCATTGTACGTAAGTACCACAACTTCTTTATCTATTTTTCGCTCTTTGGGATATTGAACTTGTACTGTAAACGAGGTTCTTGTAAACAGAGCCGTCCCAAACATTGGGGTGGCTGTGTCTTTTTGATTTTCATTTCCCTAAGCTATAGGACCATAAGTGGAAGTGCCCTAGGCTCTGTTGCTTTGTTTTTTAGATGTTTCAGGAAACACCATACACTTCTCCCGAGTGTCTGTTGGCAATTTACATCCCGCCCATCAGCATAACAAGGCTCCCAGTTCTCCATGGCCTGTCCTGCCTTTCTGGATTTTACACTTTTTTCAGATGGCCCTTTTGACCGGGGGGAAGTGAGACTTCATTGTAGTGCAGATTTCCTTTGCAAGCTTGCTTGATTGGCCAAAAAGGGCGTATCCGTTTTTTCCTGAATATATTCAGGAAAAAACGCATACGCCCTTTTTGGCCAAGTGCATCATTGTGGACGTTCTGCCTCTTTTCCTATGCTTTCAATGCAATTCCAGTCTACCTCCTGAAATCGGTTTCCTGCAATTCTGCCCCGCTTTCAAGTCCTCTTGGCAGCCTTACTTCAGTATATTTTTGGATGATAGCTGTCATTTAGAAGTCTGCAGGTTTGTGAATTACAGTGCCCCTGAGCTCCTTTCTTCAACTCGCTTTCTTGTGAGCTGGCCGCAACACCGCAGGATGGCTTCAGGCCCTAATCTGGTTCCGGCACGGCATGCTGAGCCTTTGGTTAATTCCTCTTCCTGGTGGGAAATGAGAGTTCAATTTGCCCGTCCACACACGTCCAGCTAGTCTCTCATTGGTTCTCGCTATTCCTGTTCATCTTCCGCAGAAATTGCAAACTGGGCCAAACAGGAGGTTAAAGGGACTGACTCTCCAAGTCGGGAGAGTGTTAGTAAAGCGTCTGGAATGTTGCACCCGAGTACCAGGGTACGAAAACTGAGACATATTTGAACACGTCTCCCGATCACATGGTTGATCATACTCTAGGTTCCACATGCATGTTTTAGCTGAAGGAAGAATACCTTAAACCTGGGTAGTTGAAACCCGTGGAATGGGTACCATGCAATATGACTTCAAAGGGTCTTCATTTGCTCACCGAACCTCTCCAATCCTATCACTGCTGCGTTTATGCCCCTGTACACATGCTTGATTCTCTTTCGGAGACATAGCAATCCATAGGTTTTAAGATACTTACTAGTCAGGTACATTCTTAGGTGTTTAATATGGGGTGTTGAGTCCATTTCGTTGAGCAAGGAGTAGCTCTTGTCTATTCCATATTTGGCTTAAGGAACTTTATCTGTGCTCATTTCAATCTCTGGTTTTATGCAGCACCCCAACTCACCTTTCCCCTTAAGCAAGCATAAGTTGGTTTTCTAAATTTGAGACCCTGTTCTGTTCTGTATTTCAGTTCCTGTGTAGCCAAGTTTACATTCCGTGTATTACTGATATCTTATGATGTTTCTTTTTCTGTGTGACTTATTTCAGTTAGAATCATCATACCTGAATACACTCATTGTGCTGCTAAGGGCCTGATGACATAGATTTCATTGCTGACTGATATTGCTTTGTAAGTAAATACCACAACTTCTTTATCCATTTTTCACTTTCTGCGATGTTGAACTTGTACTGTAAACGAGGTTCTTGTAAACAGAGGCGTCCCAAACTTTGGGGTGGCTGTGTCTTTTTGATTTTAATTTCCCTAAGCTATAGGACCATAAGTGGAAGTGCCCTAGGCTCTGTTGCTTTGTTTTTTAGATGTTTCAGGAAACACCATACACTTCTCCCGAGTGTCTGTTGGCAATTTACATCCCGCCCATCAGCATAACAAGGCTCCCAGTTCTCCATGGCCTGTCCTGCCTTTCTGGATTTTACACTTTTTTCAGATGGCCCTTTTGACCGGGGGAAATGAGACTTCATTGTGGTACAGATTTCCTTTGCAAGCTTGCTTGGTTGGCCAAAAAGGGCGTATGCGTTTTTCCCTGAATATATTCAGGAAAAAACGCATACGCCCTTTTTGGCCAAGTGCATCATTGTGGACGTTCTGCCTCTTTTCCTATGCTTTCAATGCAATTCCAGTCTACCTCCTGAAATCGGTTTCCTGCAATTCTGGCCCGCTTTCAAGTCCTCTTGGCAGCCTTACTTCAGTATATTTTTGGACGATAGCTGTCATTTATAACTCTGCAGGTTTGTGAATTACAGTGTCCCTGAGCTCCTTTCTTCAACTCGCTTTCTTTTGAGCTGGCCACAACACCGCAGGATGGCTTCAGGCCCTAATCTGGTTCCGGCACGGCACGCTGAGCCTTTGGTTATTTCCTCTTCCTGGTGGGAAATGAGAGTTAAATTTGCCCGTCCAGACACCTCCAGCTAGTCTCTCATTGGTTCTCGCTATTCCTGTTCATCTTCCGCAGAAATTGCAAACTGGGCCAAACAGGAGGTTAAAGGGACTGACTTTCCAAGTGGGGAGAGTGTTAGTAAAGCGTCTGGAATGTGGCACCCGAGTACCAGGGGAGGAAAACTGCGACATATATGAACACGTCTCCCGTTCACACGGTTGATCATACTCTGGGTTCCACATGCATGTTTTAGCTGAAGGAAGAAAACCTTAAACCTGGAGAGTTGAGACCCGTGTAATGGGTACCATGCAATATGACTTCAAAGGGTCTTCATTTGCTCACCGAACCTCTCCAATCCTATCACTGCTGCGTTTATGCCCCTGTACACACGCTTGATTCTCTTATGGAGACATAGCAATCCATGGGTTTTAAGATACATACTAGTCAGGTACATTCTTAGGCGTTTAATATGGGGTGTTGAGTCCATTTCGTTGAGCAAGGAGTAGCTCTAGTCTATTCCATATTTGGCTTAAGGAACTTTATCTGTGCTCATTTCAATCTCTGGTTTTGTGCAGCACCCCAACTCACCTTTCTCCTTAAGCAAGCATAAGTTGGTTTTCTAAATTTGAGACCCTGTTCTGTTTTGGAATTCAGTTCCTGTGTAGCCAAGTTTACATTCCGTGTATTAGTGATATTTTATGATGTTTCTTTTTCTGTGTGACTTATTTCAGTTAGAATCATCGTACCTGAATCCACTCATTGTGCTGCTACGGGCCTGATGACATAGATTTCATTGCTGAGTGATACTGCATTGTACGTAAGTACCAGAAGTTCTTTATCCATTTTTCACTTTCTGTGATATTGAACATGTACGGTAAACGAGGTTCTTGTAAACAGAGGCGTCCCAAACTTTGGGGTGGCTGTGTCGTTTTGATTTTAATTTCCCTAAGCTATAGGACCATAAGTGGAAGTGCCCTAGGCTCTGTTGCTTTGTTTTTTAGTTGTTTCAGGAAACACCATACACTTCTCCCGAGTGTCTGTTGGCAATTTACATCCCGCCCATCATCATAACAAGGCTCCCAGTTCTCCATGGCCTGTCCTGCCTTTCTGGATTTTACACTTTTTTCAGATGGCCCTTTTGACCGGGGGGAAGTGAGACTTCATTGTAGTGCAGATTTCCTTTGCAAGTTTGCTTGGTTGGCCAAAAAGGGCGTATGCGTTTTTTCGTGAATATTCAGGAAAAAACGCATACGCCCTTTTTGGCCAAGTGCATCATTGTGGACGTTCAGCCTCTTTTCCTATGCTTTCAATGCAATTCCAGTCTACCTCCTGAAATCGGTTTCCTGCAATTCTGCCCCGCTTTCAAGTCCTCTTGGCAGCCTTACTTCAGTATATTTTTGGACGATACCTGTCATTTATAACTCTGCAGGTTTGTGAATTACAGTGCCCCTGAGCTCCTTTCTTCAACTCGCTTTCTTGTGAGCTGGCCGCAACACCGCAGGAAGGCTTCAGGCCCTAATCTGGTTCGGGCACGGCACGCTGAGCCTTTGGTTAATTCCTCTTCCTGGTGGGAAATGAGAGTTAAAGTTGCCCTTCCAGACACCTCCAGCTAGTCTCTCATTGGTTCTCGCTATTCCTGTTCATCTTCCGCAGAAATTGCAAACTGGGCCAAACAGGAGGTTAAAGGGACTGACTCTCCAAGTCGGGAAAGTGTTAGTAAAGCATCTGGAATGTTGCACCCGAGTACCAGGGTACGAAAACTGAGACATATTTGAACACGTCTCCCGATCACATTGTTGATCATACTCTAGGTTCCACATGCATGTTTTAGCTGAAGGAAGAATACCTTAAACCTGGGTAGTTGAAACCCGTGGAATGGGTACCATGCAATATGACTTCAAAGGGTCTTCATTTGCTCACCGAACCTCTCCAATCCTATCACTGCTGCGTTTATGCCCCTGTACACATGCTTGATTCTCTTTCGGAGACATAGCAATCCATAGGTTTTAAGATACTTACTAGTCAGGTACATTCTTAGGCGTTTAATATGCGGTGTTGAGTCCATTTCGTTGAGCAAGGAGTAGCTCTTGTCTATTCCATATTTGGCTTAAGGAACTTTATCTGTGCTCATTTCAACCTCTGGTTTTATGCAGCACCGCAACTCACCTTTCCCCTTAAGCAAGCATAAGTTGGTTTTCTAAATTTGAGACCCTGTTCTGTTCTGTAATTCAGTTCTTGTGTAGCCAAGTTTACATTCCGTGTATTAGTGATATCTTATGATGTTTCTTTTTCTGTGTGACTTATTTCAGTTAGAATCATCATACCTGAATCCACTCTTTGTGCTGCTAAGGGCCTGATGACATAGATTTCATTGCTGAGTGATACTGCATTCTACGTAAGTACCACAAGTTCTTTATCCATTTTTCACTTTCTGTGATATTGAACTTGTAAACGAGGTCCTTGTAAACAGAGGCGTCCCAAACTTTGGAGTGGCTGTGTCTTTTTGATTTTAAATTCCCTAAGCTATAGGACCATAAGTGGAAGTGCCCTAGGCTCTGTTGCTTTGTTTTTTAGATGTTTCAGGAAACACCATACACTTCTCCCGAGTGGCTGTTGGCAATTTACATCCCACCCATCAGCATAACAAGGCTCCCAGTTCTCCATGGCCTGTCCTGCCTTTCTGGATTTTACACTTTTTTCAGATGGCCCTTTTGACCTGGGGGAAGTGAGACTTCGTTGTAGTGCAGATTTCCTTTGCAAGCTTGCTTGGTTGGCCAAAAAGTGCGTATGCGTTTTTTCCTGAATATATTCAGGAAAAAACGCATACGCCCTTTTTGGCCAAGTGCATCATTGTGGACGTTCTGCCTCTTTTCCTATGCTTTCAATGCAATTCCAGTCTACCTCCTGAAATCGGTTTCCTGCAATTCTGTCCCACTTTCAAGTCCTCTTGGCAGCCTTACTTCAGTATATTTTTGGACGATAGCTGTCATTTATAACTCTGCAGGATTGTGAATTACAGTGCCCCTGAGCTCCTTTCTTCAACTCGCTTTCTTTTGAGCTGGCCGCAACACCGCAGGATGGCTTCAGGCTCTAATCTGGTTCCGGCAAGGCACGCTGAGCCTTTGCTTATTTCCTCTTCCTGGTGGGAAATGAGAGTTAAATTTGCCCGTCCAGACACCTCCAGCTAGTCTCTCATTGGTTCTCGCTATTCCTGTTCATCTTCCGCAGAAATTGCAAACTGGGCCAAACAGGAGGTTAAAGGCGCTGACTATCCAAGTGGGGAGAGTGTTAGTAAAGCGTCTGGAATGTTGCACCCGAGTACCAGGGGAGGAAAACTGAGACATATTTGAACACGTCTCCTGTTCACACAGTTGATCATACTCTGGGTTCCACATGCATGTTTTAGCTGAAGGAAGAATACCTTAAACCTGGAGAGTTGAGACCCGTGGAATGGGTACCATGCAATATGACTTCAAAGGGTCTTCATTTGCTCACCGAACCTCTCCAATCCTATCACTGCTGCGTTTATGCCCCTGTACACACGCTTGATTCTCTTTTGGAGACATAGCAATCCATAGGTTTTAAGATACTTACTAGTCAGGTACATTCTTAGGCGTTTAATATGGGGTGTTGAGTCCATTTCGTTGAGCAAGGAGTAGCTCTTGTCTATTCCATATTTGGCTTAAGGAACTTTATCTGTGCTCATTTCAATCTCTGGTTTTATGCAGCACCCCAACTCACCTTTCCCCTTAAGCAACCGTAAGTTGGTTTTCTAAATTTGAGACCCTGTTCTGTTTTGGAATTCAGTTCCTGTGTAGCCAAGTTTACATTCCGTGTATTAGTGATATCTTATGATGTTTCTTTTTCTGTGTGACTTATTTCAGTTAGAATCATCATACCTGAATCCACTCATTATGCTGCTACGGGCCTGATGACATAGATTTCATTGCTGAGTGATATTGCTTTGTAAGTAAATACCACAACTTCTTTATCCATTTTTCACTTTCTGCTATGTTGAACTTGTACTGTAAACGAGGTTCTTGTAAACAGAGGCGTCCCAAACTTTGGGGTGGCTGTGTCTTTTTGATTTTAATTTCCCTAAGCTATAGGACCATAAGTGGAAGTGCCCTAGGCTCTGTTGCTTTGTTTTTTAGATGTTTCAGGAAACACCATACACTTCTCCCGAGTGTCTGTTGGAAATTTACATCCCGCCCATCAGCATAACAAGGCTCCCAGTTCTCCATGGCCTGTCCTGCCTTTCTGGATTTTACACTTTTTTCAGATGGCCCTTTTGAGCGGGGGGAAGTGAGACTTCATTGTAGTGCAGATTTCCTTTGCAAGTTTGCTTGGTTGGCCAAAAAGGGCGTATGCGTTTTTTCCTGAATATATTCAGAAAAAAACGCATACGCCCTTTTTGGCCAAGTGCATCATTGTGGACGTTCTGCCTCTTTTCCTATGCTTTCAATGCAATTCCAGTCTACCTCCTGAAATCGGTTTCCTGCAATTCTGCCCCGCTTTCAAGTCCTCTTGGCAGCCTTACTTCAGTATATTTTTGGACGATACCTGTCATTTATAACTCTGCAGGTTTGTGAATTACAGTGCCCCTGAGCTCCTTTCTTCAACTCGCTTTCTTGTGACCTGGCTGCAACACCGCAGGATTGCTTCAGGCCCTAATCTGGTTCCAGCACGGCACGCTGAGCCTTTGGTTAATTCCTCTTCCTGGTGGGAAATGAGAGTTAAATTTGCCCGTCCAGACACCTCCAGCTAGTCTCTCATTGGTTCTCGCTATTCCTGTTCATCTTCCGCAGAAATTGCAAAGTGGGCCCAACAGGAGGTTAAAGGGACTGACTCTCCAAGTCGGGAGAGTGGTAGTAAAGCGTCTGGAATGTTGCACCCGAGTACCAGGGGAGGAAAACTGAGACATATTTGAACACGTCTCCCGATCACATGGTTGATCATACTCTGGGTTCCACATGCATGTTTTAGCTGAAGGAAGAATACCTTAAACGTGGGTAGTTGAAACCTGTGGAATTGGTACCATGCCATATGACTTCAAAGGGTCTTCATTAGCTCACCGAACCTCTCCAATCCTATCACTGCTGCGTTTATGCCCCTGTACACATGCTTGATTCTCTTTCGGAGACATAGCAATCCATAGGTTTTAAGATACTTACTAGTCAGGTACATTCTTAGGCGTTTAATATGAGGTGTTGAGTCCATTTCGTTGAGCAAGGAGTAGCTCTTGTCTATTCCATATTTGGCTTAAGGAACTTTATCTGTGCTCATTTCAATCTCTGGTTTTATGCAGCACCCCAACTCACCTTTCCCCTTAAGCAAGCATAAGTTGGTTTTCTAAATTTGAGACCCTGTTCTGTTCTGTAATTCAGTTCCTGTGTAGCCAAGTTTACATTCCGTGTATTACTGATATCTTATGATGTTTCTTTTTCTGTGTGACTTATTTCAGTTAGAATCATCATACCTGAATCCACTCATTGTGCTGCTAAGGGCCTGATGACATAGATTTCATTGCTGAGTGATATTGCTTTGTAAGTAAATATCACAACTTCTTTATACATTTTTCACTTTCTGCGATGTTGAGCTTGTACTGTAAACGAGGTTCTTGTAAACAGAGGCGTCCCAAAATTTGGGGTGGCTGTGTCTTTTTGATTTTAATTTCCCTAAGCTATAGGACCATAAGTGGAAGTGCCCTAGGCTCTGTTGCTTTGTTTTTTAGATGTTTCAGGAAACACCATACACTTCTCCCGAGTGTCTGTTGGCAATTTACATCCCGCCCATCAGCATAACAAGGCTCCCAGTTCTCCATGGCCTGTCCTGCCTTTCTGGATTTTACACTTTTTTCAGATGGCCCTTTTGACCGGGGGGAAGTGAGACTTCATTGTAGTGCCGATTTCCTTTGCAAGCTTGCTTGGTTGGCCAAAAAGGGCGTATGCGTTTTTTCCTGAATATATTCAAGAAAAAACGCATACGCCCTTTTTGGCCAAGTGCATCATTGTGGACGTTCTGCCTCTTTTCCTATGCTTTCGATGCAATTCCAGTCTACCTCCTGAAATCGGTTTCCTGCAATTCTGCCCCCCTTTCAAGTCCTCTTGGCAGCCTTACTTCAGTATATTTTTGGACGATAGCTGTCATTTATAACTCTGCAGGTTTGTGAATTACAGTGCCCCTGAGCTCCTTTCTTCAACTCGCTTTCTTTTGAGCTGGCCGCAACACCGCAGGATGGCTTCAGGCCCTAATCAGGTTCCGGCACGGCACGCTGAGCCTTTGGTTATTTCCTCTTCCTGGTGGGAAATGAGAGTTAAATTTGCCCGTCCAGACACCTCCAGCTAGTCTCTCATTGGTTCTCGCTATTCCTGTTCATCTTCCGCAGAAATTGCAAACTGGACCAAACAGGAGGTTAAAGGGACTGACTCTCCAAGTCGGGAGAGTGTTAGTAAAGCGTCTGGAATGTTGCACCCGAGTACCAGGGTACGAAAACTGAGACATATTTGAACACGTCTCCCGATCACATGGTTGATCATACTCTAGGTTCCACATGCATGTTTTAGCTGAAGGAAGAATACCTTAAACCTGGGTAGTTGAAACCCTTGGAATGGGTACCATGCAATATGACTTCAAAGGGTCTTCATTTGCTCACCGAACCTCTCCAATCCTATCACTGCTGCGTTTATGCCCCTACACACATGCTTGATTCTCTTTCGGAGACATAGCAATCCATAGGTTTTAAGATACTTACTAGTCAGGTACATTCTTAGGCGTTTAATATGCGGTGTTGAGTCCATTTCGTTGAGCAAGGAGTAGCTCTTGTCTATTCCATATTTGGCTTAAGGAACTTTATCTGTGCTCATTTCAATCTCTGGTTTTATGCAGCACCCCAACTCACCTTTCCCCTTAAGCAAGCATAAGTTGGTTTTCTAAATTTGAGACCCTGTTCTGTTTTGGAATTCAGTTCCTGTGTAGCCAAGTTTACATTCCGTGTATTAGTGATATCTTATGATGTCTCTTTTTCTGTGTGACTTATTTCAGTTAGAATCATCGTACCTGAATCCACTCATTATGCTGCTACGGGCCTGATGACTTAGATTTCATTGCTGAGTGATACTGCATTGTACGTAAGTACCACAAGTTCTTTATCCATTTTTCACTTTCTGTGATATTGAACTTGTACGGTAAAGGAGGTTCTTGTAAACAGAGGCGTCCCAAACTTTGGGGTGGCTGTGTCTTTTTGATTTTAATTTCCCTAAGCTATAGGACCATAAGTGGAAGTGCCCTAGGCTCTGTTACTTTGTTTTTTAGATGTTTCAGTAAACACCATACACTTCTCCTGAGTGTCTGTTGGCAATTTACATCCCGCCCATCAGCATAACAAGGCTCCCAGTTCTCCATGGCCTGTCCTGCCTTTCTGGATTTTACACTTTTTTCAGATGGCCCTTTTGACCGGGGGGAAGTGAGACTTCATTGTAGTGCAGATTTCCTTTGCAAGCTTGCTTGGTTGGCCAAAAAGGGCGTATGCGTTTTTTCCTGAATATATTCAGGAAAAAACGCATACGCCCTTTTTGGCCAAGTGCATCATTGTGGACGTTCTGCCTCTTTTCCTATGCTTTCAATGCAATTCCAGTCTACCTCCTGAAATCGGTTTCCTGCAATTCTGCCCCGCTTTCAAGTCCTCTTGGCAGCCTTACTTCAGTATATTTTTGGACGAAAGCTGTCATTTATAACTCTGCAGGTTTGTGAATTACAGTGCCCCTGAGCTCCTTTCTTCAACTCGCTTTCTTGTGAGCTGGCCGCAACACCGCAGGATGGCTTCAGGCCCTAATCTGGTTCCGGCACGGCACGCTGAGCCTTTGGTTAATTCCTCTTCCTGGTGGGAAATGAGAGTTAAATTTGCCCGTCCAGACACCTCCAGCTAGTCTCTCATTGGTTCTCGCTATTCCTGTTCATCTTCAGCAGAAATTGCAAAGTGGGCCCAACAGGAGGTTAAAGGGACTGACTTTCCAAGTCGGGAGAGTGTTAGTAAAGAGTCTGGAATGTTGCACCCGAGTACCAGGGGAGGAAAACTGAGACATATTT
The DNA here is from genome assembly GCF_964374135.1 of Grampus griseus. Classification (NCBI taxonomy): domain Eukaryota; kingdom Metazoa; phylum Chordata; class Mammalia; order Artiodactyla; family Delphinidae; genus Grampus; species Grampus griseus. The sequence continues at coordinate 114,887,219 of NC_139000.1, forward strand.
GAACACGTCTCCCGATCACATGGTTGATCATACTCTGGGTTCCACATGCATGTTTTAGCTGAAGGAAGAATACCTTAAAACTGGGTAGTTGAAACCCGTGGAATGGGTACCATGCAATATGACTTCAAAGGGTCTTCATTTGCTCAGCGAACCTCTCCAATCCTATCACTGCTGCGTTTATGCCCCTGTACACATGCTTAATTCTCTTTCGGAGACATAACAATCCATAGGTTTTAAGATACGTACTAGTCAGGTACATTCTTAGGCGTTTAATATGCGGTGTTGAGTCCATTTCGTTGAGCAAGGAGTAGCTCTTGTCTATTCCATATTTGGCTTAAGGAACTTTATCTGTGCTCATTTCAATCTCTGGTTTTATGCAGCACCCCAACTCACCTTTACCCTTAATCAAGCATAAGTTGGTTTTCTAAATTTGAGACCCTGTTCTGTTCTGTAATTCAGTTCCTGTGTAGCCAAGTTTACATTCCGTGTATTACTGATATCTTATGATGTTTCTTTTTCTGTGTGAGTTATTTCAGTTAGAATTATCATACCTGAATCCACTCATTGTGCTGCTACGGGCCTGATGACATAGATTTCATTGCTGAGTGATATTGCTTTGTAAGTAAATACCACAACTTCTTTATCCATTTTTCACTTTCTGCGATGTTGAACTTGTACTGTAAACGAGGTTCTTGTAAACAGAGGCGTCCCAAACTTTGGGGTGGCTGTGTCTTTTTGATTTTAATTTCCCTAAGCTATAGGACCATAAGTGGAAGTGCCCTAGGCTCTGTTACTTTGTTTTTTAGATGTTTCAGGAAACACCATACACTTCTCCTGAGTGTCTTTTGGCAATTTACATCCCGCCCATCAGCATAACAAGGCTCCCAGTTCTCCATGGCCTGTCCTGCCTTTCTGGATTTTACACTTTTTTCAGATGGCCCTTTTGACCGGGGGGAAGTGAGACTTCATTGTAGTGCAGATTTCCTTTGCAAGCTTGCTTGGTTGGCCAAAAAGGGCGTATGCGTTTTTTCCTGAATATATTCAGGAAAAAACGCATACGCCCTTTTTGGCCAAGTGCATCATTGTGGACGTTCTGCCTCTTTTCCTATGCTTTCAATGCAATTCCAGTCTACCTCCTGAAATCGGTTTCCTGCAATTCTGCCCCCCTTTCAAGTCCTCTTGGCAGCCTTACTTCAGTATATTTTTGGACGATAGTGTTCATTTATAACTCTGCAGGTTTGTGAATTACAGTGCCCCTGAGCTCCTTTCTTCAACTCGCTTTCTTGTGACCTGGCCGCAACACCGCAGGATGGCTTCAGGCCCTAATTTGGTTCGGGCACGGCACACTGAGCCTTTGGTTATTTCCTCTTCCTGGTGGGAAATGAGAGTTAAATTTGCCCGTCCAGACACCTCCAGCTAGTCTCTCATTGGTTCTCGCTATTCCTGTTCATCTTCCGCAGAAATTGCAAACTGGGCGAAACAGGAGGTTAAAGGGACTGACTCTCCAAGTCGGGAGAGTGTTAGTAAAGCGTCTGGAATGTTTCACCCGAGTACCAGGGTACGAAAATTGAGACATATTTGAACACGTCTCCCGATCACATGGTTGATCATACTCTAGGTTCCACATGCATGTTTTAGCTGAAGGAAGAATACCTTAAACCTGGGTAGTTGAGACCCGTAGAATGGGTGCCATGCAATATGACTTCAAAGGGTCTTCATTTGCTCACCGAACCTCTCCAATCCTATCACTACTGCATTTATGCCCCTGTACACATGCTTGATTCTCTTTCGGAGACATAGCAATCCATAGGTTTTAAGATACTTACTAGTCAGGCACATTCTTAGGCGTTTAATATGCGGTGTTGAGTCCATTTCGTTGAGCAAGGAGTAGCTCTTGTCTATTCCATATTTGGCTTAAGGAACTTTATCTGTGCTCATTTCAATCTCTGGTTTTATGCAGCACCCCAACTCACCTTTCCCCTTAAGCAAGCATAAGTTGCTTTTCTAAATTTGAGACCCTGTTCTGTTCTGTAATTCAGTTCCTGTGTAGCCAAGTTTACATTCCGTGTATTAGTGATATCTTATGATGTTTCTTTTTCTGTGTGACTTATTTCAGTTAGAATCATCATACCTGAATCCACTCATTGTGCTGCTAAGGGCCTGATGACATAGATTTCATTGCTGAGTGATATTGCTTTGTAAGTAAATACCACAACTTCTTTATCCATTTTTCACTTTCTGCGATGTTGATCTTGCACTGTAAACGAGGTTCTTGTAAACAGAGGCGTCCCAAACTTTGGGGTGACTGTGTCTTTTTGATTTTAATTTCCCTAAGCTATAGGACCATAAGTGGAAGTGCCCTAGGCTCTGTTGCTTTGTTTTTTAGATGTTTCAGGAAACACCATACACTTCTCCCGAGTGTCTGTTGGCAATTTACATCCCGCCCATCAGCATAACAAGGCTCCCAGTTCTCCATGGCCTGTCCTGCCTTTCTGGATTTTACACTTTTTTCAGATGGCCCTTTTGACCGGGGGGAAGTGAGACTTCATTGTAGTGCAGATTTCCTTTGCAAGCTTGCTTGGTTGGCCAAAAAGGGCGTATGCGTTTTTTCCTGAATATATTCAGGAAAAAACGCATACGCCCTTTTTGGCCAAGTGCATCATTGTGGACGTTCTGCCTCTTTTCCTATGCTTTCAATGCATTTCCAGTCTACCTCCTGAAATCGGTTTCCTGCAATTCTGCCCCGCTTTCAAGTCCTCTTGGCAGCCTTACTTCAGTATATTTTTGGACGATAGCTGTCATTTATAACTCTGCAGGTTTGTGAATTACAGTGCCCCTGAGCTCCTTTCTTCAACTCGCTTTCTTTTGAGCTGTCCGCAACACCGCAGGATGGCTTCAGGCCCTAATCTTGTTCCGGCACGGCACGTTGAGCCTTTGGTTAATTCCTCTTCCTGGTGGGAAATGAGAGTTAAAGTTGCCCTTCCAGACACCTACAGCTAGTCTCTCATTGGTTCTCGCTATTCCTGTTCATCTTCCGCAGAAATTGCAAACTGGGCCAAACAGGAGGTTAAAGGGACTGACTCTCCAAGTCGGGAGAGTGTTAATAAAGCGTCTGGAATGTTGCACCCGAGTACCAGGGGAGGAAAACTGAGACATATTTGAACACGTCTCCCGATCACATGGTTGATCATACTCTGGGTTCCACATGCATGTTTTAGCTGAAGGAAGAATACCTTAAACCTGGGTAGTTGAAACCCGTGGAATGGGTACCATGCAATATGACTTCAAAGGGTCTTCATTTGCTCACCGAACCTCTCCAATCCTATCACTGCTGCGTTTATGCCCCTGTACACACGCTTGATTCTCTTATGGAGACATAGCAATCCATAGGTTTTAAGATACTTACTAGTCAGGTACATTCTTAGGCGTTTAATATGCGGTGTTGAGTCCATTTCGTTGAGCAAGGAGTAGCTCTTGTCTATTCCATATTTGGCTTAAGGAACTTTATCTGTGCTCATTTCAATCTCTGGTTTTATGCAGCACCCCAACTCACCTTTACCCTTAAGCAAGCATAAGTTGGTTTTCTAAATTTGAGACGCTGTTCTGTTCTGTAATTCAGTTCCTGTGTAGCCAAGTTTACATTCCGTGTATTACTGATATCTTATGATGTTTCTTTTTCTGTGTGAGTTATTTCAGTTAGAATTATCATACCTGAATCCACTCATTATGCTGCTACCGGCCTGATGACATAGATTTCATTGCTGAGTGATATTGCTTTGCAAGTAAATACCACAACTTCTTTATCCATTTTTCACTTTCTGCAATGTTGAACTTGTACTGTAAACGAGGTTCTTGTAAAAAGAGGCGTCCCAAATTTTGGGGTGGCTGTGTCTTTTTTATTTTAATTTCCCTAAGCTATAGGACCATAAGTGGAAGTGCCCTAGGCTCTGTTGCTTTGTTTTTTAGATGTTTCAGGAAACACCATACACTTCTCCCCAGTGTATGTTGGCAATTTACATCCCGCCCATCAGCATAACAAGGCTTCCATTTCTCCATGGCCTGTCCTGCCTTTCTGGATTTTACACTTTTTTCAGATGGCCCTTTTGACCGGGGGGAAGTGAGACTGCATTGTAGTGCAGATTTCCTTTGCAAGCTTGCTTGGTTGGCCAAAAAGGGCGTATGCGTTTTTTCCTGAATATATTCAGGAAAAAACGCATACGCCCTTTTTGGCCAAGTGCATCATTGTGGACGTTCTGCCTCTTTTCCTATGCTTTCAATGCAATTCCAGTCTACCTCCTGAAATCGGTTTCCTGCAATTCTGCCCCGCTTTCAAGTCCTCTTGGCAGCCTTACTTCAGTATATTTTTGGACGATAGCTGTCATTTATAACTCTGCAGGTTTGTGAATTACAGTGCCCCTGAGCTCCTTTCTTCACCTCGCTTTCTTTTGAGCTGGCCGCAACACAGCAGGATGGCTTCAGGCCCTAATCTGGATCTGGCACGGCACGCTGAGCCTTTGGTTAATTCCTCTTCCTGGTGGGAAATGAGAGTTAAATTTGCCCGTCCAGACAGCTCCAGCTAGTCTCTCATTGGTTCTCGCTATTCCTGTTCATCTTCCGCAGAAATTGCAAACTGGGCCAAACAGGAGGTTAAAGGGACTGACTCTCCAAGTCGGGAGAGTGTTAGTAAAGCGTCTGGAATGTTGCACCCGAGTACCAGGGGAGGAAAACTGAGACATATTTGAACACGTCTCCCGATCACATGGTTGATCATACTCTGGGTTCCACATGCATGTTTTAGCTGAAGGAAGAATACCTTAAACCTGGGTAGTTGAAACCCGTGGAATGGGTACCATGCAATATGACTTCAAAGGGTCTTCATTTGCTCACCGAACCTCTCCAATCCTATCACTGCTGCGTTTATGCCCCTGTACACATGCTTGATTCTCTTTTGGAGACATAGCAATCCATAGGTTTTAAGATACTTACTAGTCAGGTACATTCTTAGGCGTTTAATATGGGGTGTTGAGTCCATTTCGTTGAGCAAGGAGTAGCTCTTGTCTATTCCATATTTGGCTTAAGGAACTTTATCTGTGCTCATTTCAATCTCTGGTTTTATGCAGCATCCCAACTCAGCTTTCCCCTTAAGCAAGCATAAGTTGGTTTTCTAAATTTGAGACCCTGTTCTGTTCTGTAATTCAGTTCCTGTGTAACCAAGTTTACATTCCGTGTATTAGTGATATCTTATGATGTTTCTTTTTCTGTGTGACTTATTTCAGTTAGAATCATCGTACCTGAATCCACTCATTATGCTGCTACGGGCCTGATGACATAGATTTCATTGCTGAGTGATACTGCATTGTACGTAAGTACCACAAGTTCTTTATCCATTTTTCACTTTCTGTGATATTGAACTTGTACGGTAAACGAGGTTCTTGTAAACAGAGGTGTCCCAAACTTTGACGTGGCTGTGTCTTTTTGATTTTAATTTCCCTAAGCTATAGGACCATAAGTGGAAGTGCCCTAGGCTCTGTTGCTTTGTTTTTTAGATGTTTCAGGAAACACCATACACTTCTCCCGAGTGTCTGTTGGCAATTTACATCCCGCCCATCAGCATAACAAGGCTCCCAGTTCTCCATGGCCTGTCCTGCCTTTCTGGATTTTACACTTTTTTCAGATGGCCCTTTTGACCGGGGGGAAGTGAGACTTCATTGTAGTGCAGATTTCCTTTGCAAGCTTGCTTGGTTGGCCAAAAAGGGCGTATGCGTTTTTTCCTGAATATATTCAGGAAAAAACGCATACGCCCTTTTTGGCCAAGTGCATCATTGTGGACGTTCTGCCTCTTTTCCTATGCTTTCAATGCAATTCCAGTCTACCTCCTGAAATCGGTTTCCTGCAATTCTGCCCCGCTTTCAAGTCCTCTTGGCAGCCTTACTTCAGTATATTTTTGGACGAAAGCTGTCATTTATAACTCTGCAGGTTTGTGAATTACAGTGCCCCTGAGCTCCTTTCTTCAACTCGCTTTCTTGTGAGCTGGCCGCAACACCGCAGGATGGCTTCAGGCCCTAATCTGGTTCCGGCACGGCACGCTGAGCCTTTGGTTAATTCCTCTTCCTGGTGGGAAATGAGAGTTAAATTTGCCCGTCCAGACACCTCCAGCTAGTCTCTCATTGGTTCTCGCTATTCCTGTTCATCTTCAGCAGAAATTGCAAAGTGGGCCCAACAGGAGGTTAAAGGGACTGACTTTCCAAGTCGGGAGAGTGTTAGTAAAGAGTCTGGAATGTTGCACCCGAGTACCAGGGGAGGAAAACTGAGACATATTTGAACACGTCTCCCGATCACATGGTTGATCATACTCTGGGTTCCACATGCATGTTTTAGCTGAAGGAAGAATACCTTAAAACTGGGTAGTTGAAACCCGTGGAATGGGTACCATGCAATATGACTTCAAAGGGTCTTCATTTGCTCACCGAACCTCTCCAATCCTATCACTGCTGCGTTTATGCCCCTGTACACATGCTTAATTCTCTTTCGGAGACATAACAATCCATAGGTTTTAAGATACGTACTAGTCAGGTACATTCTTAGGCGTTTAATATGCGGTGTTGAGTCCATTTCGTTGAGCAAGGAGTAGCTCTTGTCTATTCCATATTTGGCTTAAGGAACTTTATCTGTGCTCATTTCAATCTCTGGTTTTATGCAGCACCCCAACTCACCTTTACCCTTAATCAAGCATAAGTTGGTTTTCTAAATTTGAGACCCTGTTCTGTTCTGTAATTCAGTTCCTGTGTAGCCAAGTTTACATTCCGTGTATTACTGATATCTTATGATGTTTCTTTTTCTGTGTGAGTTATTTCAGTTAGAATTATCATACCTGAATCCACTCATTGTGCTGCTACGGGCCTGATGACATAGATTTCATTGCTGAGTGATATTGCTTTGTAAGTAAATACGACAACTTCTTTATCCATTTTTCACTTTCTGCGATGTTGAACTTGTACTGTAAACGAGGTTCTTGTAAACAGAGGCGTCCCAAACTTTGGGGTGGCTGTGTCTTTTTGATTTTAATTTCCCTAAGCTATAGGACCATAAGTGGAAGTGCCCTAGGCTCTGTTACTTTGTTTTTTAGATGTTTCAGGAAACACCATACACTTCTCCTGAGTGTCTTTTGGCAATTTACATCCCGCCCATCAGCATAACAAGGCTCCCAGTTCTCCATGGCCTGTCCTGCCTTTCTGGATTTTACACTTTTTTCAGATGGCCCTTTTGACCGGGGGGAAGTGAGACTTCATTGTAGTGCAGATTTCCTTTGCAAGCTTGCTTGGTTGGCCAAAAAGGGCGTATGCGTTTTTTCCTGAATATATTCAGGAAAAAACGCATACGCCCTTTTTGGCCAAGTGCATCATTGTGGACGTTCTGCCTCTTTTCCTATGCTTTCAATGCAATTCCAGTCTACCTCCTGAAATCGGTTTCCTGCAATTCTGCCCCCCTTTCAAGTCCTCTTGGCAGCCTTACTTCAGTATATTTTTGGACGATAGTGTTCATTTATAACTCTGCAGGTTTGTGAATTACAGTGCCCCTGAGCTCCTTTCTTCAACTCGCTTTCTTGTGACCTGGCCGCAACACCGCAGGATGGCTTCAGGCCCTAATTTGGTTCGGGCACGGCACACTGAGCCTTTGGTTATTTCCTCTTCCTGGTGGGAAATGAGAGTTAAATTTGCCCGTCCAGACACCTCCAGCTAGTCTCTCATTGGTTCTCGCTATTCCTGTTCATCTTCCGCAGAAATTGCAAACTGGGCGAAACAGGAGGTTAAAGGGACTGACTCTCCAAGTCGGGAGAGTGTTAGTAAAGCGTCTGGAATGTTTCACCCGAGTACCAGGGTACGAAAATTGAGACATATTTGAACACGTCTCCCGATCACATGGTTGATCATACTCTAGGTTCCACATGCATGTTTTAGCTGAAGGAAGAATACCTTAAACCTGGGTAGTTGAGACCCGTAGAATGGGTGCCATGCAATATGACTTCAAAGGGTCTTCATTTGCTCACCGAACCTCTCCAATCCTATCACTACTGCATTTATGCCCCTGTACACATGCTTGATTCTCTTTCGGAGACATAGCAATCCATAGGTTTTAAGATACTTACTAGTCAGGCACATTCTTAGGCGTTTAATATGCGGTGTTGAGTCCATTTCGTTGAGCAAGGAGTAGCTCTTGTCTATTCCATATTTGGCTTAAGGAACTTTATCTGTGCTCATTTCAATCTCTGGTTTTATGCAGCACCCCAACTCACCTTTCCCCTTAAGCAAGCATAAGTTGCTTTTCTAAATTTGAGACCCTGTTCTGTTCTGTAATTCAGTTCCTGTGTAGCCAAGTTCACATTCCGTGTATTAGTGATATCTTATGATGTTTCTTTTTCTGTGTGACTTATTTCAGTTAGAATCATCATACCTGAATCCACTCATTGTGCTGCTAAGGGCCTGATGACATAGATTTCATTGCTGAGTGATATTGCTTTGTAAGTAAATACCACAACTTCTTTATCCATTTTTCACTTTCTGCGATGTTGATCTTGCACTGTAAACGAGGTTCTTGTAAACAGAGGCGTCCCAAACTTTGGGGTGGCTGTGTCTTTTTGATTTTAATTTCCCTAAGCTATAGGACCATAAGTGGAAGTGCCCTAGGCTCTGTTGCTTTGTTTTTTAGATGTTTCAGGAAACACCATACACTTCTCCCGAGTGTCTGTTGGCAATTTACATCCCGCCCATCAGCATAACAAGGCTCCCAGTTCTCCATGGCCTGTCCTGCCTTTCTGGATTTTACACTTTTTTCAGATGGCCCTTTTGACCGGGGGGAAGTGAGACTTCATTGTAGTGCAGATTTCCTTTGCAAGCTTGCTTGTTTGGCCAAAAAGGGCGTATGCGTTTTTTCCTGAATATATTCAGGAAAAAACGCATACGCCCTTTTTGGCCAAGTGCATCATTGTGGACGTTCTGCCTCTTTTCCTATGCTTTCAATGCAATTCCAGTCTACCTCCTGAAATCAGTTTCCTGCAATTCTGCCCCGCTTTCAAGTCCTCTTGGCAGCCTTACTTCAGTATATTTTTGGACGATAGCTGTCATTTATAACTCTGCAGGTTTGTGAATTACAGTGCCCCTGAGCTCCTTTCTTCAACTCGCTTTCTTTTGAGCTGGCCGCAACACCGCAGGATGGCTTCAGGCCCTAATCTTGTTCCGGCACGGCACGTTGAGCCTTTGGTTAATTCCTCTTCCTGGTGGGAAATGAGAGTTAAAGTTGCCCTTCCAGACACCTACAGCTAGTCTCTCATTGGTTCTCGCTATTCCTGTTCATCTTCCGCAGAAATTGCAAACTGGGCCAAACAGGAGGTTAAAGGGACTGACTCTCCAAGTCGGGAGAGTGTTAGTAAAGCGTCTGGAATGTTGCACCCGAGTACCGGGGGAGGAAAACTGAGACATATTTGAACACGTCTCCCGATCACATGGTTGATCATACTCTGGGTTCCACATGCATGTTTTAGCTGAAGGAAGAATACCTTAAACCTGGGTAGTTGAAACCCGTGGAATGGGTACCATGCAATATGACTTCAAAGGGTCTTCATTTGCTCACCGAACCTCTCCAATCCTATCACTGCTGCGTTTATGCCCCTGTACACACGCTTGATTCTCTTTCAGAGACATAGCAATCCATAGGTTTTAAGATACTTACTAGTCAGGTACATTCTTAGGCGTTTAATATGCGGTGTTGAGTCCATTTCGTTGAGCAAGGAGTAGCTCTTGTCTATTCCATATTTGGCTTAAGGAACTTTATCTGTGCTCATTTCAATCTCTGGTTTTATGCAGCACCCCAACTCACCTTTCCCCTTAAGCAAGCATAAGTTGGTTTTCTAAATTTGAGACCCTGTTCTGTTCTCTAATTCAGTTCCTGTGTAGCCAAGTTTACATTCCGTGTATTACTGATATCTTATGATGTTTCTTTTTCTGTGTGAGTTATTTCAGTTAGAATTATCATACCTGAATCCACTCATTATGCTGCTACCGGCCTGATGACATAGATTTCATTGCTGAGTGATATTGCTTTGTAAGTAAATACCACAACTTCTTTATCCATTTTTCACTTTCTGCAATGTTGAACTTGTACTGTAAACGAGGTTCTTGTAAAAAGAGGCGTCCCAAACTTTGGGGTGGCTGTGTCTTTTTTATTTTAATTTCCCTAAGCTATAGGACCATAAGTGGAAGTGCCCTAGGCTCTGTTGCTTTGTTTTTTAGATGTTTCAGGAAATACCATACACTTCTCCCCAGGGTCTGTTGGCAATTTACATCCCGCCCATCAGCATAACAAGGCTCCCATTTCTCCATGGCCTGTCCTGCCTTTCTGGATTTTACACTTTTTTCAGATGGCCCTTTTGACCGGGGGGAAGTGAGACTGCATTGTAGTGCAGATTTCCTTTGCAAGCTTGCTTGGTTGGCCAAAAAGTGCGTATGCATTTTTTCCTGAATATATTCAGGAAAAAACGCATACGCCCTTCTTGGCCAAGTGCATCATTGTGGACGTTCTGCCTCTTTTCCTATGCTTTCAATGCAATTCCAGTCTACCTCCTGAAATCGGTTTCCTGCAATTCTGCCCCGCTTTCAAGTCCTCTTGGCAGCCTTACTTCAGTATATTTTTGGACGATAGCTGTCATTTATAACTCTGCAGGTTTGTGAATTACAGTGCCCCTGAGCTCCTTTCTTCAACTCGCTTTCTTGTGACCTGGCCGCAACACCGCAGGATGGCTTCAGGCCCTAATCTTGTTCCGGCACGGCACGCTGAGCCTTTGGTTAATTCCTCTTCCTGGTGGGAAATGAGAGTTAAATTTGCCCCTCCAGACACCTCCAGCTAGTCTCTCATTGGTTCTCGCTATTCCTGTTCATCTTCCGCAGAAATTGCAAACTGGGCCAAACAGGAGGTTAAAGGGACTGACTCTCCAAGTCGGGAGAGTGTTAATAAAGCGTCTGGAATGTTGCACCCGAGTACCAGGGGAGGAAAACTGAGACATATTTGAACACGTCTCCCGATCACATGGTTGATCATACTCTGGGTTCCACATGCATGTTTTAGCTGAAGGAAGAATACCTTAAACCTGGGTAGTTGAAACCCGTGGAATGGGTACCATGCAATATGACTTCAAAGGGTCTTCATTTGCTCACCGAACCTCTCCAATCCTATCACTGCTGCGTTTATGCCCCTGTACACACGCTTGATTCTCTTATGGAGACATAGCAATCCATAGGTTTTAAGATACTTACTAGTCAGGTACATTCTTAGGCGTTTAATATGCGGTGTTGAGTCCATTTCGTTGAGCAAGGAGTAGCTCTTGTCTATTCCATATTTGGCTTAAGGAACTTTATCTGTGCTCATTTCAATCTCTGGTTTTATGCAGCACCCCAACTCACCTTTACCCTTAAGCAAGCATAAGTTGGTTTTCTAAATTTGAGACGCTGTTCTGTTCTGTAATTCAGTTCCTGTGTAGCCAAGTTTACATTCCGTGTATTACTGATATCTTATGATGTTTCTTTTTCTGTGTGAGTTATTTCAGTTAGAATTATCATACCTGAATCCACTCATTATGCTGCTACCGGCCTGATGACATAGATTTCATTGCTGAGTGATATTGCTTTGCAAGTAAATACCACAACTTCTTTATCCATTTTTCACTTTCTGCAATGTTGAACTTGTACTGTAAACGAGGTTCTTGTAAAAAGAGGCGTCCCAAATTTTGGGGTGGCTGTGTCTTTTTTATTTTAATTTCCCTAAGCTATAGGACCATAAGTGGAAGTGCCCTAGGCTCTGTTGCTTTGTTTTTTAGATGTTTCAGGAAACACCATACACTTCTCCCCAGTGTATGTTGGCAATTTACATCCCGCCCATCAGCATTACAAGGCTTCCATTTCTCCATGGCCTGTCCTGCCTTTCTGGATTTTACACTTTTTTCAGATGGCCCTTTTGACCGGGGGGAAGTGAGACTGCATTGTAGTGCAGATTTCCTTTGCAAGCTTGCTTGGTTGGCCAAAAAGGGCGTATGCGTTTTTTCCTGAATATATTCAGGAAAAAACGCATACGCCCTTTGTGGCCAAGTGCATCATTGTGGACGTTCTGCCTCTTTCCCTATGCTTTCAATGCAATTCCAGTCTACCTCCTGAAATCGGTTTCCTGCAATTCTGCCCCGCTTTCAAGTCCTCTTGGCAGCCTTACTTCAGTATATTTTTGGACGATAGCTGTCATTTATAACTCTGCAGGTTTGTGAATTACAGTGCCCCTGAGCTCCTTTCTTCACCTCGCTTTCTTTTGAGCTGGCCGCAACACAGCAGGATGGCTTCAGGCCCTAATCTGGATCTGGCACGGCACGCTGAGCCTTTGGTTAATTCCTCTTCCTGGTGGGAAATGAGAGTTAAATTTGCCCGTCCAGACAGCTCCAGCTAGTCTCTCATTGGTTCTCGCTATTCCTGTTCATCTTCCGCAGAAATTGCAAACTGGGCCAAACAGGAGGTTAAAGGGACTGACTCTCCAAGTCGGGAGAGTGTTAGTAAAGCGTCTGGAATGTTGCACCCGAGTACCAGGGGAGGAAAACTGAGACATATTTGAACACGTCTCCCGATCACATGGTTGATCATACTCTGGGTTCCACATGCATGTTTTAGCTGAAGGAAGAATACCTTAAACCTGGGTAGTTGAAACCCGTGGAATGGGTACCATGCAATATGACTTCAAAGGGTCTTCATTTGCTCACCGAACCTCTCCAATCCTATCACTGCTGCGTTTATGCCCCTGTACACATGCTTGATTCTCTTTCGGAGACATAGCAATCCATAGGTTTTAAGATACTTACTAGTCAGGTACATTCTTAGGCGTTTAATATGCGGTGTTGAGTCCATTTCGTTGAGCAAGGAGTAGCTCTTGTCTATTCCATATTTGGCTTAAGGAACTTTATCTGTGCTCATTTCAATCTCTGCTCTTATGGAGCACCTCAACTCACCTTTCCCCTTAAGCAAGCATAAGTTGGTTTTCTAAATTTGAGACCCTGTTCTGTTCTGTAATTCAGTTCCTGTGTAGCCAAGTTTACATTCCGTGTATTACTGATATCTTATGATGTTTCTTTTTCTGTGTGACTTATTTCAGTTAGAATCATCATACCTGAATCCACTCATTGTGCTGCTAAGTGCCTGATGACATAGATTTCATTGCTGAGTGATACTGCATTCTACGTAAGTACCACAAGTTCTTTATCCATTTTTCACTTTCTGTGATGTTGAACTTGTACTGTAAACGAGGTTCTTGTAAACAGAGGCGTCCCAAACTTTGGGGTGGCTGTGTCTTTTTGATTTTAATTTCCCTAAGCTATAGGACCATAAGTGGAAGTGCCCTAGGCTATGTTGCTTTGTTTTTTAGATGTTTCAGGAAACACCATACACTTCTCCCCAGTGTCTGTTGGCAATTTACATCCCGCCCATCAGCATAACAAGGCTCCCAGTTTCCATGGCCTGTCCTGCCTTTCTGGATTTTACACTTTTTTCAGACGGCCCTTTTGACCGGGGGGAAGTGAGACTTCATTGTAGTGCAGATTTCCTTTGCAAGCTTGCTTGGTTGGCCAAAAAGGGCGTATGCGTTTTTTCCTGAATATATTCAGGAAAAAACGCATACGCCCTTTTTGGCCAAGTGCATCATTGTGGACGTTCTGCCTCTTTTCCTATGCTTTCAATGCAATTCCAGTCTACCTCCTGAAATCGGTTTCCTGCAATTGTGCCCCGCTTTCAAGTCCTCTTGGCAGCCTTACTTCAGTATATTTTTGGACGATAGCTGTCATTTATAAGTCTGCAGGTTTGTGAATTACAGTGCCCCTGAGCTCCTTTCTTCACCTCGCTTTCTTTTGAGCTGGTCGCAACACCGCAGGATGGCTTCAGGCCCTAATCTGGTTCGGGCACGGCACGCTGAGCCTTTGGTTAATTCCTCTTCCTGGTGGGAAATGAGAGTTAAATTTGCCCGTCCAGACACCTGCAGCTAGTCTCTCATTGGTTCTCGCTATTCCTGTTCATCTTCCGCAGAAATTGCAAACTGGGCCAAACAGGAGGTTAAAGGGACTGACTCTCCAAGTCGGGAGAGTGTTAGTAAAGCGTCTGGAATGTTGCACCCGAGTACCAGGGTACGAAAACTGAGACATATTTGAACACGTCTCCCGATCACATGGTTGATCATACTCTAGGTTCCACATGCATGTTTTAGCTGAAGGAAGAATACCTTAAACCTGGGTAGTTGAAACCCTTGGAATGGGTACCATGCAATATGACTTCAAAGGGTCTTCATTTGCTCACCGAACCTCTCCAATCCTATCACTGCTGCGTTTATGCCCCTGTACACATGCTTGATTCTCTTTCGGAGACATAGCAATCCATAGGTTTTAAGATACTTACTAGTCAGGTACATTGTTAGGCGTTTAATATGGGGTGTTGAGTCCTTTTCGTTGAGCAAGGAGTAGCTCTTGTCTATTCCATATTTGGCTTAAGGAACTTTATCTGTGCTCATTTCAATCTCTGGTTTTATGCAGCATCCCAACTCAGCTTTCCCCTTAAGCAAGCATAAGTTGGTTTTCTAAATTTGAGACCCTGTTCTGTTCTGTAATTCAGTTCCTGTGTAACCAAGTTTACATTCCGTGTATTAGTGATATCTTATGATGTTTCTTTTTCTGTGTGACTTATTTCAGTTAGAATCATCGTACCTGAATCCACTCATTATGCTGCTACGGGCCTGATGACATAGATTTCATTGCTGAGTGATACTGCATTGTACGTAAGTACCACAAGTTCTTTATCCATTTTTCACTTTCTGTGATATTGAACTTGTACGGTAAACGAGGTTCTTGTAAACAGAGGTGTCCCAAACTTTGACGTGGCTGTGTCTTTTTGATTTTAATTTCCCTAAGCTATAGGACCATAAGTGGAAGTGCCCTAGGCTCTGTTGCTTTGTTTTTTAGATGTTTCAGGAAACACCATACACTTCTCCCGAGTGTCTGTTGGCAATTTACATCCCGCCCATCAGCATAACAAGGCTCCCAGTTCTCCATGGCCTGTCCTGCCTTTCTGGATTTTACACTTTTTTCAGATGGCCCTTTTGACCGGGGGGAAGTGAGACTTCATTGTAGTGCAGATTTCCTTTGCAAGCTTGCTTGGTTGGCCAAAAAGGGCGTATGCGTTTTTTCCTGAATATATTCAGGAAAAAACGCATACGCCCTTTTTGGCCAAGTGCATCATTGTGGACGTTCTGCCTCTTTTCCTATGCTTTCAATGCAATTCCAGTCTACCTCCTGAAATCGGTTTCCTGCAATTCTGCCCCGCTTTCAAGTCCTCTTGGCAGCCTTACTTCAGTATATTTTTGGACGATAGCTGTCATTTATAAGTCTGCAGGTTTGTGAATTACAGTGCCCCTGAGCTCCGTTCTTCAACTCACTTTCTTTTGAGCTGGCCGCAACACTGCATGATGGCTTCAGGCCCTAATCTGGTTCCGGCACGGCACGCTGAGCCTTTGGTTATTTCTTCTTCCTGGTGGGAAATGAGAGTTAAATTTGCCCGTCCAGACACCTCCAGCTAGTCTCTCATTGGTTCTCCCTATTCCTGTTCATCTTCCGCAGAAATTGCAAACTGGGCCAAACAGGAGGTTAAAGGGACTGACTCTCCAAGTCGGGAGAGTGTTAGTAAAGCGTCTGGAATGTTGCACCCGAGTACCAGGGTACGAAAACTGAGACATATTTGAACACGTCTCCCGTTCACACGGTTGATCATACTCTGGGTTCCACATGCATGTTTTAGCTGAAGGAAGAATACCTTAAACGTGGGTAGTTGAAACCTGTGGAATGGGTACCATGCAATATGACTTCAAAAGGTCTTCATTTGCTCACCGAACCTCTCCAATCCTTTCACTGCTGCGTTTATGCCCCTGTACACACGCTTGATTCTCTTTTGGAGACATAGCAATCCATAGGTTTTAAGATACTTACTAGTCATTTACATTCTTAGGCGTTTAATATGCGGTGTTGAGTCCATTTCGTTGAGCAAGGAGTAGCTCTTGTCTATTCCATATTTGGCTTAAGGAACTTTATCTGTGCTCATTTCAATCTCTGGTTTTATGCAGCACCCCAACTCACCTTTCCCCTTAAGCAAGCATAAGTTGGTTTTCGAAATTTGAGACCCTGTTCTGTTTTGGAATTCAGTTCCTGTGTAGCCAAGTTTACATTCCGTGTATTAGTGATATCTTATGATGTTTCTTTTTCTGTGTGACTTATTTCAGTTAGAATCATCATACCTGAATCCACTCATTATGCTGCTACGGGCCTGATGACATAGATTTCATTGCTGAGTGATACTGCATTGTACGTAAGTACCACAAGTTCTTTATCCATTTTTCACTTTCTGTGATATTGAACTTGTACGGTAAAGGAGGTTCTTGTAAACAGAGGCGTCCCAAACTTTGGGGTGGCTGTGTCTTTTTGATTTTAATTTCCCTAAGCTATAGGACCATAAGTGGAAGTGCCCTAGGCTCTGTTGCTTTGTTTTTTAGATGTTTCAGGAAACACCATACACTTCTCCCGAGTGTCTGTTGGCAATTTACATCCCGCCCATCAGCATAACAAGGCTCCCAGTTCTCCATGGCCTGTCCTACCTTTCTGGATTTTACACTTTTTTCAGATGGCCCTTTTGACCGGGGGGAAGTGAGACTTCATTGTAGTGCAGATTTCCTTTGCAAGTTTCCTTGGTTGGCCAAAAAGGGCGTATGCGTTTTTTCCTGAATATATTCAGGAAAAAACGCATACGCCCTTTTTGGCCAAGTGCATCATTGTGGACGTTCTGCCTCTTTTCCTATGCTTTCCATGCAATTCCAGTCTACCTCCTGAAATCGGTTTCCTGCAATTGTGCCCCACTTTCAAGTCCTCTTGGCAGCCTTACTTCAGTATATTTTTGGACGATAGCTGTCATTTATAACTCTGCAGGTTTGTGAATTACAGTGCCCCTGAGCTCCTTTCTTCAACTCGCTTTCTTTTGATCTGGCCGCAACACCGCAGGATGGCTTCAGGCCCTAATCTGGTTCCGGCAGGGCACGCTGTGCCTTTGGTTAATTCCTCTTCCTGGTGGGAAATGAGAGTTAAATTTGCCCGTCCAGACACCTCCAGCTAGTCTCTCATTGGTTCTCGCTATTCCTGTTCATCTTCCGCAGAAATTGCAAACTGGGCCAAACAGGAGGTTAAAGGGACTGACTCTCCATGTCGGGAGAGTGTTAGTAAAGCGTCTGGAATGTTGCACCCGAGTACCAGGGTACGAAAACTGAGACATATTTGAACACGTCTCCCGATCACATGGTTGATCATACTCTAGGTTCCACATGCATGTTTTAGCTGAAGGAAGAATACCTTAAACCTGGGTAGTTGAAACCCTTGGAATGGGTACCATGCAATACGACTTCAAAGGGTCTTCATTTGCTCACTGAACCTCTCCAATCCTATCACTGCTGCGTTTATGCCCCTGTACACATGCTTGATTCTCTTTCGGAGACATAGCAGTCCATAGGTTTTAAGTTACTTACTAGTCAGGTACATTCTTAGGCGTTTAATATGCGGTGTTGAGTCCATTTCGTTGAGCAAGGAGTAGCTCTTGTGTATTCCGTATTTGGCTTAAGGAACTTTATCTGTGCTCATTTCAATCTCTGGTTTTATGCAGCAACCCAACTCACCTTTCCCCTTAAGCAAGCATAAGTTGGTTTTCTAAATTTGAGACCCTTTTCTGTTCTGTAATTCAGTTCCTGTGTAGCCAAGTTTACATTCCGTGTATTACTGATACCTTATGATGTTTCTTTTTCTGTGTGACTTATTTCAGTTAGAATCATCATACCTGAATCAACTCATTGTGCTGCTAAGGTCCTGATGTCATAGATTGCATTGCTGAGTGATACTGCATTGTACGTAAGTACCACAAGTTCTTTATCCATTTTTCACTTTCTGTGATATTGAACTTGTACGGTAAACGAGGTTCTTGTAAACAGAGGCGTCCCAAACTTTGGGGTGGCTGTGTCTTTTTGATTTTAATTTCCGTAAGCTATAGGACCATAAGTGGAAGTGCCCTAGGCTCTGTTGCTTTGTTTTTTAGATGTTTCAGGAAACACCATACACTTCTCCCGAGTGTCTGTTGGCAATTTACATCCCGCCCATCAGCATAACAAGGCTCCCAGTTCTCCATGGCCTGTCCTGCCTTTCTGGATTTTACACTTTTTTCAGATGGCCCTTTTGACCGGGGGGAAGTGAGACTTCATTGTAGTGCAGATTTCCTTTGCAAGCTTGCTGGGTTGGCCAAAAAGGGCGTATGCGTTTTTTCCTGAATATATTCAGGAAAAAACGCATACGCCCTTTTTGGCCAAGTGCATCATTGTGGACGTTCTGCCTCTTTTCCTATGCTTTCAATGCAATTACAGTCTACCTCCTGAAATCGGTTTCCTGCAATTCTGCCCCGCTTTCAAGTCCTCTTGGCAGCCTTACTTCAGTATATTTTTGGACGATACCTGTCATTTATAACTCTGCAGGTTTGTGAATTACAGTGCCCCTGAGCTCCTTTCTTCAACTCGCTTTCTTGTGACCTGGCCGCAACACCGCAGGATGGCTTCAGGCCCTAATCTGGTTCGGGCACGGCACGCTGAGCCTTTGGTTAATTCCTCTTCCTGGTGGGAAATGAGAGTTAAATTTGCCCGTCCAGACACCTCCAGCTAGTCTCTCATTGGTTCTCGCTATTCCTGTTCATCTTCCGCAGAAATTGCAAAGTGGGCCCAACAGGAGGTTAAAGGGACTGACTCTCCAAGTCGGGAGAGTGTTAGTAAAGCGTCTGGAATGTTGCACCCGAGTACCAGGGGAGGAAAACTGCGACATATTTGAACACGTCTCCCGATCACATGGTTGATCATACTCTGGGTTACACATGCATGTTTTAGCTGAAGGAAGAATACCTTAAACCTGGGTAGTTGAAACCCGTGGAATGGGTACCATGCAATATGACTTCAAAGGGTCTTCATTTGCTCACCGAACCTCTCCAATCCTATCACTGCTGCGTTTATGCCCCTGTACACATGCTTGATTCTCTTTCGGAGACATAGCAATCCATAGGTTCTAAGATACTTACTAGTCAGGTACATTCTTAGGCGTTTAATATGGGGTGTTGAGTCCATTTCATTGAGCAAGGAGTAGCTCTTGTCTATTCCATATTTGGCTTAAGGAACTTTATCTGTGCTCATTTCAATCTCTGGTTTTATGCAGCACCCCAACTCACCTTTACCCTTAAGCAAGCATAAGTTGGTTTTCTAAATTTGAGACCCTGTTCTGTTCTGTAATTCAGTTCCTGTGTAGCCAAGTTTACATTCCGTGTATTACTGATGTCTTATGATGTTTCTTTTTCTGTGTGAGTTATTTCAGTTAGAATTATCATACCTGAATCCACTCATTATGCTGCTACCGGCCTGATGACATAGATTTCATTGCTGAGTGATATTGCTTTGTAAGTAAATACCACAACTTCTTTATCCATTTTTCACTTTCTGCAATGTTGAACTTGTACTGTAAACGAGGTTCTTGTAAAAAGAGGCGTCCCAAACTTTGGGGTGGCTGTGTCTTTTTTATTTTAATTTCCCTAAGCTATAGGACCATAAGTGGAAGTGCCCTAGGCTCTGTTGCTTTGTTTTTTAGATGTTTCAGGAAACACCATACACTTCTCCCCAGGGTCTGTTGGCAATTTACATCCCGCCCATCAGCATAACAAGGCTCCCATTTCTCCATGGCCTGTCCTGCCTTTCTGGATTTTACACTTTTTTCAGATGGCCCTTTTGACCGGGGGGAAGTGAGACTGCATTGTAGTGCAGATTTCCTTTGCAAGCTTGCTTGGTTGGCCAAAAAGTGCGTATGCATTTTTTCCTGAATATATTCAGGAAAAAACGCATACGCCCTTCTTGGCCAAGTGCATCATTGTGGACGTTCTGCCTCTTTTCCTATGCTTTCAATGCAATTCCAGTCTACCTCCTGAAATCGGTTTCCTGCAATTCTGCCCCGCTTTCAAGTCCTCTTGGCAGCCTTACTTCAGTATATTTTTGGACGATAGCTGTCATTTATAACTCTGCAGGTTTGTGAATTACAGTGCCCCTGAGCTCCTTTCTTCAACTCGCTTTCTTGTGACCTGGCCGCAACACCGCAGGATGGCTTCAGGCCCTAATCTTGTTCCGGCACGGCACGCTGAGCCTTTGGTTAATTCCTCTTCCTGGTGGGAAATGAGAGTTAAATTTGCCCCTCCAGACACCTCCAGCTAGTCTCTCATTGGTTCTCGCTATTCCTGTTCATCTTCCGCAGAAATTGCAAACTGGGCCAAACAGGAGGTTAAAGGGACTGACTCTCCAAGTCGGGAGAGTGTTAGTAAAGCGTCTGGAATGTTGCACCCGAGTACCAGGGGAGGAAAACTGAGACATATTTGAACACGTCTCCCGATCACATGGTTGATCATACTCTGGGTTCCACATGCATGTTTTAGCTGAAGGAAGAATACCTTAAACCTGGGTAGTTGAAACCCGTGGAATGGGTACCATGCAATATGAGTTCAAAGGGTCTTCATTTGCTCACCGAACCTCTCCAATCCTATCACTGCTGCGTTTATGCCCCTGTACACACGCTTGATTCTCTTATGGAGACATAGCAATCCATAGGTTTTAAGATACTTACTAGTCAGGTACATTCTTAGGCGTTTAATATGCGGTGTTGAGTCCATTTCGTTGAGCAAGGAGTAGCTCTTGTCTATTCCATATTTGGCTTAAGGAACTTTATCTGTGCTCATTTCAATCTCTGGTTTTATGCAGCACCCCAACTCACATTTCCCCTTAAGCAAACATAAGTTGGTTTTCTAAATTTGAGACCTTGTTCTGTTCTGTAATTCAGTTACTGTGTAGCCAAGTTTACATTCCGTGTATTACTGATATCTTATGATGTTTCTTTTTCTGTGTGAGTTATTTCAGTTAGAATTATCATACCTGAATCCACTCATTATGCTGCTACCGGCCTGATGACATAGATTTCATTGCTGAGTGATATTGCTTTGTAAGTAAATACCACAACTTCTTTATCCATTTTTCACTTTCTGCAATGTTGAACTTGTACTGTAAACGAGGTTCTTGTAAACAGAGGCGTCCCAAACTTTGGGGTGGCTGTGTCTTTTTGATTTTAATTTCCCTAAGCTATAGGACCATAAGTGGAAGTGCCCTAGGCTATGTTGCTTTGTTTTTTAGATGTTTCAGGAAACACCATACACTTCTCCCCAGTGTCTGTTGGCAATTTACATCCCGCCCATCAGCATAACAAGGCTCCCAGTTTCCATGGCCTGTCCTGCCTTTCTGGATTTTACACTTTTTTCAGACGGCCCTTTTGATCGGGGGGAAGTGAGACTTCACTGTAGTGCAGATTTCCTTTGCAAGCTTGCTTGGTTGGCCAAAAAGGGCGTATGCGTTTTTTCCTGAATATATTCAGGAAAAAACGCATACGCCCTTTTTGGCCAAGTGCATCATTGTGGACGTTCTGCCTCTTTTCCTATGCTTTCAATGCAATTCCAGTCTACCTCCTGAAATCGGTTTCCTGCAATTCTGCCCCACTTTGAAGTCCTCTTGGCAGCCTTACTTCAGTATATTTTTGGACGATAGCTGTCATTTATAACTCTGCAGGTTTGTGAATTACAGTGCCCCTGAGCTCCTTTCTTCAACTCGCTTTCTTGTGAGCTGGGCGCAACACCGCAGGATGGCTTCAGGCCCTAATCTGGTTCCGGCAGGGCACGCTGAGCCTTTGGTTAATTCCTCTTCCTGGTGGGAAATGAGAGTTAAATTTGCCCGTCCAGACACCTCCAGCTAGTCTCTCATTGGTTCTCGCTATTCCTGTTCATCTTCCGCAGAAATTGCAAACTGGGCCAAACAGGAGGTTAAAGGGACTGACTCTCCATGTCGGGAGAGTGTTAGTAAAGCGTCTGGAATGTTGCACCCGAGTACCAGGGTACGAAAACTGAGACATATTTGAACACGTCTCCCGATCACATGGTTGATCATACTCTAGGTTCCACATGCATGTTTTAGCTGAAGGAAGAATACCTTAAACCTGGGTAGTTGAAACCCTTGGAATGGGTACCATGCAATACGACTTCAAAGGGTCTTCATTTGCTCACCGAACCTCTCCAATCCTATCACTGCTGCGTTTATGCCCCTGTACACATGCTTGATTCTCTTTCGGAGACATAGCAGTCCATAGGTTTTAAGATACTTACTAGTCAGGTACATTCTTAGGCGTTTAATATGCGGTGTTGAGTCCATTTCGTTGAGCAAGGAGTAGCTCTTGTCTATTCCGTATTTGGCTTAAGGAACTTTATCTGTGCTCATTTCAATCTCTGGTTTTATGCAGCAACCCAACTCACCTTTCCCCTTAAGCAAGCATAAGTTGGTTTTCTAAATTTGAGACCCTTTTCTGTTCTGTAATTCAGTTCCTGTGTAGCCAAGTTTACATTCCGTGTATTACTGATACCTTATGATGTTTCTTTTTCTGTGTGACTTATTTCAGTTAGAATCATCATACCTGAATCAACTCATTGTGCTGCTAAGGTCCTGATGTCATAGATTGCATTGCTGAGTGATACTGCATTGTACGTAAGTACCACAAGTTCTTTATCCATTTTTCACTTTCTGTGATATTGAACTTGTACGGTAAACGAGGTTCTTGTAAACAGAGGCGTCCCAAACTTTGGGGTGGCTGTGTCTTTTTGATTTTAATTTCCCTAAGCTATAGGACCATAAGTGGAAGTGCCCTAGGCTCTGTTGCTTTGTTTTTTAGATGTTTCAGGAAACACCATACACTTCTCCCGAGTGTCTGTTGGCAATTTACATCCCGCCCATCAGCATAACAAGGCTCCCAGTTCTCCATGGCCTGTCCTGCCTTTCTGGATTTTACACTTTTTTCAGATGGCCCTTTTGACCGGGGGGAAGTGAGACTTCATTGTAGTGTAGATTTCCTTTGCAAGCTTGCTGGGTTGGCCAAAAAGGGCGTATGCGTTTTTTCCTGAATATATTCAGGAAAAAACGCATACGCCCTTTTTGGCCAAGTGCATCATTGTGGACGTTCTGCCTCTTTTCCTATGCTTTCAATGCAATTACAGTCTACCTCCTGAAATCGGTTTCCTGCAATTCTGCCCCGCTTTCAAGTACTCTTGGCAGCCTTACTTCAGTATATTTTTGGACGATAGCTGTCATTTATAACTCTGCAGGTTTGTGAATTACAGTGCCCCTGAGCTCCTTTCTTCAACTCGCTTTCTTTTGACCTGGCCGCAACACTGCAGGATGGCTTCAGGCCCTAATCTGGTTTCGGCACGGCATGCTGAGCCTTTGGTTAATTCCTCTTCCTGGTGGGAAATGAGAGTTAAATTTGCCCGTCCAGACACCTCCAGCTAGTCTGTCATTGGTTCTCGGTATTCCTGTTCATCTTACGCAGAAATTGCAAACTGGGCCCAACAGGAGGTTAAAGGGACTGACTCTCCAAGTCGGGAGAGTGTTAGTAAAGCATCTGGAATGTTGCACCCGAGTACCAGGGTACGAAAACTGAGACATATTTGAACACGTCTCCCGATCACATGGTTGATCATACTCTAGATTCCACATGCATGTTTTAGCTGAATGAAGAATACCTTAAATCTGGGTAGTTGAAACCCGTGGAACGGGAACCATGCAATAGGACTTCAAAGGGTCTTCATTTGCTCACCGAACCTCTCCAATCCTATCACTGCTGCGTTTATGCCCCTGTACACACGCTTGATTCTCTTTCGGAGACATAGCAATCCATAGGTTTTAAGATACTTACTAGTCAGGTACATTCTTAGGCGTTTAATATGCGGTGTTGAGTCCATTTCGTTGAGCAAGGAGTAGCTCTTGTCTATTCCATATTTGGCTTAAGGAACTATATCTGTGCTCATTTCAATCTCTGCTTTTATGCAGCGCCCCACCTCACCTTTCCCCTTAAGCAAGCATAAGATGCTTTTCTAAATTTGAGACCCTTTTCTGTTCTGTAATTCAGTTCCTGTGTAGCCAAGTTTACATTCCGTGTATTACTGATATCTTATGATGTTTCTTTTTCTGTGTGACTTATTTCAGTTAGAATCATCATACCTGAATCCACTCATTGTGCTCCTAAGGGCCTGATGACATAGATTTCATTGCTGAGTGATATTGCTTTGTAAGTAAATACCACAAGTTCTTTATCCATTTCTCATTGTCTGTGATATTGAACTTGTACGGTAAACGAGGTTCTTGTAAACACAGGAGTTCCAAACTTTGGGGTGGCTGTGTCTTTTTGATTTTAATTTCCCTAAGCTATAGGACCATAAGTGGAAGTGCCCTAGGCTCTGTTGCTTTGTTTTTTAGATGTTTCAGGAAACACCATACACTTCTCCTGAGTGTCTGTTGGCAATTTACATCCCGCCCATCTGCATAACAAGGCTCCCAGTTCTCCATGGCCTGTCCTGCCTTTCTGGATTTTACACTTTTTTCAGATGGCCCTTTTGACCGGGGGGAAGTGAGACTTCATTGTAGTGCAGATTTCCTTTGCAAGCTTGCTTGGTTGGCCAAAAAGGGCGTATGCGTTTTTTCCTGAATATATTCAGGAAAAAACGCATACGCCCTTTTTGGCCAAGTGCATCATTGTGGACGTTCTTTCTCTTTTCCTATGCTTTCAATGCAATTCCAGTCTACCTCCTGAAATCGGTTTCCTACAATTCTGCCCCGCTTTCAAGTCCTCTTGGCAGCGTTACTTCAGTATATTTTTGGACGATAGCTGTCATTTATAACTCTGCAGGTTTGTGAATTACAGTGCCCCTGAGCTCCTTTCTTCAACTCGCTTTCTTGTGACCTGGCCGCAACACCGCAGGATGGCTTCTGGCCCTAATCTGGTTCCGGCACGGCATGCTGAGCCTTTGGTTAATTCCTCTTCCTGGTGGGAAATGAGAGTTAAATTTGCCCGTCCAGACACCTCCAGCTAGTCTCTCATTGGTTCTCGCTATTCCTGTTCATCTTCCGCAGAAATTGCAAACTGGGCCAAACAGGAGGTTAAAGGGACTGACTCTCCAAGTCGGGAGAGTGTTAGTAAAGCGTCTGGAATGTTGCACCCGAGTACCAGGGTACGAAAACTGAGACATATTTGAACACGTCTCCCGATCACATGGTTGATCATACTCTAGGTTCCACATGCATGTTTTAGCTGAAGGAAGAATACCTTAAACCTGGAGAGTTGAGACCCGTGGAATGGGTACCATGCAATATGACTTCAAAGGGTCTTCATTTGCTCACCGAACCTCTCCAATCCTATCACTGCTGCGTTTATGCCCCTGTACACACGCCTGATTCTGTTTTGGAGACATAGCAATCCATAGGTTTTAAGATACTTACTAGTCAGGTACATTCTTAGGCGTTTAATATGGGGTGTTGAGTCCATTTCGTTGAGCAAGGAGTAGCTCTTGTCTATTCCATATTTGGCTTAAGGAACTTTATCTGTGCTCATTTCAATCTCTGGTTTTATGCAGCACCCCAACTCACCTTTCCCCTTAAGCAAGCATAAGTTGGTTTTCGAAATTTGAGACCCTGTTCTGTTTTGGAATTCAGTTCCTGTGTAGCCAAGTTTACATTCCGTGTATTAGTGATATCTTATGATGTTTCTTTTTCTGTGTGACTTATTTCAGTTAGAATCATCGTACCTGAATCCACTCATTGTGCTGCTACGGGCCTGATGACATAGATTTCATTGCTGAGTGATATTGCTTTGTAAGTAAATACCACAAGTTCTTTATCCATTTTTCACTTTCTGTGATATTGAACTTGTACGGTAAACGAGGTTCTTGTAAACAGAGGCGTCCCAAACTTTGGGGTGGCTGTGTCTTTTTGATTTTAATTTCCGTAAGCTATAGGACCATAAGTGGAAGTGCCCTAGGCTCTGTTGCTTTGTTTTTTAGATGTTTCAGGAAACACCATACACTTCTCTGGAGTGTCTGTTGGCAATTTACATCCCGCCCATCTGCATAACAAGGCTCCCAGTTCTCCATGGCCTGTCCTGCCTTTCTGGATTTTACACTTTTTTCAGATGGCCCTTTTGACTGGGGGGAAGTGAGACTTCATTGTAGTGCAGATTTCCTTTGCAAGCTTGCTTGGTTGGCCAAAAAGGGCGTATGCGTTTTTTCCTGAATATATTCAGGAAAAAACGCATACGCCCTTTTTGGCCAAGTGCATCATTGTGGACGTTCTGCCTCTTTTCCTATGCTTTCAATGCAATTCCAGTCTACCTCCTGAAATCGGTTTCCTACAATTCTGCCCCGCTTTCAAGTCCTCTTGGCAGCCTTACTTCAGTATATTTTTGGACGATAGCTGTCATTTATAACTCTGCAGGTTTGTGAATTACAGTGCCCCTGAGCTCCTTTCTTCAAGTCGTTTTCTTTTGAGCTGGCCGCAATACCGCAGGATGGCTTCAGACCCGAATCTGGTTCCGGCACGGCACGCTGAGCCTTTGGTTATTTCCTCTTCCTGGTGGGAAATGAGAGTTAAATTTGCCCGTCCAGACACCTCCAGCTAGTCTCTCATTGGTTCTCGCTATTCCTGTTCATCTTCCGCAGAAATTGAAAACTGGGCCAAACAGGAGGTTAAAGGCGCTGACTCTCCAAGTGGGGAGAGTGTTAGTAAAGCGTCTGGAATGTTGCACCCGAGTACCAGGGGAGGAAAACTGAGACATATTTGAACACGTCTCCCGTTCACACGGTTCATCATACTCTGGATTCCACATGCATGTTTTAGCTGAAGGAAGAATACCTTAAACCTGGAGAGTTGAGGCCCGTGGAATGGGTACCATGCAATATGACTTCAAAGGGTCTTCATTTGCTCACCGAACCTCTCCAATCCTATCACTGCTGCGTTTATGCCCCTGTACACACGCTTGATTCTCTTTTGGAGACATAGCAATCCATAGGTTTTAAGATACTTACTAGTCAGGTACATTCTTAGGCGTTTAATATGGGGTGTTGAGTCCATTTCGTTGAGCAAGGAGTAGCTCTTGTCTATTCCATATTTGGCTTAAGGAACTTTATCTGTGCTCATTTCAATCTCTGGTTTTATACAGCACCCCAACTCACCTTTCCCCTTAAGCAAGCATAAGTTGGTTTTCTAAATTTGAGACCCTTTTCTGTTCTGTAATTCAGTTCCTGTGTAGCCAAGTTTACATTCCGTGTATTACTGATACCTTATGATGTTTCTTTTTCTGTGTGACTTATTTCAGTTAGAATCATCATACCTGAATCAACTCATTGTGCTGCTAAGGTCCTGATGTCATAGATTGCATTGCTGAGTGATACTGCATTGTACGTAATTACCACAAGTTCTTTATCCATTTTTCACTTTCTGTGATATTGAACTTGTACGGTAAAGGAGGTTCTTGTAAACAGAGGCATCCCAAACTTTGGGGTGGCTGTGTCTTTTTGATTTTAATTTCCCTAAGCTATAGGACCATAAGTGGAAGTGCCCTAGGCTCTGTTGCTTTGTTTTTTAGATGTTTCAGGAAACACCATACACTTCTCCCGAGTGTCTGTTGGCAATTTACATCCCGCCCATCAGCATAACAAGGCTCCCAGTTCTCCATGACCTGTCCTGCCTTTCTGGATTTTACACTTTTTTCAGATGGCCCTTTTGACCGGGGGGAAGTGAGACTTCATTGTAGTGCAGATTTCCTTTGCAAGCTTGCTGGGTTGGCCAAAAAGGGCGTATGCGTTTTTTCCTGAATATATTCAGGAAAAAACGCATACGCCCTTTTTGGCCAAGTGCATCATTGTGGACGTTCTGCCTCTTTTCCTATGCTTTCAATGCAATTACAGTCTACCTCCTGAAATCGGTTTCCTGCAATTCTGCCCCGCTTTCAAGTCCTCTTGGCAGCCTTACTTCAGTATATTTTTGGACGATAGCTGTCATTTATAACTCTGCAGGTTTGTGAATTACAGTGCCCCTGAGCTCCTTTCTTCAACTCGCTTTCTTGTGACCTGGCCGCAACACTGCAGGATGGCTTCAGGCCCTAATCTGGTTCCGGCACGGCATGCTGAGCCTTTGGTTAATTCCTCTTCCTGGTGGGAAATGAGAGTTAAATTTGCCCGTCCAGACACCTCCAGCTAGTCTGTCATTGGTTCTCGGTATTCCTGTTCATCTTACGCAGAAATTGCAAACTGGGCCAAACAGGAGGTTAAAGGGACTGACTCTCCAAGTCGGGAGAGGGTTAGTAAAGCATCTGGAATGTTGCACCCGAATACCAGGGTACGAAAACTGAGACATATTTGAACACGTCTCCCCATCACATGGTTGATCATACTCTAGGTTCCACATGCATGTTTTAGCTGAATGAAGAATACCTTAAATCTGGGTAGTTGAAACCCGTGGAACGGGTACCATGCAATAGGACTTCAAAGGGTCTTCATTTGCTCACCGAACCTCTCCAATCCTATCACTGCTGCGTTTATGCCCCTGTACACACGCTTGATTCTCTTTCGGAGACATAGCAATCCATAGGTTTTAAGATACTTACTATTCAGGTACATTCTTAGGCGTTTAATATGCGGTGTTGAGTCCATTTCGTTGAGCAAGGAGTAGCTCTTGTCTATTCCATATTTGGCTTAAGGAACTATATCTGTGCTCATTTCAATCTCTGCTTTTATGCAGCGCCCCACCTCACCTTTCCCCTTAAGCAAGCATAAGATGCTTTTCTAAATTTGAGACCCTTTTCTGTTCTGTAATTCAGTTCCTGTGTAGCCAAGTTTACATTCCGTGTATTACTGATATCTTATGATGCTTCTTTTTCTGTGTGACTTATTTCAGTTAGAATCATCATACCTGAATCCACTCATTGTGCTCCTAAGGGCCTGATGACATAGATTTCATTGCTGAGTGATATTGCTTTGTAAGTAAATACCACAAGTTCTTTATCCATTTCTCATTGTCTGTGATATTGAACTTGTACGGTAAACGAGGTTCTTGTAAACAGAGGAGTTCCAAACTTTGGGGTGGCTGTGTCTTTTTGATTTTAATTTCCCTAAGCTATAGGACCATAAGTGGAAGTGCCCTAGGCTCTGTTGCTTTGTTTTTTAGATGTTTCAGGAAACACCATACACTTCTCCGGAGTGTCTGTTGGCAATTTACATCCCGCCCATCTGCATAACAAGGCTCCCAGTTCTCCATGGCCTGTCCTGCCTTTCTGGATTTTACACTTTTTTCAGATGGCCCTTTTGACCGGGGGGAAGTGAGACTTCATTGTAGTGCAGATTTCCTTTGCAAGCTTGCTTGGTTGGCCAAAAAGGGCGTATGCGTTTTTTCCTGAATATATTCAGGAAAAAACGCATACGCCCTTTTTGGCCAAGTGCATCATTGTGGACGTTCTGCCTCTTTTCCTATGCTTTCAATGCAATTCCAGTCTACCTCCTGAAATCGGTTTCCTGCAATTCTGCCCCGCTTTCAAGTCCTCTTGGCAGCCTTACTTCAGTATATTTTTGGACGATAGCTGTCATTTATAACTATGCAGGTTTGTGAATTACAGTGCCCCTGAGCTCCTTTCTTCAACTCGCTTTCTTGTGAGCTGGCCGCAACACCGCAGGATGGCTTCAGGCCCTAATCTGGTTCCAGCACGGCAGGCTGAGCCTTTGGTTAATTCCTCTTCCTGGTGGGAAATGATTGTTAAATTTGCCCGTCCAGACACCTCCAGCTAGTCTCTCATTGGTTCTCGCTATTCCTGTTCATCTTCCGCAGAAATTGCAAACTGGGCCAAACAGGAGGTTAAAGGGACTGACTCTCCAAGTCGGGAGAGTGTTAGTAAAGCGTCTGGAATGTTGCACCCGAGTACCACGGGAGGAAAACTGAGACATATTTGAACATGTCTCCCGTTCACACGGTTGATCATACTCTGGGTTCCACATGCATGTTTTAGCTGAAGGAAGAATACCTTAAACCTGGAGAGTTGAGACCCGTGAAATGGGTACCATGCAATATGACTTCAAAGGGTCTTCATTTGCTCACCGAACCTCTCTAATCCTATCACTGCTGCGTTTATGCCCCTGTACACACGCCTGATTCTGTTTTGGAGACATAGCAATCCATAGGTTTTAAGATACTTACTAGTCAGGTACATTCTTAGGCGTTTAATATGGGGTGTTGAGTCCATTTCGTTGAGCAAGGAGTAGCTCTTGTCTATTCCATATTTGGCTTAAGGAACTTTATCTGTGCTCATTTCAATCTCTGGTTTTATGCAGCACCCCAACTCACCTTTCCCCTTAAGCAAGCATAAGTTGGTTTTCGAAATTTGAGACCCTGTTCTGTTTTGGAATTCAGTTCCTGTGTAGCCAAGTTTACATTCCGTGTATTAGTGATATCTTATGATGTTTCTTTTTCTGTGTGACTTATTTCAGTTAGAATCATCGTACCTGAATCCACTCATTGTGCTGCTACGGGCCTGATGACATAGATTTCATTGCTGAGTGATATTGCTTTGTAAGTAAATACCACAAGTTCTTTATCCATTTTTCACTTTCTGTGATATTGAACTTGTACGGTAAACGAGGTTCTTGTAAACAGAGGCGTCCCAAACTTTGGGGTGGCTGTGTCTTTTTGATTTTAATTTCCGTAAGCTATAGGACCATAAGTGGAAGTGCCCTAGGCTCTGTTGCTTTGTTTTTTAGATGTTTCAGGAAACACCATACACTTCTCTGGAGTGTCTGTTGGCAATTTACATCCCGCCCATCTGCATAACAAGGCTCCCAGTTCTCCATGGCCTGTACTGCCTTTCTGGATTTTACACTTTTTTCAGATGGCCCTTTTGACTGGGGGGAAGTGAGACTTCATTGTAGTGCAGATTTCCTTTGCAAGCTTGCTTGGTTGGCCAAAAAGGGCGTATGCGTTTTTTCCTGAATATATTCAGGAAAAAACGCATACGCCCTTTTTGGCCAAGTGCATCATTGTGGACGTTCTGCCTCTTTTCCTATGCTTTCAATGCAATTCCAGTCTACCTCCTGAAATCGGTTTCCTACAATTCTGCCCCGCTTTCAAGTCCTCTTGGCAGCCTTACTTCAGTATATTTTTGGACGATAGCTGTCATTTATAACTCTGCAGGTTTGTGAATTACAGTGCCCCTGAGCTCCTTTCTTCAAGTCGTTTTCTTTTGAGCTGGCCGCAATACCGCAGGATGGCTTCAGACCCGAATCTGGTTCCGGCACGGCACGCTGAGCCTTTGGTTATTTCCTCTTCCTGGTGGGAAATGAGAGTTAAATTTGCCCGTCCAGACACCTCCAGCTAGTCTCTCATTGGTTCTCGCTATTCCTGTTCATCTTCCGCAGAAATTGAAAACTGGGCCAAACAGGAGGTTAAAGGCGCTGACTCTCCAAGTGGGGAGAGTGTTAGTAAAGCGTCTGGAATGTTGCACCCGAGTACCAGGGGAGGAAAACTGAGACATATTTGAACACGTCTCCCGTTCACACGGTTCATCATACTCTGGATTCCACATGCATGTTTTAGCTGAAGGAAGAATACCTTAAACCTGGAGAGTTGAGGCCCGTGGAATGGGTACCATGCAATATGACTTCAAAGGGTCTTCATTTGCTCACCGAACCTCTCCAATCCTATCACTGCTGCGTTTATGCCCCTGTACACACGCTTGATTGTCTTTTGGAGACATAGCAATCCATAGGTTTTAAGATACTTACTAGTCAGGTACATTCTTAGGCGTTTAATATGGGGTGTTGAGTCCATTTCGTTGAGCAAGGAGTAGCTCTTGTCTATTCCATATTTGGCTTAAGGAACTTTATCTGTGCTCATTTCAATCTCTGGTTTTATACAGCACCCCAACTCACCTTTCCCCTTAAGCAAGCATAAGTTGGTTTTCTAAATTTGAGACCCTTTTCTGTTCTGTAATTCAGTTCCTGTGTAGCCAAGTTTACATTCCGTGTATTACTGATACCTTATGATGTTTCTTTTTCTGTGTGACTTATTTCAGTTAGAATCATCATACCTGAATCAACTCATTGTGCTGCTAAGGTCCTGATGTCATAGATTGCATTGCTGAGTGATACTGCATTGTACGTAATTACCACAAGTTCTTTATCCATTTTTCACTTTCTGTGATATTGAACTTGTACGGTAAAGGAGGTTCTTGTAAACAGAGGCGTCCCAAACTTTGGGGTGGCTGTGTCTTTTTGATTTTAATTTCCCTAAGCTATAGGACCATAAGTGGAAGTGCCCTAGGCTCTGTTGCTTTGTTTTTTAGATGTTTCAGGAAACACCATACACTTCTCCCGAGTGTCTGTTGGCAATTTACATCCCGCCCATCAGCATAACAAGGCTCCCAGTTCTCCATGGCCTGTCCTGCCTTTCTGGATTTTACACTTTTTTCAGATGGCCCTTTTGACCGGGGGGAAGTGAGACTTCATTGTAGTGCAGATTTCCTTTGCAAGCTTGCTGGGTTGGCCAAAAAGGGCGTATGCGTTTTTTCCTGAATATATTCAGGAAAAAACGCATACGCCCTTTTTGGCCAAGTGCATCATTGTGGACGTTCTGCCTCTTTTCCTATGCTTTCAATGCAATTACAGTCTACCTCCTGAAATCGGTTTCCTGCAATTCTGCCCCGCTTTCAAGTCCTCTTGGCAGCCTTACTTCAGTATATTTTTGGACGATAGCTGTCATTTATAACTCTGCAGGTTTGTGAATTACAGTGCCCCTGAGCTCCTTTCTTCAACTCGCTTTCTTGTGACCTGGCCGCAACACTGCAGGATGGCTTCAGGCCCTAATCTGGTTCCGGCACGGCATGCTGAGCCTTTGGTTAATTCCTCTTCCTGGTGGGAAATGAGAGTTAAATTTGCCCGTCCAGACACCTCCAGCTAGTCTGTCATTGGTTCTCGGTATTCCTGTTCATCTTACGCAGAAATTGCAAACTGGGCCAAACAGGAGGTTAAAGGGACTGACTCTCCAAGTCGGGAGAGTGTTAGTAAAGCATCTGGAATGTTGCACCCGAATACCAGGGTACGAAAACTGAGACATATTTGAACACGTCTCCCCATCACATGGTTGATCATACTCTAGGTTCCACATGCATGTTTTAGCTGAATGAAGAATACCTTAAATCTGGGTAGTTGAAACCCGTGGAACGGGTACCATGCAATAGGACTTCAAAGGGTCTTCATTTGCTCACCGAACCTCTCCAATCCTATCACTGCTGCGTTTATGCCCCTGTACACACGCTTGATTCTCTTTCGGAGACATAGCAATCCATAGGTTTTAAGATACTTACTATTCAGGTACATTCTTAGGCGTTTAATATGCGGTGTTGAGTCCATTTCGTTGAGCAAGGAGTAGCTCTTGTCTATTCCATATTTGGCTTAAGGAACTATATCTGTGCTCATTTCAATCTCTGCTTTTATGCAGCGCCCCACCTCACCTTTCCCCTTAAGCAAGCATAAGATGCTTTTCTAAATTTGAGACCCTTTTCTGTTCTGTAATTCAGTTCCTGTGTAGCCAAGTTTACATTCCGTGTATTACTGATATCTTATGATGCTTCTTTTTCTGTGTGACTTATTTCAGTTAGAATCATCATACCTGAATCCACTCATTGTGCTCCTAAGGGCCTGATGACATAGATTTCATTGCTGAGTGATATTGCTTTGTAAGTAAATACCACAAGTTCTTTATCCATTTCTCATTGTCTGTGATATTGAACTTGTACGGTAAACGAGGTTCTTGTAAACAGAGGAGTTCCAAACTTTGGGGTGGCTGTGTCTTTTTGATTTTAATTTCCCTAAGCTATAGGACCATAAGTGGAAGTGCCCTAGGCTCTGTTGCTTTGTTTTTTAGATGTTTCAGGAAACACCATACACTTCTCCGGAGTGTCTGTTGGCAATTTACATCCCGCCCATCTGCATAACAAGGCTCCCAGTTCTCCATGGCCTGTCCTGCCTTTCTGGATTTTACACTTTTTTCAGATGGCCCTTTTGACCGGGGGGAAGTGAGACTTCATTGTAGTGCAGATTTCCTTTGCAAGCTTGCTTGGTTGGCCAAAAAGGGTGTATGCGTTTTTTCCTGAATATATTCAGGAAAAAACGCATACGCCCTTTTTGGCCAAGTGCATCATTGTGGACGTTCTGTCTCTTTTCCTATGCTTTCAATGCAATTCCAGTCTACCTCCTGAAATCGGTTTCCTACAATTCTGCCCCGCTTTCAAGTCCTCTTGGCAGCGTTACTTCAGTATATTTTTGGAAGATAGCTGTCATTTATAACTCTGCAGGTTTGTGAATTACAGTGCCCCTGAGCTCCTTTCTTCAACTCGCTTTCTTGTGACCTGGCCGCAACACCGCAGGATGGCTTCTGGCCCTAATCTGGTTCCGGCACGGCATGCTGAGCCTTTGGTTAATTCCTCTTCCTGGTGGGAAATGAGAGTTAAATTTGCCCGTCCAGACACCTCCAGCTAGTCTCTCATTGGTTCTCGCTATTCCTGTTCATCTTCCGCAGAAATTGCAAACTGGGCCAAACAGGAGGTTAAAGGGACTGACTCTCCAAGTGGGGAGAGTGTTAGTAAAGCGTCTGGAATGTTGCACCCGAGTACCAGGGGAGGAAAACTGAGACATATTTGAACACGTCTCCCGATCACATGGTTGATCATACTCTAGGTTCCACATGCATGTTTTAGCTGAAGGAAGAATACCTTAAACCTGGAGAGTTGAGACCCGTGGAATGGGTACCATGCAATATGACTTCAAAGGGTCTTCATTTGCTCACCGAACCTCTCCAATCCTATCACTGCTGCGTTTATGCCCCTGTACACATGCCTGATTCTGTTTTGGAGACATAGCAATCCATAGGTTTTAAGATACTTACTAGTCAGGTACATTCTTAGGCGTTTAATATGGGGTGTTGAGTCCATTTCGTTGAGCAAGGAGTAGCTCTTGTCTATTCCATATTTGGCTTAAGGAACTTTATCTGTGCTCATTTCAATCTCTGGTTTTATGCAGCACCCCAACTCACCTTTCCCCTTAAGCAAGCATAAGTTGGTTTTCTAAATTTGAGACCCTGTTCTGTTTTGGAATTCAGTTCCTGTGTAGCCAAGTTTACATTCCGTGTATTAGTGATATCTTATGATGTTTCTTTTTCTGTGTGACTTATTTCAGTTAGAATCATCGTACCTGAATCCACTCATTGTGCTGCTACGGGCCTGATGACATAGATTTCATTGCTGAGTGATATTGCTTTGTAAGTAAATACCACAAGTTCTTTATCCATTTTTCACTTTCTGTGATATTGAACTTGTACGGTAAACGAGGTTCTTGTAAACAGAGGCGTCCCAAACTTTGGGGTGGCTGTGTCTTTTTGATTTTAATTTCCCTAAGCTATAGGACCATAAGTGGAAGTGCCCTAGGCTCTGTTGCTTTGTTTTTTAGATGTTTCAGGAAACACCATACACTTCTCTGGAGTGTCTGTTGGCAATTTACATCCCGCCCATCTGCATAACAAGGCTCCCAGTTCTCCATGGCCTGTCCTGCCTTTCTGGATTTTACACTTTTTTCAGATGGCCCTTTTGACTGGGGGGAAGTGAGACTTCATTGTAGTGCAGATTTCCTTTGCAAGCTTGCTTGGTTGGCCAAAAAGGGCGTATGCGTTTTTTCCTGAATATATTCAGGAAAAAACGCATACGCCCTTTTTGGCCAAGTGCATCATTGTGGACGTTCTGCCTCTTTTCCTATGCTTTCAATGCAATTCCAGTCTACCTCCTGAAATCGGTTTCCTACAATTCCGCCCCGCTTTCAAGTCCTCTTGGCAGCCTTACTTCAGTATATTTTTGGACGATAGCTGTCATTTATAACTCTGCAGGTTTGTGAATTACAGTGCCCCTGAGCTCCTTTCTTCAAGTCGTTTTCTTTTGAGCTGGCCGCAACACCGCAGGATGGCTTCAGACCCTAATCTGGTTCCGGCACGGCACGCTGAGCCTTTGGTTATTTCCTCTTCCTGGTGGGAAATGAGAGTTAAATTTGCCCGTCCAGACACCTCCAGCTAGTCTCTCATTGGTTCTCGCTATTCCTGTTCATCTTCCGCAGAAATTGAAAACTGGGCCAAACAGGAGGTTAAAGGCGCGGACTCTCCAAGTGGGGAGAGTGTTAGTAAAGCGTCTGGAATGTTGCACCCGAGTACCAGGGGAGGAAAACTGAGACATATTTGAACACGTCTCCCGTTCACACGGTTGATCATACTCTGGGTTCCACATGCATGTTTTAGCTGAAGGAAGAATACCTTAAACCTGGAGAGTTGAGGCCCGTGGAATGGGTACCATGCAATATGACTTCAAAGGGTCTTCATTTGCTCACCGAACCTCTCCAATCCTATCACTGCTGCGTTTATGCCCCTGTACACACGCTTGATTCTCTTTTGGAGACATAGCAATCCATAGGTTTTAAGATACTTACTAGTCAGGTACATTCTTAGGCGTTTAATATGGGGTGTTGAGTCCATTTCGTTGAGCAAGGAGTAGCTCTTGTCTATTCCATATTTGGCTTAAGGAACTTTATCTGTGCTCATTTCAATCTCTGGTTTTATGCAGCACCCCAACTCACCTTTCCCCTTAAGGAAGCATAAGTTGGTTTTCTAAATTTGAGACCCTGTTCTGTTTTGGAATTCAGTTCCTGTGTAGCCAAGTTTACATTCCGTGTATTAGTGATATCTTATGATGTTTCTTTTTCTGTGTGACTTATTTAAGTTAGAATCATCGTACCTGAATCCACTCATTATGCTGCTTCGGGCCTGATGACATAGATTTCATTGCTGAGTGATACTGCATTGCACGTAAGTACCACAAGTTCTTTATCCATTTTCCACTTTCTGTGATATTGAACTTGTACGCTAAACGAGGTTCTTGTAAACAGAGGCGTCCCAAACTTTGGGGTGGCTGTATCTTTTTGCTTTTAATTTCCCTAAGCTATAGGACCATAAGTGGAAGTGCCCTAGGCTCTGTTGCTTTTTTTTTTAGATGTTTCAGGAAACACCATACACTTCTCCCGAGTGTCTGTTGGCAATTTACATCCCCCCCATCAGCATAACAAGGCTCCCAGTTCTCCATGGCCTGTCCTGCCTTTCTGGATTTTACACTTTTTTCAGATGGCCCTTTTGACCGGGGGGAAGTGAGACTTCATTGTAGTGCAGATTTCCTTTGCAAGCTTGCTTGGTTGGCCAAAAAGGGCGTATGCGTTTTTTCCTGAGTATATTCAGGAAAAAACGCATACGCCCTTTTTGGCCAAGTGCATCATTGTGGACGTTCTGCCTCTTTTCCTATGCTTTCAATGCAAATCCAGTCTACCTCCTGAAATCGGTTTCCTGCAATTCTGCCCCGCTTTCAAGTCCTCTTGGCAGCCTTACTTCAGTATATTTTTGGACGATAGCTGTCATTTATAACTCTGCAGGTTTGTGAATTACAGTGCCCCTGAGCTCCTTTCTTCAACTCGCTTTCTTTTGATCTGGCCGCAACACCGCAGGATGGCTTCAGGCCCTAATCTGGTTCCGGCACGGCACGCTGAGCCTTTGGTTAATTCCTCTTCCTGGTGGGAAATGAGAGTTAAATTTGCCCGTCCAGACACCTCCAGCTAGTCTCTCATTGGTTCTCGCTATTCCTGTTCATCTTCCGCAGAAATTGCAAACTGGGCCAAACAGGAGGTTAAAGGGACTGACTCTCCAAGTCGGGAGAGCGTTAGTAAAGCATCTGGAATGTTGCACCCGAGTACCAGGGTACGAAAACTGAGACATATTTGAACACGTCTCCCAATCACATGGTTGATCATACTCTAGGTTCCACATGCATGTTTTAGCTGAAGGAAGAATACCTTAAACCTGGAGAGTTGAGACCCGTGAAATGGGTACCATGCAATATGACTTCAAAGGGTCTTCATTTGCTCACCGAACCTCTCTAATCCTATCACTGCTGCGTTTATGCCCCTGTACACACGCTTGATTCTCTTTTGGAGACATAGCAATCCATAGGTTTTAAGATACTTACTAGTCAGGTACATTCTTAGGCGTTTAATATGGGGTGTTGAGTCCATTTCGTTGAGCAAGGAGTAGCTCTTGTCTATTCCATATTTGGCTTAAGGAAATTTATCTGTGCTCATTTCAATCTCTGGTTTTATGCAGCACCCCAACTCACCTTTCCCCTTAAGCAAGCATAAGTTGGTTTTCTAAATTTGAGACCCTGTTCTGTTTTGGAATTCAGTTCCTGTGTAGCCAAGTTTACATTCCGTGTATTAGTGATATCTTATGATGTTTCTTTTTCTGTGTGACTTATTTCAGTTAGAATCATCGTACCTGAATCCACTCATTGTGCCGCTACGGGCCTGATGACATAGATTTAATTGCTGAGTGATATTGCTTTGCAAGTAAATACCACAACTTCTTTATCCATTTTTCACTTTCTGCGATGTTGAACTTTTACTGTAAACGAGGTTCTTGTAAACAGAGGTGTCCCAATCTTTGGGGTGGCTGTGTCTTTTTGATTTTAATTTCCCTAAGCTATAGGACCATAAGTGGAAGTGCCCTAGGCTCTGTTGCTTTGTTTTTTAGATGTTTCAGGAAACACCATACACTTCTCCCGAGTGTCTGTTGGCAATTTACATCCCACCCATCAGCATAACAAGGCTCCCAGTTCTCCATGGCCTGTCCTGCCTTTCTGGATTTTACACTTTTTTCAGATGGCCCTTTTGACCGGGGGGAAGTGAGACTTCATTGTAGTGCAGATTTCCTTTGCAAGCTTGCTTGGTTGGCCAAAAAGGGCGTATGCGTTTTTTCCTGAATATATTCAGGAAAAAACGCATACGCCCTTTTTGGCCAAGTGCATCATTGTGGACGTTCTGCCTCTATTCCTATGCTTTCAATGCAATTCCAGTCTACCTCCTGAAATCGGTTTCCTGCAATTCTGCCCCGCTTTCAAGTCCTCTTGGCAGCCTTACTTCAGTATATTTTTGGACGATAGCTGTCATTTATAACTCTGCAGGTTTGTGAATTACAGTGCCCCTGAGCTCCTTTCTTCAAGTCGTTTTCTTTTGAGCTGGCCGCAACACCGCAGGATGGCTTCAGATCCTAATCTGGTTCCGGCACGGCACGCTGAGCCTTTGGTTAATTCCTCTTCCTGGTGGGAAATGAGAGTTAAATTTGCCCGTCCAGACACCTCCAGCTAGTCTCTCATTGGTTCTCGCTATTCCTGTTCATCTTCCGCAGAAATTGCAAACTGGGCCAAACAGGAGGTTAAAGGGACTGACTCTCCAAGTCGGGAGAGTGTTAGTAAAGCATCTGGAATGTTGCACCCGAGTACCAGGGTACGAAAACTGAGACATATTTGAACACGTCTCCCGATCACATGGTTGATCATACTCTAGGTTCCACATGCATGTTTTAGCTGAAGGAAGAATACCTTAAACTTGGGTAGTTGAAACCCGTGGAATGGGTACCATGCAATATGACTTCAAAGGGTCTTCATTTGCTCACCAAACCTCTCCAATCCTATCACTGCTGCGTTTATGCCCCTGCACACATGCTTGATTCTCTTTCGCAGACATAGTAATCGATAGGTTTTAAGATACTTACTAGTCAGGTACATACTTAGGCGTTTAATATGGGGTGTTGAGTCCATTTCGTTGAGCAAGGAGTAGCTCTTTTATATTCCATATTTGGCTTAAGGAACTTCATCTGTGCTCATTTCAATCTCTGGTTTTATGCAGCACCCCAACTCACCTTTCCCCTTAAGCAAAAATAAGTTGGTTTTCTAAATTTGAGACCCTGTTCTGTTTTGGAATTCAGTTCCTGTGTAGCCAAGTTTACATTCCGTGTATTAGTGATATCTTATGATGTTTCTTTTTCTGTGTGACTTATTTCAGTTAGAATCATCATACCTGAATCCACTCATTGTGCTGCTAAGGGCCTGATGACATAGATTTCATTGCTGAGTGATATTGCTTTGTAAGTAAATACCACAACTTCTTTATCCATTTTTCACTTTCTGCGATGTTGAACTTGTACTGTAAACGAGGTTCTTGTAAACAGAGGCGTCCCAACCTTTGGGGTGGCTGTGTCTTTTTGCTTTTAATTTCCCTAAGCTATAGGACCATAAGTGGAAGTGCCGTAGGCTCTGTTGCTTTTTTTTTAGATGTTTCAGGAAACACCATACACTTCTCCCGAGTGTCTGTTGGCAATTTACATCCCGCCCATCAGCATAACAAGGCTCCCAGTTCTCCATGGCCTGTCCTGCCTTTCTGGATTTTACACTTTTTTCAGATGGCCCTTTTGACCGGGGGGAAGTGAGACTTCATTGTAGTGCAGATTTCCTTTGCAAGCTTGCTTGGTTGGCCAAAAAGGGCGTATGCGTTTTTTCCTGAATATATTCAGGAAAAAACGCATACGCCCTTTTTGGCCAAGTGCATCATTGTGGACGTTCTGCCTCTTTTCCTATGCTTTCAATGCAATTCCAGTCTACCTCCTGAAATCGGTTTCCTGCAATTCTGCCCCGCTTTCAAGTCCTCTTGGCAGCCTTACTTCAGTATATTTTTGGACGATAGCTGTCATTTATAACTCTGCAGGTTTGTGAATTACAGTGCCCCTGAGCTCCTTTCTTCAACTCGCTTTCTTTTGAGCTGGCCGCAACACCGCAGGATGGCTTCAGGCCCTAATCTGGTTCCAGCACGGCAGGCTGAGCCTTTGGTTAATTCCTCTTCCTGGTGGGAAATGATTGTTAAATTTGCCCGTCCAGACACCTCCAGCTAGTCTCTCATTGGTTCTCGCTATTCCTGTTCATCTTCCGCAGAAATTGCAAACTGGGCCAAACAGGAGGTTAAAGGGACTGACTCTCCAAGTCGGGAGAGTGTTAGTAAAGCGTCTGGAATGTTGCACCCGAGTACCACGGGAGGAAAACTGAGACATATTTGAACATGTCTCCCGTTCACACGGTTGATCATACTCTGGGTTCCACATGCATGTTTTAGCTGAAGGAAGAATACCTTAAACCTGGAGAGTTGAGACCCGTGAAATGGGTACCATGCAATATGACTTCAAAGGGTCTTCATTTGCTCACCGAACCTCTCTAATCCTATCACTGCTGCGTTTATGCCCCTGTACACACGCTTGATTCTCTTTTGGAGACATAGCAATCCATAGGTTTTAAGATACTTACTAGTCAGGTACATTCTTAGGCGTTTAATATGGGGTGTTGAGTCCATTTCGTTGAGCAAGGAGTAGCTCTTGTCTATTCCATATTTGTCTTAAGGAACTTTATCTGTGCTCATTTCAATCTCTGGTTTTATGTAGCACCCCAACTCACCTTTCCCCTTAAGCAAACATAAGTTGGTTTTCTAAATTTGAGACCCTGTTCTGTTTTGGAATTCAGTTCCTGTGTAGCCAAGTTTACATTCCGTGTATTAGTGATATCTTATGATGTTTCTTTTTCTGTGTGACTTATTTCAGTTAGAATCATCGTACCTGAATCCACTCATTATGCTGCTACGGTCCTGATGACATAGATTTCATTGCTGAGTGATACTGCATTGTACGTAAGTACCACAAGTTCTTTATCCATTTTTCACTTTCTGTGATATTGAACTTGTACGGTAAACGAGGTTCTTGTAAACAGAGGCGTCCCAAACTTTGGGGTGGCTGTGTCTTTTTGATTTTAATTTCCCTAAACTATAGGACCATAAGTGGAAGTGCCCTAGGCTCTGTTGCTTTGTTTCTTAGATGCTTCAGGAAACACCATACACTTCTCCCGAGTGTCTGTTGGCAATTTACATCCCACCCATCAGCATAACAAGGCTCCCATTTCTCCATGGCCTGTCCTGCCTTTCTGGATTTTACACTTTTTGCAGATGGCCCTTTTGACCGGGGGGAAGTGAGACTTCATTGTAGTGCAGATTTCCTTTGCAAGTTTGCTTGGTTGGCCAAAAAGGGCGTATGCGTTTTTTCCTGAATATATTCAGGAAAAAACGCATACGCCCTTTTTGGCCAAGTGCATCATTGTGGACGTTCTGCCTCTTTTCCTAAGCTTTCAATGCAATTCCAGTCTACGTCCTGAAATCGGTTTCCTACAATTCTGCCCCGCTTTCAAGTCCTCTTGGCAGCCTTACTTCAGTATATTTTTAGACGATAGGGGTCATTTATAACTCTGCAGGTTTGTGAATTACAGTGCCCCTGAGCTCCTTTCTTCAACTCGCTTTCTTTTGAGCTGGCCGCAACACCGCAGGATGGCTTCAGACCCTAATCTGGTTCCGGCACGGCACGCTGAGCCTTTGGTTAATTCCTCTTCCTGGTGGGAAATGAGAGTTAAATTTGCCCGTCCAGACACCTCCAGCTAGTCTCTCATTGGTTCTTGCTATTCCTGTTCATCTTCCGCAGAAATTGCAAACTGGGCCAAACAGGAGGTTAAAGGGACTGACTCTCCAAGTCGGGAGAGTGTTAGTAAAGCATCTGGAATGTTGCACCCGAGTACCAGGGTACGAAAACTGAGACATATTTGAACACGTCTCCCAATCACATGGTTGATCATACTCTAGGTTCCACATGCATGTTTTAGCTGAAGGAAGAATACCTTAAACCTGGGTAGTTGAAACCGGTGGAATGGGTACCATGCAA
The DNA here is from genome assembly GCF_964374135.1 of Grampus griseus. Lineage (NCBI taxonomy): Eukaryota > Metazoa > Chordata > Mammalia > Artiodactyla > Delphinidae > Grampus > Grampus griseus. The sequence continues at coordinate 114,929,993 of NC_139000.1, forward strand.
TATGACTTCAAAGGGTCTTCATTTGCTCACCGAACCTCTCCAATCCTATCACTGCTGCGTTTATGCCCCTGTACACACGCTTGATTCTCTTTTGGAGACATAGCAATCCATAGGTTTTAAGATACTTACTAGTCAGGTACATTCTTAGGCGTTTAATATGGGGTGTTGAGTCCATTTCGTTGAGCAAGGAGTAGCTCTTGTCTATTCCATATTTGGCTCAAGGAACTTTATCTGTGCTCATTTCAATCTCTGGTTTTATGCAGCACCCCAACTCACCTTTCCCCTTAAGGAAGCATAAGTTGGTTTTCTAAATTTGAGACCCTGTTCTGTTTTGGAATTCAGTTCCTGTGTAGCCAAGTTTACATTCCGTGTATTAGTGATATCTTATGATGTTTCTTTTTCTGTGTGACTTATTTAAGTTAGAATCATCGTACCTGAATCCACTCATTATGCTGCTTCGGGCCTGATGACATAGATTTCATTGCTGAGTGATACTGCATTGCACGTAAGTACCACAAGTTCTTTATCCATTTTCCACTTTCTGTGATATTGAACTTGTACGCTAAACGAGGTTCTTGTAAACAGAGGCGTCCCAAACTTTGGGGTGGCTGTATCTTTTTGATTTTAATTTCCCTAAGCTATAGGACCATAAGTGGAAGTGCCCTAGGCTCTGTTGCTTTGTTTTTTAGATGTTTCAGGAAACACCATACACTTCTCCCGAGTGTCTGTTGGCAATTTACATCCCACCCATCAGCATAACAAGGCTCCCAGTTCTCCATGGCCTGTCCTGCCTTTCTGGATTTTACACTTTTTTCAGATGGCCCTTTTGACCGGGGGGAAGTGAGACTTCATTGTAGTGCAGATTTCCTTTGCAAGCTTGCTTGGTTGGCCAAAAAGGGCGTATGCGTTTTTTCCTGAGTATATTCAGGAAAAAACGCATACGCCCTTTTTGGCCAAGTGCATCATTGTGGACGTTCTGCCTCTTTTCCTATGCTTTCAATGCAAATCCAGTCTACCTCCTGAAATCGGTTTCCTGCAATTCTGCCCCGCTTTCAAGTCCTCTTGGCAGCCTTACTTCAGTATATTTTTGGACGATAGCTGTCATTTATAACTCTGCAGGTTTGTGAATTACAGTGCCCCTGAGCTCCTTTCTTCAACTCGCTTTCTTTTGATCTGGCCGCAACACCGCAGGATGGCTTCAGGCCCTAATCTGGTTCCGGCACGGCACGCTGAGCCTTTGGTTAATTCCTCTTCCTGGTGGGAAATGAGAGTTAAATTTGCCCGTCCAGACACCTCCAGCTAGTCTCTCATTGGTTCTCGCTATTCCTGTTCATCTTCCGCAGAAATTGCAAACTGGGCCAAACAGGAGGTTAAAGGGACTGACTCTCCAAGTCGGGAGAGCGTTAGTAAAGCATCTGGAATGTTGCACCCGAGTACCAGGGTACGAAAACTGAGACATATTTGAACACGTCTCCCAATCACATGGTTGATCATACTCTAGGTTCCACATGCATGTTTTAGCTGAAGGAAGAATACCTTAAACTTGGGTAGTTGAAACCCGTGGAATGGGTACCATGCAATATGACTTCAAAGGGTCTTCATTTGCTCACCAAACCTCTCCAATCCTATCACTGCTGCGTTTATGCCCCTGCACACATGCTTGATTCTCTTTCGCAGACATAGTAATCGATAGGTTTTAAGATACTTACTAGTCAGGTACATACTTAGGCGTTTAATATGGGGTGTTGAGTCCATTTCGTTGAGCAAGGAGTAGCTCTTTTATATTCCATATTTGGCTTAAGGAACTTCATCTGTGCTCACTTCAATCTCTGGTTTTATGCAGCACCCCAACTCACCTTTCCCCTTAAGCAAACATAAGTTGGTTTTCTAAATTTGAGACCCTGTTCTGTTTTGGAATTCAGTTCCTGTGTAGCCAAGTTTACATTCCGTGTATTAGTGATATCTTATGATGTTTCTTTTTCTGTGTGACTTATTTCAGTTAGAATCATCATACCTGAATCCACTCATTGTGCTGCTAAGGGCCTGATGACATAGATTTCATTGCTGAGTGATATTGCTTTGTAAGTAAATACCACAACTTCTTTATCCATTTTTCACTTTCTGCGATGTTGAACTTGTATTGTAAACGAGGTTCTTGTAAACAGAGGCGTCCCAAACTTTGGGGTGGCTGTGTCTTTTTGATTTTAATTTCCCTAAGCTATAGGACCATAAGTGGAAGTGCCGTAGGCTCTGTTGCTTTTTTTTTAGATGTTTCAGGAAACACCATACACTTCTCCCGAGTGTCTGTTGGCAATTTCCATCCCGCCCATCAGCATAACAAGGCTCCCAGTTCTCCATGGCCTGTCCTGCCTTTCTGGATTTTACACTTTTTTCAGATGGCCCTTTTGACCGGGGGGAAGTGAGACTTCATTGTAGTGCAGATTTCCTTTGCAAGCTTGCTTGGTTGGCCAAAAAGGGCGTATGCGTTTTTTCCTGAATATATTCAGGAAAAAACGCATACGCCCTTTTTGGCCAAGTGCATCATTGTGGACGTTCTGCCTCTTTTCCTATGCTTTCAATGCAATTCCAGTCTACCTCCTGAAATCGGTTTCCTGCAATTCTGCCCCGCTTTCAAGTCCTCTTGGCAGCCTTACTTCAGTATATTTTTGGACGATAGCTGTCATTTATAACTATGCAGGTTTGTGAATTACAGTGCCCCTGAGCTCCTTTTTTCAACTCGCTTTCTTGTGAGCTGGCCGCAACACCGCAGGATGGCTTCAGGCCCTAATCTGGTTCCAGCACGGCAGGCTGAGCCTTTGGTTAATTCCTCTTCCTGGTGGGAAATGATTGTTAAATTTGCCCGTCCAGACACCTCCAGCTAGTCTCTCATTGGTTCTCGCTATTCCTGTTCATCTTCCGCAGAAATTGCAAACTGGGCCAAACAGGAGGTTAAAGGGACTGACTCTCCAAGTCGGGAGAGTGTTAGTAAAGCGTCTGGAATGTTGCACCCGAGTACCACGGGAGGAAAACTGAGACATATTTGAACATGTCTCCCGTTCACACGGTTGATCATACTCTGGGTTCTACATGCATGTTTTAGCTGAAGGAAGAATACCTTAAACCTGGAGAGTTGAGACCCCTGAAATGGGTACCATGCAATATGACTTCAAAGGGTCTTCATTTGCTCACCGAACCTCTCTAATCCTATCACTGCTGCGTTTATGCCCCTGTACACACGCTTGATTCTCTTTTGGAGACATAGCAATCCATAGGTTTTAAGACACTTACTAGTCAGGTACATTCTTAGGCGTTTAATATGGGGTGTTGAGTCCATTTCGTTGAGCAAGGAGTAGCTCTTGTCTATTCCATATTTGTCTTAAGGAACTTCATCTGTGCTTATTTAAATCTCTGGTTTTATGCAGCACCCCAACTCACCTTTCCCCTTAAGCAAACATAAGTTGGTTTTCTAAATTTGAGACCCTGTTCTGTTTTGGAATTCAGTTCCTGTGTAGCCAAGTTTACATTCCATATATTAGTGATATCTTATGATGTTTCTTTTTCTGTGTGACTTATTTCAGTTAGAATCATCATACCTGAATCCACTCATTGTGCTGCTAAGGGCCTGATGACATAGATTTCATTGCTGAGTGATATTGCTTTGTAAGTAAATACCACAACTTCTTTATCCATTTTTCACTTTCTGCGATGTTGAACTTGTACTGTAAACGAGTTTCTTGTAAACAGAGGCGTCCCAACCTTTGGGGTGGCTGTGTCTTTTTGCTTTTAATTTCCCTAAGCTATAGGACCATAAGTGGAAGTGCCCTAGGCTCTGTTGCTTTTTTTTTTAGATGTTTCAGGAAACACCATACACTTCTCCCGAGTGTCTGTTGGCAATTTACATCCCCCCCATCAGCATAACAAGGCTCCCAGTTCTCCCTGGCCTGTCCTGCCTTTCTGGATTTTACACTTTTTTCAGATGGCCCTTTTGACCGGGGGGAAGTGAGACTTCATTGTAGTGCAGATTTCCTTTGCAAGCTTGCTTGGTTGGCCAAAAAGGGCGTATGCGTTTTTTCCTGAATATATTCAGGAAAAAACGCATACGCCCTTTTTGGCCAAGTGCATCATTGTGGACGTTCTGCCTCTTTTCCTATGCTTTCAATGCAATTCCAGTCTACCTCCTGAAATCGGTTTCCTGCAATTCTGCCCCGCTTTCAAGTCCTCTTGGCAGCCTTAGTTCAGTATATTTTTGGACGATAGCTGTCATTTATAACTCTGCAGGTTTGTGAATTACAGTGCCCCTGAGCTCCTTTCTTCAACTCGCTTTCTTGTGACCTGGCCGCAACACCGCAGGATGGCTTCAGGCCCTAATCTGGTTCTGGCATGGCACGCTGAGCCTTTGGTTATTTCCTCTTCCTGGTGGGAAATGAGAGTTAAATTTGCCCGTCCAGACACCTCCAGCTAGTCTCTCATTGGTTCTCGCTATTCCTGTTCATCTTCCGCAGAAATTGCAAACTGGGCCAAACAGGAGGTTAAAGGGACTGACTCTCCAAGTCGGGAGAGTGTTAGTAAAGCGTCTGGAATGTTGCACCCGAGTACCACGGGAGGAAAACTGAGACATATTTGAACATGTCTCCCGTTCACACGGTTGATCATACTCTGGGTTCCACATGCATGTTTTAGCTGAAGGAAGAATACCTTAAACCTGGAGAGTTGAGACCCGTGAAATGGGTACCATGCAATATGACTTCAAAGGGTCTTCATTTGCTCACCGAACCTCTCTAATCCTATCACTGCTGCGTTTATGCCCCTGTACACACGCTTGATTCTCTTTTGGAGACATAGCAATCCATAGGTTTTAAGATACTTACTAGTCAGGTACATTCTTAGGCGTTTAATATGGGGTGTTGAGTCCATTTCGTTGAGCAAGGAGTAGCTCTTGTCTATTCCATATTTGGCTTAAGGAAATTTATCTGTGCTCATTTCAATCTCTGGTTTTATGCAGCACCCCAACTCACCTTTCCCCTTAAGCAAGCATAAGTTGGTTTTCTAAATTTGAGACCCTGTTCTGTTTTGGAATTCAGTTCCTGTGTAGCCAAGTTTACATTCCGTGTATTAGTGATATCTTATGATGTTTCTTTTTCTGTGTGACTTATTTCAGTTAGAATCATCGTACCTGAATCCACTCATTGTGCCGCTACGGGCCTGATGACATAGATTTCATTGCTGAGTGATATTGCTTTGCAAGTAAATACCACAACTTCTTTATCCATTTTTCACTTTCTGCGATGTTGAACTTTTACTGTAAACGAGGTTCTTGTAAACAGAGGTGTCCCAATCTTTGGGGTGGCTGTGTCTTTTTGATTTTAATTTCCCTAAGCTATAGGACCATAAGTGGAAGTGCCCTAGGCTCTGTTGCTTTGTTTTTTAGATGTTTCAGGAAACACCATACACTTCTCCCGAGTGTCTGTTGGCAATTTACATCCCACCCATCAGCATAACAAGGCTCCCAGTTCTCCATGGCCTGTCCTGCCTTTCTGGATTTTACACTTTTTTCAGATGGCCCTTTTGACCGGGGGGAAGTGAGACTTCATTGTAGTGCAGATTTCCTTTGCAAGCTTGCTTGGTTGGCCAAAAAGGGCGTATGCGTTTTTTCCTGAATATATTCAGGAAAAAACGCATACGCCCTTTTTGGCCAAGTGCATCATTGTGGACGTTCTGCCTCTTTTCCTATGCTTTCAATGCAATTCCAGTCTACCTCCTGAAATCGGTTTCCTGCAATTCTGCCCCGCTTTCAAGTCCTCTTGGCAGCCTTACTTCAGTATATTTTTGGACGATAGCTGTCATTTATAACTCTGCAGGTTTGTGAATTACAGTGCCCCTGAGCTCCTTTCTTCAAGTCGTTTTCTTTTGAGCTGGCCGCAACACCGCAGGATGGCTTCAGATCCTAATCTGGTTCCGGCACGGCACGCTGAGCCTTTGGTTAATTCCTCTTCCTGGTGGGAAATGAGAGTTAAATTTGCCCGTCCAGACACCTCCAGCTAGTCTCTCATTGGTTCTCGCTATTCCTGTTCATCTTCCGCAGAAATTGCAAACTGGGCCAAACAGGAGGTTAAAGGGACTGACTCTCCAAGTCGGGAGAGTGTTAGTAAAGCATCTGGAATGTTGCACCCGAGTACCAGGGTACGAAAACTGAGACATATTTGAACACGTCTCCCGATCACATGGTTGATCATACTCTAGGTTCCACATGCATGTTTTAGCTGAAGGAAGAATACCTTAAACTTGGGTAGTTGAAACCCGTGGAATGGGTACCATGCAATATGACTTCAAAGGGTCTTCATTTGCTCACCAAACCTCTCCAATCCTATCACTGCTGCGTTTATGCCCCTGCACACATGCTTGATTCTCTTTCGCAGACATAGTAATCGATAGGTTTTAAGATACTTACTAGTCAGGTACATACTTAGGCGTTTAATATGGGGTGTTGAGTCCATTTCGTTGAGCAAGGAGTAGCTCTTTTATATTCCATATTTGGCTTAAGGAACTTCATCTGTGCTCATTTCAATCTCTGGTTTTATGCAGCACCCCAACTCACCTTTCCCCTTAAGCAAAAATAAGTTGGTTTTCTAAATTTGAGACCCTGTTCTGTTTTGGAATTCAGTTCCTGTGTAGCCAAGTTTACATTCCGTGTATTAGTGATATCTTATGATGTTTCTTTTTCTGTGTGACTTATTTCAGTTAGAATCATCATACCTGAATCCACTCATTGTGCTGCTAAGGGCCTGATGACATAGATTTCATTGCTGAGTGATATTGCTTTGTAAGTAAATACCACAACTTCTTTATCCATTTTTCACTTTCTGCGATGTTGAACTTGTACTGTAAACGAGGTTCTTGTAAACAGAGGCGTCCCAACCTTTGGGGTGGCTGTGTCTTTTTGCTTTTAATTTCCCTAAGCTATAGGACCATAAGTGGAAGTGCCGTAGGCTCTGTTGCTTTTTTTTTAGATGTTTCAGGAAACACCATACACTTCTCCCGAGTGTCTGTTGGCAATTTACATCCCGCCCATCAGCATAACAAGGCTCCCAGTTCTCCATGGCCTGTCCTGCCTTTCTGGATTTTACACTTTTTTCAGATGGCCCTTTTGACCGGGGGGAAGTGAGACTTCATTGTAGTGCAGATTTCCTTTGCAAGCTTGCTTGGTTGGCCAAAAAGGGCGTATGCGTTTTTTCCTGAATATATTCAGGAAAAAACGCATACGCCCTTTTTGGCCAAGTGCATCATTGTGGACGTTCTGCCTCTTTTCCTATGCTTTCAATGCAATTCCAGTCTACCTCCTGAAATCGGTTTCCTGCAATTCTGCCCCGCTTTCAAGTCCTCTTGGCAGCCTTACTTCAGTATATTTTTGGACGATAGCTGTCATTTATAACTCTGCAGGTTTGTGAATTACAGTGCCCCTGAGCTCCTTTCTTCAACTCGCTTTCTTTTGAGCTGGCCGCAACACCGCAGGATGGCTTCAGGCCCTAATCTGGTTCCAGCACGGCAGGCTGAGCCTTTGGTTAATTCCTCTTCCTGGTGGGAAATGATTGTTAAATTTGCCCGTCCAGACACCTCCAGCTAGTCTCTCATTGGTTCTCGCTATTCCTGTTCATCTTCCGCAGAAATTGCAAACTGGGCCAAACAGGAGGTTAAAGGGACTGACTCTCCAAGTCGGGAGAGTGTTAGTAAAGCGTCTGGAATGTTGCACCCGAGTACCACGGGAGGAAAACTGAGACATATTTGAACATGTCTCCCGTTCACACGGTTGATCATACTCTGGGTTCCACATGCATGTTTTAGCTGAAGGAAGAATACCTTAAACCTGGAGAGTTGAGACCCGTGAAATGGGTACCATGCAATATGACTTCAAAGGGTCTTCATTTGCTCACCGAACCTCTCTAATCCTATCACTGCTGCGTTTATGCCCCTGTACACACGCTTGATTCTCTTTTGGAGACATAGCAATCCATAGGTTTTAAGATACTTACTAGTCAGGTACATTCTTAGGCGTTTAATATGGGGTGTTGAGTCCATTTCGTTGAGCAAGGAGTAGCTCTTGTCTATTCCATATTTGTCTTAAGGAACTTTATCTGTGCTCATTTCAATCTCTGGTTTTATGTAGCACCCCAACTCACCTTTCCCCTTAAGCAAACATAAGTTGGTTTTCTAAATTTGAGACCCTGTTCTGTTTTGGAATTCAGTTCCTGTGTAGCCAAGTTTACATTCCGTGTATTAGTGATATCTTATGATGTTTCTTTTTCTGTGTGACTTATTTCAGTTAGAATCATCGTACCTGAATCCACTCATTATGCTGCTACGGGCCTGATGACATAGATTTCATTGCTGAGTGATACTGCATTGTACGTAAGTACCACAAGTTCTTTATCCATTTTTCACTTTCTGTGATATTGAACTTGTACGGTAAACGAGGTTCTTGTAAACAGAGGCGTCCCAAACTTTGGGGTGGCTGTGTCTTTTTGATTTTAATTTCCCTAAACTATAGGACCATAAGTGGAAGTGCCCTAGGCTCTGTTGCTTTGTTTCTTAGATGCTTCAGGAAACACCATACACTTCTCCCGAGTGTCTGTTGGCAATTTACATCCCACCCATCAGCATAACAAGGCTCCCATTTCTCCATGGCCTGTCCTGCCTTTCTGGATTTTACACTTTTTGCAGATGGCCGTTTTGACCGGGGGGAAGTGAGACTTCATTGTAGTGCAGATTTCCTTTGCAAGTTTGCTTGGTTGGCCAAAAAGGGCGTATGCGTTTTTTCCTGAATATATTCAGGAAAAAACGCATACGCCCTTTTTGGCCAAGTGCATCATTGTGGACGTTCTGCCTCTTTTCCTAAGCTTTCAATGCAATTCCAGTCTACGTCCTGAAATCGGTTTCCTACAATTCTGCCCCGCTTTCAAGTCCTCTTGGCAGCCTTACTTCAGTATATTTTTAGACGATAGGGGTCATTTATAACTCTGCAGGTTTGTGAATTACAGTGCCCCTGAGCTCCTTTCTTCAACTCGCTTTCTTTTGAGCTGGCCGCAACACCGCAGGATGGCTTCAGACCCTAATCTGGTTCCGGCACGGCACGCTGAGCCTTTGGTTAATTCCTCTTCCTGGTGGGAAATGAGAGTTAAATTTGCCCGTCCAGACACCTCCAGCTAGTCTCTCATTGGTTCTTGCTATTCCTGTTCATCTTCCGCAGAAATTGCAAACTGGGCCAAACAGGAGGTTAAAGGGACTGACTCTCCAAGTCGGGAGAGTGTTAGTAAAGCATCTGGAATGTTGCACCCGAGTACCAGGGTACGAAAACTGAGACATATTTGAACACGTCTCCCAATCACATGGTTGATCATACTCTAGGTTCCACATGCATGTTTTAGCTGAAGGAAGAATACCTTAAACCTGGAGAGTTGAGACCCGTGGAATGGGTACCATGCAATATGACTTCAAAGGGTCTTCATTTGCTCACCGAACCTCTCCAATCCTATCACTGCTGCGTTTATGCCCCTGTACACACGCCTGATTCTGTTTTGGAGACATAGCAATCCATAGGTTTTAAGATACTTACTAGTCAGGTACATTCTTAGGCGTTTAATATGGGGTGTTGAGTCCATTTCGTTGAGCAAGGAGTAGCTCTTGTCTATTCCATATTTGGCTTAAGGAACTTTATCTGTGCTCATTTCAATCTCTGGTTTTATGCAGCACCCCAACTCACCTTTCCCCTTAAGCAAGCATAAGTTGGTTTTCGAAATTTGAGACCCTGTTCTGTTTTGGAATTCAGTTCCTGTGTAGCCAAGTTTACATTCCGTGTATTAGTGATATCTTATGATGTTTCTTTTTCTGTGTGACTTATTTCAGTTAGAATCATCGTACCTGAATCCACTCATTGTGCTGCTAAGGGCCTGATGACATAGATTTCATTGCTGAGTGATATTGCTTTGTAAGTAAATACCACAAGTTCTTTATCCATTTTTCACTTTCTGTGATATTGAACTTGTACGGTAAACGAGGTTCTTGTAAACAGAGGCGTCCCAACCTTTGGGGTGGCTGTGTCTTTTTGATTTTAATTTCCCTAAGCTATAGGACCATAAGTGGAAGTGCCCTAGGCTCTGTTGCTTTGTTTTTTAGATGTTTCAGGAAACACCATACACTTCTCTGGAGTGTCTGTTGGCAATTTACATCCCGCCCATCTGCATAACAAGGCTCCCAGTTCTCCATGGCCTGTCCTGCCTTTCTGGATTTTACACTTTTTTCAGATGGCCCTTTTGACTGGGGGGAAGTGAGACTTCATTGTAGTGCAGATTTCCTTTGCAAGCTTGCTTGGTTGGCCAAAAAGGGCGTATGCGTTTTTTCCTGAATATATTCAGGAAAAAACGCATACGCCCTTTTTGGCCAAGTGCATCATTGTGGACGTTCTGCCTCTTTTCCTATGCTTTCAATGCAATTCCAGTCTACCTCCTGAAATCGGTTTCCTACAATTCTGCCCCGCTTTCAAGTCCTCTTGGCAGCCTTACTTCAGTATATTTTTGGACGATAGCTGTCATTTATAACTCTGCAGGTTTGTGAATTACAGTGCCCCTGAGCTCCTTTCTTCAAGTCGTTTTCTTTTGAGCTGGCCGCAACACCGCAGGATGGCTTCAGACCCTAATCTGGTTCCGGCACGGCACGCTGAGCCTTTGGTTATTTCCTCTTCCTGGTGGGAAATGAGAGTTAAATTTGCCCGTCCAGACACCTCCAGCTAGTCTCTCATTGGTTCTCGCTATTCCTGTTCATCTTCCGCAGAAATTGAAAACTGGGCCAAACAGGAGGTTAAAGGCGCGGACTCTCCAAGTGGGGAGAGTGTTAGTAAAGCGTCTGGAATGTTGCACCCGAGTACCAGGGGAGGAAAACTGAGACATATTTGAACACGTCTCCCGTTCACACGGTTGATCATACTCTGGGTTCCACATGCATGTTTTAGCTGAAGGAAGAATACCTTAAACCTGGAGAGTTGAGGCCCGTGGAATGGGTACCATGCAATATGACTTCAAAGGGTCTTCATTTGCTCACCGAACCTCTCCAATCCTATCACTGCTGCGTTTATGCCCCTGTACACATGCTTGATTCTCTTTCGGAGACATAGCAATCCATAGGTTTTAAGATACTTACTAGTCAGGTACATTGTTAGGCGTTTAATATGGGGTGTTGAGTCCTTTTCGTTGAGCAAGGAGTAGCTCTTGTCTATTCCATATTTGGCTTAAGGAACTTTATCTGTGCTCATTTCAATCTCTGGTTTTATGCAGCATCCCAACTCAGCTTTCCCCTTAAGCAAGCATAAGTTGGTTTTCTAAATTTGAGACCCTGTTCTGTTTTGGAATTCAGTTCCTGTGTAGCCAAGTTTACATTCCGTGTATTAGTGATATCTTATGATGTTTCTTTTTCTGTGTGACTTATTTAAGTTAGAATCATCGTACCTGAATCCACTCATTATGCTGCTTCGGGCCTGATGACATAGATTTCATTGCTGAGTGATACTGCATTGCACGTAAGTACCACAAGTTCTTTATCCATTTTCCACTTTCTGTGATATTGAACTTGTGCGGTAAACGAGGTTCTTGTAAACAGAGGCGTCCCAAACTTTGGGGTGGCTGTATCTTTTTGATTTTAATTTCCCTAAGCTATAGGACCATAAGTGGAAGTGCCCTAGGCTCTGTTGCTTTGTTTTTTAGATGTTTCAGGAAACACCATACACTTCTCCCGAGTGTCTGTTGGCAATTTACATCCCACCCATCAGCATAACAAGGCTCCCAGTTCTCCATGGCCTGTCCTGCCTTTCTGGATTTTACACTTTTTTCAGATGGCCCTTTTGACCGGGGGGAAGTGAGACTTCATTGTAGTGCAGATTTCCTTTGCAAGCTTGCTTGGTTGGCCAAAAAGGGCGTATGCGTTTTTTCCTGAGTATATTCAGGAAAAAACGCATACGCCCTTTTTGGCCAAGTGCATCATTGTGGACGTTCTGCCTCTTTTCCTATGCTTTCAATGCAAATCCAGTCTACCTCCTGAAATCGGTTTCCTGCAATTCTGCCCCGCTTTCAAGTCCTCTTGGCAGCCTTACTTCAGTATATTTTTGGACGATAGCTGTCATTTATAACTCTGCAGGTTTGTGAATTACAGTGCCCCTGAGCTCCTTTCTTCAACTCGCTTTCTTTTGATCTGGCCGCAACACCGCAGGATGGCTTCAGGCCCTAATCTGGTTCCGGCACGGCACGCTGAGCCTTTGGTTAATTCCTCTTCCTGGTGGGAAATGAGAGTTAAATTTGCCCGTCCAGACACCTCCAGCTAGTCTCTCATTGGTTCTCGCTATTCCTGTTCATCTTCCGCAGAAATTGCAAACTGGGCCAAACAGGAGGTTAAAGGGACTGACTCTCCAAGTCGGGAGAGCGTTAGTAAAGCATCTGGAATGTTGCACCCGAGTACCAGGGTACGAAAACTGAGACATATTTGAACACGTCTCCCAATCACATGGTTGATCATACTCTAGGTTCCACATGCATGTTTTAGCTGAAGGAAGAATACCTTAAACTTGGGTAGTTGAAACCCGTGGAATGGGTACCATGCAATATGACTTCAAAGGGTCTTCATTTGCTCACCAAACCTCTCCAATCCTATCACTGCTGCGTTTATGCCCCTGCACACATGCTTGATTCTCTTTCGCAGACATAGTAATCGATAGGTTTTAAGATACTTACTAGTCAGGTACATACTTAGGCGTTTAATATGGGGTGTTGAGTCCATTTCGTTGAGCAAGGAGTAGCTCTTTTATATTCCATATTTGGCTTAAGGAACTTCATCTGTGCTCATTTCAATCTCTTGTTTTATGCAGCACCCCAACTCACCTTTCCCCTTAAGCAAACATAAGTTGGTTTTCTAAATTTGAGACCCTGTTCTGTTTTGGAATTCAGTTCCTGTGTAGCCAAGTTTACATTCCGTGTATTAGTGATATCTTATGATGTTTCTTTTTCTGTGTGACTTATTTCAGTTAGAATCATCATACCTGAATCCACTCATTGTGCTGCTAAGGGCCTGATGACATAGATTTCATTGCTGAGTGATATTGCTTTGTAAGTAAATACCACAACTTCTTTATCCATTTTTCACTTTCTGCGATGTTGAACTTGTACTGTAAACGAGGTTCTTGTAAACAGAGGCGTCCCAACCTTTGGGGTGGCTGTGTCTTTTTGCTTTTAATTTCCCTAAGCTATAGGACCATAAGTGGAAGTGCCGTAGGCTCTGTTGCTTTTTTTTTAGATGTTTCAGGAAACACCATACACTTCTCCCGAGTGTCTGTTGGCAATTTACATCCCGCCCATCAGCATAACAAGGCTCCCAGTTCTCCATGGCCTGTCCTGCCTTTCTGGATTTTACACTTTTTTCAGATGGCCCTTTTGACCGGGGGGAAGTGAGACTTCATTGTAGTGCAGATTTCCTTTGCAAGCTTGCTTGGTTGGCCAAAAAGGGCGTATGCGTTTTTTCCTGAATATATTCAGGAAAAAACGCATACGCCCTTTTTGGCCAAGTGCATCATTGTGGACGTTCTGCCTCTTTTCCTATGCTTTCAATGCAATTCCAGTCTACCTCCTGAAATCGGTTTCCTGCAATTCTGCCCCGCTTTCAAGTCCTCTTGGCAGCCTTACTTCAGTATATTTTTGGACGATAGCTGTCATTTATAACTATGCAGGTTTGTGAATTACAGTGCCCCTGAGCTCCTTTCTTCAACTCGCTTTCTTGTGAGCTGGCCGCAACACCGCAGGATGGCTTCAGGCCCTAATCTGGTTCCAGCACGGCAGGCTGAGCCTTTGGTTAATTCCTCTTCCTGGTGGGAAATGATTGTTAAATTTGCCCGTCCAGACACCTCCAGCTAGTCTCTCATTGGTTCTCGCTATTCCTGTTCATCTTCCGCAGAAATTGCAAACTGGGCCAAACAGGAGGTTAAAGGGACTGACTCTCCAAGTCGGGAGAGTGTTAGTAAAGCGTCTGGAATGTTGCACCCGAGTACCACGGGAGGAAAACTGAGACATATTTGAACATGTCTCCCGTTCACACGGTTGATCATACTCTGGGTTCCACATGCATGTTTTAGCTGAAGGAAGAATACCTTAAACCTGGAGAGTTGAGACCCGTGAAATGGGTACCATGCAATATGACTTCAAAGGGTCTTCATTTGCTCACCGAACCTCTCTAATCCTATCACTGCTGCGTTTATGCCCCTGTACACACGCCTGATTCTGTTTTGGAGACATAGCAATCCATAGGTTTTAAGATACTTACTAGTCAGGTACATTCTTAGGCGTTTAATATGGGGTGTTGAGTCCATTTCGTTGAGCAAGGAGTAGCTCTTGTCTATTCCATATTTGGCTTAAGGAACTTTATCTGTGCTCATTTCAATCTCTGGTTTTATGCAGCACCCCAACTCACCTTTCCCCTTAAGCAAGCATAAGTTGGTTTTCGAAATTTGAGACCCTGTTCTGTTTTGGAATTCAGTTCCTGTGTAGCCAAGTTTACATTCCGTGTATTAGTGATATCTTATGATGTTTCTTTTTCTGTGTGACTTATTTCAGTTAGAATCATCGTACCTGAATCCACTCATTGTGCTGCTACGGGCCTGATGACATAGATTTCATTGCTGAGTGATATTGCTTTGTAAGTAAATACCACAAGTTCTTTATCCATTTTTCACTTTCTGTGATATTGAACTTGTACGGTAAACGAGGTTCTTGTAAACAGAGGCGTCCCAAACTTTGGGGTGGCTGTGTCTTTTTGATTTTAATTTCCGTAAGCTATAGGACCATAAGTGGAAGTGCCCTAGGCTCTGTTGCTTTGTTTTTTAGATGTTTCAGGAAACACCATACACTTCTCTGGAGTGTCTGTTGGCAATTTACATCCCGCCCATCTGCATAACAAGGCTCCCAGTTCTCCATGGCCTGTACTGCCTTTCTGGATTTTACACTTTTTTCAGATGGCCCTTTTGACTGGGGGGAAGTGAGACTTCATTGTAGTGCAGATTTCCTTTGCAAGCTTGCTTGGTTGGCCAAAAAGGGCGTATGCGTTTTTTCCTGAATATATTCAGGAAAAAACGCATACGCCCTTTTTGGCCAAGTGCATCATTGTGGACGTTCTGCCTCTTTTCCTATGCTTTCAATGCAATTCCAGTCTACCTCCTGAAATCGGTTTCCTACAATTCTGCCCCGCTTTCAAGTCCTCTTGGCAGCCTTACTTCAGTATATTTTTGGACGATAGCTGTCATTTATAACTCTGCAGGTTTGTGAATTACAGTGCCCCTGAGCTCCTTTCTTCAAGTCGTTTTCTTTTGAGCTGGCCGCAATACCGCAGGATGGCTTCAGACCCGAATCTGGTTCCGGCACGGCACGCTGAGCCTTTGGTTATTTCCTCTTCCTGGTGGGAAATGAGAGTTAAATTTGCCCGTCCAGACACCTCCAGCTAGTCTCTCATTGGTTCTCGCTATTCCTGTTCATCTTCCGCAGAAATTGAAAACTGGGCCAAACAGGAGGTTAAAGGCGCTGACTCTCCAAGTGGGGAGAGTGTTAGTAAAGCGTCTGGAATGTTGCACCCGAGTACCAGGGGAGGAAAACTGAGACATATTTGAACACGTCTCCCGTTCACACGGTTCATCATACTCTGGATTCCACATGCATGTTTTAGCTGAAGGAAGAATACCTTAAACCTGGAGAGTTGAGGCCCGTGGAATGGGTACCATGCAATATGACTTCAAAGGGTCTTCATTTGCTCACCGAACCTCTCCAATCCTATCACTGCTGCGTTTATGCCCCTGTACACACGCTTGATTCTCTTTTGGAGACATAGCAATCCATAGGTTTTAAGATACTTACTAGTCAGGTACATTCTTAGGCGTTTAATATGGGGTGTTGAGTCCATTTCGTTGAGCAAGGAGTAGCTCTTGTCTATTCCATATTTGGCTTAAGGAACTTTATCTGTGCTCATTTCAATCTCTGGTTTTATACAGCACCCCAACTCACCTTTCCCCTTAAGCAAGCATAAGTTGGTTTTCTAAATTTGAGACCCTTTTCTGTTCTGTAATTCAGTTCCTGTGTAGCCAAGTTTACATTCCGTGTATTACTGATACCTTATGATGTTTCTTTTTCTGTGTGACTTATTTCAGTTAGAATCATCATACCTGAATCAACTCATTGTGCTGCTAAGGTCCTGATGTCATAGATTGCATTGCTGAGTGATACTGCATTGTACGTAATTACCACAAGTTCTTTATCCATTTTTCACTTTCTGTGATATTGAACTTGTACGGTAAAGGAGGTTCTTGTAAACAGAGGCGTCCCAAACTTTGGGGTGGCTGTGTCTTTTTGATTTTAATTTCCCTAAGCTATAGGACCATAAGTGGAAGTGCCCTAGGCTCTGTTGCTTTGTTTTTTAGATGTTTCAGGAAACACCATACACTTCTCCCGAGTGTCTGTTGGCAATTTACATCCCGCCCATCAGCATAACAAGGCTCCCAGTTCTCCATGGCCTGTCCTGCCTTTCTGGATTTTACACTTTTTTCAGATGGCCCTTTTGACCGGGGGGAAGTGAGACTTCATTGTAGTGCAGATTTCCTTTGCAAGCTTGCTGGGTTGGCCAAAAAGGGCGTATGCGTTTTTTCCTGAATATATTCAGGAAAAAACGCATACGCCCTTTTTGGCCAAGTGCATCATTGTGGACGTTCTGCCTCTTTTCCTATGCTTTCAATGCAATTACAGTCTACCTCCTGAAATCGGTTTCCTGCAATTCTGCCCCGCTTTCAAGTCCTCTTGGCAGCCTTACTTCAGTATATTTTTGGACGATAGCTGTCATTTATAACTCTGCAGGTTTGTGAATTACAGTGCCCCTGAGCTCCTTTCTTCAACTCGCTTTCTTGTGACCTGGCCGCAACACTGCAGGATGGCTTCAGGCCCTAATCTGGTTCCGGCACGGCATGCTGAGCCTTTGGTTAATTCCTCTTCCTGGTGGGAAATGAGAGTTAAATTTGCCCGTCCAGACACCTCCAGCTAGTCTGTCATTGGTTCTCGGTATTCCTGTTCATCTTACGCAGAAATTGCAAACTGGGCCAAACAGGAGGTTAAAGGGACTGACTCTCCAAGTCGGGAGAGTGTTAGTAAAGCATCTGGAATGTTGCACCCGAATACCAGGGTACGAAAACTGAGACATATTTGAACACGTCTCCCCATCACATGGTTGATCATACTCTAGGTTCCACATGCATGTTTTAGCTGAATGAAGAATACCTTAAATCTGGGTAGTTGAAACCCGTGGAACGGGTACCATGCAATAGGACTTCAAAGGGTCTTCATTTGCTCACCGAACCTCTCCAATCCTATCACTGCTGCGTTTATGCCCCTGTACACACGCTTGATTCTCTTTCGGAGACATAGCAATCCATAGGTTTTAAGATACTTACTATTCAGGTACATTCTTAGGCGTTTAATATGCGGTGTTGAGTCCATTTCGTTGAGCAAGGAGTAGCTCTTGTCTATTCCATATTTGGCTTAAGGAACTATATCTGTGCTCATTTCAATCTCTGCTTTTATGCAGCGCCCCACCTCACCTTTCCCCTTAAGCAAGCATAAGATGCTTTTCTAAATTTGAGACCCTTTTCTGTTCTGTAATTCAGTTCCTGTGTAGCCAAGTTTACATTCCGTGTATTACTGATATCTTATGATGCTTCTTTTTCTGTGTGACTTATTTCAGTTAGAATCATCATACCTGAATCCACTCATTGTGCTCCTAAGGGCCTGATGACATAGATTTCATTGCTGAGTGATATTGCTTTGTAAGTAAATACCACAACTTCTTTATCCATTTTTCACTTTCTGCGATGTTGAACTTTTACTGTAAACGAGGTTCTTGTAAACAGAGGTGTCCCAATCTTTGGGGTGGCTGTGTCTTTTTGATTTTAATTTCCCTAAGCTATAGGACCATAAGTGGAAGTGCCCTAGGCTCTGTTGCTTTGTTTTTTAGATGTTTCAGGAAACACCATACACTTCTCCGGAGTGTCTGTTGGCAATTTACATCCCGCCCATCTGCATAACAAGGCTCCCAGTTCTCCATGGCCTGTCCTGCCTTTCTGGATTTTACACTTTTTTCAGATGGCCCTTTTGACCGGGGGGAAGTGAGACTTCATTGTAGTGCAGATTTCCTTTGCAAGCTTGCTTGGTTGGCCAAAAAGGGTGTATGCGTTTTTTCCTGAATATATTCAGGAAAAAACGCATACGCCCTTTTTGGCCAAGTGCATCATTGTGGACGTTCTGTCTCTTTTCCTATGCTTTCAATGCAATTCCAGTCTACCTCCTGAAATCGGTTTCCTACAATTCTGCCCCGCTTTCAAGTCCTCTTGGCAGCGTTACTTCAGTATATTTTTGGAAGATAGCTGTCATTTATAACTCTGCAGGTTTGTGAATTACAGTGCCCCTGAGCTCCTTTCTTCAACTCGCTTTCTTGTGACCTGGCCGCAACACCGCAGGATGGCTTCTGGCCCTAATCTGGTTCCGGCACGGCATGCTGAGCCTTTGGTTAATTCCTCTTCCTGGTGGGAAATGAGAGTTAAATTTGCCCGTCCAGACACCTCCAGCTAGTCTCTCATTGGTTCTCGCTATTCCTGTTCATCTTCCACAGAAATTGCAAACTGGGCCAAACAGGAGTTTAAAGGGACTGACTCTCCAAGTGGGGAGAGTGTTAGTAAAGCGTCTGGAATGTTGCACCCGAGTACCAGGGGAGGAAAACTGAGACATATTTGAACACGTCTCCCGATCACATGGTTGATCATACTCTAGGTTCCACATGCATGTTTTAGCTGAAGGAAGAATACCTTAAACCTGGAGAGTTGAGACCCGTGGAATGGGTACCATGCAATATGACTTCAAAGGGTCTTCATTTGCTCACCGAACCTCTCCAATCCTATCACTGCTGCGTTTATGCCCCTGTACTCATGCCTGATTCTGTTTTGGAGACATAGCAATCCATAGGTTTTAAGATACTTACTAGTCAGGTACATTCTTAGGCGTTTAATATGGGGTGTTGAGTCCATTTCGTTGAGCAAGGAGTAGCTCTTGTCTATTCCATATTTGGCTTAAGGAACTTTATCTGTGCTCATTTCAATCTCTGGTTTTATGCAGCACCCCAACTCACCTTTCCCCTTAAGCAAGCATAAGTTGGTTTTCTAAATTTGAGACCCTGTTCTGTTTTGGAATTCAGTTCCTGTGTAGCCAAGTTTACATTCCGTGTATTAGTGATATCTTATGATGTTTCTTTTTCTGTGTGACTTATTTCAGTTAGAATCATCGTACCTGAATCCACTCATTGTGCTGCTACGGGCCTGATGACATAGATTTCATTGCTGAGTGATATTGCTTTGTAAGTAAATACCACAAGTTCTTTATCCATTTTTCACTTTCTGTGATATTGAACTTGTACGGTAAACGAGGTTCTTGTAAACAGAGGCGTCCCAAACTTTGGGGTGGCTGTGTCTTTTTGATTTTAATTTCCCTAAGCTATAGGACCATAAGTGGAAGTGCCCTAGGCTCTGTTGCTTTGTTTTTTAGATGTTTCAGGAAACACCATACACTTCTCTGGAGTGTCTGTTGGCAATTTACATCCCGCCCATCTGCATAACAAGGCTCCCAGTTCTCCATGGCCTGTCCTGCCTTTCTGGATTTTACACTTTTTTCAGATGGCCCTTTTGACTGGGGGGAAGTGAGACTTCATTGTAGTGCAGATTTCCTTTGCAAGCTTGCTTGGTTGGCCAAAAAGGGCGTATGCGTTTTTTCCTGAATATATTCAGGAAAAAACGCATACGCCCTTTTTGGCCAAGTGCATCATTGTGGACGTTCTGCCTCTTTTCCTATGCTTTCAATGCAATTCCAGTCTACCTCCTGAAATCGGTTTCCTACAATTCTGCCCCGCTTTCAAGTCCTCTTGGCAGCCTTACTTCAGTATATTTTTGGACGATAGCTGTCATTTATAACTCTGCAGGTTTGTGAATTACAGTGCCCCTGAGCTCCTTTCTTCAAGTCGTTTTCTTTTGAGCTGGCCGCAACACCGCAGGATGGCTTCAGACCCTAATCTGGTTCCGGCACGGCACGCTGAGCCTTTGGTTATTTCCTCTTCCTGGTGGGAAATGAGAGTTAAATTTGCCCGTCCAGACACCTCCAGCTAGTCTCTCATTGGTTCTCGCTATTCCTGTTCATCTTCCGCAGAAATTGAAAACTGGGCCAAACAGGAGGTTAAAGGCGCGGACTCTCCAAGTGGGGAGAGTGTTAGTAAAGCGTCTGGAATGTTGCACCCGAGTACCAGGGGAGGAAAACTGAGACATATTTGAACACGTCTCCCGTTCACACGGTTGATCATACTCTGGGTTCCACATGCATGTTTTAGCTGAAGGAAGAATACCTTAAACCTGGAGAGTTGAGGCCCGTGGAATGGGTACCATGCAATATGACTTCAAAGGGTCTTCATTTGCTCACCGAACCTCTCCAATCCTATCACTGCTGCGTTTATGCCCCTGTACACACGCTTGATTCTCTTTTGGAGACATAGCAATCCATAGGTTTTAAGATACTTACTAGTCAGGTACATTCTTAGGCGTTTAATATGGGGTGTTGAGTCCATTTCGTTGAGCAAGGAGTAGCTCTTGTCTATTCCATATTTGGCTTAAGGAACTTTATCTGTGCTCATTTCAATCTCTGGTTTTATGCAGCACCCCAACTCACCTTTCCCCTTAAGGAAGCATAAGTTGGTTTTCTAAATTTGAGACCCTGTTCTGTTTTGGAATTCAGTTCCTGTGTAGCCAAGTTTACATTCCGTGTATTAGTGATATCTTATGATGTTTCTTTTTCTGTGTGACTTATTTAAGTTAGAATCATCGTACCTGAATCCACTCATTATGCTGCTTCGGGCCTGATGACATAGATTTCATTGCTGAGTGATACTGCATTGCACGTAAGTACCACAAGTTCTTTATCCATTTTCCACTTTCTGTGATATTGAACTTGTACGCTAAACGAGGTTCTTGTAAACAGAGGCGTCCCAAACTTTGGGGTGGCTGTATCTTTTTGATTTTAATTTCCCTAAGCTATAGGACCATAAGTGGAAGTGCCCTAGGCTCTGTTGCTTTGTTTTTTAGATGTTTCAGGAAACACCATACACTTCTCCCGAGTGTCTGTTGGCAATTTACATCCCACCCATCAGCATAACAAGGCTCCCAGTTCTCCATGGCCTGTCCTGCCTTTCTGGATTTTACACTTTTTTCAGATGGCCCTTTTGACCGGGGGGAAGTGAGACTTCATTGTAGTGCAGATTTCCTTTGCAAGCTTGCTTGGTTGGCCAAAAAGGGCGTATGCGTTTTTTCCTGAGTATATTCAGGAAAAAACGCATACGCCCTTTTTGGCCAAGTGCATCATTGTGGACGTTCTGCCTCTTTTCCTATGCTTTCAATGCAAATCCAGTCTACCTCCTGAAATCGGTTTCCTGCAATTCTGCCCCGCTTTCAAGTCCTCTTGGCAGCCTTACTTCAGTATATTTTTGGACGATAGCTGTCATTTATAACTCTGCAGGTTTGTGAATTACAGTGCCCCTGAGCTCCTTTCTTCAACTCGCTTTCTTTTGATCTGGCCGCAACACCGCAGGATGGCTTCAGGCCCTAATCTGGTTCCGGCACGGCACGCTGAGCCTTTGGTTAATTCCTCTTCCTGGTGGGAAATGAGAGTTAAATTTGCCCGTCCAGACACCTCCAGCTAGTCTCTCATTGGTTCTCGCTATTCCTGTTCATCTTCCGCAGAAATTGCAAACTGGGCCAAACAGGAGGTTAAAGGGACTGACTCTCCAAGTCGGGAGAGCGTTAGTAAAGCATCTGGAATGTTGCACCCGAGTACCAGGGTACGAAAACTGAGACATATTTGAACACGTCTCCCAATCACATGGTTGATCATACTCTAGGTTCCACATGCATGTTTTAGCTGAAGGAAGAATACCTTAAACTTGGGTAGTTGAAACCCGTGGAATGGGTACCATGCAATACGACTTCAAAGGGTCTTCATTTGCTCACCAAACCTCTCCAATCCTATCACTGCTGCGTTTATGCCCCTGCACACATGCTTGATTCTCTTTCGCAGACATAGTAATCGATAGGTTTTAAGATACTTACTAGTCAGGTACATACTTAGGCGTTTAATATGGGGTGTTGAGTCCATTTCGTTGAGCAAGGAGTAGCTCTTTTATATTCCATATTTGGCTTAAGGAACTTCATCTGTGCTCACTTCAATCTCTGGTTTTATGCAGCACCCCAACTCACCTTTCCCCTTAAGCAAACATAAGTTGGTTTTCTAAATTTGAGACCCTGTTCTGTTTTGGAATTCAGTTCCTGTGTAGCCAAGTTTACATTCCGTGTATTAGTGATATCTTATGATGTTTCTTTTTCTGTGTGACTTATTTCAGTTAGAATCATCATACCTGAATCCACTCATTGTGCTGCTAAGGGCCTGATGACATAGATTTCATTGCTGAGTGATATTGCTTTGTAAGTAAATACCACAACTTCTTTATCCATTTTTCACTTTCTGCGATGTTGAACTTGTATTGTAAACGAGGTTCTTGTAAACAGAGGCGTTCCAAACTTTGGGGTGGCTGTGTCTTTTTGATTTTAATTTCCCTAAGCTATAGGACCATAAGTGGAAGTGCCGTAGGCTCTGTTGCTTTTTTTTTTTTTTTTTTTTTTTTTTTTTTTTTTTTTAGATGTTTCAGGAAACACCATACACTTCTCCCGAGTGTCTGTTGGCAATTTCCATCCCGCCCATCAGCATAACAAGGCTCCCAGTTCTCCATGGCCTGTCCTGCCTTTCTGGATTTTACACTTTTTTCAGATGGCCCTTTTGACCGGGGGGAAGTGAGACTTCATTGTAGTGCAGATTTCCTTTGCAAGCTTGCTTGGTTGGCCAAAAAGGGTGTATGCGTTTTTTCCTGAATATATTCAGGAAAAAACGCATACGCCCTTTTTGGCCAAGTGCATCATTGTGGACGTTCTGCCTCTTTTCCTATGCTTTCAATGCAATTCCAGTCTACCTCCTGAAATCGGTTTCCTGCAATTCTGCCCCGCTTTCAAGTCCTCTTGGCAGCCTTACTTCAGTATATTTTTGGACGATAGCTGTCATTTATAACTATGCAGGTTTGTGAATTACAGTGCCCCTGAGCTCCTTTTTTCAACTCGCTTTCTTGTGAGCTGGCCGCAACACCGCAGGATGGCTTCAGGCCCTAATCTGGTTCCAGCACGGCAGGCTGAGCCTTTGGTTAATTCCTCTTCCTGGTGGGAAATGATTGTTAAATTTGCCCGTCCAGACACCTCCAGCTAGTCTCTCATTGGTTCTCGCTATTCCTGTTCATCTTCCGCAGAAATTGCAAACTGGGCCAAACAGGAGGTTAAAGGGACTGACTCTCCAAGTCGGGAGAGTGTTAGTAAAGCGTCTGGAATGTTGCACCCGAGTACCACGGGAGGAAAACTGAGACATATTTGAACATGTCTCCCGTTCACACGGTTGATCATACTCTGGGTTCTACATGCATGTTTTAGCTGAAGGAAGAATACCTTAAACCTGGAGAGTTGAGACCCCTGAAATGGGTACCATGCAATATGACTTCAAAGGGTCTTCATTTGCTCACCGAACCTCTCTAATCCTATCACTGCTGCGTTTATGCCCCTGTACACACGCTTGATTCTCTTTTGGAGACATAGCAATCCATAGGTTTTAAGACACTTACTAGTCAGGTACATTCTTAGGCGTTTAATATGGGGTGTTGAGTCCATTTCGTTGAGCAAGGAGTAGCTCTTGTCTATTCCATATTTGTCTTAAGGAACTTCATCTGTGCTTATTTAAATCTCTGGTTTTATGCAGCACCCCAACTCACCTTTCCCCTTAAGCAAACATAAGTTGGTTTTCTAAATTTGAGACCCTGTTCTGTTTTGGAATTCAGTTCCTGTGTAGCCAAGTTTACATTCCATGTATTAGTGATATCTTATGATGTTTCTTTTTCTGTGTGACTTATTTCAGTTAGAATCATCATACCTGAATCCACTCATTGTGCTGCTAAGGGCCTGATGACATAGATTTCATTGCTGAGTGATATTGCTTTGTAAGTAAATACCACAACTTCTTTATCCATTTTTCACTTTCTGCGATGTTGAACTTGTACTGTAAACGAGTTTCTTGTAAACAGAGGCGTCCCAACCTTTGGGGTGGCTGTGTCTTTTTGCTTTTAATTTCCCTAAGCTATAGGACCATAAGTGGAAGTGCCCTAGGCTCTGTTGCTTTTTTTTTTAGATGTTTCAGGAAACACCATACACTTCTCCCGAGTGTCTGTTGGCAATTTACATCCCCCCCATCAGCATAACAAGGCTCCCAGTTCTCCCTGGCCTGTCCTGCCTTTCTGGATTTTACACTTTTTTCAGATGGCCCTTTTGACCGGGGGGAAGTGAGACTTCATTGTAGTGCAGATTTCCTTTGCAAGCTTGCTTGGTTGGCCAAAAAGGGCGTATGCGTTTTTTCCTGAATATATTCAGGAAAAAACGCATACGCCCTTTTTGGCCAAGTGCATCATTGTGGACGTTCTGCCTCTTTTCCTATGCTTTCAATGCAATTCCAGTCTACCTCCTGAAATCGGTTTCCTGCAATTCTGCCCCGCTTTCAAGTCCTCTTGGCAGCCTTAGTTCAGTATATTTTTGGACGATAGCTGTCATTTATAACTCTGCAGGTTTGTGAATTACAGTGCCCCTGAGCTCCTTTCTTCAACTCGCTTTCTTGTGACCTGGCCGCAACACCGCAGGATGGCTTCAGGCCCTAATCTGGTTCTGGCATGGCACGCTGAGCCTTTGGTTATTTCCTCTTCCTGGTGGGAAATGAGAGTTAAATTTGCCCGTCCAGACACCTCCAGCTAGTCTCTCATTGGTTCTCGCTATTCCTGTTCATCTTCCGCAGAAATTGCAAACTGGGCCAAACAGGAGGTTAAAGGGACTGACTCTCCAAGTCGGGAGAGTGTTAGTAAAGCGTCTGGAATGTTGCACCCGAGTACCACGGGAGGAAAACTGAGACATATTTGAACATGTCTCCCGTTCACACGGTTGATCATACTCTGGGTTCCACATGCATGTTTTAGCTGAAGGAAGAATACCTTAAACCTGGAGAGTTGAGACCCGTGAAATGGGTACCATGCAATATGACTTCAAAGGGTCTTCATTTGCTCACCGAACCTCTCTAATCCTATCACTGCTGCGTTTATGCCCCTGTACACACGCTTGATTCTCTTTTGGAGACATAGCAATCCATAGGTTTTAAGATACTTACTAGTCAGGTACATTCTTAGGCGTTTAATATGGGGTGTTGAGTCCATTTCGTTGAGCAAGGAGTAGCTCTTGTCTATTCCATATTTGGCTTAAGGAAATTTATCTGTGCTCATTTCAATCTCTGGTTTTATGCAGCACCCCAACTCACCTTTCCCCTTAAGCAAGCATAAGTTGGTTTTCTAAATTTGAGACCCTGTTCTGTTTTGGAATTCAGTTCCTGTGTAGCCAAGTTTACATTCCGTGTATTAGTGATATCTTATGATGTTTCTTTTTCTGTGTGACTTATTTCAGTTAGAATCATCGTACCTGAATCCACTCATTGTGCCGCTACGGGCCTGATGACATAGATTTCATTGCTGAGTGATATTGCTTTGCAAGTAAATACCACAACTTCTTTATCCATTTTTCACTTTCTGCGATGTTGAACTTTTACTGTAAACGAGGTTCTTGTAAACAGAGGTGTCCCAATCTTTGGGGTGGCTGTGTCTTTTTGATTTTAATTTCCCTAAGCTATAGGACCATAAGTGGAAGTGCCCTAGGCTCTGTTGCTTTGTTTTTTAGATGTTTCAGGAAACACCATACACTTCTCCCGAGTGTCTGTTGGCAATTTACATCCCACCCATCAGCATAACAAGGCTCCCAGTTCTCCATGGCCTGTCCTGCCTTTCTGGATTTTACACTTTTTTCAGATGGCCCTTTTGACCGGGGGGAAGTGAGACTTCATTGTAGTGCAGATTTCCTTTGCAAGCTTGCTTGGTTGGCCAAAAAGGGCGTATGCGTTTTTTCCTGAATATATTCAGGAAAAAACGCATACGCCCTTTTTGGCCAAGTGCATCATTGTGGACGTTCTGCCTCTTTTCCTATGCTTTCAATGCAATTCCAGTCTACCTCCTGAAATCGGTTTCCTGCAATTCTGCCCCGCTTTCAAGTCCTCTTGGCAGCCTTACTTCAGTATATTTTTGGACGATAGCTGTCATTTATAACTCTGCAGGTTTGTGAATTACAGTGCCCCTGAGCTCCTTTCTTCAAGTCGTTTTCTTTTGAGCTGGCCGCAACACCGCAGGATGGCTTCAGATCCTAATCTGGTTCCGGCACGGCACGCTGAGCCTTTGGTTAATTCCTCTTCCTGGTGGGAAATGAGAGTTAAATTTGCCCGTCCAGACACCTCCAGCTAGTCTCTCATTGGTTCTCGCTATTCCTGTTCATCTTCCGCAGAAATTGCAAACTGGGCCAAACAGGAGGTTAAAGGGACTGACTCTCCAAGTCGGGAGAGTGTTAGTAAAGCATCTGGAATGTTGCACCCGAGTACCAGGGTACGAAAACTGAGACATATTTGAACACGTCTCCCGATCACATGGTTGATCATACTCTAGGTTCCACATGCATGTTTTAGCTGAAGGAAGAATACCTTAAACTTGGGTAGTTGAAACCCGTGGAATGGGTACCATGCAATATGACTTCAAAGGGTCTTCATTTGCTCACCAAACCTCTCCAATCCTATCACTGCTGCGTTTATGCCCCTGCACACATGCTTGATTCTCTTTCGCAGACATAGTAATCGATAGGTTTTAAGATACTTACTAGTCAGGTACATACTTAGGCGTTTAATATGGGGTGTTGAGTCCATTTCGTTGAGCAAGGAGTAGCTCTTTTATATTCCATATTTGGCTTAAGGAACTTCATCTGTGCTCATTTCAATCTCTGGTTTTATGCAGCACCCCAACTCACCTTTCCCCTTAAGCAAAAATAAGTTGGTTTTCTAAATTTGAGACCCTGTTCTGTTTTGGAATTCAGTTCCTGTGTAGCCAAGTTTACATTCCGTGTATTAGTGATATCTTATGATGTTTCTTTTTCTGTGTGACTTATTTCAGTTAGAATCATCATACCTGAATCCACTCATTGTGCTGCTAAGGGCCTGATGACATAGATTTCATTGCTGAGTGATATTGCTTTGTAAGTAAATACCACAACTTCTTTATCCATTTTTCACTTTCTGCGATGTTGAACTTGTACTGTAAACGAGGTTCTTGTAAACAGAGGCGTCCCAACCTTTGGGGTGGCTGTGTCTTTTTGCTTTTAATTTCCCTAAGCTATAGGACCATAAGTGGAAGTGCCGTAGGCTCTGTTGCTTTTTTTTTAGATGTTTCAGGAAACACCATACACTTCTCCCGAGTGTCTGTTGGCAATTTACATCCCGCCCATCAGCATAACAAGGCTCCCAGTTCTCCATGGCCTGTCCTGCCTTTCTGGATTTTACACTTTTTTCAGATGGCCCTTTTGACCGGGGGGAAGTGAGACTTCATTGTAGTGCAGATTTCCTTTGCAAGCTTGCTTGGTTGGCCAAAAAGGGCGTATGCGTTTTTTCCTGAATATATTCAGGAAAAAACGCATACGCCCTTTTTGGCCAAGTGCATCATTGTGGACGTTCTGCCTCTTTTCCTATGCTTTCAATGCAATTCCAGTCTACCTCCTGAAATCCGTTTCCTGCAATTCTGCCCCGCTTTCAAGTCCTCTTGGCAGCCTTACTTCAGTATATTTTTGGACGATAGCTGTCATTTATAACTCTGCAGGTTTGTGAATTACAGTGCCCCTGAGCTCCTTTCTTCAACTCGCTTTCTTTTGAGCTGGCCGCAACACCGCAGGATGGCTTCAGGCCCTAATCTGGTTCCAGCACGGCAGGCTGAGCCTTTGGTTAATTCCTCTTCCTGGTGGGAAATGATTGTTAAATTTGCCCGTCCAGACACCTCCAGCTAGTCTCTCATTGGTTCTCGCTATTCCTGTTCATCTTCCGCAGAAATTGCAAACTGGGCCAAACAGGAGGTTAAAGGGACTGACTCTCCAAGTCGGGAGAGTGTTAGTAAAGCGTCTGGAATGTTGCACCCGAGTACCACGGGAGGAAAACTGAGACATATTTGAACATGTCTCCCGTTCACACGGTTGATCATACTCTGGGTTCCACATGCATGTTTTAGCTGAAGGAAGAATACCTTAAACCTGGAGAGTTGAGACCCGTGAAATGGGTACCATGCAATATGACTTCAAAGGGTCTTCATTTGCTCACCGAACCTCTCTAATCCTATCACTGCTGCGTTTATGCCCCTGTACACACGCTTGATTCTCTTTTGGAGACATAGCAATCCATAGGTTTTAAGATACTTACTAGTCAGGTACATTCTTAGGCGTTTAATATGGGGTGTTGAGTCCATTTCGTTGAGCAAGGAGTAGCTCTTGTCTATTCCATATTTGTCTTAAGGAACTTTATCTGTGCTCATTTCAATCTCTGGTTTTATGTAGCACCCCAACTCACCTTTCCCCTTAAGCAAACATAAGTTGGTTTTCTAAATTTGAGACCCTGTTCTGTTTTGGAATTCAGTTCCTGTGTAGCCAAGTTTACATTCCGTGTATTAGTGATATCTTATGATGTTTCTTTTTCTGTGTGACTTATTTCAGTTAGAATCATCGTACCTGAATCCACTCATTATGCTGCTACGGTCCTGATGACATAGATTTCATTGCTGAGTGATACTGCATTGTACGTAAGTACCACAAGTTCTTTATCCATTTTTCACTTTCTGTGATATTGAACTTGTACGGTAAACGAGGTTCTTGTAAACAGAGGCGTCCCAAACTTTGGGGTGGCTGTGTCTTTTTGATTTTAATTTCCCTAAACTATAGGACCATAAGTGGAAGTGCCCTAGGCTCTGTTGCTTTGTTTCTTAGATGCTTCAGGAAACACCATACACTTCTCCCGAGTGTCTGTTGGCAATTTACATCCCACCCATCAGCATAACAAGGCTCCCATTTCTCCATGGCCTGTCCTGCCTTTCTGGATTTTACACTTTTTGCAGATGGCCCTTTTGACCGGGGGGAAGTGAGACTTCATTGTAGTGCAGATTTCCTTTGCAAGTTTGCTTGGTTGGCCAAAAAGGGCGTATGCGTTTTTTCCTGAATATATTCAGGAAAAAACGCATACGCCCTTTTTGGCCAAGTGCATCATTGTGGACGTTCTGCCTCTTTTCCTAAGCTTTCAATGCAATTCCAGTCTACGTCCTGAAATCGGTTTCCTACAATTCTGCCCCGCTTTCAAGTCCTCTTGGCAGCCTTACTTCAGTATATTTTTAGACGATAGGGGTCATTTATAACTCTGCAGGTTTGTGAATTACAGTGCCCCTGAGCTCCTTTCTTCAACTCGCTTTCTTTTGAGCTGGCCGCAACACCGCAGGATGGCTTCAGACCCTAATCTGGTTCCGGCACGGCACGCTGAGCCTTTGGTTAATTCCTCTTCCTGGTGGGAAATGAGAGTTAAATTTGCCCGTCCAGACACCTCCAGCTAGTCTCTCATTGGTTCTTGCTATTCCTGTTCATCTTCCGCAGAAATTGCAAACTGGGCCAAACAGGAGGTTAAAGGGACTGACTCTCCAAGTCGGGAGAGTGTTAGTAAAGCATCTGGAATGTTGCACCCGAGTACCAGGGTACGAAAACTGAGACATATTTGAACACGTCTCCCAATCACATGGTTGATCATACTCTAGGTTCCACATGCATGTTTTAGCTGAAGGAAGAATACCTTAAACCTGGGTAGTTGAAACCCGTGGAATGGGTACCATGCAATATGACTTCAAAGGGTCTTCATTTGCTCACCGAACCTCTCCAATCCTATCACTGCTGCGTTTATGCCCCTGTACACACGCTTGATTCTCTTTTGGAGACATAGCAATCCATAGGTTTTAAGATACTTACTAGTCAGGTACATTCTTAGGCGTTTAATATGGGGTGTTGAGTCCATTTCGTTGAGCAAGGAGTAGCTCTTGTCTATTCCATATTTGGCTCAAGGAACTTTATCTGTGCTCATTTCAATCTCTGGTTTTATGCAGCACCCCAACTCACCTTTCCCCTTAAGGAAGCATAAGTTGGTTTTCTAAATTTGAGACCCTGTTCTGTTTTGGAATTCAGTTCCTGTGTAGCCAAGTTTACATTCCGTGTATTAGTGATATCTTATGATGTTTCTTTTTCTGTGTGACTTATTTAAGTTAGAATCATCGTACCTGAATCCACTCATTATGCTGCTTCGGGCCTGATGACATAGATTTCATTGCTGAGTGATACTGCATTGCACGTAAGTACCACAAGTTCTTTATCCATTTTCCACTTTCTGTGATATTGAACTTGTACGCTAAACGAGGTTCTTGTAAACAGAGGCGTCCCAAACTTTGGGGTGGCTGTATCTTTTTGATTTTAATTTCCCTAAGCTATAGGACCATAAGTGGAAGTGCCCTAGGCTCTGTTGCTTTGTTTTTTAGATGTTTCAGGAAACACCATACACTTCTCCCGAGTGTCTGTTGGCAATTTACATCCCACCCATCAGCATAACAAGGCTCCCAGTTCTCCATGGCCTGTCCTGCCTTTCTGGATTTTACACTTTTTTCAGATGGCCCTTTTGACCGGGGGGAAGTGAGACTTCATTGTAGTGCAGATTTCCTTTGCAAGCTTGCTTGGTTGGCCAAAAAGGGCGTATGCGTTTTTTCCTGAGTATATTCAGGAAAAAACGCATACGCCCTTTTTGGCCAAGTGCATCATTGTGGACGTTCTGCCTCTTTTCCTATGCTTTCAATGCAAATCCAGTCTACCTCCTGAAATCGGTTTCCTGCAATTCTGCCCCGCTTTCAAGTCCTCTTGGCAGCCTTACTTCAGTATATTTTTGGACGATAGCTGTCATTTATAACTCTGCAGGT
The DNA here is from genome assembly GCF_964374135.1 of Grampus griseus. Classification (NCBI taxonomy): domain Eukaryota; kingdom Metazoa; phylum Chordata; class Mammalia; order Artiodactyla; family Delphinidae; genus Grampus; species Grampus griseus. The sequence goes on from NC_139000.1 coordinate 114,961,157, forward strand.
TTGTGAATTACAGTGCCCCTGAGCTCCTTTCTTCAACTCGCTTTCTTTTGATCTGGCCGCAACACCGCAGGATGGCTTCAGGCCCTAATCTGGTTCCGGCACGGCACGCTGAGCCTTTGGTTAATTCCTCTTCCTGGTGGGAAATGAGAGTTAAATTTGCCCGTCCAGACACCTCCAGCTAGTCTCTCATTGGTTCTCGCTATTCCTGTTCATCTTCCGCAGAAATTGCAAACTGGGCCAAACAGGAGGTTAAAGGGACTGACTCTCCAAGTCGGGAGAGCGTTAGTAAAGCATCTGGAATGTTGCACCCGAGTACCAGGGTACGAAAACTGAGACATATTTGAACACGTCTCCCAATCACATGGTTGATCATACTCTAGGTTCCACATGCATGTTTTAGCTGAAGGAAGAATACCTTAAACTTGGGTAGTTGAAACCCGTGGAATGGGTACCATGCAATATGACTTCAAAGGGTCTTCATTTGCTCACCAAACCTCTCCAATCCTATCACTGCTGCGTTTATGCCCCTGCACACATGCTTGATTCTCTTTCGCAGACATAGTAATCGATAGGTTTTAAGATACTTACTAGTCAGGTACATACTTAGGCGTTTAATATGGGGTGTTGAGTCCATTTCGTTGAGCAAGGAGTAGCTCTTTTATATTCCATATTTGGCTTAAGGAACTTCATCTGTGCTCACTTCAATCTCTGGTTTTATGCAGCACCCCAACTCACCTTTCCCCTTAAGCAAACATAAGTTGGTTTTCTAAATTTGAGACCCTGTTCTGTTTTGGAATTCAGTTCCTGTGTAGCCAAGTTTACATTCCGTGTATTAGTGATATCTTATGATGTTTCTTTTTCTGTGTGACTTATTTCAGTTAGAATCATCATACCTGAATCCACTCATTGTGCTGCTAAGGGCCTGATGACATAGATTTCATTGCTGAGTGATATTGCTTTGTAAGTAAATACCACAACTTCTTTATCCATTTTTCACTTTCTGCGATGTTGAACTTGTATTGTAAACGAGGTTCTTGTAAACAGAGGCGTCCCAAACTTTGGGGTGGCTGTGTCTTTTTGATTTTAATTTCCCTAAGCTATAGGACCATAAGTGGAAGTGCCGTAGGCTCTGTTGCTTTTTTTTTAGATGTTTCAGGAAACACCATACACTTCTCCCGAGTGTCTGTTGGCAATTTCCATCCCGCCCATCAGCATAACAAGGCTCCCAGTTCTCCATGGCCTGTCCTGCCTTTCTGGATTTTACACTTTTTTCAGATGGCCCTTTTGACCGGGGGGAAGTGAGACTTCATTGTAGTGCAGATTTCCTTTGCAAGCTTGCTTGGTTGGCCAAAAAGGGCGTATGCGTTTTTTCCTGAATATATTCAGGAAAAAACGCATACGCCCTTTTTGGCCAAGTGCATCATTGTGGACGTTCTGCCTCTTTTCCTATGCTTTCAATGCAATTCCAGTCTACCTCCTGAAATCGGTTTCCTGCAATTCTGCCCCGCTTTCAAGTCCTCTTGGCAGCCTTACTTCAGTATATTTTTGGACGATAGCTGTCATTTATAACTATGCAGGTTTGTGAATTACAGTGCCCCTGAGCTCCTTTTTTCAACTCGCTTTCTTGTGAGCTGGCCGCAACACCGCAGGATGGCTTCAGGCCCTAATCTGGTTCCAGCACGGCAGGCTGAGCCTTTGGTTAATTCCTCTTCCTGGTGGGAAATGATTGTTAAATTTGCCCGTCCAGACACCTCCAGCTAGTCTCTCATTGGTTCTCGCTATTCCTGTTCATCTTCCGCAGAAATTGCAAACTGGGCCAAACAGGAGGTTAAAGGGACTGACTCTCCAAGTCGGGAGAGTGTTAGTAAAGCGTCTGGAATGTTGCACCCGAGTACCACGGGAGGAAAACTGAGACATATTTGAACATGTCTCCCGTTCACACGGTTGATCATACTCTGGGTTCTACATGCATGTTTTAGCTGAAGGAAGAATACCTTAAACCTGGAGAGTTGAGACCCCTGAAATGGGTACCATGCAATATGACTTCAAAGGGTCTTCATTTGCTCACCGAACCTCTCTAATCCTATCACTGCTGCGTTTATGCCCCTGTACACACGCTTGATTCTCTTTTGGAGACATAGCAATCCATAGGTTTTAAGACACTTACTAGTCAGGTACATTCTTAGGCGTTTAATATGGGGTGTTGAGTCCATTTCGTTGAGCAAGGAGTAGCTCTTGTCTATTCCATATTTGTCTTAAGGAACTTCATCTGTGCTTATTTAAATCTCTGGTTTTATGCAGCACCCCAACTCACCTTTCCCCTTAAGCAAACATAAGTTGGTTTTCTAAATTTGAGACCCTGTTCTGTTTTGGAATTCAGTTCCTGTGTAGCCAAGTTTACATTCCATGTATTAGTGATATCTTATGATGTTTCTTTTTCTGTGTGACTTATTTCAGTTAGAATCATCATACCTGAATCCACTCATTGTGCTGCTAAGGGCCTGATGACATAGATTTCATTGCTGAGTGATATTGCTTTGTAAGTAAATACCACAACTTCTTTATCCATTTTTCACTTTCTGCGATGTTGAACTTGTACTGTAAACGAGTTTCTTGTAAACAGAGGCGTCCCAACCTTTGGGGTGGCTGTGTCTTTTTGCTTTTAATTTCCCTAAGCTATAGGACCATAAGTGGAAGTGCCCTAGGCTCTGTTGCTTTTTTTTTTAGATGTTTCAGGAAACACCATACACTTCTCCCGAGTGTCTGTTGGCAATTTACATCCCCCCCATCAGCATAACAAGGCTCCCAGTTCTCCCTGGCCTGTCCTGCCTTTCTGGATTTTACACTTTTTTCAGATGGCCCTTTTGACCGGGGGGAAGTGAGACTTCATTGTAGTGCAGATTTCCTTTGCAAGCTTGCTTGGTTGGCCAAAAAGGGCGTATGCGTTTTTTCCTGAATATATTCAGGAAAAAACGCATACGCCCTTGTTGGCCAAGTGCATCATTGTGGACGTTCTGCCTCTTTTCCTATGCTTTCAATGCAATTCCAGTCTACCTCCTGAAATCGGTTTCCTGCAATTCTGCCCCGCTTTCAAGTCCTCTTGGCAGCCTTAGTTCAGTATATTTTTGGACGATAGCTGTCATTTATAACTCTGCAGGTTTGTGAATTACAGTGCCCCTGAGCTCCTTTCTTCAACTCGCTTTCTTGTGACCTGGCCGCAACACCGCAGGATGGCTTCAGGCCCTAATCTGGTTCTGGCATGGCACGCTGAGCCTTTGGTTATTTCCTCTTCCTGGTGGGAAATGAGAGTTAAATTTGCCCGTCCAGACACCTCCAGCTAGTCTCTCATTGGTTCTCGCTATTCCTGTTCATCTTCCGCAGAAATTGCAAACTGGGCCAAACAGGAGGTTAAAGGGACTGACTCTCCAAGTCGGGAGAGTGTTAGTAAAGCGTCTGGAATGTTGCACCCGAGTACCACGGGAGGAAAACTGAGACATATTTGAACATGTCTCCCGTTCACACGGTTGATCATACTCTGGGTTCCACATGCATGTTTTAGCTGAAGGAAGAATACCTTAAACCTGGAGAGTTGAGACCCGTGAAATGGGTACCATGCAATATGACTTCAAAGGGTCTTCATTTGCTCACCGAACCTCTCTAATCCTATCACTGCTGCGTTTATGCCCCTGTACACACGCTTGATTCTCTTTTGGAGACATAGCAATCCATAGGTTTTAAGATACTTACTAGTCAGGTACATTCTTAGGCGTTTAATATGGGGTGTTGAGTCCATTTCGTTGAGCAAGGAGTAGCTCTTGTCTATTCCATATTTGGCTTAAGGAAATTTATCTGTGCTCATTTCAATCTCTGGTTTTATGCAGCACCCCAACTCACCTTTCCCCTTAAGCAAGCATAAGTTGGTTTTCTAAATTTGAGACCCTGTTCTGTTTTGGAATTCAGTTCCTGTGTAGCCAAGTTTACATTCCGTGTATTAGTGATATCTTATGATGTTTCTTTTTCTGTGTGACTTATTTCAGTTAGAATCATCGTACCTGAATCCACTCATTGTGCCGCTACGGGCCTGATGACATAGATTTCATTGCTGAGTGATATTGCTTTGCAAGTAAATACCACAACTTCTTTATCCATTTTTCACTTTCTGCGATGTTGAACTTTTACTGTAAACGAGGTTCTTGTAAACAGAGGTGTCCCAATCTTTGGGGTGGCTGTGTCTTTTTGATTTTAATTTCCCTAAGCTATAGGACCATAAGTGGAAGTGCCCTAGGCTCTGTTGCTTTGTTTTTTAGATGTTTCAGGAAACACCATACACTTCTCCCGAGTGTCTGTTGGCAATTTACATCCCACCCATCAGCATAACAAGGCTCCCAGTTCTCCATGGCCTGTCCTGCCTTTCTGGATTTTACACTTTTTTCAGATGGCCCTTTTGACCGGGGGGAAGTGAGACTTCATTGTAGTGCAGATTTCCTTTGCAAGCTTGCTTGGTTGGCCAAAAAGGGCGTATGCGTTTTTTCCTGAATATATTCAGGAAAAAACGCATACGCCCTTTTTGGCCAAGTGCATCATTGTGGACGTTCTGCCTCTTTTCCTATGCTTTCAATGCAATTCCAGTCTACCTCCTGAAATCGGTTTCCTGCAATTCTGCCCCGCTTTCAAGTCCTCTTGGCAGCCTTACTTCAGTATATTTTTGGACGATAGCTGTCATTTATAACTCTGCAGGTTTGTGAATTACAGTGCCCCTGAGCTCCTTTCTTCAAGTCGTTTTCTTTTGAGCTGGCCGCAACACCGCAGGATGGCTTCAGATCCTAATCTGGTTCCGGCACGGCACGCTGAGCCTTTGGTTAATTCCTCTTCCTGGTGGGAAATGAGAGTTAAATTTGCCCGTCCAGACACCTCCAGCTAGTCTCTCATTGGTTCTCGCTATTCCTGTTCATCTTCCGCAGAAATTGCAAACTGGGCCAAACAGGAGGTTAAAGGGACTGACTCTCCAAGTCGGGAGAGTGTTAGTAAAGCATCTGGAATGTTGCACCCGAGTACCAGGGTACGAAAACTGAGACATATTTGAACACGTCTCCCGATCACATGGTTGATCATACTCTAGGTTCCACATGCATGTTTTAGCTGAAGGAAGAATACCTTAAACTTGGGTAGTTGAAACCCGTGGAATGGGTACCATGCAATATGACTTCAAAGGGTCTTCATTTGCTCACCAAACCTCTCCAATCCTATCACTGCTGCGTTTATGCCCCTGCACACATGCTTGATTCTCTTTCGCAGACATAGTAATCGATAGGTTTTAAGATACTTACTAGTCAGGTACATACTTAGGCGTTTAATATGGGGTGTTGAGTCCATTTCGTTGAGCAAGGAGTAGCTCTTTTATATTCCATATTTGGCTTAAGGAACTTCATCTGTGCTCATTTCAATCTCTGGTTTTATGCAGCACCCCAACTCACCTTTCCCCTTAAGCAAAAATAAGTTGGTTTTCTAAATTTGAGACCCTGTTCTGTTTTGGAATTCAGTTCCTGTGTAGCCAAGTTTACATTCCGTGTATTAGTGATATCTTATGATGTTTCTTTTTCTGTGTGACTTATTTCAGTTAGAATCATCATACCTGAATCCACTCATTGTGCTGCTAAGGGCCTGATGACATAGATTTCATTGCTGAGTGATATTGCTTTGTAAGTAAATACCACAACTTCTTTATCCATTTTTCACTTTCTGCGATGTTGAACTTGTACTGTAAACGAGGTTCTTGTAAACAGAGGCGTCCCAACCTTTGGGGTGGCTGTGTCTTTTTGCTTTTAATTTCCCTAAGCTATAGGACCATAAGTGGAAGTGCCGTAGGCTCTGTTGCTTTTTTTTTAGATGTTTCAGGAAACACCATACACTTCTCCCGAGTGTCTGTTGGCAATTTACATCCCGCCCATCAGCATAACAAGGCTCCCAGTTCTCCATGGCCTGTCCTGCCTTTCTGGATTTTACACTTTTTTCAGATGGCCCTTTTGACCGGGGGGAAGTGAGACTTCATTGTAGTGCAGATTTCCTTTGCAAGCTTGCTTGGTTGGCCAAAAAGGGCGTATGCGTTTTTTCCTGAATATATTCAGGAAAAAACGCATACGCCCTTTTTGGCCAAGTGCATCATTGTGGACGTTCTGCCTCTTTTCCTATGCTTTCAATGCAATTCCAGTCTACCTCCTGAAATCGGTTTCCTGCAATTCTGCCCCGCTTTCAAGTCCTCTTGGCAGCCTTACTTCAGTATATTTTTGGACGATAGCTGTCATTTATAACTCTGCAGGTTTGTGAATTACAGTGCCCCTGAGCTCCTTTCTTCAACTCGCTTTCTTTTGAGCTGGCCGCAACACCGCAGGATGGCTTCAGGCCCTAATCTGGTTCCAGCACGGCAGGCTGAGCCTTTGGTTAATTCCTCTTCCTGGTGGGAAATGATTGTTAAATTTGCCCGTCCAGACACCTCCAGCTAGTCTCTCATTGGTTCTCGCTATTCCTGTTCATCTTCCGCAGAAATTGCAAACTGGGCCAAACAGGAGGTTAAAGGGACTGACTCTCCAAGTCGGGAGAGTGTTAGTAAAGCGTCTGGAATGTTGCACCCGAGTACCACGGGAGGAAAACTGAGACATATTTGAACATGTCTCCCGTTCACACGGTTGATCATACTCTGGGTTCCACATGCATGTTTTAGCTGAAGGAAGAATACCTTAAACCTGGGTAGTTGAAACCCGTGGAATGGGTACCATGCAATATGACTTCAAAGGGTCTTCATTTGCTCACCAAACCTCTCCAATCCTATCACTGCTGCGTTTATGCCCCTACACACATGCTTGATTCTCTTTCGCAGACATAGTAATCGATAGGTTTTAAGATACTTACTAGTCACGTACATACTTAGGCATTTAATATGCGGTGTTGAGTCCATTTCGTTGAGCAAGGAGTAGCTCTTGTCTATTCCATATTTGTCTTAAGGAACTTCATCTGTGCTTATTTAAATCTCTGGTTTTATGCAGCACCCCAACTCACCTTTCCCCTTAAGCAAACATAAGTTGGTTTTCTAAATTTGAGACCCTGTTCTGTTTTGGAATTCAGTTCCTGTGTAGCCAAGTTTACATTCCGTGTATTAGTGATATCTTATGATGTTTCTTTTTCTGTGTGACTTATTTCAGTTAGAATCATCATACCTGAATCCACTCATTGTGCTGCTAAGGGCCTGATGACATAGATTTCATTGCTGAGTGATATTGCTTTGTAAGTAAATACCACAACTTCTTTATCCATTTTTCACTTTCTGCGATGTTGACCTTGTACTGTAAACGAGTTTCTTGTAAACAGAGGCGTCCCAACCTTTGGGGTGGCTGTGTCTTTTTGCTTTTAATTTCCCTAAGCTATAGGACCATAAGTGGAAGTGCCCTAGGCTCTGTTGCTTTTTTTTTTAGATGTTTCAGGAAACACCATACACTTCTCCCGAGTGTCTGTTGGCAATTTACATCCCCCCCATCAGCATAACAAGGCTCCCAGTTCTCCATGGCCTGTCCTGCCTTTCTGGATTTTACACTTTTTTCAGATGGCCCTTTTGACCGGGGGGAAGTGAGACTTCATTGTAGTGCAGATTTCCTTTGCAAGCTTGCTTGGTTGGCCAAAAAGGGCGTATGCGTTTTTTCCTGAATATATTCAGGAAAAAACGCATACGCCCTTTTTGGCCAAGTGCATCATTGTGGACGTTCTGCCTCTTTTCCTATGCTTTCAATGCAATTCCAGTCTACCTCCTGAAATCGGTTTCCTGCAATTCTGCCCCGCTTTCAAGTCCTCTTGGCAGCCTTAGTTCAGTATATTTTTGGACGATAGCTGTCATTTATAACTCTGCAGGTTTGTGAATTACAGTGCCCCTGAGCTCCTTTCTTCAACTCGCTTTCTTGTGACCTGGCCGCAACACCGCAGGATGGCTTCAGGCCCTAATCTGGTTCTGGCATGGCACGCTGAGCCTTTGGTTATTTCCTCTTCCTGGTGGGAAATGAGAGTTAAATTTGCCCGTCCAGACACCTCCAGCTAGTCTCTCATTGGTTCTCGCTATTCCTGTTCATCTTCCGCAGAAATTGCAAACTGGGCCAAACAGGAGGTTAAAGGGACTGACTCTCCAAGTCGGGAGAGTGTTAGTAAAGCGTCTGGAATGTTGCACCCGAGTACCACGGGAGGAAAACTGAGACATATTTGAACATGTCTCCCGTTCACACGGTTGATCATACTCTGGGTTCCACATGCATGTTTTAGCTGAAGGAAGAATACCTTAAACCTGGAGAGTTGAGACCCGTGAAATGGGTACCATGCAATATGACCTCAAAGGGTCTTCATTTGCTCACCGAACCTCTCTAATCCTATCACTGCTGCGTTTATGCCCCTGTACACACGCTTGATTCTCTTTTGGAGACATAGCAATCCATAGGTTTTAAGATACTTACTAGTCAGGTACATTCTTAGGCGTTTAATATGGGGTGTTGAGTCCATTTCGTTGAGCAAGGAGTAGCTCTTGTCTATTCCATATTTGGCTTAAGGAAATTTATCTGTGCTCATTTCAATCTCTGGTTTTATGCAGCACCCCAACTCACCTTTCCCCTTAAGCAAGCATAAGTTGGTTTTCTAAATTTGAGACCCTGTTCTGTTTTGGAATTCAGTTCCTGTGTAGCCAAGTTTACATTCCGTGTATTAGTGATATCTTATGATGTTTCTTTTTCTGTGTGACTTATTTCAGTTAGAATCATCGTACCTGAATCCTCTCATTGTGCTGCTACGGGCCTGATGACATAGATTTCATTGCTGAGTGATATTGCTTTGTAAGTAAATACCACAACTTCTTTATCCATTTTTCACTTTCTGCGATGTTGAACTTTTACTGTAAACGAGGTTCTTGTAAACAGAGGTGTCCCAATCTTTGGGGTGGCTGTGTCTTTTTGATTTTAATTTCCCTAAGCTATAGGACCATAAGTGGAAGTGCCCTAGGCTCTGTTGCTTTGTTTTTTAGATGTTTCAGGAAACACCATACACTTCTCCCGAGTGTCTGTTGGCAATTTACATCCCACCCATCAGCATAACAAGGCTCCCAGTTCTCCATGGCCTGTCCTGCCTTTCTGGATTTTACACTTTTTTCAGATGGCTCTTTTGACCGGGGGGAAGTGAGACTTCATTGTAGTGCAGATTTCCTTTGCAAGCTTGCTTGGTTGGCCAAAAAGGGCGTATGCGTTTTTTCCTGAATATATTCAGGAAAAAACGCATACGCCCTTTTTGGCCAAGTGCATCATTGTGGACGTTCTGCCTCTTTTCCTATGCTTTCAATGCAATTCCAGTCTACCTCCTGAAATCGGTTTCCTGCAATTCTGCCCCGCTTTCAAGTCCTCTTGGCAGCCTTACTTCAGTATATTTTTGGACGATAGCTGTCATTTATAACTCTGCAGGTTTGTGAATTCCAGTGCCCCTGAGCTCCTTTCTTCAAGTCGTTTTCTTTTGAGCTGGCCGCAACACCGCAGGATGGCTTCAGATCCTAATCTGGTTCCGGCACGGCACGCTGAGCCTTTGGTTAATTCCTCTTCCTGGTGGGAAATGAGAGTTAAATTTGCCCGTCCAGACACCTCCAGCTAGTCTCTCATTGGTTCTCGCTATTCCTGTTCATCTTCCGCAGAAATTGCAAACTGGGCCAAACAGGAGTTTAAAGGGACTGACTCTCCAAGTCGGGAGAGTGTTAGTAAAGCATCTGGAATGTTGCACCCGAGTACCAGGGTACGAAAACTGAGACATATTTGAACACGTCTCCCGATCACATTGTTGATCATACTCTGGGTTCCACATGCATGTTTTAGCTGAAGGAAGAATACCTTAAACCTGGGTAGTTGAAACCCGTGGAATGGGTACCATGCAATATGACTTCAAAGGGTCTTCATTTGCTCACCGAACCTCTCCAATCCTATCACTGCTGCGTTTATGCCCCTGTACACATGCTTGATTCTCTTTCGGAGACATAGCAATCCATAGGTTTTAAGATACTTACTAGTCAGGTACATTCTTAGGCGTTTAATATGCGGTGTTGAGTCCATTTCGTTGAGCAAGGAGTAGCTCTTGTCTATTCCATATTTGGCTTAAGGAACTTTATCTGTGCTCATTTCAATCTCTGCTTTTATGCAGCACCCCAACTCACCTTTCCCCTTAAGCAAGCATAAGTTGGTTTTCTAAATTTGAGACCCTGTTCTGTTCTGTAATTCAGTTCCTGTGTAGCCAAGTTTACATTCCGTGTATTACTGATATCTTATGATGTTTCTTTTTCTGTGTGACTTATTTCAGTTAGAATCATCATACCTGAATCCACTCATTGTGCTGCTAAGGGCCTGATGACATAGATTTCATTGCTGAGTGATATTGCTTTGTAAGTAAATACCACAAGTTCTTTATCCATTTTTCACTTTCTGTGATATTGAACTTGTACGGTAAACGAGGTTCTTGTAAACAGAGGCGTCCCAAACTTTGGGGTGGCTGTGTCTTTTTGATTTTAATTTCCCTAAGCTATAGGACCATATGTGGAAGTGCCCTAGGCTCTGTTGCTTTGTTTTTTAGATGTTTCAGGAAACACCGTACACTTCTCTGGAGTGTCTGTTGGCAATTTACATCCCGCCCATCTGCATAACAAGGCTCCCAGTTCTCCATGGCCTGTCCTGCCTTTCTGGATTTTACACTTTTTTCAGATGGCCCTTTTGACTGGGGGGAAGTGAGACTTCATTGTAGTGCAGATTTCCTTTGCAAGCTTGCTTGGTTGGCCAAAAAGGGCGTATGCGTTTTTTCCTGAATATATTCAGGAAAAAACGCATACGCCCTTTTTGGCCAAGTGCATCATTGTGGACGTTCTGCCTCTTTTCCTATGCTTTCAATGCAATTCCAGTCTACCTCCTGAAATCGGTTTCCTACAATTCTGCCCCGCTTTCAAGTCCTCTTGGCAGCCTTACTTCAGTATATTTTTGGACGATAGCTGTCATTTATAACTCTGCAGGTTTGTGAATTACAGTGCCCCTGAGCTCCTTTCTTCAACTCGCTTTCTTGTGACCTGGCCGCAACACCGCAGGATGGCTTCAGGCCCTAATCTGGTTCCGGCACGGCATGCTGAGCCTTTGGTTAATTCCTCTTCCTGGTGGGAAATGAGAGTTAAATTTGCCCATCCAGACACCTCCAGCTAGTCTCTCATTGGTTCTCGCTATTCCTGTTCATCTTCCGCAGAAATTGCAAACTGGGCCAAACAGGAGGTTAAAGGGACTGACTCTCCAAGTCGGGAGAGTGTTAGTAAAGCGTCTGGAATGTTGCACCCGAGTACCAGGGTACGAAAACTGAGACATATTTGAACATGTCTCCCGTTCACACGGTTGATCATACTCTGGGTTCCACATGCATGTTTTAGCTGAAGGAAGAATACCTTAAACCTGGAGAGTTGAGACCCGTGAAATGGGTACCATGCAATATGACTTCAAAGGGTCTTCATTTGCTCACCGAACCTCTCTAATCCTATCACTGCTGCGTTTATGCCCCTGTACACATGCTTGATTCTCTTTTGGAGACATAGCAATCCATAGGTTTTAAGATACTTACTAGTCAGGTACATTCTTAGGCGTTTAATATGGGGTGTTGAGTCCATTTCGTTGAGCAAGGAGTAGCTCTTGTCTATTCCATATTTGTCTTAAGGAACTTTATCTGTGCTCATTTCAATCTCTGGTTTTATGCAGCACCCCAACTCACCTTTCCCCTTAAGCAAACATAAGTTGGTTTTCTAAATTTGAGACCCTGTTCTGTTTTGGAATTCAGTTCCTGTGTAGCCAAGTTTACATTCCGTGTATTAGTGATATCTTATGATGTTTCTTTTTCTGTGTGACTTATTTCAGTTAGAATCATCGTACCTGAATCCACTCATTATGCTGCTACGGGCCTGATGACATAGATTTCATTGCTGAGTGATACTGCATTGTACGTAAGTACCACAAGTTCTTTATCCATTTTTCACTTTCTGTGATATTGAACTTGTACGGTAAACGAGGTTCTTGTAAACAGAGGCGTCCCAAACTTTGGGGTGGCTGTGTCTTTTTGATTTTAATTTCCCTAAGCTATAGGACCATAAGTGGAAGTGCCCTAGGCTCTGTTGCTTTGTTTTTTAGATGTTTCAGGAAACACCATACACTTCTCCCGAGTGTCTGTTGGCAATTTACATCCCGCCCATCAGCATAACAAGGCTCCCAGTTCTCCATGGCCTGTCCTGCCTTTCTGGATTTTACACTTTTTTCAGATGGCCCTTTTGACCGGGGGGAAGTGAGACTTCATTGTAGTGCAGATTTCCTTTGCAAGTTTGCTTGGTTGGCCAAAAAGGGCGTATGCGTTTTTTCCTGAATATATTCAGGAAAAAACGCATACGCCCTTTTTGGCCAAGTGCATCATTGTGCACGTTCTGCCTCTTTTCCTATGCTTTCAATGCAATTCCAGTCTACCTCCTGAAATCGGTTTCCTGCAATTCTGCCCCGCTTTCAAGTCCTCTTGGCAGCCTTACTTCAGTATATTTTTGGACGATAGCTGTCATTTATAACTCTGCAGGTTTGTGAATTACAGTGCCCCTGAGCTCCTTTCTTCAACTCGCTTTCTTTTGAGCTGGCCGCAACACCGCAGGATGGCTTCAGGCCCTAATCTGGTTTCAGCACGGCAGGCTGAGCCTTTGGTTAATTCCTCTTTCTGGTGGGAAATGAGAGTTAAATTTGCCCGTCCAGACACCTCCAGCTAATCTCTCATTGGTTCTCGCTATTCCTGTTCATCTTCCGCAGAAATTGCAAACTGGGCCAAACAGGAGGTTAAAGGGACTGACTCTCCAAGTCGGGAGAGTGTTAGTAAAGCGTCTGGAATGTTGCACCCGAGTACCACGGGAGGAAAACTGAGACATATTTGAACATGTCTCCCGTTCACACGGTTGATCATACTCTGGGTTCCACATGCATGTTTTAGCTGAAGGAAGAATACCTTAAACCTGGAGAGTTGAGACCCGTGAAATGGGTACCATGCAATATGACTTCAAAGGGTCTTCATTTGCTCACCGAACCTCTGTAATCCTATCACTGCTGCGTTTATGCCCCTGTACACACGCTTGATTCTCTTTTGGAGACATAGCAATCCATAGGTTTTAAGATACTTACTAGTCAGGTACATTCTTAGGCGTTTAATATGGGGTGTTGAGTCCATTTCGTTGAGCAAGGAGTAGCTCTTGTCTATTCCATATTTGTCTTAAGGAACTTCATCTGTGCTCATTTAAATCTCTGGTTTTATGCAGCACCCCAACTCACCTTTCCCCTTAAGCAAACATAAGTTGGTTTTCTAAATTTGAGACCCTGTTCTGTTTTGGAATTCAGTTCCTGTGTAGCCAAGTTTACATTCCGTGTATTAGTGATATCTTATGATGTTTCTTTTTCTGTGTGACTTATTTCAGTTAGAATCATCATACCTGAATCCACTCATTGTGCTGCTAAGGGCCTGATGACATAGATTTCATTGCTGAGTGATATTGCTTTGTAAGTAAATACCACAACTTCTTTATCCATTTTTCACTTTCTGCGATGTTGAACTTGTACTGTAAACGAGTTTCTTGTAAACAGAGGCGTCCCAACCTTTGGGGTGGCTGTGTCTTTTTGCTTTTAATTTCCCTAAGCTATAGGACCATAAGTGGAAGTGCCCTAGGCTCTGTTGCTTTTTTTTTTAGATGTTTCAGGAAACACCATACACTTCTCCCGAGTGTCTGTTGGCAATTTACATCCCCCCCATCAGCATAACAAGGCTCCCAGTTCTCCATGGCCTGTCCTGCCTTTCTGGATTTTACACTTTTTTCAGATGGCCCTTTTGACCGGGGGGAAGTGAGACTTCATTGTAGTGCAGATTTCCTTTGCAAGCTTGCTTGGTTGGCCAAAAAGGGCGTATGCGTTTTTTCCTGAATATATTCAGGAAAAAACGCATACGCCCTTTTTGGCCAAGTGCATCATTGTGGACGTTCTGCCTCTTTTCCTATGCTTTCAATGCAATTCCAGTCTACCTCCTGAAATCGGTTTCCTGCAATTCTGCCCCGCTTTCAAGTCCTCTTGGCAGCCTTAGTTCAGTATATTTTTGGACGATAGCTGTCATTTATAACTCTGCAGGTTTGTGAATTACAGTGCCCCTGAGCTCCTTTCTTCAACTCGCTTTCTTGTGACCTGGCCGCAACACCGCAGGATGGCTTCAGGCCCTAATCTGGTTCTGGCATGGCACGCTGAGCCTTTGGTTATTTCCTCTTCCTGGTGGGAAATGAGAGTTAAATTTGCCCGTCCAGACACCTCCAGCTAGTCTCTCATTGGTTCTCGCTATTCCTGTTCATCTTCCGCAGAAATTGCAAACTGTGCCAAACAGGAGGTTAAAGGGACTGACTCTCCAAGTCGGGAGAGTGTTAGTAAAGCGTCTGGAATGTTGCACCCGAGTACCAGGGTACGAAAACTGAGACATATTTGAACACGTCTCCCGATCACATGGTTGATCATACTCTAGGTTCCACATGCATGTTTTAGCTGAAGGAAGAATACCTTAAACCTGGGTAGTTGAAACCCGTGGAATGGGTACCATGCAATATGACTTCAAAGGGTCTTCATTTGCTCACCGAACCTCTCCAATCCTATCACTGCTGCGTTTATGCCCCTGTACACATGCTTGATTCTCTTTCGGAGACATAGCAATCCATAGGTTTTAAGATACTTACTAGTCAGGTACATTGTTAGGCGTTTAATATGGGGTGTTGAGTCCTTTTCGTTGAGCAAGGAGTAGCTCTTGTCTATTCCATATTTGGCTTAAGGAACTTTATCTGTGCTCATTTCAATCTCTGGTTTTATGCAGCATCCCAACTCAGCTTTCCCCTTAAGCAAGCATAAGTTGGTTTTCTAAATTTGAGACCCTGTTCTGTTCTGTAATTCAGTTCCTGTGTAACCAAGTTTACATTCCGTGTATTAGTGATATCTTATGATGTTTCTTTTTCTGTGTGACTTATTTCAGTTAGAATCATCGTACCTGAATCCACTCATTATGCTGCTACGGGCCTGATGACATAGATTTCATTGCTGAGTGATACTGCATTGTACGTAAGTACCACAAGTTCTTTATCCATTTTTCACTTTCTGTGATATTGAACTTGTACGGTAAACGAGGTTCTTGTAAACAGAGGTGTCCCAAACTTTGACGTGGCTGTGTCTTTTTGATTTTAATTTCCCTAAGCTATAGGACCATAAGTGGAAGTGCCCTAGGCTCTGTTGCTTTGTTTTTTAGATGTTTCAGGAAACACCATACACTTCTCCCGAGTGTCTGTTGGCAATTTACATCCCGCCCATCAGCATAACAAGGCTCCCAGTTCTCCATGGCCTGTCCTGCCTTTCTGGATTTTACACTTTTTTCAGATGGCCCTTTTGAGCGGGGGGAAGTGAGACTTCATTGTAGTGCAGATTTCCTTTGCAAGCTTGCTTGGTTGGCCAAAAAGGGCGTATGCGTTTTTTCCTGAATATATTCAGGAAAAAACGCATACGCCCTTTTTGGCCAAGTGCATCATTGTGGACGTTCTGCCTCTTTTCCTATGCTTTCAATGCAATTCCAGTCTACCTCCTGAAATCGGTTTCCTGCAATTCTGCCCCGCTTTCAAGTCCTCTTGGCAGCCTTACTTCAGTATATTTTTGGACGATAGCTGTCATTTATAACTCTGCACGTTTGTGAATTACAGTGCCCCTGAGCTCCGTTCTTCAACTCACTTTCTTTTGAGCTGGCCGCAACACTGCATGATGGCTTCAGGCCCTAATCTGGTTCCGGCACGGCACGCTGAGCCTTTGGTTATTTCTTCTTCCTGGTGGGAAATGAGAGTTAAATTTGCCCGTCCAGACACCTCCAGCTAGTCTCTCATTGGTTCTCCCTATTCCTGTTCATCTTCCGCAGAAATTGCAAACTGGGCCAAACAGGAGGTTAAAGGGACTGACTCTCCAAGTCGGGAGAGTGTTAGTAAAGCGTCTGGAATGTTGCACCCGAATACCAGGGTACGAAAACTGAGACATATTTGAACACGTCTCCCCATCACATGGTTGATCATACTCTAGGTTCCACATGCATGTTTTAGCTGAATGAAGAATACCTTAAATCTGGGTAGTTGAAACCCGTGGAACGGGTACCATGCAATAGGACTTCAAAGGGTCTTCATTTGCTCACCGAACCTCTCCAATCCTATCACTGCTGCGTTTATGCCCCTGTACACACGCTTGATTCTCTTTCGGAGACATAGCAATCCATAGGTTTTAAGATACTTACTATTCAGGTACATTCTTAGGGGTTTAATATGCGGTGTTGAGTCCATTTCGTTGAGAAAGGAGTAGCTCTTGTCTATTCCATATTTGGCTTAAGGAACTATATCTGTGCTCATTTCAATCTCTGCTTTTATGCAGCGCCCCCCCTCACCTTTCCCCTTAAGCAAGCATAAGATGCTTTTCTAAATTTGAGACCCTTTTCTGTTCTGTAATTCAGTTCCTGTGTAGCCAAGTTTACATTCCGTGTATTACTGATATCTTATGATGTTTCTTTTTCTGTGTGACTTATTTCAGTTAGAATCATCATACCTGAATCCACTCATTGTGCTCCTAAGGGCCTGATGACATAGATTTCATTGCTGAGTGATATTGCTTTGTAAGTAAATACCACAAGTTCTTTATCCATTTCTCATTGTCTGTGATATTGAACTTGTACGGTAAACGAGGTTCTTGTAAACAGAGGAGTTCCAAACTTTGGGGTGGCTGTGTCTTTTTGATTTTAATTTCCCTAAGCTATAGGACCATAAGTGGAAGTGCCCTAGGCTCTGTTGCTTTGTTTTTTAGATGTTTCAGGAAACACCATACACTTCTCCGGAGTGTCTGTTGGCAATTTACATCCCGCCCATCTGCATAACAAGGCTCCCAGTTCTCCATGGCCTGTCCTGCCTTTCTGGATTTTACACTTTTTTCAGATGGCCCTTTTGACCGGGGGGAAGTGAGACTTCATTGTAGTGCAGATTTCCTTTGCAAGCTTGCTTGGTTGGCCAAAAAGGGTGTATGCGTTTTTTCCTGAATATATTCAGGAAAAAACGCATACGCCCTTTTTGGCCAAGTGCATCATTGTGGACGTTCTGTCTCTTTTCCTATGCTTTCAATGCAATTCCAGTCTACCTCCTGAAATCGGTTTCCTACAATTCTGCCCCGCTTTCAAGTCCTCTTGGCAGCATTACTTCAGTATATTTTTGGAAGATAGCTGTCATTTATAACTCTGCAGGTTTGTGAATTACAGTGCCCCTGAGCTCCTTTCTTCAACTCGCTTTCTTGTGACCTGGCCGCAACACCGCAGGATGGCTTCTGGCCCTAATCTGGTTCCGGCACGGCATGCTGAGCCTTTGGTTAATTCCTCTTCCTGGTGGGAAATGAGAGTTAAATTTGCCCGTCCAGACACCTCCAGCTAGTCTCTCATTGGTTCTCGCTATTCCTGTTCATCTTCCGCAGAAATTGCAAACTGGGCCAAACAGGAGGTTAAAGGGACTGACTCTCCAAGTCGGGAGAGTGTTAGTAAAGCGTCTGGAATGTTGCACCCGAGTACCAGGGTACGAAAACTGAGACATATTTGAACACGTCTCCCGATCACATGGTTGATCATACTCTAGGTTCCACATGCATGTTTTAGCTGAAGGAAGAATACCTTAAACCTGGAGAGTTGAGACCCGTGGAATGGGTACCATGCAATATGACTTCAAAGGGTCTTCATTTGCTCACCGAACCTCTCCAATCCTATCACTGCTGCGTTTATGCCCCTGTACACACGCCTGATTCTGTTTTGGAGACATAGCAATCCATAGGTTTTAAGATACTTACTAGTCAGGTACATTCTTAGGCGTTTAATATGGGGTGTTGAGTCCATTTCGTTGAGCAAGGAGTAGCTCTTGTCTATTCCATATTTGGCTTAAGGAACTTTATCTGTGCTCATTTCAATCTCTGGTTTTATGCAGCACCCCAACTCACCTTTCCCCTTAAGCAAGCATAAGTTGGTTTTCGAAATTTGAGACCCTGTTCTGTTTTGGAATTCAGTTCCTGTGTAGCCAAGTTTACATTCCGTGTATTAGTGATATCTTATGATGTTTCTTTTTCTGTGTGACTTATTTCAGTTAGAATCATCGTACCTGAATCCACTCATTGTGCTGCTACGGGCCTGATGACATAGAATTCATTGCTGAGTGATATTGCTTTGTAAGTAAATACCACAAGTTCTTTATCCATTTTTCACTTTCTGTGATATTGAACTTGTACGGTAAACGAGGTTCTTGTAAACAGAGGCGTCCCAAACTTTGGGGTGGCTGTGTCTTTTTGATTTTAATTTCCCTAAGCTATAGGACCATAAGTGGAAGTGCCCTAGGCTCTGTTGCTTTGTTTTTTAGATGTTTCAGGAAACACCATACACTTCTCTGGAGTGTCTGTTGGCAATTTACATCCCGCCCATCTGCATAACAAGGCTCCCAGTTCTCCTTGGCCTGTCCTGCCTTTCTGGATTTTACACTTTTTTCAGATGGCCCTTTTGACTGGGGGGAAGTGAGACTTCATTGTAGTGCAGATTTCCTTTGCAAGCTTGCTTGGTTGGCCAAAAAGGGCGTATGCGTTTTTTCCTGAATATATTCAGGAAAAAACGCATACGCCCTTTTTGGCCACGTGCATCATTGTGGACGTTCTGCCTCTTTTCCTATGCTTTCAATGCAATTCCAGTCTACCTCCTGAAATCGGTTTCCTACAATTCTGCCCCGCTTTCAAGTCCTCTTGGCAGCCTTACTTCAGTATATTTTTGGACGATAGCTGTCATTTATAACTCTGCAGGTTTGTGAATTACAGTGCCCTTGAGCTCCTTTCTTCAAGTCGTTTTCTTTTGAGCTGGCCGCAACACCGCAGGATGGCTTCAGACCCTAATCTGGTTCCGGCACAGCACGCTGAGCCTTTGGTTATTTCCTCTTCCTGGTGGGAAATGAGAGTTAAATTTGCCCGTCCAGACACCTCCAGCTAGTCTCTCATTGGTTCTCGCTATTCCTGTTCATCTTCCGCAGAAATTGAAAACTGGGCCAAACAGGAGGTTAAAGGCGCGGACTCTCCAAGTGGGGAGAGTGTTAGTAAAGCGTCTGGAATGTTGCACCCGAGTACCAGGGGAGGAAAACTGAGACATATTTGAACACGTCTCCCGTTCACACGGTTGATCATACTCTGGGTTCCACATGCATGTTTTAGCTGAAGGAAGAATACCTTAAACCTGGAGAGTTGAGGCCCGTGGAATGGGTACCATGCAATATGACTTCAAAGGGTCTTCATTTGCTCACCGAACCTCTCCAATCCTATCACTGCTGCGTTTATGCCCCTGTACACACGCTTGATTCTCTTTTGGAGACATAGCAATCCATAGGTTTTAAGATACTTACTAGTCAGGTACATTCTTAGGCGTTTAATATGGGGTGTTGAGTCCATTTCGTTGAGCAAGGAGTAGCTCTTGTCTATTCCATATTTGGCTTAAGGAACTTTATCTGTGCTCATTTCAATCTCTGGTTTTATGCAGCACCCCAACTCACCTTTCCCCTTAAGCAAGCATAAGTTGGTTTTCTAAATTTGAGACCCTGTTCTGTTTTGGAATTCAGTTCCTGTGTAGCCAAGTTTACATTCCGTGTATTAGTGATATCTTATGATGTTTCTTTTTCTGTGTGACTTATTTCAGTTAGAATCATCGTACCTGAATCCACTCATTGTGCTGCTACGGGCCTGATGACATAGAATTCATTGCTGAGTGATATTGCTTTGTAAGTAAATACCACAAGTTCTTTATCCATTTTTCACTTTCTGTGATATTGAACTTGTACGGTAAACGAGGTTCTTGTAAACAGAGGCGTCCCAAACTTTGGGGTGGCTGTGTCTTTTTGATTTTAATTTCCCTAAGCTATAGGACCATAAGTGGAAGTGCCCTAGGCTCTGTTGCTTTGTTTTTTAGATGTTTCAGGAAACACCATACACTTCTCTGGAGTGTCTGTTGGCAATTTACATCCCGCCCATCTGCATAACAAGGCTCCCAGTTCTCCTTGGCCTGTCCTGCCTTTCTGGATTTTACACTTTTTTCAGATGGCCCTTTTGACTGGGGGGAAGTGAGACTTCATTGTAGTGCAGATTTCCTTTGCAAGCTTGCTTGGTTGGCCAAAAAGGGCGTATGCGTTTTTTCCTGAATATATTCAGGAAAAAACGCATACGCCCTTTTTGGCCACGTGCATCATTGTGGACGTTCTGCCTCTTTTCCTATGCTTTCAATGCAATTCCTGTCTACCTCCTGAAATCGGTTTCCTACAATTCTGCCCCGCTTTCAAGTCCTCTTGGCAGCCTTACTTCAGTATATTTTTGGACGATAGCTGTCATTTATAACTCTGCAGGTTTGTGAATTACAGTGCCCCTGAGCTCCTTTCTTCAAGTCGTTTTCTTTTGAGCTGGCCGCAACACCGCAGGATGGCTTCAGACCCTAATCTGGTTCCGGCACAGCACGCTGAGCCTTTGGTTATTTCCTCTTCCTGGTGGGAAATGAGAGTTAAATTTGCCCGTCCAGACACCTCCAGCTAGTCTCTCATTGGTTCTCGCTATTCCTGTTCATCTTCCGCAGAAATTGAAAACTGTTCCAAACAGGAGGTTAAAGGCGCGGACTCTCCAAGTGGGGAGAGTGTTAGTAAAGCGTCTGGAATGTTGCACCCGAGTACCAGGGGAGGAAAACTGAGACATATTTGAACACGTCTCCCGTTCACACGGTTGATCATACTCTGGGTTCCACATGCATGTTTTAGCTGAAGGAAGAATACCTTAAACCTGGAGAGTTGAGGCCCGTGGAATGGGTACCATGCAATATGACTTCAAAGGGTCTTCATTTGCTCACCGAACCTCTCCAATCCTATCACTGCTGCGTTTATGCCCCTGTACACACGCTTGATTCTCTTTTGGAGACATAGCAATCCATAGGTTTTAAGATACTTACTAGTCAGGTACATTCTTAGGCGTTTAATATGGGGTGTTGAGTCCATTTCGTTGAGCAAGGAGTAGCTCTTGTCTATTCCATATTTGGCTTAAGGAACTTTATCTGTGCTCATTTCAATCTCTGGTTTTATGCAGCACCCCAACTCACCTTTCCCCTTAAGCAAGCATAAGTTGGTTTTCTAAATTTGAGACCCTGTTCTGTTTTGGAATTCAGTTCCTGTGTAGCCAAGTTTACATTCCGTGTATTAGTGATATCTTATGATGTTTCTTTTTCTGTGTGACTTATTTAAGTTAGAATCATCGTACCTGAATCCACTCATTATGCTGCTTCGGGCCTGATGACATAGATTTCATTGCTGAGTGATACTGCATTGCACGTAAGTACCACAAGTTCTTTATCCATTTTCCACTTTCTGTGATATTGAACTTGTACGGTAAACGAGGTTCTTGTAAACAGAGGCGTCCCAAACTTTGGGGTGGCTGTATCTTTTTGATTTTAATTTCCCTAAGCTATAGGACCATAAGTGGAAGTGCCCTAGGCTCTGTTGCTTTGTTTTTTAGATGTTTCAGGAAACACCATACACTTCTCCCGAGTGTCTGTTGGCAATTTACATCCCACCCATCAGCATAACAAGGCTCCCAGTTCTCCATGGCCTGTCCTGCCTTTCTGGATTTTACACTTTTTTCAGATGGCCCTTTTGACCGGGGGGAAGTGAGACTTCATTGTAGTGCAGATTTCCTTTGCAAGCTTGCTTGGTTGGCCAAAAAGGGCGTATGCGTTTTTTCCTGAGTATATTCAGGAAAAAACGCATACGCCCATTTTGGCCAAGTGCATCATTGTGGACGTTCTGCCTCTTTTCCTATGCTTTCAATGCAAATCCAGTCTACCTCCTGAAATCGGTTTCCTGCAATTCTGCCCCGCTTTCAAGTCCTCTTGGCAGCCTTACTTCAGTATATTTTTGGACGATAGCTGTCATTTATAACTCTGCAGGTTTGTGAATTACAGTGCCCCTGAGCTCCTTTCTTCAACTCGCTTTCTTTTGATCTGGCCGCAACACCGCAGGATGGCTTCAGGCCCTAATCTGGTTCCGGCACGGCACGCTGAGCCTTTGGTTAATTCCTCTTCCTGGTGGGAAATGAGAGTTAAATTTGCCCGTCCAGACACCTCCAGCTAGTCTCTCATTGGTTCTCGCTATTCCTGTTCATCTTCCGCAGAAATTGCAAACTGGGCCAAACAGGAGGTTAAAGGGACTGACTCTCCAAGTCGGGAGAGCGTTAGTAAAGCATCTGGAATGTTGCACCCGAGCACCAGGGTACGAAAACTGAGACATATTTGAACACGTCTCCCAATCACATGGTTGATCATACTCTAGGTTCCACATGCATGTTTTAGCTGAAGGAAGAATACCTTAAACTTGGGTAGTTGAAACCCGTGGAATGGGTACCATGCAATATGACTTCAAAGGGTCTTCATTTGCTCACCAAACCTCTCCAATCCTATCACTGCTGCGTTTATGCCCCTGCACACATGCTTGATTCTCTTTCGCAGACATAGTAATCGATAGGTTTTAAGATACTTACTAGTCAGGTACATACTTAGGCTTTTAATATGGGGTGTTGAGTCCATTTCGTTGAGCAAGGAGTAGCTCTTTTATATTCCATATTTGGCTTAAGGAACTTCATCTGTGCTCATTTCAATCTCTGGTTTTATGCAGCACCCCAACTCACCTTTCCCCTTAAGCAAACATAAGTTGGTTTTCTAAATTTGAGACCCTGTTCTGTTTTGGAATTCAGTTCCTGTGTAGCCAAGTTTACATTCCGTGTATTAGTGATATCTTATGATGTTTCTTTTTCTGTGTGACTTATTTCAGTTAGAATCATCATACCTGAATCCACTCATTGTGCTGCTAAGGGCCTGATGACATAGATTTCATTGCTGAGTGATATTGCTTTGTAAGTAAATACCACAACTTCTTTATCCATTTTTCACTTTCTGCGATGTTGAACTTGTACTGTAAACGAGGTTCTTGTAAACAGAGGCGTCCCAACCTTTGGGGTGGCTGTGTCTTTTTGCTTTTAATTTCCCTAAGCTATAGGACCATAAGTGGAAGTGCCGTAGGCTCTGTTGCTTTTTTTTTAGATGTTTCAGGAAACACCATACACTTCTCCCGAGTGTCTGTTGGCAATTTACATCCCGCCCATCAGCATAACAAGGCTCCCAGTTCTCCATGGCCTGTCCTGCCTTTCTGGATTTTACACTTTTTTCAGATGGCCCTTTTGACCGGGGGGAAGTGAGACTTCATTGTAGTGCAGATTTCCTTTGCAAGCTTGCTTGGTTGGGCAAAAAGGGCGTATGCGTTTTTTCCTGAATATATTCAGGAAAAAACGCATACGCCCTTTTTGGCCAAGTGCATCATTGTGGACGTTCTGCCTCTTTTCCTATGCTTTCAATGCAATTCCAGTCTACCTCCTGAAATCGGTTTCCTGCAATTCTGCCCCCCTTTCAAGTCCTCTTGGCAGCCTTACTTCAGTATATTTTTGGACGATAGCTGTCATTTATAACTATGCAGGTTTGTGAATTACAGTGCCCCTGAGCTCCTTTCTTCAACTCGCTTTCTTGTGAGCTGGCCGCAACACCGCAGGATGGCTTCAGGCCCTAATCTGGTTCCAGCACGGCAGGCTGAGCCTTTGGTTAATTCCTCTTCCTGGTGGGAAATGATTGTTAAATTTGCCCGTCCAGACACCTCCAGCTAGTCTCTCATTGGTTCTCGCTATTCCTGTTCATCTTCCGCAGAAATTGCAAACTGGGCCAAACAGGAGGTTAAAGGGACTGACTCTCCAAGTCGGGAGAGTGTTAGTAAAGCGTCTGGAATGTTGCACCCGAGTACCACGGGAGGAAAACTGAGACATATTTGAACATGTCTCCCGTTCACACGGTTGATCATACTCTGGGTTCCACATGCATGTTTTAGCTGAAGGAAGAATACCTTAAACCTGGAGAGTTGAGACCCGTGAAATGGGTACCATGCAATATGACTTCAAAGGGTCTTCATTTGCTCACCGAACCTCTCTAATCCTATCACTGCTGCGTTTATGCCCCTGTACACACGCTTGATTCTCTTTTGGAGACATAGCAATCCATAGGTTTTAAGATACTTACTAGTCAGGTACATTCTTAGGCGTTTAATATGGGGTGTTGAGTCCATTTCGTTGAGCAAGGAGTAGCTCTTGTCTATTCCATATTTGGCTTAAGGAAATTTATCTGTGCTCATTTCAATCTCTGGTTTTATGCAGCACCCCAACTCACCTTTCCCCTTAAGCAAGCATAAGTTGGTTTTCTAAATTTGAGACCCTGTTCTGTTTTGGAATTCAGTTCCTGTGTAGCCAAGTTTACATTCCGTGTATTAGTGATATCTTATGATGTTTCTTTTTCTGTGTGACTTATTTCAGTTAGAATCATCGTACCTGAATCCACTCATTGTGCTGCTACGGTCCTGATGACATAGATTTCATTGCTGAGTGATATTGCTTTGTAAGTAAATACCACAACTTCTTTATCCATTTTTCACTTTCTGCGATGTTGAACTTTTACTGTAAACGAGATTCTTGTAAACAGAGGTGTCCCAATCTTTGGGGTGGCTGTGTCTTTTTGATTTTAATTTCCCTAAGCTATAGGACCATAAGTGGAAGTGCCCTAGGCTCTGTTGCTTTGTTTTTTAGATGTTTCAGGAAACACCATACACTTCTCCCGAGTGTCTGTTGGCAATTTACATCCCACCCATCAGCATAACAAGGCTCCCAGTTCTCCATGGCCTGTCCTGCCTTTCTGGATTTTACACTTTTTTCAGATGGCCCTTTTGACCGGGGGGAAGTGAGACTTCATTGTAGTGCAGATTTCCTTTGCAAGCTTGCTTGGTTGGCCAAAAAGGGCGTATGCGTTTTTTCCTGAATATATTCAGGAAAAAACGCATACGCCCTTTTTGCCCAAGTGCATCATTGTGGACGTTCTGCCTCTTTTCCTATGCTTTCAATGCAATTCCAGTCTACCTCCTGAAATCGGTTTCCTGCAATTCTGCCCCGCTTTCAAGTCCTCTTGGCAGCCTTACTTCAGTATATTTTTGGACGATAGCTGTCATTTATAACTCTGCAGGTTTGTGAATTACAGTGCCCCTGAGCTCCTTTCTTCAAGTCGTTTTCTTTTGAGCTGGCCGCAACACCGCAGGATGGCTTCAGATCCTAATCTGGTTCCGGCACGGCACGCTGAGCCTTTGGTTAATTCCTCTTCCTGGTGGGAAATGAGAGTTAAATTTGCCCGTCCAGACACCTCCAGCTAGTCTCTCATTGGTTCTCGCTATTCCTGTTCATCTTCCGCAGAAATTGCAAACTGGGCCAAACAGGAGGTTAAAGGGACTGACTCTCCAAGTCGGGAGAGTGTTAGTAAAGCATCTGGAATGTTGCACCCGAGTACCAGGGTACGAAAACTGAGACATATTTGAACACGTCTCCCGATCCCATGGTTGATCATACTCTAGGTTCCACATGCTTGTTTTAGCTGAAGGAAGAATACCTTAAACCTGGGTAGTTGAAACCCGTGGAATGGGTACCATGCAATATGACTTCAAAGGGTCTTCATTTGCTCACCGAACCTCTCCAATCCTATCACTGCTGCGTTTATGCCCCTGTACACATGCTTGATTCTCTTTCGGAGACATAGCAATCCATAGGTTTTAAGATACTTACTAGTCAGGTACATTCTTAGGCGTTTAATATGCGGTGTTGAGTCCATTTCGTTGAGCAAGGAGTAGCTCTTGTCTATTCCATATTTGGCTTAAGGAACTTTATCTGTGCTCATTTCAATCTCTGCTTTTATGCAGCACCCCAACTCACCTTTCCCCTTAAGCAAGCATAAGTTGGTTTTCTAAATTTGAGACCCTGTTCTGTTCTGTAATTCAGTTCCTGTGTAGCCAAGTTTACATTCCGTGTATTACTGATATCTTATGATGTTTCTTTTTCTGTGTGACTTATTTCAGTTAGAATCATCATACCTGAATCCACTCATTGTGCTGCTAAGGGCCTGATGACATAGATTTCATTGCTGAGTGATATTGCTTTGTAAGTAAATACCACAAGTTCTTTATCCATTTTTCACTTTCTGTGATATTGAACTTGTACGGTAAACGAGGTTCTTGTAAACAGAGGCGTCCCAAACTTTGGGGTGGCTGTGTCTTTTTGATTTTAATTTCCCTAAGCTATAGGACCATATGTGGAAGTGCCCTAGGCTCTGTTGCTTTGTTTTTTAGATGTTTCAGGAAACACCATACACTTCTCCCGAGTGTCTGTTGGCAATTTACATCCCACCCATCAGCATAACAAGGCTCCCAGTTCTCCATGGCCTGTCCTGCCTTTCTGGATTTTACACTTTTTTCAGATGGCCCTTTTGACCGGGGGGAAGTGAGACTTCATTGTAGTGCAGATTTCCTTTGCAAGCTTGCTTGGTTGGCCAAAAAGGGCGTATGCGTTTTTTCCTGAATATATTCAGGAAAAAACGCATACGCCCTTTTTGGCCAAGTGCATCATTGTGGACGTTCTGCCTCTTTTCCTATGCTTTCAATGCAATTCCAGTCTACCTCCTGAAATCGGTTTCCTGCAATTCTGCCCCGCTTTCAAGTCCTCTTGGCAGCCTTACTTCAGTATATTTTTGGACGATAGCTGTCATTTATAACTCTGCAGGTTTGTGAATTACAGTGCCCTTGAGCTCCTTTCTTCAAGTCGTTTTCTTTTGAGCTGGCCGCAACACCGCAGGATGGCTTCAGATCCTAATCTGGTTCCGGCACGGCACGCTGAGCCTTTGGTTAATTCCTCTTCCTGGTGGGAAATGAGAGTTAAATTTGCCCGTCCAGACACCTCCAGCTAGTCTCTCATTGGTTCTCGCTATTCCTGTTCATCTTCCGCAGAAATTGCAAACTGGGCCAAACAGGAGTTTAAAGGGACTGACTCTCCAAGTCGGGAGAGTGTTAGTAAAGCATCTGGAATGTTGCACCCGAGTACCAGGGTACGAAAACTGAGACATATTTGAACACGTCTCCCGATCACATGGTTGATCATACTCTAGGTTCCACATGCATGTTTTAGCTGAAGGAAGAATACCTTAAACCTGGGTAGTTGAAACCCGTGGAATGGGTACCATGCAATATGACTTCAAAGGGTCTTCATTTGCTCACCGAACCTCTCCAATCCTATCACTGCTGCGTTTATGCCCCTGTACACATGCTTGATTCTCTTTCGGAGACATAGCAATCCATAGGTTTTAAGATACTTACTAGTCAGGTACATTCTTAGGCGTTTAATATGCGGTGTTGAGTCCATTTCGTTGAGCAAGGAGTAGCTCTTGTCTATTCCATATTTGGCTTAAGGAACTTTATCTGTGCTCATTTCAATCTCTGCTTTTATGCAGCACCCCAACTCACCTTTCCCCTTAAGCAAGCATAAGTTGGTTTTCTAAATTTGAGACCCTGTTCTGTTCTGTAATTCAGTTCCTGTGTAGCCAAGTTTACATTCCTTGTATTACTGATATCTTATGATGTTTCTTTTTCTGTGTGACTTATTTCAGTTAGAATCATCATACCTGAATCCACTCATTGTGCTGCTAAGGGCCTGATGACATAGATTTCATTGATGAGTGATATTGCTTTGTAAGTAAATACCACAACTTCTTTATCCATTTTTCACTTTTTGCGATGTTGAACTTGTACTGTAAACGAGGTTCTTGTAAACAGAGGCGTCCCAAACTTTGGGGTGGCTGTGTCTTTTTGCTTTTAATTTCCCTAAGCTATAGGACCATAAGTGGAAGTGCCCTAGGCTCTGTTGCTTTGTTTTTTAGATGTTTCAGGAAACACCATACACTTCTCCCGAGTGTCTGTTGGCAATTTACATCCCGCCCATCAGCATAACAAGGCTCCCAGTTCTCCATGGCCTGTCCTGCCTTTCTGGATTTTACACTTTTTTCAGATGGCCCTTTTGACCGGGGGGAAGTGAGACTTCATTGTAGTGCAGATTTCCTTTGCAAGTTTGCTTGGTTGGCCAAAAAGGGCGTATGCGTTTTTTCCTGAATATATTCAGGAAAAAACGCATACGCCCTTTTTGGCCAAGTGCATCATTGTGCACGTTCTGCCTCTTTTCCTATGCTTTCAATGCAATTCCAGTCTACCTCCTGAAATCGGTTTCCTGCAATTCTGTCCCGCTTTCAAGTCCTCTTGGCAGCCTTACTTCAGTATATTTTTGGACGATAGCTGTCATTTATAATTCTGCAGGTTTGTGAATTACAGTGCCCCTGAGCTCCTTTCTTCAACTCGCTTTCTTTTGAGCTGGCCGCAACACCGCAGGATGGCTTCAAGCCCTAATCTGGTTCCAGCACGGCAGGCTGAGCCTTTGGTTAATTCCTCTTCCTGGTGGGAAATGAGAGTTAAATTTGCCCGTCCAGTCACCTCCAGCTAATCTCTCATTGGTTCTCGCTATTCCTGTTCATCTTCCGCAGAAATTGCAAACTGGGCCAAACAGGAGGTTAAAGGGACTGACTCTCCATGTCGGGAGAGTGTTAGTAAAGCGTCTGGAATGTTGCACCCGAGTACCAGGGTACGAAAACTGAGACATATTTGAACACGTCTCCCGATCACATGGTTGATCATACTCTAGGTTCTACATGCATGTTTTAGCTGAAGGAAGAATACCTTAAACCTGGGTAGTTGAAACCCGTGGAATGGGTACCATGCAATATGACCTCAAAGGGTCTTCATTTGCTCACCGAACCTCTCCAATCCTATCACTGCTGCGTTTATGCCCGTGTACACATGCTTGATTCTATTTCGGAGACATAGCAATCCATAGGTTTTAAGATACTTACTAGTCAGGTACATTCTTAGGCGTTTAATATGCGGTGTTGAGTCCATTTCGTTGAGCAAGGAGTAGCTCTTGTGTATTCCGTATTTGGCTTAAGGAACTTTATCTGTGCTCATTTCAATCTCTGGTTTTTTTTTTTTTTTTAACATCTTTATTGGGGTATAATTGCTTTACAATGGTGTGTTAGTTTCTGCTTTATAACAAAGTGAATCAGTCATACATAAACATATGTTCCCATATGTCTTCCCTGTTGCGTCTCCCTCCCTCCCACCCTCCCCATCCCACCCCTCCAGGCTGTCACAAAGCACCGAGCCAATATCCCTGTGCCATGCGGCTGCTTCCCACTAGCTATCTACCTTACTGCGTTTGTTAGTGTGTATATGCCCATGACTCTCTCTCGCCCTGTCATAGCTCACCCTTCCCCCTCCCTATAACCTCAAGTCCGTTCTCTAGGAGGTCTGCATCTTTATTCCTGCTTTACCCCTAGGTTCTTCATGACATTTTTTTCTTAAATTCCATATATATATGTTAGCATACGGTATTTGTCTTTTTCTTTCTGACTTACTTCACTCTGTATGACAGACTCTAGGTCTATCCACCTCATTACAAATAGCTCAATTTCGTTTCTTTTTATGGCTGAGTAATATTCCATTGTATATATGTGCCACATCTTCTTTATCCATTCATCCGATGACGGGCACTTAGGTTGTTTCCATCTCCGGGCTATTGTAAATAGAGCTGCAATGAACATTTTGGTACATGACTCTTTTTGAATTTTGGTTTTCTCAGGGTATATGCCCAGTAGTGGGATTGCTGGGTCATATGGTAGTTCTATTTGTAGTTTTTTAAGGAACCTCCATACTGTTCTCCATAGTGGCTGAACCAATTCACATTCCCACCAGCAGTGCAAGAGTGTTCCTTTTTCTCCACACCCTCTCCAGCATTTATTGTTTCTAGATTTTTTGATGATGGCCATTCTGACTGGTGTGAGATGATATCTCATTGTAGTTTTGATTTGCATTTCTCTAATGATTAACGATGTTGAGCATTCTTTCATGTGTTTGTTGACAGTCTGTATATCTTCTTTGGAGAAATGTCTATTTAGGTCTTCTGCCCATTTTTGGATTGGGTTGTTTGTTTTCTTGTTATTGAGCTGCATGAGCTGCTTGTAAATTTTGGAGATTAATCCTTTGTCGGTTGCTTCATTTGCAAATATTTTCTCCCATTCTGAGGGTTGTCTTTTGGTCTTGTTTACGGTTTCCTTTGCTGTGCAAAAGCTTTGAAGTTTCATTAGGTCCCATTTGTTTATTTTTGTTTTTATTTCCATTACTCTAGGAGGTGGGTCAGAAAGGATCTTGCTTTGATTTATGTCATAGAGTGTTCTGCCTATGTTTTCCTCTAAGAGTTTGATAGTTTCTGGCCTTACATTTAGGTCTTTAATCCATTTTGAGCTTATTTTTGTGTATGGTGTTAGGGAGTGATCTAATCTCATACTTTTACATGTACCTGTCCAGTTTTCCCAGCACCACTTATTGAAGAGGGTGTCCTTTCTCCATTGTACATTACTGCCACCTTTATCAAAGATAAGGTGTCCATATGTGCATGGGTTTATCTCTGGGCTTTCTATCCTGTTCCATTGATCTATCTTTCTGTTTTTGTGCCAGTACCATACTGTCTTGATGACTGTAGCTTTGTAGTATAGTCTGAAGTCAGGGAGCCTGATTCCTCCAGTTCCTTCTTTCGTTCTCAAGATTGCTTTGGCTATTCGGGGTCTTTTGTGTTTCCATACAAATTGTGAAAGTTTTTGTTCTAGTTCTGTGAAAAATGCCAGTGGTAGTTTGATAGGGATTGCATTGAATCTATAGATTGCTTTGGGTAGTAGAGTCATTTTCACAATGTTGATTCTTCCAATCCAAGAACATGGTATATCTCTCCATCTATTTATATCATCTTTAATTTCTTTCATCAGTGTCTTATAATTTTCTGCATACAGGTCTTTTGTCTCCTTAGGTAGGTTTATTCCTAGATATTTTATTCTTTTTGTTGCAATGGTAAATGGGAGTGTTTTCTTGATTTCACTTTCAGATTTTTCATCATTAGTATATAGGAATGCCAGAGATTTCTGTGCATTAATTTTGTATCCTGCCACTTTACCAAATTCATTGATTAGCTCTAGTAGTTTTCTGGTAGCATCTTTAGGGTTCTCTATGTATAGGATCATGTCATCTGCAAACAGTGACAGCTTTACTTCTTCTTTTCCAATTTGGATTCCTTTTATTTCCTTTTCTTCTCTGATTGCTGTGGCTAAAACTTCCAAAACAATGTTGAATAATAGTGGTGAGAGTGGGCAACCTTGTCTTGTTCCTGATCTTAGTGGAAATGCTTTCAGTTTTTCACCATTGAGGATGATGTTTGCTGTGGGCTTGTCATATATGGCCTTTATTATGTTGAGGAAAGTTCCCTCTATGCCTACTTTCTGCAGGGTTTTTATCATAAATGGGTGTTGAATTTTGTCAAAAGCTTTCTCTGCATCTATTGAGATGATCATATGGTTTTTCTCCTTCAATTTGTTAATATGGTTTATCACATTGATAGATTTGCGTATATTGAAGAATCCTTGCATTCCTGGAATAAACCCCACTTGATCATGGTGTATGATCCTTTTAATGTGCTGTTGGATTCTGTTTGCTAGTATTTTATTGAGGATTTTTGCATCTATGTTCATCAGTGATATTGGCCTGTAGTTTTCTTTCTTTGTGACATCCTTGTCTGGTTTTGGTATCAAGGTGATGGTGGCCTCGTAGAAGGAGTTAGGGAGTGGTCCTCCCTCTGCTATATTTTGGAAGAGTTTGAGAAGGATAGGTGTTAGCTCTTCTCTAAATGTTTGATAGAATTCGCCTGTGAAGCCATCTGGTCCTGGGCTTTTCTTTGTTGGAAGATTTTTAATCACAGTTTCAATTTCAGTGCTTGTGATTGGTCTGTTCATATTTTCTATTTCTTCCTGATTCAGTCTTGGCAGGTTGTGCATTTCTAAGAATTTGTCCATTTCTTCCAGATTGTCCATTTTATTGGCATAGAGTTGCTTGTAGTAATCTCTCATGATCTCTTTTATCTCTGCAGTGTCAGTTGTTACCTCTCCTTTTTCATTTCTAATTCTATTGATTTGAGTCTTCTCCCTTTTTTTCTTGATGAGTCTGGCTAGTGGTTTATCTATTTTGTTTATCTTCTCAAAGAACCAGCTTTTAGTTTTATTGATCTTTGCTATTGTTTCCTTCATTTCTTTTTCATTTATTTCTGATCTGATTTTTATGATTTCTTTCCTTCTGCTAGCTTTGGGGTTTTTTTGTTCTTCTTTCTCTAATTGCTTGAGGTGCAAGGTTAGGTTGTTTATTCGAGATGTTTCCTGCTTCTTAAGGTGGGCTTGTATTGCTATAAACTTCCCCCTTAGAACTGCTTTTGCTGCATCCCACAGGTTTTGGGTCGTTGTGTCTCCATTGTCATTTGTTTCTAGGTATTTTTTGATTTCCTCTTTGATTTCTTCAGTGATCTCTTCATTATTAAGTAGTGTATTGTTTAGCCTCCATGTGTTTGTATTTTTTACAGATCTTTTCCTGTAATTGATATCTAGTCTCATGGCGTTGTGGTCAGAAAAGATACTTGATACAATTTCAATTTTCTTAAATTTCCCAAGGCTTGATTTGTGACCTAAGATATGATCTATCCTGGAGAATGTTCCATGAGCACTTGAGAAAAATGTGTATTCTGTTGTTTTTGGATGGAGTGTCCTATAAATATCAATTAAGTCCATCTTGTTTAATGTATCATTTAAGGCTTGTGTTTCCTTATTTATTTTCATTTTGGATGATCTGTCCATGGGTGAAAGTGGGGTGTTTAAGTCCCCTACTATGAATGTGTTACTGTCGATTTCCCCTTTTATGGCTGTTAGTATTTGCCTTATGTATTGAGGTGCTCCTATGTTGGGTGCATAAATATTTACAATTGTTATATCTTCTTCTTGGATCGATCCCTTGATCATTATGTAGTGTCCTTCTTTGTCTCTTTTAATAGTCCTTATTTTAAAGTCTATTTTGTCTGATATGAGAATTGCTACTCCAGCTTTCTTTTGGCTTCCATTTGCATGGAATATCTTTTTCCATCCCCTTACTTTCAGTCTGTATGTGTCTCTAGGTCTGAAGTGGGTCTCTTGTAGACAGCATATATAAGGGTCTTGTTTTTGTATCCATTCAGCCAATCTGTGTCTTTTGGTGGGAGCATTTAGTCCATTTACATTTAAGGTAATTATCGATATGTATGTTCCTATTCCCATTTTCTAAATTGTTTTGGGTTTGTTATTATAGGTCTTTTCCTTCTCTTGTGTTTCTTGCCTAGAGAAGATCCTTTAGCATTTGTTGTAAAGCTGGTTTGGTGGTGCTGAACTCTCTCAGCTTTTGCTTGTCTGTAAAGGTTTTAATTTCTCCATCAAATCTGAATGAGATCCTTGCTGGGTAGAGTAGTCTTGGCTGCATGTTTTTCTCCTTCATCACTTTCAGTATGTCCTGCCACTCCCTTCTGGCTTGTAGGGTTTCTGCTGAGAGATCAGCTGTTAACCTTATGGGGATTCCCTTATGTGTTATTTGTTGTTTTTCCCTTGCTGCTTTTAATATGCTTTCTTTGTATTTAATTTTTGACAGTTTGATTAATATGTGTCTTGGCGTATTTCTCCTTGTATTTATCTTGTATGGGACTCTCTGTGCTTCCTGGACTTGATTAACTATTTCCTTTCCCATATTAGGGAAGTTTTCAACTATAATCTCTTCAAATATTTTCTCAGTCCCTTTCTTTTTCTCTTCTTCTTCTGGAACCCCTATAATTCGAATGTTGGTGCGTTTAATGTTGTCCCAGAGGTCTCTGAGACTGTCCTCAGTTCTTTTCATTCTTTTTTCTTTATTCTGCTCTGCAGTAGTTATTTCCACTATTTTATCTTCCAGGTCACTTATCCGTTCTTCTGCCTCAGTTATTCTGCTATTGATCCCATCTAGAGTACTTTTAATTTCATTTATTGTGTTGTTCATCGTTGCTTGTTTCATCTTTAGTTCTTCTAGGTCCTTGTTAACTGATTCTTGCATTTTGTCCAATCTATTGTCCATTCTATCTCCAAGATTTCGGATCAACCTTACTATCATTATTCTGAATTCTCTTTCAGGTAGACTGCCTATTTCCTCTTCATTTGTTAGGTCTGGTGCATTTTTATCTTGCTCCTTTATCTGCTGTGTGTTTTTCTGTCTTCTCATTTTGCTTATCTTACTGTGTTTGGGGTCTCCTTTTTGCAGGCTGCAGGTTTGTGGTTCCTCCTGTTTTTGATGTCTGTCTCTAGTGGCTAAGGTTGGTTCAGTGGGTTGTGTAGGCTTCCTGGTGGAGGGGGCTAGTGCCTGTGTTGTGGTGGATGAGGCTGGATCTTGTCTCTCTAGTGGGCAGGTTCACGTCTGGTGGTGTGTTTGGGGGTGTCTGTGGCCTTATTATGATTTTAGGCAGCCTCTCTGCTAATGGGTGGGGTTGTGTTCCTGTTTTGCTAGTTGTTTGGCATAGGTTTTCCAGCACTGTGGCTTGCTGGTCGTTGAGTGAAGCTGGGTGCTGGTGTTAAGATGGAGGTCTCTGGGAGATTTTCGCCGTTTGATATTATGTGGAGCTGGGAGGTCTCTTGTTGATCAGTGTCCTGAAGTTGGCTGTCCTACCTCAGAGGCAGAGCCCTGCCTCCTGGCTGGAGCACCAAAAGCTTTTCATCCACAGGCTCAGGATAAAAGGGAGAAAAAGTAGAGGGAATTAGTAGAAGTATGAGGAAAGAAAGAAGGAAAGGAGGGTAGGAAGGAAGGAAGAAAGAAAGAAAGAAGCAAAGAAGGAAAGAAGGCAAGAAGGAAAGAAAGGAGGGAGGGAGGGAGGGAGGGAGGAAGGAAGGAGGGAAAGAAGGAAAAAAGACAGAAAGAAAGAAGATACAGTAAAAATAAAATACAGTATAATAAAGTTATTGAATTAAAAACTTCTTATTTAGAAAAAAAAAAAAAGGGACGGAAAGAACCTAGGACAAATGTTGGAAGCAAAGCTATACAGACAAAATCTTACACAGAAGCATACACATACACCCTCACTAAAAGAGGTAAATGGGGAAAAATCCTAAATCTTGCTGTCAGAGACCACTTCCTCAATTTGGGATGATTCGTTGTCTAAAGGAGGGAAGGAAGGACGGAAAGAAAGAAAGAAAGAACGAAGGTAAAGTATAATAAGGTTATTAAAATTAATTATTAAGAAAAAAAATTAAAAAAAAAACATGGACGGATAGAACCCTAGGACAAATGGTGGAAGCAAGACTATACAGACAAGATCTCACACAGAAGCATACACATACACATTCACAAAAAGAGGAAAGGGGAAAAAATCATAGATCTTGCTCCTAAAGTCCACTTCCTTAATTTGGGATGATTGGTTGTCTATTCAGGTATTCCACAGATGCAGGGTACATCAAGTTGATTGTGGAGCTTTAATCCGCTGCTTCTGAGGCTGCTGGGAGGGATTTCCCTTTCTCTTCTTTGTTCTCACAGCTCCCAGGGCTAAGCTTTGGATTTGGCCCTGCCACTGCGTGTAGATCGCTGGAGGGCGTCTGTTTTTTGCTCAGACAGGATGGGGTTAAAAGAGCCGCTGATTGGGGGCTCTGGCGCACTCAGGCCGGCGGGGACGGAGGGGCACAGAGTGCGGGGCGGGCCTGCGGTGGCAAAGGCCGGCGTGACTTTGCACCAGCCTGAGGCGCGCTGTGCGCTCTCCCGGGGAAGTTGTCCCTGGATCCCGGGAACCCGGCAGTGGCGGGCTGCACAGGCTCCGCGGACGAGGGGTGTGGAGAGTGACCTGTGCTCGCACACAGGCCCCTTGGTGGCGGCAGCAGCAGCCTTAACGTCTCCCGCCCGCCTCTGGGGTCCGCGCTTTTAGCCGCGGCTTGCGCCCGTCTCTGGATTCCGCGCTTTCAGCCGCGGCTCGCGCCCGTCTCTGGATTCCGCGCTTTCAGCCGCGGCTCGCGCCCGTCTCTGGATTCCGCGCTTTCAGCCGCGGCTCGCGCCCGTCTCTGGATTCCGCGCTTTCAGCCGCGGCTCGCGCCCGTCTCTGGGGTCCGCGCTTTCAGCCGCGGCTCGCGCCCGTCTCTGGGGTTCGCGCTTTTAGCCGCGGCTCGCGCCCGTCTCTGGAGTTCCTTTAAGCAGCGTTCTTAAACCCCTCTCCTCACGCCCCAGGAAACAAAGAGGGAAGGAAAAGTCTCCTGCCTCTTCTGCTGGTGCAGGCTTTTCCCCGGACTCCCTCCCGGCTAGCTGTGGTGCACTAACCCCTTCAGGCTATGTTCAAGCCGCCATCCCCAGTCCTCTCCCTGCGCTCCGGCCTCAGCTCTCAGCCCCGCCCGCCCCGGCGGGTGAGCAGACAAGCCTCTCGGGCTGGTGAGTGCCGGTCGGCACCGATCCTCTGTGCGGGAATCTCCCCGCTTTGCCCTCCGCACCCGTTGCTGTGCACTCCGCAGCTTCGAAGCTCCCCCCTCCGCCTCCCGCAGTCTCCGCCCGCGAAGGGGCTTCCTAGAGTGTGGAAACTTTTCCTCCTTCACAGCTCCCTCCCACTGGTGCAGGTGCCGTCCCTATTCTTTTGTCTCTGTTTTTTCTTTTGCCCTACCCAGGTACGTGGGGAGTTTCTTGCCTTTTGGGAGGTCTGAGGTCTTCTGCCAGCCTTCAGTAGGTGTTCTGTAGGAGTTGTTCCACGTGTAGATGTATTTCTGGTGTATCTGTGGGAGGAAGGTGATCTCCGCGTCTTACTCTTCCGCCATCTTCCGCCTTCTCCCTCAATCTCTGGTTTTATGCAGCACCCCAACTCACCTTTCCCCTTAAACAAGCATAAGTTGGTTTTCTAAATTTGAGACCCTGTTCTGTTCTGTAATTCAGTTCCTGTGTAGCCAAGTTTACATTCCGTGTATTACTGATATCTTATGATGTTTCTTTTTCTGTGTGACTTAATTCAGTTAGAATCATCATACCTGAATCCACTCATTGTGCTGCTAAGGGCCTGATGACATAGATTTCATTGCTGAGTGATATTGCTTTGTAAGTAAATACCACAACTTCTTTATCCATTTTTCACTTTCTGCGATGTTGAACATGTACTGTAAACAAGGTTCTTGTAAACAGAGGCGTCCCAAACTTTGGGGTGGCTGTGTCTTTTTGATTTTAATTTCCCTATGCTATAGGACCATAAGTGGAAGTGCCCTAGGCTCTGTTGCTTTGTTTTTTAGATGTTTCAGGAAACACCATACACTTCTCCCGAGTGTCTGTTGGCAATTTACATCCCGCCCATCAGCATAACAAGGCTCCCAGTTCTCCATGGCCTGTCCTGCCTTTCTGGATTTTACACTTTTTTCAGATGGCCCTTTTGACCAGGGGGAAGTGAGACTTCATTGTAGTGCAGATTTCCTTTGCAAGCTTGCTTGGTTGGCCAAAAAGGGCGTATGCGTTTTTTCCTGAATATATTCAGGAAAAAACGCATACGCCCTTTTTGGCCAAGTGCATCATTGTGGACGTTCTGCCTCTTTTCCTATGCTTTCAATGCAATTCCAGTCTACCTCCTGAAATCGGTTTCCTGCAATTCTGCCCCGCTTTCAAGTCCTCTTGGCAGCCTTACTTCAGTATATTTTTGGACGATAGCTGTCATTTATAACTCTGCAGGTTTGTGAATTACAGTGCCCCTGAGCTCCTTTCTTCAACTCGCTTTCTTGTGACCTGGCCGCAACACCGCAGGATGGCTTCAGGCCCTAATCTGGTTCCGGCATGGCACGCTGAGCCTTTGGTTATTTCCTCTTCCTGGTGGGAAATGAGAGTTAAATTTGCCCGTCCAGACACCTCCAGCTAGTCTCTCATTGGTTCTCCCTATTCCTGTTCATCTTCCGCAGAAATTGCAAACTGGGCCAAACAGGAGGTTAAAGGCGCTGACTCTCCAAGTGGGGAGAGTGTTAGTAAAGCGTCTGGAATGTTGCACCCGAGTACCAGGGGAGTAAAACTGAGACATATATGAACACGTCTCCCGTTCACACGGTTGATCATACTCTGGGTTCCACGTGCATGTTTTAGCTGAAGGAAGAATACCTTAAAGCTGGAGAGTTGAGACCCGTGGAATGGGTACCATGCAATATGACTTCAAAGGGTCTTCATTTGCTCACCGAACCTCTCCAATCCTATCACTGCTGCGTTTATGCCCCTGTACACACGCTTGATTCTCTTTTGGAGACATAGCAATCCATAGGTTTTAAGATACTTACTAGTCAGGTACATTCTTAGGCGTTTAATATGGGGTGTTGAGTCCATTTCGTTGAGCAAGGAGTAGCTCTTGTCTATTCCATATTTGGCTTAAGGAACTTTATCTGTGCTCATTTCAATCTCTGGTTTTATGCAGCACCCCAACTCACCTTTCCCCTTAAGCAAGCATAAGTTGGTTTTCTAAATTTGAGACCCTGTTCTGTTTTGGAATTCAGTTCCTGTGTAGCCAAGTTTACATTCCGTGTATTAGTGATATCTTATGATGTTTCTTTTTCTGTGTGACTTATTTCAGTTAGAATCATCGTACCTGAATCCACTCATTATGCTGCTGCGGGCCTGATGACATAGATTTCATTGCTGAGTGATACTGCATTGTACGTAAGTATCACAAGTTCTTTATCCATTTTTGACTTTCTGTGATATTGAACTTGTACGGTAAACGAGGTTCTTGTAAACAGAGGCGTCCCAAACTTTGGGGTGGCTGTGTCTTTTTGATTTTAATTTCCCTAACCTATAGGACCATAAGTGGAAGTGCCCTAGGCTCTGTTGCTTTGTTTTTTAGATGTTTCAGGAAACACCATACACTTCTCCCGTGTGTCTGTTGGCAATTTACATCCCGCCCATCAGCATAACAAGGCTCCCAGTTCTCCATGGCCTGTCCTGCCTTTCTGGATTTTACACTTTTTTCAGATGGCCCTTTTGACCGGGGGGAAGTGAGACTTCATTGTAGTGCAGATTTCCTTTGCAAGTTTGCTTGGTTGGCCAAAAAGGGCGTATGCGTTTTTTCCTGAATATATTCAGGAAAAAACGCATACGCCCTTTTTGGCCAAGTGCATCATTGTGGACGTTCTGCCTCTTTTCCTAAGCTTTCAATGCAATTCCAGTCTACCTCCTGAAATCGGTTTCCTGCAATTCTGCCCCGCTTTCAAGTCCTCTTGGCAGCCTTACTTCAGTATATTTTTGGACGATAGCTGTCATTTATAACTCTGCAGGTTTGTGAATTACAGTGCCGCTGAGCTCCTTTCTTCAACTCGCTTTCTTTTGAGCTGGCCGCAACACCGCAGGATGGCTTCAGGCCCTAATCTGGTTCCGGCACGGCACGCTGAGCCTTTGTTTATTTCCTCTTCCTGGTGGGAAATGAGAGTTAAATTTGCCCGTCCAGACACCTCCAGCTAGTCTCTCATTGGTTCTCGCTCTTCCTGTTCATCTTCCGCAGAAATTGCACACTGGGCCAAACAGGGGTTTAAAGGCGCTGACTCTCCAAGTGGGGAGAGTGTTAGTAAAGCGTCTGGAATGTTGCACCCGAGTACCAGGGGAGGAAAACTGAGACATATTTGAACACGTCTCCCGTTCACACGGTTGATCATACTCTGGGTTCCACATGCATGTTTTAGCTGAAGGAAGAATACCTTAAACCTGGGTAGTTGAAACCCGTGGAATGGGTACCATGCAATAAGACTTCAAAGGGTCTTCATTTAGTCACCGAACCTCTCTAATCCTATCACTGTTGCGTTTATGCCCCTGTACACACGCTTGATTCTCTTTTGGAGACATAGCAATCCATAGGTTTTAAGATACTTACTAGTCAGGTACATTCTTAGGTGTTTAATATGGGGTGTTGAGTCCATTTCGTTGAGCAAGGAGTAGCTCTTGTCTATTCCATATTTGTCTTAAGGAACTTTATCTGTGCTCATTTCAATCTCTGGTTTTATGCAGCACCCCAACTCACCTTTCCCCTTAAGCAAACATAAGTTGGTTT
This sequence comes from Grampus griseus, assembly GCF_964374135.1. Classification (NCBI taxonomy): domain Eukaryota; kingdom Metazoa; phylum Chordata; class Mammalia; order Artiodactyla; family Delphinidae; genus Grampus; species Grampus griseus. The sequence goes on from NC_139000.1 coordinate 115,001,263, forward strand.
TCTAAATTTGAGACCCTGTTCTGTTTTGGAATTCAGTTCCTGTGTAGCCAAGTTTACATTCCGTGTATTAGTGATATCTTATGATGTTTCTTTTTCTGTGTGACTTATTTCAGTTAGAATCATCGTACCTGAATCCACTCATTATGCTGCTACGGGCCTGATGACATAGATTTCATTGCTGAGTGATACTGCATTGTACATAAGTACCACAAGTTCTTTATCCATTTTTCACTTTCTGTGATATTGAACTTGTACGGTAAACGAGGTTCTTGTAAACAGAGGCGTCCCAAACTTTGGGGTGGCTGTGTCTTTTTGATTTTAATTTCCCTAAGCTATAGGACCATAAGTGGAAGTGCCCTAGGCTCTGTTGCTTTTTTTTTAGATGTTTCAGGAAACACCATACACTTCTCCCGAGTGTCTGTTGGCAATTTACATCCCGCCCATCAGCATAACAAGGCTCCCAGTTCTCCATGGCCTGTCCTGCCTTTCTGGATTTTACACTTTTTTCAGATGGCCCTTTTGACCGGGGGGAAGTGAGACTTCATTGTAGTGCAGATTTCCTTTGCAAGCTTGCTTGGTTGGCCAAAAAGGGCGTATGCATTTTTTCCTGAATATATTCAGGAAAAAACGCATACGCCCTTTTTGGCCAAGTGCATCATTGTGGACGTTCTGCCTCTTTTCCTATGCTTTCAATGCAATTCCAGTCTACCTCCTGAAATCGGTTTCCTGCAATTCTGCCCCGCTTTCAAGTCCTCTTGGCAGCCTTACTTCAGTATATTTTTGGACGATAGCTGTCATTTATAACTCTGCAGGTTTGTGAATTACAGTGCCCCTGAGCTCCTTTCTTCAACTCGCTTTCTTTTGAGCTGGCCGCAACACCGCAGGATGGCTTCAGGCCCTAATCTGGTTCCAGCACGGCAGGCTGAGCCTTTGGTTAATTCCTCTTCCTGGTGGGAAATGAGAGTTAAATTTGCCCGTCCAGACACCTCCAGCTAGTCTCTCATTGGTTCTCGCTCTTCCTGTTCATCTTCCGCAGAAATTGCAAACTGGGCCAAACAGGAGGTTAAAGGGACTGACTCTCCAAGTCGGGAGAGTGTTAGTAAAGCGTCTGGAATGTTGCACCCGAGTACCACGGGAGGAAAACTGAGACATATTTGAACATGTCTCCCGTTCACACGGTTGATCATACTCTGGGTTCCACATGCATGTTTTAGCTGAAGGAAGAATACCTTAAACCTGGAGAGTTGAGACCCGTGGAATGGGTACCATGCAATATGACTTCAAAGGGTCTTCGTTTGCTCACCGAACCTCTCCAATCCTATCACTGGCTGCGTTTATGCCCCTGTACACACGCTTGATTCTCTTTTGGAGACATAGCAATCCATAGGTTTTAAGATACTTACTAGTCAGGTACATTCTTAGGCGTTTAATATGGGGTGTTGAGTCCATTTCGTTGAGCAAGGAGTAGCTCTTGTCTATTCCATATTTGTCTTAAGGAACTTTATCTGTGCTCATTTCAATCTCTGGTTTTATGCAGCACCCCAACTCACCTTACCCCTTAAGCAAACATAAGTTGGTTTTCTAAATTTGAGACCCTGTTCTGTTTTGGAATTCAGTTCCTGTGTAGCCAAGTTTACATTCCGTGTATTAGTGATATCTTATGATGTTTCTTTTTCTGTGTGACTTATTTCAGTTAGAATCATCGTACCTGAATCCACTCATTATGCTGCTACGGGCCTGATGACATAGATTTCATTGCTGAGTGATACTGCATTGTACGTAAGTACCACAAGTTCTTTATCCATTTTTCACTTTCTGTGATATTGAACTTGTACGGTAAACGAGGTTCTTGTAAACAGAGGCGTCCCAAACTTTGGGGTGGCTGTGTCTTTTTGATTTTAATTTCCCTAAGCTATAGGACCATAAGTGGAAGTGCCCTAGGCTCTGTTGCTTTGTTTCTTAGATGCTTCAGGAAACACCATACACTTCTCCCGAGTGTCTGTTGGCAATTTACATCCCGCCCATCAGCATAACAAGGCTCCCATTTCTCCATGGCCTGTCCTGCCTTTCTGGATTTTACACTTTTTGCAGATGGCCCTTTTGACCAGGGGGAAGTGAGACTTCATTGTAGTGCAGATTTCCTTTGCAAGCTTGCTTGGTTGGCCAAAAAGGGCGTATGCGTTTTTTCCTGAATATATTCAGGAAAAAACGCATACGCCCTTTTTGGCCAAGTGCATCATTGTGGACGTTCTGCCTCTTTTCCTAAGCTTTCAATGCAATTCCAGTCTACGTCCTGAAATCGGTTTCCTACAATTCTGCCCCGCTTTCAAGTCCTCTTGGCAGCCTTACTTCAGTATATTTTTAGACGATAGGGGTCATTTATAACTCTGCAGGTTTGTGAATTACAGTGCCCCTGAGCTCCTTTCTTCAACTCGCTTTCTTTTGAGCTGGCCGCAACACCGCAGGATGGCTTCAGGCCCTAATCTGGTTCCGGCACGGCACGCTGAGCCTTTGGTTAATTCCTCTTCCTGGTGGGAAATGAGAGTTAAATTTGCCCGTCCAGACACCTCCAGCTAGTCTCTCATTGGTTCTCGCTATTCCTGTTCATCTTCCGCAGAAATTGAAAACTGGGCCAAACAGGAGGTTAAAGGGAGTGACTCTCCAAGTCGGGAGAGTGTTAGTAAAGCATCTGGAATGTTGCACCCGAGTACCAGGGTACGAAAACTGAGACATATTTGAACACGTCTCCCAATCACATGGTTGATCATACTCTAAGTTCCACATGCATGTTTTAGCTGAAGGAAGAATACCTTAAAATTGGAGAGTTGAGACCCGTGGAATGGGTACCATGCAATATGACTTCAAAGGGTCTTCATTTGCTCACCGAACCTCTCCAATCCTATCACTGCTGCGTTTATGCCCCTGTACACACGCTTGATTCTCTTTTGGAGACATAGCAATCCATAGGTTTTAAGATACTTACTAGTCAGGTACATTCTTAGGCGTTTAATATGGGGTGTTGAGTCCATTTCGTTGAGCAAGGAGTAGCTCTTGTCTATTCCATATTTGGGTTAAGGAACTTTATCTGTGCTCATTTCAATCTCTGGTTTTATGCAGCACTCCAACTCACCTTTCCCCTTAAGCAAGCATAAGTTGGTTTTCTAAATTTGAGACCCTGTTCTGTTTTGAAATTCAGTTCCTGTGTAGCCAAGTTTACATTCCGTGTATTAGTGATATCTTATGATGTTTCTTTTTCTGTGTGACTTATTTCAGTTAGAATCATCGTACCTGAATCCACTCATTATGCTGCTACGGGCCTGATGACATAGATTTCATTGCTGAGTGATACTGCATTGTACGTAAGTATCACAAGTTCTTTATCCATTTTTGACTTTCTGTGATATTGAACTTGTACGGTAAACGAGGTTCTTGTAAACAGAGGCGTCCCAAACTTTGGGGTGGCTGTGTCTTTTTGATTTTAATTTCCCTAAGCTATAGGACCATAAGTGGAAGTGCCCTAGGCTCTGTTGCTTTGTTTTTTAGATGTTTCAGGAAGCACCATACACTTCTCCCGAGTGTCTGTTGGCAATTTACATCCCGCCCATCAGCATAACAAGGCTCCCAGTTCTCCATGGCCTGTCCTGCCTTTCTGGATTTTACACTTTTTTCAGATGGCCCTTTTGACCGGGGGGAAGTGAGACTTCATTGTAGTGCAGATTTCCTTTGCAAGTTTGCTTGGTTGGCCAAAAAGGGCGTATGCGTTTTTTCCTGAATATATTCAGGAAAAAACGCATACGCCCTTTTTGGCCAAGTGCATCATTGTGGACGTGCTGCCTCTTTTCCTAAGCTTTCAATGCAATTCCAGTCTACCTCCTGAAATCGGTTTCCTGCAATTCTGCCCCGCTTTCAAGTCCTCTTGGCAGCCTTACTTCAGTATATTTTTGGACGATAGCTGTAATTTATAACTCTGCAGGTTTGTGAATTACAGTGCCGCTGAGCTCCTTTCTTCAACTCGCTTTCTTTTGACCTGGCCGCAACACCGCAGGATGGCTTCAGGCCCTAATCTGGTTCCGGCACGGCACACTGAGCCTTTGTTTATTTCCTCTTCCTGGTGGGAAATGAGAGTTAAATTTGCCCGTCCAGACACCGCCAGCTAGTCTCTCATTGGTTCTCGCTATTCCTGTTCATCTTCCGCAGAAATTGCACACTCGGCCAAACAGGGGGTTAAAGGCGCTGACTCTCCAAGTGGGGAGAGTGTTAGTAAAGCGTCTGGAATGTTGCACCCGAGTACCAGGGGAGGAAAACTGAGACATATTTGAACACGTCTCCCGTTCACACGGTTGATCATACTCTGGGTTCCACATGCATGTTTTAGCTGAAGGAAGAATACCTTAAACCTGGGTAGTTGAAACCCGTGGAATGGGTACCATGCAATAAGACTTCAAAGGGTCTTCATTTGCTCACCGAACCTCTCTAATCCTATCACTGCTGCGTTTATGCCCCTGTACACACGCTTGATTCTCTTTTGGAGACATAGCAATCCATAGGTTTTAAGATACTTACTAGTCAGGTACATTCTTAGGCGTTTAATATGGGGTGTTGAGTCCATTTCGTTGAGCAAGGAGTAGCTCTTGTCTATTCCATATTTGTCTTAAGGAACTTTATCTGTGCTCATTTCAATCTCTGGTTTTATGCAGCACCCCAACTCACCTTTCCCCTTAAGCAAACATAAGTTGGTTTTCTAAATTTGAGACCCTGTTCTGTTTTGGAATTCAGTTCCTGTGTAGCCAAGTTTACATTCCGTGTATTAGTGATATCTTATGATGTTTCGTTTTCTGTGTGACTTATTTCAGTTAGAATCATCGTACCTGAATCCACTCATTATGCTGCTACGGGCCTGATGACATAGATTTCATTGCTGAGTGATACTGCATTGTACGTAAGTACCACAAGTTCTTTATCCATTTTTCACTTTCTGTGATATTGAACTTGTACGGTAAACGAGGTTCTTGTAAACAGAGGCGTCCCAAACTTTGGGGTGGCTGTGTCTTTTTGATTTTAATTTCCCTAAGCTATAGGACCATAAGTGGAAGTGCCCTAGGCTCTGTTGCTTTGTTTCTTAGATGCTTCAGGAAACACCATACACTTCTCCCGAGTGTCTGTTGGCAATTTACATCCCGCCCATCAGCATAACAAGGCTCCCATTTCTCCATGGCCTGTCCTGCCTTTCTGGATTTTACACTTTTTTCAGATGGCCCTTTTGACCGGGGGGAAGTGAGACTTCATTGTAGTGCAGATTTCCTTTGCAAGTTTGCTTGGTTGGCCAAAAAGGGCGTATGCGTTTTTTCCTGAATATATTCAGGAAAAAACGCATACGCCCTTTTTGGCCAAGTGCATCATTGTGGACGTTCTGCCTCTTTTCCTAAGCTTTCAATGCAATTCCAGTCTACCTCCTGAAATCGGTTTCCTACAGTTCTGAACCGCTTTCAAGTCCTCTTGGCAGCCTTACTTCAGTATATTTTTAGACGATAGGGGTCATTTATAACTCTGCAGGTTTGTGAATTACAGTGCCCCTGAGCTCCTTTCTTCAACTCGCTTTCTTTTGAGCTGGCCGCAACACCGCAGGATGGCTTCAGGCCCTAATCTGGTTCCGGCACGGCACGCTGAGCCTTTGGTTAATTCCTCTTCCTGGTGGGAAATGATTGTTAAATTTGCCCGTCCAGACACCTCCAGCTAATCTCTCATTGGTTCTCGCTATTCCTGTTCATCTTCCGCAGAAATTGCAAACTGGGCCAAACAGGAGGTTAAAGGGACTGACTCTCCAAGTCGGGAGACTGTTAGTAAAGCGTCTGGAATGTTGCACCCGAGTACCACGGGAGGAAAACTGAGACATATTTGAACATGTCTCCCGTTCACACGGTTGATCATACTCTGGGTTCCACATGCATGTTTTAGCTGAAGGAAGAATACCTTAAACCTGGAGAGTTGAGACCCGTGGAATGGGTACCATGCAATATGACTTCAAAGGGTCTTCGTTTGCTCACCGAACCTCTCCAATCCTATCACTGGCTGCGTTTATGCCCCTGTACACACGCTTGATTCTCTTTTGGAGACATAGCAATCCATAGGTTTTAAGATACTTACTAGTCAGGTACATTCTTAGGCGTTTAATATGGGGTGTTGAGTCCATTTCGTTGAGCAAGGAGTAGCTCTTGTCTATTCCATATTTGTCTTAAGGAACTTTATCTGTGCTCATTTCAATCTCTGGTTTTATGCAGCACCCCAACTCACCTTACCCCTTAAGCAAACATAAGTTGGTTTTCTAAATTTGAGACCCTGTTCTGTTTTGGAATTCAGTTCCTGTGTAGCCAAGTTTACATTCCGTGTATTAGTGATATCTTATGATGTTTCTTTTTCTGTGTGACTTATTTCAGTTAGAATCATCGTACCTGAATCCACTCATTATGCTGCTACGGGCCTGATGACATAGATTTCATTGCTGAGTGATACTGCATTGTACGTAAGTACCACAAGTTCTTTATCCATTTTTCACTTTCTGTGATATTGAACTTGTACGGTAAACGAGGTTCTTGTAAACAGAGGCGTCCCAAACTTTGGGGTGGCTGTGTCTTTTTGATTTTAATTTCCCTAAGCTATAGGACCATAAGTGGAAGTGCCCTAGGCTCTGTTGCTTTGTTTCTTAGATGCTTCAGGAAACACCATACACTTCTCCCGAGTGTCTGTTGGCAATTTACATCCCGCCCATCAGCATAACAAGGCTCCCATTTCTCCATGGCCTGTCCTGCCTTTCTGGATTTTACACTTTTTGCAGATGGCCCTTTTGACCAGGGGGAAGTGAGACTTCATTGTAGTGCAGATTTCCTTTGCAAGCTTGCTTGGTTGGCCAAAAAGGGCGTATGCGTTTTTTCCTGAATATATTCAGGAAAAAACGCATACGCCCTTTTTGGCCAAGTGCATCATTGTGGACGTTCTGCCTCTTTTCCTAAGCTTTCAATGCAATTCCAGTCTACGTCCTGAAATCGGTTTCCTACAATTCTGCCCCGCTTTCAAGTCCTCTTGGCAGCCTTACTTCAGTATATTTTTAGACGATAGGGGTCATTTATAACTCTGCAGGTTTGTGAATTACAGTGCCCCTGAGCTCCTTTCTTCAACTCGCTTTCTTTTGAGCTGGCCGCAACACCGCAGGATGGCTTCAGGCCCTAATCTGGTTCCGGCACGGCACGCTGAGCCTTTGGTTAATTCCTCTTCCTGGTGGGAAATGAGAGTTAAATTTGCCCGTCCAGACACCTCCAGCTAGTCTCTCATTGGTTCTCGCTATTCCTGTTCATCTTCCGCAGAAATTGAAAACTGGGCCAAACAGGAGGTTAAAGGGACTGACTCTCCAAGTCGGGAGAGTGTTAGTAAAGCATCTGGAATGTTGCACCCGAGTACCAGGGTACGAAAACTGAGACATATTTGAACACGTCTCCCAATCACATGGTTGATCATACTCTAAGTTCCACATGCATGTTTTAGCTGAAGGAAGAATACCTTAAAATTGGAGAGTTGAGACCCGTGGAATGGGTACCATGCAATATGACTTCAAAGGGTCTTCATTTGCTCACCGAACCTCTCCAATCCTATCACTGCTGCGTTTATGCCCCTGTACACACGCTTGATTCTCTTTTGGAGACATAGCAATCCATAGGTTTTAAGATACTTACTAGTCAGGTACATTCTTAGGCGTTTAATATGGGGTGTTGAGTCCATTTCGTTGAGCAAGGAGTAGCTCTTGTCTATTCCATATTTGGGTTAAGGAACTTTATCTGTGCTCATTTCAATCTCTGGTTTTATGCAGCACTCCAACTCACCTTTCCCCTTAAGCAAGCATAAGTTGGTTTTCTAAATTTGAGACCCTGTTCTGTTTTGGAATTCAGTTCCTGTGTAGCCAAGTTTACATTCCGTGTATTAGTGATATCTTATGATGTTTCTTTTTCTGTGTGACTTATTTCAGTTAGAATCATCGTACCTGAATCCACTCATTATGCTGCTACGGGCCTGATGACATAGATTTCATTGCTGAGTGATACTGCATTGTACGTAAGTATCACAAGTTCTTTATCCATTTTTGACTTTCTGTGATATTGAACTTGTACGGTAAACGAGGTTCTTGTAAACAGAGGCGTCCCAAACTTTGGGGTGGCTGTGTCTTTTTGATTTTAATTTCCCTAAGCTATAGGACCATAAGTGGAAGTGCCCTAGGCTCTGTTGCTTTGTTTTTTAGATGTTTCAGGAAGCACCATACACTTCTCCCGAGTGTCTGTTGGCAATTTACATCCCGCCCATCAGCATAACAAGGCTCCCAGTTCTCCATGGCCTGTCCTGCCTTTCTGGATTTTACACTTTTTTCAGATGGCCCTTTTGACCGGGGGGAAGTGAGACTTCATTGTAGTGCAGATTTCCTTTGCAAGTTTGCTTGGTTGGCCAAAAAGGGCGTATGCGTTTTTTCCTGAATATATTCAGGAAAAAACGCATACGCCCTTTTTGGCCAAGTGCATCATTGTGGACGTGCTGCCTCTTTTCCTAAGCTTTCAATGCAATTCCAGTCTACCTCCTGAAATCGGTTTCCTGCAATTCTGCCCCGCTTTCAAGTCCTCTTGGCAGCCTTACTTCAGTATATTTTTGGACGATAGCTGTAATTTATAACTCTGCAGGTTTGTGAATTACAGTGCCGCTGAGCTCCTTTCTTCAACTCGCTTTCTTTTGACCTGGCCGCAACACCGCAGGATGGCTTCAGGCCCTAATCTGGTTCCGGCACGGCACACTGAGCCTTTGTTTATTTCCTCTTCCTGGTGGGAAATGAGAGTTAAATTTGCCCGTCCAGACACCGCCAGCTAGTCTCTCATTGGTTCTCGCTATTCCTGTTCATCTTCCGCAGAAATTGCACACTCGGCCAAACAGGGGGTTAAAGGCGCTGACTCTCCAAGTGGGGAGAGTGTTAGTAAAGCGTCTGGAATGTTGCACCCGAGTACCAGGGGAGGAAAACTGAGACATATTTGAACACGTCTCCCGTTCACACGGTTGATCATACTCTGGGTTCCACATGCATGTTTTAGCTGAAGGAAGAATACCTTAAACCTGGGTAGTTGAAACCCGTGGAATGGGTACCATGCAATAAGACTTCAAAGGGTCTTCATTTGCTCACCGAACCTCTCTAATCCTATCACTGCTGCGTTTATGCCCCTGTACACACGCTTGATTCTCTTTTGGAGACATAGCAATCCATAGGTTTTAAGATACTTACTAGTCAGGTACATTCTTAGGCGTTTAATATGGGGTGTTGAGTCCATTTCGTTGAGCAAGGAGTAGCTCTTGTCTATTCCATATTTGTCTTAAGGAACTTTATCTGTGCTCATTTCAATCTCTGGTTTTATGCAGCACCCCAACTCACCTTTCCCCTTAAGCAAACATAAGTTGATTTTCTAAATTTGAGACCCTGTTCTGTTTTGGAATTCAGTTCCTGTGTAGCCAAGTTTACATTCCGTGTATTAGTGATATCTTATGATGTTTCTTTTTCTGTGTGACTTATTTCAGTTAGAATCATCGTACCTGAATCCACTCATTATGCTGCTACGGGCCTGATGACATAGATTTCATTGCTGAGTGATACTGCATTGTACGTAAGTACCACAAGTTCTTTATCCATTTTTCACTTTCTGTGATATTGAACTTGTACGGTAAACGAGGTTCTTGTAAACAGAGGCGTCCCAAACTTTGGGGTGGCTGTGTCTTTTTGATTTTAATTTCCCTAAGCTATAGGACCATAAGTGGAAGTGCCCTAGGCTCTGTTGCTTTGTTTCTTAGATGCTTCAGGAAACACCATACACTTCTCCCGAGTGTCTGTTGGCAATTTACATCCCGCCCATCAGCATAACAAGGCTCCCATTTCTCCATGGCCTGTCCTGCCTTTCTGGATTTTACACTTTTTTCAGATGGCCCTTTTGACCGGGGGGAAGTGAGACTTCATTGTAGTGCAGATTTCCTTTGCAAGTTTGCTTGGTTGGCCAAAAAGGGCGTATGCGTTTTTTCCTGAATATATTCAGGAAAAAACGCATACGCCCTTTTTGGCCAAGTGCATCATTGTGGACGTTCTGCCTCTTTTCCTAAGCTTTCAATGCAATTCCAGTCTACCTCCTGAAATCGGTTTCCTACAGTTCTGAACCGCTTTCAAGTCCTCTTGGCAGCCTTACTTCAGTATATTTTTAGACGATAGGGGTCATTTATAACTCTGCAGGTTTGTGAATTACAGTGCCCCTGAGCTCCTTTCTTCAACTCGCTTTCTTTTGAGCTGGCCGCAACACCGCAGGATGGCTTCAGGCCCTAATCTGGTTCCGGCACGGCACGCTGAGCCTTTGGTTAATTCCTCTTCCTGGTGGGAAATGAGAGTTAAATTTGCCCGTCCAGACACCTCCAGCTAATCTCTCATTGGTTCTCGCTATTCCTGTTCATCTTCCGCAGAAATTGCAAACTGGGCCAAACAGGAGGTTAAAGGGACTGACTCTCCAAGTCGGGAGACTGTTAGTAAAGCGTCTGGAATGTTGCACCCGAGTACCACGGGAGGAAAACTGAGACATATTTGAACATGTCTCCCGTTCACACGGTTGATCATACTCTGGGTTCCACATGCATGTTTTAGCTGAAGGAAGAATACCTTAAACCTGGGTAGTTGAAACCCGTGGAATGGGTACCATGCAGTATGACTTCAAAGGGTCTTCATTTGCTCACCGAACCTCTCCAATCCTATCACTGCTGCGTTTATGCCCCTGTACACATGCTTGATTCTCTTTCGGAGACATAGCAATCCATAGGTTTTAAGATACTTACTAGTCAGGTACATTCTTAGGCGTTTAATATGCGGTGTTGAGTCCATTTCGTTGAGCAAGGAGTAGCTCTTGTCTATTCCATATTTGGCTTAAGGAACTTTATCTGTGCTTATTTCAATCTCTGGTTTTATGCAGCACCCCAACTCACCTTTCCCCTTAAGCAAGCATAAGTTGGTTTTCTAAATTTGAGACCCTGTTTTGTTCTGTAATTCAGTTCCTGTGTAGCTAAGTTTACATTCCGTGTATTACTGATATCTTATGATGTTTCTTTTTCTGTGTGAGTTATTTCAGTTAGAATTATCATACCTGAATCCACTCATTGTGCTGCTACGGGCCTGATGACATAGATTTCATTGCTGAGTGATATTGCTTTGTAAGTAAATACCACAACTTCTTTATCCATTTTTCACTTTCTGCGATGTTGAACTTGTACTGTAAACGAGGTTCTTGTAAACAGAGGCGTCCCAAACTTTGGGGTGGCTGTGTCTTTTTGATTTTAATTTCCCTAAGCTATAGGACCATAAGTGGAAGTGCCCTAGGCTCTGTTGCTTTGTTTTTTAGATGTTTCAGGAAACACCATACACTTCTCCCGAGTGTCTGTTGGCAATTTACATCCCGCCCATCAGCATAACAAGGCTCCCAGTTCTCCATGGCCTGTCCTGCCTTTCTGGATTTTACACTTTTTTCAGATGGCCCTTTTGACCGGGGGGAAGTGAGACTTCATTGTAGTGCAGATTTCCTTTGCAAGCTTGCTTGGTTGGCCAAAAAGGGCGTATGCGTTTTTTCCTGAATATATTCAGGAAAAAACGCATACGCCCTTTTTGGCCAAGTGCATCATTGTGGACGTTCTGCCTCTTTTCCTATGCTTTCAATGCAATTCCAGTCTACCTCCTGAAATCGGTTTCCTGCAATTCTGTCCCGCTTTCAAGTCCTCTTGGCAGCCTTACTTCAGTATATTTTTGGACGATAGCTGTCATTTATAACTCTGCAGGTTTGTGAATTACAGTGCCCCTGAGCTCCTTTCTTCAACTCGCTTTCTTGTGACCTGGCCGCAACACTGCAGGATGGCTTCAGGCCCTAATCTGGTTCCGGCACGGCACGCTGAGCCTTTGGTTAATTCCTCTTCCTGGTGGGAAATGAGAGTTAAATTTGCCCGTCCAGACACCTCCAGCTAGTCTCTCATTGGTTCTCGCTATTCCTGTTCATCTTCCGCAGAAATTGCAAACTGGGCCAAACAGGAGGTTAAAGGGACTGACTCTCCAAGTCGGGAGAGTGTTAGTAAAGCGTCTGGAATGTTGCACCCGAGTACCAGGGTACGAAAACTGAGACATATTTGAACACGTCTCCCGATCACATGGTTGATCATACTCTAGGTTCCACATGCATGTTTTAGCTGAAGGAAGAATACCTTAAACCTGGGTAGTTGAGACCCGTAGAATGGGTGCCATGCAATATGACTTCAAAGGGTCTTCATTTGCTCACCGAGCCTCTCCAATCCTATCACTACTGCGTTTATGCCCCTGTACACATGCTTGATTCTCTTTCGGAGACATAGCAATCCATAGGTTTTAAGATACTTACTAGTCAGGTACATTCTTAGGCGTTTAATATGGGGTGTTGAGTCCATTTCGTTGAGCAAGGAGTAGCTCTTGTCTATTCCATATTTGGCTTAAGGAACTTTATCTGTGCTCATTTCAATCTCTGGTTTAAGCAGCACCCCAACTCACCTTTCCCCTTAAGCAAGCATAAGTTGGTTTTCTAAATTTGAGACCCTGTTCTGTTTTGGAATTCAGTTCCTGTGTGGCCAAGTTTACATTCCGTGTATTACTGATATCTTATGATGTTTCTTTTTCTGTGTGACTTATTTCATTTAGAATCATCATACCTGAATCCACTCATTGTGCTGCTAAGGGCCTGATGACATAGATTGCATTGCTGAGTGATATTGCTTTGTAAGTAAATACCACAACTTCTTTATGCATTTTTCACTTTCTGCGATGTTGAACTTGTACTGTAAACGAGGTTCTTGTAAACAGAGCCGTTCCAAACTTTGGGGTGGCTGTGTCTTTTTGATTTTAATTTCCCTAAGCTATAGGACCATAAGTGGAAGTGCCCTAGGCTCTGTTGCTTTGTTTTTTAGATGTTTCAGGAAACACCATACACTTCTCCTGAGTGTCTGTTGGCAATTTACATCCCGCCCATCAGCATAAGCAGGCTCCCAGTTCTCCATGGCCTGTCCTGCCTTTCTGGATTTTACACTATTCTCAGATGGCCCTTTTGACGGGGTGGAAGTGAGACTTCATTGTAGTGCAGATTTCCTTTGCAAGTTTGCTTGGTTGGCCAAAAAGGGCATATGCGTTTTTTCCTGAATATATTCAGGAAAAAACGCATACGGCCTTTTTGGCCAAGTGCATGATTGTGGACATTCTGCCTCTTTTCCTATGCTTTCAATGCAATTCCAGTCTACCTCCTGAAATCGGTTTCCTGCAATTCTGCCCCGCTTTCAAGTCCTCTTGGCAGCCTTACTTCAGTATATTTTTGGACGATAGCTGTCATTTATAACTCTGCAGGTTTGTGAATTACAGTGCCCCTGAGCTCCTTTCTTCAACTCGCTTTCTTGTGACCTGGCCGCAACACCGCAGGAAGGCTTCAGGCTCTAATCTGGTTCCGGCACGGCACGCTGAGCCTTTGGTTATTTCGTCTTCCTGGTGGGAAATGAGAGTTAAATTTGCCCGACCAGACACCTCTAGCTAGTCTCTCATTGGTTCTCCCTATTCCTGTTCATCTTCCGCAGAAATTGCAAACTGGGCCAAACAGGAGGTTAAAGGGACTGACTCTCCAAGTCGGGAGAGTGTTAGTAAAGCGTCTGGAATGTTGCACCCGAGTACCAGGGGAGGAAAACTGAGACATATATGAACACGTCTCCCGTTCACACGGTTGATCATACTCTGGGTTCCACATGCATGTTTTAGCTGAAGGAAGAATACCTTAAACCTGGAGAGTTGAGACCCGTGTAATGGGTACCATGCAATATGACTTCAAAGGGTCTTCATTTGCTCACCGAACCTCTCCAATCCTATCACTGCTGCGTTTATGCCCCTGTACACACGCTTGATTCTCTTTTGGAGACATAGCAATCCATAGGTTTTAAGATACTTACTAGTCAGGTACATTCTTAGGCGTTTAATATGGGGTGTTGAGTCCATTTCTTTGAGCAAGGAGTAGCTCTTGTCTATTCCATATTTGGCTTAAGGAACTTTATCTGTGCTCATTTCAATCTCTGGTTTTATGCAGCACCCCAACTCACCTTTCCCCTTAAGCAAGCATAAGTTGGTTTTCTAAATTTGAGACCCTGTTCTGTTTTGGAATTCAGTTCCTGTGTAGCCAAGTTTACATTCCGTGTATTACTGATATCTTATGATGTTTCTTTTTCTGTGTGACTTATTTCAGTTAGAATCATCGTACGTGAATCCACTCATTATGCTGCTACGGGCCTGATGACATAGATTTCATTGCTGAGTGATACTGCATTGTACGTAAGTACCACAAGTTCTTTATCCATTTTTCACTTTCTGTGATATTGAACTTGTACGGTAAATGAGGTTCTTGTAAACAGAGGCGTCCCAAACTTTGGGGTGGCTGTGTCTTTTTGATTTTAATTTCCCTAAGCTATAGGACCATAAGTGGAAGTGCCCTAGGCTCTGTTGCTTTGTTTCTTAAATGTTTCAGGAAACACCATACACTTCTCCCGAGTGTCTGTTGGCAATTTACATCCCGCCCATCAGCATAACAGGGCTCCCAGTTCTCCGTGGCCTGTCCTGCCTTTCTGGATTTTACAATTTTTTCAGATGGCCCTTTTGAGCGGGGGAAAGTGAGACTTCCTTGTAGTGCAGATTTCGTTTGCAAGCTTGTTTGGTTGGCCAAAAAGGGCGTATTCGTTTTTTCCTGAATATATTCAGGAAAAAACGCATACGCCCTTTTTGGCCAAGTGCATCATTGTGGACGTTCTGCCTCTTTTCCTATGCTTTCAATGCAATTCCAGTCTACCTCCTGAAATCGGTTTCCTGCAGTTCTGCCCCGCTTTCAAGTCCTCTTGGCAGCCTTACTTCAGTATATTTTTGGACGATAGCTGTCATTTATAACTCTGCAGGTTTGTGAATTACAGTGCCCCTGAGCTCCTTTCTTCAACTCGCTTTCTTTTGAGCTGGCCGCAACACCGCAGGATGGCTTCAGGCCCTAATCTGGTTCCGGCACGGCACGCTGAGCCTTTGCTTATTTCCTCTTCCTGGTGGGAAATGAGAGTTAAATTTGCCCGTCCAGACACCTCCAGCTAGTCTCTCATTGGTTCTCCCTATTCCTGTTCATCTTCCGCAGAAATTGCAAACTGGGCCAAACAGGAGGTTAAAGGGACTGACTCTCCAAGTGGGGAGAATGTTAGTAAAGCGTCTGGAATGTTGCACCCGAGTACCAGGGGAGGAAAACTGAGACATATTTGAACACGTC
This sequence comes from Grampus griseus, assembly GCF_964374135.1. Taxonomy (NCBI): domain Eukaryota; kingdom Metazoa; phylum Chordata; class Mammalia; order Artiodactyla; family Delphinidae; genus Grampus; species Grampus griseus. The sequence continues at coordinate 115,016,649 of NC_139000.1, forward strand.
TCCCGTTCACACGGTTGATCATACTTTGGGTTTCACATGCATGTTTTAGCTGAAGGAAGAATACCTTAAACCTGGAGAGTTGAGACCCGTGTAATGGGTACCATGCAATATGACTTCAAAGGGTCTTCATTTGCTCACCGAACCTCTCCAATCCTATCACTGCTGCGTTTATGCCCCTGTACACATGCTTGATTCTCTTATGGAGCCACAGCAATCCATAGGTTTTAAGATACTTACTAGTCAGGTACATTCTTAGGCGTTTAATATGGGGTGTTGAGTCCATTTCGTTGAGCAAGGAGTAGCTCTTGTCTATTCCATATTTGGCTTAAGGAACTTTATCTGTGCTCATTTCAATCTCTGGTTTTATGCAGCACCCCAACTCACCTTTCCCCTTAAGCAAGCATAAGTTGGTTTTCTACATTTGAGACCCTGTTCTGTTTTGGAATTCAGTTCCTGTGTAGCCAAGTTTACATTCCGTGTATTAGTGATATCTTATGATGTTTCTTTTTCTGTGTGAATTATTTCAGTTAGAATCATCGTACCTGAATCCACTCATTATGCTGCTACGGGCCTGATGACGTAGATTTCATTGCTGAGTGATACTGCATTGTACGTAAGTACCACAAGTTCATTATCCATTTTTCACTTTCTGCGATGGTGAACTTGTACGGTAAACGAGGTTCTTGTAAACAGAGGCGTCCCAAACTTTGGGGTGGCTGTGTCTTTTTGATTTTAATTTCCCTATGCTATAGGACCATATGTGGAAGTGCCCTAGGCTCTGTTGCTTTGTTTTTTAGATGTTTCAGGAAACACCATACACTTCTCCCGAGTGTCTGTTGGCAATTTACATCCCGCCCATCAGCATAACAAGGCTCCCAGTTCTCCATGGCCTGTCCTGCCTTTCTGGATTTTACACTTTTTTCAGATGGCCCTTTTGACCGGGGGGAAGTGAGACTTCATTGTAGTGCAGATTTCCTTTGCAAGCTTGCTTGGTTGGCCAAAAAGGGCGTATGCGTTTTTTCCTGAATATATTCAGGAAAAAACGCATACGCCCTTTTTGGCCAAGTGCAACATTGTGGACGTTCTGCCTCTTTTCCTATGCTTTCAATGCAATTCCAGTCTACCTCCTGAAATCGGTTTCCTGCAATTCTGCCCCGCTTTCAAGTCCTCTTGGCAGCCTTACTTCAGTATATTTTTGGACGATAGCTGTCATTTATAACTCTGCAGGTTTGTGAATTACAGTGCCCCTGAGCTCCTTTCTTCAACTCGCTTTCTTGTGAGCTGCCCGCAACACCGCAGGATGGCTTCAGGCCCTAATCTTGTTCCGGCACGGCACGCTGAGCCTTTGGTTATTTCCTCTTCCTGGTGGGAAATGAGAGTTAAATTTGCCCGTCCAGACACCTCCAGCTAGTCTCTCATTGGTTCTCGCTATTCCTGTTCATCTTCCACAGAAATTGCAAACTGGGCCAAACAGGAGGTTAAAGGCGCTGACTCTCCAAGTGGGGAGAATGTTAGTAAAGTGTCTGGAATGTTGCACCCGAGTACCAGGGGAGGAAAACTGAGACATATTTGAACACGTCTCCCGTTCACACGGTTGATCATACTCTGGGTTCCACATGCATGTTTTAGCTGAAGGAAGAATACCTTAAATCTGGAGAGTTGAGACCCGTGGAATGGGTACCATGCAATATGACTTCAAAGGGTCTTCATTTGCTCACCGAACCTCTCCAATCCTATCACTGCTGCGTTTATGCCCCTGTACACATGCTTGATTCTCTTTCGGAGACATAGCAATCCATAGGTTTTAAGATACTTACTACTCAGGTACATTCTTAGGCGTTTAATATGGGGTGTTGAGTCCATTTCGTTGAGCAAGGAGTAGCTCTTGTCTATTCCATATTTGGCTTAAGGAACTTTATCTGTGCTCATTTCAATCTCTGGTTTTATGCAGCACCCCAACTCACCTTTCCCCTTAAGCAAGCATAAGTTGGTTTTCTAAATTTGAGACCCTGTTCTGTTTTGGAATTCAGTTCCTGTGTAGCCAAGTTTACATTCCGTGTATTAGTGATATCTTATGATGTTTCTATTTCTGTGTGACTTATTTCAGTTAGAATCATCGTACCTGAATCCACTCATTATGCTGCTACGGGCCTGATGACATAGATTTCATTGCTGAGTGATACTGCATTGTACGTAAGTACCACAAGTTCTTTATCCATTTTTCACTTTCTGTGATATTGAACTTGTACGGTAAACGAGGTTCTTGTAAACAGAGGCGTCCCAAACTTTGGGGTCGCTGTGTCTTTTTGATTTTAATTTCCCTAAGCTATAGGACCATAAGTGGAAGTGCCCTAGGCTCTGTTGCTTTGTTTTTTAGATGTTTCAGGAAACACCATACACTTCTCCCGAGTGTCTGTTGGCAATTTACATCTCGCCCATCAGCATAACAAGGTTCCCAGTTCTCCATGGCCTGTCCTGCCTTTCTGGATTTTACACTTTTTTCAGATGGCCCTTTTGACCGGGGGGAAGTGAGACTTCATTGTAGTGCAGATTTCCTTTGCAAGCTTGCTTGGTTGGCCAAAAAGGGCGTATGCGTTTTTTCCTGAATATATTCAGGAAAAAACGCATACGCCCTTTTTGGCTAAGTGCATCATTGTGGACGTTCTGCCTCTTTTCCTACGCTTTCAATGCAATTCCAGTCTACCTCCTGAAATCGGTTTCCTGCAATTCTGCCCCGCTTTCAAGTCCTCTTGGCAGCCTTACTTCAGTATATTTTTGGACGATAGCTGTCATTTATAACTCTGCAGGTTTGTGAATTACAGTGCCCCTGAGCTCCTTTCTTCAACTCGCTTTCTTTTGAGCTGGCCGCAACACCGCAGGATGGCTTCAGGCCCTAATATGGTTCCGGTACGGCACGCTGAGCCTTTGGTTATTTCCTCTTCCTGGTGGGAAATGAGAGTTAAATTTGCCCGTCCAGACACCTCCAGCTAGTCTCTCATTGGTTCTCCCTATTCCTGTTCATCTTCCGCAGAAATTGCAAACTGGGCCAAACAGGAGGTTAAAGGCACTGACTCTCCAAATGGGGAGAGTGTTAGTAAAGCTTCGGGAATGTTGCACCCGAGAACCAGGGGACGAAAACTGAGACATATTTGAACACGTCTCCCTATCACACGGTTGATCATATTCTGGGTTCCACATGCATGTTTTAGCTTAAGGAAGAATACCTTAAACCTGGAGAGTTGAGACCCGTGGAATGGGGACCATGCAATATGACTTCAAAGGGTCTTCATTTGCTCACCGAACCTCTCCAATCCTATCACTGCTGCGTTTATGCCCCTGTACACACGCTTGATTCTCTTATGGGGACATAGCAATCCATAGGTTTTAAGATACTTACTAGTCAGGTACATTCTTAGGCGTTTAATATGGGGTGTTGTGTCCATTTTGTTGAGCAAGGAGTAGCTCTTGTCTATTCCATATTTGGCTTAAGGAACTTTATCTGTGCTCATTTCAATCTCTGGTTTTATGCAGCACCCCAACTCACCTTTCCCCTTAAGCAAGCATAAGTTGGTTTTCTAAATTTGAAACCCTGTTCTGTTTTGGAATTCAGTTCCTGTGTAGCCAAGTTTACATTCCGTGTATTAGTGATATCTTATGATGTTTCTTTTTCTGTGTGACTTATTTCAGTTAGAATCATCATACCTGAATCCACTCATTGTGCTGCTAAGGGCCTGATGACATAGATTTCGTTGCTGAGTGATATTGCTTTGTAAGTAAATACCACAACTTCTTTATCCATTTTTCACTTTCTGCGATGTTGAACTTGTACTGTAAACGAGGTTCTTGTAAACAGAGTCGTTCCAAACATTGGGGTGGCTGTGTCTTTTTGATTTTAATTTCCCTGAGCTATAGGACCATAAGTGGAAGTGCCCTAGGCTCTGTTGCTTTGTTTTTTAGATGTTTCAGGAAACACCATACACTTCTCCCGAGTGTCTGTTGGCAATTTACATCCCGCCCATCAGCATAACAAGGCTCCCAGTTCTCCATGGCCTGTCCTGCCTTTCTGGATTTTACACTTTTTTCAGATGGCCCTTTTGACCGGGGGGAAGTGAGACTTCATTGTAGTGCAGATTTCCTTTGCAAGCTTGCTTGGTTGGCCAAAAAGGGCGTATGCGTTTTTTCCTGAATATATTCAGGAAAAAACGCATACGCCCTTTTTGGCCAAGTGCAACATTGTGGACGTTCTGCCTCTTTTCCTATGCTTTCAATGCAATTCCAGTCTACCTCCTGAAATCGGTTTCCTGCAATTCTGCCCCGCTTTCAAGTCCTCTTGGCAGCCTTACTTCAGTATATTTTTGGACGATAGCTGTCATTTATAACTCTGCAGGTTTGTGAATTACAGTGCCCCTGAGCTCCTTTCTTCAACTCGCTTTCTTGTGAGCTGCCCGCAACACCGCAGGATGGCTTCAGGCCCTAATCTTGTTCCGGCACGGCACGCTGAGCCTTTGGTTATTTCCTCTTCCTGGTGGGAAATGAGAGTTAAATTTGCCCGTCCAGACACCTCCAGCTAGTCTCTCATTGGTTCTCGCTATTCCTGTTCATCTTCCACAGAAATTGCAAACTGGGCCAAACAGGAGGTTAAAGGCGCTGACTCTCCAAGTGGGGAGAATGTTAGTAAAGTGTCTGGAATGTTGCACCCGAGTACCAGGGGAGGAAAACTGAGACATATTTGAACACGTCTCCCGTTCACACGGTTGATCATACTCTGGGTTCCACATGCATGTTTTAGCTGAAGGAAGAATACCTTAAATCTGGAGAGTTGAGACCCGTGGAATGGGTACCATGCAATATGACTTCAAAGGGTCTTCATTTGCTCACCGAACCTCTCCAATCCTATCACTGCTGCGTTTATGCCCCTGTACACATGCTTGATTCTCTTTCGGAGACATAGCAATCCATAGGTTTTAAGATACTTACTACTCAGGTACATTCTTAGGCGTTTAATATGGGGTGTTGAGTCCATTTCGTTGAGCAAGGAGTAGCTCTTGTCTATTCCATATTTGGCTTAAGGAACTTTATCTGTGCTCATTTCAATCTCTGGTTTTATGCAGCACCCCAACTCACCTTTCCCCTTAAGCAAGCATAAGTTGGTTTTCTAAATTTGAGACCCTGTTCTGTTTTGGAATTCAGTTCCTGTGTAGCCAAGTTTACATTCCGTGTATTAGTGATATCTTATGATGTTTCTATTTCTGTGTGACTTATTTCAGTTAGAATCATCGTACCTGAATCCACTCATTATGCTGCTACGGGCCTGATGACATAGATTTCATTGCTGAGTGATACTGCATTGTACGTAAGTACCACAAGTTCTTTATCCATTTTTCACTTTCTGTGATATTGAACTTGTACGGTAAACGAGGTTCTTGTAAACAGAGGCGTCCCAAACTTTGGGGTCGCTGTGTCTTTTTGATTTTAATTTCCCTAAGCTATAGGACCATAAGTGGAAGTGCCCTAGGCTCTGTTGCTTTGTTTTTTAGATGTTTCAGGAAACACCATACACTTCTCCCGAGTGTCTGTTGGCAATTTACATCTCGCCCATCAGCATAAGAAGGTTCCCAGTTCTCCATGGCCTGTCCTGCCTTTCTGGATTTTACACTTTTTTCAGATGGCCCTTTTGACCGGGGGGAAGTGAGACTTCATTGTAGTGCAGATTTCCTTTGCAAGCTTGCTTGGTTGGCCAAAAAGGGCGTATGCGTTTTTTCCTGAATATATTCAGGAAAAAACGCATACGCCCTTTTTGGCTAAGTGCATCATTGTGGACGTTCTGCCTCTTTTCCTACGCTTTCAATGCAATTCCAGTCTACCTCCTGAAATCGGTTTCCTGCAATTCTGCCCCGCTTTCAAGTCCTCTTGGCAGCCTTACTTCAGTATATTTTTGGACGATAGCTGTCATTTATAACTCTGCAGGTTTGTGAATTACAGTGCCCCTGAGCTCCTTTCTTCAACTCGCTTTCTTTTGAGCTGGCCGCAACACCGCAGGATGGCTTCAGGCCCTAATATGGTTCCGGTACGGCACGCTGAGCCTTTGGTTATTTCCTCTTCCTGGTGGGAAATGAGAGTTAAATTTGCCCGTCCAGACACCTCCAGCTAGTCTCTCATTGGTTCTCCCTATTCCTGTTCATCTTCCGCAGAAATTGCAAACTGGGCCAAACAGGAGGTTAAAGGCACTGACTCTCCAAATGGGGAGAGTGTTAGTAAAGCTTCGGGAATGTTGCACCCGAGAACCAGGGGACGAAAACTGAGACATATTTGAACACGTCTCCCTATCACACGGTTGATCATATTCTGGGTTCCACATGCATGTTTTAGCTTAAGGAAGAATACCTTAAACCTGGAGAGTTGAGACCCGTGGAATGGGGACCATGCAATATGACTTCAAAGGGTCTTCATTTGCTCACCGAACCTCTCCAATCCTATCACTGCTGCGTTTATGCCCCTGTACACACGCTTGATTCTCTTATGGGGACATAGCAATCCATAGGTTTTAAGATACTTACTAGTCAGGTACATTCTTAGGCGTTTAATATGGGGTGTTGTGTCCATTTTGTTGAGCAAGGAGTAGCTCTTGTCTATTCCATATTTGGCTTAAGGAACTTTATCTGTGCTCATTTCAATCTCTGGTTTTATGCAGCACCCCAACTCACCTTTCCCCTTAAGCAAGCATAAGTTGGTTTTCTAAATTTGAAACCCTGTTCTGTTTTGGAATTCAGTTCCTGTGTAGCCAAGTTTACATTCCGTGTATTAGTGATATCTTATGATGTTTCTTTTTCTGTGTGACTTATTTCAGTTAGAATCATCATACCTGAATCCACTCATTGTGCTGCTAAGGGCCTGATGACATAGATTTCGTTGCTGAGTGATATTGCTTTGTAAGTAAATACCACAACTTCTTTATCCATTTTTCACTTTCTGCGATGTTGAACTTGTACTGTAAACGAGGTTCTTGTAAACAGAGTCGTTCCAAACATTGGGGTGGCTGTGTCTTTTTGATTTTAATTTCCCTGAGCTATAGGACCATAAGTGGAAGTGCCCTAGGCTCTGTTGCTTTGTTTTTTAGATGTTTCAGGAAACACCATACACTTCTCGCGAGTGTCTGTTGGCAGTTTACATCCCGCCCATCAGCATAACAAGGCTCCCAGTTCTCCATGGCCTGTCCTGCCTTTCTGGATTTTACACTTTTTTCAGATGGCCCTTTTGACCGGGGGGAAGTGAGACTTCATTGTAGTGCAGATTTCCTTTGCAAGCTTGCTTGGTTGGCCAAAAAGTGCGTATGCGTTTTTTCCTGAATATATTCAGGAAAAAACGCATACGCCCTTTTTGGCCAAGTGCATCATTGTGGACGTTCTGCCTCTTTTCCTATGCTTTCAATGCAATTCCAGTCTACCTCCTGAAATCGGTTTCCTGCAATTCTGCCCCGCTTTCAAGTCCTCTTGGCAGCCTTACTTCAGTATATTTCTGGACGATAGCTGTCATTTATAACTCTGCAGTTTTGTGAATTACAGTGCCCCTGAGCTCCTTTCTTCAACTCACTTTCTTGTGAGCTCGCCGCAACACCGCAAGATGGTTTCAGGCCCTAATCTGGTTCCGGCACGGCACGCTGAGCCTTTGGTTAATTCCTCTTCCTGGTGGGAAATGAGAGTTAAATTTGCCCGTCCAGACACCTCCAGCTAGTCTCTCATTGGTTCTCCCTATTCCTGTTCATCTTCCGCAGAAATTGCAAACTGGGCCAAACAGGAGGTTAAAGGGACTGACTCTCCAAGTCGGGAGAGTGTTAGTAAAGCGTCTGGAATGTTGCACTCGAGTACCAGGGTACGAAAACTGAGACATATTTGAACACGTCTCCCGATCACATGGTTGATCATACTCTGGGTTCCACATGCATGTTTTAGCTGTAGGAAGAATACCTTAAACCTGGGTAGTTGAAACCCGTGGAATGGGTACCATGCAATATGACTTCAAAGGGTCTTCATTTGCTCACCGAACCTCTCCAATCCTATCACTGCTGCGTTTATGCCCCTGTACACATGCTTGATTCTCTTTCGGAGACATAGCAATCCATAGGTTTTAAGATACTTACTAGTCAGGTACATTCTTAGGCGTTTAATATGGGGTGTTGAGTCCATTTCGTTGAGCAAGGAGTAGCTCTTGTCTATTCCATATTTGGGTTAAGGTACTTTATCTGTGCTCATTTCAACCTCTTGTTTTATGCAGCACCCCGACTCACCTTTACCCTTAAGCAAGCATAAGTTGGTTTTCTAAATTTGAGACCCTTTTCTGTTCTGTAATTCAGTTCCTGTGTAGCCAAGTTTACATTCCGTGTATTACTGATACCTTATGATGTTTCTTTTTCTGTGTGACTTATTTCAGTTAGAATCATCATACCTGAATCAACTCATTGTGCTGCTAAGGTCCTGATGACATAGATTTCATTGCTGAGTGATATTGCTTTGTAAGTAAATACCACAACTTCTTTATCCATTTTTCAGTTTCTGCGATGTTGAACGTGAAGTGTAAACGAGGTTCTTTTAAACAGAGGCGTCTCAAACTTTGGGGTGGCTGTGTCTTTTTGATTTTAATTTCCCTAAGCTATAGGACCATAAGTGGAAGTGCCCTAGGCTCTGTTGCTTTGTTTTTTAGATGTTTCAGGAAACACCATACACTTCTCCCAAGTGTCTGTTGGCAATTTACATCCCGCCCATCAGCATAACAAGGCTCCCAGTTCTCCATGGCCTGTCCTGCCTTGCTGGATTTTACACTTTTTTCAGATGGCCCTTTTGACCGGGGGGAAGTGAGACTTCATTGTAGTGCAGATTTCCTTTGCAAGCTTGCTTGGTTGGCCAAAAAGTGCGTATGCGTTTTTTCCTGAATATATTCAGGAAAAACGCATACGCCCTTTTTGGCCAAGTGCATCATTGTGGACGTTCTGCCTCTTTTCCTATGCTTTCAATGCAATTCCAGTCTACCTCCTGAAATCGGTTTCCTGCAATTCTGCCCCGCTTTCAAGTCCTCTTGGCAGCCTTACTTCAGTATATTTTTGGACGATAGCTGTCATTTATAACTCTGCAGGTTTGTGAATTACAGTGTCCCTGAGCTCCTTTCTTCAACTCGCTTTCTTTTGAGCTGGCCGCAACACCGCAGGATGGCTTCAGGCCCTAATCTGGTTCGGGCACGGCACGCTGAGCCTTTGGTTATTTCCTCTTCCTGGTGGGAAATGAGAGTTAAATTTGCCCGTCCAGACACCTCCAGCTAGTCTCTCATTGGTTCTCCCTATTCCTGTTCATCTTCCGCAGAAATTGCAAACTGGGCCAAACAGGAGGTTAAAGGCGCTGACTCTCCAAGTGGGGAGAGTGTTAGTAAAGCGTCTGGAATGTTGCACCCGAGTACCAGGGGAGGAAAACTGAGACATATTTGAACACGTCTCCCGTTCACACGGTTGATCATACTCTGGGTTACACATGCATGTTTTAGCTGAAGGAAGATTACCTTAAACCTTGAGAGTTGAGACCCGTGGAATGGGTACCATGCAATATGACTTCAAAGGGTCTTCATTTGCTCACCGAACCTCTCCAATCCTATCACTGCTGCGTTTATGCCCCTGTACACACGCTTGATTCTCTTATGGAGACATAGCAATCCATAGGTTTTAAGATACTTACTAGTCAGGTACATTCTTAGGCGTTTAATATGGGGTGTTGAGTCCATTTCGTTGAGCAAGGAGTAGCTCTTGTCTATTCCATATTTGGCTTAAGGAACTTTATCTGTGCTCATTTCAATCTCTGGTTTTATGCAGCACCCCAACTCACCTTTCCCCTTAAGCAAGCATAAGTTGGTTTTCTACATTTGAGACCCTGTTCTGTTTTGGAATTCAGTTCCTGTGTAGCCAAGTTTACATTCCGTGTATTAGTGATATCTTATGATGTTTCTTTTTCTGTGTGACTTATTTCAGTTAGAATCATCGTACCTGAATCCACTCATTATGCTGCTACGGGCCTGATGACATAGATTTCATTGCTGAGTGATAATGCATTGTACGTAAGTACCACAAGTTCTTTATCCATTTTTCACTTTCTGTGATATTGAACTTGTACGGTAAACGAGGTTCTTGTAAACAGAGGCGTCCCAAACTTTGGGGTGGCTGTGTCTTTTTGATTTTAATTTCCCTAAGCTATAGGACCATAAGTGGAAGTGCCCTAGGCTCTGTTGCTTTGTTTTTTAGATGTTTCAGGAAACACCATACACTTCTCCCGAGTGTCTGTTGGCAATTTACATCCCGCCCATCAGCATAACAAGGCTCCCAGTTCTCCATGGCCTGTCCTGCCTTGCTGGATTTTACACTTTTTTCAGATGGCCCTTTTGACCGGGGGGAAGTGAGACTTCATTGTAGTGCAGATTTCCTTTGCAAGTTTGCTTGGTTGGCCAAAAAGGGCGTATGCGTTTTTTCCTGAATATATTCAGGAAGAAACGCATACGCCCTTTTTGGCCAAGTGCATCATTGTGGACGTTCTGCCTCTTTTCCTATGCTTTCAATGCAATTCCAGTCTACCTCCTGAAATCGGTTTCCTGCAATTCTGCCCTGCTTTCAAGTCCTCTTGGCAGCCTTACTTCAGTATATTTTTGGACGATAGCTGTCATTTATAACTCTGCAGGTTTGTGAATTACAGTGCCCCTGAGCTCCTTTCTTCAACTCGCTTTGTTTTGAGCTGGCCGCAACACCGCAGGATGGCTTCAGGCCCTAATCTGGTTCCGGCACGGCACGCTGAGCCTTTGGTTATTTCCTCTTCCTGGTGGGAAATGAGAGTTAAATTTGCCCGTCCAGACACCTCCAGCTAGTCTCTCATTGGTTCTCCCTATTCCTGTTCATCTTCCGCAGAAATTGCAAACTGGGCCAAACAGGAGGATAAAGGGACTGACTCTCCAAGTCGGGAGAGTGTTAGTAAAGCGTCTGGAATGTTGCACCCGAGTACCAGGGGATGAAAACTGAGACATATTTGAACACGTCTCCCGTTCACACGGTTGATCATACTCTGGGTTCCACATGCATGTTTTAGCTGAAGGAAGAATACCTTAAACCTGGAGAGTTGATACCCGTGGAATGGGTACCATGCAATATGACTTCAAAGGGTCTTCATTTGCTCACCGAACCTCTCCAATCCTATCACTGCTGCGTTTATGCCCCTGTACACACGTTTGATTCTCTTTTGGAGACATAGCAATCCATAGGTTTTAAGATACTTACTAGTCAGGTACATTCTTAGGCGTTTAATATGGGGTGTTGAGTCCATTTCGTTGAGCAAGGAGTAGCTCTTGTCTATTCCATATTTGGCTTAAGGAACTTTATCTGTGCTCATTTCAATCTCTGGTTTTATGCAGCACCCCAACTCACCTTTCCCCTTAAGCAAGCATAAGTTGGTTTTCTAAATTTGAGACCCTGTTCTGTTTTGGAATTCACTTCCTGTGTAGCCAAGTTTACATTCCGTGTATTAGTGATATCTTATGATGTTTCTTTTTCTGTGTGACTTATTTCAGTTAGAATCATCGTACCTGAATCCACTCATTATGCTGCTACGGGCCTGATGACATAGATTTCATTGCTGAGTGATACTGCATTGTACGTAAGTACCACAAGTTCTTTATCCATTTTTCACTTTCTGCGATGTTGAACTTGTACTGTAAATGAGGTTCTTGTAAACAGAGGCGTCCCAAACTTTGGGGTGGCTGTGTCTTTTTGATTTTAATTTCCCTAAGCTATAGGACCATAAGTGGAAGTGCCCTAGGCTCTGTTGCTTGGTTTTTTAGATGTTTCAGGAAACACCATACACTTCTCCCGAGTGTCTGTTGGCAATTTACATCCCGCCCATCAGCATAACAAGGCTCCCAGTTGTCCATGGCCTGTCCTGCCTTTCTGGATTTTACACTTTTTTCAGATGGCCCTTTTGACCGGGGGAAAGTGAGACTTCATTGTAGTGCAGATTTCCTTTGCAAGCTTGCTTGGTTGGCCAAAAAGGGCGTATGCGTTTTTTCCTGAATATATTCAGGAAAAAACGCATACGCCCTTTTTGGCCAAGTGCATCATTGTGGACGTTCTGCCTCTTTTCCTATGCTTTCAATGCAATTCCAGTCTACCTCCTGAAATCGGTTTCCTGCAATTCTGCCCCGCTTTCAAGTCCTCTTGGCAGCCTTACTTCAGTATATTTTTGGACGATAGCTGTCATTTATAACTCTGCAGGTTTTTGAATTACAGTGCCCCTGAGCTCCTTTCTTCAACTCACTTTCTTGTGAGCTGGCCGCAACACCGCAGGATGGTTTCAGGCCCTAATCTGGTTCCGGCACGGCACGCTGAGCCTTTGGTTAATTCCTCTTCCTGGTGGGAAATGAGAGTTAAATTTGCCCGTCCAGACACCTCCAGCTAGTCTCTCATTGGTTCTCCCTATTCCTGTTCATCTTCCGCAGAAATTGCAAACTGGGCCAAACAGGAGGTTAAAGGGACTGACTCTCCAAGTCGGGAGAGTGTTAGTAAAGCATCTGGAATGTTGCACTCGAGTACCAGGGTACGAAAACTGAGACATATTTGAACACGTCTCCCGATCACATGGTTGATCATACTCTGGGTTCCACATGCATGTTTTAGCTGTAGGAAGAATACCTTAAACCTGGGTAGTTGAAACCCGTGGAATGGGTACCATGCAATATGACTTCAAAGGGTCTTCATTTGCTCACCGAACCTCTCCAATCCTATCACTGCTGCGTTTATGCCCCTGTACACACGCTTGATTCTCTTTTGGAGACATAGCAATCCATAGGTTTTAAGATACTTACTAGTCAGGTACATTCTTAGGCGTTTAATATGGGGTGTTGAGTCCATTTCGTTGAGCAAGGAGTAGCTCTTGTCTATTCCATATTTGGCTTAAGGAACTTTATCTGTGCTCATTTCAATCTCTGGTTTTATGCAGCACCCCAACTCACCTTTCCCCTTAAGCAAGCATAAGTTGGTTTTCTACATTTGAGACCCTGTTCTGTTTTGGAATTCAGTTCCTGTGTAGCCAAGTTTACATTCCGTGTATTAGTGATATCTTATGATGTTTCTTTTTCTGTGTGACTTATTTCAGTTAGAATCATCGTACCTGAATCCACTCATTATGCTGCTACGGGCCTGATGACATAGATTTCATTGCTGAGTGATACTGCATTGTACGTAAGTACCACAAGTTCTTTATCCATTTTTCACTTTCTGCGATGTTGAACTTGTACTGTAAACAAGGTTCTTGTAAACAGAGGCGTCCCAAACTTTGGGGTGGCTGTGTCTTTTTGATTTTAAATTCCCTAAGCTATAGGACCATAAGTGGAAGTGCCCTAGGCTCTGTTGCTTGGTTTTTTAGATGTTTCAGGAAACACCATACACTTCTCCCGAGTGTCTGTTGGCAATTTACATCCCACCCATCAGCATAACAAGGCTCCCAGTTCTCCATGGCCTGTCCTGCCTTTCTGGATTTTACACTTTTTTCAGATGGCCCTTTTGACCGGGGGGAAGTGAGACTTCATTGTAGTGCAGATTTCCTTTGCAAGCTTGCTTGGTTGGCCAAAAAGGGCGTATGCGTTTTTTCCTGAATATATTCAGGAAAAAACGCATACGCCCTTTTTGGCCAAGTGCATCATTGTGGACGTTCTGCCTCTTTTCCTATGCTTTCAGTGAAATTCCAGTCTACCTCCTGAAATCGGTTTCCTGCAATTCTGCCCCGCTTTCAAGTCCTCTTGGCAGCCTTACTTCAGTATATTTTTGGACGATAGCTGTCATTTATAACTCTGCAGGTTTGTGAATTACAGTGCCCCTGAGCTCCTTTCTTCAACTCGCTTTCTTGTGAGCTGGCCGCAACACCGCAGGATGGTTTCAGGCCCTAATCTGGTTCCGGCACGGCACGCTGAGCCTTTGGTTAATTCCTCTTCCTGGTGGGAAATGAGAGTTAAATTTGCCCGTCCAGACACCTCCAGCTAGTCTCTCATTGGTTCTCGTTATTCCTGTTCATCTTCCGCAGAAATTGCAAACTGGGCCAAACAGGAGGTTAAAGGGACTGACTCTCAAAGTCGGGAGAGTGTTAGTAAAGCATCTGGAATGTTGCACCCGAGTACCAGGGTACGAAAACTGAGACATATTTGAACACGTCTCCCGATCACATGGTTGATCATACTCTAGGTTCCACATGCATGTTTTAGCTGAATGAAGAATACCTTAAACCTGGGTAGTTGAAACCCGTGGAACGGGTACCATGCAATATGACTTCAAAGGGTCTTCATTAGCTCACCGAACCTCTCCAATCCTATCACTGCTGCGTTTATGCCCCTGTACACACGCTTGATTCTCTTTTGGAGACATAGCAATCCATAGGTTTTAAGATACTTACTAGTCAGGTACATTCTTAGGCGTTTAATATGCGGTGTTGAGTCCATTTCGTTTAGCAAGGAGTAGCTCTTGTCTATTCCATATTTGGCTTAAGGAAATTTATCTGTGCTCATTTCAATCTCTGGTTTTATGCAGCACCCCAACTCACCTTTCCCCTTAAGCAAGCATAAGTTGGTTTTCTAAATTTGAGACCCTGTTCTGTTTTGGAATTCAGTTCCTGTGTAGCCAAGTTTACATTCCGTGTATTAGTGATATCTTATGATGTTTCTTTTTCTGTGTGAGTTATTTCAGTTAGAATCATCGTACCTGAATCCACTCATTATGCTGCTACGGGCCTGATGACATAGATTTCATTGCTGAGTGATACTGCATTGTACGTAAGTACCACAAGTTCTTTATCCATTTTTCACTTTCTGCGATGTTGAACTTGTACTGTAAATGAGGTTCTTGTAAACAGAGGTGTCCCAAACTTTGGGGTGGCTGTGTCTTTTTGATTTTCATTTCCCTAAGCTATAGGACCATAAGTGGAAGTGCCCTAGGCTCTGTTGCTTTGTTTTTTAGATGTTTCAGGAAACACCATACACTTCTCCCGAGTGTCTGTTGGCAATTTACATCCCGCCCATCAGCATAACAAGGCTCCCAGTTCTCCATGGCCTGTCCTGCCTTGCTGGATTTTACACTTTTTTCAGATGGCCCTTTTGACCGGGGGGAAGTGAGACTTCATTTTAGTGCAGATTTCCTTTGCAAGCTTGCTTGGTTGGCCAAAAAGGGCGTATGCGTTTTTTCCTGAATATATTCAGGAAGAAACGCATACGCCCTTTTTGGCCAAGTGCATCATTGTGGACGTTCTGCCTCTTTTCCTATGCTTTCAATGCAATTCCAGTCTACCTCCTGAAATCGGTTTCCTGCAATTCTGCCCTGCTTTCAAGTCCTCTTGGCAGCCTTACTTCAGTATATTTTTGGACGATAGCTGTCATTTATAACTCTGCAGGTTTGTGAATTACAGTGCCCCTGAGCTCCTTTCTTCAACTCGCTTTGTTTTGAGCTGGCCGCAACACCGCAGGATGGCTTCAGGCCCTAATCTGGTTCCGGCACGGCACGCTGAGCCTTTGGTTATTTCCTCTTCCTGGTGGGAAATGAGAGTTAAATTTGCCCGTCCAGACACCTCCAGCTAGTCTCTCATTGGTTCTCCCTATTCCTGTTCATCTTCCGCAGAAATTGCAAACTGGGCCAAACAGGAGGATAAAGGGACTGACTCTCCAAGTCGGGAGAGTGTTAGTAAAGCGTCTGGAATGTTGCACCCGAGTACCAGGGGATGAAAACTGAGACATATTTGAACACGTCTCCCGTTCACACGGTTGATCATACTCTGGGTTCCACATGCATGTTTTAGCTGAAGGAAGAATACCTTAAACCTGGAGAGTTGATACCCGTGGAATGGGTACCATGCAATATGACTTCAAAGGGTCTTCATTTGCTCACCGAACCTCTCCAATCCTATCACTGCTGCGTTTATGCCCCTGTACACACGTTTGATTCTCTTTTGGAGACATAGCAATCCATAGGTTTTAAGATACTTACTAGTCAGGTACATTCTTAGGCGTTTAATATGGGGTGTTGAGTCCATTTCGTTGAGCAAGGAGTAGCTCTTGTCTATTCCATATTTGGCTTAAGGAACTTTATCTGTGCTCATTTCAATCTCTGGTTTTATGCAGCACCCCAACTCACCTTTCCCCTTAAGCAAGCATAAGTTGGTTTTCTAAATTTGAGACCCTGTTCTGTTTTGGAATTCACTTCCTGTGTAGCCAAGTTTACATTCCGTGTATTAGTGATATCTTATGATGTTTCTTTTTCTGTGTGACTTATTTCAGTTAGAATCATCGTACCTGAATCCACTCATTATGCTGCTACGGGCCTGATGACATAGATTTCATTGCTGAGTGATACTGCATTGTACGTAAGTACCACAAGTTCTTTATCCATTTTTCACTTTCTGCGATGTTGAACTTGTACTGTAAATGAGGTTCTTGTAAACAGAGGCGTCCCAAACTTTGGGGTGGCTGTGTCTTTTTGATTTTAATTTCCCTAAGCTATAGGACCATAAGTGGAAGTGCCCTAGGCTCTGTTGCTTGGTTTTTTAGATGTTTCAGGAAACACCATACACTTCTCCCGAGTGTCTGTTGGCAATTTACATCCCGCCCATCAGCATAACAAGGCTCCCAGTTGTCCATGGCCTGTCCTGCCTTTCTGGATTTTACACTTTTTTCAGATGGCCCTTTTGACCGGGGGAAAGTGAGACTTCATTGTAGTGCAGATTTCCTTTGCAAGCTTGCTTGGTTGGCCAAAAAGGGCGTATGCGTTTTTTCCTGAATATATTCAGGAAAAAACGCATACGCCCTTTTTGGCCAAGTGCATCATTGTGGACGTTCTGCCTCTTTTCCTATGCTTTCAATGCAATTCCAGTCTACCTCCTGAAATCGGTTTCCTGCAATTCTGCCCCGCTTTCAAGTCCTCTTGGCAGCCTTACTTCAGTATATTTTTGGACGATAGCTGTCATTTATAACTCTGCAGGTTTTTGAATTACAGTGCCCCTGAGCTCCTTTCTTCAACTCACTTTCTTGTGAGCTGGCCGCAACACCGCAGGATGGTTTCAGGCCCTAATCTGGTTCCGGCACGGCACGCTGAGCCTTTGGTTAATTCCTCTTCCTGGTGGGAAATGAGAGTTAAATTTGCCCGTCCAGACACCTCCAGCTAGTCTCTCATTGGTTCTCCCTATTCCTGTTCATCTTCCGCAGAAATTGCAAACTGGGCCAAACAGGAGGTTAAAGGGACTGACTCTCCAAGTCGGGAGAGTGTTAGTAAAGCATCTGGAATGTTGCACTCGAGTACCAGGGTACGAAAACTGAGACATATTTGAACACGTCTCCCGATCACATGGTTGATCATACTCTGGGTTCCACATGCATGTTTTAGCTGTAGGAAGAATACCTTAAACCTGGGTAGTTGAAACCCGTGGAATGGGTACCATGCAATATGACTTCAAAGGGTCTTCATTTGCTCACCGAACCTCTCCAATCCTATCACTGCTGCGTTTATGCCCCTGTACACACGCTTGATTCTCTTTTGGAGACATAGCAATCCATAGGTTTTAAGATACTTACTAGTCAGGTACATTCTTAGGCGTTTAATATGGGGTGTTGAGTCCATTTCGTTGAGCAAGGAGTAGCTCTTGTCTATTCCATATTTGGCTTAAGGAACTTTATCTGTGCTCATTTCAATCTCTGGTTTTATGCAGCACCCCAACTCACCTTTCCCCTTAAGCAAGCATAAGTTGGTTTTCTAAATTTCAGACCCTGTTCTGTTTTGGAATTCAGTTCCTGTGTAGCCAAGTTTACATTCCGTGTATTAGTGATATCTTATGATGTTTCTTTTTCTGTGTGACTTATTTCAGTTAGAATCATCGTACCTGAATCCACTCATTATGCTGCTACGGGCCTGATGACATAGATTTCATTGCTGAGTGATACTGCATTGTACGTAAGTACCACAAGTTCTTTATCCATTTTTCACTTTCTGCGATGTTGAACTTGTACTGTAAACAAGGTTCTTGTAAACAGAGGCGTCCCAAACTTTGGGGTGGCTGTGTCTTTTTGATTTTAAATTCCCTAAGCTATAGGACCATAAGTGGAAGTGCCCTAGGCTCTGTTGCTTGGTTTTTTAGATGTTTCAGGAAACACCATACACTTCTCCCGAGTGTCTGTTGGCAATTTACATCCCACCCATCAGCATAACAAGGCTCCCAGTTCTCCATGGCCTGTCCTGCCTTTCTGGATTTTACACTTTTTTCAGATGGCCCTTTTGACCGGGGGGAAGTGAGACTTCATTGTAGTGCAGATTTCCTTTGCAAGCTTGCTTGGTTGGCCAAAAAGGGCGTATGCGTTTTTTCCTGAATATATTCAGGAAAAAACGCATACGCCCTTTTTGGCCAAGTGCATCATTGTGGACGTTCTGCCTCTTTTCCTATGCTTTCAGTGAAATTCCAGTCTACCTCCTGAAATCGGTTTCCTGCAATTCTGCCCCGCTTTCAAGTCCTCTTGGCAGCCTTACTTCAGTATATTTTTGGACGATAGCTGTCATTTATAACTCTGCAGGTTTGTGAATTACAGTGCCCCTGAGCTCCTTTCTTCAACTCGCTTTCTTGTGAGCTGGCCGCAACACCGCAGGATGGTTTCAGGCCCTAATCTGGTTCCGGCACGGCACGCTGAGCCTTTGGTTAATTCCTCTTCCTGGTGGGAAATGAGAGTTAAATTTGCCCGTCCAGACACCTCCAGCTAGTCTCTCATTGGTTCTCGTTATTCCAGTTCATCTTCCGCAGAAATTGCAAACTGGGCCAAACAGGAGGTTAAAGGGACTGACTCTCAAAGTCGGGAGAGTGTTAGTAAAGCATCTGGAATGTTGCACCCGAGTACCAGGGTACGAAAACTGAGACATATTTGAACACGTCTCCCGATCACATGGTTGATCATACTCTAGGTTCCACATGCATGTTTTAGCTGAATGAAGAATACCTTAAACCTGGGTAGTTGAAACCCGTGGAACGGGTACCATGCAATATGACTTCAAAGGGTCTTCATTAGCTCACCGAACCTCTCCAATCCTATCACTGCTGCGTTTATGCCCCTGTACACACGCTTGATTCTCTTTTGGAGACATAGCAATCCATAGGTTTTAAGATACTTACTAGTCAGGTACATTCTTAGGCGTTTAATATGCGGTGTTGAGTCCATTTCGTTTAGCAAGGAGTAGCTCTTGTCTATTCCATATTTGGCTTAAGGAAATTTATCTGTGCTCATTTCAATCTCTGGTTTTATGCAGCACCCCAACTCACCTTTCCCCTTAAGCAAGCATAAGTTGGTTTTCTAAATTTCAGACCCTGTTCTGTTTTGGAATTCAGTTCCTGTGTAGCCAAGTTTACATTCCGTGTATTAGTGATATCTTATGATGTTTCTTTTTCTGTGTGAGTTATTTCAGTTAGAATCATCGTACCTGAATCCACTCATTATGCTGCTACGGGCCTGATGACATAGATTTCATTGCTGAGTGATACTGCATTGTACGTAAGTACCACAAGTTCTTTATCCATTTTTCACTTTCTGCGATGTTGAACTTGTACTGTAAATGAGGTTCTTGTAAACAGAGGTGTCCCAAACTTTGGGGTGGCTGTGTCTTTTTGATTTTCATTTCCCTAAGCTATAGGACCATAAGTGGAAGTGCCCTAGGCTCTGTTGCTTTGTTTTTTAGATGTTTCAGGAAACACCATACACTTCTCCCGAGTGTCTGTTGGCAATTTACATCCCGCCCATCAGCATAACAAGGCTCCCAGTTCTCCATGGCCTGTCCTGCCTTGCTGGATTTTACACTTTTTTCAGATGGCCCTTTTGACCGGGGGGAAGTGAGACTTCATTGTAGTGCAGATTTCCTTTGCAAGCTTGCTTGGTTGGCCAAAAAGGGCGTATGCGTTTTTTCCTGAATATATTCAGGAAAAAACGCATACGCCCTTTTTGGCCAAGTGCATCATTGTGGACGTTCTGCCTCTTTTCCTATGCTTTCAATGCAATTCCAGTCTACCTCCTGAAATCAGTTTCCTGCAATTCTGCCCCGCTTTCAAGTCCTCTTGGCAGCCTTACTTCAGTGTATTTTTGGACGATAGCTGTCATTTATAACTCTGCAGGTTTGTGAATTACAGTGCCCCTGAGCTCCTTTCTTCAACTCGCTTTCTTTTGAGCTGGCCGCAACACCGCAGGATGGCTTCAGGCCCTAATCTGGTTCGGGCACGGCACGCTGAGCCTTTGGTTATTTCCTCTTCCTGGTGGGAAATGAGAGTTAAATTTGCCCGTCCAGACACCTCCAGCTAGTCTCTCATTGGTTCTCCCTATTCCTGTTCATCTTCCGCAGAAATTGCAAACTGGGCCAAACAGGAAGTTAAAGGCGCTGACTCTCCAAGTGGGGAGAGTGTTAGTAAAGCGTCTGGAATGTTGCACCCGAGTACCAGGGGAGGAAAACTGAGACATATTTGAACACGTCTCCCGTTCACACGGTTGATCATACTCTGGGTTCCACATGCATGTTTTAGCTGAAGGAAGAATACCTTAAACCTGGAGAGTTGAGACCCGTGGAATGGGTTCCATGCAATATGACTTCAAAGGGTCTTCATTTGCTCACCGAACCTCTCCAATCCTATCACTGCTGCGTTTATGCCCCTGTACACACGCTTGATTCTCTTATGGAGACATAGCAATCCATAGGTTTTAAGATACTTACTAGTCAGGTACATTCTTAGGCGTTTAATATGGGGTGTTGTGTCCATTTCGTTGAGCAAGGAGTAGCTCTTGTCTATTCCATATTTGGCTTAAGGAACTTTATCTGTGCTCATTTCAATCTCTGGTTTTATGCAGCACCCCAACTCACCTTTCCCCTTAAGCAAGCATAAGTTGGTTTTCTAAATTTGAGACCCTGTTCTGTTTTGGAATTCAGTTCCTGTGTAGCCAAGTTTACATTCCGTGTATTAGTGATATCTTATGATGTTTCTTTTTCTGTGTGACTTATTTCAGTTAGAATCATCGTACCTGAATCCACTCATTCTGCTGCTACGGGCCTGATGACATAGATTTCATTGCTGAGTGATACTGCATTGTATGTAAGTACCACAAGTTCTTTATCCATTTTTCACTTTCTGTGATATTGAACTTGTACGGTAAACAAGGTTCTTGTAAACAGAGGCGTCCCAAACTTTGGGGTGGCTGTGTCTTTTTGATTTTAATTTCCCTAAGCTATAGGACCATAAGTGGAAGTGCCCTAGGCTCTGTTGCTTTGTTTTTTAGATGTTTCAGGAAACACCATACACTTCTCCCGAGTGTCTGTTGGCAATTTACATCCCGCCCATCAGCATAACAAGGCTCCCAGTTCTCCATGGCCTGTCCTGCCTTTCTGGATTTTACACTTTTTTAAGATGGCCCTTTTGACCGGGGGGAAGTCAGACTTCATTGTAGTGCAGATTTCCTTTGCAAGTTTGTTTGGTTGGACAAAAATGGCGTATGCGTTTTTTCCTGAATATATTCAGGAAGAAACGCATACGCCCTTTTTGGCCAAGTGCATCATTGTGGACGTTCTGCCTCTTTTCCTATGCTTTCAATGCAATTCCAGTTTACCTCCTGAAATCGGTTTCCTGCAATTCTGCCCCGCTTTCAAGTCCTCTTGGCAGCCTTACTTCAGTATATTTTTGGACGATAGTTGTCATTTATAACTCTGCAGGTTTGTGAATTACAGTGCCCCTGAGCTCCTTTCTTCAACTCGCTTTCTTTTGAGCTGGCCGCAACACCGCAGGATGGCTTCAGGCCCTAATCTGGTTCGGGCACGGCACGCTGAGCCTTTGGTTATTTCCTCTTCCTGGTGGGAAATGAGAGTTAAATTTGCCCGTCCAGACACCTCCAGCTAGTCTCTCATTGGTTCTCCCTATTCCTGTTCATCTTCCGCAGAAATTGCAAACTGGGCCAAACAGGAGGTTAAAGGGACTGACTCTCCAAGTCGGGAGAGTGTTAGTAAAGCGTCTGGAATGTTGCACCCGAGTACCAGGGGAGGAAAACTGAGACATATTTGAACACGTCTCCCGTTCACACGGTTGATCATACTCTGGGTTCCACATGCATGTTTTAGCTGAAGGAAGAAAACCTTAAACCTGGAGAGTTGAGACCCGTGTAATGGGTACCATGCAATATGACTTCAAAGGGTCTTCATTTGCTCACCGAACCTCTCCAATCCTATCACTGCTGCGTTTATGCCCCTGTACACATGCTTCATTCTCTTTTGGAGACATAGCAATCCATAGGTTTAAAGATACTTACTAGTCAGGTACATTCTTAGGCGTTTAATATGGGGTGTTGAGTCCATTTCGTTGAGCAAGGAGTAGCTCCTGTCTATTCCATATTTGGCTTAAGGAACTTTATCTGTGCTCATTTCAATCTCTGGTTTTATGCAGCACCCCAACTCACCTTTACCCTTAAGCAAGCATAAGTTGGTTTTCTAAATTTGAGACCCTGTTCTGTTTTGGAATTCAGTTCCTGTGTAGCCAAGTTTACATTCCGTGTATTAGTGATATCTT
Source organism: Grampus griseus (assembly GCF_964374135.1). Taxonomy (NCBI): domain Eukaryota; kingdom Metazoa; phylum Chordata; class Mammalia; order Artiodactyla; family Delphinidae; genus Grampus; species Grampus griseus. The sequence continues at coordinate 115,039,262 of NC_139000.1, forward strand.
ATGATGTTTCTTTTTCTGTGTGACTTATTTCAGTTAGAATCATCGTACCTGAATCCACTCATTCTGCTGCTACGGGCCTGATGACATAGATTTCATTGCTGAGTGATACTGCATTGTATGTAAGTACCACAAGTTCTTTATCCATTTTTCACTTTCTGTGATATTGAACTTGTACTGTAAACAAGGTTCTTGTAAACAGAGGCGTCCCAAACTTTGGGGTGGCTGTGTCTTTTTGATTTTAATTTCCCTAAGCTATAGGACCATAAGTGGAAGTGCCCTAGGCTCTGTTGCTTTGTTTTTTAGATGTTTCAGGAAACACCATACACTTCTCCCGAGTGTCTGTTGGCAATTTACATCCCGCCCATCAGCATAACAAGGCTCCCAGTTCTCCATGGCCTGTCCTGCCTTTCTGGATTTTACACTTTTTTCAGATGGCCCTTTTGACCGGGGGGAAGTCAGACTTCATTGTAGTGCAGATTTCCTTTGCAAGTTTGTTTGGTTGGACAAAAATGGCGTATGCGTTTTTTCCTGAATATATTCAGGAAGAAACGCATACGCCCTTTTTGGCCAAGTGCATCATTGTGGACATTCTGCCTCTTTTCCTATGCTTTCAATGCAATTCCAGTCTACCTCCTGAAATCGGTTTCCTGCAATTCTGCCCCGCTTTCAAGTCCTCTTGGCAGCCTTACTTCAGTATATTTTTGGACGATAGTTGTCATTTATAACTCTGCAGGTTTGTGAATTACAGTGCCCCTGAGCTCCTTTCTTCAACTCGCTTTCTTTTGAGCTGGCCGCAACACCGCAGGATGGCTTCAGGCCCTAATCTGGTTCGGGCACGGCACGCTGAGCCTTTGGTTATTTCCTCTTCCTGGTGGGAAATGAGAGTTAAATTTGCCCGTCCAGACACCTCCAGCTAGTCTCTCATTGGTTCTCCCTATTCCTGTTCATCTTCCGCAGAAATTGCAAACTGGGCCAAACAGGAGGTTAAAGGGACTGACTCTCCAAGTGGGGAGAGTGTTAGTAAAGCGTCTGGAATGTTGCACCCGAGTACCAGGGGAGGAAAACTGAGACATATTTGAACACGTCTCCCGTTCACACGGTTGATCATACTCTGGGTTCCACATGCATGTTTTAGCTGAAGGAAGAATACCTTAAACCTGGAGAGTTGAGACCCGTGGAATGGGCACCATGCAATATGACTTCAAAGGGTCTTCATTTGCTCACCGAACCTCTCCAATCCTATCACTGCTGCGTTTATGCCCCTATACACATGCTTGATTCTCTTTCGGAGACATAGCAATCCATATGTTTTAAGGTACTTACTAGTCAGGTACATACTTAGGCGTTTAATATGGGGTGTTGAGTCCATTTCGTTGAGCAAGGAGTAGCTCTTGTCTATTCCATATTTGGCTTAAGGAAATTTATCTGTGCTCATTTCAATCTCTGGTTTTATGCAGCAACCCAACTCACCTTTCCCCTTAAGCAAGCATAAGTTGGTTTTCTAAATTTGAGACCCTGTTGTGTTCTGTAATTCAGTTCCTGTGTAGCCAAGTTTACATTCCGTGTATTAGTGATATCTTATGATGTTTCTTTTTCTGTGTGACTTATTTCAGTTAGAATCATCGTATCTGTATCCACTCATTATGCTCCTACGGGCCTGATGGCATTGATTTCATTGCTGAGTGATACTGCATTGTACGTAAGTACCACAAGTTCTTTATCCATTTTTCACTTTCTGTGATATTGAACTTGTACGGTAAACGAGGTTCTTGTAAACAGAGGCGTCCCAAACTTTGGGGTGGCTGTGTCTTTTTGATTTTAATATCCCTAAGCTATAGGACCATAAGTGGAAGTGCCCTTGGCTCTGTTGCTTTGTTTTTTAGATATTTCAGGAAACACCATACACTTCTCCCAAGTGTCTGTTGGCAATTTACATCCCGCCCATCAGCATAACAAGGCTCCCAGTTCTCCATGGCCTGTCCTGCCTTGCTGGATTTTACACTTTTTTCAGATGGCCCTTTTGACCGGGGGGAAGTGAGACTTCATTGTAGTGCAGATTTCCTTTGCAAGCTTGCTTGGTTGGCCAAAAAGGGCGTATGTGTTTTTTCCTGAATATATTCAGGAAAAAACGCATATGCCCTTTTTGGCCAAGTGCATCATTGTGGACGTTCTGCCTCTTTTCCTATGCTTTCAATGCAATTCCAGTCTACCTCCTGAAATCGGTTTCCTGCAATTCTGCCCCGCTTTCAAGTCCTCTTGGCAGCCTTACTTCAGTATATTTTTGGACGATAGCTGTCATTTATAACTCTGCAGGTTTGTGAATTACAGTGCCCCTGAGCTCCTTTCTTCAACTCGCTTTCTTTTGAGCTGGCCGCAACACCGCAGGATGGCTTCAGGCCCTAATCTTCTTCGGGCACGGCACGCTGAGCCTTTGGTTATTTCCTCTTCCTGGTGGGAAATGAGAGTTAAATTTGCCCGTCCAGACACCTCCAGGTAGTCTCTCATTGGTTCTCCCTTTTCCTGTTCATCTTCCGCAGAAATTGCAAACTGGGCCAAACAGGAGGTTAAAGGGACTGACTCTCCAAGTCGGGAGAGTGTTAGTAAAGCGTCTGGAATGTTGCACCCGAGTACCAGGGGAGGAAAACTGAGACATATTTGAACACGTCTCCCGTTCACATGGTTGATCATACTCTGGGTTCCACATGCATGTTTTAGCTGAAGGAAGAATACCTTAAACCTGGAGAGTTGAGACCCGTGTAATGGGTACCATGCAATATGACTTCAAAGGGTCTTCATTTGCTCACCGAACCTCTCCAATCCTATCACTGCTGCGTTTATGCCCCTGTACACACGCTTGATTCTCTTTTGGAGACATAGCAATCCATAGGTTTTAAGATACTTACTAGTCAGGTACATTCTTAGGCGTTTAATATGGGGTGTTGAGTCCATTTCGTTGAGCAAGGAGTAGCTCTTGTCTATTCCATATTTGGCTTAAGGAACTTTATCTGTGCTCATTTCAATCTCTGGTTTTATGCAGCACCCCAACTCACCTTTCCCCTTAAGCAAGCATAAGTTGGTTTTCTACATTTGAGACCCTGTTCTGTTTTGGAATTCAGTTCCTGTGTAGCCAAGTTTACATTCCGTGTATTAGTGATATCTTATGATGTTTCTTTTTCTGTGTGAGTTATTTCAGTTAGAATCATCGTACCTGAATCCACTCATTATGCTGCTACGGGCCTGATGACATAGATTTCATTGCTGAGTGATACTGCATTGTACGTAAGTACCACAAGTTCTTTATCCATTTTTCACTTTCTGCGATGTTGAACTTGTACTGTAAATGAGGTTCTTGTAAACAGAGGCGTCCCAAACTTTGGGGTGGCTGTGTCTTTTTGATTTTAATTTCCCTAAGCTATAGGACCATAAGTGGAAGTGCCCTAGGCTCTGTTGCTTTGTTTTTTAGATGTTTCAGGAAACACCATACACTTCTCCCGAGTGTCTGTTGGCAATTTACATCCCGCCCATCAGCATAACAAGGCTCCCAGTTCTCCATGGCCTGTCCTGCCTTTCTGGATTTTACACTTTTTTCAGATGGCCCTTTTGACCGGGGGGAAGTGAGACTTCATTGTAGTGCAGATTTCCTTTGCAAGCTTGCTTGGTTGGCCAAAAAGGGCGTATGCGTTTTTTCCTGAATATATTCAGGAAAAAACGCATACGCCCTTTTTGGCCAAGTGCAACATTGTGGACGTTCTGCCTCTTTTCCTATGCTTTCAATGCAATTCCAGTCTACCTCCTGAAATCGGTTTCCTGCAATTCTGCCCCGCTTTCAAGTCCTCTTGGCAGCCTTACTTCAGTATATTTTTGGACGATAGCTGTCATTTATAACTCTGCAGGTTTGTGAATTACAGTGCCCCTGAGCTCCTTTCTTCAACTCGCTTTCTTGTGAGCTGCCCGCAACACCGCAGGATGGCTTCAGGCCCTAATCTTGTTCCGGCACGGCACGCTGAGCCTTTGGTTATTTCCTCTTCCTGGTGGGAAATGAGAGTTAAATTTGCCCGTCCAGACACCTCCAGCTAGTCTCTCATTGGTTCTCGCTATTCCTGTTCATCTTCCACAGAAATTGCAAACTGGGCCAAACAGGAGGTTAAAGGCGCTGACTCTCCAAGTGGGGAGAATGTTAGTAAAGTGTCTGGAATGTTGCACCCGAGTACCAGGGGAGGAAAACTGAGACATATTTGAACACGTCTCCCGTTCACACGGTTGATCATACTCTGGGTTCCACATGCATGTTTTAGCTGAAGGAAGAATACCTTAAATCTGGAGAGTTGAGACCCGTGGAATGGGTACCATGCAATATGACTTCAAAGGGTCTTCATTTGCTCACCGAACCTCTCCAATCCTATCACTGCTGCGTTTATGCCCCTGTACACATGCTTGATTCTCTTTCGGAGACATAGCAATCCATAGGTTTTAAGATACTTACTACTCAGGTACATTCTTAGGCGTTTAATATGGGGTGTTGAGTCCATTTCGTTGAGCAAGGAGTAGCTCTTGTCTATTCCATATTTGGCTTAAGGAACTTTATCTGTGCTCATTTCAATCTCTGGTTTTATGCAGCACCCCAACTCACCTTTCCCCTTAAGCAAGCATAAGTTGGTTTTCTAAATTTGAGACCCTGTTCTGTTTTGGAATTCAGTTCCTGTGTAGCCAAGTTTACATTCCGTGTATTAGTGATATCTTATGATGTTTCTATTTCTGTGTGACTTATTTCAGTTAGAATCATCGTACCTGAATCCACTCATTATGCTGCTACGGGCCTGATGACATAGATTTCATTGCTGAGTGATACTGCATTGTACGTAAGTACCACAAGTTCTTTATCCATTTTTCACTTTCTGTGATATTGAACTTGTACGGTAAACGAGGTTCTTGTAAACAGAGGCGTCCCAAACTTTGGGGTCGCTGTGTCTTTTTGATTTTAATTTCCCTAAGCTATAGGACCATAAGTGGAAGTGCCCTAGGCTCTGTTGCTTTGTTTTTTAGATGTTTCAGGAAACACCATACACTTCTCCCGAGTGTCTGTTGGCAATTTACATCTCGCCCATCAGCATAACAAGGTTCCCAGTTCTCCATGGCCTGTCCTGCCTTTCTGGATTTTACACTTTTTTCAGATGGCCCTTTTGACCGGGGGGAAGTGAGACTTCATTGTAGTGCAGATTTCCTTTGTAAGCTTGCTTGGTTGGCCAAAAAGGGCGTATGCGTTTTTTCCTGAATATATTCAGGAAAAAACGCATACGCCCTTTTTGGCTAAGTGCATCATTGTGGACGTTCTGCCTCTTTTCCTACGCTTTCAATGCAATTCCAGTCTACCTCCTGAAATCGGTTTCCTGCAATTCTGCCCCGCTTTCAAGTCCTCTTGGCAGCCTTACTTCAGTATATTTTTGGACGATAGCTGTCATTTATAACTCTGCAGGTTTGTGAATTACAGTGCCCCTGAGCTCCTTTCTTCAACTCGCTTTCTTTTGAGCTGGCCGCAACACCGCAGGATGGCTTCAGGCCCTAATATGGTTCCGGTACGGCACGCTGAGCCTTTGGTTATTTCCTCTTCCTGGTGGGAAATGAGAGTTAAATTTGCCCGTCCAGACACCTCCAGCTAGTCTCTCATTGGTTCTCCCTATTCCTGTTCATCTTCCGCAGAAATTGCAAACTGGGCCAAACAGGAGGTTAAAGGCACTGACTCTCCAAATGGGGAGAGTGTTAGTAAAGCTTCGGGAATGTTGCACCCGAGAACCAGGGGACGAAAACTGAGACATATTTGAACACGTCTCCCTATCACACGGTTGATCATATTCTGGGTTCCACATGCATGTTTTAGCTTAAGGAAGAATACCTTAAACCTGGAGAGTTGAGACCCGTGGAATGGGGACCATGCAATATGACTTCAAAGGGTCTTCATTTGCTCACCGAACCTCTCCAATCCTATCACTGCTGCGTTTATGCCCCTGTACACACGCTTGATTCTCTTATGGGGACATAGCAATCCATAGGTTTTAAGATACTTACTAGTCAGGTACATTCTTAGGCGTTTAATATGGGGTGTTGTGTCCATTTTGTTGAGCAAGGAGTAGCTCTTGTCTATTCCATATTTGGCTTAAGGAACTTTATCTGTGCTCATTTCAATCTCTGGTTTTATGCAGCACCCCAACTCACCTTTCCCCTTAAGCAAGCATAAGTTGGTTTTCTAAATTTGAAACCCTGTTCTGTTTTGGAATTCAGTTCCTGTGTAGCCAAGTTTACATTCCGTGTATTAGTGATATCTTATGATGTTTCTTTTTCTGTGTGACTTATTTCAGTTAGAATCATCATACCTGAATCCACTCATTGTGCTGCTAAGGGCCTGATGACATAGATTTCGTTGCTGAGTGATATTGCTTTGTAAGTAAATACCACAACTTCTTTATCCATTTTTCACTTTCTGCGATGTTGAACTTGTACTGTAAACGAGGTTCTTGTAAACAGAGTCGTTCCAAACATTGGGGTGGCTGTGTCTTTTTGATTTTAATTTCCCTGAGCTATAGGACCATAAGTGGAAGTGCCCTAGGCTCTGTTGCTTTGTTTTTTAGATGTTTCAGGAAACACCATACACTTCTCGCGAGTGTCTGTTGGCAGTTTACATCCCGCCCATCAGCATAACAAGGCTCCCAGTTCTCCATGGCCTGTCCTGCCTTTCTGGATTTTACACTTTTTTCAGATGGCCCTTTTGACCGGGGGGAAGTGAGACTTCATTGTAGTGCAGATTTCCTTTGCAAGCTTGCTTGGTTGGCCAAAAAGTGCGTATGCGTTTTTTCCTGAATATATTCAGGAAAAAACGCATACGCCCTTTTTGGCCAAGTGCATCATTGTGGACGTTCTGCCTCTTTTCCTATGCTTTCAATGCAATTCCAGTCTACCTCCTGAAATCGGTTTCCTGCAATTCTGCCCCGCTTTCAAGTCCTCTTGGCAGCCTTACTTCAGTATATTTCTGGACGATAGCTGTCATTTATAACTCTGCAGTTTTGTGAATTACAGTGCCCCTGAGCTCCTTTCTTCAACTCACTTTCTTGTGAGCTCGCCGCAACACCGCAAGATGGTTTCAGGCCCTAATCTGGTTCCGGCACGGCACGCTGAGCCTTTGGTTAATTCCTCTTCCTGGTGGGAAATGAGAGTTAAATTTGCCCGTCCAGACACCTCCAGCTAGTCTCTCATTGGTTCTCCCTATTCCTGTTCATCTTCCGCAGAAATTGCAAACTGGGCCAAACAGGAGGTTAAAGGGACTGACTCTCCAAGTCGGGAGAGTGTTAGTAAAGCGTCTGGAATGTTGCACTCGAGTACCAGGGTACGAAAACTGAGACATATTTGAACACGTCTCCCGATCACATGGTTGATCATACTCTGGGTTCCACATGCATGTTTTAGCTGTAGGAAGAATACCTTAAACCTGGGTAGTTGAAACCCGTGGAATGGGTACCATGCAATATGACTTCAAAGGGTCTTCATTTGCTCACCGAACCTCTCCAATCCTATCACTGCTGCGTTTATGCCCCTGTACACATGCTTGATTCTCTTTCGGAGACATAGCAATCCATAGGTTTTAAGATACTTACTAGTCAGGTACATTCTTAGGCGTTTAATATGGGGTGTTGAGTCCATTTCGTTGAGCAAGGAGTAGCTCTTGTCTATTCCATATTTGGCTTAAGGTACTTTATCTGTGCTCATTTCAACCTCTTGTTTTATGCAGCACCCCGACTCACCTTTACCCTTAAGCAAGCATAAGTTGGTTTTCTAAATTTGAGACCCTTTTCTGTTCTGTAATTCAGTTCCTGTGTAGCCAAGTTTACATTCCGTGTATTACTGATACCTTATGATGTTTCTTTTTCTGTGTGACTTATTTCAGTTAGAATCATCATACCTGAATCAACTCATTGTGCTGCTAAGGTCCTGATGACATAGATTTCATTGCTGAGTGATATTGCTTTGTAAGTAAATACCACAACTTCTTTATCCATTTTTCAGTTTCTGCGATGTTGAACGTGAAGTGTAAACGAGGTTCTTTTAAACAGAGGCGTCTCAAACTTTGGGGTGGCTGTGTCTTTTTGATTTTAATTTCCCTAAGCTATAGGACCATAAGTGGAAGTGCCCTAGGCTCTGTTGCTTTGTTTTTTAGATGTTTCAGGAAACACCATACACTTCTCCCAAGTGTCTGTTGGCAATTTACATCCCGCCCATCAGCATAACAAGGCTCCCAGTTCTCCATGGCCTGTCCTGCCTTGCTGGATTTTACACTTTTTTCAGATGGCCCTTTTGACCGGGGGGAAGTGAGACTTCATTGTAGTGCAGATTTCCTTTGCAAGCTTGCTTGGTTGGCCAAAAAGGGCGTATGCGTTTTTTCCTGAATATATTCAGGAAAAACGCATACGCCCTTTTTGGCCAAGTGCATCATTGTGGACGTTCTGCCTCTTTTCCTATGCTTTCAATGCAATTCCAGTCTACCTCCTGAAATCGGTTTCCTGCAATTCTGCCCCGCTTTCAAGTCCTCTTGGCAGCCTTACTTCAGTATATTTTTGGACGATAGCTGTCATTTATAACTCTGCAGGTTTGTGAATTACAGTGTCCCTGAGCTCCTTTCTTCAACTCGCTTTCTTTTGAGCTGGCCGCAACACCGCAGGATGGCTTCAGGCCCTAATCTGGTTCGGGCACGGCACGCTGAGCCTTTGGTTATTTCCTCTTCCTGGTGGGAAATGAGAGTTAAATTTGCCCGTCCAGACACCTCCAGCTAGTCTCTCATTGGTTCTCCCTATTCCTGTTCATCTTCCGCAGAAATTGCAAACTGGGCCAAACAGGAGGTTAAAGGCGCTGACTCTCCAAGTGGGGAGAGTGTTAGTAAAGCGTCTGGAATGTTGCACCCGAGTACCAGGGGAGGAAAACTGAGACATATTTGAACACGTCTCCCGTTCACACGGTTGATCATACTCTGGGTTACACATGCATGTTTTAGCTGAAGGAAGATTACCTTAAACCTTGAGAGTTGAGACCCGTGGAATGGGTACCATGCAATATGACTTCAAAGGGTCTTCATTTGCTCACCGAACCTCTCCAATCCTATCACTGCTGCGTTTATGCCCCTGTACACACGCTTGATTCTCTTATGGAGACATAGCAATCCATAGGTTTTAAGATACTTACTAGTCAGGTACATTCTTAGGCGTTTAATATGGGGTGTTGAGTCCATTTCGTTGAGCAAGGAGTAGCTCTTGTCTATTCCATATTTGGCTTAAGGAACTTTATCTGTGCTCATTTCAATCTCTGGTTTTATGCAGCACCCCAACTCACCTTTCCCCTTAAGCAAGCATAAGTTGGTTTTCTACATTTGAGACCCTGTTCTGTTTTGGAATTCAGTTCCTGTGTAGCCAAGTTTACATTCCGTGTATTAGTGATATCTTATGATGTTTCTTTTTCTGTGTGACTTATTTCAGTTAGAATCATCGTACCTGAATCCACTCATTATGCTGCTACGGGCCTGATGACATAGATTTCATTGCTGAGTGATAATGCATTGTACGTAAGTACCACAAGTTCTTTATCCATTTTTCACTTTCTGTGATATTGAACTTGTACGGTAAACGAGGTTCTTGTAAACAGAGGCGTCCCAAACTTTGGGGTGGCTGTGTCTTTTTGATTTTAATTTCCCTAAGCTATAGGACCATAAGTGGAAGTGCCCTAGGCTCTGTTGCTTTGTTTTTTAGATGTTTCAGGAAACACCATACACTTCTCCCGAGTGTCTGTTGGCAATTTACATCCCGCCCATCAGCATAACAAGGCTCCCAGTTCTCCATGGCCTGTCCTGCCTTGCTGGATTTTACACTTTTTTCAGATGGCCCTTTTGACCGGGGGGAAGTGAGACTTCATTGTAGTGCAGATTTCCTTTGCAAGTTTGCTTGGTTGGCCAAAAAGGGCGTATGCGTTTTTTCCTGAATATATTCAGGAAGAAACGCATACGCCCTTTTTGGCCAAGTGCATCATTGTGGACGTTCTGCCTCTTTTCCTATGCTTTCAATGCAATTCCAGTCTACCTCCTGAAATCGGTTTCCTGCAATTCTGCCCTGCTTTCAAGTCCTCTTGGCAGCCTTACTTCAGTATATTTTTGGACGATAGCTGTCATTTATAACTCTGCAGGTTTGTGAATTACAGTGCCCCTGAGCTCCTTTCTTCAACTCGCTTTGTTTTGAGCTGGCCGCAACACCGCAGGATGGCTTCAGGCCCTAATCTGGTTCCGGCACGGCACGCTGAGCCTTTGGTTATTTCCTCTTCCTGGTGGGAAATGAGAGTTAAATTTGCCCGTCCAGACACCTCCAGCTAGTCTCTCATTGGTTCTCCCTATTCCTGTTCATCTTCCGCAGAAATTGCAAACTGGGCCAAACAGGAGGATAAAGGGACTGACTCTCCAAGTCGGGAGAGTGTTAGTAAAGCGTCTGGAATGTTGCACCCGAGTACCAGGGGATGAAAACTGAGACATATTTGAACACGTCTCCCGTTCACACGGTTGATCATACTCTGGGTTCCACATGCATGTTTTAGCTGAAGGAAGAATACCTTAAACCTGGAGAGTTGATACCCGTGGAATGGGTACCATGCAATATGACTTCAAAGGGTCTTCATTTGCTCACCGAACCTCTCCAATCCTATCACTGCTGCGTTTATGCCCCTGTACACACGTTTGATTCTCTTTTGGAGACATAGCAATCCATAGGTTTTAAGATACTTACTAGTCAGGTACATTCTTAGGCGTTTAATATGGGGTGTTGAGTCCATTTCGTTGAGCAAGGAGTAGCTCTTGTCTATTCCATATTTGGCTTAAGGAACTTTATCTGTGCTCATTTCAATCTCTGGTTTTATGCAGCACCCCAACTCACCTTTCCCCTTAAGCAAGCATAAGTTGGTTTTCTAAATTTGAGACCCTGTTCTGTTTTGGAATTCACTTCCTGTGTAGCCAAGTTTACATTCCGTGTATTAGTGATATCTTATGATGTTTCTTTTTCTGTGTGACTTATTTCAGTTAGAATCATCGTACCTGAATCCACTCATTATGCTGCTACGGGCCTGATGACATAGATTTCATTGCTGAGTGATACTGCATTGTACGTAAGTACCACAAGTTCTTTATCCATTTTTCACTTTCTGCGATGTTGAACTTGTACTGTAAATGAGGTTCTTGTAAACAGAGGCGTCCCAAACTTTGGGGTGGCTGTGTCTTTTTGATTTTAATTTCCCTAAGCTATAGGACCATAAGTGGAAGTGCCCTAGGCTCTGTTGCTTGGTTTTTTAGATGTTTCAGGAAACACCATACACTTCTCCCGAGTGTCTGTTGGCAATTTACATCCCGCCCATCAGCATAACAAGGCTCCCAGTTGTCCATGGCCTGTCCTGCCTTTCTGGATTTTACACTTTTTTCAGATGGCCCTTTTGACCGGGGGAAAGTGAGACTTCATTGTAGTGCAGATTTCCTTTGCAAGCTTGCTTGGTTGGCCAAAAAGGGCGTATGCGTTTTTTCCTGAATATATTCAGGAAAAAACGCATACGCCCTTTTTGGCCAAGTGCATCATTGTGGACGTTCTGCCTCTTTTCCTATGCTTTCAATGCAATTCCAGTCTACCTCCTGAAATCGGTTTCCTGCAATTCTGCCCCGCTTTCAAGTCCTCTTGGCAGCCTTACTTCAGTATATTTTTGGACGATAGCTGTCATTTATAACTCTGCAGGTTTTTGAATTACAGTGCCCCTGAGCTCCTTTCTTCAACTCACTTTCTTGTGAGCTGGCCGCAACACCGCAGGATGGTTTCAGGCCCTAATCTGGTTCCGGCACGGCACGCTGAGCCTTTGGTTAATTCCTCTTCCTGGTGGGAAATGAGAGTTAAATTTGCCCGTCCAGACACCTCCAGCTAGTCTCTCATTGGTTCTCCCTATTCCTGTTCATCTTCCGCAGAAATTGCAAACTGGGCCAAACAGGAGGTTAAAGGGACTGACTCTCCAAGTCGGGAGAGTGTTAGTAAAGCATCTGGAATGTTGCACTCGAGTACCAGGGTACGAAAACTGAGACATATTTGAACACGTCTCCCGATCACATGGTTGATCATACTCTGGGTTCCACATGCATGTTTTAGCTGTAGGAAGAATACCTTAAACCTGGGTAGTTGAAACCCGTGGAATGGGTACCATGCAATATGACTTCAAAGGGTCTTCATTTGCTCACCGAACCTCTCCAATCCTATCACTGCTGCGTTTATGCCCCTGTACACACGCTTGATTCTCTTTTGGAGACATAGCAATCCATAGGTTTTAAGATACTTACTAGTCAGGTACATTCTTAGGCGTTTAATATGGGGTGTTGAGTCCATTTCGTTGAGCAAGGAGTAGCTCTTGTCTATTCCATATTTGGCTTAAGGAACTTTATCTGTGCTCATTTCAATCTCTGGTTTTATGCAGCACCCCAACTCACCTTTCCCCTTAAGCAAGCATAAGTTGGTTTTCTACATTTGAGACCCTGTTCTGTTTTGGAATTCAGTTCCTGTGTAGCCAAGTTTACATTCCGTGTATTAGTGATATCTTATGATGTTTCTTTTTCTGTGTGACTTATTTCAGTTAGAATCATCGTACCTGAATCCACTCATTATGCTGCTACGGGCCTGATGACATAGATTTCATTGCTGAGTGATACTGCATTGTACGTAAGTACCACAAGTTCTTTATCCATTTTTCACTTTCTGCGATGTTGAACTTGTACTGTAAACAAGGTTCTTGTAAACAGAGGCGTCCCAAACTTTGGGGTGGCTGTGTCTTTTTGATTTTAAATTCCCTAAGCTATAGGACCATAAGTGGAAGTGCCCTAGGCTCTGTTGCTTGGTTTTTTAGATGTTTCAGGAAACACCATACACTTCTCCCGAGTGTCTGTTGGCAATTTACATCCCACCCATCAGCATAACAAGGCTCCCAGTTCTCCATGGCCTGTCCTGCCTTTCTGGATTTTACACTTTTTTCAGATGGCCCTTTTGACCGGGGGGAAGTGAGACTTCATTGTAGTGCAGATTTCCTTTGCAAGCTTGCTTGGTTGGCCAAAAAGGGCGTATGCGTTTTTTCCTGAATATATTCAGGAAAAAACGCATACGCCCTTTTTGGCCAAGTGCATCATTGTGGACGTTCTGCCTCTTTTCCTATGCTTTCAGTGAAATTCCAGTCTACCTCCTGAAATCGGTTTCCTGCAATTCTGCCCCGCTTTCAAGTCCTCTTGGCAGCCTTACTTCAGTATATTTTTGGACGATAGCTGTCATTTATAACTCTGCAGGTTTGTGAATTACAGTGCCCCTGAGCTCCTTTCTTCAACTCGCTTTCTTGTGAGCTGGCCGCAACACCGCAGGATGGTTTCAGGCCCTAATCTGGTTCCGGCACGGCACGCTGAGCCTTTGGTTAATTCCTCTTCCTGGTGGGAAATGAGAGTTAAATTTGCCCGTCCAGACACCTCCAGCTAGTCTCTCATTGGTTCTCGTTATTCCTGTTCATCTTCCGCAGAAATTGCAAACTGGGCCAAACAGGAGGTTAAAGGGACTGACTCTCAAAGTCGGGAGAGTGTTAGTAAAGCATCTGGAATGTTGCACCCGAGTACCAGGGTACGAAAACTGAGACATATTTGAACACGTCTCCCGATCACATGGTTGATCATACTCTAGGTTCCACATGCATGTTTTAGCTGAATGAAGAATACCTTAAACCTGGGTAGTTGAAACCCGTGGAACGGGTACCATGCAATATGACTTCAAAGGGTCTTCATTAGCTCACCGAACCTCTCCAATCCTATCACTGCTGCGTTTATGCCCCTGTACACACGCTTGATTCTCTTTTGGAGACATAGCAATCCATAGGTTTTAAGATACTTACTAGTCAGGTACATTCTTAGGCGTTTAATATGCGGTGTTGAGTCCATTTCGTTTAGCAAGGAGTAGCTCTTGTCTATTCCATATTTGGCTTAAGGAAATTTATCTGTGCTCATTTCAATCTCTGGTTTTATGCAGCACCCCAACTCACCTTTCCCCTTAAGCAAGCATAAGTTGGTTTTCTAAATTTGAGACCCTGTTCTGTTTTGGAATTCAGTTCCTGTGTAGCCAAGTTTACATTCCGTGTATTAGTGATATCTTATGATGTTTCTTTTTCTGTGTGAGTTATTTCAGTTAGAATCATCGTACCTGAATCCACTCATTATGCTGCTACGGGCCTGATGACATAGATTTCATTGCTGAGTGATACTGCATTGTACGTAAGTACCACAAGTTCTTTATCCATTTTTCACTTTCTGCGATGTTGAACTTGTACTGTAAATGAGGTTCTTGTAAACAGAGGTGTCCCAAACTTTGGGGTGGCTGTGTCTTTTTGATTTTCATTTCCCTAAGCTATAGGACCATAAGTGGAAGTGCCCTAGGCTCTGTTGCTTTGTTTTTTAGATGTTTCAGGAAACACCATACACTTCTCCCGAGTGTCTGTTGGCAATTTACATCCCGCCCATCAGCATAACAAGGCTCCCAGTTCTCCATGGCCTGTCCTGCCTTGCTGGATTTTACACTTTTTTCAGATGGCCCTTTTGACCGGGGGGAAGTGAGACTTCATTTTAGTGCAGATTTCCTTTGCAAGCTTGCTTGGTTGGCCAAAAAGGGCGTATGCGTTTTTTCCTGAATATATTCAGGAAGAAACGCATACGCCCTTTTTGGCCAAGTGCATCATTGTGGACGTTCTGCCTCTTTTCCTATGCTTTCAATGCAATTCCAGTCTACCTCCTGAAATCGGTTTCCTGCAATTCTGCCCTGCTTTCAAGTCCTCTTGGCAGCCTTACTTCAGTATATTTTTGGACGATAGCTGTCATTTATAACTCTGCAGGTTTGTGAATTACAGTGCCCCTGAGCTCCTTTCTTCAACTCGCTTTGTTTTGAGCTGGCCGCAACACCGCAGGATGGCTTCAGGCCCTAATCTGGTTCCGGCACGGCACGCTGAGCCTTTGGTTATTTCCTCTTCCTGGTGGGAAATGAGAGTTAAATTTGCCCGTCCAGACACCTCCAGCTAGTCTCTCATTGGTTCTCCCTATTCCTGTTCATCTTCCGCAGAAATTGCAAACTGGGCCAAACAGGAGGATAAAGGGACTGACTCTCCAAGTCGGGAGAGTGTTAGTAAAGCGTCTGGAATGTTGCACCCGAGTACCAGGGGATGAAAACTGAGACATATTTGAACACGTCTCCCGTTCACACGGTTGATCATACTCTGGGTTCCACATGCATGTTTTAGCTGAAGGAAGAATACCTTAAACCTGGAGAGTTGATACCCGTGGAATGGGTACCATGCAATATGACTTCAAAGGGTCTTCATTTGCTCACCGAACCTCTCCAATCCTATCACTGCTGCGTTTATGCCCCTGTACACACGTTTGATTCTCTTTTGGAGACATAGCAATCCATAGGTTTTAAGATACTTACTAGTCAGGTACATTCTTAGGCGTTTAATATGGGGTGTTGAGTCCATTTCGTTGAGCAAGGAGTAGCTCTTGTCTATTCCATATTTGGCTTAAGGAACTTTATCTGTGCTCATTTCAATCTCTGGTTTTATGCAGCACCCCAACTCACCTTTCCCCTTAAGCAAGCATAAGTTGGTTTTCTAAATTTGAGACCCTGTTCTGTTTTGGAATTCACTTCCTGTGTAGCCAAGTTTACATTCCGTGTATTAGTGATATCTTATGATGTTTCTTTTTCTGTGTGACTTATTTCAGTTAGAATCATCGTACCTGAATCCACTCATTATGCTGCTACGGGCCTGATGACATAGATTTCATTGCTGAGTGATACTGCATTGTACGTAAGTACCACAAGTTCTTTATCCATTTTTCACTTTCTGCGATGTTGAACTTGTACTGTAAATGAGGTTCTTGTAAACAGAGGCGTCCCAAACTTTGGGGTGGCTGTGTCTTTTTGATTTTAATTTCCCTAAGCTATAGGACCATAAGTGGAAGTGCCCTAGGCTCTGTTGCTTGGTTTTTTAGATGTTTCAGGAAACACCATACACTTCTCCCGAGTGTCTGTTGGCAATTTACATCCCGCCCATCAGCATAACAAGGCTCCCAGTTGTCCATGGCCTGTCCTGCCTTTCTGGATTTTACACTTTTTTCAGATGGCCCTTTTGACCGGGGGAAAGTGAGACTTCATTGTAGTGCAGATTTCCTTTGCAAGCTTGCTTGGTTGGCCAAAAAGGGCGTATGCGTTTTTTCCTGAATATATTCAGGAAAAAACGCATACGCCCTTTTTGGCCAAGTGCATCATTGTGGACGTTCTGCCTCTTTTCCTATGCTTTCAATGCAATTCCAGTCTACCTCCTGAAATCGGTTTCCTGCAATTCTGCCCCGCTTTCAAGTCCTCTTGGCAGCCTTACTTCAGTATATTTTTGGACGATAGCTGTCATTTATAACTCTGCAGGTTTTTGAATTACAGTGCCCCTGAGCTCCTTTCTTCAACTCACTTTCTTGTGAGCTGGCCGCAACACCGCAGGATGGTTTCAGGCCCTAATCTGGTTCCGGCACGGCACGCTGAGCCTTTGGTTAATTCCTCTTCCTGGTGGGAAATGAGAGTTAAATTTGCCCGTCCAGACACCTCCAGCTAGTCTCTCATTGGTTCTCCCTATTCCTGTTCATCTTCCGCAGAAATTGCAAACTGGGCCAAACAGGAGGTTAAAGGGACTGACTCTCCAAGTCGGGAGAGTGTTAGTAAAGCATCTGGAATGTTGCACTCGAGTACCAGGGTACGAAAACTGAGACATATTTGAACACGTCTCCCGATCACATGGTTGATCATACTCTGGGTTCCACATGCATGTTTTAGCTGTAGGAAGAATACCTTAAACCTGGGTAGTTGAAACCCGTGGAATGGGTACCATGCAATATGACTTCAAAGGGTCTTCATTTGCTCACCGAACCTCTCCAATCCTATCACTGCTGCGTTTATGCCCCTGTACACACGCTTGATTCTCTTTTGGAGACATAGCAATCCATAGGTTTTAAGATACTTACTAGTCAGGTACATTCTTAGGCGTTTAATATGGGGTGTTGAGTCCATTTCGTTGAGCAAGGAGTAGCTCTTGTCTATTCCATATTTGGCTTAAGGAACTTTATCTGTGCTCATTTCAATCTCTGGTTTTATGCAGCACCCCAACTCACCTTTCCCCTTAAGCAAGCATAAGTTGGTTTTCTAAATTTCAGACCCTGTTCTGTTTTGGAATTCAGTTCCTGTGTAGCCAAGTTTACATTCCGTGTATTAGTGATATCTTATGATGTTTCTTTTTCTGTGTGACTTATTTCAGTTAGAATCATCGTACCTGAATCCACTCATTATGCTGCTACGGGCCTGATGACATAGATTTCATTGCTGAGTGATACTGCATTGTACGTAAGTACCACAAGTTCTTTATCCATTTTTCACTTTCTGCGATGTTGAACTTGTACTGTAAACAAGGTTCTTGTAAACAGAGGCGTCCCAAACTTTGGGGTGGCTGTGTCTTTTTGATTTTAAATTCCCTAAGCTATAGGACCATAAGTGGAAGTGCCCTAGGCTCTGTTGCTTGGTTTTTTAGATGTTTCAGGAAACACCATACACTTCTCCCGAGTGTCTGTTGGCAATTTACATCCCACCCATCAGCATAACAAGGCTCCCAGTTCTCCATGGCCTGTCCTGCCTTTCTGGATTTTACACTTTTTTCAGATGGCCCTTTTGACCGGGGGGAAGTGAGACTTCATTGTAGTGCAGATTTCCTTTGCAAGCTTGCTTGGTTGGCCAAAAAGGGCGTATGCGTTTTTTCCTGAATATATTCAGGAAAAAACGCATACGCCCTTTTTGGCCAAGTGCATCATTGTGGACGTTCTGCCTCTTTTCCTATGCTTTCAGTGAAATTCCAGTCTACCTCCTGAAATCGGTTTCCTGCAATTCTGCCCCGCTTTCAAGTCCTCTTGGCAGCCTTACTTCAGTATATTTTTGGACGATAGCTGTCATTTATAACTCTGCAGGTTTGTGAATTACAGTGCCCCTGAGCTCCTTTCTTCAACTCGCTTTCTTGTGAGCTGGCCGCAACACCGCAGGATGGTTTCAGGCCCTAATCTGGTTCCGGCACGGCACGCTGAGCCTTTGGTTAATTCCTCTTCCTGGTGGGAAATGAGAGTTAAATTTGCCCGTCCAGACACCTCCAGCTAGTCTCTCATTGGTTCTCGTTATTCCAGTTCATCTTCCGCAGAAATTGCAAACTGGGCCAAACAGGAGGTTAAAGGGACTGACTCTCAAAGTCGGGAGAGTGTTAGTAAAGCATCTGGAATGTTGCACCCGAGTACCAGGGTACGAAAACTGAGACATATTTGAACACGTCTCCCGATCACATGGTTGATCATACTCTAGGTTCCACATGCATGTTTTAGCTGAATGAAGAATACCTTAAACCTGGGTAGTTGAAACCCGTGGAACGGGTACCATGCAATATGACTTCAAAGGGTCTTCATTAGCTCACCGAACCTCTCCAATCCTATCACTGCTGCGTTTATGCCCCTGTACACACGCTTGATTCTCTTTTGGAGACATAGCAATCCATAGGTTTTAAGATACTTACTAGTCAGGTACATTCTTAGGCGTTTAATATGCGGTGTTGAGTCCATTTCGTTTAGCAAGGAGTAGCTCTTGTCTATTCCATATTTGGCTTAAGGAAATTTATCTGTGCTCATTTCAATCTCTGGTTTTATGCAGCACCCCAACTCACCTTTCCCCTTAAGCAAGCATAAGTTGGTTTTCTAAATTTCAGACCCTGTTCTGTTTTGGAATTCAGTTCCTGTGTAGCCAAGTTTACATTCCGTGTATTAGTGATATCTTATGATGTTTCTTTTTCTGTGTGAGTTATTTCAGTTAGAATCATCGTACCTGAATCCACTCATTATGCTGCTACGGGCCTGATGACATAGATTTCATTGCTGAGTGATACTGCATTGTACGTAAGTACCACAAGTTCTTTATCCATTTTTCACTTTCTGCGATGTTGAACTTGTACTGTAAATGAGGTTCTTGTAAAGAGAGGTGTCCCAAACTTTGGGGTGGCTGTGTCTTTTTGATTTTCATTTCCCTAAGCTATAGGACCATAAGTGGAAGTGCCCTAGGCTCTGTTGCTTTGTTTTTTAGATGTTTCAGGAAACACCATACACTTCTCCCGAGTGTCTGTTGGCAATTTACATCCCGCCCATCAGCATAACAAGGCTCCCAGTTCTCCATGGCCTGTCCTGCCTTGCTGGATTTTACACTTTTTTCAGATGGCCCTTTTGACCGGGGGGAAGTGAGACTTCATTGTAGTGCAGATTTCCTTTGCAAGCTTGCTTGGTTGGCCAAAAAGGGCGTATGCGTTTTTTCCTGAATATATTCAGGAAAAAACGCATACGCCCTTTTTGGCCAAGTGCATCATTGTGGACGTTCTGCCTCTTTTCCTATGCTTTCAATGCAATTCCAGTCTACCTCCTGAAATCAGTTTCCTGCAATTCTGCCCCGCTTTCAAGTCCTCTTGGCAGCCTTACTTCAGTGTATTTTTGGACGATAGCTGTCATTTATAACTCTGCAGGTTTGTGAATTACAGTGCCCCTGAGCTCCTTTCTTCAACTCGCTTTCTTTTGAGCTGGCCGCAACACCGCAGGATGGCTTCAGGCCCTAATCTGGTTCGGGCACGGCACGCTGAGCCTTTGGTTATTTCCTCTTCCTGGTGGGAAATGAGAGTTAAATTTGCCCGTCCAGACACCTCCAGCTAGTCTCTCATTGGTTCTCCCTATTCCTGTTCATCTTCCGCAGAAATTGCAAACTGGGCCAAACAGGAAGTTAAAGGCGCTGACTCTCCAAGTGGGGAGAGTGTTAGTAAAGCGTCTGGAATGTTGCACCCGAGTACCAGGGGAGGAAAACTGAGACATATTTGAACACGTCTCCCGTTCACACGGTTGATCATACTCTGGGTTCCACATGCATGTTTTAGCTGAAGGAAGAATACCTTAAACCTGGAGAGTTGAGACCCGTGGAATGGGTTCCATGCAATATGACTTCAAAGGGTCTTCATTTGCTCACCGAACCTCTCCAATCCTATCACTGCTGCGTTTATGCCCCTGTACACACGCTTGATTCTCTTATGGAGACATAGCAATCCATAGGTTTTAAGATACTTACTAGTCAGGTACATTCTTAGGCGTTTAATATGGGGTGTTGTGTCCATTTCGTTGAGCAAGGAGTAGCTCTTGTCTATTCCATATTTGGCTTAAGGAACTTTATCTGTGCTCATTTCAATCTCTGGTTTTATGCAGCACCCCAACTCACCTTTCCCCTTAAGCAAGCATAAGTTGGTTTTCTAAATTTGAGACCCTGTTCTGTTTTGGAATTCAGTTCCTGTGTAGCCAAGTTTACATTCCGTGTATTAGTGATATCTTATGATGTTTCTTTTTCTGTGTGACTTATTTCAGTTAGAATCATCGTACCTGAATCCACTCATTCTGCTGCTACGGGCCTGATGACATAGATTTCATTGCTGAGTGATACTGCATTGTATGTAAGTACCACAAGTTCTTTATCCATTTTTCACTTTCTGTGATATTGAACTTGTACGGTAAACAAGGTTCTTGTAAACAGAGGCGTCCCAAACTTTGGGGTGGCTGTGTCTTTTTGATTTTAATTTCCCTAAGCTATAGGACCATAAGTGGAAGTGCCCTAGGCTCTGTTGCTTTGTTTTTTAGATGTTTCAGGAAACACCATACACTTCTCCCGAGTGTCTGTTGGCAATTTACATCCCGCCCATCAGCATAACAAGGCTCCCAGTTCTCCATGGCCTGTCCTGCCTTTCTGGATTTTACACTTTTTTAAGATGGCCCTTTTGACCGGGGGGAAGTCAGACTTCATTGTAGTGCAGATTTCCTTTGCAAGTTTGTTTGGTTGGACAAAAATGGCGTATGCGTTTTTTCCTGAATATATTCAGGAAGAAACGCATACGCCCTTTTTGGCCAAGTGCATCATTGTGGACGTTCTGCCTCTTTTCCTATGCTTTCAATGCAATTCCAGTTTACCTCCTGAAATCGGTTTCCTGCAATTCTGCCCCGCTTTCAAGTCCTCTTGGCAGCCTTACTTCAGTATATTTTTGGACGATAGTTGTCATTTATAACTCTGCAGGTTTGTGAATTACAGTGCCCCTGAGCTCCTTTCTTCAACTCGCTTTCTTTTGAGCTGGCCGCAACACCGCAGGATGGCTTCAGGCCCTAATCTGGTTCGGGCACGGCACGCTGAGCCTTTGGTTATTTCCTCTTCCTGGTGGGAAATGAGAGTTAAATTTGCCCGTCCAGACACCTCCAGCTAGTCTCTCATTGGTTCTCCCTATTCCTGTTCATCTTCCGCAGAAATTGCAAACTGGGCCAAACAGGAGGTTAAAGGGACTGACTCTCCAAGTCGGGAGAGTGTTAGTAAAGCGTCTGGAATGTTGCACCCGAGTACCAGGGGAGGAAAACTGAGACATATTTGAACACGTCTCCCGTTCACACGGTTGATCATACTCTGGGTTCCACATGCATGTTTTAGCTGAAGGAAGAAAACCTTAAACCTGGAGAGTTGAGACCCGTGTAATGGGTACCATGCAATATGACTTCAAAGGGTCTTCATTTGCTCACCGAACCTCTCCAATCCTATCACTGCTGCGTTTATGCCCCTGTACACATGCTTCATTCTCTTTTGGAGACATAGCAATCCATAGGTTTAAAGATACTTACTAGTCAGGTACATTCTTAGGCGTTTAATATGGGGTGTTGAGTCCATTTCGTTGAGCAAGGAGTAGCTCCTGTCTATTCCATATTTGGCTTAAGGAACTTTATCTGTGCTCATTTCAATCTCTGGTTTTATGCAGCACCCCAACTCACCTTTACCCTTAAGCAAGCATAAGTTGGTTTTCTAAATTTGAGACCCTGTTCTGTTTTGGAATTCAGTTCCTGTGTAGCCAAGTTTACATTCCGTGTATTAGTGATATCTTATGATGTTTCTTTTTCTGTGTGACTTATTTCAGTTAGAATCATCGTACCTGAATCCACTCATTCTGCTGCTACGGGCCTGATGACATAGATTTCATTGCTGAGTGATACTGCATTGTATGTAAGTACCACAAGTTCTTTATCCATTTTTCACTTTCTGTGATATTGAACTTGTACTGTAAACAAGGTTCTTGTAAACAGAGGCGTCCCAAACTTTGGGGTGGCTGTGTCTTTTTGATTTTAATTTCCCTAAGCTATAGGACCATAAGTGGAAGTGCCCTAGGCTCTGTTGCTTTGTTTTTTAGATGTTTCAGGAAACACCATACACTTCTCCCGAGTGTCTGTTGGCAATTTACATCCCGCCCATCAGCATAACAAGGCTCCCAGTTCTCCATGGCCTGTCCTGCCTTTCTGGATTTTACACTTTTTTCAGATGGCCCTTTTGACCGGGGGGAAGTCAGACTTCATTGTAGTGCAGATTTCCTTTGCAAGTTTGTTTGGTTGGACAAAAATGGCGTATGCGTTTTTTCCTGAATATATTCAGGAAGAAACGCATACGCCCTTTTTGGCCAAGTGCATCATTGTGGACATTCTGCCTCTTTTCCTATGCTTTCAATGCAATTCCAGTCTACCTCCTGAAATCGGTTTCCTGCAATTCTGCCCCGCTTTCAAGTCCTCTTGGCAGCCTTACTTCAGTATATTTTTGGACGATAGTTGTCATTTATAACTCTGCAGGTTTGTGAATTACAGTGCCCCTGAGCTCCTTTCTTCAACTCGCTTTCTTTTGAGCTGGCCGCAACACCGCAGGATGGCTTCAGGCCCTAATCTGGTTCGGGCACGGCACGCTGAGCCTTTGGTTATTTCCTCTTCCTGGTGGGAAATGAGAGTTAAATTTGCCCGTCCAGACACCTCCAGCTAGTCTCTCATTGGTTCTCCCTATTCCTGTTCATCTTCCGCAGAAATTGCAAACTGGGCCAAACAGGAGGTTAAAGGGACTGACTCTCCAAGTGGGGAGAGTGTTAGTAAAGCGTCTGGAATGTTGCACCCGAGTACCAGGGGAGGAAAACTGAGACATATTTGAACACGTCTCCCGTTCACACGGTTGATCATACTCTGGGTTCCACATGCATGTTTTAGCTGAAGGAAGAATACCTTAAACCTGGAGAGTTGAGACCCGTGGAATGGGCACCATGCAATATGACTTCAAAGGGTCTTCATTTGCTCACCGAACCTCTCCAATCCTATCACTGCTGCGTTTATGCCCCTATACACATGCTTGATTCTCTTTCGGAGACATAGCAATCCATATGTTTTAAGGTACTTACTAGTCAGGTACATACTTAGGCGTTTAATATGGGGTGTTGAGTCCATTTCGTTGAGCAAGGAGTAGCTCTTGTCTATTCCATATTTGGCTTAAGGAAATTTATCTGTGCTCATTTCAATCTCTGGTTTTATGCAGCAACCCAACTCACCTTTCCCCTTAAGCAAGCATAAGTTGGTTTTCTAAATTTGAGACCCTGTTGTGTTCTGTAATTCAGTTCCTGTGTAGCCAAGTTTACATTCCGTGTATTAGTGATATCTTATGATGTTTCTTTTTCTGTGTGACTTATTTCAGTTAGAATCATCGTATCTGTATCCACTCATTATGCTCCTACGGGCCTGATGGCATTGATTTCATTGCTGAGTGATACTGCATTGTACGTAAGTACCACAAGTTCTTTATCCATTTTTCACTTTCTGTGATATTGAACTTGTACGGTAAACGAGGTTCTTGTAAACAGAGGCGTCCCAAACTTTGGGGTGGCTGTGTCTTTTTGATTTTAATATCCCTAAGCTATAGGACCATAAGTGGAAGTGCCCTAGGCTCTGTTGCTTTGTTTTTTAGATATTTCAGGAAACACCATACACTTCTCCCAAGTGTCTGTTGGCAATTTACATCCCGCCCATCAGCATAACAAGGCTCCCAGTTCTCCATGGCCTGTCCTGCCTTGCTGGATTTTACACTTTTTTCAGATGGCCCTTTTGACCGGGGGGAAGTGAGACTTCATTGTAGTGCAGATTTCCTTTGCAAGCTTGCTTGGTTGGCCAAAAAGGGCGTATGTGTTTTTTCCTGAATATATTCAGGAAAAAACGCATATGCCCTTTTTGGCCAAGTGCATCATTGTGGACGTTCTGCCTCTTTTCCTATGCTTTCAATGCAATTCCAGTCTACCTCCTGAAATCGGTTTCCTGCAATTCTGCCCCGCTTTCAAGTCCTCTTGGCAGCCTTACTTCAGTATATTTTTGGACGATAGCTGTCATTTATAACTCTGCAGGTTTGTGAATTACAGTGCCCCTGAGCTCCTTTCTTCAACTCGCTTTCTTTTGAGCTGGCCGCAACACCGCAGGATGGCTTCAGGCCCTAATCTTCTTCGGGCACGGCACGCTGAGCCTTTGGTTATTTCCTCTTCCTGGTGGGAAATGAGAGTTAAATTTGCCCGTCCAGACACCTCCAGGTAGTCTCTCATTGGTTCTCCCTTTTCCTGTTCATCTTCCGCAGAAATTGCAAACTGGGCCAAACAGGAGGTTAAAGGGACTGACTCTCCAAGTCGGGAGAGTGTTAGTAAAGCGTCTGGAATGTTGCACCCGAGTACCAGGGGAGGAAAACTGAGACATATTTGAACACGTCTCCCGTTCACATGGTTGATCATACTCTGGGTTCCACATGCATGTTTTAGCTGAAGGAAGAATACCTTAAACCTGGAGAGTTGAGACCCGTGTAATGGGTACCATGCAATATGACTTCAAAGGGTCTTCATTTGCTCACCGAACCTCTCCAATCCTATCACTGCTGCGTTTATGCCCCTGTACACACGCTTGATTCTCTTTTGGAGACATAGCAATCCATAGGTTTTAAGATACTTACTAGTCAGGTACATTCTTAGGCGTTTAATATGGGGTGTTGAGTCCATTTCGTTGAGCAAGGAGTAGCTCTTGTCTATTCCATATTTGGCTTAAGGAACTTTATCTGTGCTCATTTCAATCTCTGGTTTTATGCAGCACCCCAACTCACCTTTCCCCTTAAGCAAGCATAAGTTGGTTTTCTACATTTGAGACCCTGTTCTGTTTTGGAATTCAGTTCCTGTGTAGCCAAGTTTACATTCCGTGTATTAGTGATATCTTATGATGTTTCTTTTTCTGTGTGAGTTATTTCAGTTAGAATCATCGTACCTGAATCCACTCATTATGCTGCTACGGGCCTGATGACATAGATTTCATTGCTGAGTGATACTGCATTGTACGTAAGTACCACAAGTTCTTTATCCATTTTTCACTTTCTGCGATGTTGAACTTGTACTGTAAATGAGGTTCTTGTAAACAGAGGCGTCCCAAACTTTGGGGTGGCTGTGTCTTTTTGATTTTAATTTCCCTAAGCTATAGGACCATAAGTGGAAGTGCCCTAGGCTCTGTTGCTTTGTTTTTTAGATGTTTCAGGAAACACCATACACTTCTCCCGAGTGTCTGTTGGCAATTTACATCCCGCCCATCAGCATAACAAGGCTCCCAGTTCTCCATGGCCTGTCCTGCCTTGCTGGATTTTACACTTTTTTCAGATGGCCCTTTTGACCGGGGGGAAGTGAGACTTCATTGTAGTGCAGATTTCCTTTGCAAGCTTGCTTGGTTGGCCAAAAAGGGCGTATGCGTTTTTTCCTGAATATATTTAGGAAAAAACGCATACGCCCTTTTTGGCCAAGTGCATCATTGTGGACGTTCTGCCTCTTTTCCTATGCTTTCAATGCAATTCCAGTCTACCTCCTGAAATCAGTTTCCTGCAATTCTGCCCCGCTTTCAAGTCCTCTTGGCAGCCTTACTTCAGTGTATTTTTGGACGATAGCTGTCATTTATAACTCTGCAGGTTTGTGAATTACAGTGCCCCTGAGCTCCTTTCTTCAACTCGCTTTCTTTTGAGCTGGCCGCAACACCGCAGGATGGCTTCAGGCCCTAATCTGGTTCGGGCACGGCACGCTGAGCCTTTGGTTATTTCCTCTTCCTGGTGGGAAATGAGAGTTAAATTTGCCCGTCCAGACACCTCCAGCTAGTCTCTCATTGGTTCTCCCTATTCCTGTTCATCTTCCGCAGAAATTGCAAACTGGGCCAAACAGGAAGTTAAAGGCGCTGACTCTCCAAGTCGGGAGAGTGTTAGTAAAGCGTCTGGAATGTTGCACCCGAGTACCAGGGGAGGAAAACTGAGACATATTTGAACACGTCTCCCGATCACATGGTTGATCATACTCTGGGTTCCACATGCATGTTTTAGCTGAAGGAAGAATATCTTAAACCTGGAGAGTTGAGACCCGTGGAATGGGTTCCATGCAATATGACTTCAAAGGGTCTTCATTTGCTCACCGAACCTCTCCAATCCTATCACTGCTGCGTTTATGCCCCTGTACACACGCTTGATTCTCTTATGGAGACATAGCAATCCATAGGTTTTAAGATACTTACTAGTCAGGTACATTCTTAGGCGTTTAATATGGGGTGTTGTGTCCATTTCGTTGAGCAAGGAGTAGCTCTTGTCTATTCCATATTTGGCTTAAGGAACTTTATCTGTGCTCATTTCAATCTCTGGTCTTATGCAGCACCCCAACTCACCTTTCCCCTTAAGCAAGCATAAGTTGGTTTTCTAAATTTGAGACCCTGTTCTGTTTTGGAATTCAGTTCCTGTGTAGCCAAGTTTACATTCCGTGTATTACTGATATCTTATGATGTTTCTTTTTCTGTGTGACTTATTTCAGTTAGAATCATCGTACCTGAATCCACTCATTCTGCTGCTACGGGCCTGATGACATAGATTTCATTGCTGAGTGATACTGCATTGTATGTAAGTACCACAAGTTCTTTATCCATTTTTCACTTTCTGTGACATTGAACTTGTACGGTAAACAAGGTTCTTGTAAACAGAGGCGTCCCAAACTTTGGGGTGGCTGTGTCTTTTTGATTTTAATTTCCCTAAGCTATAGGACCATAAGTGGAAGTGCCCTAGGCTCTGTTGCTTTGTTTTTAGATGTTTCAGGAAACACCATACACTTCTCCCGAGTGTCTGTTGGCAATTTACATCCCGCCCATCAGCATAACAAGGCTCCCAGTTCTCCATGGCCTGTCCTGCCTTTCTGGATTTTACACTTTTTTCAGATGGCCCTTTTGACCGGGGGGAAGTCAGACTTCATTGTAGTGCAGATTTCCTTTGCAAGTTTGTTTGGTTGGACAAAAATGGCGTATGCGTTTTTTCCTGAATATATTCAGGAAGAAACGCATACGCCCTTTTTGGCCAAGTGCATCATTGTGGACGTTCTGCCTCTTTTCCTATGCTTTCAATGCAATTCCAGTCTACCTCCTGAAATCGGTTTCCTGCAATTCTGCCCCGCTTTCAAGTCCTCTTGGCAGCCTTACTTCAGTATATTTTTGGACGATAGTTGTCATTTATAACTCTGCAGGTTTGTGAATTACAGTGCCCCTGAGCTCCTTTCTTCAACTCGCTTTCTTTTGAGCTGGCCGCAACACCGCAGGATGGCTTCAGGCCCTAATCTGGTTCGGGCACGGCACGCTGAGCCTTTGATTATTTCCTCTTCCTGGTGGGAAATGAGAGTTAAATTTGCCCGTCCAGACACCTCCAGCTAGTCTCTCATTGGTTCTCCCTATTCCTGTTCATCTTCCGCAGAAATTGCAAACTGGGCCAAACAGGAGGTTAAAGGGACTGACTCTCCAAGTCGGGAGAGTGTTAGTAAAGCGTCTGGAATGTTGCACCCGAGTACCAGGGGAGGAAAACTGAGACATATTTGAACACGTCTCCCGTTCACACGGTTGATCATACTCTGGGTTCCACATGCATGTTTTAGCTGAAGGAAGAAAACCTTAAACCTGGAGAGTTGAGACCCGTGTAATGGGTACCATGCAATATGACTTCAAAGGGTCTTCATTTGCTCACCGAACCTCTCCAATCCTATCACTGCTGCGTTTATGCCCCTGTACACATGCTTCATTCTCTTTTGGAGACATAGCAATCCATAGGTTTAAAGATACTTACTAGTCAGGTACATTCTTAGGCGTTTAATATGGGGTGTTGAGTCCATTTCGTTGAGCAAGGAGTAGCTCTTGTCTATTCCATATTTGGCTTAAGGAACTTTATCTGTGCTCATTTCAATCTCTGGTTTTATGCAGCACCCCAACTCACCTTTCCCCTTAAGCAAGCATAAGTTGGTTTTCTAAATTTGAGACCCTGTTCTGTTTTGGAATTCAGTTCCTGTGTAGCCAAGTTTACATTCCGTGTATTAGTGATATCTTATGATGTTTCTTTTTCTGTGTGACTTATTTCAGTTAGAATCATCGTACCTGAATCCACTCATTCTGCTGCTACGGGCCTGATGACATAGATTTCATTGCTGAGTGATACTGCATTGTATGTAAGTACCACAAGTTCTTTATCCATTTTTCACTTTCTGTGATATTGAACTTGTACGGTAAACAAGGTTCTTGTAAACAGAGGCGTCCCAAACTTTGGGGTGGCTGTGTCTTTTTGATTTTAATTTCCCTAAGCTATAGGACCATAAGTGGAAGTGCCCTAGGCTCTGTTGCTTTGTTTTTTAGATGTTTCAGGAAACACCATACACTTCTCCCGAGTGTCTGTTGGCAATTTACATCCCGCCCATCAGCATAACAAGGCTCCCAGTTCTCCATGGCCTGTCCTGCCTTTCTGGATTTTACACTTTTTTCAGATGGCCCTTTTGACCGGGGGGAAGTCAGACTTCATTGTAGTGCAGATTTCCTTTGCAAGTTTGTTTGGTTGGACAAAAATGGCGTATGCGTTTTTTCCTGAATATATTCAGGAAGAAACGCATACGCCCTTTTTGGCCAAGTGCATCATTGTGGACGTTCTGCCTCTTTTCCTATGCTTTCAATGCAATTCCAGTCTACCTCCTGAAATCGGTTTCCTGCAATTCTGCCCCGCTTTCAAGTCCTCTTGGCAGCCTTACTTCAGTATATTTTTGGACGATAGTTGTCATTTATAACTCTGCAGGTTTGTGAATTACAGTGCCCCTGAGCTCCTTTCTTCAACTCGCTTTCTTTTGAGCTGGCCGCAACACCGCAGGATGGCTTCAGGCCCTAATCTGGTTCGGGCACGGCACGCTGAGCCTTTGGTTATTTCCTCTTCCTGGTGGGAAATGAGAGTTAAATTTGCCCGTCCAGACACCTCCAGCTAGTCTCTCATTGGTTCTCCCTATTCCTGTTCATCTTCCGCAGAAATTGCAAACTGGGCCAAACAGGAGGTTAAAGGGACTGACTCTCCAAGTCGGGAGAGTGTTAGTAAAGCGTCTGGAATGTTGCACCCGAGTACCAGGGGAGGAAAACTGAGACATATTTGAACACGTCTCCCGTTCACACGGTTGATCATACTCTGGGTTCCACATGCATGTTTTAGCTGAAGGAAGAAAACCTTAAACCTGGAGAGTTGAGACCCGTGTAATGGGTACCATGCAATATGACTTCAAAGGGTCTTCATTTGCTCACCGAACCTCTCCAATCCTATCACTGCTGCGTTTATGCCCCTGTACACATGCTTCATTCTCTTTTGGAGACATAGCAATCCATAGGTTTAAAGATACTTACTAGTCAGGTACATTCTTAGGCGTTTAATATGGGGTGTTGAGTCCATTTCGTTGAGCAAGGAGTAGCTCTTGTCTATTCCATATTTGGCTTAAGGAACTTTATCTGTGCTCATTTCAATCTCTGGTTTTATGCAGCACCCCAACTCACCTTTCCCCTTAAGCAAGCATAAGTTGGTTTTCTACATTTGAGACCCTGTTCTGTTTTGGAATTCAGTTCCTGTGTAGCCAAGTTTACATTCCGTGTATTAGTGATATCTTATGATGTTTCTTTTTCTGTGTGACTTATTTCAGTTAGAATCATCGTACCTGAATCCACTCATTCTGCTGCTACGGGCCTGATGACATAGATTTCATTGCTGAGTGATACTGCATTGTATGTAAGTACCACAAGTTCTTTATCCATTTTTCATTTTCTGTGATATTGAACTTGTACGTTAAACAAGGTTCTTGTAAACAGAGGCGTCCCAAACTTTGGGGTGGCTGTGTCTTTTTGATTTTAATTTCCCTAAGCTATAGGACCATAAGTGGAAGTGCCCTAGGCTCTGTTGCTTTGTTTTTTAGATGTTTCAGGAAACACCATACACTTCTCCCGAGTGTCTGTTGGCAATTTACATCCCGCCCATCAGCATAACAAGGCTCCCAGTTCTCCATGGCCTGTCCTGCCTTGCTGGATTTTACACTTTTTTCAGATGGCCCTTTTGACCGGGGGGAAGTGAGACTTCATTGTAGTGCAGATTTCCTTTGCAAGCTTGCTTGGTTGGCCAAAAAGGGCGTATGCGTTTTTTCCTGAATATATTCAGGAAAAAACGCATACGCCCTTTTTGGCCAAGTGCATCATTGTGGACGTTCTGCCTGTTTTCCTATGCTTTCAATGCCATTCCAGTCTACCTCCTGAAATCAGTTTCCTGCAATTCTGCCCCGCTTTCAAGTCCTCTTGGCAGCCTTACTTCAGTGTATTTTTGGACGATAGCTGTCATTTATAACTCTGCAGGTTTGTGAATTACAGTGCCCCTGAGCTCCTTTCTTCAACTCGCTTTCTTTTGAGCTGGCCGCAACACCGCAGGATGGCTTCAGGCCCTAATCTGGTTCGGGCACGGCACGCTGAGCCTTTGGTTATTTCCTCTTACTGGTGGGAAATGAGAGTTAAATTTGCCCGTCCAGACACCTCCAGCTAGTCTCTCATTGGTTCTCCCTATTCCTGTTCATCTTCCGCAGAAATTGCAAACTGGGCCAAACAGGAAGTTAAAGGCGCTGACTCTCCAAGTGGGGAGAGTGTTAGTAAAGCGTCTGGAATGTTGCACCCGAGTACCAGGGGAGGAAAACTGAGACATATTTGAACACGTCTCCCGTTCACACGGTTGATCATACTCTGGGTTCCACATGCATGTTTTAGCTGAAGGAAGAATACCTTAAACCTGGAGAGTTGAGACCCGTGGAATGGGTTCCATGCAATATGACTTCAAAGGGTCTTCATTTGCTCACCGAACCTCTCCAATCCTATCACTGCTGCGTTTATGCCCCTGTACACACGCTTGATTCTCTTATGGAGACATAGCAATCCATAGGTTTTAAGATACTTACTAGTCAGGTACATTCTTAGGCGTTTAATATGGGGTGTTGTGTCCATTTCGTTGAGCAAGGAGTAGCTCTTGTCTATTCCATATTTGGCTTAAGGAACTTTATCTGTGCTCATTTCAATCTCTGGTTTTATGCAGCACCCCAACTCACCTTTCCCCTTAAGCAAGCATAAGTTGGTTTTCTAAATTTGAGACCCTGTTCTGTTTTGGAATTCAGTTCCTGTGTAGCCAAGTTTACATTCCGTGTATTAGTGATATCTTATGATGTTTCTTTTTCTGTGTGACTTATTTCAGTTAGAATCATCGTACCTGAATCCACTCATTCTGCTGCTACGGGCCTGAAGACATAGATTTCATTGCTGAGTGATACTGCATTGTATGTAAGTACCACAAGATCTTTATCCATTTTTCACTTTCTGTGATATTGAACTTGTACGGTAAACAAGGTTCTTGTAAACAGAGGCGTCCCAAACTTTGGGGTGGCTGTGTCTTTTTGATTTTAATTTCCCTAAGCTATAGGACCATAAGTGGAAGTGCCCTAGGCTCTGTTGCTTTGTTTTTTAGATGTTTCAGGAAACACCATACACTTCTCCCGAGTGTGTGTTGGCAATTTACATCCCGCCCATCAGCATAACAAGGCTCCCAGTTCTCCATGGCCTGTCCTGCCTTTCTGGATTTTACACTTTTTTCAGATGGCCCTTTTGACCGGGGGGAAGTCAGACTTCATTGTAGTGCAGATTTCCTTTGCAAGTTTGTTTGGTTGGACAAAAATGGCGTATGCGTTTTTTCCTGAATATATTCAGGAAGAAACGCATACGCCCTTTTTGGCCAAGTGCATCATTGTGGACGTTCTGCCTCTTTTCCTATGCTTTCAATGCAATTCCAGTCTACCTCCTGAAATCGGTTTCCTGCAATTCTGCCCCGCTTTCAAGTCCTCTTGGCAGCCTTACTTCAGTATATTTTTGGACGATAGTTGTCATTTATAACTCTGCAGGTTTGTGAATTACAGTGCCCCTGAGCTCCTTTCTTCAACTCGCTTTCTTTTGAGCTGGCCGCAACACCGCAGGATGGCTTCAGGCCCTAATCTGGTTCGGGCACGGCACGCTGAGCCTTTGGTTATTTCCTCTTCCTGGTGGGAAATGAGAGTTAAATTTGCCCGTCCAGACACCTCCAGCTAGTCTCTCATTGGTTCTCCCTATTCCTGTTCATCTTCCGCAGAAATTGCAAACTGGGCCAAACAGGAGGTTAAAGGGACTGACTCTCCAAGTCGGGAGAGTGTTAGTAAAGCGTCTGGAATGTTGCACCCGAGTACCAGGGGAGGAAAACTGAGACATATTTGAACACGTCTCCCGTTCACACGGTTGATCATACTCTGGGTTCCACATGCATGTTTTAGCTGAAGGAAGAAAACCTTAAACCTGGAGAGTTGAGACCCGTGTAATGGGTACCATGCAATATGACTTCAAAGGGTCTTCATTTGCTCACCGAACCTCTCCAATCCTATCACTGCTGCGTTTATGCCCCTGTACACATGCTTCATTCTCTTTTGGAGACATAGCAATCCATAGGTTTAAAGATACTTACTAGTCAGGTACATTCTTAGGCGTTTAATATGGGGTGTTGAGTCCATTTCGTTGAGCAAGGAGTAGCTCTTGTCTATTCCATATTTGGCTTAAGGAACTTTATCTGTGCTCATTTCAATCTCTGGTTTTATGCAGCACCCCAACTCACCTTTCCCCTTAAGCAAGCATAAGTTGGTTTTCTAAATTTGAGACCCTGTTCTGTTCTGTAATTCAGTTCCTGTGTAGCCAAGTTTACATTCCGTGTATTACTGATATCTTATGAGGTTTCTTTTTCTGTGTGACTTATTTCAGTTAGAATCATCGTACCTGAATCCACTCATTATGCTGCTACGGGCCTGATGACATAGATTTCATTGCTGAGTGATACTGCATTGTACGTAAGTACCACAAGTTCTTTATCCATGTTTCACTTTCTGTGATATTGAACTTGTACAGTACACGAGGTTCTTGTAAACAGAGGCGTTGCAAACTTTGGGGTGGCTGTGTCTTTTTGATTTTAATTTCCCTAAGCTATAGGACCATAAGTGGAAGTGCCCTAGGCTCTGTTGCTTTGTTTTTTAGATGTTTCAGGAAACACCATACACTTCTCCCGAGTGTCTGTTGGCAATTTACATCCCGCCCATCAGCATAACAAGGCTCCCAGTTCTCCATGGCCTGTCCTGCCTTTCTGGATTTTATACTTTTTTCAGATGGCCCTTTTGAGCGGGGGGAAGTGAGACTTCATTGTAGTGCAGATTTCTTTGCAAGCTTGCTTGGTTGGCCAAAAAGGGCGTATGCGTCTTTTCCTGAATATATTCAGGAAAAGACGCATACACCCTTTTTGGCCAAGTGCATCATTGTGGACGTTCTGCCTGTTTTCCTATGCTTTCAATGCAATTCCAGTCTACCTCCTGAAATCGGTTTCCTGCAATTCTGCCCCGCTTTCAAGTCCTCTTGGCAGCCTTACTTTAGTATATTTTTGACGAAAGCTGTCATTTATAACTCTGCAGGTTTGTGAATTACAGTGCCCCTGAGCTCCTTTCTTCAACTCGCTTTCTTGTGACATGGCCGCAACACCGCAGAATGGCTTCAGGCCCTAATCTGGTTGCAGCACGGCACGCTGAGCCTTTGGTTAATTCCTCTTCCTGGTGGGAAATTAGAGTTAAATTTGCCCGTCCAGACACCTCCAGCTAGTCTCTCATTGGTTCTCGCTATTCCTGTTCATCTTCCGCAGAAATTGCAAACTGGGCCAAACAGGAGGTTAAAGGGACTGACTCTCCAAGTCGGGAGAGTGTTAGTAAAGCGTCTGGAATGTTGCACCCGAGTACCAGGGTACAAAAACTGAGACATATTTGAACACGTCTCCCGATCACATGGTTGATCATACTCTAGGTTCCACATGCATGTTTTAGCTGAAGGAAGAATACCTTAAACCTGGGTAGTTGAAACCCGTGGAATGGGTACCATTCAATATGACTTCAAAGGGTCTTCATTTCCTCACCGAACCTCTCTAATCCTATCACTGCTGCGTTTATGCCCCTGTACACATGCTTGATTCTCTTTCGGAAACATAGCAATCCATAGGTTTTAAGATACTTACTAGTCTGGCACATTCTTAGGCGTTTAATATGCGGTGTTGAGTCCATTTCGTTGAGCAAGGAGTATCTCTTGTCTATTCCATATTTGGCTCAAGGAACTTTATCTGTGCTCATTTCAATCTCTGGTTTTATGCAGCACCCCAACTCACCTTTCCCCTTAAGCAAGCATAAGTTGGTTTTCTAAATTTGAGACCCTGTTCTGTTCTGTAATTCAGTTCCTGTGTAGCCAAGTTTACATTCCGTGTATTACTGATAACTTATGATGTTTCTTTTTCTGTGTGACTTATTTCAGTTAGAATCATCGTACCTGAATCCACTCATTGTGCTGCAAAGGGCCTGATGACATAGATTTTATTGCTGAGTGATATTGCTTTGTAAGTAAATACCACAACTTCTTTATCCATTTTTCACTTTCTGCAATGTTGAACTTGTACTGTAAACGAGGTTCTTGTAAACAGAGGCGACCCAAACTTTGAGGTGGCTGTGTCTTTTTGATTTTAATTTCCCTAAGCTATAGGACCAGAAGTGGAAGTGCCCTAGGCTCTGTTGCTTTGTTTTTTAGATGTTTCAGGAAACACCATACACTTCTCCCGAGTGTCTGTTGGCAATTTACATCCCGCCCATCAGCATAACAAGGCTCCCAGTTCTCCATGGCCTGTCCTGCCTTTCTGGATTTTACACTTTTTTCAGATGGCCCTTTTGACCGGGGGGAAGTGAGACTTCATTGTAGTGCAGATTTCCTTTGCAAGCTTGCTTGGTTGGCCGAAAAGGGCGTATGCATTTTTTCCTGAATATATTCAGGAAAAGACGCATACGCCCTTTTTGGCCAAGTGCATCATTGTGGATGTTCTGCCTCTTTTCCTATGCTTTCAATGCAATTCCAGTCTACCTCCTGAAATCGGTTTCCTGCAATTCTGCCCCGCTTTCAAGTCCTCTTGGCAGCCTTACTTCAGTATATTTTTGGACGATAGCTGTCATTTATAACTCTGCAGGTTTGTGAATTACAGTGTCCCTGAGCTCCTTTCTTCAACTCGCTTTCTTGTGACCTGGCCGCAACACCGCAGGATGGCTTCAGGCCCTAATCTGGTTCCGGCACATCACGTTGAGCCTTTGGTTAATTCCTCTTCCTGGTGGGAAATGAGAGTTAAATTTGCCCGTCCAGACACCTCCAGCTAGTCTCTCATTGGTTCTCGCTATTCCTGTTCATCTTCCGCAGAAATTGCAAAC
Organism: Grampus griseus; assembly: GCF_964374135.1. NCBI lineage: Eukaryota > Metazoa > Chordata > Mammalia > Artiodactyla > Delphinidae > Grampus > Grampus griseus. The sequence goes on from NC_139000.1 coordinate 115,074,986, forward strand.
TGGGCCAAACAGGAGGTTAAAGGGACTGACTCTCCAAGTCGGGAGAGTGTTAGTAAAGCATCTGGAATGTTGTACCCGAGTACCAGGGTACGAAAACTGAGACATATTTGAACACGTCTCCCGATCACATGGTTGATCATACTCTAGGTTCCACATGCATGTTTTAGCTGAATGAAGAATACCTTAAACCTGGGTAGTTGAAACCCGTGGAATGGGTACCATGCAATATGACTTCAAAGGGTCTTCATTTGCTCACCGAACCTCTCCAATCCTATCACTGCTGCGTTTATGCCCCTGTACACATGCTTGATTCTCTTTCGGAGACATAGCAATCCATAGGTTTTAAGATACTTACTAGTCAGGTACATTCTTAGGCGTTTAATATGCGGTGTTGAGTCCATTTTGTTGAGCAAGGAGTAGCTCTTGTCTATTCCATATTTGGCTTAAGGAACTTTATCTGTGCTCATTTCAATCTCTGGTTTTATGCAGCACCCCAACTCACCTTTCCCCTTAAGCAAGCATAAGTTGGTTTTCTAAATTTGAGACCCTGTTCTGTTTTGGAATTCAGTTCCTGTGTAGCCAAGTTTACATTCCGTGTATTAGTGATATCTTATGATGTTTCTTTTTCTGTGTGACTTATTTCAGTTAGAATCATCGTACCTGAATCCACTCATTCTGCTGCTACGGGCCTGATGACATAGATTTCATTGCTGAGTGATACTGCATTGTATGTAAGTACCACAAGTTCTTTATCCATTTTTCACTTTCTGTGATATTGAACTTGTACGGTAAACAAGGTTCTTGTAAACAGAGGAGTTCCAAACTTTGGGGTGGCTGTGTCTTTTTGATTTTAATTTCCCTAAGCTATAGGACCATAAGTGGAAGTGCCCTAGGCTCTGTTGCTTTGTTTTTTAGATGTTTCAGGAAACACCATACACTTCTCCCGAGTGTCTGTTGGCAATTTACATCCCGCCCATCAGCATAACAAGGCTCCCAGTTCTCCATGGCCTGTCCTGCCTTTCTGGATTTTACACTTTTTTCAGATGGCCCTTTTGACCGGGGGGAAGTCAGACTTCATTGTAGTGCAGATTTCCTTTGCAAGTTTGTTTGGTTGGACAAAAATGGCGTATGCGTTTTTTCCTGAATATATTCAGGAAGAAACGCATACGCCCTTTTTGGCCAAGTGCATCATTGTGGACGTTCTGCCTCTTTTCCTATGCTTTCAATGCAATTCCAGTCTACCTCCTGAAATCGGTTTCCTGCAATTCTGCCCCGCTTTCAAGTCCTCTTGGCAGCCTTACTTCAGTATATTTTTGGACGATAGTTGTCATTTATAACTCTGCAGGTTTGTGAATTACAGTGCCCCTGAGCTCCTTTCTTCAACTCGCTTTCTTTTGAGCTGGCCGCAACACCGCAGGATGGCTTCAGGCCCTAATCTGGTTCGGGCACGGCACGCTGAGCCTTTGGTTATTTCCTCTTCCTGGTGGGAAATGAGAGTTAAATTTGCCCGTCCAGACACCTCCAGCTAGTCTCTCATTGGTTCTCCCTATTCCTGTTCATCTTCCGCAGAAATTGCAAACTGGGCCAAACAGGAAGTTAAAGGCGCTGACTCTCCAAGTGGGGAGAGTGTTAGTAAAGCGTCTGGAATGTTGCACCCGAGTACCAGGGGAGGAAAACTGAGACATATTTGAACACGTCTCCCGTTCACACGGTTGATCATACTCTGGGTTCCACATGCATGTTTTAGCTGAAGGAAGAATACCTTAAACCTGGAGAGTTGAGACCCGTGGAATGGGTTCCATGCAATATGACTTTAAAGGGTCTTCATTTGCTCACCGAACCTCTCCAATCCTATCACTGCTGCGTTTATGCCCCTGTACACACGCTTGATTCTCTTATGGAGACATAGCAATCCATAGGTTTTAAGATACTTACTAGTCAGGTACATTCTTAGGCGTTTAATATGGGGTGTTGTGTCCATTTCGTTGAGCAAGGAGTAGCTCTTGTCTATTCCATATTTGGCTTAAGGAACTTTATCTGTGCTCATTTCAATCTCTGGTTTTATGCAGCACCCCAACTCACCTTTCCCCTTAAGCAAGCATAAGTTGGTTTTCTACATTTGAGACCCTGTTCTGTTTTGGAATTCAGTTCCTGTGTAGCCAAGTTTACATTCCGTGTATTAGTGATATCTTATGATGTTTCTTTTTCTGTGTGACTTATTTCAGTTAGAATCATCGTACCTGAATCCACTCATTCTGCTGCTACGGGCCTGAAGACATAGATTTCATTGCTGAGTGATACTGCATTGTATGTAAGTACCACAAGTTCTTTATCCATTTTTCACTTTCTGTGATATTGAACTTGTACGGTAAACAAGGTTCTTGTAAACAGAGGCGTCCCAAACTTTGGGGTGGCTGTGTCTTTTTGATTTTAATTTCCCTAAGCTATAGGACCATAAGTGGAAGTGCCCTAGGCTCTGTTGCTTTGTTTTTTAGATGTTTCAGGAAACACCATACACTTCTCCCGAGTGTCTGTTGGCAATTTACATCCCGCCCATCAGCATAACAAGGCTCCCAGTTCTCCATGGCCTGTCCTGCCTTTCTGGATTTTACACTTTTTTCAGATGGCCCTTTTGACCGGGGGGAAGTCAGACTTCATTGTAGTGCAGATTTCCTTTGCAAGTTTGTTTGGTTGGACAAAAATGGCGTATGCGTTTTTTCCTGAATATATTCAGGAAGAAACGCATACGCCCTTTTTGGCCAAGTGCATCATTGTGGACGTTCTGCCTCTTTTCCTATGCTTTCAATGCAATTCCAGTCTACCTCCTGAAATCGGTTTCCTGCAATTCTGCCCCGCTTTCAAGTCCTCTTGGCAGCCTTACTTCAGTATATTTTTGGACGATAGTTGTCATTTATAACTCTGCAGGTTTGTGAATTACAGTGCCCCTGAGCTCCTTTCTTCAACTCGCTTTCTTTTGAGCTGGCCGCAACACCGCAGGATGGCTTCAGGCCCTAATCTGGTTCGGGCACGGCACGCTGAGCCTTTGGTTATTTCCTCTTCCTGGTGGGAAATGAGAGTTAAATTTGCCCGTCCAGACACCTCCAGCTAGTCTCTCATTGGTTCTCCCTATTCCTGTTCATCTTCCGCAGAAATTGCAAACTGGGCCAAACAGGAGGTTAAAGGGACTGACTCTCCAAGTCGGGAGAGTGTTAGTAAAGCGTCTGGAATGTTGCACCCGAGTACCAGGGGAGGAAAACTGAGACATATTTGAACACATCTCCCGTTCACACGGTTGATCATACTCTGGGTTCCACATGCATGTTTTAGCTGAAGGAAGAAAACCTTAAACCTGGAGAGTTGAGACCCGTGTAATGGGTACCATGCAATATGACTTCAAAGGGTCTTCATTTGCTCACCGAACCTCTCCAATCCTATCACTGCTGCGTTTATGCCCCTGTACACATGCTTCATTCTCTTTTGGAGACATAGCAATCCATAGGTTTAAAGATACTTACTAGTCAGGTACATTCTTAGGCGTTTAATATGGGGTGTTGAGTCCATTTCGTTGAGCAAGGAGTAGCTCTTGTCTATTCCATATTTGGCTTAAGGAACTTTATCTGTGCTCATTTCAATCTCTGGTTTTATGCAGCACCCCAACTCACCTTTCCCCTTAAGCAAGCATAAGTTGGTTTTCTAAATTTGAGACCCTGTTCTGTTCTGTAATTCAGTTCCTGTGTAGCCAAGTTTACATTCCGTGTATTACTGATATCTTATGAGGTTTCTTTTTCTGTGTGACTTATTTCAGTTAGAATCATCGTACCTGAATCCACTCATTATGCTGCTACGGGCCTGATGACATAGATTTCATTGCTGAGTGATACTGCATTGTACGTAAGTACCACAAGTTCTTTATCCATGTTTCACTTTCTGTGATATTGAACTTGTACAGTACACGAGGTTCTTGTAAACAGAGGCGTTCCAAACTTTGGGGTGGCTGTGTCTTTTTGATTTTAATTTCCCTAAGCTATAGGACCATAAGTGGAAGTGCCCTAGGCTCTGTTGCTTTGTTTTTTAGATGTTTCAGGAAACACCATACACTTCTCCCGAGTGTCTGTTGGCAATTTACATCCCGCCCATCAGCATAACAAGGCTCCCAGTTCTCCATGGCCTGTCCTGCCTTTCTGGATTTTATACTTTTTTCAGATGGCCCTTTTGAGCGGGGGGAAGTGAGACTTCATTGTAGTGCAGATTTCTTTGCAAGCTTGCTTGGTTGGCCAAAAAGGGCGTATGCGTCTTTTCCTGAATATATTCAGGAAAAGACGCATACACCCTTTTTGGCCAAGTGCATCATTGTGGACGTTCTGCCTGTTTTCCTATGCTTTCAATGCAATTCCAGTCTACCTCCTGAAATCGGTTTCCTGCAATTCTGCCCCGCTTTCAAGTCCTCTTGGCAGCCTTACTTTAGTATATTTTTGACGAAAGCTGTCATTTATAACTCTGCAGGTTTGTGAATTACAGTGCCCCTGAGCTCCTTTCTTCAACTCGCTTTCTTGTGACATGGCCGCAACACCGCAGAATGGCTTCAGGCCCTAATCTGGTTGCAGCACGGCACGCTGAGCCTTTGGTTAATTCCTCTTCCTGGTGGGAAATGAGAGTTAAATTTGCCCGTCCAGACACCTCCAGCTAGTCTCTCATTGGTTCTCGCTATTCCTGTTCATCTTCCGCAGAAATTGCAAACTGGGCCAAACAGGAGGTTAAAGGGACTGACTCTCCAAGTCGGGAGAGTGTTAGTAAAGCGTCTGGAATGTTGCACCCGAGTACCAGGGTACAAAAACTGAGACATATTTGAACACGTCTCCCGATCACATGGTTGATCATACTCTAGGTTCCACATGCATGTTTTAGCTGAAGGAAGAATACCTTAAACCTGGGTAGTTGAAACCCGTGGAATGGGTACCATGCAATATGACTTCAAAGGGTCTTCATTTCCTCACCGAACCTCTCCAATCCTATCACTGCTGCGTTTATGCCCCTGCACACATGCTTGATTCTCTTTCGGAAACATAGCAATCCATAGGTTTTAAGATAATTACTAGTCAGGCACATTCTTAGGCGTTTAATATGCGGTGTTGAGTCCATTTCGTTGAGCAAGGAGTATCTCTTGTCTATTACATATTTGGCTCAAGGAACTTTATCTGTGCTCATTTCAATCTCTGGTTTTATGCAGCACCCCAACTCACCTTTGCCCTTAAGCAAGCATAAGTTGGTTTTCTAAATTTGAGACCCTGTTCTGTTCTGTAATTCAGTTCCTGTGTAGCCAAGTTTACATTCCGTGTATTACTGATAACTTATGATGTTTCTTTTTCTGTGTGACTTATTTCAGTTAGAATCATCGTACCTGAATCCACTCATTGTGCTGCAAAGGGCCTGATGACATAGATTTTATTGCTGAGTGATATTGCTTTGTAAGTAAATACCACAACTTCTTTATCCATTTTTCACTTTCTGCAATGTTGAACTTGTACTGTAAACGAGGTTCTTGTAAACAGAGGCGACCCAAACTTTGAGGTGGCTGTGTCTTTTTGATTTTAATTTCCCTAAGCTATAGGACCAGAAGTGGAAGTGCCCTAGGCTCTGTTGCTTTGTTTTTTAGATGTTTCAGGAAACACCATACACTTCTCCCGAGTGTCTGTTGGCAATTTACATCCCGCCCATCAGCATAACAAGGCTCCCAGTTCTCCATGGCCTGTCCTGCCTTTCTGGATTTTACACTTTTTTCAGATGGCCCTTTTGACCGGGGGGAAGTGAGACTTCATTGTAGTGCAGATTTCCTTTGCAAGCTTGCTTGGTTGGCCGAAAAGGGCGTATGCATTTTTTCCTGAATATATTCAGGAAAAGACGCATACGCCCTTTTTGGCCAAGTGCATCATTGTGGATGTTCTGCCTCTTTTCCTATGCTTTCAATGCAATTCCAGTCTACCTCCTGAAATCGGTTTCCTGCAATTCTGCCCCGCTTTCAAGTCCTCTTGGCAGCCTTACTTCAGTATATTTTTGGACGATAGCTGTCATTTATAACTCTGCAGGTTTGTGAATTACAGTGTCCCTGAGCTCCTTTCTTCAACTCGCTTTCTTGTGACCTGGCCGCAACACCGCAGGATGGCTTCAGGCCCTAATCTGGTTCCGGCACATCACGTTGAGCCTTTGGTTAATTCCTCTTCCTGGTGGGAAATGAGAGTTAAATTTGCCCGTCCAGACACCTCCAGCTAGTCTCTCATTGGTTCTCGCTATTCCTGTTCATCTTCCGCAGAAATTGCAAACTGGGCCAAACAGGAGGTTAAAGGGACTGACTCTCCAAGTCGGGAGAGTGTTAGTAAAGCATCTGGAATGTTGTACCCGAGTACCAGGGTACGAAAACTGAGACATATTTGAACACGTCTCCCGATCACATGGTTGATCATACTCTAGGTTCCACATGCATGTTTTAGCTGAATGAAGAATACCTTAAACCTGGGTAGTTGAAACCCGTGGAATGGGTACCATGCAATATGACTTCAAAGGGTCTTCATTTGCTCACCGAACCTCTCCAATCCTATCACTGCTGCGTTTATGCCCCTGTACACATGCTTGATTCTCTTTCGGAGACATAGCAATCCATAGGTTTTAAGATACTTACTAGTCAGGTACATTCTTAGGCGTTTAATATGCGGTGTTGAGTCCATTTTGTTGAGCAAGGAGTAGCTCTTGTCTATTCCATATTTGGCTTAAGGAACTTTATCTGTGCTCATTTCAATCTCTGCTTTTATGCAGCACCCCAACTCACCTTTACCCTTAAGCAAGCATAAGTTGGTTTTCTAAATTTGAGACCCTGTTCTGTTCTGTAATTCAGTTCCTGTGTAGCCAAGTTTACATTCCGTGTATTACTGATATCTTATGAGGTTTCTTTTTCTGTGTGACTTATTTCAGTTAGAATCATCGTACCTGAATCCACTCATTATGCTGCTACGGGCCTGATGACATATATTTCATTGCTGAGTGATACTGCATTGTACGTAAGTACCACAAATTCTTTATCCATTTTCCACTTTCTGTGATATTGAACTTGTACGGTAAACGAGGTTCTTGTAAACAGAGGCGTCCCAAATTTTGGGGTGGCTGTATCTTTTTGATTTTAATTTCCCTAAGCTATAGGACCATAAGTGGAAGTGCCCTAGGCTCTGTTGCTTTGTTTTTTAGATGTTTCAGGAAACACCATACACTTCTCCCGAGTGTCTGTTGGCAATTTACATCCCGCCCATCAGCATAACAAGGCTCCCAGTTCTCCATGGCCTGTCCTGCCTTTCTGGATTTTACACTTTTTTCAGATGGCCCTTTTGACCGGGGGGAAGTGAGACTTCATTGTAGTGCAGATTTCCTTTGCAAGCTTGCTTGGTTGGCCAAAAAGTGCGTATGCGTTTTTTTCTGAATATATTCAGGAAAAAACACATATGCCCCTTTTGGCCAAGTGCATCATTGTGGACGTTCTGCCTCTTTTCCTATGCTTTCAATGCAAATCCAGTCTACCTCCTGAAATCGGTTTCCTGCAATTCTGCCCCGCTTTCAAGTCCTCTTGGCAGCCTTACTTCAGTATATTTTTGGACGATAGCTGTCATTTATAACTCTGCAGGTTTGTGAATTACAGTGCCCCTAAGCTCCTTTCTTCAACTCGCTTTCTTTTGAGCTGGCCGCAACACCGCAGGATGGCTTCAGGCCCTAATCTGGTTCCGGCACGGCACGCTGAGCCTTTGGTTAATTCCTCCTCCTGGTGGGAAATGAGAGTTAAATTTCCCCGTCCAGACACCTCCAGCTAGTCTCTCATTGGTTCTCCCTATTCCTGTTGATCTTCCGCAGAAATTGCAAACTGGGCCAAACAGGAGGTTAAAGGGACTGACTCTCAAAGTCGGGAGAGTGTTAGTAAAGCATCTGGAATGTTGCACCCGAGTACCAGGGTACAAAAACTGAGACATATTTGAACACGTCTCCCGATCACATGGTTGATCATACTCTAGGTTCCACATGCATGTTTTAGCTGAATGAAGAATACCTTAAACCTGGGTAGTTGAAACCCGTGGAACGGGTACCATGCAATATGACTTCAAAGGGTCTTCATTTGCTCACCGAACCTCTCCAATCCTATCACTGCTGCGTTTATGCCCCTGTACACACGCTTGATTCTCTTTTGGAGACATAGCAATCCATAGGTTTTAAGATACTTACTAGTCAGGTACATTCTTAGGCGTTTAATATGCGGTGTTGAGTCCATTTCGTTTAGCAAGGAGTAGCTCTTCTCTATTCCATATTTGGCTTAAGGAACTTTATCTGTGCTCATTTCAATCTCTGGTTTTATGCAGCACCCCAACTCACCTTTCCCCTTAAGCAAGCATAAGTTGGTTTTCTAAATTTGAGACCCTGTTGTGTTCTGTAATGCAGTTCCTGTGTAGCCAAGTTTACATTCCGTGTATTACTGATATCTTATGATGTTTCTTTTTCTGTGTGACTTATTTCAGTTAGAATCATCATACCTGAATCCACTCATTGTGCTGCTAAAGGCCTGATGACATAGATTTCATTGCTGAGTGATATTGCTTTTTAAGTAAATACCACAAGTTCTTTATCCATTTTTCACATTCTGTGATATTGAACTTGTACGGTAAACGAGGTTCTTGTAAACAGAGGAGTTCCAAACTTTGGGGTGGCTGTGTCTTTTTGATTTTAATTTCCCTAACCTATAGGACCATAAGTGGAAGTGCCCTAGGCTCTGTTGCTTTGTTTTTTAGATGTTTCAGGAAACACCATACACTTCTCCCGAGTGTCTGTTGGCAATTTACATCCCGCCCATCTGCATAACAAGGCTCCCAGTTCTCCCTGGCCTGTCCTGCCTTTCTGGATTTTACACTTTTTTCAGATGGCCCTTTTGACTGGGGGGAAGTGAGACTTCATTGTAGTGCAGATTTCCTTTGCAAGCTTGCTTGGTTGGCCAAAAAGGGCGTATGCGTTTTTTCCTGAATATATTCAGGAAAAAACGCATACGCCCTTTTTGGCCAAGTGCATCATTGTGGACGTTCTGCCTCTTTTCCTATGCTTTCAATGCAATTCCAGTCTACCTCCTGAAATCGGTTTCCTGCAATTCTGCCCCGCTTTCAAGTCCTCTTGGCAGCCTTACTTCAGTATATTTTTGAACGATAGCTGTCATTTATAACTCTGCAGGTTTGTGAATTACAGTGCCCCTGAGCTCCTTTCTTCAACTCGCTTTCTTGTGACCTGGCCGCAACACCGCAGGATGGCTTCAGGCCCTAATCTGGTTCGGGCACGGCACGCTGAGCCTTTGGTTATTTCCTCTTCCTGGTGGGAAATGAGAGTTAAATTTGCCCGTCCAGACACCTCCAGCTAGTCTCTCATTGGTTCTCCCTATTCCTGTTCATCTTCCGCAGAAATTGCAAACTGGGCCAAACAGGAGGTTAAAGGGACTGACTCTCCAAGTCGGGAGAGTGTTAGTAAAGCGTCTGGAATGTTGCACCCGAGTACCAGGGGAGGAAAACTGAGACATATTTGATCACGTCTCCCGTTCACACGGTTGATCATACTCTGGGTTCCACATGCATGTTTTAGCTGAAAGAAGAATACCTTAAACCTGGAGAGTTGAGACCGTGTAATGGGTACCATGCAATATGACTTCAAAGGGTCTTCATTTGCTCACCGAACTTCTCCAATCCTATCACTGCTGCGTTTATGCCCCTGTACACATGCTTCATTCTCTTTTGGAGACATAGCAATCCATAGGTTTAAAGATACTTACTAGTCAGGTACATTCTTACGCGTTTAATATGGGGTGTTGAGTCCATTTCGTTGAGCAAGGAGTAGCTCTTGTCTATTCCATATTTGGCTTAAGGAACTTTATCTGTGCTCATTTCAATCTCTGGTTTTATGCAGCACCCCAACTCACCTTTCCCCTTAAGCAAGCATAAGTTGGTTTTCTAAATTTGAGACCCTGTTCTGTTCTGTAATTCAGTTCCTGTGTAGCCAAGTTTACATTCCGTGTATTACTGATAACTTATGATGTTTCTTTTTGTGTGTGACTTATTTCAGTTAGAATCATCGTACCTGAATCCACTCATTGTGCTGCAAAGGGCCTGATGACATAGATTTTATTGCTGAGTGATATTGCTTTGTAAGTAAATACCACAACTTCTTTATCCATTTTTCACTTTCTGCAATGTTGAACTTGTACTGTAAACGAGGTTCTTGTAAACAGAGGCGTCCCAAACTTTGAGGTGGCTGTGTCTTTTTGATTTTAATTTCCCTAAGCTATAGGACCATAAGTGGAAGTGCCCTAGGCTCTGTTGCTTTGTTTTTTAGATGTTTCAGGAAACACCATACACTTCTCCCGAGTGTCTGTTGGCAATTTACATCCCGCCCATCAGCATAACAAGGCTCCCAGTTCTCCATGGCCTGTCCTGCCTTTCTGGATTTTACACTTTTTTCAGATGGCCCATTTGACCGGGGGGAAGTGAGACTTCATTGTAGTGCAGAGTTCCTTTGCAAGCTTGCTTGGTTGGCCGAAAAGGGCGTATGCATTTTTTCCTGAATATATTCAGGAAAAGACGCATACGCCCTTTTTGGCCAAGTGCATCATTGTGGATGTTCTGCCTCTTTTCCTATGCTTTCAATGCAATTCCAGTCTACCTCCTGAAATCGGTTTCCTGCAATTCTGCCCCGCTTTCAAGTCCTCTTGGCAGCCTTACTTCAGTATATTTTTGGACGATAGCTGTCATTTATAACTCTGCAGGTTTGTGAATTACAGTGTCCCTGAGCTCCTTTCTTCAACTCGCTTTCTTGTGACCTGGCCGCAACACCGCAGGATGGCTTCAGGCCCTAATCTGGTTCCGGCACATCACGTTGAGCCTTTGGTTAATTCCTCTTCCTGGTGGGAAATGAGAGTTAAATTTGCCCGTCCAGACACCTCCAGCTAGTCTCTCATTGGTTCTCGCTATTCCTGTTCATCTTCCGCAGAAATTGCAAACTGGGCCAAACAGGAGGTTAAAGGGACTGACTCTCCAAGTCGGGAGAGTGTTAGTAAAGCATCTGGAATGTTGTACCCGAGTACCAGGGTACGAAAACTGAGACATATTTGAACACGTCTCCCGATCACATGGTTGATCATACTCTAGGTTCCACATGCATGTTTTAGCTGAATGAAGAATACCTTAAACCTGGGTAGTTGAAACCCGTGGAATGGGTACCATGCAATATGACTTCAAAGGGTCTTCATTTGCTCACCGAACCTCTCCAATCCTATCACTGCTGCGTTTATGCCCCTGTACACATGCTTGATTCTCTTTCGGAGACATAGCAATCCATAGGTTTTAAGATACTTACTAGTCAGGTACATTCTTAGGCGTTTAATATGCGGTGTTGAGTCCATTTTGTTGAGCAAGGAGTAGCTCTTGTCTATTCCATATTTGGCTTAAGGAACTTTATCTGTGCTCATTTCAATCTCTGCTTTTATGCAGCACCCCAACTCACCTTTGCCCTTAAGCAAGCATAAGTTGGTTTTCTAAATTTGAGACCCTGTTGTGTTCTGTAATTCAGTTCCTGTGTAGCCAAGTTTACATTCCGTGTATTACTGATATCTTATGATGTTTCTTTTTCTGTGTGACTTATTTCAGTTAGAATCATCATACCTGAATCCACTCATTGTGCTGCTAAAGGCCTGATGACATAGATTTCATTGCTGAGTGATACTGCATTGTACGTAAGTACCACAAATTCTTTATCCATTTTCCACTTTCTGTGATATTGAACTTGTACGGTAAACGAGGTTCTTGTAAACAGAGGCGTCCCAAACTTTGGGGTGGCTGTATATTTTTGATTTTAATTTCCCTAAGCTATAGGACCATAAGTGGAAGTGCCCTAGGCTCTGTTGCTTTGTTTTTTAGATGTTTCAGGAAACACCATACACTTCTCCCGAGTGTCTGTTGGCAATTTACATCCCGCCCATCAGCATAACAAGGCTCCCAGTTCTCCATGGCCTGTCCTGCCTTTCTGGATTTTACACTTTTTTCAGATGGTCCTTTTGACCGGGGGGAAGTGAGACTTCATTGTAGTGCAGATTTCCTTTGCAAGCTTGCTTGGTTGGCCAAAAAGGGCGTATGCGTTTTTTCCTGAATATATTCAGGAAAAAACGCATACGCCCTTTTTGGCCAAGTGCATCATTGTGGACGTTCTGCCTCTTTTCCTATGCTTTCAATGCAAATCCAGTCTACCTCCTGAAATCGGTTTCCTGCAATTCTGCCCCGCTTTCAAGTCCTCTTGGCAGCCTTACTTCAGTATATTTTTGGACGATAGCTGTCATTTATAACTCTGCAGGTTTGTGAATTACAGTGCCCCTAAGCTCCTTTCTTCAACTCGCTTCCTTTTGAGCTGGCCGCAACACCGCAGGATGGCTTCAGGCCCTAATCTGGTTCCGGCACGGCACCCTGAGCCTTTGGTTAATTCCTCTTCCTGGTGGGAAATGAGAGTTAAATTTGCCCGTCCAGACACCTCCAGCTAGTCTCTCATTGGTTCTCGCTATTCCTGTTCATCTTCCGCAGAAATTGCAAACTGGGCCAAACAGGAGTTTAAAGGGACTGACTCTCCAAGTCGGGAGAGTGTTAGTAAAGCGTCTGGAATGTTGCACCCGAGTACCAGGGGAGGAAAACTGAGACATATTTGAACACGTCTCCCGTTCACACGGTTGATCATACTCTGGGTTCCACATGCATGTTTTAGCTGAAGGAAGAATACCTTAAACCTGGAGAGTTGAGACCCGTGGAATGGGTACCATGCAATATGACTTCAAAGGGTCTTCATTTCCTCACCGAACCTCTCCAATCCTATCACTGGCTGCGTTTATGCCCCTGTACACACGCTTGATTCTCTTTTGGAGACATAGCAATCCATAGGTTTTAAGATACTTACTAGTCAGGTACATTCTTAGGCGTTTAATATGCGGTGTTGAGTCCATTTCGTTGAGCAAGGAGTAGCTCTTGTCTATTCCATATTTGGCTTAAGGAACTTTATCTGTGCTCATTTCAATCTCTGGTTTTATGCAGCACCCCAACTCACCTTTCCCCTTAAGCAAGCATAAGTTGGTTTTCTAAATTTGAGACCCTGTTCTGTTCTGTAATTCAGTTCCTGTGTAGCCAAGTTTACATTCCGTGTATTACTGATATCTTATGAGGTTTCTTTTTCTGTGTGACTTATTTCAGTTAGAATCATCGTACCTGAATCCACTCATTATGCTGCTACGGGCCTGATGACATAGATTTCATTGCTGAGTGATACTGCATTGTACGTAAGTACCACAAATTCTTTATCCATTTTCCACTTTCTGTGATATTGAACTTGTACAGTAAACGAGGTTCTTGTAAACAGAGGCGTCCCAAACTTTGGGGTGGCTGTGTCTTTTTGATTTTCATTTCCCTAAGCTATAGGACCATAAGTGGAAGTGCCCTAGGCTCTGTTGCTTTGTTTTTTAGATGTTTCAGGAAACACCATACACTTCTCCCGAGTGTCTGTTGGCAATTTACATCCCGCCCATCAGCATAACAAGGCTCCCAGTTCTCCATGGCCTGTCCTGCCTTTCTGGATTTTACACTTTTTTCAGATGGCCCTTTTGACCGGGGGGAAGTGAGACTTCATTGTAGTGCAGATTTCCTTTGCAAGCTTGCTTGGTTGGCCAAAAAGTGCGTATGCGTTTTTTTCTGAATATATTCAGGAAAAAACACATACACCCTTTTTGGCCAAGTGCATCATTGTGGACGTTCTGCCTCTTTTCCTATGCTTTCAATGCAAATCCAGTCTACCTCCTGAAATCGGTTTCCTGCAATTCTGCCCCGCTTTCAAGTCCTCTTGGCAGCCTTACTTCAGTATATTTTTGGACGATAGCTGTCATTTATAACTCTGCAGGTTTGTGAATTACAGTGCCCCTAAGCTCCTTTCTTCAACTCGCTTTCTTTTGAGCTGGCCGCAACACCGCAGGATGGCTTCAGGCCCTAATCTGGTTCCGGCACGGCACGCTGAGCCTTTGGTTATTTCCTCTTCCTGGTGGGAAATGAGAGTTAAATTTGCCCGTCCAGACACCTCCAGCTAGTCTCTCATTGGTTCTCCCTATTCCTGTTGATCTTCCGCAGAAATTGCAAACTGGGCCAAACAGGAGGTTAAAGGGACTGACTCTCAAAGTCGGGAGAGTGTTAGTAAAGCATCTGGAATGTTGCACCCGAGTACCAGGGTACAAAAACTGAGACATATTTGAACACGTCTCCCGATCACATGGTTGATCATACTCTAGGTTCCACATGCATGTTTTAGCTGAATGAAGAATACCTTAAACCTGGGTAGTTGAAACCCGTGGAACGGGTACCATGCAATATGACTTCAAAGGGTCTTCATTTGCTCACCGAACCTCTCCAATCCTATCACTGCTGCGTTTATGCCCCTGTACACACGCTTGATTCTCTTTTGGAGACATAGCAATCCATAGGTTTTAAGATACTTACTAGTCAGGTACATTCTTAGGCGTTTAATATGCGGTGTTGAGTCCATTTCGTTTAGCAAGGAATAGCTCTTGTCTATTCCATATTTGGCTTAAGGAAATTTATCTGTGCTCATTTCAATCTCTGGTTTTATGCAGCACCCCAACTCACCTTTCCCCTTAAGCAAGCATAAGTTGGTTTTCTAAATTTGAGACCCTGTTCTGTTCTGTAATTCAGCTCCTGTGTAGCCAAGTTTACATTCCGTGTATTAGTGATATCTTATGATGTTTCTTTTTCTGTGTGACTTATTTCAGTTAGAATCATCGTACCTGAATCCACTCATTATGCTGCTACGGGCCTGATGACGTAGATTTCATTGCTGAGTGATACTGCATTGTACGTAAGTACCACAAGTTCTTTATCCATTTTTCACTTTCTGTGATATTGAACTTGTACGGTAAACGAGGTTCTTGTAAACAGAGGCGTCCCAAACTTTGGGGTGGCTGTGTCTTTTTGATTTTAATTTCCCTAAGCTATAGGACCATAAGTGGAAGTGCCCTAGGCTCTGTTGCTTTGTTTTTTAGATGTTTCAGGAAACACCATACACTTCTCCCGAGTGTTTGTTGGCAATTTACATCCCGCCCATCAGCATAACAAGGCTCCCAGTTCTCCATGGCCTGTCCTGCCTTTCTGGATTTTACACTTTTTTCAGATGGCCCTTTTGAGCGGGGGGAAGTGAGACTTCATTGTAGTGCAGATTTCTTTGCAAGCTTGCTTGGTTGGCCAAAAAGGGCGTATGCGTCTTTTCCTGAATATATTCAGGAAAAGACGCATACGCCCTTTTTGGCCAAGTGCATCATTGTGGACGTTCTGCCTGTTTTCCTATGCTTTCAATGCAATTCCAGTCTACCTCCTGAAATCGGTTTCCTGCAATTCTGCCCCGCTTTCAAGTCCTCTTGGCAGCCTTACTTTAGTATATTTTTGACGAAAGCTGTCATTTATAACTCTGCAGGTTTGTGAATTACAGTGCCCCTGAGCTCCTTTCTTCAACTCGCTTTCTTGTGACATGGCCGCAACACCGCAGAATGGCTTCAGGCCCTAATCTGGTTGCAGCACGGCACGCTGAGCCTTTGGTTAATTCCTCTTCCTGGTGGGAAATGAGAGTTAAATTTGCCCGTCCAGACACCTCCAGCTAGTCTCTCATTGGTTCTCGCTATTCCTGTTCATCTTCCGCAGAAATTGCAAACTGGGCCAAACAGGAGGTTAAAGGGACTGACTCTCCAAGTCGGGAGAGTGTTACTAAAGCGTCTGGAATGTTGCACCCGAGTACCAGGGTACAAAAACTGAGACATATTTGAACACGTCTCCTGATCACATGGTTGATCATACTCTAGGTTCCACATGCATGTTTTAGCTGAAGGAAGAATACCTTAAACCTGGGTAGTTGAAACCCGTGGAATGGGTACCATGCAATATGACTTCAAAGGGTCTTCATTTCCTCACCGAACCTCTCCAATCCTATCACTGCTGCGTTTATGCCCCTGTACACATGCTTGATTCTCTTTCGGAAACATAGCAATCCATAGGTTTTAAGATACTTACTAGTCAGGCACATTCTTAGGCGTTTAATATGCGGTGTTGAGTCCATTTCGTTGAGCAAGGAGTATCTCTTGTCTATTCCATATTTGGCTCAAGGAACTTTATCTGTGCTCATTTCAATCTCTGGTTTTATGCAGCACCCCAACTCACCTTTCCCCTTAAGCAAGCATAAGTTGGTTTTCTAAATTTGAGACCCTGTTCTGTTCTGTAATTCAGTTCCTGTGTAGCCAAGTTTACATTCCGTGTATTACTGATAACTTATGATGTTTCTTTTTCTGTGTGACTTATTTCAGTTAGAATCATCGTACCTGAATCCACTCATTGTGCTGCAAAGGGCCTGATGACATAGATTTTATTGCTGAGTGATATTGCTTTGTAAGTAAATACCACAACTTCTTTATCCATTTTTCACTTTCTGCAATGTTGAACTTGTACTGTAAACGAGGTTCTTGTAAACAGAGGCGTCCCAAACTTTGAGGTGGCTGTGTCTTTTTGATTTTAATTTCCCTAAGCTATAGGACCATAAGTGGAAGTGCCCTAGGCTCTGTTGCTTTGTTTTTTAGATGTTTCAGGAAACACCATACACTTCTCCCGAGTGTCTGTTGGCAATTTACATCCCGCCCATCAGCATAACAAGGCTCCCAGTTCTCCATGGCCTGTCCTGCCTTTCTGGATTTTACACTTTTTTCAGATGGCCCTTTTGACCGGGGGGAAGTGAGACTTCATTGTAGTGCAGATTTCCTTTGCAAGCTTGCTTGGTTGGCCGAAAAGGGCGTATGCATTTTTTCCTGAATATATTCAGGAAAAGACGCATACGCCCTTTTTGGCCAAGTGCATCATTGTGGATGTTCTGCCTCTTTTCCTATGCTTTCAATGCAATTCCAGTCTACCTCCTGAAATCGGTTTCCTGCAATTCTGCCCCGCTTTCAAGTCCTCTTGGCAGCCTTACTTCAGTATATTTTTGGACGATAGCTGTCATTTATAACTCTGCAGGTTTGTGAATTACAGTGTCCCTGAGCTCCTTTCTTCAACTCGCTTTCTTGTGACCTGGCCGCAACACCGCAGGATGGCTTCAGGCCCTAATCTGGTTCCGGCACATCACGTTGAGCCTTTGGTTAATTCCTCTTCCTGGTGGGAAATGAGAGTTAAATTTGCCCGTCCAGACACCTCCAGCTAGTCTCTCATTGGTTCTCGCTATTCCTGTTCATCTTCCGCAGAAATTGCAAACTGGGCCAAACAGGAGGTTAAAGGGACTGACTCTCCAAGTCGGGAGAGTGTTAGTAAAGCATCTGGAATGTTGTACCCGAGTACCAGGGTACGAAAACTGAGACATATTTGAACACGTCTCCCGATCACATGGTTGATCATACTCTAGGTTCCACATGCATGTTTTAGCTGAATGAAGAATACCTTAAACCTGGGTAGTTGAAACCCGTGGAATGGGTACCATGCAATATGACTTCAAAGGGTCTTCATTTGCTCACCGAACCTCTCCAATCCTATCACTGCTGCGTTTATGCCCCTGTACACATGCTTGATTCTCTTTCGGAGACATAGCAATCCATAGGTTTTAAGATATTTACTAGTCAGGTACATTCTTAGGCGTTTAATATGCGGTGTTGAGTCCATTTTGTTGAGCAAGGAGTAGCTCTTGTCTATTCCATATTTGGCTTAAGGAACTTTATCTGTGCTCATTTCAATCTCTGCTTTTATGCAGCACCCCAACTCACCTTTACCCTTAAGCAAGCATAAGTTGGTTTTCTAAATTTGAGACCCTGTTCTGTTCTGTAATTCAGTTCCTGTGTAGCCAAGTTTACATTCCGTGTATTACTGATATCTTATGAGGTTTCTTTTTCTGTGTGACTTATTTCAGTTAGAATCATCGTACCTGAATCCACTCATTATGCTGCTACGGGCCTGATGACATAGATTTCATTGCTGAGTGATACTGCATTGTACGTAAGTACCACAAATTCTTTATCCATTTTCCACTTTCTGTGGTATTGAACTTGTACGGTAAACGAGGTTCTTGTAAACAGAGGCGTCCCAAATTTTGGGGTGGCTGTATCTTTTTGATTTTAATTTCCCTAATCTATAGGACCATAAGTGGAAGTGCCCTAGGCTCTGTTGCTTTGTTTTTTAGATGTTTCAGGAAACACCATACACTTCTCCCGAGTGTCTGTTGGCAATTTACATCCCGCCCATCAGCATAACAAGGCTCCCAGTTCTCCATGGCCTGTCCTGCCTTTCTGGATTTTACACTTTTTTCAGATGGCCCTTTTGACCGGGGGGAAGTGAGACTTCATTGTAGTGCAGATTTCCTTTGCAAGCTTGCTTGGTTGGCCAAAAAGTGCGTATGCGTTTTTTTCTGAATATATTCAGGAAAAAACACATACGCCCTTTTTGGCCAAGTGCATCATTGTGGACGTTCTGCCTCTTTTCCTATGCTTTCAATGCAAATCCAGTCTACCTCCTGAAATCGGTTTCCTGCAATTCTGCCCCGCTTTCAAGTCCTCTTGGCAGCCTTACTTCAGTATATTTTTGGACGATAGCTGTCATTTATAACTCTGCAGGTTTGTGAATTACAGTGCCCGTAAGCTCCTTTCTTCAACTCGCTTTCTTTTGAGCTGGCCGCAACACCGCAGGATGGCTTCAGGCCCTAATCTGGTTCCGGCACGGCACGCTGAGCCTTTGGTTAATTCCTCTTCCTGGTGGGAAATGAGAGTTAAATTTGCCCGTCCAGACACCTCCAGCTAGTCTCTCATTGGTTCTCCCTATTCCTGTTCATCTTCCGCAGAAATTGCAAACTGGGCCAAACAGGAGGTTAAAGGGACTGACTCTCCAAGTCGGTAGAGTGTTAGTAAAGCGTCTGGAATGTTGCACCGGAGTACCAGGGGACGAAAACTGAGACATATTTGAACACGTCTCCCGATCACATGGTTGATCATACTCTAGGTTCCACATGCATGTTTTAGCTGAAGGAAGAATACCTTAAAACTGGGTAGTTGAAACCCGTGGAATGGGTACCATGCAATATGACTTCAAAGGGTCTTCATTTGCTCACCGAACCTCTCCAATCCTATCACTGCTGCGTTTATGCCCCTATACACATGCTTGATTCTCTTTCGGAGACATAGCTATCCATATGTTTTAAGGTACTTACTAGTCAGGTACATTCTTAGGCGTTTAATATGGGGTGTTGAGTCCATTTCGTTGAGCAAGGAGTAGCTCTTGTCTATTCCATATTTGGCTTAAGGAAATTTATCTGTGCTCATTTCAATCTCTGGTTTTATGCAGCACCCCAACTCACCTTTCCCCTTAAGCAAGCATAAGTTGGTTTTCTAAATTTGAGACCCTGTTCTGTTCTGTAATTCAGTTCCTGTGTAGCCAAGTTTACATTCCGTGTATTAGTGATATCTTATGATGTTTCTTTTTCTGTGTGACTTTTTTCAGTTAGAATCATCGTATCTGAATCCACTCATTATGCTCCTACGGGCCTGATGACATTGATTTCATTGCTGAGTGATACTGCATTGTATGTAAGTACTACAAGTTCTTTATCCATTTTTCACTTTCTGTGATATTGAACTTGTACGGTAAACGAGGTTCTTGTAAACAGAGGCGTCCCAAACTTTGGGGTGGCTGTGTCTTTTTTATTTTAATATCCCTAAGCTATAGGACCATAAGTGGAAGTGCCCTAGGCTCTGTTGCTTTCTTTTTTAGATATTTCAGGAAACACCATACACTTCTCCCAAGTGTCTGTTGGCAATTTACATCCCGCCCATCAGCATAACAAGGCTCCCAGTTCTCCATGGCCTGTCCTGCCTTTCTGGATTTTACACTTTTTTCAGATGGCCCTTTTGACCGGGGGGAAGTGAGACTTCATTGTAGTGCAGATTTCCTTTGCAAGCTTGCTTGGTTGGCCAAAAAGGGCGTACGCGTTTTTTCCTGAATATATTCAGGAAAAAACGCATACGCCCTTTTTGGCCAAGTGCATCATTGTGGACGTTCTGCCTCTTTTCCTATGCTTTCAATGCAATTCCAGTCTACCTCCTGAAATCGGTTTCCTGCAATTCTGGCCCGCTTTCTAGTCCTCTTGGCAGCCTTACTTCAGTATATGTTTGGACGATAGCTGTCATTTATAACTCTGCAGGTTTGTGAATTACAGTGCCCCTGAGCTCCTTTCTTCAACTCGCTTTCTTGTGACCTGGCCGCAACACTGCAGGATGGCTTCAGGCCCTAATCTGATTCCGGCACGGCACGCTGAGCCTTTGGTTAATTCCTCTTCCTGGTGGGAAATGAGAGTTAAATTTGCCCGTCCAGACACCTCCAGCTAGTCTCTTATTGGTTCTCGTTATTCCTGTTCATCTTCCGCAGAAATTGCAAACTGGGCCAAACAGGAGGTTAAAGGGACTGACTCTCAAAGTCGGGAGAGTGTTAGTAAAGCATCTGGAATGTTGCACCCGAGTACCAGGGTACAAAAACTGAGACATATTTGAACACGTCTCCCGATCACATGGTTGATCATACTCTAGGTTCCACATGCATGTTTTAGCTGAATGAAGAATACCTTAAACCTGGGTAGTTGAAACCCGTGGAACGGGTACCATGCAATATGACTTCAAAGGGTCTTCATTTGCTCACCGAACCTCTCCAATCCTATCACTGCTGCGTTTATGCCCCTGTACACACGCTTGATTCTCTTTTGGAGACATAGCAATCCATAGGTTTTAAGATACTTACTAGTCAGGTACATTCTTAGGCGTTTAATATGCGGTGTTGAGTCCATTTCGTTTAGCAAGGAGTAGCTCTTGTCTATTCCATATTTGGCTTAAGGAAATTTATCTGTGCTCATTTCAATCTCTGGTTTTATGCAGCACCCCAACTCACCTTTCCCCTTAAGCAAGCATAAGTTGGTTTTCTAAATTTGAGACCCTGTTCTGTTCTGTAATTCAGTTCCTGTGTAGCCAAGTTTACATTCCGTGTATTACTGATAACTTATGATGTTTCTTTTTGTGTGTGACTTATTTCAGTTAGAATCATCGTACCTGAATCCACTCATTGTGCTGCAAAGGGCCTGATGACATAGATTTTATTGCTGAGTGATATTGCTTTGTAAGTAAGTACCACAACTTCTTTATCCATTTTTCACTTTCTGCAATGTTGAACTTGTACTGTAAACGAGGTTCTTGTAAACAGAGGCGTCCCAAACTTTGAGGTGGCTGTGTCTTTTTGATTTTAATTTCCCTAAGCTATAGGACCATAAGTGGAAGTGCCCTAGGCTCTGTTGCTTTGTTTTTTAGATGTTTCAGGAAACACCATACACTTCTCCCGAGTGTCTGTTGGCAATTTACATCCCGCCCATCAGCATAACAAGGCTCCCAGTTCTCCATGGCCTGTCCTGCCTTTCTGGATTTTACACTTTTTTCAGATGGCCCTTTTGACCGGGGGGAAGTGAGACTTCATTGTAGTGCAGATTTCCTTTGCAAGCTTGCTTGGTTGGCCGAAAAGGGCGTATGCATTTTTTCCTGAATATATTCAGGAAAAGACGCATACGCCCTTTTTGGCCAAGTGCATCATTGTGGATGTTCTGCCTCTTTTCCTATGCTTTCAATGCAATTCCAGTCTACCTCCTGAAATCGGTTTCCTGCAATTCTGCCCCGCTTTCAAGTCCTCTTGGCAGCCTTACTTCAGTATATTTTTGGACGATAGCTGTCATTTATAACTCTGCAGGTTTGTGAATTACAGTGTCCCTGAGCTCCTTTCTTCAACTCGCTTTCTTGTGACCTGGCCGCAACACCGCAGGATGGCTTCAGGCCCTAATCTGGTTCCGGCACATCACGTTGAGCCTTTGGTTAATTCCTCTTCCTGGTGGGAAATGAGAGTTAAATTTGCCCGTCCAGACACCTCCAGCTAGTCTCTCATTGGTTCTCGCTATTCCTGTTCATCTTCCGCAGAAATTGCAAACTGGGCCAAACAGGAGGTTAAAGGGACTGACTCTCCAAGTCGGGAGAGTGTTAGTAAAGCATCTGGAATGTTGTACCCGAGTACCAGGGTACGAAAACTGAGACATATTTGAACACGTCTCCCGATCACATGGTTGATCATACTCTAGGTTCCACATGCATGTTTTAGCTGAATGAAGAATACCTTAAACCTGGGTAGTTGAAACCCGTGGAATGGGTACCATGCAATATGACTTCAAAGGGTCTTCATTTGCTCACCGAACCTCTCCAATCCTATCACTGCTGCGTTTATGCCCCTGTACACATGCTTGATTCTCTTTCGGAGACATAGCAATCCATAGGTTTTAAGATACTTACTAGTCAGGTACATTCTTAGGCGTTTAATATGCGGTGTTGAGTCCATTTTGTTGAGCAAGGAGTAGCTCTTGTCTATTCCATATTTGGCTTAAGGAACTTTATCTGTGCTCATTTCAATCTCTGCTTTTATGCAGCACCCCAACTCACCTTTGCCCTTAAGCAAGCATAAGTTGGTTTTCTAAATTTGAGACCCTGTTGTGTTCTGTAATTCAGTTCCTGTGTAGCCAAGTTTACATTCCGTGTATTACTGATATCTTATGATGTTTCTTTTTCTGTGTGACTTATTTCAGTTAGAATCATCATACCTGAATCCACTCATTGTGCTGCTAAAGGCCTGATAACATAGATTTCATTGCTGAGTGATACTGCATTGTACGTAAGTACCACAAATTCTTTATCCATTTTCCACTTTCTGTGATATTGAACTTGTACGGTAAACGAGGTTCTTGTAAACAGAGGCGTCCCAAACTTTGGGGTGGCTGTATATTTTTGATTTTAATTTCCCTAAGCTATAGGACCATAAGTGGAAGTGCCCTAGGCTCTGTTGCTTTGTTTTTTAGATGTTTCAGGAAACACCATACACTTCTCCCGAGTGTCTGTTGGCAATTTACATCCCGCCCATCAGCATAACAAGGCTCCCAGTTCTCCATGGCCTGTCCTGCCTTTCTGGATTTTACACTTTTTTCAGATGGTCCTTTTGACCGGGGGGAAGTGAGACTTCATTGTAGTGCAGATTTCCTTTGCAAGCTTGCTTGGTTGGCCAAAAAGGGCGTATGCGTTTTTTCCTGAATATATTCAGGAAAAAACACATACGCCCTTTTTGGCCAAGTGCATCATTGTGGACGTTCTGCCTCTTTTCCTATGCTTTCAATGCAAATCCAGTCTACCTCCTGAAATCGGTTTCCTGCAATTCTGCCCCGCTTTCAAGTCCTCTTGGCAGCCTTACTTCAGTATATTTTTGGACGATAGCTGTCATTTATAACTCTGCAGGTTTGTGAATTACAGTGCCCCTAAGCTCATTTCTTCAACTCGCTTCCTTTTGAGCTGGCCGCAACACCGCAGGATGGCTTCAGGCCCTAATCTGGTTCCGGCACGGCACCCTGAGCCTTTGGTTAATTCCTCTTCCTGGTGGGAAATGAGAG
The DNA here is from genome assembly GCF_964374135.1 of Grampus griseus. Classification (NCBI taxonomy): domain Eukaryota; kingdom Metazoa; phylum Chordata; class Mammalia; order Artiodactyla; family Delphinidae; genus Grampus; species Grampus griseus. The sequence goes on from NC_139000.1 coordinate 115,098,599, forward strand.
TTAAATTTGCCCGTCCAGACACCTCCAGCTAGTCTCTCATTGGTTCTCGCTATTCCTGTTCATCTTCCGCAGAAATTGCAAACTGGGCCAAACAGGAGTTTAAAGGGACTGACTCTCCAAGTCGGTAGAGTGTTAGTAAAGCGTCTGGAATGTTGCACCGGAGTACCAGGGGACGAAAACTGAGACATATTTGAACACGTCTCCCGATCACATGGTTGATCATACTCTAGGTTCCATATGCATGTTTTAGCTGAAGGAAGAATACCTTAAAACTGGGTAGTTGAAACCCGTGGAATGGGTACCATGCAATATGACTTCAAAGGGTCTTCATTTGCTCACCAAACCTCTCCAATCCTATCACTGCTGCGTTTATCCTGTACACATGCTTGATTCTCTTTCGGAGACATAGCAATCCATAGGTTTTAAGATACTTACTAGTCAGGTACATTCTTAGGCGTTTAATATGGGGTGTTGAGACCTTTTCGTTGAGCAAGGTGTAGCTCTTGTCTATTCCATATTTGGCTTAAGGAACTTTATCTGTGCTCATTTCAATCTCTGCTCTTATGCAGCACCCCAACTCACCTTTCCCCTTAAGCAAGCATAAGTTGGTTTTCTAAATTTGAGACCCTGTTCTGTTTTGGAATTCAGTTCCTGTATAGCCAAGTTTACATTCCGTGTATTAGTGATATCTTATGATGTTTGTTTTTCTGTGTGACTTATTTCAGTTAGAATCATCGGACCTGAATCCACTCATTGTGCTGCTAAGGGCCTGATGACATAGATTTCATTGCTGAGTGATATTGCTTTGTAAGTAAATACCACAACTTCTTTATCCATTTTTCACTTTCTGCGATGTTGAACTTGTACTGTAAACGAGGTTCTTGTAAACAGAGGCGTCCCAAACTTTGGGGTGGCTGTGTCTTTTTGATTTTAATTTCCCTAAGCTATAGGACCATAAGTGGAAGTGCCCTAGGCTCTGTTGCTTTGTTTTTTAGATGTTTCAGGAAACACCATACACTTCTCCCAAGTGTCTGTTGGCAATTTACATCCCGCCCATCAGCATAACAAGGCTCCCAGTTCTCCATGGCCTGTCCTGGCTTTCTGGATTTTACACTTTTTTCAGATGGTCCTTTTGACCGGGGGGAAGTGAGACTTCATTGTAGTGCAGATTTCCTTTGCAAGCTTGCTTGGTTGGCCAAAAAGGGTGTATGCGTTTTTTTCTGAATATATTCAGGAAAAAACGCATACGCACTTTATGGCCAAGTGCATCATTGTGGACGTTCTGCCTCTTTTCCTATGCTTTCAATTCAATTCCAGTCTACCTCCTGAAATCGGTTTCCTGCAATTCTGCCCCGCTTTGAAGTCCTCTTGGCAGCCTTACTTCAGTAAATTTTTGGACGATAGCTGTCATTTATAACTCTGCAGGTTTGTGAATTACAGTGCCCCTGAGCTCCTTTCTTCAACTCGCTTTCTTGTGACCTGGCCGCAACACCGCAGGATGGCTTCAGGCCCTAATCTGGTTCCGGCACGGCACGCTGAGCCTTTGGTTATTTCCTCTTCCTGGTGGGAAATGAGAGTTAAATTTGCCCGTCCAGACACCTCCAGCTAGTCTCTCATTGGTTCTCCCTATTCCTGTTCATCTTCCGCAGAAATTGAAAACTGGGCCAAACAGGAGGTTAAAGGCGCTGACTCTCCAAGTGGGGAGAGTGTTAGTAAAGCGTCTGGAATGTTGCACCCGAGTACCAGGGGAGGAAAACTGAGACATATTTGAACACGTCTCCCGTTCACACGGTTGATCATACTCTGGGTTCCACATGCATGTTTTAGCTGAAGGAAGAATACCTTAAACCTGGAGAGTTGAGACCCGTGGAATGGGTACCATGCAATATGACTTCAAAGGGTCTTCATTTCCTCACCGAACCTCTCCAATCCTATCACTGGCTGTGTTTATGCCCCTGTACACACGCTTGATTCTCTTTTGGAGACATAGCAATCCATAGGTTTTAAGATACTTACTAGTCAGGTACATTCTTAGGCGTTTAGTATGCGGTGTTGAGTCCATTTCGTTGAGGAAGGAGTAGCTCTTGTCTATTCCATATTTGGCTTAAGGAACTTTATCTGTGCTCATTTCAATCTCTGGTTTTATGCAGCACCCCAACTCACCTTTACCCTTAAGCAAGCATAAGTTGGTTTTCTAAATTTGAGACCCTGTTCTGTTCTGTAATTCAGTTCCTGTGTAGCCAAGTTTACATTCCGTGTATTACTGATATCTTATGAGGTTTCTTTTTCTGTGTGACTTATTTCAGTTAGAATCATCGTACCTGAATCCACTCATTATGCTGCTACGGGCCTGATGACATAGATTTCATTGCTGAGTGATACTGCATTGTACGTAAGTACCACAAATTCTTTATCCATTTTCCACTTTCTGTGATATTGAACTTGTACTGTAAACGAGGTTCTTGTAAACAGAGGCGTCCCAAATTTTGGGGTGGCTGTATCTTTTTGATTTTAATTTCCCTAAGCTATAGGACCATAAGTGGAAGTGCCCTAGGCTCTGTTGCTTTGTTTTTTAGATGTTTCAGGAAACACCATACACTTCTCCCGAGTGTCTGTTGGCAATTTACATCCCGCCCATCAGCATAACAAGGCTCCCAGTTCTCCATGGCCTGTCCTGCCTTTCTGGATTTTACACTTTTTTCAGATGGCCCTTTTGACCGGGGGGAAGTGAGACTTCATTGTAGTGCAGATTTCCTTTGCAAGCTTGCTTGGTTGGCCAAAAAGTGCGTTTGCGTTTTTTTCTGAATATATTCAGGAAAAAACACATACACCCTTTTTGGCCAAGTGCATCATTGTGGACGTTCTGCCTCTTTTCCTATGCTTTCAATGCAAATCCAGTCTACCTCCTGAAATCGGTTTCCTGCAATTCTGCCCCGCTTTCAAGTCCTCTTGGCAGCCTTACTTTAGTATATTTTTGACGAAAGCTGTCATTTATAACTCTGCAGGTTTGTGAATTACAGTGCCCCTGAGCTCCTTTCTTCAACTCGCTTTCTTGTGACATGGCCGCAACACCGCAGAATGGCTTCAGGCCCTAATCTGGTTGCAGCACGGCACGCTGAGCCTTTGGGTAATTCCTCTTCCTGGTGGGAAATGAGAGTTAAATTTGCCCGTCCAGACACCTCCAGCTAGTCTCTCATTGGTTCTCGCTATTCCTGTTCATCTTCCGCAGAAATTGCAAACTGGGCCAAACAGGAGGTTAAAGGGACTGACTCTCCAAGTCGGGAGAGTGTTAGTAAAGCGTCTGGAATGTTGCACCCGAGTACCAGGGTACAAAAACTGAGACATATTTGAACACGTCTCCCGATCACATGGTTGATCATACTCTAGGTTCCACATGCATGTTTTAGCTGAAGGAAGAATACCTTAAACCTGGGTAGTTGAAACCCGTGGAATGGGTACCATGCAATATGACTTCAAAGGGTCTTCATTTCCTCACCGAACCTCTCCAATCCTATCACTGCTGCGTTTATGCCCCTGTACACATGCTTGATTCTCTTTCGGAAACATAGCAATCCATAGGTTTTAAGATACTTACTAGTCAGGCACATTCTTAGGCGTTTAATATGCGGTGTTGAGTCCATTTCGTTGAGCAAGGAGTATCTCTTGTCTATTCCATATTTGGCTCAAGGAACTTTATCTGTGCTCATTTCAATCTCTGGTTTTATGCAGCACCCCAACTCACCTTTCCCCTTAAGCAAGCATAAGTTGGTTTTCTAAATTTGAGACCCTGTTCTGTTCTGTAATTCAGTTCCTGTGTAGCCAAGTTTACATTCCGTGTATTACTGATAACTTATGATGTTTCTTTTTCTGTGTGACTTATTTCAGTTAGAATCATCGTACCTGAATCCACTCATTGTGCTGCAAAGGGCCTGATGACATAGATTTTATTGCTGAGTGATATTGCTTTGTAAGTAAATACCACAACTTCTTTATCCATTTTTCACTTTCTGCAATGTTGAACTTGTACTGTAAACGAGGTTCTTGTAAACAGAGGCGTCCCAAACTTTGAGGTGGCTGTGTCTTTTTGATTTTAATTTCCCTAAGCTATAGGACCATAAGTGGAAGTGCCCTAGGCTCTGTTGCTTTGTTTTTTAGATGTTTCAGGAAACACCATACACTTCTCCCGAGTGTCTGTTGGCAATTTACATCCCGCCCATCAGCATAACAAGGCTCCCAGTTCTCCATGGCCTGTCCTGCCTTTCTGGATTTTACACTTTTTTCAGATGGCCCTTTTGACCGGGGGGAAGTGAGACTTCATTGTAGTGCAGATTTCCTTTGCAAGCTTGCTTGGTTGGCCGAAAAGGGCGTATGCATTTTTTCCTGAATATATTCAGGAAAAGACGCATACGCCCTTTTTGGCCAAGTGCATCATTGTGGATGTTCTGCCTCTTTTCCTATGCTTTCAATGCAATTCCAGTCTACCTCCTGAAATCGGTTTCCTGCAATTCTGCCCCGCTTTCAAGTCCTCTTGGCAGCCTTACTTCAGTATATTTTTGGACGATAGCTGTCATTTATAACTCTGCAGGTTTGTGAATTACAGTGTCCCTGAGCTCCTTTCTTCAACTCGCTTTCCTGTGACCTGGCCGCAACACCGCAGGATGGCTTCAGGCCCTAATCTGGTTCCGGCACATCACGTTGAGCCTTTGGTTAATTCCTCTTCCTGGTGGGAAATGAGAGTTAAATTTGCCCGTCCAGACACCTCCAGCTAGTCTCTCATTGGTTCTCGCTATTCCTGTTCATCTTCCGCAGAAATTGCAAACTGGGCCAAACAGGAGGTTAAAGGGACTGACTCTCCAAGTCGGGAGAGTGTTAGTAAAGCATCTGGAATGTTGTACGCGAGTACCAGGGTACGAAAACTGAGACATATTTGAACACGTCTCCCGATCACATGGTTGATCATACTCTAGGTTCCACATGCATGTTTTAGCTGAATGAAGAATACCTTAAACCTGGGTAGTTGAAACCCGTGGAATGGGTACCATGCAATATGACTTCAAAGGGTCTTCATTTGCTCACCGAACCTCTCCAATCCTATCGCTGCTGCGTTTATGCCCCTGTACACATGCTTGATTCTCTTTCCGAGACATAGCAATCCATAGGTTTTAAGATATTTACTAGTCAGGTACATTCTTAGGCGTTTAATATGCGGTGTTGAGTCCATTTTGTTGAGCAAGGAGTAGCTCTTGTCTATTCCATATTTGGCTTAAGGAACTTTATCTGTGCTCATTTCAATCTCTGCTTTTATGCAGCACCCCAACTCACCTTTACCCTTAAGCAAGCATAAGTTGGTTTTCTAAATTTGAGACCCTGTTCTGTTCTGTAATTCAGTTCCTGTGTAGCCAAGTTTACATTCCGTGTATTACTGATATCTTATGAGGTTTCTTTTTCTGTGTGACTTATTTCAGTTAGAATCATCGTACCTGAATCCACTCATTATGCTGCTACGGGCCTGATGACATAGATTTCATTGCTGAGTGATACTGCATTGTACGTAAGTACCACAAATTCTTTATCCATTTTCCACTTTCTGTGATATTGAACTTGTACGGTAAACGAGGTTCTTGTAAACAGAGGCGTCCCAAATTTTGGGGTGGCTGTATCTTTTTGATTTTAATTTCCCTAAGCTATAGGACCATAAGTGGAAGTGCCCTTGGCTCTGTTGCTTTGTTTTTTAGATGTTTCAGGAAACACCATACACTTCTCCCGAGTGTCTGTTGGCAATTTACATCCCGCCCATCAGCATAACAAGGCTCCCAGTTCTCCATGGCCTGTCCTGCCTTTCTGGATTTTACACTTTTTTCAGATGGCCCTTTTGACCGGGGGGAAGTGAGACTTCATTGTAGTGCAGATTTCCTTTGCAAGCTTGCTTGGTTGGCCAAAAAGGGCGTATGCGTTTTTTCCTGAATATATTCAGGAAAAAACACATACGCCCTTTTTGGCGAAGTGCATCATTGTGGACGTTCTGCCTCTTTTCCTATGCTTTCAATGCAAATCCAGTCTACCTCCTGAAATCGGTTTCCTGCAATTCTGCCCCGCTTTCAAGTCCTCTTGGCAGCCTTACTTCAGTATATTTTTGGACGATAGCTGTTATTTATAACTCTGCAGGTTTGTGAATTACAGTGCCCCTAAGCTCCTTTCTTCAACTCGCTTTCTTTTGAGCTGGCCGCAACACCGCAGGATGGCTTCAGGCCCTAATCTGGTTCCGGCACGGCACGCTGAGCCTTTGGTTAATTCCTCTTCCTGGTGGGAAATGAGAGTTAAATTTGCCCGTCCAGACACCTCCAGCTAGTCTCTCATTGGTTCTCGCTATTCCTGTTCATCTTCCGCAGAAATTGCAAACTGGGCCAAACAGGAGGTTAAAGGGACTGACTCTCCAAGTCGGTAGAGTGTTAGTAAAGCGTCTGGAATGTTGCACCGGAATACCAGGGGACGAAAACTGAGACATATTTGAACACGTCTCCCGATCACATGGTTGATCATACTCTAGGTTCCACATGCATGTTTTAGCTGAAGGAAGAATACCTTAAAACTGGGTAGTTGAAACCCGTGGAATGGGTACCATGCAATATGACTTCAAAGGGTCTTCATTTGCTCACCGAACCTCTCCAATCCTATCACTGCTGCGTTTATCCTGTACACATGCTTGATTCTCTTTCGGAGACATAGCAATCCATAGGTTTTAAGATACTTACTAGTCAGGTACATTCTTAGGCGTTTAATATGCGGTGTTGAGTCCATTTCGTTGAGCAAGGAGTAGCTCTTGTCTATTCCATATTTGGCTTAAGGAACTTTATCTGTGCTCATTTCAATCTCTGGTTTTATGCAGCACCCCAACTCACCTTTCCCCTTAAGCAAGCATAAGTTGGTTTTCTAAATTTGAGACCCTGTTCTGTTTTGGAATTCAGTTCCTGTGTAGCCAAGTTTACATTCCGTGTATTAGTGATATCTTATGATGTTTCTTTTTCTGTGTGACTTATTTCAGTTAGAATCATCGTACCTGAATCCACTCATTCTGCTGCTACGGGCCTGATGACATAGATTTCATTGCTGAGTGATACTGCATTGTATGTAAGTACCACAAGTTCTTTATCCATTTTTCACTTTCTGTGATATTGAACTTGTACGGTAAACAAGGTTCTTGTAAACAGAGGCGTCCCAAACTTTGGGGTGGCTGTGTCTTTTTGATTTTAATTTCCCTAAGCTATAGGACCATAAGTGGAAGTGCCCTAGGCTCTGTTGCTTTGTTTTTTAGATGTTTCAGGAAACACCATACACTTCTCCCGAGTGTCTGTTGGCAATTTACATCCCGCCCATCAGCATAACAAGGCTCCCAGTTCTCCATGGCCTGTCCTTCCTTTCTGGATTTTACACTTTTTTCAGATGGCCCTTTTGACCGGGGGGAAGTGAGACTTCATTGTAGTGCAGATTTCCTTTGCAAGCTTGCTTGGTTGGCCAAAAAGGGCGTGTGCGTTTTTTCCTGAATATATTCAGGAAGAAACGCATACGCCCTTTTTGGCCAAGTGCATCATTGTGGACGTTCTGCCTCTTTTCCTATGCTTTCAATGCAATTCCAGTCTACCTCCTGAAATCGGTTTCCTGCAATTCTGCCCCGCTTTCAAGTCCTCTTGGCAGCCTTACTTCAGTATATTTTTGGACGATAGCTGTCATTTATAACTCTGCAGGTTTGTGAATTACAGTGCCCCTGAGCTCCTTTCTTCAACTCATTTTCTTTTGAGGTGGCCGCAACACCGCAGGATGGCTTCAGGCCCTAATCTGGTTCCGGCACGGCACGCTGAGCCTTTGGTTATTTCCTCTTCCTGGTGGGAAATGAGAGTTAAATTTGCCCGTCCAGACACCTCCAGCTAGTCTCTCATTGGTTCTCGCTATTCCTGTTCATCTTCCGCAGAAATTGAAAACTGGGCCAAACAGGAGGTTAAAGGCGCTGACTCTCCAACTGGGGAGAGTGTTAGTAAAGCGTCTGGAATGTTGCACCCGAGTACCAGGAGAGGAAAACTGAGACATATTTGAACACGTCTCCCGATCACACGGTTGATCATACTCTAGGTTCCACATGCATGTTTTATCTGAAGGAAGAATACCTTAAACCTGGAGAGTTGAGACCCGTGGAATGGGTACCATGCAATATGACTTCAAAGGGTCTTCATTTGCTCACCGAACCTCTCCAATCCTATCACTGCTGCGTTTATGCCCCTGTACACACGCTTGATTCTCTTTTGGAGACATAGCAATCCATAGGTTTTAAGATACTTACTAGTCAGGTACATTCTTAGGCGTTTAATATGCGGTGTTGAGTCCATTTCGTTGAGCAAGGAGTAGCTCTTGTCTATTCCATATTTGGCTTAAGGAACTTTATCTGTGCTCATTTCAATCTCTGGTTTTATGCAGCACCCCAACTCACCTTTCCCCTTAAGCAAGCATAAGTTGGTTTTCTAAATTTGAGACCCTGTTCTGTTCTGTAATTCAGTTCCTGTGTAGCCAAGTTTACATTCCGTGTATTACTGATATCTTATGATGTTTCTTTTTCTGTGTGACTTATTTCAGTTAGAATCATCGTACCTGAATCCACTCATTGTGCTGCTAAGGGCCTGATGACATAGATTTCATTGCTGAGTGATATTGCTTTGTAAGTAAATACCACAGCTTCTTTATCCATTTTTCACTTTCTACGATGTTGAATTTGTACTGTAAATGAGGTTCTTGTAAACAGAGGTGTCCCAAACTTTGGGGTGGCTGTGTCTTTTTGATTTTAATTTCCCTAAGCTATAGGACCATAAGTGGAAGTGCCCTAGGCTCTGTTGCTTTGTTTTTTAGATGTTTCAGGAAACACCATACACTTCTCCCGAGTGTCTGTTGGCAATTTATATCCCGCCCATCAGCATAACAGGGCTCCCAGTTCTCCATGGCCTGTCCTGCCTTTCTGGATTTTACACTTTTTTCAGATGGCCCTTTTGACCGGGGGGAAGTGAGACTTCATTGTAGTGCAGATTTCCTTTGCAAGCTTGCTTGGTTGGCCAAAAAGGGCGTATGCGTTTTTTTCTGAATATATACAGGAAAAAACGCATACGCCCTTTTTGGCCAAGTGCATCATTGTGGACGTTCTGCCTCTTTTCCTATGCTTTCAATGCAATTCCAGTCTACCTCCTGAAATCGGTTTCCTGCAATTCTGCCCTGCTTTCAAGTCCTCTTGGCAGCCTTACTTCAGTATATTTTTGGACGATAGCTGTCATTTATAACTCTGCAGGTTTGTGAATTACAGTGCCTCTGAGCTCCTTTCTTCAACTCGCTTTCTTTTGAGCTGGCCGCAACAACGCAGGATGGCTTCAGGCCCTAATCTGGTTCCGGCACGGCACGCTGAGCCTTTGGTTAATTCCTCTTCCTGGTGGGAAATGAGAGTTAAATTTGCCCGTCCAGACACCTCCAGCTAGTCTCTCATTGGTTCTCCCTATTCCTGTTCATCTTCCACAGAAATTGCAAACTGGGCCAAACAGGAGGTTAAAGGCGCTGACTCTCCAAGTGGGGAGAGTGTTAGTAAAGCGTCTGGAATGTTGCACCCGAGTACCAGGGGACGAAAACTGAGACATATTTGAACACGTCTCCCGATCACATGGTTGATCATACTCTAGGTTCCACATGCATGTTTTAGCTGAAGGAAGAATACCTTAAACCTGGGTAGTTGAAACCCGTGGAATGGGTACCATGCAATATGACTTCAAAGGGTCTTCATTTGCTCACCGAACCTCTCCAATCCTATCACTGCTGCATTTATGCCCCTGTACACACGCTTGATTCTCTTTCGGAGACATAGCAATCCATAGGTTTTAAGATACTTACTAGTCAGGTACATTCTTAGGCGTTTAATATGGGGTGTTGAGTCCTTATCGTTGAGCAAGAAGTAGCTCTTGTCTATTCCATATTTGGCTTAAGGAACTTTATCTGTGCTCATTTCAATCTCTGGTTTTATGCAGCACCCCAACTCAGCTTTCCCCTTAAGCAAGCATAAGTTGGTTTTCTAAATTTGAGACCCTGTTCTGTTTTGGAATTCAGTTCCTGTGTAGCCAAGTTTACATTCCGTGTATTAGTGATATCTTATGATGTTTCTTTTTCTGTGTGACTTATTTTAGTTAGAATCATCATACCTGAATCCACTCATTGTGCTGCTAAGGGCCTGATGACATAGATTTCATTGCTGAGTGATATTGCTTTGTAAGTAAATACCACAACTTCTTTATCCATTTTTCAATTTCTGCGATGTTGAACTTGTACGGTAAACGAGGTTCTTGTAAACAGAGCCGTTCCAAACTTTGGGGTGGCTGTGTCTTTTTGATTTTAATTTCCCTAAGCTATAGGACCATAAGTGGAAGTGCCCTAGGCTCTGTTGCTTTGTTTTTTAGATGTTTCAGGAAACACCATACACTTCTCCCGAGTGTCTGTTGGCAATTTACATCCCGCCCATCAGCATAACAAGGCTCCCAGTTCTCCATGGCCTGTCCTGCCTTGCTGGATTTTACACTTTTTTCAGATGGCCCTTTTGACCGGGGGGAAGTGAGACTTCATTGTAGTGCAGATTTCCTTTGCAAGCTTGCTTGGTTGGCCAAAAAGGGCGTATGCGTTTTTTCCTGAATATATTCAGGAAAAAACGCATACGCCCTTTTTGGCCAAGTGCACCATTGTGGACGTTCTGCCTCTTTTCCTATGCTTTCAATGCAATTCCAGTCTACCTCCTGAAATCGGTTTCCTGCAATTCTGCCCCGATTTCAAGTCCTCTTGGCAGCCTTACTTCAGTATATTTTTGGACGATAGCTGTCATTTATAACTCTGCAGGTTTGTGAATTACACTGCCCCTGAGCTCCTTTCTTCAACTCGCTTTCTTTTGAGCTGGCCGCAACACCGCAGGATGGCTTCAGGCCCTAATCTGGTTCCAGCACGGCACGCTGAGCCTTTGGTTATTTCCTCTTCCTGGTGGGAAATGAGAGTTAAATTTGCCCGTCCAGACACCTCCAGCTAGTCTCTCATTGGTTCTCGCTATTCCTGTTCATCTTCCGCAGAAATTGCAAACTGGGCCAAACAGGAGGTTAAAGTCGATGACTCTCCAAGTGGGGAGAGTGTTAGTAAAGCGTCTGGAATGTTGCACCCGAGTACCAGGGTACGAAAACTGAGACATATTTGAACACGTCTCCCGTTCACACGGTTGATCATATTCTGGGTTCCACATGCATGTTTTAGCAGAAGGAAGAATACCTTAAACATAGAGAGTTGAAACCCGTGGAATGGGTACCATGCAATATGACTTCAAAGGGTCTTCATTTGCTCACCGAACCTCTCCAATCCTATCACTGCTGCGTTTATGCCCCTGTACACACGCTTGATTCTCTTTTGGAGACATAGCAACCCATACGTTTTAAGATACTAACTAGTCAGGTACATTCTTAGGCGTTTAATATGGGGTGTTGAGTCCATTTCGTTGAGCAAGGAGTAGCTCTTGTCTATTCCATATTTGGCTTAAGGAACTTTATCTGTGCTCATTTCAATCTCTGGTTTTATGCAGCACCCCAACTCAACTTTCCCCTTAAGCAAGCATAAGTTGGTTTTCTCAATTTGAGACCCTGTTCTGTTCTGCAATTCAGTTCTTGTGTAGCCAAGTTTACATTCCGTGTGTTAGTGATATCTTATGATGTTTCTTTTTCTGTGTGACTTATTTCAGTTAGAATCATCGTATCTAACTCTACTCATTATGCTGCTACAGGCCTGATGACATAGATTTCATTGCGGAGTGATACTGCATTGTACGTGAGTTCCACAACTTATTTATCCATTTTTCACTTACTGTGATATTGAACTTGTACGGTAAACGAGGTTGTGGTAAACAGAGCCGTCCCAAACTTTGGGGTGGCTGTGTCTTTTTGATTTTAATTTCCCTAAGCTATAGGACCATAAGTGGAAGTGCCCTAGGCTCTGTTGCTTTGTTTTTTAGATGTTTCAGGAAACACCATACACTTCTCCCGAGTGTCTGTTGGCAATTTACATCCCGCCCATCAGCATAACAAGGTTCCCAGTTCTCCATGGCCTGTCCTGCCTTTCTGGATTTTACACTTTTTTCAGATGGCGCTTTTGACCGGGGGGAAGTGAGACTTCATTGTAGTGCAGATTTCCTTTGCAAGCTTGCTTGGTTGGCCAAAAAGGGCGTATGCATTTTTTCCAGAATATATTCAGGAAAAAACGCATACGCGCTTTTTGGCCAAGTGCATTCTTGTGGACCTTCTGCCTCTTTTCCTATGCTTTCAATGCAATTCCAGTCTACATCCTGAAATCGGTTTCCTGCAATTCTGCCCCGCTTTCAAGTCCTTTTGACAGCCTTACTTCAGTATATTTTTGGACGATAGCTGTCATTTATAACTCTGCAGGTTTGTGAATTACAGTGCCCCTGAGCTCCTTTCTTCAACTCGCTTTCTTGTGAGCTGGCCGCAACACCGCAGGGTGGCTTCAGGCCCTAATCTGGTTCCAGCACGGCACGCTGAGCCTTTGGTTAATTCCTCTTCCTGGTGGGAAATGAGAGTTAAATTTGCCCGTCCAGACACCTCCAGCTAGTCTCTCAATGGTTCTCGCTATTCCTGTTCATCTTCCGCAGAAATTGCAAACTGGGCCAAACAGGAGGTTAAAGGGACTGACTCTCCAAGTCGGGAGAGTGTTAGTAAAGCGTCTGGAATGTTGCACCCGAGTACCAGGGTACGAAAACTGAGACATATTTGAACACGTCTCCCGATCACATGGTTGATCATACTCTAGGTTCCACATGCATGGTTTAGCTGAAGGAAGAATACTTTAAACCTGGGTAGTTGAAACCCGTGGAATGGGTACCATGCAATATGACTTCAAAGGGTCTTCATTTGCTCACCGAACCTCTCTAATCCTATCACTGCTGCGTTTATGCCCCTGTACACATGCTTGATTCTCTTTCGGAGACATAGCAATCCATAGGTTTTAAGATACTTACTAGTCTGGTACATTCTTAGGCGTTTAATATGCGGTGTTTAGTCCATTTCGTTGAGCAAGGAGTAGCTCTTGTCTATTCCATATTTGGCTTAAGGAACTTTATCTGTGCTCATTTCAATCTCTGGTTTTATGCAGCACCCCAACTCACCTTTACCCTTAAGCAAGCATAAGTTGGTTTTCTAAATTTGAGACCCTGTTCTGTTCTGTAATTCAGTTCCTGAGTAGCCAAGTTTACATTCCGTGTATTACTGATATCTTATGATGTTTCTTTTTCTGTGTGACTTATTTCAGTTAGAATCATCATACCTGAATCCACTCATTGTGCTGCTAAGGGCCTGATGACATAGATTTCATTGCTGAGTGATACTGCATTGTACGTAAGTACCACAACTTCTTTATCCATTTTTCACTTTCTGTGATATTGAACTTGTACGGTAAACGAGGTTCGTGTAAACAGAGCCGTCCCAAACTTTGGGGTGGCTGTGTCTTTTTAATTTTAATTTCCCTAATCTATAGGACCATAAGTAGAAGTGCCCTAGGCTCTGTTGCTTTGTTTTTTAGATGTTTCAGGAAACACCATACACTTCTCCAGAGTGGCTGTTGGCAATTTACATCCCGCCCATCAGCATAAGAAGGCTCCCAGTTCTCTATGCCCTGTCGTGCCTTTATGGATTTTACACTTTTTTCAGATGGCCCTTTTGACCAGGTGGAAGTGAGACTTCATTGTAGTGCAGATTTCCTTTGCAAGCTTGCTTGGTTGGCCAAAAAGTGTGTATGCGTTTTTTCCTGAATATATTCAGGAAAAAACGCATACGCCCTTTTTGGCCAAGTGCATCATTGTCGAGGTTCTGGCTCTCTTCATATGTTTTCAATGCAATTGCAGTCTACCTCCTGAAATTGGTTTCCTGCAATGCTGCCTTGCTTTCATTGCCTCTTCATAGCCTTACCTCAATATATTTTTTGAAAATAGTTGGCCTTTATAACTCTGCAGGTTTTTGAATTGCGGTGGCCCTTAGCTCCATTTTTCAGCTCTTATTTTTGTGGTCTTGCCCCATAACCACAGGATTCCTTGAAGCCCTATTTTTCTTCTGGGGCACCTTGCTGTGCCTTTGGTTAATTCTTCTTACTGATGTGACATTAGAGTGACATGTGCCCATTGAAACCGCTACAGCTAGTTTCTCACTGGTTCCCCCTATTCCCATTCATCCTCTGCACTAACTGCAGACTGTGCGATACCAGAACTTAATGGCATTGACTCCATGTGGGGATGTTGTTAGTAAAGCGGCTGGAATGTCGATCCGGAGCCCCAGGAGAGGAAAAATGAGGTGCGTTTTAGAAACCTTTCCCGATCATATGGTATACCAGTCACTGGGTTTCCCAAGCATGGTTTAGCTGTAGGAAGATTCCCTTCAACCTGGAGTGTTGGGACCCTTGGACTGAGTAGCATGAAGTATTGCATTAAACTTTCGGCAGTTGCTCACCAAAGCTCACCAATCCTCTCAGCCCCAAGTGTCCAGCCTTATGTCTTATCCAGCTGTGGGTTTATATGTGGTCAATCCAGGTTGCATCACATCCCCTGAGCGAATTTTGTAAGAATTTTTCTCTCTTTCATTGTTTCAGCGTTTTGTTTTTAAAATTTATTTCTATAATGGGGTTTAGCTCATTTTCACTGCTGTGTTTGTGCCGCTCTGCACACACTTGATTCCCTTATGGAGATATATCAATACATGGGTTTTAAGATTCTTATTACTCAGATATATTTCTCTGCGGTGTATAGGGTGTGTTGAGGCCAGTTCATTGAGCAAGGTGCAGATCTTGTCTAATACCTATTTGGTTTATTGAATGGTATCTGTGCTAATTTCAAACTCTGGTTTTATGCATCATCCCACCTCTCCTTTCCCCTTAAGCTGACATAAGTGTGTTTTCTAAATGTGAGACACTGTTCTGTTCTGTAATTCATTTCTTGTGCAGCCATATTTACCCTCCCTCTATAAGTGATATCTTATGATATGTTTCTTTTTCTGTTTGACTTATTTCAAGTAGTATTATCGGACCTAAATCCACTCTTTATCCTTCTACTAGCCTTATTACATTGATTTCATGGTGAAGAGATATTCCATTGTACATAAGTACCACATCTTCTTTATCCATTGTTCTCTTTCCTGGGATATTTAAGGTGTACTGAAGTTGAGGTTCTTGTAAACAGAGTAGCCCTAAACTGTGGTGTGCTTGTGTCTTGTTGATTTTTAGACTTCCCTAGATATACTCCCATGATTGGAAGTGTCCTATGCTCTGTAGCTCTGTTTTTTAGATGATTTAGGAACCACCATACACTTCTCCAGAGTGGCTCTCGGCAGTTCACACACTGCCCATCAGCGTATAAAGGCTCCCTGTTCTCCATGGCCTGTCCTGCATTTCTGGTTTTTACAATTTTTTAGGATGGCCCTTTTGACCGGTGGGAAGTGAGACTTCTTTGTTGTGCACATTTGCATTGCTTGCTTGCTTCGTTGCCCATAAAGTGCGTATGCGTTTTTTCCTGGATATAATCAGGAAAAAACACATACGCCCTTTTGGGCCAACTGCATCATTGTCGAAATTCTGCCGCTTTTCATGTGCGTTAAAGACGAGTCCAATCTATCTCTTGAAATCTGTTTCTTGCAATTCTGTCTTGCATTCAGATCCTCTTCTTTGCCTTACCTCAACATATTTTTGGACGTTAGTTTTCATTTATAACTCTGCAGGTTTGTGAATTGCAGTGACCCTGAGCTCCATTTTTTAAGTTGCTCTTTTGTGAGCTGGCCTCAAACCCGCAGGATTGCTTCAGGCCCTATTTTGGCTCCGGCGAGGCAGGCTGAGCCTTTCTTTAATTCTTATTCTTAATGGGAAATTAGAGTGATATGTGCCCGTCCAAACCCCTACAACTATTCTCTCATTGGTTCCCCCTCTTCCCGTTCATCCTCCTCACAATTTGCAAAATGTGTGAAACAGAAGTTTAAATGTGCTGATTCTCCAAGTGGGGAGATTCTAAGTAACATGGCTGGAATGGTGAACAGGAGCACCAGGAGAGGATAAATGAGGTGCATTTTAGACACATCTCCCGATCACATGGTGTACAGTCCTCTGGGTTTTCCATGCATGTTTTAGCTATAGGAAGATCCCTTGAACCTGCAGATTTGGGACCCATTGAATGGGTACCAGGTAGTATTACTTTAAAGGGTGTGCATTTCCTCACCCAACCTCACATTTCTCTTAGCGCAAACAGTTTCCAGCCTTATGTCTCATCCTGCTGTGGGTCTAGATGTGTTCAATCCATGTTGCATCACCGTCCCTGAGGAAAAGTTGTAAGAGGTTTTCTCTGTCTCTCTGTCGTTTATTTTTTTCAATTTATTACTATATTGGTTACAGCTGATTTTCAAAGCTCTGTTTCTTGCTGCTGTACATCCACTTGATTCACGTACAGAGAGTCATCAATAAATTCTTTTTCAGATTCTTACCAGTCGTATATATTCTTTTCCGGTGACTTGAGTGTGCTGAGTGCAGTTCTTTTAGCTACCGTGTAGGCCTTGTTGATTATCAGTTTGGTATTTGGAATGGTATCTTTGCTAATTTCAACCTCCTGGATGATGCCTCACCCCTCCCCACCTTTCCCGTTTAGCAGCCTTATGCGTGTTTTCTACATATTTGACTATGTTTTTGTTTTGTAATTTATTTCATGTGTAGCCATTTTGGATTCCACCTTTAAGTGATATCTTATGATATGTGTCTTTTTCTTTTTGAATTCTGTCACTTAGAATGATCATACGTAACTCCTCCAGAGTTGTTACAACTGGCCATATTTCATTGATTTCCAGGCTGAATAATATTCCACTCTACCTAAGTACCACATCTCTATCCATTTTTTCCCTCCAGAGACATTTAAGTTATATCCTAGTCGAGGATCTTTTAAACAGAGAGGGGGTAAACATTGGGGTGCCTGTGTCCTCTCGATTTTTGTTTTTCCCAAGATATACGCCCATGAGTGCAAGTGCCCTATGCTCTGTAGCTCATTTTATAGATGCTTTAGTAAACACAATACACTTTTCCAGAATGGCCGTTGGCAATATACATTTCCACTATAAGTCTCACAGGGCTCCCTCTTCTCGTTGCCCTGTCCTGCATTTCTGTTGTTTACGCTTTATGAGGATGGCTCTTCTGACTGATGCGAAGTGATATCTTTTGTAGTATTGACTTCCAGTGCCCACCTGTTTGGTTGGCTAAAAAAGTGTATGCCCTTTTCTTGAATATATACAGAAAAAAACGCATACACCCTTTTTGGCCAACTGCAATGTTGGCAATGTTCAGCTCCTTTTCTTGTGCTTAATGGCGAGTCCTTTCTACCTCCTCAAATCCCTTTCCTGCCATTCTCCCTTGCTTACAAGTCCTTTTCTCTGACTTTCCTCAAGACATTTTTCAGTGATGGATATTTTCAACTCTGCAGTTTTGTGAATTTTACTGCCCCTGAGTTCCATTGTTCAACTTGTGTTTATGGGAACTGGCCACAAAGCAGCGGGATTTCCTCAAGCCCTATACTGTTTCCATGGGCAACCCTAGCCTTTGGTCAATTCGTCTTCCTGATTGGAAATTAGAGTGACATGTGCCTGTCTGAACACCTAGGACTTGTCTCTCATTGTTCCTCATCCTTCCGCTTCATCCTCTGGACAAATTCCAAACTGTACGCAACAGGATGTTGACAGTGCTGACATCTCCAAGTGAGGAGACTGTTAGTAAAGACGCTGGAGGGGTGAACCCGAGCACCAGGAGATGAGGAGATGAGATGCCTTTTCCAAACTCTTCCCGATCAGACGGTATACCATCCTCTGGGTGTGACAGACATGTTTTAGCAGTAGGAAGAGTCCCATTCATGTAAGGAGAACACCAGGGCTTTTTCAAAATCAGTGTCTCCCCGAAACCCAAACTGGGGAAGTTTTTAAGCTACGGCTACACATATGTTCATTAAGGGCCTTGGGAAGTAGGCAGAGTCCAAACTTTAGATGATTGAAGTCTTCAGGGTCAGAAGCACTCACCACCAGCTTCCCTTAGGCTACACTTTAACTATCATTGATAGATGATGTCAATAAAAATATCTATTCTTTTTCAGATTATTTCCCCTTATAGGTTATTGCAAAATGTTGAGTGTAGTTCCCTGTGCTATACAGTAGTTCCTTGTTGATGATCTATTTTATACATAGCAGTGTGTATGTGTTAATTCCAAACTGTTAATTTATCCCTCCTCCCAGCTTTCCCCTTTGGTAATAATAAATTATAAGATTTTATACTTCTCAGAAATGGGGGAGCTGAAAGAGAGGTATCATTTTCAATGGAAAAGCATTTAAAACAAGATTGAAGGTTTAACCAAGATTATTAGATGTACATCCTTGGAAAGAAATCACTTCGTTTCTCTAATATTGACCTGACAAATAAGACAAACCTTTTCACTGAACTTGCTTATAAAAAGTGATGGAAATATCAAATGGAAGTGTTAGATACATCTTATTTTACCCGAGCCTTATACACTGTTCTATGTTAACTACAGTTTGGCTCACACATCTGTTCATTGAGGTTACAATAGTCTCAATTTCTGTTACTGATCCTCCAGAGTGGACCCCAACAAGTGTCCCCCTGCCCAGTGTCATTGGGGCCAACAGATCGAGACTGAGTTTGGTTCACGAGCAAAGGAAACTTTATATTTTGATCAGAGAATGGAGAGGTGAGAGCATGCACTACCCCGTGGGCTGTGGGCTGGGCTGCTGTGTAGAGATCCTGTCAGAGTCAGTGGGAGGGAGGGAGGCGGCGGAGCTCTCGAGGGCCGGGTTGGCTGTAGCTCAGGCTCTATATCGTGGAGTCTGCACTGGGCCCCAGGAGCTGAGGTGTCGACCCAGCCATTCTGCACTAGGAAATCTGGTCTGAAGTGCCGGGTGTGGAACCTCTGCATGCGGGACCCTAGGAGCACGTGAAATTAGACAAAGCACAAAGGATAAAAAAGGTTAGACTTGACTTTATTGCCCAGATTCTATTTTTATCTCCCAGGGATTTTTAATGGGCTTTGCTGGGGACAAACCCCTCCTCTGCCTTTTGTCCCGTTCCTCATTCTTGGAGTGCTGAGGGTGCAGACCCTTCTTCTGTAACTGCTGAGTGCTGAGTTGGGAGCCCTCATACCCTGGGGCGAGGGTCAGAGCTTCTCCCCAGCAGCCTCCCGGTGACGTTGATTGTCCCCAGGACCCCTGCCTCCCTGCTCGTCCACCTGAGCACCAGCATTGGAAGTGTTATAGATTCTAATGACCTTTAAGGGTCCAGGAAAGAGATGTGCAGAGACGCTGTGGGGGCCGGTTTCACCCCGCCCCACATTTGTTCGGCCACCTTAGGCTGACCGTTTCTGCCAGCCTAGATGCTCTGACCAGTAGTCTGCGCTTTCTTCAATTAGGCCCCTGAATTAACGTACAAACAGCACCAGGTGTCAGAGCCCTGCCCGCTCAACTCCCAGACAGTCCAGGGTCAGTGGTGATAAGGACCATGATGGCTACTGAGTCAACAGCCTTTTGAAGTAAACAGGAGTCCAGCCGGTCTTATTGGCCACCATCATCACGGTGTCTGTAGGCTTTTCTATGGTGACAGTGTGGTATACTGTTCCCCCGCCAAGATTATTAGCTCCCCTCTGGGTGCAGTAAGTCCTGCAAGCAGTAGTCTACTCTTTTGGGACACACTCTTGTTGTTTTATGAGAGAAACTCCAGGTCAAGTGATGTTCACACGAGTCGTCATGGTGCCCTGTTGCCCCCGGTTATCTCTCTGGATGTTGGAGTTGGAGGGCCTCCTCACTCGAGGTCGGTGTGCCCACGGAGCGAACCCTGCAACTTCAGGGCATGGTTGGTGGTTAGGATCACCACGTGGGGTCCTTTTCCCTTAGGAGGGAGGTGGCCTTTTGGGCTGCTGATTTCCAGGTTTTTAGATACCGCCAGTATCTTGGCCAGATGTGGCAGTGGGCCAAGCTCCTTAGTGACCGTAGTTTATCCTACCTGGATGGCATTCTTGCATTGTTCCATTTCAAGTGGTCCCAGTTTTTGCACTAATTCTCCAATGGCGATTCACCTTTCACCGGGAATGTAAAGGTCAAAGGGTTTAGCTAAATTAGGGAGTTCCAGGGCAAGGGTCTGAATTGACTGCTCTTTCCATTCTTGAAAGGCCACTTCTGGATTCTATTCAAAAGGATCATCATCTTTTCCTTTCAGTGTTTCATATAGAGGCCCAGCTAGTAGACTGTAGTTAGGGATCCAGAAGCAGCAAACCCTGGCCTCCCCAGGAACCCCTAAGCTGTCTTCTAGTTTTAGAAAGGGGTAAGGCTGAAAATGGTTTCTTCCCTTTCCTGGGATGGGCTTCTCTGACCTTGTGTGAGAATGAAGCCCAGGCAGGTCACCGCAGTCTGTGATATTTGAGCTTTTTCTTGGACAACTTCTATCCTTTATTGGCTTGGTAGTTCAGAGGCCTCCTTAGTAGGGCTGGCGATCAGAATGTCGTCTGCATATTGAAGGAGGGTTTCCTTTTCCAGAGGTAGAACTTTTAGGTCTTTAGCTAAGCTTTCCCCAAAGACGGTGTGGGAATTTTTGCACCCTTGGGGCCAGACGGCCCGGAAGTATTGTTTTAGTTGTATGTTGAGTCCTGCCACTCACAAGCCAAAATTTCTTGTGACTCTGGGACTAATGGAATACAAAAGAAGGCATCATTGAAGACTAATACAGAATACCATGTCCTGGTGGTTGGTAGAATGACCAGCAGGGTGTAGGAATTAGGAGCAACTGGAGGTATATCCTCAGTGGCTTCACTGACTGTCCTGACATCCTTTACCAGGTCCCCAGCAGCCCATGGGGCTCTCGTGGTCAGACCAATCCCAGAATATGGAGCTCACCTGGGCAGGTACCCCACCCCCACCCCAGCCCACGGGGCTCTCGTGGTCAGGCCCCTCCCAGGATACAGAGCTACCCTTGCAGGTACCGTGGCAGGGCTGGGCACACAGGAACCGTGCACATAGCCCTCATTGCAGAGCACCCCCAGCTCACCTGTCGCTCAGAGCTGACACAGAGCACCTCAGAGCAGGACTTGAACTAACAAACAGCAGCTGCGACAGGTCTGTGACCCTGGGCATCACTCCGTGAGGCCTCCCTCCACCTGGTCTTCCAGAGACTTCCACTGCACCCGGGGCACCAGGCCTCTGTCTCCAACCACCACCCACCCCTCCTCTCCCTGACTCCTGGGTTCCTCTCATTAGGAGAGGGTTTTCTTGAAGTTGTCTCCCACTCATGGGCCAGATAAAATGATTAGAAAACAAGCCAAAGCTGCAGCCCCTTGTCTATCCTGACTCTCAGGAGCCCACACCTGTTCCTTGGACCTGGCCGGTTCAGCAAGTTCCATTTTCTGCAACTGTGAGCCCCTGAGGGGTGATGATTGGCTGACCTGGGCAGCCTTACCGTGCCAGCCAGCCCTCCCCAGGTGTGCCTGGGTTGAGATCAATATAAATACCACTCCAGGCAGCAAGAGCCCCTGCAGCCGTGCCTGACGCCATTTTCTCTGCCCTGTCAGCAGTCTCGGGGCTGGGCTGGTGGGAGGGAGTGAGAGGCCACGGCTTTGTGGGTGGCCCAGTGTGAGTGGGGCTCTGCTGGACTTTCTGCAGCAGTTGCCAGGCTGCCACCTGCTAAAGAAGAGGATGTGTCACCCATACCTGCTGCTGGAATTTCTCCCTGGGCAGAGGTGAGGAAGGAAAAAAGCAGTGGGGGCAGGGACAGGACGGGTATCTCAGGCAGGGAAATGGAAATCTTCCAGAAGAGCACCCAGGGCCAGGACCATCCTGGCTGGCCTGCAGGCACCAAGTCGGCCGGCATGCTGTCACTCGTGTGGCTCTATGGCCCTTCCTCTAGGCTTTCAAGTCCTTGTATATATTCAGGTGTTTTACCTGGGACGGGTGGGAATAGTTCAGCAGCAACTGGCCTGGGGCTCAGCTCACGTTTACTCACAGATGCCTCGGCACGGTGCCCCAGCTTTGCAATGAGGACGCTTGTTGCGTGGGGGCTGCTGGCTGAATGGGAGACGATTCCCCACCACTGACCAACTTCAGAATTATTTACAACTGGAGCAAGTGCCCTGATACGGTTTTCCTCTGTGTAACTGGTGGGTTCTGTGTTTTTTTTCTCTTTTTCGTTTTTGGTTCAAGGTAGATTTTATTCCTCTTTTTTGTATTTACAGATATAAGCATGGAAATAATTTATTCATATAAATACATGTATGTGCAGGGAATAATTGTTTTTTCTGTTTTATTTTTTAAATTTTATTTCTTTTTAATTTTGAATTTTATTTTATATTTTTATACAGCAGGTTCTTATTGGTTATCTATTTTATACATATAAATGTATACATGCCAATCCCAGTCTCTCAACTCCTCCCACCACCACCCCCCCAACAGCTTTCCCCCCTTGTTGTCCATACGTTTGTTGTCTACATCTGTTGCTCTATTTATGCCTTGCAAAATGGTTAATCTGTACAGTTTTTCTAGGTTCCACATATATGCATGAATATACAAGATTTGTTTTTCTCTTTCTGACTTACTTCACTCTGTATGACAGTCTCTAGATCCATCGACGTCTCTACAAATGACCCAATTTCATTCCTTTTCATGGCTTAGTAATATTCCATTTTATATATGTACCACAGCTTTATGCATTCGTCTGTCTGTGGGCATTTAGGTTGCTTCCATTACCTCGATATTGTAAATAGTGATGCAATGAACATTGCGGTGAATGACTCTTTTTGATTTATGGTTTTGTCTGGGTATATGTCCAGTACTGGGATTGCTGTATCATATGGTAATTCTATTGTTAGTTTCTTAAGAAATTCCATATTGTTCTCCATAATGACTGTATCAATTTATATTCCCAACAATAGTGGAAGAGGGTTCCTTTTCTCCACACCCTTTCCAGCATTTTTTGTTTGTAGATTTTCTATGATGCCTTTTCTACCAGGTGTGAGGTGATACCCCATTGTTGAATCCATTTCGTTGAACAAGGGGTAGGTCTTGTGTATTACATATTTGGCTTATGGAACGGTATCTGTGCTAACTTCAAACTCTGCTTTTATGCAGCACCCCAACTCACCTTCCCCCTTAAGCAAGCATAAGTTGGTTTTCTAAATTTGAGACCCTGTTCTGTTTTGTAATTCAGTTCATGTGTAGCCAAGTTCACATTCCATGTATTAGTGATACCTTATGATGTTTCTTTTTCTGTGTGACTTATTTCACTTAGAATCATCGTGCCTCAATCCACTCATTATGCTGGTACGGGCCTGGTGACATAGATTTCATTGCTGAGTGGTATTCTGTTGTACATAAGTACCGCAACTTCTTTATCCATTATTTGCTCTCTGGGATATTTAACATGTGCCGCAGAAGAGATTCCTGTAAAAAGAGCCCTCCCAAATTTTGGGGTGGCTGTGTCTTTTTGATTTTAATTTCCCTAAGCTATAGGACCATAAGTGGAAGTGCCCTAGGCTCTGTTGCTTTGTTTTTTAGATGTTTCAGGAAACACCATACACTTCTCCCGAGTGTCTGTTGGCAATTTACATCCCGCCCATCAGCATAACAAGGCTCCCAGTTCTCCATGGCCTGTCCTGCCTTTCTGGATTTTACACTTTTTTCAGATGGCGCTTTTGACCGGGGTGAATTGAGACTTCATTGTAGTGCAGATTTCCTTTGCAAGCTTGCTTGGTTGGCCAAAAAGGGCGTATGCTTTTTTTCCTGAATATATTCAGGAAAAAACGCATATGCCCTTTTTGGCCAAGTGCATCATTGTGGACGCTCTGCCTCTTTTCCTATGCTTTCGATGCAATTCCAGTCTACCTCCTGAAATCGGTTTCCTGCAATTCTGCCCCGCTTTCAAGTCCTCTTGGCAGCCTTACTTCAATATATTTTTGGACAATAGCTGTCATTTATAACTCTGCAGGTTTGTGAATTACAGTGCCCCTGAGCTCCTTTCTTCAACTCGCTTTCTTGTGAGCTGGCCGCAACACCGCAGGATGGCTTCAGGCCCTAATCTGGTTCCAGCACGGCACGCTGAGCCTTTGGTTAATTCCTCTTCCTGGTGGGAAATGAGAGTTAAATTTGCCCGTCCAGACACCTCCAGCTAGTCTCTCATTGGTTCTCGCTATTCCTGTTCATCTTCCGCAGAAATTGCAAACTGGGTCAAACAGGAGGTTAAAGGGACTGACTCTCCAAGTCGGGAGAGTGTTAGTAAAGCGTCTGGAATGTTGCACCTGAGTAACAGGGTACGAAAACTGAGACATATTTGAACACGTCTCCCGATCACATGGTTGATCATACTCTGGGTTCCACATGCATGTTTTAGCTGAAGGAAGAATACCTTAAACCTGGGTAGTTGAAACCCGTGGAATGGGTACCATGCAATATGACTTCAAAGGGTCTTCATTTGCTCACCGAACCTCTCCAATCCTATCACTGCTGCGTTTATGCCCCTGTACACCTGCTTGATTCTCTTTCGGAGACATAGCAATCCATCGGTTTTAAGATACTTACTAGTCAGGTACATTCTTAGGCGTTTAATATGGGGTGTTGAGTCCATTTCGTTGAGCAAGGAGTAGCTCTTGTCTATTCCATATTTGGCTTAAGGAACTTTATCTGTGCTCATTTCAATCTCTGGTTTTATGCAGCACCCCAACTCACCTTTCCCCTTAAGCAAGCAGAAGTTGGTTTTCTAAATTTGAGACCCTGTTCTGTTCTGTAATTCAGTTCCTGTGTAGCCAAGTTTACGTTCCGTGTATTACTGATACCTTATGATGTTTCTTTTTCTGTGTGACTTATTTCAGTTAGAATCATCATACCTGAATCCACTCATTGTGCTGCTAAGGGCCTGATGACATAGAATTCATTGCTGAGTGATACTGCATTGTACGTAAGTACCACAAGTTCTTTATCCATTTTTCACTTTCTGCGATGTTGAACTTGTATGGTAAACGAGGTTCTTGTAAACAGAGGCGTCCCAAACTTAGGGGTGGCTGTGTCTTTTTGATTTTAATTTCCCTAAGCTATAGGACCATAAGTGGAAGTGCCCTAGGCTCTGTTGCTTTGTTTTTTAGATGTTTCAGGAAACACCATACACTTCTCCTGAGTGTCTGTTGGCAATTTACATCCCGCCCATCAGCATAACAAGGCTGCAAGTTCTCCATGGCCTGTCCTGCCTTTCTGGATTTTACACTTTTTTCAGATGGCCCTTTTGACCGGGGGGAAGTGAGACTTCATTGTAGTGCAGATTTCCTTTGCAAGTTTGCTTGGTTGGCCAAAAAGGGCGTATGCGTTTTTTCCTGAATATATTCAGGAAAAAACGCATACGCCCTTTTTGGCCAAGTGCATCATTGTGGACGTTCTGCCTCTTTTCCTATGCTTTCAATGCAATTCCTCTCTACCTCCTGAAATCGGTTTCCTGCAATTCTGCCCCGCTTTCAAGTCCTCTTGGCAGCCTTACTTCAGTATATTTTTGGACGATAGCTGTCATTTATATCTCTGCAGGTTTGTGAATTACAGTGCCCCTGAGCTCCTTTCTTCAACTCGCTTTCTTGTGACCTGGCCGCAACACCGCAGGATGGCTTCAGGCCCTAATCTGGTTCCGGCACGGCACGCTGAGCCTTTGGTTAATTCCTCTTCCTGGTGGGAAATTAGAGTTAAATTAGCCCATCCAGACACCTCCAGCTAGTCTCTCATTGGTTCTCGCTATTCCTGTTCATTTTCCGCAGAAATTGCAAACTGGGCCAAACAGGAGGTTAAAGGGACTGACTCTCCAAGTCGGGAGAGTGTTAGTAAAGCGTCTGGAATGTTGCACCCGAGTACCAGGGTACGAAAACTGAGACATATTTGAACACGTCTCCCATTCACACGGTTGATCATACTCTGGGTTCCACATGCATGTTTTAGCTGAAGGAAGAATACCTTAAACCTGGAGAGTTGAGACCCGTGGAATGGGTACCATGCAATATGACTTCAAAGGGTCTTCATTTGCTCACCGAACCTCTCCAATCCTATCACTGCTGCTTTCATGCCCCTGTACACACGCTTGATTCTCTTTTGGAGACATAGCAATCCATTGGTTTTAAGATACTTACTAGTCAGGTACATTCTTAGGCGTTTAATATGGGGTGTTGAGTCCATTTCGTTGAGCAAGGAGTAGCTCTTGTCTATTCCATATTTGGCTTAAGGAACTTTATCTGTGCTCATTTCAATCTCTGGTTTTATGCAGCACCCCAACTCACCTTTCCCTTTAAGCAAGCATAAGTTGGTTTTCTAAATTTGAGACCCTGTTCTGTTCTGTAATTCAGTTCCTGTGTAGCCAAGTTTACATTTCGTGTATTAGTGATATCTTATGATGTTTCTTTTTCTGTGTGACTTATTTCAGTTAGAATCATCATACCTGAATCCACTCATTGTGCTGCTAAGGGCCTGATGACATAGATTTCATTGCTGAGTGATATTGCTTTGTAAGTAAATACCACAACTGCTTTATCCATTTTTCACTTTCTGCGATGTTGAACTTGTACTGTAAACGACGTTCTTGTAAACAGAGGCGTCCCAAACTTTGGGGTGGCTGTGTCTTTTTGATTTTAATTTCCCTAAGCTATAGGACCATAAGTGGAAGTGCCCTAGGCTTTGTTGCTTTGCTTTTTAGATGTTTCAGGAAACACCATACACTTCTCCGGAGTGTCTGTTGGCAATTTACATCCCGCCCATCAGCATAACAAGGCTCCCAGTTCTCCATGGCCTGTCCTGCCTTTCTGGATTTTACACTTTTTTCAGATGGCCCTTTTGACCAGGGGGAAGTGAGACTTCATTGTAGTGCAGATTTCCTTTGCAAGCTTGCTTGGTTGGCCAAAAAGGGCGTATGCGTTTTTTCCTGAATATATTCAGGAAAAAACGCATACGCCCTTTTTGGCCAAGTGCATCATTGTGGACGTTCTGCCTCTTTTCCTATGCTTTCAATGCAATTCCAGTCTATCTCCTGAAATCGGTTTCCTGCAATTCTGCCCCGCTTTCAAGTCCTCTTGGCAGCCTTACTTCAGTATATTTTTGGATGATAGCTGTCATTTATAACTCTGCAGGTTTGTGAATAACAGTGCCCCTGAGCTCCTTTCTTCAACTCGCTTTCTTGTGACCTGGCCACAACACCGCAGGATGGCTTCAGGCCCTAATCTGGTTCCGGCACGGCACGCTGAGCCTTTGGTTAGTTCCTCTTCCTGGTGGGAAATGAGAGTTAAATTTGCCCGTCCAGACACCTCCAGCTAGTCTCTCATTGGTTCCCCCTATTCCTGTTCATCTTCCGCAGAAATTGCAAACTGGGCCAAACAGGAGGTTAAAGGGACTGACTCTCCAAGTGGGGAGAGTGTTAGTAAAGCGTCTGGAATGTTGCACCCGAGTACCAGGGGAGGAAAACTGAGACATATTTGAACACGTCTCCCGTTCACACGGTTGATCATACTCTGGGTTCCACATGCATGTTTTAGCTGAAGGAAGAATACCTTAAACCTGGGTAGTTGAAACCCGTGGAATGGGTACCATGCAATATGACTTCAAAGGGTCTTCATTTGCTCACCGAACCTCTCCAATCCTATCACTGCTGCGTTTATGCCCCTGTACACATGCTTGATTCTCTTTCGGAGACATAGCAATCCATAGGTTTTAAGATACTTACTAGTCAGGTACATTCTTAGGCGTTTAATATGCGGTGTTGAGTCCATTTCGTTGAGCAAGGAGTAGCTCTTGTCTATTCCATATTTGGCTTAAGGAACTTTATCTGTGCTCATTTCAATCTCTGGTTTTATGCAGCACCCCAACTCACCTTTCCCCTTAAGCAAGCATAAGTTGGTTTTCTAAATTTGAGACCCTGTTCTGTTTTGGAATTCATATCCTGTGTAGCCAAGTTTACATTCCGTGTATTACTGATATCTTATGATGTTTCGTTTTCTGTGTGACTTATTTCAGATAGAATCATCATACCTGAATCCACTCATTATGCTGCTACGGGCCTGATGACATAGATTTCATTGCTGAGTGATACTGCATTGTACATAAGTACCACAAGTTCTTTATCCATTTTCCACTGTCTGTGATATTGAACTTGTACGGTAAACGAGGTTCTTGTAAACAGAGGCGTCCCAAACTTTGGGGTGGCTGTGTCTTTTTAATTTTAATTTCCCTAAGCTATAGGACCATAAGTGGAAGTGCCCTAGGCTCTGTTGCTTTGTTTTTTAGATGTTTCAGGAAACACCATACACTTCTCCCGAGTGTATGTTGGCAATTTACATCCCGCCCATCAGCATAACAAGGCTCCCAGTTCTCCATGGCCTGTCCTGCCTTTCTGGATTTTACACTTTTTTCAGATGGCCCTTTTGACCGGGGGGAAGTGAGACTTCATTGTAGTGCAGATTTCCTTTGCAAGCTTGCTTGGTTGGCCAAAAAGGGCGTATGCGTTTTTTCCTGAATATATTCAGGAAAAAACGCATACGCCCTTTTTGGCCAAGTGCATCATTGTGGACGTTCTGCCTCTTTTCCTATGCTTTCAATGCAATTCCAGTCTACCTCCTGAAATCGGTTTCCTGCAATTCTGCCCCACTTTCAAGTCCTCTTGGCAGCCTTACTTCAGTATATTTTTGGACAATAGCTGTCATTTATAACTCTGCCGGTTTGTGAATTACAGTGCCCCTGAGCTCCTTTCTTCAACTCGCTTTCTTGTGACCTGGCCGCAACACCGCAGGATGCCTTCAGGCCCTAATCTGGTTCCGGCACGGCACGCTGAGCCTTTGGTTATTTCCTCTTCCTGGTGGGAAATGAGAGTTAAATTTGCCCGTCCAGACACCTCCAGCTAGTCTCTCATTGGTTCTCCCTATTCCTGTTCGTCTTCCGCAGAAATTGCAAACTGGGCCAAACAGGAGGTTAAAGGCGCTGACTCTCCAAGTGTGGAGAGTGTTAGTAAAGCGTCTGGAATGTTGCACCCGAGTACCAGGGTACGAAAACTGAATCATATTTGAACACGTCTCCCGATCACATGGTTGATCATACTCTGGGTTCCACATGCATGTTTTAGCTGAAGGAAGAATACCTTAAACCTGGGTAGTTGAAACCCGTAGAATGGGTACCATGCAATATGACTTCAAAGGGTCTTCATTTGCTCACCGAACCTCTCCAATCCTATCACTGCTGCGTTTATGCCCCTGTACACATGCTTGATTCTCTTTTGGAGACATAGCAATCCATAGGTTTTAAGATACTTACTAGTCAGGTACATTCTTAGGCGTTTAATATGGGGTGTTGAGTCCATTTCGTTGAGCAAGGAGTAGCTCTTGTCTATTCCATATTTGGCTTAAGGAACTTTATCTGTGCTCATTTCAATCTCTGGTTTTATGCAGCACCCCAACTCACCTTTCCCCTTAAGCAAGCATAAGTTGGTTTTCTAAATTTGAGACCCTGTTCTGTTTTGGAATTCAGTTCCTGTGTGGCCAAGTTTACATTCCGTGTATTAGTGATATCTTATGATGTTTCTTTTTCTGTGTGACTTATTTCAGTTAGAATCATCCTACCTGAATCCACTCATTATGCTGCTACGGGCCTGATGACATAGATTTCATTGCTGAGTGATACTGCATTGTACCTAAGTACCACAAGTTCTTTATCCATTTTTCACTTTCTGTGATATTGAACTTGTACGGTAAACGAGGTTCTTGTAAACAGAGGCGTCCCAAACTTTGGGGTGGCTGTGTCTTTTTGATTTTAATTTCCCTAAACTATAGGACTATAAGTGGAAGTGCCCTAGGCTCTGTTGCTTTGTTTTTTAGATGTTTCAGGAAACACCATACAATTCTCCGCAGTGTCTGTTGGCAATTTACATCCCGCCCATCAGCATAACAAGGCTCCCAGTTCTCCATGGCCTGTCCTGCCTTTCTGGATTTTACACTTTTTTCAGATGGCCCTTTTGATCGGGGGGAAGTGAGACTTCATTGTAGTGCAGATTTCCTTTGCAAGTTTGCTTGGTTGGCCAAAAAGGGCGTATGCGTTTTTTCCTGAATATATTCAGGAAAAAACGCATACGCCCTTTTTGGCCAAGTGCATCATTGTGGACGTTCTGCCTCTTTTCCTATGCTTTCAATGCAATTCCAGTCTACCTCCTGAAATCGGTTTCCTGCAATTCTGGCCCGCTTTCAAGTCCTCTTGGCAGCCTTACTTCAGTATATTTTTGGACGATAGCTGTCATTTATAACTCTGCAGGTTTGTGAATTACAGTGCCCCTCAGCTCCTTTCTTCAACTCGCTTTCTTGTGACCTGGCCGCAACACCGCAGGATGGCTTCAGGCCCTAATCTGGTTCCGGCACGGCATGCTGAGCCTTTGGTTATTTTCTCTTCCTGGTGGGAAATGAGAGTTAAATTTGCCCGTCCAGACACCTCCAGCTAGTCTCTCATTGGTTCTCGCTATTCCTGTTCATCTTCCGCAGAAATTGCAAACTGGGCCAAACAGGAGGTTAAAGGGACTGACTCTCCAAGTGGGGAGAGTGTTAGTAAAGCGTCTGGAATGTTGCACCCGAGTACCAGGGTACGAAAACTGAGACATATTTGAACACGTCTCCCGATCACATGGTTGATCATACTCTAGGTTCCACATGCATGTTTTAGCTGAAGGAAGAATACCTTAAAACTGGGTAGTTGAAACCCGTAGAATGGGTACCATACAATATGACTTCAAAGGGTCTTCATTTGCTCACCGAACCTCTCCAATCCTATCACTGCTGCGTTTATGCCCCTGTACACACGCTTGATTCTCTTTTGGAGACATAGCAATCCATAGGTTTTAAGATACTTACTAGTCAGGTACATTCTTAGGCGTTTAATATGGGGTGTTGAGTCCATTTCGTTGAGCAAGGAGTAGCTCTTGTCTATTCCATATTTGGCTTAAGAAACTTTATCTGTGCTCATTTCAATCTCTGGTTTTATGCAGCACCCCAAGTCACCTTTCCCCTTAAGCAAGCATAAGTTGGTTTTCTAAATTTGAGACCCTGTTCTGTTCTGTAATTCAGTTCCTGTGTAGCCAAGTTTACATTCCGTGTATTAGTGATATCTTATGATGTTTCTTTTTCTGTGTGACTTATTTCAGTTAGAATCATCGTACCTGAATCCACTCATTATGCTGCTACGGGCCTGATGACATAGATTTCATTGCTGAGTGATACTGCATTGTACGTAAGTACCACAAGTTCTTTATCCATTTTTCACTTTCTGTGATATTGAACTTGAACGGTAAACGAGGTTCTTGTAAACAGAGGCGTCCCAAACTTTGGGGTGGCTGTGTCTTTTTGATTTTAATTTCCCTAAGCTATAGGACCATAAGTGGAAGTGCCCTAGGCTCTGTTGCTTTGTTTTTTAGATGTTTCAGGAAACACCATACAATTCTCCGCAGTGTCTGTTGGCAATTTACATCCCGCCATCAGCATAACAAGGCTCCCAGTTCTCCATGGCCTGTCCTGCCTTTCTGGATTTTACACTTTTTTCAGATGGCCCTTTTGACCGGGGGGAAGTGAGACTTCATTGTAGTGCAGATTTCCTTTGCAAGTTTGCTTGGTTGGCCAAAAAGGGCGTATGCGTTTTTTCCTGAATATATTCAGGAAAAAACGCATACGCCCTTTTTGGCCAAGTGCATCATTGTGGACGTTCTGCCTCTTTTCCTATGCTTTCAATGCAATTCCAGTCTACCTCCTGAAATCGGTTTCCTGCAATTCTGGCCTGCTTTCAAGTCCTCTTGGCAGCCTTAGTTCAGTATATTTTTGGACAATAGCTGTCATTTATAACTCTGCAGGTTTGTGAATTACAGTGCCCCTGAGCTCCTTTCTTCAACTCGCTTTCTTGTGACCTGGCCGCAACACCGCAGGATGCCTTCAGGCCCTAATCTGGTTCCGGCACGGCACGCTGAGCCTTTGGTTATTTCCTCTTCCTGGTGGGAAATGAGAGTTAAATTTGCCCGTCCAGACACCTCCAGCTAGTCTCTCATTGGTTCTCCCTATTCCTGTTCGTCTTCCGCAGAAATTGCAAACTGGGCCAAACAGGAGGTTAAAAGCGCTGACTCTCCAAGTGTGGAGAGTGTTAGTAAAGCGTCTGGAATGTTGCACCCGAGTACCAGGGTACGAAAACTGAATCATATTTGAACACGTCTCCCGATCACATGGTTGATCATACTCTGGGTTCCACATGCATGTTTTAGCTGAAGGAAGAATACCTTAAACCTGGGTAGTTGAAACCCGTAGAATGGGTACCATGCAATATGACTTCAAAGGGTCTTCATTTGCTCACCGAACCTCTCCAATCCTATCACTGCTGCGTTTATGCCCCTGTACACATGCTTGATTCTCTTTTGGAGACATAGCAATCCATAGGTTTTAAGATACTTACTAGTCAGGTACATTCTTAGGCGTTTAATATGGGGTGTTGAGTCCATTTCGTTGAGCAAGGAGTAGCTCTTGTCTATTCCATATTTGGCTTAAGGAACTTTATCTGTGCTCATTTCAATCTCTGGTTTTATGCAGCACCCCAACTCACCTTTCCCCTTAAGCAAGCATAAGTTGGTTTTCTAAATTTGAGACCCTGTTCTGTTCTGTAATTCAGTTCCTGTGTAGCCAAGTTTACATTCCGTGTATTACTGATATCTTATGATGTTTCTTTTTCTGTGTGACTTATTTCAGTTAGAATCATCATACCTGAATCCACTCATTGTGCTGCTAAGGGCCTGATGACATAGATTTCATTGCTGAGTGATATTGCTTTGTAAGTAAATACCACAACTGCTTTATCCATTTTTCACTTTCTGCGATGTTGAACTTGTACTGTAAACGACGTTCTTGTAAACAGAGGCGTCCCAAACTTTGGGGTGGCTGTGTCTTTTTGATTTTAATTTCCCTAAGCTATAGGACCATAAGTGGAAGTGCCCTAGGCTCTGTTGATTTGCTTTTTAGATGTTTCAGGAAACACCATACACTTCTCCCGAGTGTCTGTTGGCAATTTACATCCCGCCATCAGCATAACAAGGCTCCCAGTTCTCCATGGCCTGTCCTGCCTTTCTGGATTTTACACTTTTTTCAGATGGCCCTTTTGACCGGGGGGAAGTGAGACTTCATTGTAGTGCAGATTTCCTTTGCAAGCTTGCTTGGTTGGCCAAAAAGGGCGTATGCGTTTTTTCCTGAATATATTCAGGAAAAAACGCATACGCCCTTTTTGGCCAAGTGCATCATTGTGGACGTTCTGCCTCTTTTCCTATGCTTTCAATGCAATTCCAGTCTACCTCCTGAAATCGGTTTCCTGAAATTCTGCCCCGCTTTCAAGTCCTCTTGGCAGCCTTACTTCAGTATATTTTTGGACGATAGCTGTGATTTATAACTCTGCAGGTTTGTGAATTATAGTGCCCCTGAGCTTCTTTCTTCAACTTGCTTTCTTGTGACCTGGCCACAACACCGCAGGATGGCTTCAGGCCCTAATCTGGTTCCGGCACGGCACGCTGAGCCTTTGGTTAGTTCCTCTTCCTGGTGGGAAATGAGAGTTAAATTTGCCCGTCCAGACACCTGCAGCTAGTCTCTCATTGGTTCTCCCTATTCCTGTTCATCTTCCGCAGAAATTGCAAACTGGGCCAAACAGGAGGTTAAAGGGACTGACTCTCCAAGTGGGGAGAGTGTTAGTAAAGCGTCTGGAATGTTGCACCCGAGTACCAGGGGAGGAAAACTGAGACATATTTGAACACGTCTCCCGTTCACATGGTTGATCATACTCTAGGTTCCACCTGCATGTTTTAGCTGAAGGAAGAATACCTTAAAACTGGGTAGTTGAAACCCGTAGAATGGGTACCATGCAATATGACTTCAAAGGGTCTTCATTTGCTCACCGAACCTCTCCAATCCTATCACTGCTGCGTTTATTCCCCTGTACACACGCTTGATTCTCTTTTGGAGACATAGCAATCCATAGGTTTTAATATACTTACTAGTCAGGTACATTCTTAGGCGTTTAATATGGGGTGTTGAGTCCATTTCGTTGAGCAAGGAGTAGCTCTTTTCTATTCCATATTTGGCTTAAGGAACTTTATCTGTGCTCATTTCAATCTCTGGTTTTATGCAGCACCCCAACTCACCTTTCCCCTTAAGCAAGCATAAGTTGGTTTTCTAAATTTGAGACCCTGTTCTGTTTTGGAATTCAGTTCCTGTGTGGCCAAGTTTACATTCCGTGTATTAGTGATATCTTATGATGTTTCTTTTTCTGTGTGACTTATTTCAGTTAGAATCATCCTACCTGAATCCACTCATTATGCTGCTACGGGCCTGATGACATAGATTTCATTGCTGAGTGATACTGCATTGTACCTAAGTACCACAAGTTCTTTATCCATTTTTCACTTTCTGTGATATTGAACTTGTACGGTAAACGAGGTTCTTGTAAACAGAGGCGTCCCAAACTTTGGGGTGGCTGTGTCTTTTTGATTTTAATTTCCCTAAGCTATAGGACTATAAGTGGAAGTGCCCTAGGCTCTGTTGCTTTGTTTTTTAGATGTTTCAGGAAACACCATACAATTCTCTGCAGTGTCTGTTGGCAATTTACATCCCGCCCATCAGCATAACAAGGCTCCCAGTTCTCCATGGCCTGTCCTGCCTTTCTGGATTTTACACTTTTTTCAGATGGCCCTTTTGATCGGGGGGAAGTGAGACTTCATTGTAGTGCAGATTTCCTTTGCAAGTTTGCTTGGTTGGCCAAAAAGTGCGTATGCGTTTTTTCCTGAATATATTCAGGAAAAAACGCATACGCCCTTTTTGGCCAAGTGCATCATTGTGGACGTTCTGCCTCTTTTCCTATGCTTTCAATGCAATTCCAGTCTACCTCCTGAAATCGGTTTCCTGCAATTCTGGCCCGCTTTCAAGTCCTCTTGGCAGCCTTACTTCAGTATATTTTTGGACGATAGCTGTCATTTATAACTCTGCAGGTTTGTGAATTACAGTGCCCCTCAGCTCCTTTCTTCAACTCGCTTTCTTGTGACCTGGCCGCAACACCGCAGGATGGCTTCAGGCCCTAATCTGGTTCCGGCACGGCATGCTGAGCCTTTGGTTATTTTCTCTTCCTGGTGGGAAATGAGAGTTAAATTTGCCCGTCCAGACACCTCCAGCTAGTCTCTCATTGGTTCTCGCTATTCCTGTTCATCTTCCGCAGAAATTGCAAACTGGGCCAAACAGGAGGTTAAAGGGACTGACTCTCCAAGTGGGGATAGTGTTAGTAAAGCGTCTGGAATGTTGCACCCGAGTACCAGGGTACGAAAACTGAGACATATTTGAACACGTCTCCCGATCACATGGTTGATCATACTCTAGGTTCCACATGCATGTTTTAGCTGAAGGAAGAATACCTTAAAACTGGGTAGTTGAAACCCGTAGAATGGGTACCATACAATATGACTTCAAAGGGTCTTCATTTGCTCACCGAACCTCTCCAATCCTATCACTGCTGCGTTTATGCCCCTGTACACACGCTTGATTCTCTTTTGGAGACATAGCAATCCATAGGTTTTAAGATACTTACTAGTCAGGTACATTCTTAGGCGTTTAATATGGGGTGTTGAGTCCATTTCGTTGAGCAAGGAGTAGCTCTTGTCTATTCCATATTTGGCTTAAGAAACTTTATCTGTGCTCATTTCAATCTCTGGTTTTATGCAGCACCCCAACTCACCTTTCCCCTTAAGCAAGCATAAGTTGGTTTTCTAAATTTGAGACCCTGTTCTGTTCTGTAATTCAGTTCCTGTGTAGCCAAGTTTACATTCCGTGTATTAGTGATATCTTATGATGTTTCTTTTTCTGTGTGACTTATTTCAGTTAGAATCATCGTACCTGAATCCACTCATTATGCTGCTACGGGCCTGATGACATAGATTTCATTGCTGAGTGATACTGCATTGTACGTAAGTACCACAAGTTCTTTATCCATTTTTCACTTTCTGTGATATTGAACTTGAACGGTAAACGAGGTTCTTGTAAACAGAGGCGTCCCAAACTTTGGGGTGGCTGTGTCTTTTTGATTTTAATTTCCCTAAGCTATAGGACCATAAGTGGAAGTGCCCTAGGCTCTGTTGCTTTGTTTTTTAGATGTTTCAGGAAACACCATACAATTCTCCGCAGTGTCTGTTGGCAATTTACATCCCGCCATCAGCATAACAAGGCTCCCAGTTCTCCATGGCCTGTCCTGCCTTTCTGGATTTTACACTTTTTTCAGATGGCCCTTTTGACCGGGGGGAAGTGAGACTTCATTGTAGTGCAGATTTCCTTTGCAAGCTTGCTTGGTTGGCCAAAAAGGGCGTATGCGTTTTTTCCTGAATATATTCAGGAAAAAACGCATACGCCCTTTTTGGCCAAGTGCACCATTGTGGACGTTCTGCCTCTTTTCCTATGCTTTCAATGCAATTCCAGTCTACCTCCTGAAATCGGTTTCCTGCAATTCTGCCCCGATTTCAAGTCCTCTTGGCAGCCTTACTTCAGTATATTTTTGGACGATAGCTGTCATTTATAACTCTGCAGGTTTGTGAATTACACTGCCCCTGAGCTCCTTTCTTCAACTCGCTTTCTTTTGAGCTGGCCGCAACACCGCAGGATGGCTTCAGGCCCTAATCTGGTTCCAGCACGGCACGCTGAGCCTTTGGTTATTTCCTCTTCCTGGTGGGAAATGAGAGTTAAATTTGCCCGTCCAGACACCTCCAGCTAGTCTCTCATTGGTTCTCGCTATTCCTGTTCATCTTCCGCAGAAATTGCAAACTGGGCCAAACAGGAGGTTAAAGTCGATGACTCTCCAAGTGGGGAGAGTGTTAGTAAAGCGTCTGGAATGTTGCACCCGAGTACCAGGGTACGAAAACTGAGACATATTTGAACACGTCTCCCGTTCACACGGTTGATCATATTCTGGGTTCCACATGCATGTTTTAGCAGAAGGAAGAATACCTTAAACATAGAGAGTTGAAACCCGTGGAATGGGTACCATGCAATATGACTTCAAAGGGTCTTCATTTGCTCACCGAACCTCTCCAATCCTATCACTGCTGCGTTTATGCCCCTGTACACACGCTTGATTCTCTTTTGGAGACATAGCAACCCATACGTTTTAAGATACTAACTAGTCAGGTACATTCTTAGGCGTTTAATATGGGGTGTTGAGTCCATTTCGTTGAGCAAGGAGTAGCTCTTGTCTATTCCATATTTGGCTTAAGGAACTTTATCTGTGCTCATTTCAATCTCTGGTTTTATGCAGCACCCCAACTCAACTTTCCCCTTAAGCAAGCATAAGTTGGTTTTCTCAATTTGAGACCCTGTTCTGTTCTGCAATTCAGTTCTTGTGTAGCCAAGTTTACATTCCGTGTGTTAGTGATATCTTATGATGTTTCTTTTTCTGTGTGACTTATTTCAGTTAGAATCATCGTATCTAACTCTACTCATTATGCTGCTACAGGCCTGATGACATAGATTTCATTGCGGAGTGATACTGCATTGTACGTGAGTTCCACAACTTATTTATCCATTTTTCACTTACTGTGATATTGAACTTGTACGGTAAACGAGGTTGTGGTAAACAGAGCCGTCCCAAACTTTGGGGTGGCTGTGTCTTTTTGATTTTAATTTCCCTAAGCTATAGGACCATAAGTGGAAGTGCCCTAGGCTCTGTTGCTTTGTTTTTTAGATGTTTCAGGAAACACCATACACTTCTCCCGAGTGTCTGTTGGCAATTTACATCCCGCCCATCAGCATAACAAGGTTCCCAGTTCTCCATGGCCTGTCCTGCCTTTCTGGATTTTACACTTTTTTCAGATGGCGCTTTTGACCGGGGGGAAGTGAGACTTCATTGTAGTGCAGATTTCCTTTGCAAGCTTGCTTGGTTGGCCAAAAAGGGCGTATGCATTTTTTCCAGAATATATTCAGGAAAAAACGCATACGCGCTTTTTGGCCAAGTGCATTCTTGTGGACCTTCTGCCTCTTTTCCTATGCTTTCAATGCAATTCCAGTCTACATCCTGAAATCGGTTTCCTGCAATTCTGCCCCGCTTTCAAGTCCTTTTGACAGCCTTACTTCAGTATATTTTTGGACGATAGCTGTCATTTATAACTCTGCAGGTTTGTGAATTACAGTGCCCCTGAGCTCCTTTCTTCAACTCGCTTTCTTGTGAGCTGGCCGCAACACCGCAGGGTGGCTTCAGGCCCTAATCTGGTTCCAGCACGGCACGCTGAGCCTTTGGTTAATTCCTCTTCCTGGTGGGAAATGAGAGTTAAATTTGCCCGTCCAGACACCTCCAGCTAGTCTCTCAATGGTTCTCGCTATTCCTGTTCATCTTCCGCAGAAATTGCAAACTGGGCCAAACAGGAGGTTAAAGGGACTGACTCTCCAAGTCGGGAGAGTGTTAGTAAAGCGTCTGGAATGTTGCACCCGAGTACCAGGGTACGAAAACTGAGACATATTTGAACACGTCTCCCGATCACATGGTTGATCATACTCTAGGTTCCACATGCATGGTTTAGCTGAAGGAAGAATACTTTAAACCTGGGTAGTTGAAACCCGTGGAATGGGTACCATGCAATATGACTTCA
Source organism: Grampus griseus (assembly GCF_964374135.1). Taxonomy (NCBI): domain Eukaryota; kingdom Metazoa; phylum Chordata; class Mammalia; order Artiodactyla; family Delphinidae; genus Grampus; species Grampus griseus. The sequence goes on from NC_139000.1 coordinate 115,137,374, forward strand.
AAGGGTCTTCATTTGCTCACCGAACCTCTCTAATCCTATCACTGCTGCGTTTATGCCCCTGTACACATGCTTGATTCTCTTTCGGAGACATAGCAATCCATAGGTTTTAAGATACTTACTAGTCTGGTACATTCTTAGGCGTTTAATATGCGGTGTTTAGTCCATTTCGTTGAGCAAGGAGTAGCTCTTGTCTATTCCATATTTGGCTTAAGGAACTTTATCTGTGCTCATTTCAATCTCTGGTTTTATGCAGCACCCCAACTCACCTTTACCCTTAAGCAAGCATAAGTTGGTTTTCTAAATTTGAGACCCTGTTCTGTTCTGTAATTCAGTTCCTGAGTAGCCAAGTTTACATTCCGTGTATTACTGATATCTTATGATGTTTCTTTTTCTGTGTGACTTATTTCAGTTAGAATCATCATACCTGAATCCACTCATTGTGCTGCTAAGGGCCTGATGACATAGATTTCATTGCTGAGTGATACTGCATTGTACGTAAGTACCACAACTTCTTTATCCATTTTTCACTTTCTGTGATATTGAACTTGTACGGTAAACGAGGTTCGTGTAAACAGAGCCGTCCCAAACTTTGGGGTGGCTGTGTCTTTTTAATTTTAATTTCCCTAATCTATAGGACCATAAGTAGAAGTGCCCTAGGCTCTGTTGCTTTGTTTTTTAGATGTTTCAGGAAACACCATACACTTCTCCAGAGTGGCTGTTGGCAATTTACATCCCGCCCATCAGCATAAGAAGGCTCCCAGTTCTCTATGCCCTGTCGTGCCTTTATGGATTTTACACTTTTTTCAGATGGCCCTTTTGACCAGGTGGAAGTGAGACTTCATTGTAGTGCAGATTTCCTTTGCAAGCTTGCTTGGTTGGCCAAAAAGTGTGTATGCGTTTTTTCCTGAATATATTCAGGAAAAAACGCATACGCCCTTTTTGGCCAAGTGCATCATTGTCGAGGTTCTGGCTCTCTTCATATGTTTTCAATGCAATTGCAGTCTACCTCCTGAAATTGGTTTCCTGCAATGCTGCCTTGCTTTCATTGCCTCTTCATAGCCTTACCTCAATATATTTTTTGAAAATAGTTGGCCTTTATAACTCTGCAGGTTTTTGAATTGCGGTGGCCCTTAGCTCCATTTTTCAGCTCTTATTTTTGTGGTCTTGCCCCATAACCACAGGATTCCTTGAAGCCCTATTTTTCTTCTGGGGCACCTTGCTGTGCCTTTGGTTAATTCTTCTTACTGATGTGACATTAGAGTGACATGTGCCCATTGAAACCGCTACAGCTAGTTTCTCACTGGTTCCCCCTATTCCCATTCATCCTCTGCACTAACTGCAGACTGTGCGATACCAGAACTTAATGGCATTGACTCCATGTGGGGATGTTGTTAGTAAAGCGGCTGGAATGTCGATCCGGAGCCCCAGGAGAGGAAAAATGAGGTGCGTTTTAGAAACCTTTCCCGATCATATGGTATACCAGTCACTGGGTTTCCCAAGCATGGTTTAGCTGTAGGAAGATTCCCTTCAACCTGGAGTGTTGGGACCCTTGGACTGAGTAGCATGAAGTATTGCATTAAACTTTCGGCAGTTGCTCACCAAAGCTCACCAATCCTCTCAGCCCCAAGTGTCCAGCCTTATGTCTTATCCAGCTGTGGGTTTATATGTGGTCAATCCAGGTTGCATCACATCCCCTGAGCGAATTTTGTAAGAATTTTTCTCTCTTTCATTGTTTCAGCGTTTTGTTTTTAAAATTTATTTCTATAATGGGGTTTAGCTCATTTTCACTGCTGTGTTTGTGCCGCTCTGCACACACTTGATTCCCTTATGGAGATATATCAATACATGGGTTTTAAGATTCTTATTACTCAGATATATTTCTCTGCGGTGTATAGGGTGTGTTGAGGCCAGTTCATTGAGCAAGGTGCAGATCTTGTCTAATACCTATTTGGTTTATTGAATGGTATCTGTGCTAATTTCAAACTCTGGTTTTATGCATCATCCCACCTCTCCTTTCCCCTTAAGCTGACATAAGTGTGTTTTCTAAATGTGAGACACTGTTCTGTTCTGTAATTCATTTCTTGTGCAGCCATATTTACCCTCCCTCTATAAGTGATATCTTATGATATGTTTCTTTTTCTGTTTGACTTATTTCAAGTAGTATTATCGGACCTAAATCCACTCTTTATCCTTCTACTAGCCTTATTACATTGATTTCATGGTGAAGAGATATTCCATTGTACATAAGTACCACATCTTCTTTATCCATTGTTCTCTTTCCTGGGATATTTAAGGTGTACTGAAGTTGAGGTTCTTGTAAACAGAGTAGCCCTAAACTGTGGTGTGCTTGTGTCTTGTTGATTTTTAGACTTCCCTAGATATACTCCCATGATTGGAAGTGTCCTATGCTCTGTAGCTCTGTTTTTTAGATGATTTAGGAACCACCATACACTTCTCCAGAGTGGCTCTCGGCAGTTCACACACTGCCCATCAGCGTATAAAGGCTCCCTGTTCTCCATGGCCTGTCCTGCATTTCTGGTTTTTACAATTTTTTAGGATGGCCCTTTTGACCGGTGGGAAGTGAGACTTCTTTGTTGTGCACATTTGCATTGCTTGCTTGCTTCGTTGCCCATAAAGTGCGTATGCGTTTTTTCCTGGATATAATCAGGAAAAAACACATACGCCCTTTTGGGCCAACTGCATCATTGTCGAAATTCTGCCGCTTTTCATGTGCGTTAAAGACGAGTCCAATCTATCTCTTGAAATCTGTTTCTTGCAATTCTGTCTTGCATTCAGATCCTCTTCTTTGCCTTACCTCAACATATTTTTGGACGTTAGTTTTCATTTATAACTCTGCAGGTTTGTGAATTGCAGTGACCCTGAGCTCCATTTTTTAAGTTGCTCTTTTGTGAGCTGGCCTCAAACCCGCAGGATTGCTTCAGGCCCTATTTTGGCTCCGGCGAGGCAGGCTGAGCCTTTCTTTAATTCTTATTCTTAATGGGAAATTAGAGTGATATGTGCCCATCCAAACCCCTACAACTATTCTCTCATTGGTTCCCCCTCTTCCCGTTCATCCTCCTCACAATTTGCAAAATGTGTGAAACAGAAGTTTAAATGTGCTGATTCTCCAAGTGGGGAGATTCTAAGTAACATGGCTGGAATGGTGAACAGGAGCACCAGGAGAGGATAAATGAGGTGCATTTTAGACACATCTCCCGATCACATGGTGTACAGTCCTCTGGGTTTTCCATGCATGTTTTAGCTATAGGAAGATCCCTTGAACCTGCAGATTTGGGACCCATTGAATGGGTACCAGGTAGTATTACTTTAAAGGGTGTGCATTTCCTCACCCAACCTCACATTTCTCTTAGCGCAAACAGTTTCCAGCCTTATGTCTCATCCTGCTGTGGGTCTAGATGTGTTCAATCCATGTTGCATCACCGTCCCTGAGGAAAAGTTGTAAGAGGTTTTCTCTGTCTCTCTGTCGTTTATTTTTTTCAATTTATTACTATATTGGTTACAGCTGATTTTCAAAGCTCTGTTTCTTGCTGCTGTACATCCACTTGATTCACGTACAGAGAGTCATCAATAAATTCTTTTTCAGATTCTTACCAGTCGTATATATTCTTTTCCGGTGACTTGAGTGTGCTGAGTGCAGTTCTTTTAGCTACCGTGTAGGCCTTGTTGATTATCAGTTTGGTATTTGGAATGGTATCTTTGCTAATTTCAACCTCCTGGATGATGCCTCACCCCTCCCCACCTTTCCCGTTTAGCAGCCTTATGCGTGTTTTCTACATATTTGACTATGTTTTTGTTTTGTAATTTATTTCATGTGTAGCCATTTTGGATTCCACCTTTAAGTGATATCTTATGATATGTGTCTTTTTCTTTTTGAATTCTGTCACTTAGAATGATCATACGTAACTCCTCCAGAGTTGTTACAACTGGCCATATTTCATTGATTTCCAGGCTGAATAATATTCCACTCTACCTAAGTACCACATCTCTATCCATTTTTTCCCTCCAGAGACATTTAAGTTATATCCTAGTCGAGGATCTTTTAAACAGAGAGGGGGTAAACATTGGGGTGCCTGTGTCCTCTCGATTTTTGTTTTTCCCAAGATATACGCCCATGAGTGCAAGTGCCCTATGCTCTGTAGCTCATTTTATAGATGCTTTAGTAAACACAATACACTTTTCCAGAATGGCCGTTGGCAATATACATTTCCACTATAAGTCTCACAGGGCTCCCTCTTCTCGTTGCCCTGTCCTGCATTTCTGTTGTTTACGCTTTATGAGGATGGCTCTTCTGACTGATGCGAAGTGATATCTTTTGTAGTATTGACTTCCAGTGCCCACCTGTTTGGTTGGCTAAAAAAGTGTATGCCCTTTTCTTGAATATATACAGAAAAAAACGCATACACCCTTTTTGGCCAACTGCAATGTTGGCAATGTTCAGCTCCTTTTCTTGTGCTTAATGGCGAGTCCTTTCTACCTCCTCAAATCCCTTTCCTGCCATTCTCCCTTGCTTACAAGTCCTTTTCTCTGACTTTCCTCAAGACATTTTTCAGTGATGGATATTTTCAACTCTGCAGTTTTGTGAATTTTACTGCCCCTGAGTTCCATTGTTCAACTTGTGTTTATGGGAACTGGCCACAAAGCAGCGGGATTTCCTCAAGCCCTATACTGTTTCCATGGGCAACCCTAGCCTTTGGTCAATTCGTCTTCCTGATTGGAAATTAGAGTGACATGTGCCTGTCTGAACACCTAGGACTTGTCTCTCATTGTTCCTCATCCTTCCGCTTCATCCTCTGGACAAATTCCAAACTGTACGCAACAGGATGTTGACAGTGCTGACATCTCCAAGTGAGGAGACTGTTAGTAAAGACGCTGGAGGGGTGAACCCGAGCACCAGGAGATGAGGAGATGAGATGCCTTTTCCAAACTCTTCCCGATCAGACGGTATACCATCCTCTGGGTGTGACAGACATGTTTTAGCAGTAGGAAGAGTCCCATTCATGTAAGGAGAACACCAGGGCTTTTTCAAAATCAGTGTCTCCCCGAAACCCAAACTGGGGAAGTTTTTAAGCTACGGCTACACATATGTTCATTAAGGGCCTTGGGAAGTAGGCAGAGTCCAAACTTTAGATGATTGAAGTCTTCAGGGTCAGAAGCACTCACCACCAGCTTCCCTTAGGCTACACTTTAACTATCATTGATAGATGATGTCAATAAAAATATCTATTCTTTTTCAGATTATTTCCCCTTATAGGTTATTGCAAAATGTTGAGTGTAGTTCCCTGTGCTATACAGTAGTTCCTTGTTGATGATCTATTTTATACATAGCAGTGTGTATGTGTTAATTCCAAACTGTTAATTTATCCCTCCTCCCAGCTTTCCCCTTTGGTAATAATAAATTATAAGATTTTATACTTCTCAGAAATGGGGGAGCTGAAAGAGAGGTATCATTTTCAATGGAAAAGCATTTAAAACAAGATTGAAGGTTTAACCAAGATTATTAGATGTACATCCTTGGAAAGAAATCACTTCGTTTCTCTAATATTGACCTGACAAATAAGACAAACCTTTTCACTGAACTTGCTTATAAAAAGTGATGGAAATATCAAATGGAAGTGTTAGATACATCTTATTTTACCCGAGCCTTATACACTGTTCTATGTTAACTACAGTTTGGCTCACACATCTGTTCATTGAGGTTACAATAGTCTCAATTTCTGTTACTGATCCTCCAGAGTGGACCCCAACAAGTGTCCCCCTGCCCAGTGTCATTGGGGCCAACAGATCGAGACTGAGTTTGGTTCACAAGCAAAGGAAACTTTATATTTTGATCAGAGAATGGAGAGGTGAGAGCATGCACTACCCCGTGGGCTGTGGGCTGGGCTGCTGTGTAGAGATCCTGTCAGAGTCAGTGGGAGGGAGGGAGGCGGCGGAGCTCTCGAGGGCCGGGTTGGCTGTAGCTCAGGCTCTATATCGTGGAGTCTGCACTGGGCCCCAGGAGCTGAGGTGTCGACCCAGCCATTCTGCACTAGGAAATCTGGTCTGAAGTGCCGGGTGTGGAACCTCTGCATGCGGGACCCTAGGAGCACGTGAAATTAGACAAAGCACAAAGGATAAAAAAGGTTAGACTTGACTTTATTGCCCAGATTCTATTTTTATCTCCCAGGGATTTTTAATGGGCTTTGCTGGGGACAAACCCCTCCTCTGCCTTTTGTCCCGTTCCTCATTCTTGGAGTGCTGAGGGTGCAGACCCTTCTTCTGTAACTGCTGAGTGCTGAGTTGGGAGCCCTCATACCCTGGGGCGAGGGTCAGAGCTTCTCCCCAGCAGCCTCCCGGTGACGTTGATTGTCCCCAGGACCCCTGCCTCCCTGCTCGTCCACCTGAGCACCAGCATTGGAAGTGTTATAGATTCTAATGACCTTTAAGGGTCCAGGAAAGAGATGTGCAGAGACGCTGTGGGGGCCGGTTTCACCCCGCCCCACATTTGTTCGGCCACCTTAGGCTGACCGTTTCTGCCAGCCTAGATGCTCTGACCAGTAGTCTGCGCTTTCTTCAATTAGGCCCCTGAATTAACGTACAAACAGCACCAGGTGTCAGAGCCCTGCCCGCTCAACTCCCAGACAGTCCAGGGTCAGTGGTGATAAGGACCATGATGGCTACTGAGTCAACAGCCTTTTGAAGTAAACAGGAGTCCAGCCGGTCTTATTGGCCACCATCATCACGGTGTCTGTAGGCTTTTCTATGGTGACAGTGTGGTATACTGTTCCCCCGCCAAGATTATTAGCTCCCCTCTGGGTGCAGTAAGTCCTGCAAGCAGTAGTCTACTCTTTTGGGACACACTCTTGTTGTTTTATGAGAGAAACTCCAGGTCAAGTGATGTTCACACGAGTCGTCATGGTGCCCTGTTGCCCCCGGTTATCTCTCTGGATGTTGGAGTTGGAGGGCCTCCTCACTCGAGGTCGGTGTGCCCACGGAGCGAACCCTGCAACTTCAGGGCATGGTTGGTGGTTAGGATCACCACGTGGGGTCCTTTTCCCTTAGGAGGGAGGTGGCCTTTTGGGCTGCTGATTTCCAGGTTTTTAGATACCGCCAGTATCTTGGCCAGATGTGGCAGTGGGCCAAGCTCCTTAGTGACCGTAGTTTATCCTACCTGGATGGCATTCTTGCATTGTTCCATTTCAAGTGGTCCCAGTTTTTGCACTAATTCTCCAATGGCGATTCACCTTTCACCGGGAATGTAAAGGTCAAAGGGTTTAGCTAAATTAGGGAGTTCCAGGGCAAGGGTCTGAATTGACTGCTCTTTCCATTCTTGAAAGGCCACTTCTGGATTCTATTCAAAAGGATCATCATCTTTTCCTTTCAGTGTTTCATATAGAGGCCCAGCTAGTAGACTGTAGTTAGGGATCCAGAAGCAGCAAACCCTGGCCTCCCCAGGAACCCCTAAGCTGTCTTCTAGTTTTAGAAAGGGGTAAGGCTGAAAATGGTTTCTTCCCTTTCCTGGGATGGGCTTCTCTGACCTTGTGTGAGAATGAAGCCCAGGCAGGTCACCGCAGTCTGTGATATTTGAGCTTTTTCTTGGACAACTTCTATCCTTTATTGGCTTGGTAGTTCAGAGGCCTCCTTAGTAGGGCTGGCGATCAGAATGTCGTCTGCATATTGAAGGAGGGTTTCCTTTTCCAGAGGTAGAACTTTTAGGTCTTTAGCTAAGCTTTCCCCAAAGACGGTGTGGGAATTTTTGCACCCTTGGGGCCAGACGGCCCGGAAGTATTGTTTTAGTTGTATGTTGAGTCCTGCCACTCACAAGCCAAAATTTCTTGTGACTCTGGGACTAATGGAATACAAAAGAAGGCATCATTGAAGACTAATACAGAATACCATGTCCTGGTGGTTGGTAGAATGACCAGCAGGGTGTAGGAATTAGGAGCAACTGGAGGTATATCCTCAGTGGCTTCACTGACTGTCCTGACATCCTTTACCAGGTCCCCAGCAGCCCATGGGGCTCTCGTGGTCAGACCAATCCCAGAATATGGAGCTCACCTGGGCAGGTACCCCACCCCCACCCCAGCCCACGGGGCTCTCGTGGTCAGGCCCCTCCCAGGATACAGAGCTACCCTTGCAGGTACCGTGGCAGGGCTGGGCACACAGGAACCGTGCACATAGCCCTCATTGCAGAGCACCCCCAGCTCACCTGTCGCTCAGAGCTGACACAGAGCACCTCAGAGCAGGACTTGAACTAACAAACAGCAGCTGCGACAGGTCTGTGACCCTGGGCATCACTCCGTGAGGCCTCCCTCCACCTGGTCTTCCAGAGACTTCCACTGCACCCGGGGCACCAGGCCTCTGTCTCCAACCACCACCCACCCCTCCTCTCCCTGACTCCTGGGTTCCTCTCATTAGGAGAGGGTTTTCTTGAAGTTGTCTCCCACTCATGGGCCAGATAAAATGATTAGAAAACAAGCCAAAGCTGCAGCCCCTTGTCTATCCTGACTCTCAGGAGCCCACACCTGTTCCTTGGACCTGGCCGGTTCAGCAAGTTCCATTTTCTGCAACTGTGAGCCCCTGAGGGGTGATGATTGGCTGACCTGGGCAGCCTTACCGTGCCAGCCAGCCCTCCCCAGGTGTGCCTGGGTTGAGATCAATATAAATACCACTCCAGGCAGCAAGAGCCCCTGCAGCCGTGCCTGACGCCATTTTCTCTGCCCTGTCAGCAGTCTCGGGGCTGGGCTGGTGGGAGGGAGTGAGAGGCCACGGCTTTGTGGGTGGCCCAGTGTGAGTGGGGCTCTGCTGGACTTTCTGCAGCAGTTGCCAGGCTGCCACCTGCTAAAGAAGAGGATGTGTCACCCATACCTGCTGCTGGAATTTCTCCCTGGGCAGAGGTGAGGAAGGAAAAAAGCAGTGGGGGCAGGGACAGGACGGGTATCTCAGGCAGGGAAATGGAAATCTTCCAGAAGAGCACCCAGGGCCAGGACCATCCTGGCTGGCCTGCAGGCACCAAGTCGGCCGGCATGCTGTCACTCGTGTGGCTCTATGGCCCTTCCTCTAGGCTTTCAAGTCCTTGTATATATTCAGGTGTTTTACCTGGGACGGGTGGGAATAGTTCAGCAGCAACTGGCCTGGGGCTCAGCTCACGTTTACTCACAGATGCCTCGGCACGGTGCCCCAGCTTTGCAATGAGGACGCTTGTTGCGTGGGGGCTGCTGGCTGAATGGGAGACGATTCCCCACCACTGACCAACTTCAGAATTATTTACAACTGGAGCAAGTGCCCTGATACGGTTTTCCTCTGTGTAACTGGTGGGTTCTGTGTTTTTTTTCTCTTTTTCGTTTTTGGTTCAAGGTAGATTTTATTCCTCTTTTTTGTATTTACAGATATAAGCATGGAAATAATTTATTCATATAAATACATGTATGTGCAGGGAATAATTGTTTTTTCTGTTTTATTTTTTAAATTTTATTTCTTTTTAATTTTGAATTTTATTTTATATTTTTATACAGCAGGTTCTTATTGGTTATCTATTTTATACATATAAATGTATACATGCCAATCCCAGTCTCTCAACTCCTCCCACCACCACCCCCCCAACAGCTTTCCCCCCTTGTTGTCCATACGTTTGTTGTCTACATCTGTTGCTCTATTTATGCCTTGCAAAATGGTTAATCTGTACAGTTTTTCTAGGTTCCACATATATGCATGAATATACAAGATTTGTTTTTCTCTTTCTGACTTACTTCACTCTGTATGACAGTCTCTAGATCCATCGACGTCTCTACAAATGACCCAATTTCATTCCTTTTCATGGCTTAGTAATATTCCATTTTATATATGTACCACAGCTTTATGCATTCGTCTGTCTGTGGGCATTTAGGTTGCTTCCATTACCTCGATATTGTAAATAGTGATGCAATGAACATTGCGGTGAATGACTCTTTTTGATTTATGGTTTTGTCTGGGTATATGTCCAGTACTGGGATTGCTGTATCATATGGTAATTCTATTGTTAGTTTCTTAAGAAATTCCATATTGTTCTCCATAATGACTGTATCAATTTATATTCCCAACAATAGTGGAAGAGGGTTCCTTTTCTCCACACCCTTTCCAGCATTTTTTGTTTGTAGATTTTCTATGATGCCTTTTCTACCAGGTGTGAGGTGATACCCCATTGTTGAATCCATTTCGTTGAGCAAGGGGTAGGTCTTGTGTATTACATATTTGGCTTATGGAACGGTATCTGTGCTAACTTCAAACTCTGCTTTTATGCAGCACCCCAACTCACCTTCCCCCTTAAGCAAGCATAAGTGGTTTTCTAAATTTGAGACCCTGTTCTGTTTTGTAATTCAGTTCATGTGTAGCCAAGTTCACATTCCATGTATTAGTGATACCTTATGATGTTTCTTTTTCTGTGTGACTTATTTCACTTAGAATCATCGTGCCTCAATCCACTCATTATGCTGGTACGGGCCTGGTGACATAGATTTCATTGCTGAGTGGTATTCTGTTGTACATAAGTACCGCAACTTCTTTATCCATTATTTGCTCTCTGGGATATTTAACATGTGCCGCAGAAGAGATTCCTGTAAAAAGAGCCCTCCCAAATTTTGGGGTGGCTGTGTCTTTTTGATTTTAATTTCCCTAAGCTATAGGACCATAAGTGGAAGTGCCCTAGGCTCTGTTGCTTTGTTTTTTAGATGTTTCAGGAAACACCATACACTTCTCCCGAGTGTCTGTTGGCAATTTACATCCCGCCCATCAGCATAACAAGGCTCCCAGTTCTCCATGGCCTGTCCTGCCTTTCTGGATTTTACACTTTTTTCAGATGGCGCTTTTGACCGGGGTGAATTGAGACTTCATTGTAGTGCAGATTTCCTTTGCAAGCTTGCTTGGTTGGCCAAAAAGGGCGTATGCTTTTTTTCCTGAATATATTCAGGAAAAAACGCATATGCCCTTTTTGGCCAAGTGCATCATTGTGGACGCTCTGCCTCTTTTCCTATGCTTTCGATGCAATTCCAGTCTACCTCCTGAAATCGGTTTCCTGCAATTCTGCCCCGCTTTCAAGTCCTCTTGGCAGCCTTACTTCAATATATTTTTGGACAATAGCTGTCATTTATAACTCTGCAGGTTTGTGAATTACAGTGCCCCTGAGCTCCTTTCTTCAACTCGCTTTCTTGTGAGCTGGCCGCAACACCGCAGGATGGCTTCAGGCCCTAATCTGGTTCCAGCACGGCACGCTGAGCCTTTGGTTAATTCCTCTTCCTGGTGGGAAATGAGAGTTAAATTTGCCCGTCCAGACACCTCCAGCTAGTCTCTCATTGGTTCTCGCTATTCCTGTTCATCTTCCGCAGAAATTGCAAACTGGGTCAAACAGGAGGTTAAAGGGACTGACTCTCCAAGTCGGGAGAGTGTTAGTAAAGCGTCTGGAATGTTGCACCTGAGTAACAGGGTACGAAAACTGAGACATATTTGAACACGTCTCCCGATCACATGGTTGATCATACTCTGGGTTCCACATGCATGTTTTAGCTGAAGGAAGAATACCTTAAACCTGGGTAGTTGAAACCCGTGGAATGGGTACCATGCAATATGACTTCAAAGGGTCTTCATTTGCTCACCGAACCTCTCCAATCCTATCACTGCTGCGTTTATGCCCCTGTACACCTGCTTGATTCTCTTTCGGAGACATAGCAATCCATCGGTTTTAAGATACTTACTAGTCAGGTACATTCTTAGGCGTTTAATATGGGGTGTTGAGTCCATTTCGTTGAGCAAGGAGTAGCTCTTGTCTATTCCATATTTGGCTTAAGGAACTTTATCTGTGCTCATTTCAATCTCTGGTTTTATGCAGCACCCCAACTCACCTTTCCCCTTAAGCAAGCAGAAGTTGGTTTTCTAAATTTGAGACCCTGTTCTGTTCTGTAATTCAGTTCCTGTGTAGCCAAGTTTACGTTCCGTGTATTACTGATACCTTATGATGTTTCTTTTTCTGTGTGACTTATTTCAGTTAGAATCATCATACCTGAATCCACTCATTGTGCTGCTAAGGGCCTGATGACATAGAATTCATTGCTGAGTGATACTGCATTGTACGTAAGTACCACAAGTTCTTTATCCATTTTTCACTTTCTGCGATGTTGAACTTGTATGGTAAACGAGGTTCTTGTAAACAGAGGCGTCCCAAACTTAGGGGTGGCTGTGTCTTTTTGATTTTAATTTCCCTAAGCTATAGGACCATAAGTGGAAGTGCCCTAGGCTCTGTTGCTTTGTTTTTTAGATGTTTCAGGAAACACCATACACTTCTCCTGAGTGTCTGTTGGCAATTTACATCCCGCCCATCAGCATAACAAGGCTGCAAGTTCTCCATGGCCTGTCCTGCCTTTCTGGATTTTACACTTTTTTCAGATGGCCCTTTTGACCGGGGGGAAGTGAGACTTCATTGTAGTGCAGATTTCCTTTGCAAGTTTGCTTGGTTGGCCAAAAAGGGCGTATGCGTTTTTTCCTGAATATATTCAGGAAAAAACGCATACGCCCTTTTTGGCCAAGTGCATCATTGTGGACGTTCTGCCTCTTTTCCTATGCTTTCAATGCAATTCCTGTCTACCTCCTGAAATCGGTTTCCTGCAATTCTGCCCCGCTTTCAAGTCCTCTTGGCAGCCTTACTTCAGTATATTTTTGGACGATAGCTGTCATTTATATCTCTGCAGGTTTGTGAATTACAGTGCCCCTGAGCTCCTTTCTTCAACTCGCTTTCTTGTGACCTGGCCGCAACACCGCAGGATGGCTTCAGGCCCTAATCTGGTTCCGGCACGGCACGCTGAGCCTTTGGTTAATTCCTCTTCCTGGTGGGAAATTAGAGTTAAATTAGCCCATCCAGACACCTCCAGCTAGTCTCTCATTGGTTCTCGCTATTCCTGTTCATTTTCCGCAGAAATTGCAAACTGGGCCAAACAGGAGGTTAAAGGGACTGACTCTCCAAGTCGGGAGAGTGTTAGTAAAGCGTCTGGAATGTTGCACCCGAGTACCAGGGTACGAAAACTGAGACATATTTGAACACGTCTCCCATTCACACGGTTGATCATACTCTGGGTTCCACATGCATGTTTTAGCTGAAGGAAGAATACCTTAAACCTGGAGAGTTGAGACCCGTGGAATGGGTACCATGCAATATGACTTCAAAGGGTCTTCATTTGCTCACCGAACCTCTCCAATCCTATCACTGCTGCTTTCATGCCCCTGTACACACGCTTGATTCTCTTTTGGAGACATAGCAATCCATTGGTTTTAAGATACTTACTAGTCAGGTACATTCTTAGGCGTTTAATATGGGGTGTTGAGTCCATTTCGTTGAGCAAGGAGTAGCTCTTGTCTATTCCATATTTGGCTTAAGGAACTTTATCTGTGCTCATTTCAATCTCTGGTTTTATGCAGCACCCCAACTCACCTTTCCCTTTAAGCAAGCATAAGTTGGTTTTCTAAATTTGAGACCCTGTTCTGTTCTGTAATTCAGTTCCTGTGTAGCCAAGTTTACATTTCGTGTATTAGTGATATCTTATGATGTTTCTTTTTCTGTGTGACTTATTTCAGTTAGAATCATCATACCTGAATCCACTCATTGTGCTGCTAAGGGCCTGATGACATAGATTTCATTGCTGAGTGATATTGCTTTGTAAGTAAATACCACAACTGCTTTATCCATTTTTCACTTTCTGCGATGTTGAACTTGTACTGTAAACGACGTTCTTGTAAACAGAGGCGTCCCAAACTTTGGGGTGGCTGTGTCTTTTTGATTTTAATTTCCCTAAGCTATAGGACCATAAGTGGAAGTGCCCTAGGCTTTGTTGCTTTGCTTTTTAGATGTTTCAGGAAACACCATACACTTCTCCGGAGTGTCTGTTGGCAATTTACATCCCGCCCATCAGCATAACAAGGCTCCCAGTTCTCCATGGCCTGTCCTGCCTTTCTGGATTTTACACTTTTTTCAGATGGCCCTTTTGACCAGGGGGAAGTGAGACTTCATTGTAGTGCAGATTTCCTTTGCAAGCTTGCTTGGTTGGCCAAAAAGGGCGTATGCGTTTTTTCCTGAATATATTCAGGAAAAAACGCATACGCCCTTTTTGGCCAAGTGCATCATTGTGGACGTTCTGCCTCTTTTCCTATGCTTTCAATGCAATTCCAGTCTATCTCCTGAAATCGGTTTCCTGCAATTCTGCCCCGCTTTCAAGTCCTCTTGGCAGCCTTACTTCAGTATATTTTTGGATGATAGCTGTCATTTATAACTCTGCAGGTTTGTGAATAACAGTGCCCCTGAGCTCCTTTCTTCAACTCGCTTTCTTGTGACCTGGCCACAACACCGCAGGATGGCTTCAGGCCCTAATCTGGTTCCGGCACGGCACGCTGAGCCTTTGGTTAGTTCCTCTTCCTGGTGGGAAATGAGAGTTAAATTTGCCCGTCCAGACACCTGCAGCTAGTCTCTCATTGGTTCTCCCTATTCCTGTTCATCTTCCGCAGAAATTGCAAACTGGGCCAAACAGGAGGTTAAAGGGACTGACTCTCCAAGTGGGGAGAGTGTTAGTAAAGCGTCTGGAATGTTGCACCCGAGTACCAGGGGAGGAAAACTGAGACATATTTGAACACGTCTCCCGTTCACATGGTTGATCATACTCTAGGTTCCACCTGCATGTTTTAGCTGAAGGAAGAATACCTTAAAACTGGGTAGTTGAAACCCGTAGAATGGGTACCATGCAATATGACTTCAAAGGGTCTTCATTTGCTCACCGAACCTCTCCAATCCTATCACTGCTGCGTTTATTCCCCTGTACACACGCTTGATTCTCTTTTGGAGACATAGCAATCCATAGGTTTTAATATACTTACTAGTCAGGTACATTCTTAGGCGTTTAATATGGGGTGTTGAGTCCATTTCGTTGAGCAAGGAGTAGCTCTTTTCTATTCCATATTTGGCTTAAGGAACTTTATCTGTGCTCATTTCAATCTCTGGTTTTATGCAGCACCCCAACTCACCTTTCCCCTTAAGCAAGCATAAGTTGGTTTTCTAAATTTGAGACCCTGTTCTGTTTTGGAATTCAGTTCCTGTGTGGCCAAGTTTACATTCCGTGTATTAGTGATATCTTATGATGTTTCTTTTTCTGTGTGACTTATTTCAGTTAGAATCATCCTACCTGAATCCACTCATTATGCTGCTACGGGCCTGATGACATAGATTTCATTGCTGAGTGATACTGCATTGTACCTAAGTACCACAAGTTCTTTATCCATTTTTCACTTTCTGTGATATTGAACTTGTACGGTAAACGAGGTTCTTGTAAACAGAGGCGTCCCAAACTTTGGGGTGGCTGTGTCTTTTTGATTTTAATTTCCCTAAGCTATAGGACTATAAGTGGAAGTGCCCTAGGCTCTGTTGCTTTGTTTCTTAGATGTTTCAGGAAACACCATACAATTCTCTGCAGTGTCTGTTGGCAATTTACATCCCGCCCATCAGCATAACAAGGCTCCCAGTTCTCCATGGCCTGTCCTGCCTTTCTGGATTTTACACTTTTTTCAGATGGCCCTTTTGATCGGGGGGAAGTGAGACTTCATTGTAGTGCAGATTTCCTTTGCAAGTTTGCTTGGTTGGCCAAAAAGGGCGTATGCGTTTTTTCCTGAATATATTCAGGAAAAAACGCATACGCCCTTTTTGGCCAAGTGCATCATTGTGGACGTTCTGCCTCTTTTCCTATGCTTTCAATGCAATTCCAGTCTACCTCCTGAAATCGGTTTCCTGCAATTCTGGCCCGCTTTCAAGTCCTCTTGGCAGCCTTACTTCAGTATATTTTTGGACGATAGCTGTCATTTATAACTCTGCAGGTTTGTGAATTACAGTGCCCCTCAGCTCCTTTCTTCAACTCGCTTTCTTGTGACCTGGCCGCAACACCGCAGGATGGCTTCAGGCCCTAATCTGGTTCCGGCACGGCATGCTGAGCCTTTGGTTATTTTCTCTTCCTGGTGGGAAATGAGAGTTAAATTTGCCCGTCCAGACACCTCCAGCTAGTCTCTCATTGGTTCTCGCTATTCCTGTTCATCTTCCGCAGAAATTGCAAACTGGGCCAAACAGGAGGTTAAAGGGACTGACTCTCCAAGTGGGGATAGTGTTAGTAAAGCGTCTGGAATGTTGCACCCGAGTACCAGGGTACGAAAACTGAGACATATTTGAACACGTCTCCCGATCACATGGTTGATCATACTCTAGGTTCCACATGCATGTTTTAGCTGAAGGAAGAATACCTTAAAACTGGGTAGTTGAAACCCGTAGAATGGGTACCATACAATATGACTTCAAAGGGTCTTCATTTGCTCACCGAACCTCTCCAATCCTATCACTGCTGCGTTTATGCCCCTGTACACACGCTTGATTCTCTTTTGGAGACATAGCAATCCATAGGTTTTAAGATACTTACTAGTCAGGTACATTCTTAGGCGTTTAATATGGGGTGTTGAGTCCATTTCGTTGAGCAAGGAGTAGCTCTTGTCTATTCCATATTTGGCTTAAGAAACTTTATCTGTGCTCATTTCAATCTCTGGTTTTATGCAGCACCCCAACTCACCTTTCCCCTTAAGCAAGCATAAGTTGGTTTTCTAAATTTGAGACCCTGTTCTGTTCTGTAATTCAGTTCCTGTGTAGCCAAGTTTACATTCCGTGTATTAGTGATATCTTATGATGTTTCTTTTTCTGTGTGACTTATTTCAGTTAGAATCATCGTACCTGAATCCACTCATTATGCTGCTACGGGCCTGATGACATAGATTTCATTGCTGAGTGATACTGCATTGTACGTAAGTACCACAAGTTCTTTATCCATTTTTCACTTTCTGTGATATTGAACTTGAACGGTAAACGAGGTTCTTGTAAACAGAGGCGTCCCAAACTTTGGGGTGGCTGTGTCTTTTTGATTTTAATTTCCCTAAGCTATAGGACCATAAGTGGAAGTGCCCTAGGCTCTGTTGCTTTGTTTTTTAGATGTTTCAGGAAACACCATACAATTCTCCGCAGTGTCTGTTGGCAATTTACATCCCGCCATCAGCATAACAAGGCTCCCAGTTCTCCATGGCCTGTCCTGCCTTTCTGGATTTTACACTTTTTTCAGATGGCCCTTTTGACCGGGGGGAAGTGAGACTTCATTGTAGTGCAGATTTCCTTTGCAAGTTTGCTTGGTTGGCCAAAAAGTGCGTATGCGTTTTTTCCTGAATATATTCAGGAAAAAACGCATACGCCCTTTTTGGCCAAGTGCATCATTGTGGACGTTCTGCCTCTTTTCCTATGCTTTCAATGCAATTCCAGTCTACCTCCTGAAATCGGTTTCCTGCAATTCTGGCCTGCTTTCAAGTCCTCTTGGCAGCCTTAGTTCAGTATATTTTTGGACGATAGCTGTCATTTATAACTCTGCAGGTTTGTGAATTACAGTGCCCCTGAGCTCCTTTCTTCAACTCGCTTTCTTGTGAGCTGGCCGCAACACCGCAGGATGGCTTCAGGCCCTAATCTGGTTCCGGCACGGCACGCTGAGCCTTTGGTTAATTCCTCTTCCTGGTGGGAAATGAGAGTTAAATTTGCCCGTCCAGACACCTGCAGCTAGTCTCTCATTGGTTCTCGCTATTCCTGTTCATCTTCCGCAGAAATTGCAAACTGGGCCAAACAGGAGGTTAAAGGGACTGACTCTCCAAGTCGGGAGAGTGTTAGTAAAGCGTCTGGAATGTTGCACCCGAGTACCAGGGTACGAAAACTGAGACATATTTGAACACGTCTCCCGATCACATGGTTGATCATACTCTGGGTTCCACATGCATGTTTTAGCTGAAGGAAGAATACCTTAAAACTGGGTAGTTGAAACCCGTAGAATGGGTACCATGCAATATGACTTCAAAGGGTCTTTATTTGCTCACCGAACCTCTCCAATCCTATCACTGCTGTGTTTATGCCCCTGTACACACGCTTGATTCTCTTTTGGAGACATAGCAATCCATAGGTTTTAAGATACTTGCTAGTCAGGTACATTCTTAGGCGTTTAATATGGGGTGTTGAGTCCATTTTGTTGAGCAAGGAGTAGCTCTTGTCTATTCCATATTTGGTTTAAGGAACTTTATCTGTGCTCATTTCAATCTCTGGTTTTATGCAGCACCCCAACTCACCTTTACCCTTAAGCAAGCATAAGTTGGTTTTCTAAATTTGAGACCCTGTTCTGTTCTGTAATTCAGTTCCTGTGTAGCCAAGTTTACATTCCGTGTATTACTGATATCTTATGATGTTTCTTTTTCTGTGTGACTTATTTCAGTTAGAATCATCATACCTGAATCCACTCATTGTGCTGCTAAGGGCCTGATGACATAGATTTCATTGCTGAGTGATACTGCATTGTACCTAAGTACCACAAGTTCTTTATCCATTTTTCACTTTCTGTGATATTGAACTTGTACGGTAAACGAGGTTCTTGTAAACAGAGGCGTCCCAAACTTTGGGGTGGCTGTGTCTTTTTGATTTTAATTTCCCTAAGCTATAGGACCATAAGTGGAAGTGCCCTAGGCTCTGTTGCTTTGTTTTTTAGATGTTTCAGGAAACACCATACACTTCTCCCGAGTGTCTGTAGGTAATTTACATCCCGCCCATCAGCATAACAAGGCTTCCAGTTCTCCATGGCCTGTCCTGCCTTTCTGGATTGTACACTTTTTGCAGATGGCCCTTTTGACCGGGGGGAAGTGATACTGCATTGTAGTGCAGATTTCCTTTGCAAGTTTGCTTGGTTGGCCAAAAAGGGCGTATGCGTTTTTTCCTGAATATATTCAGGAAAAAACGCATACGCCCTTTTTGGCCAAGTGCATCATTGTGGACGTTCTGCCTCTTTTCCTATGCTTTCAATGCAATTCCAGTCTACCTCCTGAAATCGGTTTCCTGCAATTCTGCCCCGCTTTCAAGTCCTCTTGGCAGCCTTACTTCAGTATATTTTTGGACGATAGCTGTCATTTATAACTCTGCAGGTTTGTGAATTACAGTGCCCCTCAGCTCCTTTGTTCAACTCGCTTTCTTGTGAGCTGGCCGCAACACCGCAGGATGGCTTCAGGCCCTAATCTGGTTCCGGCACGGCACGTTGAGCCTTTGTTTATTCCTCTTCCTGGTGGGAAATGAGAGTTAAATTTGCCCGTCCAGACACCTCCAGCTAGTCTCTCATTGGTTCTCGTTATTCCTGTTCATCTTCCGCAGAAATTGCAAACTGGGCCAAACAGGAGGTTAAAGGGACTGACTCTCCAAGTCGGGAGAGTGTTAGTAAAGCGTCTGAATGTTGCACCCGAGTACCAGGGTACGGAAACTGAGACATATTTGAACACGTCTCCCGATCACATGGTTGATCATACTCTAGGTTCCACATGCATGTTTTAGCTGAAGGAAGAATACCTTAAACCTGGGTAGTTGAAACCCGTGGAATGGGTACCATGCAATATGACTTCAAAGGGTCTTCATTTGCTCACCGAACCTCTCCAATCCTATCACTGCTGCGTTTATGCCCCTGTACACATGCTTGATTCTCTTTTGGAGACATAGCAATCCATAGGTTTTAAGATACTTACTAGTCAGGTACATTCTTAGGCGTTTAATATGGGGTGTTGAGTCCATTTCGTTGAGCAAGGAGTAGCTCTTGTCTATTCCATATTTGGCTTAAGGAACTTTATCTGTGCTCATTTCAATCTCTGGTTTTATGCAGCACCCCAACTCACCTTTCCCCTTAAGAAAGCATAAGTTGGTTTTCTAAATTTGAGACCCTGTTCTGTTTTGGAATTCAGTTCCTGTGTAGCCAAGTTTACATTCCGTGTATTACTGATATCTTATGATGTTTCTTTTTCTGTGTGACTTAGTTCAGTTAAAATCATCGTACCTGAATCCACTCATTATGCTGCTACGGGCCTGATGACATAGATTTCATTGCTGAGTGATACTGCATTGTACGTAAGTACCACAAGTTCTTTATCCATTTTTCACTTTCTGTGATATTGAACTTGTACGGTAAACGAGGTTCTTGTAAACAGAGGCGTCCCAAACTTTGGGGTGGCTGTGTCTTTTTGATTTTAATTTCCCTAAGCTATAGGACCATAAGTGGAAGTGCCCTAGGCTCTGTTGCTTTGTTTTTTAGATGTTTCAGGAAACACCATACACTTCTCCCGAGTGTCTGTAGGCAATTTACATCCCGCCCATCAGTATAACAAGGCTCCCAGTTCTCCATGGCCTGTCCTGAATTTCTGGATTGTACACTTTTTGCAGATGGCCCTTTTGACCGGGGGGAAGTGAGACTTCATTGTAGTGCAGATTTCCTTTGCAAGTTTGCTTGGTTGGCCAAAAAGGGCGTATGCGTTTTTTCCTGAATATATTCAGGAAAAAACGCATACGCCCTTTTTGGCCAAGTGCATCATTGTGGACGTTCTGCCTCTTTTCCTATGCTTTCAATGCAATTCCAGTCTACCTCCTGAAATCGGTTTCCTGCAATTCTGCCCCGCTTTCAAGTCCTCTTGGCAGCCTTACTTCAGTATATTTTTGGACGATAGCTGTCATTTATAACTCTGCAGGTTCGTGAATTACAGTGCCCCTCAGCTCCTTTTTTCAACTCGCTTTCTTGTGAGCTGGCCGCAACACCGCAGGATGGCTTCAGGCCCTAATCTGGTTCCGGCACGGCACGTTGAGCCTTTGTTTATTCCTCTTCCTGGTGGGAAATGAGAGTTAAATTTGCCCGTCCAGACACCTCCAGCTAGTCTCTCATTGGTTCTCGTTATTCCTGTTCATCTTCCGCAGAAATTGCAAACTGGGCCAAACAGATGGTTAAAGGCACTGACTCTCCAAGTGGGGAGAGTGTTAGTAAAGCGTCTGGAATGTTGCACCCGAGTACCAGGGGAGGAAAACTGAGACATATTTGAACACGTCTCCCGTTCACATGGTTGATCATACTCTGGGTTCCACATGCATGTTTTAGCTGAAGGAAGAATACCTTAAACCTGGGTAGTTGAAACCCGTAGAATGGGTACCATGCAATATGACTTCAAAGGGTCTTCATTTGCTCACCGAACCTCTCCAATCCTATCACTGCTGCATTTATGCCCCTGTACACACGCTTGATTCTCTTTCGGAGACATAGCAATCCATAGGTTTTAAGATACTTACTAGTCAGGTACATTCTTAGGCGTTTATTATGCGGTTTTGAGTCCATTTCGTTGAGCAAGGAGTAGCTCTTGTCTATTCCATATTTGGCTTAAGGAACTTTATCTGTGCTCATTTCAATCTCTGGTTTTATGCAGCACCCCAACTCACCTTTCCCCTTAAGCAAGCATAAGTTGGTTTTCTAAATTTGAGACCCTGTTCTGTTCTGTAATTCAGTTCCTGTGTAGCCAAGTTTACATTCCGTGTATTACTGATATCTTATGATGTTTCTTTTTCTGTGTGACTTATTTCAGTTAGAATCATCATACCTGAATCCACTCATTGTGCTGCTAAGGGCCTGATGACATAGATTTCATTGCTGAGTGATACTGCATTGTACCTAAGTACCACAAGTTCTTTATCCATTTTTCACTTTCTGTGATATTGAACTTGTACGGTAAACGAGGTTCTTGTAAACAGAGGCGTCCCAAACTTTGGGGTGGCTGTGTCTTTTTGATTTTAATTTCCCTAAGCTATAGGACCATAAGTGGAAGTGCCCTAGGCTCTGTTGCTTTGTTTTTTAGATGTTTCAGGAAACACCATACACTTCTCCCGAGTGTCTGTAGGTAATTTACATCCCGCCCATCAGCATAACAAGGCTTCCAGTTCTCCATGGCCTGTCCTGCCTTTCTGGATTGTACACTTTTTGCAGATGGCCCTTTTGACCGGGGGGAAGTGATACTGCATTGTAGTGCAGATTTCCTTTGCAAGTTTGCTTGGTTGGCCAAAAAGGGCGTATGCGTTTTTTCCTGAATATATTCAGGAAAAAACGCATACGCCCTTTTTGGCCAAGTGCATCATTGTGGACGTTCTGCCTCTTTTCCTATGCTTTCAATGCAATTCCAGTCTACCTCCTGAAATCGGTTTCCTGCAATTCTGCCCCGCTTTCAAGTCCTCTTGGCAGCCTTACTTCAGTATATTTTTGGACGATAGCTGTCATTTATAACTCTGCAGGTTTGTGAATTACAGTGCCCCTCAGCTCCTTTGTTCAACTCGCTTTCTTGTGAGCTGGCCGCAACACCGCAGGATGGCTTCAGGCCCTAATCTGGTTCCGGCACGGCACGTTGAGCCTTTGTTTATTCCTCTTCCTGGTGGGAAATGAGAGTTAAATTTGCCCGTCCAGACACCTCCAGCTAGTCTCTCATTGGTTCTCGTTATTCCTGTTCATCTTCCGCAGAAATTGCAAACTGGGCCAAACAGGAGGTTAAAGGGACTGACTCTCCAAGTCGGGAGAGTGTTAGTAAAGCGTCTGAATGTTGCACCCGAGTACCAGGGTACGGAAACTGAGACATATTTGAACACGTCTCCCGATCACATGGTTGATCATACTCTAGGTTCCACATGCATGTTTTAGCTGAAGGAAGAATACCTTAAACCTGGGTAGTTGAAACCCGTGGAATGGGTACCATGCAATATGACTTCAAAGGGTCTTCATTTGCTCACCGAACCTCTCCAATCCTATCACTGCTGCGTTTATGCCCCTGTACACATGCTTGATTCTCTTTTGGAGACATAGCAATCCATAGGTTTTAAGATACTTACTAGTCAGGTACATTCTTAGGCGTTTAATATGGGGTGTTGAGTCCATTTCGTTGAGCAAGGAGTAGCTCTTGTCTATTCCATATTTGGCTTAAGGAACTTTATCTGTGCTCATTTCAATCTCTGGTTTTATGCAGCACCCCAACTCACCTTTCCCCTTAAGAAAGCATAAGTTGGTTTTCTAAATTTGAGACCCTGTTCTGTTTTGGAATTCAGTTCCTGTGTAGCCAAGTTTACATTCCGTGTATTACTGATATCTTATGATGTTTCTTTTTCTGTGTGACTTAGTTCAGTTAAAATCATCGTACCTGAATCCACTCATTATGCTGCTACGGGCCTGATGACATAGATTTCATTGCTGAGTGATACTGCATTGTACGTAAGTACCACAAGTTCTTTATCCATTTTTCACTTTCTGTGATATTGAACTTGTACGGTAAACGAGGTTCTTGTAAACAGAGGCGTCCCAAACTTTGGGGTGGCTGTGTCTTTTTGATTTTAATTTCCCTAAGCTATAGGACCATAAGTGGAAGTGCCCTAGGCTCTGTTGCTTTGTTTTTTAGATGTTTCAGGAAACACCATACACTTCTCCCGAGTGTCTGTAGGCAATTTACATCCCGCCCATCAGTATAACAAGGCTCCCAGTTCTCCATGGCCTGTCCTGAATTTCTGGATTGTACACTTTTTGCAGATGGCCCTTTTGACCGGGGGGAAGTGAGACTTCATTGTAGTGCAGATTTCCTTTGCAAGTTTGCTTGGTTGGCCAAAAAGGGCGTATGCGTTTTTTCCTGAATATATTCAGGAAAAAACGCATACGCCCTTTTTGGCCAAGTGCATCATTGTGGACGTTCTGCCTCTTTTCCTATGCTTTCAATGCAATTCCAGTCTACCTCCTGAAATCGGTTTCCTGCAATTCTGCCCCGCTTTCAAGTCCTCTTGGCAGCCTTACTTCAGTATATTTTTGGACGATAGCTGTCATTTATAACTCTGCAGGTTCGTGAATTACAGTGCCCCTCAGCTCCTTTTTTCAACTCGCTTTCTTGTGAGCTGGCCGCAACACCGCAGGATGGCTTCAGGCCCTAATCTGGTTCCGGCACGGCACGTTGAGCCTTTGTTTATTCCTCTTCCTGGTGGGAAATGAGAGTTAAATTTGCCCGTCCAGACACCTCCAGCTAGTCTCTCATTGGTTCTCGTTATTCCTGTTCATCTTCCGCAGAAATTGCAAACTGGGCCAAACAGATGGTTAAAGGCACTGACTCTCCAAGTGGGGAGAGTGTTAGTAAAGCGTCTGGAATGTTGCACCCGAGTACCAGGGGAGGAAAACTGAGACATATTTGAACACGTCTCCCGTTCACATGGTTGATCATACTCTGGGTTCCACATGCATGTTTTAGCTGAAGGAAGAATACCTTAAACCTGGGTAGTTGAAACCCGTAGAATGGGTACCATGCAATATGACTTCAAAGGGTCTTCATTTGCTCACCGAACCTCTCCAATCCTATCACTGCTGCATTTATGCCCCTGTACACACGCTTGATTCTCTTTCGGAGACATAGCAATCCATAGGTTTTAAGATACTTACTAGTCAGGTACATTCTTAGGCGTTTATTATGCGGTTTTGAGTCCATTTCGTTGAGCAAGGAGTAGCTCTTGTCTATTCCATATTTGGCTTAAGGAACTTTATCTGTGCTCATTTCAATCTCTGGTTTTATGCAGCACCCCAACTCACCTTTCCCCTTAAGCAAGCATAAGTTGGTTTTCTAAATTTGAGACCCTGTTCTGTTCTGTAATTCAGTTCCTGTGTAGCCAAGTTTACATTCCGTGTATTACTGATATCTTATGATGTTTCTTTTTCTGTGTGATTTATTTCAGTTAGAATCATCGTACCTGAATCCACTCATTATGCTGCTACGGGCCTGATGACATAGATTTCATTGCTGAGTGATACTGCATTGTACGTAAGTACCACAAGTTCTTTATCCATTTTTCACTTTCTGTGATATTGAACTTGTACGGTAAACGAGGTTCTTGTAAACAGAGACGTCCCAAACTTTGGGGTGGCTGTGTCTTTTTGATTTTAATTTCCCTAAGCTATAGGACCATAAGTGGAAGTGCCCTAGGCTCTGTTGCTTTGCTTTTTAGATGTTTCAGGAAACACCATACACTTCTCCCGAGTGTCTGTTGGCAATTTACATCCCGCCCATCAGCATAACAAGGCTCCCAGTTCTCCATGGCCTGTCCTGCCTTTCTGGATTTTACACTTTTTTCAGATGGCCCTTTTGACCGGGGGGAAGTGAGACTTCATTGTAGTGCAGATTTCCTTTGCAAGCTTGCTTGGTTGGCCAAAAAGGGCGTATGCGTTTTTTCCTGAATATATTCAGGAAAAAATGCATACGCCCTTTTTGGCCAAGTGCATCATTGTGGACGTTCTGCCTCTTTTCCTATGCTTTCAATGCAATTCCAGTCTACCTCCTGAAATCGGTTTCCTGCAATTCTGCCCCGCATTCAAGTCCTCTTGGCAGCCTTACTTCAGTATATTTTTGGACGATAGCTGTGATTTATAACTCTGCAGGTTTGTGAATTACAGTGCCCCTGAGCTCCTTTCTTCAACTCGCTTTCTTGTTACCTGGCCACAACACCGCAGGATGGCTTCAGGCCCTAATCTGGTTCCGGCACGGAACGCTGAGCCTTTGGTTAGTTCCTCTTCCTGGTGGGAAATGAGAGTTAAATTTGCCCGTCCAGACACCTCCAGCTAGTCTCTCATTGGTTCTCCCTATTCCTGTTCATCTTCCGCAGAAATTGCAAACTGGGCCAAACAGGAGGTTAAAGGGACTGACTCTCCAAGTTGGGAGAGTGTTAGTAAAGCGTCTGGAATGTTGCACCCGATTACCAGGGTACGAAAACTGAATCATATTTGAACACGTCTCCCGATCACATGGTTGATCATACTCTGGGTTCCACATGCATGTTTTAGCTGAAGGAAGAATACCTTAAACCTGGGTAGTTGAAACCCGTAGAATGGGTACCATGCAATATGACTTCAAAGGGTCTTCATTTGCTCACCGAACCTCTCCAATCCTATCACTGCTGCGTTTATGCCCCTGTACACATGCTTGATTCTCTTTTGGAGACATAGCAATCCATAGGTTTTAAGATACTTACTAGTCAGGTACATTCTTAGGCGTTTAATATGGGGTGTTGAGTCCATTTCGTTGAGCAAGGAGTAGCTCTTGTCTATTCCATATTTGGCTTAAGGAACTTTATCTGTGCTCATTTCAATCTCTGGTTTTATGCAGCACCCCAACTCACCTTTCCCCTTAAGCAAGCATAAGTTGGTTTTCTAAACTTGAGACCCTGTTCTGTTCTGTAATTCAGTTCCTGTGTAGCCAAGTTTACATTCCGTGTATTACTGATATCTTATGATGTTTGTTTTTCTGTGTGACTTATTTCAGTTAGAATCATCATACCTGAATCCACTCATTGTGCTGCTAAGGGCCTGATGACATAGATTTCATTGCTGAGTGATACTGCATTGTACGTAAGTACCACAAGTTCTTTATCCATTTTCCACTTTCTGTGATATTGAACTTGTACTGTAAACGAGGTTCTTGTAAACAGAGGCGTCCCAAAATTTGGGGTGGCTGTGTCTTTTTAATTTTAATTTCCCTAAGCTATAGGACCATAAGTGGAAGTGCCCTAGGCTCTGTTGCTTTGTTTTTTAGATGTTTCAGGAAACACCATACACCTCTCCCGAGTGTCTGTTGGCAATTTACATCCCGCCCATCAGCATAACAAGGCTCCCACTTCTCCATGGCCTGTCCTGCCTTTCTGGATTTTACACTTTTTTCAGATGGCCCTTTTGACCAGGGGGAAGTGAGACTTCATTGTAGTGCAGATTTCCTTTGCAAGCTTGCTTGGTTGGCCAAAAAGGGCGTATGCGTTTTTTCCTGAATATATTCAGGAAAAAACGCATACGCCCTTTTTGGCCAAGTGCATCATTGTGGACGTTCTGCCTCTTTTCCTATGCTTTCAATGCAATTCCAGTCTACCTCCTGAAATCGGTTTCCTGCAATTCTGCCCCGCTTTCAAGTCCTCTTGGCAGCCTTACTTCAGTATATTTTTGGACGATAGCTGTGATTTATAACTCTGCAGGTTTGTGAATTACAGTGCCCCTGAGCTCCTTTCTTCAACTCGCTTTCTTGTGACCGGGCCACAACACCGCAGGATGGCTTCAGGCCCTAATCTGGTTCCGGCACGGCACGCTGAGCCTTTGGTTAGTTCCTCTTCCTGGTGGGAAATTAGAGTTAAATTTGCCCGTCCAGACACCTCCAGCTAGTCTCTCATTGGTTCTCCCTATTCCTGTTCATCTTCCGCAGAAATTGCAAACTGGGCCAAACAGGAGGTTAAAGGGACTGACTCTCCAAGTGGGGAGAGTGTTAGTAAAGCGTCTGGAATGTTGCACCCGAGTACCAGGGGAGGAAAACTGAGACATATTTGAACACGTCTCCCGTTCACACGGTTGATCATACTCTGGGTTCTACATGCATGTTTTAGCTGAAGGAAGAATACCTTAAACCTGGGTAGTTGAAACCCGTGGAATGGGTACCATGCAATATGACTTTAAAGGGTCTTCATTTGCTCACCGAACCTCTCCAATCCTATCACTGCTGCGTTTATGCCCCTGTACACATGCTTGATTCTCTTTCGGAGACATAGCAATCCATAGGTTTTAAGATACTTACTAGTCAGGTACATTCTTAGGCGTTTAATATGCGGTGTTGAGTCCATTTCGTTGAGCAAGGAGTAGCTCTTGTCTATTCCATATTTGGCTTAAGGAACTTTATCTGTGCTCATTTCAATCTCTGGTTTTATGCAGCACCCCAACTCACCTTTCCCCTTAAGCAAGCATAAGTTGGTTTTCTAAATTTGAGACCGTGTTCTGTTTTGGAATTCATATCCTGTGTAGCCAAGTTTACATTCCGTGTATTACTGATATCTTATGATGTTTCTTTTTCTGTGTGACTTATTTCAGATAGAATCATCATACCTGAATCCACTCATTATACTGCTACGGGCCTGATGACATAGATTTCATTGCTGAGTGATACTGCATTGTACATAAGTACCACAAGTTCTTTATCCATTTTCCACTTTCTGTGATATTGAACTTGTACGGTAAACGAGGTTCTTGTAAACAGAGGCGTCCCAAACTTTGGGGTGGCTGTGTCTTTTTAATTTTAATTTCCCTAAGCTATAGGACCATAAGTGGAAGTGCCCTAGGCTCTGTTGCTTTGTATTTTAGATGTTTCACGAAACACCATACACTTCTCCCGAGTGTATGTTGGCAATTTACATCCCGCCCATCAGCATAACAAGGCTCCCAGTTCTCCATGGCCTGTCCTGCCTTTCTGGATTTTACACTTTTTTCAGATGGCCCTTTTGACCGGGGGGAAGTGAGACTTCATTGTAGTGCAGATTTCCTTTGCAAGCTTGCTTGGTTGGCCAAAAAGGGCGTATGCGTTTTTTCCTGAATATATTCAGGAAAAAACGCATACGCCCTTTTTGGCCAAGTGCATCATTGTGGACGTTCTGCCTCTTTTCCTATGCTTTCAATGCAATTCCAGTCTACCTCCTGAAATCGGTTTCCTGCAATTCTGCCCCACTTTCAAGTCCTCTTGGCAGCCTTACTTCAGTATATTTTTGGACGATAGCTGTCATTTATAACTCTGCAGGTTTGTGAATTACAGTGCCCCTGAGCTCCTTTCTTCAACTTGCTTTCTTGTGAGCTGGCCGCAACACCGCAGGATGGCTTCAGGCCCTAATCTGGTTCCGGCACGGCACGCTGAGCCTTTGGTTATTTCCTCTTCCTGGTGGGAAATGAGAGTTAAATTTGCCCGTCCAGACACCTCCAGCTAGTCTCTCATTGGTTCTCCCTATTCCTGTTCGTCTTCCGCAGAAATTGCAAACTGGGCCAAACAGGAGGTTAAAGGCGCTGACTCTCCAAGTGGGGAGAGTGTTAGTAAAGCGTCTGGAATGTTGCACCCGAGTACCAGGGTACGAAAACTGAATCATATTTGAACACGTCTCCCGATCACATGGTTGATAATACTCTGGGTTCCACATGCATGTTTTATCTGAAGGAAGAATACCTTAAACCTGGGTAGTTGAAACCCGTAGAATGGGTACCATGCAATATGACTTCAAAGGGTCTTCATTTGCTCACCGAACCTCTCCAATCCTATCACTGCTGCGTTTATGCCCCTGTACACATGCTTGATTCTCTTTTGGAGACATAGCAATCCATAGGTTTTAAGATACTTACTAGTCAGGTACATTCTTAGGCGTTTAATATGCGCTGTTGAGTCCATTTCGTTGAGCAAGGAGTAGCTCTTGTCTATTCCATATTTGGCTTAAGGAACTTTATCTGTGCTCATTTCAATCTCTGGTTTTATGCAGCACCCCAACTCACCTTTCCCCTTAAGCAAGCATAAGTTGGTTTTCTAAATTTGAGACCCTGTTCTGTTCTGTAATTCAGTTCCTGTGTAGCCAAGTTTACATTCCGTGTATTACTGATATCTTATGATGTTTCTTTTTCTGTGTGACTTATTTCAGTTAGAATCATCATACCTGAATCCACTCATTGTGCTGCTAAGGGCCTGATGACATAGATTTCATTGCTGAGTGATATTGCTTTGTAAGTAAATACCACAACTGCTTTATCCATTTTTCACTTTCTGCGATGTTGAACTTGTACTGTAAACGACGTTCTTGTAAACAGAGGCGTCCCAAACTTTGGGGTGGCTGTGTCTTTTTGATTTTAATTTCCCTAAGCTATAGGACCATAAGTGGAAGTGCCCTAGGCTCTGTTGCTTTGCTTTTTAGATGTTTCAGGAAACACCATACACTTCTCCCGAGTGTCTGTTGGCAATTTACATCCCGCCCATCAGCATAACAAGGCTCCCAGTTCTCCATGGCCTGTCCTGCCTTTCTGGATTTTACACTTTTTTCAGATGGCCCTTTTGACCAGGGGGAAGTGAGACTTCATTGTAGTGCAGATTTCCTTTGCAAGCTTGCTTGGTTGGCCAAAAAGGGCGTATGCGTTTTTTCCTGAATATATTCAGGAAAAAACGCATACGCCCTTTTTGGCCAAGTGCATCATTGTGGACGTTCTGCCTCTTTTCCTATGCTTTCAATGCAATTCCAGTCTATCTCCTGAAATCGGTTTTCTGCAATTCTGCCCCGCTTTCAAGTCCTCTTGGCAGCCTTACTTCAGTATATTTTTGGATGATAGCTGTCATTTATAACTCTGCAGGTTTGTGAATTACAGTGCCCCTGAGCTCCTTTCTTCAACTCGCTTTCTTGTGACCTGGCCACAACACCGCAGGATGGCTTCAGGCCCTAATCTGGTTCCGGCACGGCACGCTGAGCCTTTGGTTAGTTCCTCTTCCTGGTGGGAAATGAGAGTTAAATTTGCCCGTCCAGACACCTCCAGCTAGTCTCTCATTGGTTCTCCCTATTCCTGTTCATCTTCCGCAGAAATTGCAAACTGGGCCAAACAGGAGGTTAAAGGGACTGACTCTCCAAGTGGGGAGAGTGTTAGTAAAGCGTCTGGAATGTTGCACCCGAGTACCAGGGGAGGAAAACTGAGACATATTTGAACACGTCTCCCGTTCACATGGTTGATCATACTCTGGGTTCCACATGCATGTTTTAGCTGAAGGAAGAATACCTTAAACCTGGGTAGTTGAAACCCGTGGAATGGGTACCATGCAATATGACTTCAAAGGGTCTTCATTTGCTCACCGAACCTCTCCAATCCTATCACTGCTGCGTTTATGCCCCTGTACACATGCTTGATTCTCTTTCGGAGACATAGCAATCCATAGGTTTTAAGATACTTACTAGTCAGGTACATTCTTAGGCGTTTAATATGCGGTGTTGAGTCCATTTCGTTGAGCAAGGAGTAGCTCTTGTCTATTCCATATTTGGCTTAAGGAACTTTATCTGTGCTCATTTCAATCTCTGGTTTTATGCAGCACCCCAACTCACCTTTCCCCTTAAGCAAGCATAAGTTGGTTTTCTAAATTTGAGACCCTGTTCTGTTTTGGAATTCATATCCTGTGTAGCCAAGTTTACATTCCGTGTATTACTGATATCTTATGATGTTTCTTTTTCTGTGTGACTTATTTCAGATAGAATCATCATACCTGAATCCACTCATTATGCTGCTACGGGCCTGATGACATAGATTTCATTGCTGAGTGATACTGCATTGTACATAAGTACCACAAGTTCTTTATCCATTTTCCACTTTCTGTGCTATTGAACTTGTACGGTAAACGAGGTTCTTGTAAACAGAGGCGTCCCAAACTTTGGGGTGGCTGTGTCTTTTTGATTTTAATTTCCCTAAGCTATAGGACCATAAGTGGAAGTGCCCTAGGCTCTGTTGCTTTGTTTTCTAGATGTTTCAGGAAACACCATACACTTCTCCCGAGTGTCTGTTGGCAATTTACATCCCGCCCATCAGCATAACAAGGCTCCCAGTTCTCCATGGCCTGTCCTGCCTTTCTGGATTTTACACTTTTTTCAGATGGCCCTTTTGACCGGGGGGAAGTGAGACTTCATTGTAGTGCAGATTTCCTTTGCAAGCTTGCTTGGTTGGCCAAAAAGGGCGTATGCGTTTTTTCCTGAATATATTCAGGAAAAAACGCGTACGCCCTTTTTGGCCAAGTGCATCATTGTGGACGTTCTGCCTCTTTTCCTATGCTTTCAATGCAATTCCAGTCTACCTCCTGAAATCGGTTTCCTGCAATTCTGCCCCACTTTCAAGTCCTCTTGGCAGCCTTACTTCAGTATATTTTTGGACGATAGCTGTCATTTATAACTCTGCAGGTTTGTGAATTACAGTGCCCCTGAGCTCCTTTCTTCAACTCGCTTTCTTGTGACCTGGCCGCAACACCGCAGGATGGCTTCAGGCCCTAATCTGGTTCCGGCACGGCACGCTGAACCTTTGGTTATTTCCTCTTCCTGGTGGGAAATGAGAGTTAAATTTGCCCGTCCAGACACCTCCAGCTAGTCTCTCATTGGATCTCATTATTCCTGTTCATCTTCCGCAGAAATTGCAAACTGGGCCAAACAGGAGGTTAAAGGGACTGACTCTCCAAGTCGGGAAAGTGTTAGTAAAGCGTCTGGAATGTTGCACCCGAGTACCAGGGTACGAAAACTGAATCATATTTGAACACGTCTCCCGATCACATGGTTGATCATACTCTGGGTTCCACATGCATGTTTTAGCTGAAGGAAGAATACCTTAAAACTGGGTAGTTGAAACCCGTAGAATGGGTACCATGCAATATGACTTCAAAGGGTCTTCATTTGCTCACCGAACCTCTCCAATCCTATCACTGCTGCGTTTATGCCCCTGTACACACACTTGATTCTCTTTTGGAGACATAGCAATCCATAGGTTTTAAGATACTTACTAGTCAGGTACATTCTTAGACGTTTAATATGGGGTGTTGAGTCCATTTCGTTGAGCAAGGAGTAGCTCTTGTCTATTCCATATTTGGCTTAAGGAAATTTATCTGTGCTCATTTCAATCTCTGGTTTTATGCAGCACCCCAACTCACCTTTCCCCTTAAGCAAGCATAAGTTGGTTTTCTAAATTTGAGACCCTGTTCTGTTCTGTAATTCAGTTCCTGTGTAGCCAAGTTTACATTCCGTGTATTACTGATATCTTATGATGTTTCTTTTTCTGTGTGACTTATTTCAGTTAGAATCATCGTACCTGAATCCACTCATTATGCTGCTACAGGCCTGATGACATAGATTTCATTGCTGAGTGATATTGCTTTGTAAGTAAATACCACAACTGCTTTATCCATTTTTCACTTTCTGCGATGTTGAACTTGTACTGTAAACGACGTTCTTGTAAACAGAGGCGTCCCAAACTTTGGGGTGGCTGTGTCTTTTTGATTTTAATTTCCCTAAGCTATAGGACCATAAGTGGAAGTGCCCTAGGCTCTGTTGCTTTGTTTTTTAGATGTTTCAGGAAACACCATACACTTCTCCCGAGTGTCTGTTGGCAATTTACATCCCGCCCATCAGCATAACAAGGCTCCCAGTTCTCCATGGCCTGTCCTGCCTTTCTGGATTTTACACTTTTATCAGATGGCCCTTTTGACCGGGGGGAAGTGAGACTTCATTGTAGTGCAGATTTCCTTTGCAAGCTTGCTTGGTTGGCCAAAAAGGGCGTATGCGTTTTTTCCTGAATATATTCAGGAAAAAACGCATACGCCCTTTTTGGCCAAGTGCATCATTGTGGACGTTCTGCCTCTTTTCCTATGCTTTCAATGCAATTCCAGTCTACCTCCTGAAATCGGTTTCCTGCAATTCTGCCCCGCTTTCAAGTCCTCTTGGCAGCCTTACTTCAGTATATTTTTGGATGATAGCTGTGATTTATAACTCTGCAGGTTTGTGAATTACAGTGCCCCTGAGCTCCTTTCTTCAACTCGCTTTCTTGTGACCTGGCCACAACACCGCAGGATGGCTTCAGGCCCTAATCTGGTTCCGGCACGGCACGCTGAGCCTTTGGTTAGTTCCTCTTCCTGGTGGGAAATGAGAGTTAAATTTGCACGTCCAGACACCTCCAGCTAGTCTCTCATTGGTTCTCCCTATTCCTGTTCATCTTCCGCAGAAATTGCAAACTGGGCAAAACAGGAGGTTAAAGGGACTGACTCTCCAAGTGGGGAGAGTGTTAGTAAAGCGTCTGGAATGTTGCACCCGAGTACCAGGGGAGGAAAACTGAGACATATTTGAACACGTCTCCCGTTCACATGGTTGATCATACTCTGGGTTCCACATGCATGTTTTAGCTGAAGGAAGAATACCTTAAACCTGGGTAGTTGAAACCCGTGGAATGGGTACCATGCAATATGACTTCAAAGGGTCTTCATTTGCTCACCGAACCTCTCCAATCCTATCACTGCTGCGTTTATGCCCCTGTACACATGCTTGATTCTCTTTCGGAGACATAGCAATCCATAGGTTTTAAGATACTTACTAGTCAAGTACATTCTTAGGCGTTTATTATGCGGTTTTGAGTCCATTTCGTTGAGCAAGGAGTAGCTCTTGTCTATTCCATATTTGGCTTAAGGAACTTTATCTGTGCTCATTTCAATCTCTGGTTTTATGCAGCACCCCAACTCACCTTTCCCCTTAAGCAAGCATAAGTTGGTTTTCTAAATTTGAGACCCTGTTCTGTTCTGTAATTCAGTTCCTGTGTAGCCAAGTTTACATTCCGTGTATTAGTGATATCTTATGATGTTTCTTTTTCTGTGTGACTTATTTCAGTTAAAATCATCGTACCTGAATCCTCTCATTATGCTGCTACGGGCCTGATGACATAGATTTCATTGCTGAGTGATACTGCATTGTACATAAGTACCACAAGTTCTTTATCCATTTTTCACTTTCTGTGATATTGAACTTGTACGGTAAACGAGGTTCTTGTAAACAGAGGCGTCCCAAACTTTGGGGTGGCTGTGTCTTTTTGATTTTAATTTCCCTAAGCTATAGGACCATAAGTGGAAGTGCCCTAGGCTCTGTTGCTTTGTTTTTTAGATGTTTCAGGAAACACCATACACTTCTCCCGAGTGTCTGTAGGCAATTTACATCCCGCCCATCAGCATAACAAGGCTCCCAGTTCTCCATGGCCTGTCCTGAATTTCTGGATTGTACACTTTTTGCAGATGGCCCTTTTGACCGGGGGGAAGTGAGATTTCATTGTAGTGCAGATTTCCTTTGCAAGTTTGCTTGGTTGGCCAAAAAGGGCGTATGCGTTTTTTCCTGAATATATTCAGGAAAAAACGCATACGGCCTTTTTGGCCAAGTGCATCATTGTGGACGTTCTGCCTCTTTTCCTATGCTTTCAATGCAATTCCAGTCTACCTCCTGAAATCGGTTTCCTGCAATTCTGCCCCGCTTTCAAGTCCTCTTGGCAGCCTTACTTCAGTATATTTTTGGACGATAGCTGTCATTTATAACTCTGCAGGTTTGTGAATTACAGTGCCCCTGAGCTCCTTTCTTCAACTCGCTTTCTTGTGAGCTGGCCGCAACACCGCAGGATGGCTTCAGGCCCTAATCTTGTTCCGGCACGGCACGCTGAGCCTTTGGTTATTTCCTCTTCCTGGTGGGAAATGAGAGTTAAATTTGCCCGTCCAGACACCTCCAGCTAGTCTCTCATTGGTTCTCCCTATTCCTGTTCATCTTCCGCAGAAATTGCAAACTGGGCCAAACAGGAGGTTAAAGGCGCTGACTCTCCAAGTGGGGAGAGTGTTAGTAAAGCGTCTGGAATGTTGCACCCGAGTACCAGGGGAGGAAAACTGAGACATATTTGAACACGTCTCCCGTTCACACGGTTGATCATACTCTGGGTTCCACATGCATGTTTTAGCTGAAGGAAGAATACCTTAAACCTGGGTAGTTGAAACCCGTAGAATGGGTACCATGCAATATGACTTCAAAGGGTCTTCATTTGCTCACCGAACCTCTCCAATCCTATCACTGCTGCGTTTATGCCCCTGTACACACACTTGATTCTCTTTTGGAGACATAGCAATCCATAGGTTTTAAGATACTTACTAGTCAGGTACATTCTTAGACGTTTAATATGGGGTGTTGAGTCCATTTCGTTGAGCAAGGAGTAGCTCTTGTCTATTCCATATTTGGCTTAAGGAAATTTATCTGTGCTCATTTCAATCTCTGGTTTTATGCAGCACCCCAACTCACCTTTCCCCTTAAGCAAGCATAAGTTGGTTTTCTAAATTTGAGACCCTGTTCTGTTCTGTAATTCAGTTCCTGTGTAGCCAAGTTTACATTCCGTGTATTACTGATATCTTATGATGTTTCTTTTTCTGTGTGACTTATTTCAGTTAGAATCATCGTACCTGAATCCACTCATTATGCTGCTACAGGCCTGATGACATAGATTTCATTGCTGAGTGATATTGCTTTGTAAGTAAATACCACAACTGCTTTATCCATTTTTCACTTTCTGCGATGTTGAACTTGTACTGTAAACGACGTTCTTGTAAACAGAGGCGTCCCAAACTTTGGGGTGGCTGTGTCTTTTTGATTTTAATTTCCCTAAGCTATAGGACCATAAGTGGAAGTGCCCTAGGCTCTGTTGCTTTGTTTTTTAGATGTTTCAGGAAACACCATACACTTCTCCCGAGTGTCTGTTGGCAATTTACATCCCGCCCATCAGCATAACAAGGCTCCCAGTTCTCCATGGCCTGTCCTGCCTTTCTGGATTTTACACTTTTTTCAGATGGCCCTTTTGACCGGGGGGAAGTGAGACTTCATTGTAGTGCAGATTTCCTTTGCAAGCTTGCTTGGTTGGCCAAAAAGGGCGTATGCGTTTTTTCCTGAATATATTCAGGAAAAAACGCATACGCCCTTTTTGGCCAAGTGCATCATTGTGGACGTTCTGCCTCTTTTCCTATGCTTTCAATGCAATTCCAGTCTACCTCCTGAAATCGGTTTCCTGCAATTCTGCCCCGCTTTCAAGTCCTCTTGGCAGCCTTACTTCAGTATATTTTTGGACGATAGCTGTGATTTATTACTCTGCAGGTTTGTGAATTACAGTGCCCCTGAGCTCCTTTCTTCAACTCGCTTTCTTGTGACCTGGCCACAACACCGCAGGATGGCTTCAGGCCCTAATCTGGTTCCGGCACGGCACGCTGAGCCTTTGGTTAGTTCCTCTTCCTGGTGGGAAATGAGAGTTAAATTTGCACGTCCAGACACCTCCAGCTAGTCTCTCATTGGTTCTCCCTATTCCTGTTCATCTTCCGCAGAAATTGCAAACTGGGCAAAACAGGAGGTTAAAGGGACTGACTCTCCAAGTGGGGAGAGTGTTAGTAAAGCGTCTGGAATGTTGCACCCGAGTACCAGGGGAGGAAAACTGAGACATATTTGAACACGTCTCCCGTTCACATGGTTGATCATACTCTGGGTTCCACATGCATGTTTTAGCTGAAGGAAGAATACCTTAAACCTGGGTAGTTGAAACCCGTGGAATGGGTACCATGCAATATGACTTCAAAGGGTCTTCATTTGCTCACCGAACCTCTCCAATCCTATCACTGCTGCGTTTATGCCCCTGTACACATGCTTGATTCTCTTTCGGAGACATAGCAATCCATAGGTTTTAAGATACTTACTAGTCAAGTACATTCTTAGGCGTTTATTATGCGGTTTTGAGTCCATTTCGTTGAGCAAGGAGTAGCTCTTGTCTATTCCATATTTGGCTTAAGGAACTTTATCTGTGCTCATTTCAATCTCTGGTTTTATGCAGCACCCCAACTCACCTTTCCCCTTAAGCAAGCATAAGTTGGTTTTCTAAATTTGAGACCCTGTTCTGTTCTGTAATTCAGTTCCTGTGTAGCCAAGTTTACATTCCGTGTATTAGTGATATCTTATGATGTTTCTTTTTCTGTGTGACTTATTTCAGTTAAAATCATCGTACCTGAATCCTCTCATTATGCTGCTACGGGCCTGATGACATAGATTTCATTGCTGAGTGATACTGCATTGTACATAAGTACCACAAGTTCTTTATCCATTTTTCACTTTCTGTGATATTGAACTTGTACGGTAAACGAGGTTCTTGTAAACAGAGGCGTCCCAAACTTTGGGGTGGCTGTGTCTTTTTGATTTTAATTTCCCTAAGCTATAGGACCATAAGTGGAAGTGCCCTAGGCTCTGTTGCTTTGTTTTTTAGATGTTTCAGGAAACACCATACACTTCTCCCGAGTGTCTGTAGGCAATTTACATCCCGCCCATCAGCATAACAAGGCTCCCAGTTCTCCATGGCCTGTCCTGAATTTCTGGATTGTACACTTTTTGCAGATGGCCCTTTTGACCGGGGGGAAGTGAGACTTCATTGTAGTGCAGATTTCCTTTGCAAGTTTGCTTGGTTGGCCAAAAAGGGCGTATGCGTTTTTTCCTGAATATATTCAGGAAAAAACGCATACGCCCTTTTTGGCCAAGTGCATCATTGTGGACGTTCTGCCTCTTTTCCTATGCTTTCAATGCAATTCCAGTCTACCTCCTGAAATCGGTTTCCTGCAATTCTGCCCCGCTTTCAAGTCCTCTTGGCAGCCTTACTTCAGTATATTTTTGGACGATAGCTGTCATTTATAACTCTGCAGGTTTGTGAATTACAGTGCCCCTGAGCTCCTTTCTTCAACTCGCTTTCT
The DNA here is from genome assembly GCF_964374135.1 of Grampus griseus. Lineage (NCBI taxonomy): Eukaryota > Metazoa > Chordata > Mammalia > Artiodactyla > Delphinidae > Grampus > Grampus griseus. The sequence continues at coordinate 115,175,408 of NC_139000.1, forward strand.
TGTGAGCTGGCCGCAACACCGCAGGATGGCTTCAGGCCCTAATCTGGTTCCGGCACGGCACGCTGAGCCTTTGGTTATTTCCTCTTCCTGGTGGGAAATGAGAGTTAAATTTGCCCGTCCAGACACCTCCAGCTAGTCTCTCATTGGTTCTCCCTATTCCTGTTCATCTTCCGCAGAAATTGCAAACTGGGCCAAACAGGAGGTTAAAGGCGCTGACTCTCCAAGTGGGGAGAGTGTTAGTAAAGCGTCTGGAATGTTGCACCCGAGTACCAGGGGAGGAAAACTGAGACATATTTGAACACGTCTCCCGTTCACACGGTTGATCATACTCTGGGTTCCACATGCATGTTTTAGCTGAAGGAAGAATACCTTAAACCTGGGTAGTTGAAACCCGTGGAATGGGTACCATGCAATAAGACTTCAAAGGGTCTTCATTTGCTCACCGAACCTCTCTAATCCTATCACTGCTGCGTTCATGCCCCTGTACACATGCTTGATTCTCTTTTGGAGACATAGCAATCCATAGGTTTTAAGATACTTACTAGTCAGGTACATTCTTAGGCGTTTAATATGGGGTGTTGAGTCCATTTCATTGAGCAAGGAGTAGCTCTTGTCTCTTCCATATTTGGCTTAAGGAACTTTATCTGTGCTCATTTCAATCTCTGGTTTTATGCAGCACCCCAACTCACCTTTCCCCTTAAGCAAGCATAAATTGGTTTTCTAAATTTGAGACCCTGTTCTGCTCTGTAATTCAGTTCCTGTGTAGCCAAGTTTACATTCCGTGTATTACTGATATCTTATGATGTTTCTTTTTCTGTGTGACTTATTTCAGTTAGAATCATCATACCTGAATCCACTCATTGTGCTGCTAAGGGCCTGATGACATAGATTTCATTGCTGAGTGATATTGCTTTGTAAGTAAATACCACAACTTCTTTATCCATTTTTCACCTTCTGCGATGTTGAACTTGTACTGTAAACGAGGTTCTTGTAAACAGAGGCGTCCCAAACTTTGGGGTGGCTGTGTCTTTTTAATTTTAATTTCCCTAAGCTATAGGACCATAAGTGGAAGTGCCCTAGGCTCTGTTGCTTTGTTTTTTAGATGTTTCAGGAAACACCATACACTTCTCCCGAGTGTCTGTTGGCAATTTACATCCCGCCCATCAGCATAACAAGGCTCCCACTTCTCCATGGCCTGTCCTGCCTTTCTGGATTTCACACTTTTTTCACATGGCCCTTTTGACCAGGGGGAAGTGAGACTTCATTGTAGTGCAGATTTCCTTTGCAAGCTTGCTTGGTTGGCCAAAAAGGGCGTATGCGTTTTTTCCTGAATATATTCAGGAAAAAACGCATACGCCCTTTTTGGCCAAGTGCATCATTGTGGACGTTCTGCCTCTTTTCCTATGCTTTCAATGCAATTCCAGTCTACCTCCTGAAATCGGTTTCCTGCAATTCTGCCCCGCTTTCAAGTCCTCTTGGCAGCCTTACTTCAGTATATTTTTGGACGATAGCTGTGATTTATAACTCTGCAGGTTTGTGAATTACAGTGCCCCTGAGCTCCTTTCTTCAACTCGCTTTCTTGTGACCTGGCCACAACACCGCAGGATGGCTTCAGGCCCTAATCTGGTTCTGGCACGGCACGCTGAGCCTTTGGTTAGTTCCTCTTCCTGGTGGGAAATGAGAGTTAAATTTGCCCGTCCAGACACCTCCAGCTAGTCTCTCATTGGTTCTCCCTATTCCTGTTCATCTTCCGCAGAAATTGCAAACTGGGCCAAACAGGAGGTTAAAGGGACTGACTCTCCAAGTGGGGAGAGTGTTAGTAAAGCGTCTGGAATGTTGCACCCGAGTACCAGGGGAGGAAAACTGAGACATATTTGAACACGTCTCCCGTTCACACGGTTGATCATACTCTGGGTTCCACATGCATGTTTTAGCTGAAGGAAGAATACCTTAAACCTGGGTAGTTGAAACCCGTGGAATGGGTACCATGCAATATGACTTTAAAGGGTCTTCATTTGCTCACCGAACCTCTCCAATCCTATCACTGCTGCGTTTATGCCCCTGTACACATGCTTGATTCTCTTTCGGAGACATAGCAATCCATAGGTTTTAAGATACTTACTAGTCAGGTACATTCTTAGGCGTTTAATATGCGGTGTTGAGTCCATTTCGTTGAGCAAGGAGTAGCTCTTGTCTATTCCATATTTGGCTTAAGGAACTTTATCTGTGCTCATTTCAATCTCTGGTTTTATGCAGCACCCCAACTCACCTTTCCCCTTAAGCAAGCATAAGTTGGTTTTCTAAATTTGAGACCCTGTTCTGTTTTGGAATTCATATCCTGTGTAGCCAAGTTTACATTCCGTGTATTACTGATATCTTATGATGTTTCTTTTTCTGTGTGACTTATTTCAGATAGAATCATCATACCTGAATCCACTCATTATGCTGCTACGGGCCTGATGACATAGATTTCATTGCTGAGTGATACTGCATTGTACATAAGTACCACAAGTTCTTTATCCATTTTCCACTTTCTGTGATATTGAACTTGTACGGTAAACGAGGTTCTTGTAAACAGAGGCGTCCCAAACTTTGGGGTGGCTGTGTCTTTTTAATTTTAATTTCCCTAAGCTATAGGACCATAAGTGGAAGTGCCCTAGGCTCTGTTGCTTTGTATTTTAGATGTTTCAGGAAACACCATACACTTCTCCCGAGTGTATGTTGGCAATTTACATCCCGCCCATCAGCATAACAAGGCTCCCAGTTCTCCATGGCCTGTCCTGCCTTTCTGGATTTTACACTTTTTTCAGATGGCCCTTTTGACCGGGGGGAAGTGAGACTTCATTGTAGTGCAGATTTCCTTTGCAAGCTTGCTTGGTTGGCCAAAAAGGGCGTATGCGTTTTTTCCTGAATATATTCAGGAAAAAACGCATACGCCCTTTTTGGCCAAGTGCATCATTGTGGACGTTCTGCCTCTTTTCCTATGCTTTCAATGCAATTCCAGTCTACCTCCTGAAATCGGTTTCCTGCAATTCTGCCCCACTTTCAAGTCCTCTTGGCAGCCTTACTTCAGTATATTTTTGGACGATAGCTGTCATTTATAACTCTGCAGGTTTGTGAATTACAGTGCCCCTGAGCTCCTTTCTTCAACTTGCTTTCTTGTGACCTGGCCGCAACACCGCAGGATGGCTTCAGGCCCTAATCTGGTTCCGGCACGGCACGCTGAGCCTTTGGTTATTTCCTCTTCCTGGTGGGAAATGAGAGTTAAATTTGCCCGTCCAGACACCTCCAGCTAGTCTCTCATTGGTTCTCCCTATTCCTGTTCGTCTTCCGCAGAAATTGCAAACTGGGCCAAACAGGAGGTTAAAGGCGCTGACTCTCCAAGTGGGGAGAGTGTTAGTAAAGCGTCTGGAATGTTGCACCCGAGTACCAGGGTAAGAAAACTGAATCATATTTGAACACGTCTCCCGATCACATGGTTGATAATACTCTGGGTTCCACATGCATGTTTTAGCTGAAGGAAGAATACCTTAAACCTGGGTAGTTGAAACCCGTAGAATGGGTACCATGCAATATGACTTCAAAGGGTCTTCATTTGCTCACCGAACCTCTCCAATCCTATCACTGCTGCGTTTATGCCCCTGTACACATGCTTGATTCTCTTTTGGAGACATAGCAATCCATAGGTTTTAAGATACTTACTAGTCAGGTACATTCTTAGGCGTTTAATATGGGGTGTTGAGTCCATTTCGTTGAGCAAGGAGTAGCTCTTGTCTATTCCATATTTGGCTTAAGGAACTTTATCTGTGCTCATTTCAATCTCTGGTTTTATGCAGCACCCCAACTCACCTTTCCCCTTAAGCAAGCATAAGTTGGTTTTCTAAATTTGAGACCCTGTTCTGTTCTGTAATTCAGTTCCTGTGTAGCCAAGTTTACATTCCGTGTATTACTGATATCTTATGATGTTTCTTTTTCTGTGTGACTTATTTCAGTTAGAATCATCATACCTGAATCCACTCATTGTGCTGCTAAGGGCCTGATGACATAGATTTCATTGCTGAGTGATATTGCTTTGTAAGTAAATACCACAACTGCTTTATCCATTTTTCACTTTCTGCGATGTTGAACTTGTACTGTAAATGACGTTCTTGTAAACAGAGGCGTCCCAAACTTTGGGGTGGCTGTGTCTTTTTGATTTTAATTTCCCTAAGCTATAGGACCATAAGTGGAAGTGCCCTAGGCTCTGTTGCTTTGCTTTTTAGATGTTTCAGGAAACACCATACACTTCTCCGGAGTGTCTGTTGGCAATTTACATCCCGCCCATCAGCATAACAAGGCTCCCAGTTCTCCATGGCCTGTCCTGCCTTTCTGGATTTTACACTTTTCTCAGATGGCCCTTTTGACCAGGGGGAAGTGAGACTTCATTGTAGTGCAGATTTCCTTTGCAAGCTTGCTTGGTTGGCCAAAAAGGGCGTATGCGTTTTTTCCTGAATATATTCAGGAAAAAACGCATACGCCCTTTTTGGCCAAGTGCATCATTGTGGACGTTCTGCCTCTTTTCCTATGCTTTCAATGCAATTCCAGTCTATCTCCTGAAATCGGTTTCCTGCAATTCTGCCCCGCTTTCAAGTCCTCTTGGCAGCCTTACTTCAGTATATTTTTGGATGATAGCTGTCATTTATAACTCTGCAGGTTTGTGAATTACAGTGCCCCTGAGCTCCTTTCTTCAACTCGCTTTCTTGTGACCTGGCCACAACACCGCAGGATGGCTTCAGGCCCTAATCTGGTTCCGGCACGGCACGCTGAGCCTTTGGTTAGTTCCTCTTCCTGGTGGGAAATGAGAGTTAAATTTGCCCGTCCAGACACCTCCAGCTAGTCTCTCATTGGTTCTCCCTATTCCTGTTCATCTTCCGCAGAAATTGCAAACTGGGCCAAACAGGAGGTTAAAGGGACTGACTCTCCAAGTGGGGAGAGTGTTAGTAAAGCGTCTGGAATGTTGCACCCGAGTACCAGGGGAGGAAAACTGAGACATATTTGAACACGTCTCCCGTTCACACGGTTGATCATACTCTGGGTTCCACATGCATGTTTTAGCTGAAGGAAGAATACCTTAAACCTGGGTAGTTGAAACCCGTGGAATGGGTACCATGCAATATGACTTCAAAGGGTCTTCATTTGCTCACCGAACCTCTCCAATCCTATCACTGCTGCGTTTATGCCCCTGTACACATGCTTGATTCTCTTTCGGAGACATAGCAATCCATAGGTTTTAAGATACTTACTAGTCAGGTACATTCTTAGGCGTTTAATATGCGGTGTTGAGTCCATTTCGTTGAGCAAGGAGTAGCTCTTGTCTATTCCATATTTGGCTTAAGGAACTTTATCTGTGCTCATTTCAATCTCTGGTTTTATGCAGCACCCCAACTCACCTTTCCCCTTAAGCAAGCATAAGTTGGTTTTCTAAATTTGAGACCCTGTTCTGTTTTGGAATTCATATCCTGTGTAGCCAAGTTTACATTCCGTGTATTACTGATATCTTATGATGTTTCTTTTTCTGTGTGACTTATTTCAGATAGAATCATCATACCTGAATCCACTCATTATGCTGCTACGGGCCTGATGACATAGATTTCATTGCTGAGTGATACTGCATTGTACATAAGTACCACAAGTTCTTTATCCATTTTCCACTTTCTGTGATATTGAACTTGTACGGTAAACGAGGTTCTTGTAAACAGAGGCGTCCCAAACTTTGGGGTGGCTGTGTCTTTTTAATTTTAATTTCCCTAAGCTATAGGACCATAAGTGGAAGTGCCCTAGGCTCTGTTGCTTTGTTTTTTAGATGTTTCAGGAAACACCATACACTTCTCCCGAGTGTATGTTGGCAATTTACATCCCGCCCATCAGCATAACAAGGCTCCCAGTTCTCCATGGCCTGTCCTGCCTTTCTGGATTTTACACTTTTTTCAGATGGCCCTTTTGACCGGGGGGAAGTGAGACTTCATTGTAGTGCAGATTTCCTTTGCAAGCTTGCTTGGTTGGCCAAAAAGGGCGTATGAGTTTTTTCCTGAATATATTCAGGAAAAAACGCATACGCCCTTTTTGGCCAAGTGCATCATTGTGGACGTTCTGCCTCTTTTCCTATGCTTTCAATGCAATTCCAGTCTACCTCCTGAAATCGGTTTCCTGCAATTCTGCCCCGCTTTCAAGTCCTCTTGGCAGCCTTACTTCAGTATATTTTTGGACGATAGCTGTGATTTATAACTCTGCAGGTTTGTGAATTACAGTGCCCCTGAGCTCCTTTCTTCAACTCGCTTTCTTGTGAGCTGGCCGCAACACCGCAGGATGGCTTCAGGCCCTAATCTGGTTCCGGCACGGCACGCTGAGCCTTTGGTTATTTCCTCTTCCTGGTGGGAAATGAGAGTTAAATTTGCCCGTCCAGACACCTCCAGCTAGTCTCTCATTGGTTCTCCCTATTCCTGTTCATCTTCCGCAGAAATTGCAAACTGGGCCAAACAGGAGGTTAAAGGCGCTGACTCTCCAAGTGGGGAGAGTGTTAGTAAAGCGTCTGGAATGTTGCACCCGAGTACCAGGGGAGGAAAACTGAGACATATTTGAACACGTCTCCCGTTCACACGGTTGATCATACTCTGGGTTCCACATGCATGTTTTAGCTGAAGGAAGAATACCTTAAACCTGGGTAGTTGAAACCCGTGGAATGGGTACCATGCAATATGACTTCAAAGGGTCTTCATTTGCTCATTGAACCTCTTCAATCCTATCACTGCTGCGTTTATGCCCCTGTACACATGCTTGATTCTCTTTCGGAGACATAGCAATCCATAGGTTTTAAGATACTTACTAGTCAGGTCCATTCTTAGACGTTTAATATGCGGTGTTGAGTCCATTTCGTTGAGCAAGGAGTAGCTCTTGTCTATTCCATATTTGGCTTAAGGAACTTTATCTGTGCTCATTTCAATCTCTGGTTTTATGCAGCACCCCAACTCACCTTTCCCCTTAAGCAAGCATAAGTTGGTTTTCTAAATTTGAGACCCTGTTCTGTTCTGTAATTCAGTTCCTGTGTAGCCAAGTTTACATTCCGTGTATTACTGATATCTTATGATGTTTCTTTTTCTGTGTGACTTATTTCAGTTAGAATCATCATACCTGAATCCACTCATTGTGCTGCTAAGGGCCTGATGACATAGATTTCATTGCTGAGTGATATTGCTTTGTAAGTAAATACCACAAATTCTTTATCCATTTTTCACTTTCTGCGATGTTGAACTTGTACTGTAAACGAGGTTCTTGTAAACAGAGCCGTTGCAAACTTCGCGGTGGCTGTGTCTTTTTGATTTTAATTTCCCTAAGCTATAGGACCATAAGTGGAAGTGCCCTAGGCTCTGTTGCTTTGTTTTTTAGATGTTTCAGGAAACACCATACACTTCTCCCGAGTGTTGGCAATTTACATCCCGCCCATCAGCATAACAAGGCTCCCAGTTCTCCATGGCCTGTCCTGCCTTTCTGGATTTTACACTTTTTTCAGATGGCCCTTTTGACCGGGGGGAAGTGAGACTTCATTGTAGTGCAGATTTCCTTTGCAAGCTTGCTTGGTTGGCCAAAAAGGGCGTATGCGTTTTTTCCTGAATATATTCAGGAAAAAACGCATACGCCCTTTTTGGCCAAGTGCATCATTGTGGACGTTCTGCCTCTTTTCCTATGCTTTCAATGCAATTCCAGTCTACCTCCTGAAATCGGTTTCCTGAAATTCTGCCCCGCTTTCAAGTCCTCTTGGCAGCCTTACTTCAGTATATTTTTGGACGATAGCTGTCATTTATAACTCTGCAGGTTTGTGAATTACAGTGCCCCTGAGCTCCTTTCTTCAACTCTCTTTCTTGTGAGCTGGCCGCAACACCGCAGGATGGCTTCAGGCCCTAATCTGGTTCCGGCACGGCACGCTGAGCCTTTGGTTATTTCCTCTTCCTGGTGGGAAATGAGAGTTAAATTTGCCCGTCCAGACACCTCCAGCTAGTCTCTCATTGTTTCTCGCTATTCCTGTTCATCTTCTGCAGAAATTGCAAACTGGGCCAAAGAGGGGGTTAAAGGCGCTGACTCTCCAGGTGGGGAGAGTGTTAGTAAAGCGTCTGGAATTTTGCACCCGAGTACCAGGGGAGGAAAACTGAGACATATTTGAACACGTCTCCCGTTCACACGGTTGATCATACTCTGGGTTCCACATGCATGTTTTAGCTGAAGGAAGAATACCTTAAACCTGGGTAGTTGAAACCCGTGGAATGGGTACCATGCAATAAGACTTCAAAGGGTCTTCATTTGCTCACCGAACCTCTCTAATCCTATCACTGCTGCGTTCATGCCCCTGTACACATGCTTGATTCTCTTTTGGAGACATAGCAATCCATAGGTTTTAAGATACTTACTAGTCAGGTACATTCTTAGGCGTTTAATATGGGGTGTTGAGTCCATTTCATTGAGCAAGGAGTAGCTCTTGTCTCTTCCATATTTGGCTTAAGGAACTTTATCTGTGCTCATTTCAATCTCTGGTTTTATGCAGCACCCCAACTCACCTTTCCCCTTAAGCAAGCATAAATTGGTTTTCTAAATTTGAGACCCTGTTCTGCTCTGTAATTCAGTTCCTGTGTAGCCAAGTTTACATTCCGTGTATTACTGATATCTTATGATGTTTCTTTTTCTGTGTGACTTATTTCAGTTAGAATCATCATACCTGAATCCACTCATTGTGCTGCTAAGGGCCTGATGACATAGATTTCATTGCTGAGTGATATTGCTTTGTAAGTAAATACCACAACTTCTTTATCCATTTTTCACCTTCTGCGATGTTGAACTTGTACTGTAAACGAGGTTCTTGTAAACAGAGGCGTCCCAAACTTTGGGGTGGCTGTGTCTTTTTAATTTTAATTTCCCTAAGCTATAGGACCATAAGTGGAAGTGCCCTAGGCTCTGTTGCTTTGTTTTTTAGATGTTTCAGGAAACACCATACACTTCTCCCGAGTGTCTGTTGGCAATTTACATCCCGCCCATCAGCGTAACAAGGCTCCCACTTCTCCATGGCCTGTCCTGCCTTTCTGGATTTTACACTTTTTTCACATGGCCCTTTTGACCAGGGGGAAGTGAGACTTCATTGTAGTGCAGATTTCCTTTGCAAGCTTGCTTGGTTGGCCAAAAAGGGCGTATGCGTTTTTTCCTGAATATATTCAGGAAAAAACGCATACGCCCTTTTTGGCCAAGTGCATCATTGTGGACGTTCTGCCTCTTTTCCTATGCTTTCAATGCAATTCCAGTCTACCTCCTGAAATCGGTTTCCTGCAATTCTGCCCCGCTTTCAAGTCCTCTTGGCAGCCTTACTTCAGTATATTTTTGGACGATAGCTGTGATTTATAACTCTGCAGGTTTGTGAATTACAGTGCCCCTGAGCTCCTTTCTTCAACTCGCTTTCTTGTGACCTGGCCACAACACCGCAGGATGGCTTCAGGCCCTAATCTGGTTCCGGCACGGCACGCTGAGCCTTTGGTTAGTTCCTCTTCCTGGTGGGAAATGAGAGTTAAATTTGCCCGTCCAGACACCTCCAGCTAGTCTCTCATTGGTTCTCCCTATTCCTGTTCATCTTCCGCAGAAATTGCAAACTGGGCCAAACAGGAGGTTAAAGGGACTGACTCTCCAAGTGGGGAGAGTGTTAGTAAAGCGTCTGGAATGTTGCACCCGAGTACCAGGGGAGGAAAACTGAGACATATTTGAACACGTCTCCCGTTCACACGGTTGATCATACTCTGGGTTCCACATGCATGTTTTAGCTGAAGGAAGAATACCTTAAACCTGGGTAGTTGAAACCCGTGGAATGGGTACCATGCAATATGACTTTAAAGGGTCTTCATTTGCTCACCGAACCTCTCCAATCCTATCACTGCTGCGTTTATGCCCCTGTACACATGCTTGATTCTCTTTCGGAGACATAGCAATCCATAGGTTTTAAGATACTTACTAGTCAGGTACATTCTTAGGCGTTTAATATGCGGTGTTGAGTCCATTTCGTTGAGCAAGGAGTAGCTCTTGTCTATTCCATATTTGGCTTAAGGAACTTTATCTGTGCTCATTTCAATCTCTGGTTTTATGCAGCACCCCAACTCACCTTTCCCCTTAAGCAAGCATAAGTTGGTTTTCTAAATTTGAGACCCTGTTCTGTTCTGTAATTCAGTTCCTGTGTAGCCAAGTTTACATTCCGTGTATTACTGATATCTTATGATGTTTCTTTTTCTGTGTGACTTATTTCAGATAGAATCATCATACCTGAATCCACTCATTATGCTGCTACGGGCCTGATGACATAGATTTCATTGCTGAGTGATACTGCATTGTACATAAGTACCACAAGTTCTTTATCCATTTTCCACTTTCTGTGATATTGAACTTGTACGGTAAACGAGGTTCTTGTAAACAGAGGCGTCCCAAACTTTGGGGTGGCTGTGTCTTTTTAATTTTAATTTCCCTAAGCTATAGGACCATAAGTGGAAGTGCCCTAGGCTCTGTTGCTTTGTATTTTAGATGTTTCAGGAAACACCATACACTTCTCCCGAGTGTATGTTGGCAATTTACATCCCGCCCATCAGCATAACAAGGCTCCCAGTTCTCCATGGCCTGTCCTGCCTTTCTGGATTTTACACTTTTTTCAGATGGCCCTTTTGACCGGGGGGAAGTGAGACTTCATTGTAGTGCAGATTTCCTTTGCAAGCTTGCTTGGTTGGCCAAAAAGGGCGTATGCGTTTTTTCCTGAATATATTCAGGAAAAAACGCATACGCCCTTTTTGGCCAAGTGCATCATTGTGGACGTTCTGCCTCTTTTCCTATGCTTTCAATGCAATTCCAGTCTACCTCCTGAAATCGGTTTCCTGCAATTCTGCCCCGCTTTCAAGTCCTCTTGGCAGCCTTACTTCAGTATATTTTTGGACGATAGCTGTCATTTATAACTCTGCAGGTTTGTGAATTACAGTGCCCCTGAGCTCCTTTCTTCAACTCGCTTTCTTGTGACCTGGCCACAACACCGCAGGATGGCTTCAGGCCCTAATCTGGTTCCGGCACGGCACGCTGAGCCTTTGGTTAGTTCCACTTCCTGGTGGGAAATGAGAGTTAAATTTGCCCGTCCAGACACCTCCAGCTAGTCTCTCATTGGTTCTCCCTATTCCTGTTCATCTTCCGCAGAAATTGCAAACTGGGCCAAACAGGAGGTTAAAGGGACTGACTCTCCAAGTGGGGAGAGTGTTAGTAAAGCGTCTGGAATGTTGCACCCGAGTACCAGGGGAGGAAAACTGAGACATATTTGAACACGTCTCCCGTTCACATGGTTGATCATACTCTGGGTTCCACATGCATGTTTTAGCTGAAGGAAGAATACCTTAAACCTGGGTAGTTGAAACCAGTGGAATGGGTACCATGCAATATGACTTCAAAGGGTCTTCATTTGCTCACCGAACCTCTCCAATCCTATCACTGCTGCGTTTATGCCCCTGTACACATGCTTGATTCTCTTTTGGAGACATAGCAATCCATAGGTTTTAAGATACTTCCTAGTCAGGTACATTCTTAGGCGTTTAATATGGGGTGTTGAGTCCATTTCGTTGAGCAAGGAGTAGCTCTTGTCTATTCCATATTTGGCTTAAGGAACTTTATCTGTGCTCATTTCAATCTCTGGTTTTATGCAGCACCCCAACTCACCTTTCCCCTTAAGCAAGCATAAGTTGGTTTTCTAAATTTGAGACCCTGTTCTGTTCTGTAATTCAGTTCCTGTGTAGCCAAGTTTACATTCCGTGTATTACTGATATCTTATGATGTTTCTTTTTCTGTGTGACTTATTTCAGTTAGAATCATCATACCTGAATCCACTCATTGTGCTGCTAAGGGCCTGATGACATAGATTTCATTGCTGAGTGATATTGCTTTGTAAGTAAATACCACAACTGCTTTATCCATTTTTCACTTTCTGCGATGTTGAACTTGTACTGTAAATGACGTTCTTGTAAACAGAGGCGTCCCAAACTTTGGGGTGGCTGTGTCTTTTTGATTTTAATTTCCCTAAGCTATAGGACCATAAGTGGAAGTTCCCTAGGCTCTGTTGCTTTGTTTTTTAGATGTTTCAGGAAACACCATACACTTCTCCCGAGTGTCTGTTGGCAATTTACATCCCGCCCATCAGCATAACAAGGCTCCCAGTTCTCCATGGCCTGTCCTGCCTTTCTGGATTTTACACTTTTTTCAGATGGCCCTTTTGACCGGGGGGAAGTGAGACTTCATTGTAGTGCAGATTTCCTTTGCAAGCTTGCTTGGTTGGCCAAAAAGGGCGTATGCGTTTTTTCCTGAATATATTCAGGAAAAAACGCATACGCCCTTTTTGGCCAAGTGCATCATTGTGGACGTTCTGCCTCTTTTCCTATGCTTTCAATGCAATTCCAGTCTACCTCCTGAAATCGGTTTCCTGCAATTCTGCCCCACTTTCAAGTCTTCTTGGCAGCCTTACTTCAGTATATTTTTGGACGATAGCTGTCATTTATAACTCTGCAGGTTTGTGAATTACAGTGCCCCTGAGCTCCTTTCTTCAACTCGCTTTCTTGTGACCTGGCTGCAACACCGCAGGATGGCTTCAGGCCCTAATCTGGTTCCGGCACGGCACGCTGAGCCTTTGGTTATTTCCTCTTCCTGGTGGGAAATGAGAGTTAAATTTGCCCGTCCAGACACCTCCAGCTAGTCTCTCATTGGTTCTCCCTATTCCTGTTCATCTTCCGCAGAAATTGCAAACTGGGCCAAACAGGAGGTTAAAGGCGCTGACTCTCCAAGTGGGGAGAGTGTTAGTGAAGCGTCTGGAATGTTGCACCCGAGTACCAGGGTACGAAAACTGAATCATATTTGAACACGTCTCCCGATCACATGGTTGATCATACTCTGGGTTCCACATGCATGTTTTAGCTGAAGGAAGAATACCTTAAACCTGGGTAGTTGAAACCCGTAGAATGGGTACCATGCAATATGACTTCAAAGGGTCTTCATTTGCTCACCGAACCTCTCCAATTCTATCACTGCTGCGTTTATGCCCCTGTACACATGCTTGATTCTCTTTTGGAGACATAGCAATCCATAGGTTTTAAGATACTTACTAGTCAGGTACATTCTTAGGCGTTTAATATGGGGTGTTGAGTCCATTTCGTTGAGCAAGGAGTAGCTCTTGTCTATTCCATATTTGGCTTAAGGAACTTTATCTGTGCTCATTTCAATCTCTGGTTTTATGCAGCACCCCAACTCACCTTTACCCTTAAGCAAGCATAAGTTGGTTTTCTAAATTTGAGACCCTGTTCTGTTCTGTAATTCAGTTCCTGTGTAGCCAAGTTTACATTCCGTGTATTACTGATATCTTATGATGTTTCTTTTTCTGTGTGACTTATTTCAGTTAGAATCATCATACCTGAATCCACTCATTGTGCTGCTAAGGGCCTGATGACATAGATTTCATTGCTGAGTGATATTGCTTTGTAAGTAAATACCACAACTGCTTTATCCATTTTTCACTTTCTGCGATGTTGAACTTGTACTGTAAACGACGTTCTTGTAAACAGAGCCGTCCCAAACTTTGGGGTGGCTGTGTCTTTTTGATTTTAATTTCCCTAAGCTATAGGACCATAAGTGGAAGTGCCCTAGGCTCTGTTGCTTTGCTTTTTAGATGTTTCAGGAAACACCATACACTTCTCCCGAGTGTCTGTTGGCAATTTACATCCCGCCCATCAGCATAACAAGGCTCCCAGTTCTCCATGGCCTGTCCTGCCTTTCTGGATTTTACACTTTGTTCAGATGGCCCTTTTGACCGGGGGGAAGTGAGACTTCATTGTAGTGCAGATTTCCTTTGCAAGCTTGCTTGGTTGGCCAAAAAGGGCGTATGCGTTTTTTCCTGAATATATTCAGGAAAAAACGCATACGCCCTTTTTGGCCAAGTGCATCATTGTGGACGTTCTGCCTCTTTTCCTATGCTTTCAATGCAATTCCAGTCTACCTCCTGAAATCGGTTTCCTGCAATTCTGCCCCGGTTTCAAGTCCTCTTGGCAGCCTTACTTCAGTATATTTTTGGACGATAGCTGTCATTTATAACTCTGCAGGTTTGTGAATTACAGTGCCCCTGAGCTCCTTTCTTCAACTCGCTTTCTTGTGACCTGGCCACAACACCGCAGGATGGCTTCAGGCCCTAATCTGGTTCCGGCACGGCACGCTGAGCCTTTGGTTAGTTCCTCTTCCTGGTGGGAAATGAGAGTTAAATTTGCCCGTCCAGACACCTCCAGCTAGTCTCTCATTGGTTCTCCCTATTCCTGTTCATCTTCCGCAGAAATTGCAAACTGGGCCAAACAGGAGGTTAAAGGGACTGACTCTCCAAGTGGGGAGAGTGTTAGTAAAGTGTCTGGAATGTTGCACCCGAGTACCAGGGGAGGAAAACTGAGACATATTTGAACACGTCTCCCGTTCACACGGTTGATCATACTCTGGGTTCCACATGCATGTTTTAGCTGAAGGAAGAATACCTTAAACCTGGAGAGGTGAGACCCGTGGAATGGGCACCATGCAATATGACTTCAAAGGGTCTTCATTTGCTCACCGAACCTCTCCAATCCTAACACTGCTGCGTTTATGCCCCTGTACACATGCTTGATTCTCTTTCGGAGACATAGCAATCCATAGGTTTTAAGATACTTACTAGTCAGGTACATTCTTAGGCGTTTAATATGCGGTGTTGAGTCCATTTCGTTGAGCAAGGAGTAGCTCTTGTCTATTCCATATTTGGCTTAAGGAACTTTATCTGTGCTCATTTCAATCTCTGGTTTTATGCAGCACCCCAACTCACCTTTCCCCTTAAGCAAGCATAAGTTGGTCTTCTAAATTTGAGACCCTGTTCTGTTCTGTAATTCAGTTCCTGTGTAGCCAAGTTTACATTCCGTGAATTACCGATATCTTATGATGTTTCTTTTTCTGTGTGACTTATTTCAGTTAGAATCATCATACCTGAATCCACTCATTGTGCTGCTAAGGGCCTGATGACATAGATTTCATTGCTGAGTGATACTGCATTGTACGTAAGTACCACAAGTTCTTTATCCATTTTTCACTTTCTGTGATATTGAACTTGTACGGTAAATGAGGTTCTTGTAAACAGAGGCGTCCCAAACATTGGGGTGGCTGTGTCATTTTGATTTTAATTTCCCTAAGCTATAGGACCATAAGTGGAAGTGCCCTAGGCTCTGTTGCTTTGTTTTTTAGATGTTTCAGGAAACACCATACACTTCTCCCGAGTGTCTGTTGGCAATTTACATCCCGCCCATCAGCATAACAAGGCTCCCAGTTCTCCATGGCCTGTCCTGCCTTTCTGGATTTTACACTTTTTTCAGATGGCCCTTTTGACCGGGGGGAAGTGAGGCTTCATTGTAGTGCAGATTTCCTTTGCAAGCTTGCTTGGTTGGCCGAAAAGGGCGTATGCGTTTTTTCCTGAATATATTCAGGAAAAAACGCATACGCCCTTTTTGGCCAAGTGCATCATTGTGGACGTTCTGCCTCTTTTCCTATGCTTTCAATGCAATTCCAGTCTACCTCCTGAAATCGGTTTCCTGCAATTCTGCCCCACTTTCAAGTCCTCTTGGCAGCCTTACTTCAGTATATTTTTGGACGATAGCTGTCATTTATAACTCTGCAGGTTTGTGAATTACAGTGCCCCTGAGCTCCTTTCTTCAACTCGCTTTCTTGTGAGCTGGCCGCAACACCGCAGGATGGCTTCAGGCCCTAATCTGGTTCCGGCACGGCACGCTGAGCCTTTGTTAATTCCTCTTCCTGGTGGGAAATGAGAGTAAAATTTGCCCGTCCAGACACCTCCAGCTAGTCTCTCATTGGTTCTCGCTATTCCTGTTCATCTTCCGCAGAAATTGCTAACTGGGCCAAACAGGAGGTTAAAGGGATTGACTCTCCAAGTCGGGAGAGTGTTAGTAAAGCGTCTGGAATGTTGCACCCGAGTACCAGGGGAGGAAAACTGAGACATATTTGAACACGTCTCCCGTTCACATGGTTGATCATACTCTGGGTTCCACATCCATGTTTTAGCTGAAGGAAGAATACCTTAAACCTGGGTAGTTGAAACCCGTGGAATGGGTACCATGCAATATGATTTCAAAGGATCTTCATTTGCTCACCGAACCTCTCCAATCCTATCACTGCTGCGTTTATGCCCCTGTACACATGCTTGATTCTCTTTCGGAGACATAGCAATCCATAGGTTTTAAGTTACTTACTAGTCAGGTACATTCTTAGGCGTTTAATATGCGGTGTTGAGTCCATTTCGTTGAGCAAGGAGTAGCTCTTGTCTATTCCATATTTGGCTTAAGGAACTTTATCTGTGCTCATTGCAATCTCTGGTTTTATGCAACACCCCAACTCACCTTTCCCCTTAAGCAAGCATAAGTTTTTTTTCTAAATTTGAGACCCTGTTCTGTTCTGTAATTCATTTCCTGTGTAGCCAAGTTTACATTCCGTGTATTACTGATATCTTATGATGTTTCTTTTTCTGTGTGACTTATTTCAGTTAGAATCATCATACCTGAATCCACTCATTGTGCTGCTAAGGGCCTGATGACATAGATTTCATTGCTGAGTGATATTGCTTTGTAAGTAAATACCACAAATTCTTTATCCATTTTTCACTTTCTGCGATGTTGAACTTGTACTGTAAACGAAGTTCTTGTAAACAGAGCCACTCCAAACTTTGGGGTGGCTGTGTCTTTTTGATTTTAATTTCCCTAACCTATAGGACCATAAGTGGAAGTGCCCTAGGCTGTGTTGCTTTGTTTTTTAGATGTTTCAGGAAACACCATACACTTCTCCCGAGTGTCTGTTGGCAATTTACATCCCGCCCATCAGCATAACAAGGCTCCCAGTTCTCCATGGCCTGTCCTGCCTTTCTGGATTTTACACTTTTTTCAGATGGCCCTTTTGACCCGGGGGAAGTGAGACTTCATTGTAGTGCAGATTTCCTTTGCAAGCTTGCTTGGTTGGCCAAAAAGGGCGTATGCGTTTTTTCCTGAATATATTCAGGAAAAAACGCATACGCCCTTTTTGGCCAAGTGCATCATTGTGGACGTTCTGCCTCTTTTCCTATGCTTCCAATGCAATTCCAGATTACCTCCTGAAATCGGTTTCCTGCAATTCTGCCCCGCTTTCAAGTCCTCTTGGCAGCCTTACTTCAGTATAATTTTGGACGTTAGCTGTCATTTATAACTCTGCAGGTTTGTGAATTACAGTGCCCCTGAGCTCCTTTCTTCAACTCGCTTTCTTGTGAGCTGGCCGCAACACCACAGGATGGCTTCAGGCCCTAATCTGGTTCCGGCACGGCACGCTGAGCCTTTGGTTATTTCCTCTTCCTGGTGGGAAATGAGAGTTAAATTTGCCCGTCCAGACACCTCCAGCTAGTCTCTCATTGGTTCTCCCTATTCCTGTTCATCTTCCGCAGAAATTGCAAACTGGGCCAAACAAGAGGTTAAAGGCGCTGACTCTCCAAGTGGGGAGAGTGTTAGTAAAGCGTCTGGAATGTTGCACCCGAGTACCAGGGGAGGAAAACTGAGACATATTTGAACACGTCTCCCGTTCACACGGTTGATCATACTCTGGGTTCCACATGCATGTTTTAGCTGAAGGAAGAATACCTTAAACCTGGGTACTTGAAACCTGTGGAATGGGTACCATGCAATATGACTTCAAAGGGTCTTCATTTGCTCACCGAACCTCTCCAATCCTATCACTGCTGCGTTTATGCCCCTGTACACATGCTTGATTCTCTTTCGGAGACATAGCAATCCATAGGTTTTAAGATACTTACTAGTCAGGTACATTCTTAGGCGTTTAATATGCGGTGTTGAGTCCATTTCGTTGAGCAAGGAGTAGCTCTTGTCTATTCCATATTTGGCTTAAGGAACTTTATCTGTGCTCATTTCAATCTCTGGTTTTATGCAGCACCCCAACTCACCTTTCCCCTTAAGCAAGCATAAGTTGGTTTTCTAAATTTGAGACCCTGTTCTGTTCTGTAATTCAGTTCCTGTGTAGCCAAGTTTACATTCCGTGTATTACTGATATCTTATGATGTTTCTTTTTCTGTGTGACTTATTTCAGTTAGAATCATCATACCTGAATCCACTCATTGTGCTGCTAAGGGCCTGATGACATAGATTTCATTGCTGAGTGATATTGCTTTGTAAGTAAATACCACAACTGCTTTATCCATTTTTCACTTTCTGCGATGTTGAACTTGTACTGTAAACGACGTTCTTGTAAACAGAGCCGTCCCAAACTTTGGGGTGGCTGTGTCTTTTTGATTTTAATTTCCCTAAGCTATAGGACCATAAGTGGAAGTGCCCTAGGCTCTGTTGCTTTGTTTTTTAGATGTTTCAGGAAACACCATACACTTCTCCCGAGTGTCTGTTGGCAATTTACATCCCGCCCATCAGCATAACAAGGCTCCCAGTTCTCCATGCCCTGTCCTGCGTTTCTGGATTTTACACTTTTTTCAGATGGCCCTTTTGACCGGGGCGAAGTGAGACTTCATTGTAGTGCAGATTTCCTTTGCAAGCTTGCTTGGTTGGCCAAAAAGTGCGTATGCGTTTTTTCCTGAATATATTCAGGAAAAAACGCATACGCCCTTTTTGGCCAAGTGCATCATTGTGGACGTTCTGCCTCTTTTCCTATGCTTTCAATACAATTCCAGTCTACCTCCTGAAATCGGTTTCCTGCAATTCTGCCCCGCTTTCAAGTCCTCTTGGCAGCCTTACTTCAGTATATTTTTGGACGATAGCTGTCATTTATAACTCTGCAGGTTTGTGAATTACAGTGCCCCTGAGCTCCTTTCTTCAACTCGCTTTCTTGTGACCTGGCCGCAACACCGCAGGATGGCTTCAGGCCCTAATCTGGTTCCGGAACGGCACGCTGAGCCTTTGTTAATTCCTCTTCCTGGTGGGAAATGAGAGTTAAATTTGCCCGTCCAGACACCTCCAGCTAGTCTCTCATTGGTTCTCGCTATTCCTGTTCATCTTCCGCAGAAATTGCAAACTGGGTCAAACAGGAGTTTAAAGGGATTGACTCTCCAAGTCGGGAGAGTGTTAGTAAAGCGTCCGGAATGTTGCACCCGAGTACCAGGGGAGGAAAACTGAGACATATTTGAACACGTCTCCCGTTCACACGGTTGATCATACTCTGGGTTCCACATGCATGTTTTAGCTGAAGGAAGAATACCTTAAACCTGGGTAGTTGAAACCCGTGGAATGGGTACCATGCAATATGACTTCAAAGGGTCTTCATTTGCTCACCGAACCTCTCCAATCCTATCACTGCTGCGTTTATGCCCCTGTACACATGCTTGATTCTCTTTCGGAGACATAGCAATCCATAGGTTTTAAGATACTTACTAGTCAGGTACATTCTTAGGCGTTTAATATGCGGTGTTGAGTCCATTTCGTTGAGCAAGGAGTAGCTCTTGTCTATTCCATATTTGGCTTAAGGAACTTTATCTGTGCTCATTTCAATCTCTGGTTTTATGCAACACCCCAACTCACCTTTCCCCTTAAGCAAGCATAAGTTGGTTTTCTAAATTTGAGACCCTGTTCTGTTTTGGAATTCAGTTCCTGTGTAGCCAAGTTTACATTCCATGTATTACTGATATCTTATGATGTTTCTTTTTCTGTGTGACTTATTTCAGTTAGAATCATCGTACCTGAATCCACTCATTATGCTACTACGGGCCTGATGACATAGATTTCCTTGCTGAGTGATACTGCATTGTATGTAAGTACCACAAGTTCTTTATCCATTTTTCACTTTCTGTGATATTGAACTTGTACGGTAAACGAGGTTCTTGTAAACAGAGGCGTCCCAAACATTGGGGTGGCTGTGTCTTTTTGATTTTAATTTCCCTAAGCTATAGGACCATAAGTGGAAGTGCCCTAGGCTCTGTTGCTTTGTTTTTTAGATGTTTCAGGAAACACCATACACTTCTCCCGAGTGTCTGTTGGCAATTTACATCCCGCCCATCAGCATAACAAGGCTCCCAGTTCTCCATGCCCTGTCCTGCGTTTCTGGATTTTACACTTTTTTCAGATGGCCCTTTTGACCGGGGCGAAGTGAGACTTCATTGTAGTGCAGATTTCCTTTGCAAGCTTGCTTGGTTGGCCAAAAAGTGCGTATGCGTTTTTTCCTGAATATATTCAGGAAAAAACGCATACGCCCTTTTTGGCCAAGTGCATCATTGTGGACGTTCTGCCTCTTTTCCTATGCTTTCAATACAATTCCAGTCTACCTCCTGAAATCGGTTTCCTGCAATTCTGCCCCGCTTTCAAGTCCTCTTGGCAGCCTTACTTCAGTATATTTTTGGACGATAGCTGTCATTTATAACTCTGCAGGTTTGTGAATTACAGTGCCCCTGAGCTCCTTTCTTCAACTCGCTTTCTTGTGACCTGGCCGCAACACCGCAGGATGGCTTCAGGCCCTAATCTGGTTCCGGAACGGCACGCTGAGCCTTTGTTAATTCCTCTTCCTGGTGGGAAATGAGAGTTAAATTTGCCCGTCCAGACACCTCCAGCTAGTCTCTCATTGGTTCTCGCTATTCCTGTTCATCTTCCGCAGAAATTGCAAACTGGGTCAAACAGGAGTTTAAAGGGATTGACTCTCCAAGTCGGGAGAGTGTTAGTAAAGCGTCCGGAATGTTGCACCCGAGTACCAGGGGAGGAAAACTGAGACATATTTGAACACGTCTCCCGTTCACACGGTTGATCATACTCTGGGTTCCACATGCATGTTTTAGCTGAAGGAAGAATACCTTAAACCTGGGTAGTTGAAACCCGTGGAATGGGTACCATGCAATATGACTTCAAAGGGTCTTCATTTGCTCACCGAACCTCTCCAATCCTATCACTGCTGCGTTTATGCCCCTGTACACATGCTTGATTCTCTTTCGGAGACATAGCAATCCATAGGTTTTAAGATACTTACTAGTCAGGTACATTCTTAGGCGTTTAATATGCGGTGTTGAGTCCATTTCGTTGAGCAAGGAGTAGCTCTTGTCTATTCCATATTTGGCTTAAGGAACTTTATCTGTGCTCATTTCAATCTCTGGTTTTGTGCAGCACCCCAACTCACCTTTCCCCTTAAGCAAGCATAAGTTGGTTTTCTAAATTTGAGACCCTGTTCTGTTTTGGAATTCAGTTCCTGTGTAGCCAAGTTTACATTCCGTGTATTACTGATATCTTATGATGTTTCTTTTTCTGTGTGACTTATTTCAGTTAGAATCATCGTACCTGAATCCACTCATTATGCTACTACGGGCCTGATGACATAGATTTCCTTGCTGAGTGATACTGCATTGTACGTAAGTACCACAAGTTCTTTATCCATTTTTCACTTTCTGTGATATTGAACTTGTACGGTAAACGAGGTTCTTGTAAACAGAGGCGTCCCAAACATTGGGGTGGCTGTGTCTTTTTGATTTTAATTTCCCTAAGCTATAGGACCATAAGTGGAAGTGCCCTAGGCTCTGTTGCTTTGTTTTTTAGATGTTTCAGGAAACACCATACACTTCTCCCGAGTGTCTGTTGGCAATTTACATCCCGCCCATCAGCATAACAAGGCTCCCAGTTCTCCATGCCCTGTCCTGCGTTTCTGGATTTTACACTTTTTTCAGATGGCCCTTTTGACCGGGGCGAAGTGAGACTTCATTGTAGTGCAGATTTCCTTTGCAAGCTTGCTTGGTTGGCCAAAAAGTTCGTATGCGTTTTTTCCTGAATATATTCAGGAAAAAACGCATACGCCCTTTTTGGCCAAGTGCATCATTGTGGACGTTCTGCCTCTTTTCCTATGCTTTCAATACAATTCCAGTCTACCACCTGAAATCGGTTTCCTGCAATTCTGCCCCGCTTTCAAGTCCTCTTGGCAGCCTTACTTCAGTATATTTTTGGACGATAGCTGTCATTTATAACTCTGCAGGTTTGTGAATTACAGTGCCCCTGAGCTCCTTTCTTCAACTTGCTTTCTTGTGAGCTGGCCGCAACACCGCAGGATGGCTTCAGGCCCTAATCTGGTTCCGGAACGGCACGCTGAGCCTTTGTTAATTCCTCTTCCTGATGGGAAATGAGAGTTAAATTTGCCCGTCCAGTCACCTCCAGCTAGTCTCTCATTGGTTCTCGCTATTCCTGTTCATCTTCCGCAGAAATTGCAAACTGGGTCAAACAGGAGTTTAAAGGGATTGACTCTCCAAGTCGGGAGAGTGTTAGTAAAGCGTCCGGAATGTTGCACCCGAGTACCAGGGGAGGAAAACTGAGACATATTTGAACACGTCTCCCGTTCACACGGTTGATCATACTCTGGGTTCCACATCCATGTTTTAGCTGAAGGAAGAATACCTTAAACCTGGGTAGTTGAAACCCGTGGAATGGGTACCATGCAATATGACTTCAAAGGATCTTCATTTGCTCACCGAACCTCTCCAATCCTATCACTGCTGCGTTTATGCCCCTGTACACATGCTTGATTCTCTTTCGGAGACATAGCAATCCATAGGTTTTAAGATACTTACTAGTCAGGTACATTCTTAGGCGTTTAATATGCGGTGTTGAGTTCATTTCGTTGAGCAAGGAGTAGCTCTTGTCTATTCCATATTTGGCTTAAGGAACTTTATCTGTGCTCATTTCAATCTCTGGTTTTATGCAACACCCCAACTCACCTTTCCCCTTAAGCAAGCATAAGTTGGTTTTCTAAATTTGAGACCCTGTTCTGTTCTGTAATTCAGTTCCTGTGTAGCCAAGTTTACATTCCGTGTATTACTGATATCTTATGATGTTTCTTTTTCTGTGTGACTTATTTCAGATAGAATCATCATACCTGAATCCACTCATTATGCTGCTACGGGCCTGATGACATAGATTTCATTGCTGAGTGATACTGCATTGTACATAAGTACCACAAGTTCTTTATCCATTTTCCACTTTCTGTGATATTGAACTTGTACGGTAAACGAGGTTCTTGTAAACAGAGGCGTCCCAAACTTTGGGGTGGCTGTGTCTTTTTAATTTTAATTTCCCTAAGCTATAGGACCATAAGTGGAAGTGCCCTAGGTTCTGTTGCTTTGCTTTTTAGATGTTTCAGGAAACACCATACACTTCTCCCGAGTGTCTGTTGGCAATTTACATCCCGCCCATCAGCATAACAAGGCTCCCAGTTCTCCATGGCCTGTCCTGCCTTTCTGGATTTTACACTTTTTTCAGATGGCCCTTTTGACCGGGGCGAAGTGAGACTTCATTGTAGTGCAGATTTCCTTTCCAAGCTTGCTTGGTTGGCCAAAAAGGGCGTATGCGTTTTTTCCTGAATATATTCAGGAAAAAACGCATACGCCCTTTTTGGCCAAGTGCATCATTGTGGACGTTCTGCCTCTTTTCCTATGCTTTCAATGCAATTCCAGTCTACCTCCTGAAATCGGTTTCCTGCAATTCTGCCCCGCTTTCAAGTCCTCTTGGCAGCCTTACTTCAGTATATTTTTGGACGATAGCTGTCATTTATAACTCTGCAGGTTTGTGAATTACAGTGCCCCTGAGCTCCTTTCTTCAACTCGCTTTCTTGTGACCTGGCCGCCACGCCGCAGGATGGCTTCAGGCCCTAATCTGGTTCGGGCACGGCACGCTGAGCCTTTGGTTAATTCCTCTTCCTGGTGGGAAATGAGAGTTAAATTTGCCCGTCCAGACACCTCCAGCTAGTCTCTCATTTGTTCTCGCTATTCCTGTTCATCTTCCGCAGAAATTGCAAACTGGGCCAAACAGGAGGTTAAAGGGACTGACTCTACAAGTCGGGAGAGTGTTACTAAAGCGTCTGGAATGTTGCACCCGAGTACCAGGGGAGGAAAACTGAGACATATTTGAACACGTCTCCCGTTCACACGGTTGATCATACTCTGGGTTCCACATGCATGTTTTAGCTGAAGGAAGAATACCTTAAACCTGGGTAGTTGAAACCCGTGGAATGGGTACCATGCAATATGACTTCAAAGGGTCTTCATTTGCTCACCGAACCTCTCCAATCCTATCACTGCTGCGTTTATGCCCCTGTACACATGCTTGATTCTCTTTCGGAGAAATAGCAATCCATAGGTTTTAAGATACTTACTAGTCAGGTACATTCTTAGGCGTTTAATATGCGGTGTTGAGTCCATTTCGTTGAGCAAGGAGTAGCTCTTGTCTATTCCATATTTGGCTTAAGGAACTTTATCTGTGCTCATTTCAATCTCTGGTTTTATGCAGCACCCCAACTCACCTTTCCCCTTAAGCAAGCATAAGTTGGTTTTCTAAATTTGAGACCCTGTTCTGTTTTGGAATTCATATCCTGTGTAGCCAAGTTTACATTCCGTGTATTACTGATATCTTATGATGTTTCTTTTTCTGTGTGACTTATTTCAGATAGAATCATCATACCTGAATCCACTCATTATGCTGCTACGGGCCTGATGACATAGATTTCATTGCTGAGTGATACTGCATTGTACATAAGTACCACAAGTTCTTTATCCATTTTCCACTTTCTGTGATATTGAACTTGTACGGTAAACGAGGTTCTTGTAAACAGAGGCGTCCCAAACTTTGGGGTGGCTGTGTCTTTTTAATTTTAATTTCCCTAAGCTATAGGACCATAAGTGGAAGTGCCCTAGGCTCTGTTGCTTTGTTTTTTAGATGTTTCAGGAAACACCATACACTTCTCCCGAGTGTCTGTTGGCAATTTACATCCCGCCCATCAGCATAACAAGGCTCCCAGTTCTCCATGGCCTGTCCTGCCTTTCTGGATTTTACACTTTTTTCAGATGGCCCTTTTGACCGGGGGGAAGTGAGACTTCATTGTAGTGCAGATTTCCTTTGCAAGCTTGCTTGGTTGGCCAAAAAGGGCGTATGCGTTTTTTCCTGAATATATTCAGGAAAAAACGCATACGCCCTTTTTGGCCAAGTGCATCATTGTGGACGTTCTGCCTCTTTTCCTATGCTTTCAGAGCAATTCCAGTCTACCTCCTGAAATCGGTTTCCTGCAATTCTGCCCCACTTTCAAGTCCTCTTGGCAGCCTTACTTCAGTATATTTTTGGACGATAGCTGTCATTTATAACTCTGCAGGTTTGTGAATTACAGTGCCCCTGAGCTCCTTTCTTCAACTCGCTTTCTTGTGACCTGGCCGCCACGCCGCAGGATGGCTTCAGGCCCTAATCTGGTTCGGGCACGGCACGCTGAGCCTTTGGTTAATTCCTCTTCCTGGTGGGAAATGAGAGTTAAATTTGCCCGTCCAGACACCGCCAGCTAGTCTCTCATTTGTTCTCGCTATTCCTGTTCATCTTCCGCAGAAATTGCAAACTGGGCCAAACAGGAGGTTAAAGGGACGGACTCTACAAGTCGGGAGAGTGTTACTAAAGCGTCTGGAATGTTGCACCCGAGTACCAGGGGAGGAAAACTGAGACATATTTGAACACGTCTCCCGTTCACACGGTTGATCATACTCTGGGTTCCACATGCATGTTTTAGCTGAAGGAAGAATACCTTAAACCTGGGTAGTTGAAACCCGTGGAATGGGTACCATGCAATATGACTTCAAAGGGTCTTCATTTGCTCACCGAACCTCTCCAATCCTATCACTGCTGCGTTTATGCCCCTGTACACATGCTTGATTCTCTTTCGGAGAAATAGCAATCCATAGGTTTTAAGATACTTACTAGTCAGGTACATTCTTAGGCGTTTAATATGCGGTGTTGAGTCCATTTCGTTGAGCAAGGAGTAGCTCTTGTCTATTCCATATTTGGCTTAAGGAACTTTATCTGTGCTCATTTCAATCTCTGGTTTTATGCAGCACCCCAACTCACCTTTCCCCTTAAGCAAGCATAAGTTGGTTTTCTAAATTTGAGACCCTGTTCTGTTTTGGAATTCATATCCTGTGTAGCCAAGTTTACATTCCGTGTATTACTGATATCTTATGATGTTTCTTTTTCTGTGTGACTTATTTCAGATAGAATCATCATACCTGAATCCACTCATTATGCTGCTACGGGCCTGATGACATAGATTTCATTGCTGAGTGATACTGCATTGTACATAAGTACCACAAGTTCTTTATCCATTTTCCACTTTCTGTGATATTGAACTTGTACGGTAAACGAGGTTCTTGTAAACAGAGGCGTCCCAAACTTTGGGGTGGCTGTGTCTTTTTAATTTTAATTTCCCTAAGCTATAGGACCATAAGTGGAAGTGCCCTAGGCTCTGTTGCTTTGTTTTTTAGATGTTTCAGGAAACACCATACACTTCTCCCGAGTGTCTGTTGGCAATTTACATCCCGCCCATCAGCATAACAAGGCTCCCAGTTCTCCATGGCCTGTCCTGCCTTTCTGGATTTTACACTTTTTTCAGATGGCCCTTTTGACCGGGGGGAAGTGAGACTTCATTGTAGTGCAGATTTCCTTTGCAAGCTTGCTTGGTTGGCCAAAAAGGGCGTATGCGTTTTTTCCTGAATATATTCAGGAAAAAACGCATACGCCCTTTTTGGCCAAGTGCATCATTGTGGACGTTCTGCCTCTTTTCCTATGCTTTCAGAGCAATTCCAGTCTACCTCCTGAAATCGGTTTCCTGCAATTCTGCCCCACTTTCAAGTCCTCTTGGCAGCCTTACTTCAGTATATTTTTGGACGATAGCTGTCATTTATAACTCTGCAGGTTTGTGAATTACAGTGCCCCTGAGCTCCTTTCTTCAACTCGCTTTCTTGTGACCTGGCCGCCACGCCGCAGGATGGCTTCAGGCCCTAATCTGGTTCGGGCACGGCACGCTGAGCCTTTGGTTAATTCCTCTTCCTGGTGGGAAATGAGAGTTAAATTTGCCCATCCAGACACCGCCAGCTAGTCTCTCATTTGTTCTCGCTATTCCTGTTCATCTGCCGCAGAAATTGCAAACTGGGCCAAACAGGAGGTTAAAGGGACTGACTCTACAAGTCGGGAGAGTGTTACTAAAGCGTCTGGAATGTTGCACCCGAGTACCAGGGGAGGAAAACTGAGACATATTTGAACACGTCTCCCGTTCACACGGTTGATCATACTCTGGGTTCCACATGCATGTTTTAGCTGAAGGAAGAATACCTTAAACCTGGGTAGTTGAAACCCGTGGAATGGGTACCATGCAATATGACTTCAAAGGGTCTTCATTTGCTCACCGAACCTCTCCAATCCTATCACTGCTGCGTTTATGCCCCTGTACACATGCTTGATTCTCTTTCGGAGAAATAGCAATCCATAGGTTTTAAGATACTTACTAGTCAGGTACATTCTTAGGCGTTTAATATGCGGTGTTGAGTCCATTTCGTTGAGCAAGGAGTAGCTCTTGTCTATTCCATATTTGGCTTAAGGAACTTTATCTGTGCTCATTTCAATCTCTGGTTTTATGCAGCACCCCAACTCACCTTTCCCCTTAAGCAAGCATAAGTTGGTTTTCTAAATTTGAGACCCTGTTCTGTTTTGGAATTCATATCCTGTGTAGCCAAGTTTACATTCCGTGTATTACTGATATCTTATGATGTTTCTTTTTCTGTGTGACTTATTTCAGATAGAATCATCATACCTGAATCCACTCATTATGCTGCTACGGGCCTGATGACATAGATTTCATTGCTGAGTGATACTGCATTGTACATAAGTACCACAAGTTCTTTATCCATTTTCCACTTTCTGTGATATTGAACTTGTACGGTAAACGAGGTTCTTGTAAACAGAGGCGTCCCAAACTTTGGGGTGGCTGTGTCTTTTTAATTTTAATTTCCCTAAGCTATAGGACCATAAGTGGAAGTGCCCTAGGCTCTGTTGCTTTGTTTTTTAGATGTTTCAGGAAACACCATACACTTCTCCCGAGTGTCTGTTGGCAATTTACATCCCGCCCATCAGCATAACAAGGCTCCCAGTTCTCCATGGCCTGTCCTGCCTTTCTGGATTTTACACTTTTTTCAGATGGCCCTTTTGACCGGGGGGAAGTGAGACTTCATTGTAGTGCAGATTTCCTTTGCAAGCTTGCTTGGTTGGCCAAAAAGGGCGTATGCGTTTTTTCCTGAATATATTCAGGAAAAAACGCATACGCCCTTTTTGGCCAAGTGCATCATTGTGGACGTTCTGCCTCTTTTCCTATGCTTTCAATGCAATTCCAGTCTACCTCTTGAAATCGGTTTCCTGCAATTCTGCCCCGCTTTCAAGTCCTCTTGGCAGCCTTACTTCAGTATATTTTTGGACGATAGCTGTCATTTATAACTCTGCAGGTTTGTGAATTACAGTGCCCCTGAGCTCCTTTCTTCAACTCGCTTTCTTGTGACCTGGCCGTAACACCGCAGGATGGCTTCAGGCCCTAATCTGGTTCCGGCACGGCACGCTGAGCCTTTGGTTATTTCCTCTTCCTGGTGGGAAATGAGAGTTAAATTTGCCCGTCCAGACACCTCCAGCTAGTCTCTCATTGGTTCTCCCTATTCCTGTTCATCTTCCGCAGAAATTGCAAACTGGGCCAAACAGGAGGTTAAAGGCACTGACTCTCCAAGTGGGGAGAGTGTTAGTAAAGCATCTGGAATGTTGCACCCGAGTACCAGGGGAGGAAAACTGAGACATATTTGAACACGTCTCCCGTTCACACGGTTGATCATACTCTGGGTTCCACATGCATGTTTTAGCTGAAGGAAGAATACCTTAAACCTGGGTAGTTGAAACCTATGGAATGGGTACCATGCAATATGACTTCAAAGGGTCTTCATTTGCTCACCGAACCTCTCCAATCCTATCACTGCTGCGTTTATGCCCCTGTACACATGCTTGATTCTCTTTCGGAGACATAGCAATCCATAGGTTTTAAGATACTTACTAGTCAGGTACATTCTTAGGCGTTTAATATGCGGTGTTGAGTCCATTTCGTTGAGCAAGGAGTAGCTCTTGTCTATTCCATATTTGGCTTAAGGAACTTTATCTGTGCTCATTTCAATCTCTGGTTTTATGCAGCACCCCAACTCACCTTTCCCCTTAAGCAAGCATAAGTTGGTTTTCTAAATTTGAGACCCTGTTCTGTTCTGTAATTCAGTTCCTGTGTAGCCAAGTTTACATTCCGTGTATTACTGATATCTTATGATGTTCCTTTTTCTGTGTGACTTATTTCAGTTAGAATCATCATACCTGAATCCACTCATTGTGCTGCTAAGGGCCTGATGACATAGATTTCATTGCTGAGTGATATTGCTTTGTAAGTAAATACCACAAATTCTTTATCCATTTTTCACTTTCTGCGATGTTGAACTTGTACTGTAAACGAGGTTCTTGTAAACAGAGCCGTTGCAAACTTCGGGGTGGCTGTGTCTTTTTGATTTTAATTTCCCTAAGCTATAGGACCATAAGTGGAAGTGCCCTAGGCTCTGTTGCTTTGTTTTTTAGATGTTTCAGGAAACACCATACACTTCTCCCGAGTGTCTGTTGGCAATTTACATCCCGCCCATCAGCATAACAAGGCTCCCAGTTCTCCATGGCCTGTCCTGCCTTTCTGGATTTTACACTTTTTTCAGATGGCCCTTTTGAGGGGGTCGAAGTGAGACTTCATTGTAGTGCAGATTTCCTTTGCAAGTTTGCTTGGTTGGCCAAAAAGGGCGTATGCGTTTTTTCCTGAATATATTCAGGAAAAAACGCATACGCCCTTTTTGGCCAAGTGCATCATTGTGGACGTTCTGCCTCTTTTCCTATGCTTTCAATGCAATTCCAGTCTACCTCCTGAAATCGGTTTCCTGCAATTCTGCCCTGCTTTCAAGTCCTCTTGGCAGCCTTACTTCAGTATATTTTTGGACGATAGCTGTCATTTATAACTCTGCAGGTTTGTGAATTACAGTGCCCCTGAGCTCCTTTCTTCAACTCGCTTTCTTGTGAGCTGGCCGCAACACCGCAGGATGGCTTCAGGCCCTAATCTGGTTCTGGCACGACACGCTGAGCCTTTGGTTATTTCCTCTTCTTGGTGGGAAATGAGAGTTAAATTTGCCCGTCCAGACACCTCCAGCTAGTCTCTCATTGGTTCTCGCTATTCCTGCTCATCTTCCGAAGAAATTGCAAACTGGGCCAAACAGGAGGTTAAAGGCGCTGACTCTCCAAGTGGGGAGAGTGTTAGTAAAGCGTCTGGAATGTTGCACCCGAGTACCAGGGTACGAAAACTGAGACATATTTGAACACGTCTCCCGATCCCATGGTTGATCATACTCTGGGTTCCACATGCATGTTTTAGCTGAAGGAAGAATACCTTAAACCTGGGTAGTTGAAACCCGTGGAATGGGTACCATGCAATATGACTTCAAAGGGTCTTCATTTGCTCACCGAACCTCTCCAATCCTATCACTGCTGCGTTTATGCCCCTGTACACACGCTTGATTCTCTTTTGGAGACATAGCAATCCATAGGTTTTAAGATACTTACTAGTCAGGTACATTCTTAGGCGTTTAATATGGGGTGTTGAGTCCATTTCGTTGAGCAAGGAGTAGCTCTTGTCTATTCCATATTTGGCTTAAGGAACTTTATCTGTGCTCATTTCAATCTCTGGTTTTATGCAGCACCCCAACTCACCTTTCCCCTTAAGCAAGCATAAGTTGGTTTTCTAAATTTGAGACCCTGTTCTGTTTTGGAATTCAGTTCCTGTGTAACCAAGTTTACATTCCGTGTATCAGTGATATCTTATGATGTTTCTTTTTCTGTGTGACTTATTTCAGTTAGAATCATCGTACCTGAATCCACTCATTATGCTGCTACGGGCCTGAATACATTGATTTCATTGCTGAGTGATACTGCATTGTAACGTAAGTACCACAAGTTCTTTATCCATTTTTCACTTTCTGTGATGTTGAACTTGTACTGTAAACGAGGTTCTTGTAAACAGAGGCGTCCCAAATTTTGGGGTGGCTGTGTCTTTTTGATTTTAATTTCCCTAAGCTATAGGACCATAAGTGGAAGTGCCCTAGGCTCTGTTGCTTTGTTTTTTAGATGTTTCAGGAAACACCATACACTTCTCCCGAGTGTCTGTTGGCAATTTACATCCCGCCCATCAGCATAACAAGGCTCCCAGTTCTCCATGGCCTGTCCTGCCTTTCTGGATTTTACACTTTTTTCAGATGGCCCTTTTGACCGGGGGGAAGTGAGACTTCATTGTAGTGCAGATTTCCTTTGCAAGCTTGCTTGGTTGGCCAAAAAGGGCGTATGCGTTTTTTCCTGAATATATTCAGGAAAAAACGCATACGCCCTTTTTGGCCAAGTGCATCATTGTGGACGTTCTGCCTCTTTTCCTATGCTTTCAATGCAATTCCAGTCTACCTCCTGAAATCGGTTTCCTGCAATTCTGCCCCGCTTTCAAGTCCTCTTGGCAGCCTTACTTCAGTATATTTTTGGACTATAGCTGTCATTTATAACTCTGCAGGTTTGTGAATTACAGTGCCCCTCAGCTCCTTTCTTCAACTCGCTTTCTTTTGAGCTGGCCGCAACACCGCAGGATGGCTTCAGGCCCTAATCTGTTTCCGGCACGGCACGCTGAGCCCTTGTTTAATTCCTCTTCCTGGTGGGAAATGAGAGTTAAATTTGCCCGTCCAGACACCTCCAGCTAGTCTCTCATTGGTTCTCGCTATTCCTGTTCATCTTCCGCAGAAATTGCAAACTGGGCCAAACAGGAGGTTAAAGGGACTAACTCTCCAAGTCGGGAGAGTGTTAGTAAAGCGTCTGGAATGTTGCACCCGAGTACCAGGGTACGAAAACTGAGACATATTTGAACACGTCTCCCGATCACATGGTTGATCATACTCTAGGTTCCACATGCATGTTTTAGCTGAAGGAAGAATACCTTAAACCTGGGTAGTTGAAACCTGTGGAATGGGTACCATGCAATATGACTTCAAAGGGTCTTCATTTGCTAACCGAACCTCTCCAATCCTATCACTGCTGCGTTTATGCCCCTCTACACACGCTTGATTCTCTTTTGGAGACATAGCAATCCATAGGTTTTAAGATACTTACTAGTCAGGTACATTCTTAGGCGTTTAACATGGGGTGTTGAGTCCATTTCGTTGAGCAAGGAGTAGCTCTTGTCTATTCCATATTTGGCTTAAGGAACTTTATCTGTGCTCATTTCAATCTCTGGTTTTATGCAGCACCCCAACTCACCTTTCCCCTTAAGCAAGCATAAGTGGTTTTTCTAAATTTGAGACCCTGTTCTGTTTTGGAATTCAGTTCCTGTGTAGCCAAGTTTACATTCCGTGTATTAGTGATATCTTATGATGTTTCTTTTTCTGTGTGACTTATTTCAGTTAGAATCATCATACCTGAATCCACTCATTGTGCTGCTAAGGGCCTGATGACATAGATTTCATTGCTGAGTGATATTGCTTTGTAAGTAAATACCACAACTTCTTTATCCATTTTTCACTTTCTGCGATGTTGAACTTGTACGGTAAACGAGGTTCTTGTAAACAGAGGCGTCCCAAACTTTGGGGTGGCTGTGTCTTTTTGATTTTAATTTCCCTAAGCTGTAGGACCATAAGTGGAAGTGCCCTAGGCTCTGTTGCTTTGTTTTTTAGATGTTTCAGGAAACACCATACACTTCTCCCGAGTGTCTGTTGGCAATTTACATCCCGCCCATCAGCATAACAAGGCTCCCAGTTCTCCATGGCCTGTCCTGCCTTTCTGGATTTTACACTTTTTTCAGATGGCCCTTTTGACCGGGGGGAAGTGAGACTTCATTGTAGTGCAGATTTCCTTTGCAAGCTTGCTTGGTTGGCCAAAAAGTGCGTATGCGTTTTTTCCCGAATATATTCAGGAAAAAACGCATACGCCCTTTTTGGCCACGTGCATCACTGTGGACGTTCTGCCTCTTTTCCTATGGTTTCAATGCAATTCCAGTCTACCTCCTGAAATCGGTTTCCTGCAATTCTGCCCCGCTTTCAAGTCCTCTTGGCAGCCTTACTTCAGTATATTTTTGGACGATAGTTGTCATTTATAACTCTGCAGGTTTGTGAATTACAGTGCCCCTGAGCTCCTTTCTTCAACTCGCTTTCTTGTGAGCTGGCCGCAACACCGCAGGATGGCTTCAGGCCCTAATCTGGTTCCGGCACGGCACGCTGAGCCTTTGTTTAATTCCTCTTCCTGGTGGGAAATGAGAGTTAAATTTGCCCTTCCAGACACCTCCAGCCAGTCTCTCATTGGTTCTCGCCATTCCTGTTCATCTTCTGCAGAATTTGCAAACTGAGCCAAACAGGAGGTTAAAGGGACTGACTCTCCAAGTCGGGAGAGTGTTAGTATAGCGTCTGGAATGTTGCACCCGAGTACCAGGGTACGAAAACTGAGACATATTTGAACACGTCTTCCGATCACATGGTTGATCATACTCTAGGTTCCACATGCATCTTTTAGCTGAAGGAAGAATACCTTAAACCTGGGTAGTTGAAACCCGTGGAATGGGTACCATGCAATATGACTTCAAAGGGTCTTCATTTGCTCACCGAACCTCTCCAATCCTATCACTGCTGCGTTTATGCCCCTGTACACATGCTTGATTCTCTTTTGGAGACATAGCAATCCATAGGTTTTAAGATACTTACTAGTCAGGTACATTCTTAGGCGTTTAATATGGGGTGTTGAGTCCATTTCGTTGAGCAAGGAGTAGCTCTTGTCTATTCCATATTTGGCTTAAGGAACTTTATCTGTGCTCATTTCAATCTCTGGTTTTATGCAGCACCCCAACTCACCTTTCCCCTTAAGCAAGCATAAGTTGGTTTTCTAAATTTGAGACCCTGTTCTGTTCTGTAATTCAGTTCCTGTGTAGCCAAGTTTACATTCCGTGTATTACTGATATCTTATGATGTTTCTTTTTCTGTGTGACTTATTTCAGTTAGAATCATCATACCTGAATCCACTCATTGTGCTGCTAAGGGCCTGATGACATAGATTTCATTGCTGAGTGATATTGCTTTGTAAGTAAATACCACAACTTCTTTATCCATTTTTCACTTTCTGCGATGTTGAACTTGTACTGTAAACGAGGTTCTTGTAAACAGAGGCGTCCCAAACTTTGGGGTGGCTGTGTCTTTTTGATTTTAATTTCCCTAAGCTATAGGACCATAAGTGGAAGTGCCCTAGGCTCTGTTGCTTTGTTTTTTAGATGTTTCAGGAAACACCATACACTTCTCCCGAGTGTCTGTTGGCAATGTACATCCCGCCCATCAGCATAACAAGGCTCCCAGTTCTCCATGGCCTGTCCTGCCTTTCTGGA
Organism: Grampus griseus; assembly: GCF_964374135.1. Taxonomy (NCBI): domain Eukaryota; kingdom Metazoa; phylum Chordata; class Mammalia; order Artiodactyla; family Delphinidae; genus Grampus; species Grampus griseus. Next base: position 115,209,794 of record NC_139000.1, read on the forward strand.
TTTTACACTTTTTTCAGATGGCCCTTTTGACCAGGTCGAAGTGAGACTTCATTGTAGTGCAGATTTCCTTTGCAAGCTTGCTTGGTTGGCCAAAAAGGGCGTATGCGTTTTTTCCTAAATATATTCAGGAAAAAACGCATACGCCCTTTTTGGCCAAGTGCATCATTGTGGACGTTCTGCCTCTTTTCCTATGCTTTCAATGCAATTCCAGTCTACCTCCTGAAATCGGTTTCCTGCAATTCTGCCCCGCTTTCAAGTCCTCTTGGCAGCCTTACTTCAGTATATTTTTGGACGATAGCTGTCATTTATAACTCTGCAGGTTTGTGAATTACAGTGCCCCTGAGCTCCTTTCTTCAACTCGTTTTCTTGTGAGCTGGCCGCAACACCGCAGGATGGCTTCAGGCCCTAATCTGGTTCCGGCACGGCACGCTGAGCCTTTGGTTATTTCCTCTTCCTGGTGGGAAATGAGAGTTAAATTTGCCTGTCCAGACACCTCCAGCTAGTCTCTCATTGGTTCTCCCTATTCCTGTTCATCTTCCGCAGAAATTGCAAACTGGGCCAAACGGGAGGTTAAAGGCGCTGACTCTCCAAGTGGGGAGAGTGTTAGTAAAGCGTCTGGAATGTTGCACCCGAGTACCAGGGGAGGAAAACTGAGACATATTTGAACACGTCTCCCGTTCACACGGTTGATCATACTCTGGGTTCCACATGCATGTTTTAGCTGAAGGAAGAATACCTTAAACCTGGAGAGTTGAGGCCCGTGGAATGGGTACCATGCAATATGACTTCAAAGGGTCTTCATTTGCTCACCGAACCTCTCCAATCCTATCACTGCTATGTTTATGCCCCTGTACACATGCTTGATTCTCTTTTGGAGACATAGCAATCCATAGGTTTTAAGATACTTACTAGTCAGGTACATTCTTAGGCGTTTAATATGGGGTGTTGAGTCCATTTCGTTGAGCAAGGAGTAGCTCTTGTCTATTCCATATTTGGCTTAAGGAACTTTATCTGTGCTCATTTCAATCTCTGGTTTTATGCAGCACCCCAACTCACCTTTACCCTTAAGCAAGCATAAGTTGGTTTTCTAAATTTGAGACCCTGTTCTGTTCTGTAATTCAGTTCCTGTGTAGCCAAGTTTACATTCCGTGTATTACTGATATCTTATGATGTTTCTTTTTCTGTGTGAGTTATTTCAGTTAGAATTATCATACCTGAATCAACTCATTGTGCTGCTACGGGCCTGATGACATAGATTTCATTGCTGAGTGATATTGCTTTGTAAGTAAATACCACAACTTCTTTATCCATTTTTCACTTTCTGCCATGTTGAACTTGAACTGTAAACGAGGTTCTTGTAAACAGAGGCGTCCCAAACTTTGGGGTGGCTGTGTCTTTTTGATTTTAATTTCCCTAAGCTATAGGACCATAAGTGGAAGTGCCCTAGGCTCTGTTGCTTTGTTTTTTAGATGTTTCAGGAAACACCATACACTTCTCCGGAGTGTCAGTTGGCAATTTACATCCCGCCCATCAGCATAACAAGGCTCCCAGTTCTCCATGGCCTGTCCTGCCTTTCTGGATTTTACACTTTTTTCAGATGGCCCTTTTGACCGGGGGGAAGTGAGACTTCATTGTAGTGCAGATTTCCTTTGCAAGCTTGCTTGGTTGGCCAAAAAGGGCGTATGCGTTTTTTCCTGAATATATTCAGGAAAAAACGCATACGCCCTTTTTGGCCAAGTGCATCATTGTGGACGTTCTGCCTCTTTTCCTATGCTTTCAATGCAATTCCAGTCTACCTCCTGAAATCGGTTTCCTGCAATTCTGCCCCGCTTTCAAGTCCTCTTGGCAGCCTTACTTCAGTATATTTTTGGATGAAAGCTGTCATTTATAACTCTGCAGGTTTGTGAATTACAGTGCCCCTGAGCTCCTTTCTTCAACTCGCTTTCTTGTGAGCTGGCCGCAACACCGCAGGATGGCTTCAGGCTCTAATCTGGTTCCGGCACGGCACGCTGAGCCTTTGGTTAATTCCTCTTCCTGGTGGGAAATGAGAGTTAAATTTGCCCGTCCAGACACCTCCAGCTAGTCTCTCATTGTTTCCCGCTATTCCTGTTCATCTTCAGCAGAAATTGCAAAGTGGGCCCAAAAGGAGGTTAAAGGGACTGACTCTCCAAGTCGGGAGAGTGTTAGTAAAGCGTCTGGAATGTTGCACCCGAGTACCAGGGGAGGAAAACTGAGACATATTTGAACACGTCTCCCGATCACATGGTTGATCATACTCTGGGTTCCACATGCATGTTTTAGCTGAAGGAAGAATACCTTAAACCTGGGTAGTTGAAACCCGTGGAATGGGTACCATGCAATATGACTTCAAAGGGTCTTCATTTGCTCACCGAACCTCTCCAATCCTATCACTGCTGCGTTTATGCCCCTGTACACATGCTTGATTCTCTTTCGGAGACATAGCAATCCATAGGTTTTAAGATACTTACTAGTCAGGTACATTCTTAGGCGTTTAATATGCGGTGTTGAGTCCATTTCGTTGAGCAAGGAGTAGTTCTTGTCTATTCCATATTTGGCTTAAGGAACTTTATCTGTGCTCATTTCAATCTCTGGTTTTATGCAGCACCCCAACTCACCTTTCCCCTTAAGCAAGCATAAGTTGGTTTTCTAAATTTGAGACCCTGTTCTGTTCTGTAATTCAGTTCCTGTGTAGCCAAGTTTACATTCCGTGTATTACTGATATCTTATGATGTTTCTTTTTCTGTGTGAGTTATTTCAGTTAGAATTATCATACCTGAATCAACTCATTGTGCTGCTATGGGCCTGATGACATAGATTTCATTGCTGAGTGATATTGCTTTGTAAGTAAATACCACAACTTCTTTATCCATTTTTCACTTTCTGCCATGTTGAACTTGTACTGTAAACGAGGTTCTTGTAAACAGAGGCGACCCAAACTTTGGGGTGGCTGTGTCTTTTTGATTTTAATTTCCCTAAGCTATAGGACCATAAGTGGAAGTGCCCTAGGCTCTGTTGCTTTGTTTTTTAGATGTTTCAGAAAACACCATACACTTCTCCCGAGTGTCTGTTGGCAATTTACATCCCGCCCATCAGCATAACAAGGCTCCCAGTTCTCCATGGCCTGTCCTGCCTTTCTGGATTTTACACTTTTTTCAGATGGCCCTTTTGACCGGGGGAAAGTGAGACTTCATTGTAGTGCAGATTTCCTTTGCAAGCTTGCTTGGTTGGCCAAAAAGGGCGTATGCGTTTTTTCCTGAATATATTCAGGAAAAAACGCATACGCCCTTTTTGGCCAAGTGCATCATTGTGGACGTTCTGCCTCTTTTCCTATGCTTTCAATGCAATTCCAGTCTACCTCCTGAAATCGGTTTCCTGCAATTCTGCCCCGCTTTCAAGTCCTCTTGGCAGCCTTACTTCAGTATATTTTTGGACGATAGCTGTCATTTATAACTCTGCAGGTTTGTGAATTACAGTGCCCCTGAGCTCCTTTCTTCAACTCGCTTTCTTGTGAGCTGGCCGCAACATCGCAGGATGGCTTCAGGCCCTAATCTGGTTCCGGCACGGCACGCTGAACCTTTGGTTAATTCCTCTTCCTGGTGGGAAATGAGAGTTAAATTTGCCCGTCCAGACACCTCCAGCTAGTCTCTCATTGTTTCCCGCTATTCCTGTTCATCTTCAGCAGAAATTGCAAAGTGGGCCAAACAGGAGGTTAAAGGGACTGACTCTCCAAGTCGGGAGAGTGTTAGTAAAGCGTCTGGAATGTTGCACCCGAGTACCAGGGGAGGAAAACTGAGACATATTTGAACACGTCTCCCGATCACATGGTTGATCATACTCTGGGTTCCACATGCATGTTTTAGCTGAAGGAAGAATACCTTAAACCTGGGTAGTTGAAACCCGTGGAATGGGTACCATGCAATATGACTTCAAAGGGTCTTCATTTGCTCACCGAACCTCTCCAATCCTATCACTGCTATGTTTATGCCCCTGTACACATGCTTGATTCTCTTTCGGAGACATAGCAATCCATAGGTTTTAAGATACTTACTAGTCAGGTACATTCTTAGGCGTTTAATATGGGGTGTTGAGTCCATTTCGTTGAGGAAGGAGTAGCTCTTGTCTATTCCATATTTGGCTTAAGGAACTTTATCTGTGCTCATTTCAATCTCTGGTTTTATGCAGCACCCCAACTCACCTTTCCCCTTAAGCAAGCATAAGTTGGTTTTCTAAATTTGAGACCCTGTTCTGTTCTGTAATTCAGTTCCTGTGTAGCCAAGTTTACATTCCGTGTATTACTGATATCTTATGATGTTTCTATTTTTGTGTGACTTATTTCAGTTAGAATCATCATACCTGAATCCACTCATTGTGCTGCTAAGGGCCTGATGACATAGATTTCATTGCTGAGTGATAGTGCTTTGTAAGTAAATACCACAACTTCTTTATCCATTTTTCACTTTCTGCGATGTTGATCTTGTACTGTAAACGAGGTTCTTGTAAACAGAGGCGTCCCAAACTTGGGGTGGCTGTGTCTTTTTGATTTTAATTTCCCTAAGCTATAGGACCATAAGTGGAAGTGCCCTAGGCTCTGTTGCTTTGTTTTTTAGATGTTTCAGGAAACACCATACACTTCTCCCGAGTGTCTGTTGGCAATTTACATCCCGCCCATCAGCATAACAAGGCTCCCAGTTCTCCATGGCCTGTCCTGCCTTGCTGGATTTTACACTTTTTTCAGATGGCCCTTTTGACCGGGGGGAAGTGAGACTTCATTGTAGTGCAGATTTCCTTTGCAAGCTTGCTTGGTTGGCCAAAAAGGGCGTATGCATTTTTTCCTGAATATATTCAGGAAAAAACGCATACGCCCTTTTTGGCCAAGTGCATCATTGTGGACGTTTTGCCTCTTTTCCTATGCTTTCAATGCAATTCCAGTCTACCTCCTGAAATCGGTTTCCTGCAAATCTGCCCCGCTTTCAAGTCCTCTTGGCAGCCTTACTTCAGTATATTTTTGGACGATAGCTGTCATTTATAACTCTGCAGGTTTGTGAATTACAGTGCCCCTGAGCTCCTTTCTTCAACTCGCTTTCTTGTGAGCTGGCCGCAACATCGCAGGATGGCTTCAGGCCCTAATCTGATTCCGGCACGGCACGCTGAGCCTTTGGTTAATTCCTCTTCCTGGTGGGAAATGAGAGTTAAATTTGCCCGTCCAGACACCTCCAGCTAGTCTCTCATTGGTTCTCCCTATTCCTGTTCATCTTCCGCAGAAATTGCAAACTGGGCCAAACAGGAGGTTAAAGGGACTGACTCTCCAAGTGGGGAGAGTGTTAGTAAAGCGTCTGGAATGTTGCACCCGAGTACCAGGGGAGGAAAACTGAGACATATTTGAGCACGTCTCCCGTTCACACGGTTGATCATACTCTGGGTTCCACATGCATGTTTTAGCTGAAGGAAGAATACCTTAAACCTGGGTAGTTGAAACCCGTGGAATGGGTACCATGCAATATGACTTCAAAGGGTCTTCATTTGCTCACCGAACCTCTCCAATCCTATCACTGCTGCGTTTATGCTCCTGTACACATGCTTGATTCTCTTTTGGAGACATAGCAATTAATAGGTTTTAAGATACTTACTAGTCAGGTACATTCTTAGGCGTTTAATATGCGGTGTTGAGTCCATTTCGTTGAGCAAGGAGTAGCTCTTGTCTATTCCATATTTGGCTTAAGGAACTTTATCTGTGCTCATTTCAATCTCTGGTTTTATGCAGCACCCCAACTCACTTTTCCCCTTAAGCATAAGTTGGTTTTCTAAATTTGAGACCCTGTTCTGTTCTGTAATTCAGTTCCTGTGTAGCCAAGTTTACATTCCGTGTATTACTGATATCTTATGATGTTTCTTTTTCTGTGTGACTTATTTCAGTTAGAATCATCATACCTGAATCCACTCATTGTGCTGCTAAGGGCCTGATGACATAGATTTCATTGCTGAGTGATATTGCTTTGTAAGTAAATACCACAAATTCTTTATCCATTTTTCACTTTCTGCGATGTTGAACTTGTACTGTAAACGAGGTTCTTGTAAACAGAGCCGTTCCAAATTTCGGGGTGGCTGTATCTTTTTGACTTTAATTTCCCTATGCTATAGGATCATAAGTGGAAGTGCCCTAGGCTCTGTTGCTTTGTTTTTTAGATGTTTCAGGAAACACCATACACTTCTCCCCTGTGTCTGTTGGCAATTTGCATCCCGCCCATCAGCATAACAAGGCTCCCAGTTCTCCATGGCCTGTCCTGCCTTTCTGGATTTTACACTTTTTTCAGATGGCCCTTTTGACCTGGGGGATGTGAGACTTCATTGTAGTGCAGATTTCTTTGCAAGCTTGCTTGGTTGGCCAAAAAGGGCGTATGCGTTTTTTCCTAAATATATTCAGGAAAAAACGCATATGCCCTTTTTGGCCAAGTGCATCATTGTGGACGTTCTGCCTCTTTTCCTATGCTTTCAATGCAATTCCAGTCTACCTCCTGAAATCGGTTTCCTGCAATTCTGCCCTGCTTTCAAGTCCTCTTGGCAGCCTTACTTCAGTATATTTTTGGACGATAGCTGTCATTTATAACTCTGCATGTTTGTGAATTACAGTGCCCCTGAGCTCCTTTCTTCAACTCGCTTTCTTTTGAGCTGGCCGCAACACCGCAGGATGGCTTCAGGCCCTAATCTGGTTCCGGCACGGCACGCTGAGCCTTTGGTTATTTCCTCTTCCTGGTGGGAAATGAGAGTTAAATTTGCCCGTCCAGACACCTCCAGCTAGTCTCTCATTGGTTCTCCCTATTGCTGTTCATCTTCCGCAGAAATTGCAAACTGGGCCAAACAGGAGGTTAAAGGGACTGATTCTCCAAGTGGGGAGAGTGTTAGTAAAGCGTCTGGAATGTTGCACCCGAGTACCAGGGGAGGAAAACTGAGACATATTTGAACACGTCTCCCGTTCACACGGTTGATCATACTCTGGGTTCCACATGCATGTTTTAGCTGAAGGAAGAATACCTTAAACCTGGGTAGTTGAAACCCGTGGAATGGGTACCATGCAATATGACTTCAAAGGGTCTTCATTTGCTCACCGAACCTCTCCAATCCTATCACTGCTGCGTTTATGCTCCTGTACACATGCTTGATTCTCTTTTGGAGACATAGCAATTAATAGGTTTTAAGATACTTACTAGTCAGGTACATTCTTAGGCGTTTAATATGCGGTGTTGAGTCCATTTCGTTGAGCAAGGAGTAGCTCTTGTCTATTCCATATTTGGCTTAAGGAACTTTATCTGTGCTCATTTCAATCTCTGGTTTTATGCAGCACCCCAACTCACCTTTGCCCTTAAGCAAGCATAAGTTGGTTTTCTAAATTTGAGACCCTGTTCTGTTTTGGAATTCAGTTCCTGTGTAGCCAAGTTTACATTCCGTGTATTACTGATATCTTATGATGTTTCTTTTTCTGTGGGACTTATTTCAGTTAGAATCATCATACCTGAATCCACTCATTATGCTGCTACGGGCCTGATGACATAGATTTCATTGCTGAGTGATACTGCATTGTACGTAAGTACCACAAGTTCTTTATCCATTTTTCACTTTCTGTGATATTGAACTTGTACGGTAAACGAGGTTCTTGTAAACAGAGGCGTCCCAAATTTTGGGGTGGCTGTGTCTTTTTGATTTTAATTTCCCTAAGCTATAGGACCATAAGTGGAAGTGCCCTAGGCTCTGTTGCTTTGTTTTTTAGATGTTTCAGGAAACACCATACACTTCTCCCGAGTGTCTGTTGGCAATTTACATCCCACCCATCAGCATAACAAGGCTCCCAGTTCTCCATGGCCTGTCCTGCCTTTCTGGATTTTACACATTTTTCAGATGGCCCTTTTGACCGGGGCGAAGTGAGACTTCATTGTAGTGCAGATTTCCTTTGCAAGCTTGCTTGGTTGGTCAAAAAGGGCGTATGCGTTTTTTCCTGAATATATTCAGGAAAAAACGCATACGCCCTTTTTGGCCAAGTGCATCATTGTGGACGTTCTGCCTCTTTTCCTATGCTTTCAATGCAATTCCAGTCTACCTCCTGAAATCGGTTTCCTGCAATTCTGCCCCACTTTCAAGTCCTCTTGGCAGCCTTACTTCAGTATATTTTTGGACGATAGCTGTCATTTATAACTCTGCAGGTTTGTGAATTACAGTGCCCCTCAGCTCCTTTCTTCAACTCGCTTTCTTGTGACCTGGCCACAACACCGCAGGATGGCTTCAGGCCCTAATCTGGTTCCGGCACGGCACGCTGAGCCTTTGGTTAGTTCCTCTTCCTGGTGGGAAATGAGAGTTAAATTTGCCCGTCCAGACACCTCCAGCTTGTCTCTCATTGGTTCTCGCTATTCCTGTTCATCTTCCGCAGAAATTGCAAACTGGGCCAAACAGGAGGTTAAAGGCGCTGACTCTCCAAGTGGCGAGAGTGTTAGTAAAGCGTCTGGAATGTTGCACCCGAGTACCAGGGGAGGAAAACTGAGACATATTTGAACACGTCTCCTGTTCACACGGTTGATCATACTCTGGGTTCCACATGCATGTTTTAGCTGAAGGAAGAATACCTTAAACCTGGGTAGTTGAAACCCGTGGAATGGGTACCATGCAATATGACTTCAAAGGGTCTTCATTTGCTCACCGAACCTCTCCAATCCTATCACTGCTGCGTTTATGCCCCTGTACACATGCTTGATTCTCTTTCGGAGACATAGCAATCCATAGGTTTTAAGATACTTACTAGTCAGGTACATTCTTAGGCGTTTAATATGCGGTGTTGAGTCCATTTTGTTGAGCAAGGAGTAGCTCTTGTCTATTCCATATTTGGCTTAAGGAACTTTATCTGTGCTCATTTCAATCTCTGGTTTTATGCAGCACCCCAACTCACCTTTCCCCTTAAGCAAGCATAAGTTGGTTTTCTAAATTTGAGACCCTGTTCTGTTTTGGAATTCATATCCTGTGTAGCCAAATTTACATTCCGTGTATTACTGATATCTTATGATGTTTCTTTTTCTGTGTGACTTATTTCAGTTGGAATCATCATACCTGAATCCACTCATTATGCTGCTACGGGCCTGATGACATAGATTTCATTGCTGAGTGATACTGCATTGTACATAAGTACCACAAGTTCTTTATCCATTTTTCACTTTCTGTGATATTGAACTTGTACGGTAAACGAGGTTCTTGTAAACAGAGGCGTCCCAAACTTTGAGGTGGCTGTGTCTTTTTAATTTGAATTTCCCTAAGCTATAGGACCATAAGTGGAAGTGCCCTAGGCTCTGTTGCTTTGTTTTTTAAATGTTTCAGGAAACACCATACACTTCTCCCGAGTGTCTGTTGGCAATTTACATCCCGCCCATCAGCATAACAAGGCTCCCAGTTCTCCATGGCCTGTCCTGCCTTTCTGGATTGTACACTTTTTTCAGATGGCCCTTTTGACCGGGGGGAAGTGAGACTTCTTTGTAGTGCAGATTTCCTTTGCAAGCTTGCTTGGTTGGCCAAAAAGGGCATATGCGTTTTTTCCTGAATATATTCAGGAAAAAACGCATATGCCCTTTTTGGACAAGTGCATCATTGTGGACGTTCTGCCTCTTTTCCTATGCTTTCAATGCAATTCCAGTCTACCTCCTGAAATCGGTTTCCTGCAATTCTGCCCCACTTTCAAGTCCTCTTGGCAGCCTTACTTCAGTATATTTTTGGACGATAGCTGTCATTTATAACTCTGCATGTTTGTGAATTACAGTGCCCCTGAGCTCCTTTCTTCAACTCGCTTTCTTTTGAGCTGGCCGCAACACCGCAGGATGGCTTCAGGCCGTAATCTGGTTCCGGCACGGCACGCTGAGCCTTTGGTTATTTCCTCTTCCTGGTGGGAAATGAGAGTTAAATTTGCCCGTCCAGACACCTCCAGCTAGTCTCTCATTGGTTCTCCCTATTCCTGTTCATCTTCCGCAGAAATTGCAAACTGGGCCAAACAGGAGGTTAAAGGCGCTGACTCTCCAAGTGGCGAGAGTGTTAGTAAAGCGTCTGGAATGTTGCACCCGAGTACCAGGGGAGGAAAACTGAGACATATTTGAACACGTCTCCTGTTCACACGGTTGATCATACTCTGGGTTCCACATGCATGTTTTAGCTGAAGGAAGAATACCTTAAACCTGGGTAGTTGAAACCCGTGGAATGGGTACCATGCAATATGACTTCAAAGGGTCTTCATTTGCTCACCGAACCTCTGCAATCCTATCACTGCTGCGTTTATGCCCCTGTACACATCCTTGATTCTCTTTTGGAGACATAGCAATCCATAGGTTTTAAGATACTTACTAGTCAGGTACATTCTTAGGCGTTTAATATGCGGTGTTGAGTCCATTTCGTTGAGCAAGGAGTAGCTCTTGTCTATTCCATATTTGGCTTAAGGAACTTTATCTGTGCTCATTTCAATCTCTGGTTTTATGCAACACCCCAACTCATCTTTCCCCTTAAGCAAGCATAAGTTGGTTTTCTAAATTTGTGACCCTGTTCTGTTCTGTAATTCAGTTCCTGTGTAGCCAAGTTTACATTCCGTGTATTACTGATATCTTATGATGTTTCTTTTTCTGTGTGACTTATTTCAGTTAGAATCATCATACCTGAATCCACTCATTGTGCTGCTAAGGGCCTGATGACATAGATTTCATTGCTGAGTGATATTGCTTTGTAAGTAAATACCACAAATTCTTTATCCATTTTTCACTTTCTGCGATGTTGAACTTGTACTGTAAACGAGGTTCTTGTAAACAGAGCCGTTCCAAATTTCGGGGTGGCTGTATCTTTTTGATTTTAATTTCCCTATGCTATAGGATCATAAGTGGAAGTGCCCTAGGCTCTGTTGCTTTGTTTTTTAGATGTTTCAGGAAACACCATACACTTCTCCCGAGTGTCTGTTGGCAATTTGCATCCCGCCCATCAGCATAACAAGGCTCCCAGTTCTCCATGGCCTGTCCTGCCTTTCTGGATTTTACACTTTTTTCAGATGGCCCTTTTGACCTGGGGGATGTGAGACTTCATTGTAGTGCAGATTTCTTTGCAAGCTTGCTTGGTTGGCCAAAAAGGGCGTATGCGTTTTTTCCTGAATATATTCAGGAAAAAACGCATCCGCCCTTTTTGGCCAAGTGCATCATTGTGGACGTTCTGCCTCTTTTCCTATGCTTTCAATGCAATTCCAGTCTACCTCCTGAAATCGGTTTCCTGCAATTCTGCCCTGCTTTCAAGTCCTCTTGGCAGCCTTACTTCAGTATATTTTTGGACGATAGCTGTCATTTATAACTCTGCATGTTTGTGAATTACAGTGCCCCTGAGCTCCTTTCTTCAACTCGCTTTCTTTTGAGCTGGCCGCAACACCGCAGGATGGCTTCAGGCCCTAATCTGGTTCCGGCACGGCACGCTGAGCCTTTGGTTATTTCCTCTTCCTGCTGGGAAATGAGAGTTAAATTTGCCCGTCCAGACACCTCCAGCTAGTCTCTCATTGGTTCTCCCTATTCCTGTTCATCTTCCGCAGAAATTGCAAACTGGGCCAAACAGGAGGTTAAAGGGACTGACTCTCCAAGTGGGGAGAGTGTTAGTAAAGCGTCTGGAATGTTGCACCCGAGTACCAGGGGAGGAAAACTGAGACATATTTGAACACGTCTCCCGTTCACACGGTTGATCATACTCTGGGTTCCACATGCATGTTTTAGCTGAAGGAAGAATACCTTAAACCTGGGTAGTTGAAACCCGTGGAATGGGTACCATGCAATATGACTTCAAAGGGTCTTCATTTGCTCACCGAACCTCTCCAATCCTATCACTGCTGCGTTTATGCTCCTGTACACATGCTTGATTCTCTTTTGGAGACATAGCAATTAATAGGTTTTAAGATACTTACTAGTCAGGTACATTCTTAGGCGTTTAATATGCGGTGTTGAGTCCATTTCGTTGAGCAAGGAGTAGCTCTTGTCTATTCCATATTTGGCTTAAGGAACTTTATCTGTGCTCATTTCAATCTCTGGTTTTATGCAGCACCCCAACTCACCTTTCCCCTTAAGCAAGCATAAGTTGGTTTTCTAAATTTGAGACCCTGTTCTGTTTTGGAATTCAGTTCCTGTGTAGCCAAGTTTACATTCCGTGTATTACTGATATCTTATGATGTTTCTTTTTCTGTGGGACTTATTTCAGTTAGAATCATCATACCTGAATCCACTCATTATGCTGCTACGGGCCTGATGACATAGATTTCATTGCTGAGTGATACTGCATTGTACGTAAGTACCACAAGTTCTTTATCCATTTTTCACTTTCTGTGATATTGAACTTGTACGGTAAACGAGGTTCTTGTAAACAGAGGCGTCCCAAATTTTGGGGTGGCTGTGTCTTTTTGATTTTAATTTCCCTAAGCTATAGGACCATAAGTGGAAGTGCCCTAGGCTCTGTTGCTTTGTTTTTTAGATGTTTCAGGAAACACCATACACTTCTCCCGAGTGTCTGTTGGCAATTTACATCCCGCCCATCAGCATAACAAGGCTCCCAGTTCTCCATGGCCTGTCCTGCCTTTCTGGATTTTACACATTTTTCAGATGGCTCTTTTGACCGGGGGGAAGTGAGACTTCATTGTAGTGCAGATTTCCTTTGCAAGCTTGCTTGGTTGGCCAAAGAGGGCGTATGCGTTTTTTCCTGAATATATTCAGGAAAAAACGCATACGCCCTTTTTGGCCAAGTGCATCATTGTGGACGTTCTGCCTCTTTTCCTATGCTTTCAATGCAATTCCAGTCTACCTCCTGAAATCGGTTTCCTGCAATTCTGCCCCACTTTCAAGTCCTCTTGGCAGCCTTACTTCAGTATATTTTTGGACGATAGCTGTCATTTATAACTCTGCAGGTTTGTGAATTACAGTGCCCCTCAGCTCCTTTCTTCAACTCGCTTTCTTGTGACCTGGCCACAACACCGCAGGATGGCTTCAGGCCCTAATCTGGTTCCGGCACGGCACGCTGAGCCTTTGGTTAGTTCCTCTTCCTGGTGGGAAATGAGAGTTAAATTTGCCCGTCCAGACACCTCCAGCTAGTCTCTCATTGGTTCTCGCTATTCCTGTTCATCTTCCGCAGAAATTGCAAACTGGGCCAAACAGGAGGTTAAAGGCGCTGACTCTCCAAGTGGCGAGAGTGTTAGTAAAGCGTCTGGAATGTTGCATCCGAGTACCAGGGGAGGAAAACTGAGACATATTTGAACACGTCTCCTGTTCACACGGTTGATCATACTCTGGGTTCCACATGCATGTTTTAGCTGAAGGAAGAATACCTTAAACCTGGGTAGTTGAAACCCGTGGAATGGGTACCATGCAATATGACTTCAAAGGGTCTTCATTTGCTCACCGAACCTCTCCAATCCTATCACTGCTGCGTTTATGCCCCTGTACACATCCTTGATTCTCTTTTGGAGACATAGCAATCCATAGGTTTTAAGATACTTACTAGTCAGGTACATTCTTAGGCGTTTAATATGCGGTGTTGAGTCCATTTCGTTGAGCAAGGAGTAGCTCTTGTCTATTCCATATTTGGCTTAAGGAACTTTATCTGTGCTCATTTCAATCTCTGGTTTTATGCAGCACCCCAACTCATCTTTCCCCTTAAGCAAGCATAAGTTGGTTTTCTAAATTTGAGACCCTGTTCTGTTCTGTAATTCAGTTCCTGTGTAGCCAAGTTTACATTCCGTGTATTACTGATATATTATGATGTTTCTTTTTCTGTGTGACTTATTTCAGTTAGAATCATCATACCTGAATCCACTCATTGTGCTGCTAAGGGCCTGATGACATAGATTTCATTGCTGAGTGATATTGCTTTGTAAGTAAATACAACAAATTCTTTATCCATTTTTCACTTTCTGCGATGTTGAACTTGTACTGTAAACGAGATTTTTGTAAACAGAGCCGTTCCAAATTTCGGGGTGGCTGTGTCTTTTTGATTTTAATTTCCCTATGCTATAGGATCATAAGTGGAAGTGCCCTAGGCTCTGTTGCTTTGTTTTTTAGATGTTTCAGGAAACACCATACACTTCTCCCGAGTGTCTGTTGGCAATGTACATCCCGCCCATCAGCATAACAAGGCTCCCAGTTCTCCATGGCCTGTCCTGCCTTTCTGGATTTTACACTTTTTTCAGATGGCCCTTTTGACCGGGGGGAAGTGAGACTTCATTGTAGTGCAGATTTCCTTTGCAAGCTTGCTTGGTTGGCCAAAAAGGGCGTATGCGTTTTTTCCTGAATATATTCAGGAAAAAACGCATACGCCCTTTTTGGCCAAGTGCATCATTGTGGACGTTCTGCCTCTTTTCCTATGCTTTCAATGCAATTCCAGTCTACCTCCTGAAATTGGTTTCCTGCAATTCTGCCCCGCTTTCAAGTCCTCTTGGCAGCCTTACTTCAGTATATTTTTGGATGAAAGCTGTCATTTATAACTCTGCAGGTTTGTGAATTACAGTGCCCCTGAGCTCCTTTCTTCAACTCGCTTTCTTGTGAGCTGGCCGCAACACCGCAGGATGGCTTCAGGCCCTAATCTGGTTCCGGCACGGCACACTGAGCCTTTGGTTATTTCCTCTTCCTGGTGGGAAATGAGAGTTAAATTTGCCCGTCCAGACACCTCCAGCTAGTCTCTCATTGGTTCTCCCTATTCCTGTTCATCTTCCGCAGAAATTGCAAACTGGGCCAAACAGGAGGTTAAAGGGACTGACTCTCCAAGTGGGGAGAGTGTTAGTAAAGCGTCTGGAATGTTGCACCCGAGTACCAGGGGAGGAAAACTGAGACATATTTGAACACGTCTCCCGTTCACACGGTTGATCATACTCTGGGTTCCACATGCATGTTTTAGCTGAAGGAAGAATACCTTAAACCTGGGTAGTTGAAAACCGTGGAATGGGTACCATGCAATATGACTTCAAAGGGTCTTCATTTGCTCACCGAACCTCTCCAATCCTATCACTGCTGCGTTTATGCTCCTGTACACATGCTTGATTCTCTTTTGGAGACATAGCAATCAATAGCTTTTAAGATACTTACTAGTCAGGTACATTCTTAGGCGTTTAATATGCGGTGTTGAGTCCATTTCGTTGAGCAAGGAGTAGCTCTTGTCTATTCCATATTTGGTTTAAGGAACTTTATCTGTGCTCATTTCAATCTCTGGTTTTATGCAGCACCCCAACTCACCTTTCCCCTTAAGCAAGTATAAGTTGGTTTTCTAAATTTGAGACCCTGTTCTGTTCTGTAATTCAGTTCCTGTGTAGCCAAGTTTACATTCCGTGTATTACTGATATCTTATGATGTTTCTTTTTCTGTGTGACTTATTTCAGTTAGAATCATCGTACCTGAATCCACTCATTATGCTGCTACGGGCCTGATGACATAGATTTCATTGCTGAGTGATACTGCATTGTACATAAGTACCACAAGTTCTTTATCCATTTTCCACTTTCTGTGATATTGAACTTGTACGGTAAACGAGGTTCTTGTAAACAGAGGCATCCCAAACTTTGGGGTGGCTGTGTCTTTTTAATTTTAATTTCCCTAAGCTATAGGACCATAAGTGGAAGTGCCCTAGGCTCTGTTGCTTTGTTTTTTAGATGTTTCAGGAAACACCATACACTTCTCCCGAGTGTCTGTTGGCAATTTACATCCCGCCCATCAGCATAACAAGGCTCCCAGTTCTCCATGGCCTGTCCTGCCTTTCTGGATTGTACACTTTTTTCAGATGGCCCTTTTGACTGGGGGGAAGTGAGACTTCATTGTAGTGCAGATTTCCTTTGCAAGCTTGCTTGGTTGGCCAAAAAGGGCGTATGCGTTTTTTCCTGAATATATTCAGGAAAAAACGCATACGCCCTTTTTGGCCAAGTGCATCATTGTGGACGTTCTGCCTCTTTTCTTATGCTTTCAATGCAATTCCAGTCTACCTCCTGAAATCGGTTTCCTGCAATTCTGCCCCACTTTCAAGTCCTCTTGGCAGCCTTACTTCAGTATATTTTTGGACGATAGCTGTCATTTATAACTCTGCAGGTTTGTGAATTACAGTGCCCCTGAGCTCCTTTCTTCAACTCGCTTTCTTGTGAGCTGGCCGCAACACCGCAGGATGGCTTCAGGCCCTAATCTGGTTCCGGCACGGCACGCTGAGCCTTTGGTTATTTCCTCTTCCTGGTGGGAAATGAGAGTTAAATTTGCCCGTCCAGACACCTCCAGCTAGTCTCTCATTGGTTCTCCCTATTCCTGTTCATCTTCCGCAGAAATTGCAAACTGGGCCAAACAGGAGGTTAAAGGCGCTGACTCTCCAAGTGGGGAGAGTGTTAGTAAAGCGTCTGGAATGTTGCACCCGAGTACCAGGGTACGAAAACTGAATCATATTTGAACACGTCTCCCGATCACATGGTTGATCATACTCTGGGTTCCACATGCATGTTTTAGCTGAAGGAAGAATACCTTAAACCTGGGTAGTTGAAACCCGTAGAATGGGTACCATGCAATATGACTTCAAAGGGTCTTCATTTGCTCACCGAACCTCTCCAATCCTATCACTGCTGCGTTTATGCCCCTGTACACATGCTTGATTCTCTTTTGGAGACATAGCAATCCATAGGTTTTAAGATACTTACTAGTCAGGTACATTCTTAGGCGTTTAATATGGGGTGTTGAGTCCATTTCGTTGAGCAAGGAGTAGCTCTTGTCTATTCCATATTTGGCTTAAGGAACTTTATCTGTGCTCATTTCAATCTCTGGTTTTATGCAGCACCCCAACTCACCTTTACCCTTAAGCAGGCATAAGTTGGTTTTCTAAATTTGAGACCCTGTTCTGTTCTGTAATTCAGTTCCTGTGTAGCCAAGTTTACATTCCGTGTATTACTGATATCTTATGATGTTTCTTTTTCTGTGTGACTTATTTCAGTTAGAATCATCATACCTGAATCCACTCATTGTGCTGCTAAGGGCCTGATGACATAGATTTCATTGCTGAGTGATATTGCTTTGTAAGTAAATACCACAACTGCTTTATCCATTTTTCACTTTCTGCGATGCTGAACTTGTACTGTAAATGACGTTCTTGTAAACAGAGGCGTCCCAAACTTTGGGGTGGCTGTGTCTTTTTGATTTTAATTTCCCTAAGCTATAGGACCATAAGTGGAAGTGCCCTAGGCTCTGTTGCTTTGCTTTTTAGATGTTTCAGGAAACACCATACACTTCTCCCGAGTGTCTGTTGGCAATTTACATCCCGCCCATCAGCATAACAAGGCTCCCAGTTCTCCATGGCCTGTCCTGCCTTTCTGGATTTTACACTTTTTTCAGATGGCCCTTTTGACCGGGGGGAAGTGAGACTTCATTGTAGTGCAGATTTCCTTTGCAAGCTTGCTTGGTTGGCCAAAAAGGGCGTATGCGTTTTTTCCTGAATATATTCAGGAAAAAACGCATACGCCCTTTTTGGCCAAGTGCATCATTGTGGACGTTCTGCCTCTTTTCCTATGCTTTCAATGCAATTCCAGTCTACCTCCTGAAATCGGTTTCCTGCAATTCTGCCCCACTTTCAAGTCCTCTTGGCAGCCTTACTTCAGTATATTTTTGGACGATAGCTGTCATTTATAACTCTGCAGGTTTGTGAATTACAGTGCCCCTGAGCTCCTTTCTTCAACTCGCTTTCTTGTGAGCTGGCCGCAACACCGCAGGATGGCTTCAGGCCCTAATCTGGTTCCGGCACGGCACGCTGAGCCTTTGGTTATTTCCTCTTCCTGGTGGGAAATGAGAGTTAAATTTGCCCGTCCAGACACCTCCAGCTAGTCTCTCATTGGTTCTCCCTATTCCTGTTCATCTTCCGCAGAAATTGCAAACTGGGCCAAACAGGAGGTTAAAGGCGCTGACTCTCCAAGTGGGGAGAGTGTTAGTGAAGCGTCTGGAATGTTGCACCCGAGTACCAGGGTACGAAAACTGAATCATATTTGAACACGTCTCCCGATCACATGGTTGATCATACTCTGGGTTCCACATGCATGTTTTAGCTGAAGGAAGAATACCTTAAACCTGGGTAGTTGAAACCCGTAGAATGGGTACCATGCAATATGACTTCAAAGGGTCTTCATTTGCTCACCGAACCTCTCCAATCCTATCACTGCTGCGTTTATGCCCCTGTACACATGCTTGATTCTCTTTTGGAGACATAGCAATCCATAGGTTTTAAGATACTTACTAGTCAGGTACATTCTTACGCGTTTAATATGGGGTGTTGAGTCCATTTCGTTGAGCAAGGAGTAGCTCTTGTCTATTCCATATTTGGCTTAAGGAACTTTATCTGTGCTCATTTCAATCTCTGGTTTTATGCAGCACCCCAACTCACCTTTACCCTTAAGCAAGCATAAGTTGGTTTTCTAAATTTGAGACCCTGTTCTGTTCTGTAATTCAGTTCCTGTGTAGCCAAGTTTACATTCCGTGTATTACTGATATCTTATGATGTTTCTTTTTCTGTGTGACTTATTTCAGTTAGAATCATCATACCTGAATCCACTCATTGTGCTGCTAAGGGCCTGATGACATAGATTTCATTGCTGAGTGATATTGCTTTGTAAGTAAATACCACAACTGCTTTATCCATTTTTCACTTTCTGCGATATTGAACTTGTACTGTAAACGACGTTCTTGTAAACAGAGGCGTCCCAAACTTTGGGGTGGCTGTGTCTTTTTGATTTTAATTTCCCTAAGCTATAGGACCATAAGTGGAAGTGCCCTAGGCTCTGTTGCTTTGCTTTTTAGATGTTTCAGGAAACACCATACACTTCTCCCGAGTGTCTGTTGGCAATTTACATCCCGCCCATCAGCATAACAAGGCTCCCAGTTCTCCATGGCCTGTCCTGCCTTTCTGGATTTTACACTTTTTTCAGATGGCCCTTTTGACCAGGTCGAAGTGAGACTTCATTGTAGTGCAGATTTCCTTTGCAAGCTTGCTTGGTTGGCCAAAAAGGGCGTATGCGTTTTTTCCTGAATATATTCAGGAAAAAACGCATACGCCCTTTTTGGCCAAGTGCATCATTGTGGACGTTCTGCCTCTTTTCCTATGCTTTCAATGCAATTCCAGTCTACCTCCTGAAATCGGTTTCCTGCAATTCTGCCCCACTTTCAAGTCCTCTTGGCAGCCTTACTTCAGTATATTTTTGGACGATAGCTGTCATTTATAACTCTGCAGGTTTGTGAATTACAGTGCCCCTGAGCTCCTTTCTTCAACTCGCTTTCTTGTGACCTGGCCACAACACCGCAGGATGGCTTCAGGCCCTAATCTGGTTCCGGCACGGCACGCTGAGCCTTTGGTTAGTTCCTCTTCCTGGTGGGAAATGAGAGTTAAATTTGCCCGTCCAGACACCTCCAGCTAGTCTCTCATTGGTTCTCCCTATTCCTGTTCATCTTCCGCAGAAATTGCAAACTGGGCCAAACAGGAGGTTAAAGGGACTGACTCTCCAAGTGGGGAGAGTGTTAGTAAAGCGTCTGGAATGTTGCACCCGAGTACCAGGGGAGGAAAACTGAGACATATTTGAACACGTCTCCCGTTCACACGGTTGATCATACTCTGGGTTCCACATGCATGTTTTAGCTGAAGGAAGAATACCTTAAACCTGGAGAGGTGAGACCCGTGGAATGGGCACCATGCAATATGACTTCAAAGGGTCTTCATTTGCTCACCGAACCTCTCCAATCCTAACACTGCTGCGTTTATGCCCCTGTACACATGCTTGATTCTCTTTCGGAGACATAGCAATCCATAGGTTTTAAGATACTTACTAGTCAGGTACATTCTTAGGCGTTTAATATGCGGTGTTGAGTCCATTTCGTTGAGCAAGGAGTAGCTCTTGTCTATTCCATATTTGGCTTAAGGAACTTTATCTGTGCTCATTTCAATCTCTGGTTTTATGCAGCACCCCAACTCACCTTTCCCCTTAAGCAAGCATAAGTTGGTCTTCTAAATTTGAGACCCTGTTCTGTTCTGTAATTCAGTTCCTGTGTAGCCAAGTTTACATTCCGTGAATTACCGATATCTTATGATGTTTCTTTTTCTGTGTGACTTATTTCAGTTAGAATCATCATACCTGAATCCACTCATTGTGCTGCTAAGGGCCTGATGACATAGATTTCATTGCTGAGTGATAGTGCTTTGTAAGTAAATACCACAACTTCTTTATCCATTTTTCACTTTCTGCGATGTTGATCTTGTACTGTAAACGAGGTTCTTGTAAACAGAGGCGTCCCAAACTTTGGGGTGGCTGTGTCTTTTTGATTTTAATTTCCCTAAGCTATAGGACCATAAGTGGAAGTGCCCTAGGCTCTGTTGCTTTGTTTTTTAGATGTTTCAGAAAACACCATACACTTCTCCCGAGTGTCTGTTGGCAATTTACATCCCGCCCATCAGCATAACAAGGCTCCCAGTTCTCCATGGCCTGTCCTGCCTTTCTGGATTTTACACTTTTTTCAGATGGCCCTTTTGACCGGGGGAAAGTGAGACTTCATTGTAGTGCAGATTTCCTTTGCAAGCTTGCTTGGTTGGCCAAAAAGGGCGTATGCGTTTTTTCCTGAATATATTCAGGAAAAAACGCATACGCCCTTTTTGGCCAAGTGCATCATTGTGGACGTTCTGCCTCTTTTCCTATGCTTTCAATGCAATTCCAGTCTACCTCCTGAAATCGGTTTCCTGCAATTCTGCCCCGCTTTCAAGTCCTCTTGGCAGCCTTACTTCAGTATATTTTTGGACGATAGCTGTCATTTATAACTCTGCAGGTTTGTGAATTACAGTGCCCCTGAGCTCCTTTCTTCAACTCGCTTTCTTGTGAGCTGGCCGCAACATCGCAGGATGGCTTCAGGCCCTAATCTGGTTCCGGCACGGCACGCTGAGCCTTTGGTTAATTCCTCTTCCTGGTGGGAAATGAGAGTTAAATTTGCCCGTCCAGACACCTCCAGCTAGTCTCTCATTGGTTCTCGCTATTCCTGTTCATCTTCAGCAGAAATTGCAAAGTGGGCCAAACAGGAGGTTAAAGGGACTGACTCTCCAAGTCGGGAGAGTGTTAGTAAACCGTCTGAAATGTTGCACCCGAGTACCAGGGGAGGAAAACTGAGACATATTTGAACACGTCTCACGATCACATGGTTGATCATACTCTGGGTTCCACATGCATGCTTTAGCTGAAGGAAGAATACCTTAAACCTGGGTAGTTGAAACCCGTGGAATGGGTACCATGCAATATGACTTCAAAGGGTCTTCATTTGCTCACCGAACCTCTCCAATCCTATCACTGCTGCGTTTATGCTCCTGTACACATGCTTGATTCTCTTTTGGAGACATAGCAATCAATAGCTTTTAAGATACTTACTAGTCAGGTACATTCTTAGGCGTTTAATATGCGGTGTTGAGTCCATTTCGTTGAGCAAGGAGTAGCTCTTGTCTATTCCATATTTGGCTTAAGGAACTTTATCTGTGCTCATTTCAATCTCTGGTTTTATGCAGCACCCCAACTCACCTTTACCCTTAAGCAGGCATAAGTTGGTTTTCTAAATTTGAGACCCTGTTCTGTTCTGTAATTCAGTTCCTGTGTAGCCAAGTTTACATTCCGTGTATTACTGATATCTTATGATGTTTCTTTTTCTGTGTGACTTATTTCAGTTAGAATCATCATACCTGAATCCACTCATTGTGCTGCTAAGGGCCTGATGACATAGATTTCATTGCTGAGTGATATTGCTTTGTAAGTAAATACCACAACTGCTTTATCCATTTTTCACTTTCTGCGATGCTGAACTTGTACTGTAAATGACGTTCTTGTAAACAGAGGCGTCCCAAACTTTGGGGTGGCTGTGTCTTTTTGATTTTAATTTCCCTAAGCTATAGGACCATAAGTGGAAGTGCCCTAGGCTCTGTTGCTTTGCTTTTTAGATGTTTCAGGAAACACCATACACTTCTCCCGAGTGTCTGTTGGCAATTTACATCCCGCCCATCAGCATAACAAGGCTCCCAGTTCTCCATGGCCTGTCCTGCCTTTCTGGATTTTACACTTTTTTCAGATGGCCCTTTTGACCGGGGGGAAGTGAGACTTCATTGTAGTGCAGATTTCCTTTGCAAGCTTGCTTGGTTGGCCAAAAAGGGCGTATGCGTTTTTTCCTGAATATATTCAGGAAAAAACGCATACGCCCTTTTTGGCCAAGTGCATCATTGTGGACGTTCTGCCTCTTTTCCTATGCTTTCAATGCAATTCCAGTCTACCTCCTGAAATCGGTTTCCTGCAATTCTGCCCCACTTTCAAGTCCTCTTGGCAGCCTTACTTCAGTATATTTTTGGACGATAGCTGTCATTTATAACTCTGCAGGTTTGTGAATTACAGTGCCCCTGAGCTCCTTTCTTCAACTCGCTTTCTTGTGAGCTGGCCGCAACACCGCAGGATGGCTTCAGGCCCTAATCTGGTTCCGGCACGGCACGCTGAGCCTTTGGTTATTTCCTCTTCCTGGTGGGAAATGAGAGTTAAATTTGCCCGTCCAGACACCTCCAGCTAGTCTCTCATTGGTTCTCCCTATTCCTGTTCATCTTCCGCAGAAATTGCAAACTGGGCCAAACAGGAGGTTAAAGGCGCTGACTCTCCAAGTGGGGAGAGTGTTAGTGAAGCGTCTGGAATGTTGCACCCGAGTACCAGGGTACGAAAACTGAATCATATTTGAACACGTCTCCCGATCACATGGTTGATCATACTCTGGGTTCCACATGCATGTTTTAGCTGAAGGAAGAATACCTTAAACCTGGGTAGTTGAAACCCGTAGAATGGGTACCATGCAATATGACTTCAAAGGGTCTTCATTTGCTCACCGAACCTCTCCAATCCTATCACTGCTGCGTTTATGCCCCTGTACACATGCTTGATTCTCTTTTGGAGACATAGCAATCCATAGGTTTTAAGATACTTACTAGTCAGGTACATTCTTACGCGTTTAATATGGGGTGTTGAGTCCATTTCGTTGAGCAAGGAGTAGCTCTTGTCTATTCCATATTTGGCTTAAGGAACTTTATCTGTGCTCATTTCAATCTCTGGTTTTATGCAGCACCCCAACTCACCTTTACCCTTAAGCAAGCATAAGTTGGTTTTCTAAATTTGAGACCCTGTTCTGTTCTGTAATTCAGTTCCTGTGTAGCCAAGTTTACATTCCGTGTATTACTGATATCTTATGATGTTTCTTTTTCTGTGTGACTTATTTCAGTTAGAATCATCATACCTGAATCCACTCATTGTGCTGCTAAGGGCCTGATGACATAGATTTCATTGCTGAGTGATATTGCTTTGTAAGTAAATACCACAACTGCTTTATCCATTTTTCACTTTCTGCGATATTGAACTTGTACTGTAAACGACGTTCTTGTAAACAGAGGCGTCCCAAACTTTGGGGTGGCTGTGTCTTTTTGATTTTAATTTCCCTAAGCTATAGGACCATAAGTGGAAGTGCCCTAGGCTCTGTTGCTTTGCTTTTTAGATGTTTCAGGAAACACCATACACTTCTCCCGAGTGTCTGTTGGCAATTTACATCCCGCCCATCAGCATAACAAGGCTCCCAGTTCTCCATGGCCTGTCCTGCCTTTCTGGATTTTACACTTTTTTCAGATGGCCCTTTTGACCAGGTCGAAGTGAGACTTCATTGTAGTGCAGATTTCCTTTGCAAGCTTGCTTGGTTGGCCAAAAAGGGCGTATGCGTTTTTTCCTGAATATATTCAGGAAAAAACGCATACGCCCTTTTTGGCCAAGTGCATCATTGTGGACGTTCTGCCTCTTTTCCTATGCTTTCAATGCAATTCCAGTCTACCTCCTGAAATCGGTTTCCTGCAATTCTGCCCCACTTTCAAGTCCTCTTGGCAGCCTTACTTCAGTATATTTTTGGACGATAGCTGTCATTTATAACTCTGCAGGTTTGTGAATTACAGTGCCCCTGAGCTCCTTTCTTCAACTCGCTTTCTTGTGACCTGGCCACAACACCGCAGGATGGCTTCAGGCCCTAATCTGGTTCCGGCACGGCACGCTGAGCCTTTGGTTAGTTCCTCTTCCTGGTGGGAAATGAGAGTTAAATTTGCCCGTCCAGACACCTCCAGCTAGTCTCTCATTGGTTCTCCCTATTCCTGTTCATCTTCCGCAGAAATTGCAAACTGGGCCAAACAGGAGGTTAAAGGGACTGACTCTCCAAGTGGGGAGAGTGTTAGTAAAGCGTCTGGAATGTTGCACCCGAGTACCAGGGGAGGAAAACTGAGACATATTTGAACACGTCTCCCGTTCACACGGTTGATCATACTCTGGGTTCCACATGCATGTTTTAGCTGAAGGAAGAATACCTTAAACCTGGAGAGGTGAGACCCGTGGAATGGGCACCATGCAATATGACTTCAAAGGGTCTTCATTTGCTCACCGAACCTCTCCAATCCTAACACTGCTGCGTTTATGCCCCTGTACACATGCTTGATTCTCTTTCGGAGACATAGCAATCCATAGGTTTTAAGATACTTACTAGTCAGGTACATTCTTAGGCGTTTAATATGCGGTGTTGAGTCCATTTCGTTGAGCAAGGAGTAGCTCTTGTCTATTCCATATTTGGCTTAAGGAACTTTATCTGTGCTCATTTCAATCTCTGGTTTTATGCAGCACCCCAACTCACCTTTCCCCTTAAGCAAGCATAAGTTGGTCTTCTAAATTTGAGACCCTGTTCTGTTCTGTAATTCAGTTCCTGTGTAGCCAAGTTTACATTCCGTGAATTACCGATATCTTATGATGTTTCTTTTTCTGTGTGACTTATTTCAGTTAGAATCATCATACCTGAATCCACTCATTGTGCTGCTAAGGGCCTGATGACATAGATTTCATTGCTGAGTGATAGTGCTTTGTAAGTAAATACCACAACTTCTTTATCCATTTTTCACTTTCTGCGATGTTGATCTTGTACTGTAAACGAGGTTCTTGTAAACAGAGGCGTCCCAAACTTTGGGGTGGCTGTGTCTTTTTGATTTTAATTTCCCTAAGCTATAGGACCATAAGTGGAAGTGCCCTAGGCTCTGTTGCTTTGTTTTTTAGATGTTTCAGAAAACACCATACACTTCTCCCGAGTGTCTGTTGGCAATTTACATCCCGCCCATCAGCATAACAAGGCTCCCAGTTCTCCATGGCCTGTCCTGCCTTTCTGGATTTTACACTTTTTTCAGATGGCCCTTTTGACCGGGGGAAAGTGAGACTTCATTGTAGTGCAGATTTCCTTTGCAAGCTTGCTTGGTTGGCCAAAAAGGGCGTATGCGTTTTTTCCTGAATATATTCAGGAAAAAACGCATACGCCCTTTTTGGCCAAGTGCATCATTGTGGACGTTCTGCCTCTTTTCCTATGCTTTCAATGCAATTCCAGTCTACCTCCTGAAATCGGTTTCCTGCAATTCTGCCCCGCTTTCAAGTCCTCTTGGCAGCCTTACTTCAGTATATTTTTGGACGATAGCTGTCATTTATAACTCTGCAGGTTTGTGAATTACAGTGCCCCTGAGCTCCTTTCTTCAACTCGCTTTCTTGTGAGCTGGCCGCAACATCGCAGGATGGCTTCAGGCCCTAATCTGGTTCCGGCACGGCACGCTGAGCCTTTGGTTAATTCCTCTTCCTGGTGGGAAATGAGAGTTAAATTTGCCCGTCCAGACACCTCCAGCTAGTCTCTCATTGGTTCTCGCTATTCCTGTTCATCTTCAGCAGAAATTGCAAAGTGGGCCAAACAGGAGGTTAAAGGGACTGACTCTCCAAGTCGGGAGAGTGTTAGTAAACCGTCTGAAATGTTGCACCCGAGTACCAGGGGAGGAAAACTGAGACATATTTGAACACGTCTCACGATCACATGGTTGATCATACTCTGGGTTCCACATGCATGCTTTAGCTGAAGGAAGAATACCTTAAACCTGGGTAGTTGAAACCCGTGGAATGGGTACCATGCAATATGACTTCAAAGGGTCTTCATTTGCTCACCGAACCTCTCCAATCCTATCACTGCTGCGTTTATGCTCCTGTACACATGCTTGATTCTCTTTTGGAGACATAGCAATCAATAGCTTTTAAGATACTTACTAGTCAGGTACATTCTTAGGCGTTTAATATGCGGTGTTGAGTCCATTTCGTTGAGCAAGGAGTAGCTCTTGTCTATTCCATATTTGGCTTAAGGAACTTTATCTGTGCTCATTTCAATCTCTGGTTTTATGCAGCACCCCAACTCACCTTTCCCCTTAAGCAAGTATAAGTTGGTTTTCTAAATTTGAGACCCTGTTCTGTTCTGTAATTCAGTTCCTGTGTAGCCAAGTTTACATTCCGTGTATTACTGATATCTTATGATGTTTCTTTTTCTGTGTGACTTATTTCAGTTAGAATCATCGTACCTGAATCCACTCATTATGCTGCTACGGGCCTGATGACATAGATTTCATTGCTGAGTGATACTGCATTGTACATAAGTACCACAAGTTCTTTATCCATTTTCCACTTTCTGTGATATTGAACTTGTACGGTAAACGAGGTTCTTGTAAACAGAGGCATCCCAAACTTTGGGGTGGCTGTGTCTTTTTAATTTTAATTTCCCTAAGCTATAGGACCATAAGTGGAAGTGCCCTAGGCTCTGTTGCTTTGTTTTTTAGATGTTTCAGGAAACACCATACACTTCTCCCGAGTGTCTGTTGGCAATTTACATCCCGCCCATCAGCATAACAAGGCTCCCAGTTCTCCATGGCCTGTCCTGCCTTTCTGGATTGTACACTTTTTTCAGATGGCCCTTTTGACTGGGGGGAAGTGAGACTTCATTGTAGTGCAGATTTCCTTTGCAAGCTTGCTTGGTTGGCCAAAAAGGGCGTATGCGTTTTTTCCTGAATATATTCAGGAAAAAACGCATACGCCCTTTTTGGCCAAGTGCATCATTGTGGACGTTCTGCCTCTTTTCTTATGCTTTCAATGCAATTCCAGTCTACCTCCTGAAATCGGTTTCCTGCAATTCTGCCCCACTTTCAAGTCCTCTTGGCAGCCTTACTTCAGTATATTTTTGGACGATAGCTGTCATTTATAACTCTGCAGGTTTGTGAATTACAGTGCCCCTGAGCTCCTTTCTTCAACTCGCTTTCTTGTGAGCTGGCCGCAACACCGCAGGATGGCTTCAGGCCCTAATCTGGTTCCGGCACGGCACGCTGAGCCTTTGGTTATTTCCTCTTCCTGGTGGGAAATGAGAGTTAAATTTGCCCGTCCAGACACCTCCAGCTAGTCTCTCATTGGTTCTCCCTATTCCTGTTCATCTTCCGCAGAAATTGCAAACTGGGCCAAACAGGAGGTTAAAGGCGCTGACTCTCCAAGTGGGGAGAGTGTTAGTAAAGCGTCTGGAATGTTGCACCCGAGTACCAGGGTACGAAAACTGAATCATATTTGAACACGTCTCCCGATCACATGGTTGATCATACTCTGGGTTCCACATGCATGTTTTAGCTGAAGGAAGAATACCTTAAACCTGGGTAGTTGAAACCCGTAGAATGGGTACCATGCAATATGACTTCAAAGGGTCTTCATTTGCTCACCGAACCTCTCCAATCCTATCACTGCTGCGTTTATGCCCCTGTACACATGCTTGATTCTCTTTTGGAGACATAGCAATCCATAGGTTTTAAGATACTTACTAGTCAGGTACATTCTTAGGCGTTTAATATGGGGTGTTGAGTCCATTTCGTTGAGCAAGGAGTAGCTCTTGTCTATTCCATATTTGGCTTAAGGAACTTTATCTGTGCTCATTTCAATCTCTGGTTTTATGCAGCACCCCAACTCACCTTTACCCTTAAGCAGGCATAAGTTGGTTTTCTAAATTTGAGACCCTGTTCTGTTCTGTAATTCAGTTCCTGTGTAGCCAAGTTTACATTCCGTGTATTACTGATATCTTATGATGTTTCTTTTTCTGTGTGACTTATTTCAGTTAGAATCATCATACCTGAATCCACTCATTGTGCTGCTAAGGGCCTGATGACATAGATTTCATTGCTGAGTGATATTGCTTTGTAAGTAAATACCACAACTGCTTTATCCATTTTTCACTTTCTGCGATGCTGAACTTGTACTGTAAATGACGTTCTTGTAAACAGAGGCGTCCCAAACTTTGGGGTGGCTGTGTCTTTTTGATTTTAATTTCCCTAAGCTATAGGACCATAAGTGGAAGTGCCCTAGGCTCTGTTGCTTTGCTTTTTAGATGTTTCAGGAAACACCATACACTTCTCCCGAGTGTCTGTTGGCAATTTACATCCCGCCCATCAGCATAACAAGGCTCCCAGTTCTCCATGGCCTGTCCTGCCTTTCTGGATTTTACACTTTTTTCAGATGGCCCTTTTGACCGGGGGGAAGTGAGACTTCATTGTAGTGCAGATTTCCTTTGCAAGCTTGCTTGGTTGGCCAAAAAGGGCGTATGCGTTTTTTCCTGAATATATTCAGGAAAAAACGCATACGCCCTTTTTGGCCAAGTGCATCATTGTGGACGTTCTGCCTCTTTTCCTATGCTTTCAATGCAATTCCAGTCTACCTCCTGAAATCGGTTTCCTGCAATTCTGCCCCACTTTCAAGTCCTCTTGGCAGCCTTACTTCAGTATATTTTTGGACGATAGCTGTCATTTATAACTCTGCAGGTTTGTGAATTACAGTGCCCCTGAGCTCCTTTCTTCAACTCGCTTTCTTGTGAGCTGGCCGCAACACCGCAGGATGGCTTCAGGCCCTAATCTGGTTCCGGCACGGCACGCTGAGCCTTTGGTTATTTCCTCTTCCTGTTGGGAAATGAGAGTTAAATTTGCCCGTCCAGACACCTCCAGCTAGTCTCTCATTGGTTCTCCCTATTCCTGTTCATCTTCCGCAGAAATTGCAAACTGGGCCAAACAGGAGGTTAAAGGCGCTGACTCTCCAAGTGGGGAGAGTGTTAGTGAAGCGTCTGGAATGTTGCACCCGAGTACCAGGGTACGAAAACTGAATCATATTTGAACACGTCTCCCGATCACATGGTTGATCATACTCTGGGTTCCACATGCATGTTTTAGCTGAAGGAAGAATACCTTAAACCTGGGTAGTTGAAACCCGTAGAATGGGTACCATGCAATATGACTTCAAAGGGTCTTCATTTGCTCACCGAACCTCTCCAATCCTATCACTGCTGCGTTTATGCCCCTGTACACATGCTTGATTCTCTTTTGGAGACATAGCAATCCATAGGTTTTAAGATACTTACTAGTCAGGTACATTCTTACGCGTTTAATATGGGGTGTTGAGTCCATTTCGTTGAGCAAGGAGTAGCTCTTGTCTATTCCATATTTGGCTTAAGGAACTTTATCTGTGCTCATTTCAATCTCTGGTTTTATGCAGCACCCCAACTCACCTTTACCCTTAAGCAAGCATAAGTTGGTTTTCTAAATTTGAGACCCTGTTCTGTTCTGTAATTCAGTTCCTGTGTAGCCAAGTTTACATTCCGTGTATTACTGATATCTTATGATGTTTCTTTTTCTGTGTGACTTATTTCAGTTAGAATCATCATACCTGAATCCACTCATTGTGCTGCTAAGGGCCTGATGACATAGATTTCATTGCTGAGTGATATTGCTTTGTAAGTAAATACCACAACTGCTTTATCCATTTTTCACTTTCTGCGATATTGAACTTGTACTGTAAACGACGTTCTTGTAAACAGAGGCGTCCCAAACTTTGGGGTGGCTGTGTCTTTTTGATTTTAATTTCCCTAAGCTATAGGACCATAAGTGGAAGTGCCCTAGGCTCTGTTGCTTTGCTTTTTAGATGTTTCAGGAAACACCATACACTTCTCCCGAGTGTCTGTTGGCAATTTACATCCCGCCCATCAGCATAACAAGGCTCCCAGTTCTCCATGGCCTGTCCTGCCTTTCTGGATTTTACACTTTTTTCAGATGGCCCTTTTGACCAGGTCGAAGTGAGACTTCATTGTAGTGCAGATTTCCTTTGCAAGCTTGCTTGGTTGGCCAAAAAGGGCGTATGCGTTTTTTCCTGAATATATTCAGGAAAAAACGCATACGCCCTTTTTGGCCAAGTGCATCATTGTGGACGTTCTGCCTCTTTTCCTATGCTTTCAATGCAATTCCAGTCTACCTCCTGAAATCGGTTTCCTGCAATTCTGCCCCACTTTCAAGTCCTCTTGGCAGCCTTACTTCAGTATATTTTTGGACGATAGCTGTCATTTATAACTCTGCAGGTTTGTGAATTACAGTGCCCCTGAGCTCCTTTCTTCAACTCGCTTTCTTGTGACCTGGCCACAACACCGCAGGATGGCTTCAGGCCCTAATCTGGTTCCGGCACGGCACGCTGAGCCTTTGGTTAGTTCCTCTTCCTGGTGGGAAATGAGAGTTAAATTTGCCCGTCCAGACACCTCCAGCTAGTCTCTCATTGGTTCTCCCTATTCCTGTTCATCTTCCGCAGAAATTGCAAACTGGGCCAAACAGGAGGTTAAAGGGACTGACTCTCCAAGTGGGGAGAGTGTTAGTAAAGCGTCTGGAATGTTGCACCCGAGTACCAGGGGAGGAAAACTGAGACATATTTGAACACGTCTCCCGTTCACACGGTTGATCATACTCTGGGTTCCACATGCATGTTTTAGCTGAAGGAAGAATACCTTAAACCTGGAGAGGTGAGACCCGTGGAATGGGCACCATGCAATATGACTTCAAAGGGTCTTCATTTGCTCACCGAACCTCTCCAATCCTAACACTGCTGCGTTTATGCCCCTGTACACATGCTTGATTCTCTTTCGGAGACATAGCAATCCATAGGTTTTAAGATACTTACTAGTCAGGTACATTCTTAGGCGTTTAATATGCGGTGTTGAGTCCATTTCGTTGAGCAAGGAGTAGCTCTTGTCTATTCCATATTTGGCTTAAGGAACTTTATCTGTGCTCATTTCAATCTCTGGTTTTATGCAGCACCGCAACTCACCTTTCCCCTTAAGCAAGCATAAGTTGGTCTTCTAAATTTGAGACCCTGTTCTGTTCTGTAATTCAGTTCCTGTGTAGCCAAGTTTACATTCCGTGAATTACCGATATCTTATGATGTTTCTTTTTCTGTGTGACTTATTTCAGTTAGAATCATCATACCTGAATCCACTCATTGTGCTGCTAAGGGCCTGATGACATAGATTTCATTGCTGAGTGATAGTGCTTTGTAAGTAAATACCACAACTTCTTTATCCATTTTTCACTTTCTGCGATGTTGATCTTGTACTGTAAACGAGGTTCTTGTAAACAGAGGCGTCCCAAACTTTGGGGTGGCTGTGTCTTTTTGATTTTAATTTCCCTAAGCTATAGGACCATAAGTGGAAGTGCCCTAGGCTCTGTTGCTTTGTTTTTTAGATGTTTCAGAAAACACCATACACTTCTCCCGAGTGTCTGTTGGCAATTTACATCCCGCCCATCAGCATAACAAGGCTCCCAGTTCTCCATGGCCTGTCCTGCCTTTCTGGATTTTACACTTTTTTCAGATGGCCCTTTTGACCGGGGGAAAGTGAGACTTCATTGTAGTGCAGATTTCCTTTGCAAGCTTGCTTGGTTGGCCAAAAAGGGCGTATGCGTTTTTTCCTGAATATATTCAGGAAAAAACGCATACGCCCTTTTTGGCCAAGTGCATCATTGTGGACGTTCTGCCTCTTTTCCTATGCTTTCAATGCAATTCCAGTCTACCTCCTGAAATCGGTTTCCTGCAATTCTGCCCCGCTTTCAAGTCCTCTTGGCAGCCTTACTTCAGTATATTTTTGGACGATAGCTGTCATTTATAACTCTGCAGGTTTGTGAATTACAGTGCCCCTGAGCTCCTTTCTTCAACTCGCTTTCTTGTGAGCTGGCCGCAACATCGCAGGATGGCTTCAGGCCCTAATCTGGTTCCGGCACGGCACGCTGAGCCTTTGGTTAATTCCTCTTCCTGGTGGGAAATGAGAGTTAAATTTGCCCGTCCAGACACCTCCAGCTAGTCTCTCATTGGTTCTCGCTATTCCTGTTCATCTTCAGCAGAAATTGCAAAGTGGGCCAAACAGGAGGTTAAAGGGACTGACTCTCCAAGTCGGGAGAGTGTTAGTAAACCGTCTGAAATGTTGCACCCGAGTACCAGGGGAGGAAAACTGAGACATATTTGAACACGTCTCACGATCACATGGTTGATCATACTCTGGGTTCCACATGCATGCTTTAGCTGAAGGAAGAATACCTTAAACCTGGGTAGTTGAAACCCGTGGAATGGGTACCATGCAATATGACTTCAAAGGGTCTTCATTTGCTCACCGAACCTCTCCAATCCTATCACTGCTATGTTTATGCCCCTGTACACACGCTTGATTCTCTTTCGAAGACATAGCAATCCATAGGTTTTAAGATACTTACTAGTCAGGTACATCCTTAGGCGTTTAATATGTGGTGTTGAGTCCATTTCGTTGAGCAAGGAGTAGCTCTTGTCTATTCCATATTTGGCTTAAGGAACTTTATCTGTGCTCATTTCAATCTCTGGTTTTATGCAGCACCCCAACTCACCTTTACCCTTAAGCAAGCATAAGTTGGTTTTCTAAATTTGAGACCCTGTTCTGTTCTGTAATTCAGTT
Source organism: Grampus griseus (assembly GCF_964374135.1). Lineage (NCBI taxonomy): Eukaryota > Metazoa > Chordata > Mammalia > Artiodactyla > Delphinidae > Grampus > Grampus griseus. The sequence continues at coordinate 115,242,511 of NC_139000.1, forward strand.
CCTGTGTAGCCAAGTTTACATTCCGTGTATTACTGATATCTTATGATGTTTCTTTTTCTGTGTGAGTTATTTCAGTTAGAATTATCATACCTGAATCAACTCATTTTGCTGCTACGGGCCTGATGACATAGATTTCATTGCTGAGTGATATTGCTTTGTAAGTAAATACCACAACTTCTTTATCCATTTTTCACTTTCTGCCATGTTGAACTTGTACGGTAAACGAGGTTCTTGTAAACAGAGGCGTCCCAAACTTTGGGGTGGCTGTGTCTTTTTGATTTTAATTTCCCTAAGCTATAGGACCATAAGTGGAAGTGCCCTAGGCTCTGTTGCTTTGTTTTTTAGATGTTTCAGAAAACACCATACACTTCTCCCGAGTGTCTGTTGGCAATTTACATCCCGCCCATCAGCATAACAAGGCTCCCAGTTCTCCATGGCCTGTCCTGCCTTTCTGGATTTTACACTTTTTTCAGATGGCCCTTTTGACCGGGGGAAAGTGAGACTTCATTGTAGTGCAGATTTCCTTTGCAAGCTTGCTTGGTTGGCCAAAAAGGGCGTATGCGTTTTTTCCTGAATATATTCAGGAAAAAACGCATACACCCTTTTTGGCCAAGTGCATCATTGTGGACGTTCTGCCTCTTTTCCTATGCTTTCAATGCAATTCCAGTCTACCTCCTGAAATCGGTTTCCTGCAATTCTGCCCCGCTTTCAAGTCCTCTTGGCAGCCTTACTTCAGTATATTTTTGGACGATAGCTGTCATTTATAACTCTGCAGGTTTGTGAATTACAGTGCCCCTGAGCTCCTTTCTTCAACTCGCTTTCTTGTGAGCTGGCCGCAACATCGCAGGATGGCTTCAGGCCCTAATCTGGTTCCGGCACGGCACGCTGAGCCTTTGGTTAATTCCTCTTCCTGGTGGGAAATGAGAGTTAAATTTGCCCGTCCAGACACCTCCAGCTAGTCTCTCATTGTTTCCCGCTATTCCTGTTCATCTTCAGCAGAAATTGCAAAGTGGGCCAAACAGGAGGTTAAAGGGACTGACTCTCCAAGTCGGGAGAGTGTTAGTAAAGCGTCTGGAATGTTGCACCCGAGTACCAGGGGAGGAAAACTGAGACATATTTGAACACGTCTCCCGATCACATGGTTGATCATACTCTGGGTTCCACATGCATGTTTTAGCTGAAGGAAGAATACCTTAAACCTGGGTAGTTGAAACCCGTGGAATGGGTACCATGCAATATGACTTCAAAGGGTCTTCATTTGCTCACCGAACCTCTCCAATCCTATCACTGCTATGTTTATGCCGCTGTACACATGCTTGATTCTCTTTCGGAGACATAGCAATCCATAGGTTTTAAGATACTTACTAGTCAGGTACATTCTTAGGCGTTTAATATGGGGTGTTGAGTCCATTTCGTTGAGGAAGGAGTAGCTCTTGTCTATTCCATATTTGGCTTAAGGAACTTTATCTGTGCTCATTTCAATCTCTGGTTTTATGCAGCACCCCAACTCACCTTTCCCCTTAAGCAAGCATAAGTTGGTTTTCTAAATTTGAGACCCTGTTCTGTTCTGTAATTCAGTTCCTGTGTAGCCAAGTTTACATTCCGTGTATTACTGATATCTTATGATGTTTCTATTTTTGTGTGACTTATTTCAGTTAGAATCATCATACCTGAATCCACTCATTGTGCTGCTAAGGGCCTGATGACATAGATTTCATTGCTGAGTGATAGTGCTTTGTAAGTAAATACCACAACTTCTTTATCCATTTTTCACTTTCTGCGATGTTGATCTTGTACTGTAAACGAGGTTCTTGTAAACAGAGGCGTCCCAAACTTGGGGTGACTGTGTCTTTTTGATTTTAATTTCCCTAAGCTATAGGACCATAAGTGGAAGTGCCCTAGGCTCTGTTGCTTTGTTTTTTAGATGTTTCAGGAAACACCATACACTTCTCCCGAGTGTCTGTTGGCAATTTACATCCCGCCCATCAGCATAACAAGGCTCCCAGTTCTCCATGGCCTGTCCTGCCTTGCTGGATTTTACACTTTTTTCAGATGGCCCTTTTGACCGGGGGGAAGTGAGACTTCATTGTAGTGCAGATTTCCTTTGCAAGCTTGCTTGGTTGGCCAAAAAGGGCGTATGCATTTTTTCCTGAATATATTCAGGAAAAAACGCATACGCCCTTTTTGGCCAAGTGCATCATTGTGGACGTTTTGCCTCTTTTCCTATGCTTTCAATGCAATTCCAGTCTACCTCCTGAAATCGGTTTCCTGCAAATCTGCCCCGCTTTCAAGTCCTCTTGGCAGCCTTACTTCAGTATATTTTTGGACGATAGCTGTCATTTATAACTCTGCAGGTTTGTGAATTACAGTGCCCCTGAGCTCCTTTCTTCAACTCGCTTTCTTGTGAGCTGGCCGCAACATCGCAGGATGGCTTCAGGCCCTAATCTGGTTCCGGCACGGCACGCTGAGCCTTTGGTTAATTCCTCTTCCTGGTGGGAAATGAGAGTTAAATTTGCCCGTCCAGACACCTCCAGCTAGTCTCTCATTGGTTCTCCCTATTCCTGTTCATCTTCCGCAGAAATTGCAAACTGGGCCAAACAGGAGGTTAAAGGGACTGAGTCTCCAAGTGGGGAGAGTGTTAGTAAAGCGTCTGGAATGTTGCACCCGAGTACCAGGGGAGGAAAACTGAGACATATTTGAACACGTCTCCCGTTCACACGGTTGATCATACTCTGGGTTCCACATGCATGTTTTAGCTGAAGGAAGAATACCTTAAACCTGGGTAGTTGAAACCCGTGGAATGGGTACCATGCAATATGACTTCAAAGGGTCTTCATTTGCTCACCGAACCTCTCCAATCCTATCACTGCTGCGTTTATGCTCCTGTACACATGCTTGATTCTCTTTTGGAGACATAGCAATTAATAGGTTTTAAGATACTTACTAGTCAGGTACATTCTTAGGCGTTTAATATGCGGTGTTGAGTCCATTTCGTTGAGCAAGGAGTAGCTCTTGTCTATTCCATATTTGGCTTAAGGAACTTTATCTGTGCTCATTTCAATCTCTGGTTTTATGCAGCACCCCAACTCACTTTTCCCCTTAAGCATAAGTTGGTTTTCTAAATTTGAGACCCTGTTCTGTTCTGTAATTCAGTTCCTGTGTAGCCAAGTTTACATTCCGTGTATTACTGATATCTTATGATGTTTCTTTTTCTGTGTGACTTATTTCAGTTAGAATCATCATACCTGAATCCACTCATTGTGCTGCTAAGGGCCTGATGACATAGATTTCATTGATGAGTGATATTGCTTTGTAAGTAAATACCACAAATTCTTTATCCATTTTTCACTTTCTGCGATGTTGAACTTGTACTGTAAACGAGATTCTTGTAAACAGAGCCGTTCTAAACTTCGGGGTGGCTGTGTCTTTTTGATTTTAATTTCCCTAAGCTATAGGATCATAAGTGGAAGTGCCCTAGGCTCTGTTGCTTTGTTTTTTAGATGTTTCAGGAAACACCATACACTTCTTCCGAGTGTCTGTAGGCAATTTACATCCCGCCCATCAGCATAACAAGGCTCCCAGTTCTCCATGGCCTGTCCTGCCTTTCTGGATTGTACACTTTTTGCAGATGGCCCTTTTGACCGGGGGGAAGTGAGACTTCTTTGTAGTGCAGATTTCCTTTGCAAGCTTGCTTGGTTGGCCAAAAAGGGCGTATGCGTTTTTTCCTGAATATATTCAGGAAAAAACGCATACGCTCTTTTTGGCCAAGTGCATCATTGTGGACGTTCTGCCTCTTTTCCTATGCTTTCAATGCAATTCCAGTCTACCTCCTGAAATCGGTTTCCTGCAATTCTGCCCCGCTTTCAAGTCCTCTTGGCAGCCTTACTTCAGTATATTTTTGGACGATAGCTGTCATTTATAACTCTGCAGGTTTGTGAATTACAGTGCCCCTGAGCTCCTTTCTTCAACTCGCTTTCTTGTGAGCTGGCCGCAACACCGCAGGATGGCTTCAGGCCCTAATCTTGTTCCGGCACGGCACGCTGAGCCTTTGTTAATTCCTCTTCCTGGTGGGAAATGAGAGTTAAATTTGCCCGTCCAGACACCTCCAGCTAGTCTCTCATTGGTTCTCATTATTCCTGTTCATCTTCCGCAGAAATTGCAAACTGGGCCAAACAGGAGGTTAAAGGCGCTGACTCTCCAAGTGGGGAGAGTGTTAGTAAAGCGTCTGGAATGTTGCACCCGAGTACCAGGGGAGGAAAACTGAGACATATTTAAACATGTCTCCCGTTCACACGGTTGATCATACTCTGGGTTCCACATGCATGTTTTAGCTGAAGGAAGAATACCTTAAACCTGGGTAGTTGAAACCCGTGGAATGGGTACCATGCAATATGACTTCAAAGGGTCTTCATTTGCTCACCGAACCTCTCCAATCCTATCACTGCTGTGTTTATGCCCCTGTACACATGCTTGATTCTCTTTCGGAGACATAGCAATCCATAGGTTTTAAGATACTTACTAGTCAGGTACATTCTTAGGCGTTTAATATGCGGTGTTGAGTCCATTTTGTTGAGCAAGGAGTAGCTCTTGTCTATTCCATATTTGGCTTAAGGAACTTTATCTGTGCTCATTTCAATCTCTGGTTTTATGCAGCACCCCAACTCACCTTTCCCCTTAAGGAAGCATAAGTTGGTTTTCTAAATTTGAGACCCTGTTCTGTTTTGGAATTCATATCCTGTGTAGCCAAATTTACATTCCGTGTATTAGTGATATCTTATGATGTTTCTTTTTCTGTGTGACTTATTTCAGTTGGAATCATCATACCTGAATCCACTCATTATGCTGCTACAGGCCTGATGACATAGATTTCATTGCTGAGTGATACTGCATTGTACATAAGTACCACAAGTTCTTTATCCATTTTTCACTTTCTGTGATATTGAACTTGTACGGTAAACGAGGTTCTTGTAAACAGAGGCGTCCCAAACTTTGAGGTGGCTGTGTCTTTTTAATTTTAATTTCCCTAAGCTATAGGACCATAAGTGGAAGTGCCCTAGGCTCTGTTGCTTTGTTTTTTAAATGTTTCAGGAAACACCATACACTTCTCCCGAGTGTCTGTTGGCAATTTACATCCCGCCCATCAGCATAACAAGGCTCCCAGTTCTCCATGCCCTGTCCTGCCTTTCTGGATTTTACACTTTTTTCAGATGGCCCTTTTGACCGGGGGGAAGTGAGACTTCATTGTAGTGCAGATTTCCTTTGCAAGTTTGCTTGGTTTGCCAAAAAGGGCGTATGCGTTTTTTCCTGAATATATTCAGGAAAAAACGCATACGCCCTTTTTGGCCAAGTGCATCATTGTGGACGTTCTGCATCTTTTCCTATGCTTTCAATGCAATTCCAGTCTACCTCCTGATATCGGTTTCCTGCAATTCTGCCCCACTTTCAAGTCCTCTTGGCAGCCTTACTTCAGTATATTTTTGGACGATAGCTGTCATTTATAACTCTGCAGGTTTGTGAATTACAGTGCCCCTGAGCTCCTTTCTTCAACTCGCTTTCTTTTGAGCTGGCCGCAACACCGCAGGATGGCTTCAGGCCCTAATCTGGTTCCGGCACGGCACGCTGAGCCTTTGGTTATTTCCTCTTCCTGGTGGGAAATGAGAGTTAAATTTGCCCGTCCAGACACCTCCAGCTAGTCTCTCATTGGTTCTCCCTATTGCTGTTCATCTTCCGCAGAAATTGCAAACTGGGCCAAACAGGAGGTTAAAGGGACTGACTCTCCAAGTGGGGAGAGTGTTAGTAAAGCGTCTGGAATGTTGCACCCGAGTACCAGGGGAGGAAAACTGAGACATATTTGAACACGTCTCCCGTTCACACGGTTGATCATACTCTGGGTTCCACATGCATGTTTTAGCTGAAGGAAGAATACCTTAAACCTGGGTAGTTGAAACCCGTGGAATGGGTACCATGCAATATGACTTCAAAGGGTCTTCATTTGCTCACCGAACCTCTCCAATCGTATCACTGCTGCGTTTATGCTCCTGTACACATGCTTGATTCTCTTTTGGAGACATAGCAATTAATAGGTTTTAAGATACTTACTAGTCAGGTATATTCTTAGCCGTTTAATATGCGGTGTTGAGTCTATTTCGTTGAGCAAGGAGTAGCTCTTGTCTATTCCATATTTGGCTTAAGGAACTTTATCTGTGCTCATTTCAATCTCTGGTTTTATGCAGCACCCCAACTCACTTTTCCCCTTAAGCATAAGTTGGTTTTCTAAATTTGAGACCCTGTTCTGTTCTGTAATTCAGTTCCTGTGTAGCCAAGTTTACATTCCGTGTATTACTGATATCTTATGATGTTTCTTTTTCTGTGTGACTTATTTCAGTTAGAATCATCATACCTGAATCCACTCATTGTGCTGCTAAGGGCCTGATGACATAGATTTCATTGATGAGTGATATTGCTTTGTAAGTAAATACCACAAATTCTTTATCCATTTTTCACTTTCTGCGATGTTGAACTTGTACTGTAAACGAGATTCTTGTAAACAGAGCCGTTCTAAACTTCGGGGTGGCTGTGTCTTTTTGATTTTAATTTCCCTAAGCTATAGGACCATAAGTGGAAGTGCCCTAGGCTCTGTTGCTTTGTTTTTTAGATGTTTCAGGAAACACCATACACTTCTCCCGAGTGTCTGTTGGCAATGTACATCCGGCCCATCAGCATAACAAGGCTCCCAGTTCTCCATGGCCTGTCCTGCCTTTCTGGATTTTACACTTTTTTCAGATGGCCCTTTTGACCGGGGGGAAGTGAGACTTCATTGTAGTGCAGATTTCCTTTGCAAGCTTGCTTGGTTGGCCAAAAAGCGCGTATGCGTTTTTTCCTGAATATATTCAGGAAAAAACGCATGTGCCCTTTTTGGCCAAGTGCATCATTGTGGACGTTCTGCCTCTTTTCCTATGCTTTCAATGCAATTCCAGTCTACCTCCTGAAATCGGTTTCCTGCAATTCTGCCCCGCTTTCAAGTCCTCTTGGCAGCCTTACTTCAGTATATTTTTGGACGATAGCTGTCATTTATAACTCTGCAGGTTTGTGAATTACAGTGCCCCTGAGCTCCTTTCTTCAACTCGCTTTCTTGTGAGCTGGCCGCAACACCGCAGGATGGCTTCAGGCCCTAATCTGGTTCCGGCACGGCACGCTGAGCCTTTGTTAATTCCTCTTCCTGGTGGGAAATGAGAGTTAAATTTGCCCGTCCAGACACCTCCAGCTAGTCTCTCATTGGTTCTCATTATTCCTGTTCATCTTCCGCAGAAATTGCAAACTGGGCCAAACAGGAGGTTAAAGGCGCTGACTCTCCAAGTGGGGAGAGTGTTAGTAAAGCGTCTGGAATGTTGCACCCGAGTACCAGGGGAGGAAAACTGAGACATATTTAAACATGTCTCCCGTTCACACGGTTGATCATACTCTGGGTTCCACATGCATGTTTTAGCTGAAGGAAGAATACCTTAAACCTGGGTAGTTGAAACCCGTGGAATGGGTACCATGCAATATGACTTCAAAGGGTCTTCATTTGCTCACCGAACCTCTCCAATCCTATCACTGCTGCGTTTATGCCCCTGTACACATGCTTGATTCTCTTTCGGAGACATAGCAATCCATAGGTTTTAAGATACTTACTAGTCAGGTACATTCTTAGGCGTTTAATATGCGGTGTTGAGTCCATTTTGTTGAGCAAGGAGTAGCTCTTGTCTATTCCATATTTGGCTTAAGAAACTTTATCTGTGCTCATTTCAATCTCTGGTTTTATGCAGCACCCCAACTCACCTTTCCCCTTAAGCAAGCATAAGTTGGTTTTCTAAATTTGAGACCCTGTTCTGTTTTGGAATTCATATCCTGTGTAGCCAAATTTACATTCCGTGTATTACTGATATCTTATGATGTTTCTTTTTCTGTGTGACTTATTTCAGTTGGAATCATCATACCTGAATCCACTCATTATGCTGCTACGGGCCTGATGACATAGATTTCATTGCTGAGTGATACTGCATTGTACATAAGTACCACAAGTTCTTTATCCATTTTTCACTTTCTGTGATATTGAACTTGTACGGTAAACGAGGTTCTTGTAAACAGAGGCGTCCCAAACTTTGAGGTGGCTGTGTCTTTTTAATTTTAATTTCCCTAAGCTATAGGACCATAAGTGGAAGTGCCCTAGGCTCTGTTGCTTTGTTTTTTAAATGTTTCAGGAAACACCATACACTTCTCCCGAGTGTCTGTTGGCAATTTACATCCCGCCCATCAGCATAACAAGGCTCCCAGTTCTCCATGGCCTGTCCTGCCTTTCTGGATTGTACACTTTTTTCAGATGGCCCTTTTGACCCGGGGGAAGTGAGACTTCTTTGTAGTGCAGATTTCCTTTGCAAGCTTGCTTGGTTGGCCAAAAAGGGCGTATGCGTTTTTTCCTGAATATATTCAGGAAAAAACGCATATGCCCTTTTTGGACAAGTGCATCATTGTGGACGTTCTGCCTCTTTTCCTATGCTTTCAATGCAATTCCAGTCTACCTCCTGAAGTCGGTTTCCTGCAATTCTGCCCCACTTTCAAGTCCTCTTGGCAGCCTTACTTCAGTATATTTTTGGACGATAGCTGTCATTTATAACTCTGCATGTTTGTGAATTACAGTGCCCCTTAGCTCCTTTCTTCAACTCGCTTTCTTTTGAGCTGGCCGCAACACCGCAGGATGGCTTCAGGCCGTAATCTGGTTCCGGCACGGCACACTGAGCCTTTGGTTATTTCCTCTTCCTGGTGGGAAATGAGAGTTAAATTTGCCCGTCCAGACACCTCCAGCTAGTCTCTCATTGGTTCTCCCTATTCCTGTTCATCTTCCGCAGAAATTGCAAACTGGGCCAAACAGGAGGTTAAAGGCGCTGACTCTCCAAGTGGCGAGAGTGTTAGTAAAGCGTCTGGAATGTTGCACCCGAGTACCAGGGGAGGAAAACTGAGACATATTTGAACACGTCTCCTGTTCACACGGTTGATCATACTCTGGGTTCCACATGCATGTTTTAGCTGAAGGAAGAATACCTTAAACCTGGGTAGTTGAAACCCGTGGAATGGGTACCATGCAATATGACTTCAAAGGGTCTTCATTTGCTCACCGAACCTCTGCAATCCTATCACTGCTGCGTTTATGCCCCTGTACACATCCTTGATTCTCTTTTGGAGACATAGCAATCCATAGGTTTTAAGATACTTACTAGTCAGGTACATTCTTAGGCGTTTAATATGGGGTGTTGAGTCCATTTCGTTGAGGAAGGAGTAGCTCTTGTCTATTCCATATTTGGCTTAAGGAACTTTATCTGTGCTCATTTCAATCTCTGGTTTTATGCAGCACCCCAACTCACCTTTCCCCTTAAGCAAGCATAAGTTGGTTTTCTAAATTTGAGACCCTGTTCTGTTCTGTAATTCAGTTCCTGTGTAGCCAAGTTTACATTCCGTGTATTACTGATATCTTATGATGTTTCTATTTTTGTGTGACTTATTTCAGTTAGAATCATCATACCTGAATCCACTCATTGTGCTGCTAAGGGCCTGATGACATAGATTTCATTGCTGAGTGATAGTGCTTTGTAAGTAAATACCACAACTTCTTTATCCATTTTTCACTTTCTGCGATGTTGATCTTGTACTGTAAACGAGGTTCTTGTAAACAGAGGCGTCCCAAACTTGGGGTGACTGTGTCTTTTTGATTTTAATTTCCCTAAGCTATAGGACCATAAGTGGAAGTGCCCTAGGCTCTGTTGCTTTGTTTTTTAGATGTTTCAGGAAACACCATACACTTCTCCCGAGTGTCTGTTGGCAATTTACATCCCGCCCATCAGCATAACAAGGCTCCCAGTTCTCCATGGCCTGTCCTGCCTTGCTGGATTTTACACTTTTTTCAGATGGCCCTTTTGACCGGGGGGAAGTGAGACTTCATTGTAGTGCAGATTTCCTTTGCAAGCTTGCTTGGTTGGCCAAAAAGGGCGTATGCATTTTTTCCTGAATATATTCAGGAAAAAACGCATACGCCCTTTTTGGCCAAGTGCATCATTGTGGACGTTTTGCCTCTTTTCCTATGCTTTCAATGCAATTCCAGTCTACCTCCTGAAATCGGTTTCCTGCAAATCTGCCCCGCTTTCAAGTCCTCTTGGCAGCCTTACTTCAGTATATTTTTGGACGATAGCTGTCATTTATAACTCTGCAGGTTTGTGAATTACAGTGCCCCTGAGCTCCTTTCTTCAACTCGCTTTCTTGTGAGCTGGCCGCAACATCGCAGGATGGCTTCAGGCCCTAATCTGGTTCCGGCACGGCACGCTGAGCCTTTGGTTAATTCCTCTTCCTGGTGGGAAATGAGAGTTAAATTTGCCCGTCCAGACACCTCCAGCTAGTCTCTCATTGGTTCTCCCTATTCCTGTTCATCTTCCGCAGAAATTGCAAACTGGGCCAAACAGGAGGTTAAAGGGACTGACTCTCCAAGTGGGGAGAGTGTTAGTAAAGCGTCTGGAATGTTGCACCCGAGTACCAGGGGAGGAAAACTGAGACATATTTGAACACGTCTCCCGTTCACACGGTTGATCATACTCTGGGTTCCACATGCATGTTTTAGCTGAAGGAAGAATACCTTAAACCTGGGTAGTTGAAACCCGTGGAATGGGTACCATGCAATATGACTTCAAAGGGTCTTCATTTGCTCACCGAACCTCTCCAATCCTATCACTGCTGCGTTTATGCTCCTGTACACATGCTTGATTCTCTTTTGGAGACATAGCAATTAATAGGTTTTAAGATACTTACTAGTCAGGTACATTCTTAGGCGTTTAATATGCGGTGTTGAGTCCATTTCGTTGAGCAAGGAGTAGCTCTTGTCTATTCCATATTTGGCTTAAGGAACTTTATCTGTGCTCATTTCAATCTCTGGTTTTATGCAGCACCCCAACTCACTTTTCCCCTTAAGCATAAGTTGGTTTTCTAAATTTGAGACCCTGTTCTGTTCTGTAATTCAGTTCCTGTGTAGCCAAGTTTACATTCCGTGTATTACTGATATCTTATGATGTTTCTTTTTCTGTGTGACTTATTTCAGTTAGAATCATCATACCTGAATCCACTCATTGTGCTGCTAAGGGCCTGATGACATAGATTTCATTGATGAGTGATATTGCTTTGTAAGTAAATACCACAAATTCTTTATCCATTTTTCACTTTCTGCGATGTTGAACTTGTACTGTAAACGAGATTCTTGTAAACAGAGCCGTTCTAAACTTCGGGGTGGCTGTGTCTTTTTGATTTTAATTTCCCTAAGCTATAGGATCATAAGTGGAAGTGCCCTAGGCTCTGTTGCTTTGTTTTTTAGATGTTTCAGGAAACACCATACACTTCTTCCGAGTGTCTGTAGGCAATTTACATCCCGCCCATCAGCATAACAAGGCTCCCAGTTCTCCATGGCCTGTCCTGCCTTTCTGGATTGTACACTTTTTGCAGATGGCCCTTTTGACCGGGGGGAAGTGAGACTTCTTTGTAGTGCAGATTTCCTTTGCAAGCTTGCTTGGTTGGCCAAAAAGGGCGTATGCGTTTTTTCCTGAATATATTCAGGAAAAAACGCATACGCTCTTTTTGGCCAAGTGCATCATTGTGGACGTTCTGCCTCTTTTCCTATGCTTTCAATGCAATTCCAGTCTACCTCCTGAAATCGGTTTCCTGCAATTCTGCCCCGCTTTCAAGTCCTCTTGGCAGCCTTACTTCAGTATATTTTTGGACGATAGCTGTCATTTATAACTCTGCAGGTTTGTGAATTACAGTGCCCCTGAGCTCCTTTCTTCAACTCGCTTTCTTGTGAGCTGGCCGCAACACCGCAGGATGGCTTCAGGCCCTAATCTTGTTCCGGCACGGCACGCTGAGCCTTTGTTAATTCCTCTTCCTGGTGGGAAATGAGAGTTAAATTTGCCCGTCCAGACACCTCCAGCTAGTCTCTCATTGGTTCTCATTATTCCTGTTCATCTTCCGCAGAAATTGCAAACTGGGCCAAACAGGAGGTTAAAGGCGCTGACTCTCCAAGTGGGGAGAGTGTTAGTAAAGCGTCTGGAATGTTGCACCCGAGTACCAGGGGAGGAAAACTGAGACATATTTAAACATGTCTCCCGTTCACACGGTTGATCATACTCTGGGTTCCACATGCATGTTTTAGCTGAAGGAAGAATACCTTAAACCTGGGTAGTTGAAACCCGTGGAATGGGTACCATGCAATATGACTTCAAAGGGTCTTCATTTGCTCACCGAACCTCTCCAATCCTATCACTGCTGTGTTTATGCCCCTGTACACATGCTTGATTCTCTTTCGGAGACATAGCAATCCATAGGTTTTAAGATACTTACTAGTCAGGTACATTCTTAGGCGTTTAATATGCGGTGTTGAGTCCATTTTGTTGAGCAAGGAGTAGCTCTTGTCTATTCCATATTTGGCTTAAGGAACTTTATCTGTGCTCATTTCAATCTCTGGTTTTATGCAGCACCCCAACTCACCTTTCCCCTTAAGGAAGCATAAGTTGGTTTTCTAAATTTGAGACCCTGTTCTGTTTTGGAATTCATATCCTGTGTAGCCAAATTTACATTCCGTGTATTAGTGATATCTTATGATGTTTCTTTTTCTGTGTGACTTATTTCAGTTGGAATCATCATACCTGAATCCACTCATTATGCTGCTACAGGCCTGATGACATAGATTTCATTGCTGAGTGATACTGCATTGTACATAAGTACCACAAGTTCTTTATCCATTTTTCACTTTCTGTGATATTGAACTTGTACGGTAAACGAGGTTCTTGTAAACAGAGGCGTCCCAAACTTTGAGGTGGCTGTGTCTTTTTAATTTTAATTTCCCTAAGCTATAGGACCATAAGTGGAAGTGCCCTAGGCTCTGTTGCTTTGTTTTTTAAATGTTTCAGGAAACACCATACACTTCTCCCGAGTGTCTGTTGGCAATTTACATCCCGCCCATCAGCATAACAAGGCTCCCAGTTCTCCATGCCCTGTCCTGCCTTTCTGGATTTTACACTTTTTTCAGATGGCCCTTTTGACCGGGGGGAAGTGAGACTTCATTGTAGTGCAGATTTCCTTTGCAAGTTTGCTTGGTTTGCCAAAAAGGGCGTATGCGTTTTTTCCTGAATATATTCAGGAAAAAACGCATACGCCCTTTTTGGCCAAGTGCATCATTGTGGACGTTCTGCATCTTTTCCTATGCTTTCAATGCAATTCCAGTCTACCTCCTGATATCGGTTTCCTGCAATTCTGCCCCACTTTCAAGTCCTCTTGGCAGCCTTACTTCAGTATATTTTTGGACGATAGCTGTCATTTATAACTCTGCAGGTTTGTGAATTACAGTGCCCCTGAGCTCCTTTCTTCAACTCGCTTTCTTTTGAGCTGGCCGCAACACCGCAGGATGGCTTCAGGCCCTAATCTGGTTCCGGCACGGCACGCTGAGCCTTTGGTTATTTCCTCTTCCTGGTGGGAAATGAGAGTTAAATTTGCCCGTCCAGACACCTCCAGCTAGTCTCTCATTGGTTCTCCCTATTGCTGTTCATCTTCCGCAGAAATTGCAAACTGGGCCAAACAGGAGGTTAAAGGGACTGACTCTCCAAGTGGGGAGAGTGTTAGTAAAGCGTCTGGAATGTTGCACCCGAGTACCAGGGGAGGAAAACTGAGACATATTTGAACACGTCTCCCGTTCACACGGTTGATCATACTCTGGGTTCCACATGCATGTTTTAGCTGAAGGAAGAATACCTTAAACCTGGGTAGTTGAAACCCGTGGAATGGGTACCATGCAATATGACTTCAAAGGGTCTTCATTTGCTCACCGAACCTCTCCAATCGTATCACTGCTGCGTTTATGCTCCTGTACACATGCTTGATTCTCTTTTGGAGACATAGCAATTAATAGGTTTTAAGATACTTACTAGTCAGGTATATTCTTAGCCGTTTAATATGCGGTGTTGAGTCTATTTCGTTGAGCAAGGAGTAGCTCTTGTCTATTCCATATTTGGCTTAAGGAACTTTATCTGTGCTCATTTCAATCTCTGGTTTTATGCAGCACCCCAACTCACTTTTCCCCTTAAGCATAAGTTGGTTTTCTAAATTTGAGACCCTGTTCTGTTCTGTAATTCAGTTCCTGTGTAGCCAAGTTTACATTCCGTGTATTACTGATATCTTATGATGTTTCTTTTTCTGTGTGACTTATTTCAGTTAGAATCATCATACCTGAATCCACTCATTGTGCTGCTAAGGGCCTGATGACATAGATTTCATTGATGAGTGATATTGCTTTGTAAGTAAATACCACAAATTCTTTATCCATTTTTCACTTTCTGCGATGTTGAACTTGTACTGTAAACGAGATTCTTGTAAACAGAGCCGTTCTAAACTTCGGGGTGGCTGTGTCTTTTTGATTTTAATTTCCCTAAGCTATAGGACCATAAGTGGAAGTGCCCTAGGCTCTGTTGCTTTGTTTTTTAGATGTTTCAGGAAACACCATACACTTCTCCCGAGTGTCTGTTGGCAATGTACATCCGGCCCATCAGCATAACAAGGCTCCCAGTTCTCCATGGCCTGTCCTGCCTTTCTGGATTTTACACTTTTTTCAGATGGCCCTTTTGACCGGGGGGAAGTGAGACTTCATTGTAGTGCAGATTTCCTTTGCAAGCTTGCTTGGTTGGCCAAAAAGCGCGTATGCGTTTTTTCCTGAATATATTCAGGAAAAAACGCATGTGCCCTTTTTGGCCAAGTGCATCATTGTGGACGTTCTGCCTCTTTTCCTATGCTTTCAATGCAATTCCAGTCTACCTCCTGAAATCGGTTTCCTGCAATTCTGCCCCGCTTTCAAGTCCTCTTGGCAGCCTTACTTCAGTATATTTTTGGACGATAGCTGTCATTTATAACTCTGCAGGTTTGTGAATTACAGTGCCCCTGAGCTCCTTTCTTCAACTCGCTTTCTTGTGAGCTGGCCGCAACACCGCAGGATGGCTTCAGGCCCTAATCTGGTTCCGGCACGGCACGCTGAGCCTTTGTTAATTCCTCTTCCTGGTGGGAAATGAGAGTTAAATTTGCCCGTCCAGACACCTCCAGCTAGTCTCTCATTGGTTCTCATTATTCCTGTTCATCTTCCGCAGAAATTGCAAACTGGGCCAAACAGGAGGTTAAAGGCGCTGACTCTCCAAGTGGGGAGAGTGTTAGTAAAGCGTCTGGAATGTTGCACCCGAGTACCAGGGGAGGAAAACTGAGACATATTTAAACATGTCTCCCGTTCACACGGTTGATCATACTCTGGGTTCCACATGCATGTTTTAGCTGAAGGAAGAATACCTTAAACCTGGGTAGTTGAAACCCGTGGAATGGGTACCATGCAATATGACTTCAAAGGGTCTTCATTTGCTCACCGAACCTCTCCAATCCTATCACTGCTGCGTTTATGCCCCTGTACACATGCTTGATTCTCTTTCGGAGACATAGCAATCCATAGGTTTTAAGATACTTACTAGTCAGGTACATTCTTAGGCGTTTAATATGCGGTGTTGAGTCCATTTTGTTGAGCAAGGAGTAGCTCTTGTCTATTCCATATTTGGCTTAAGAAACTTTATCTGTGCTCATTTCAATCTCTGGTTTTATGCAGCACCCCAACTCACCTTTCCCCTTAAGCAAGCATAAGTTGGTTTTCTAAATTTGAGACCCTGTTCTGTTTTGGAATTCATATCCTGTGTAGCCAAATTTACATTCCGTGTATTACTGATATCTTATGATGTTTCTTTTTCTGTGTGACTTATTTCAGTTGGAATCATCATACCTGAATCCACTCATTATGCTGCTACGGGCCTGATGACATAGATTTCATTGCTGAGTGATACTGCATTGTACATAAGTACCACAAGTTCTTTATCCATTTTTCACTTTCTGTGATATTGAACTTGTACGGTAAACGAGGTTCTTGTAAACAGAGGCGTCCCAAACTTTGAGGTGGCTGTGTCTTTTTAATTTTAATTTCCCTAAGCTATAGGACCATAAGTGGAAGTGCCCTAGGCTCTGTTGCTTTGTTTTTTAAATGTTTCAGGAAACACCATACACTTCTCCCGAGTGTCTGTTGGCAATTTACATCCCGCCCATCAGCATAACAAGGCTCCCAGTTCTCCATGGCCTGTCCTGCCTTTCTGGATTGTACACTTTTTTCAGATGGCCCTTTTGACCCGGGGGAAGTGAGACTTCTTTGTAGTGCAGATTTCCTTTGCAAGCTTGCTTGGTTGGCCAAAAAGGGCGTATGCGTTTTTTCCTGAATATATTCAGGAAAAAACGCATATGCCCTTTTTGGACAAGTGCATCATTGTGGACGTTCTGCCTCTTTTCCTATGCTTTCAATGCAATTCCAGTCTACCTCCTGAAGTCGGTTTCCTGCAATTCTGCCCCACTTTCAAGTCCTCTTGGCAGCCTTACTTCAGTATATTTTTGGACGATAGCTGTCATTTATAACTCTGCATGTTTGTGAATTACAGTGCCCCTTAGCTCCTTTCTTCAACTCGCTTTCTTTTGAGCTGGCCGCAACACCGCAGGATGGCTTCAGGCCGTAATCTGGTTCCGGCACGGCACACTGAGCCTTTGGTTATTTCCTCTTCCTGGTGGGAAATGAGAGTTAAATTTGCCCGTCCAGACACCTCCAGCTAGTCTCTCATTGGTTCTCCCTATTCCTGTTCATCTTCCGCAGAAATTGCAAACTGGGCCAAACAGGAGGTTAAAGGCGCTGACTCTCCAAGTGGCGAGAGTGTTAGTAAAGCGTCTGGAATGTTGCACCCGAGTACCAGGGGAGGAAAACTGAGACATATTTGAACACGTCTCCTGTTCACACGGTTGATCATACTCTGGGTTCCACATGCATGTTTTAGCTGAAGGAAGAATACCTTAAACCTGGGTAGTTGAAACCCGTGGAATGGGTACCATGCAATATGACTTCAAAGGGTCTTCATTTGCTCACCGAACCTCTGCAATCCTATCACTGCTGCGTTTATGCCCCTGTACACATCCTTGATTCTCTTTTGGAGACATAGCAATCCATAGGTTTTAAGATACTTACTAGTCAGGTACATTCTTAGGCGTTTAATATGCGGTGTTGAGTCCATTTCGTTGAGCAAGGAGTAGCTCTTGTCTATTCCATATTTGGCTTAAGGAACTTTATCTGTGCTCATTTCAATCTCTGGTTTTATGCAACACCCCAACTCATCTTTCCCCTTAAGCAAGCATAAGTTGGTTTTCTAAATTTGAGACCCTGTTCTGTTCTGTAATTCAGTTCCTGTGTAGCCAAGTTTACATTCCGTGTATTACTGATATCTTATGATGTTTCTTTTTCTGTGTGACTTATTTCAGTTAGAATCATCATACCTGAATCCACTCATTGTGCTGCTAAGGGCCTGATGACATAGATTTCATTGCTGAGTGATATTGCTTTGTAAGTAAATACCACAAATTCTTTATCCATTTTTCACTTTCTGCGATGTTGAACTTGTACTGTAAACGAGGTTCTTGTAAACAGAGCCGTTCCAAATTTCGGGGTGGCTGTATCTTTTTGATTTTAATTTCCCTATGCTATAGGATCATAAGTGGAAGTGCCCTAGGCTCTGTTGCTTTGTTTTTTAGATGTTTCAGGAAACACCATACACTTCTCCCGAGTGTCTGTTGGCAATTTGCATCCCGCCCATCAGCATAACAAGGCTCCCAGTTCTCCATGGCCTGTCCTGCCTTTCTGGATTTTACACTTTTTTCAGATGGCCCTTTTGACCTGGGGGATGTGAGACTTCATTGTAGTGCAGATTTCTTTGCAAGCTTGCTTGGTTGGCCAAAAAGGGCGTATGCGTTTTTTCCTGAATATATTCAGGAAAAAACGCATCCGCCCTTTTTGGCCAAGTGCATCATTGTGGACGTTCTGCCTCTTTTCCTATGCTTTCAATGCAATTCCAGTCTACCTCCTGAAATCGGTTTCCTGCAATTCTGCCCTGCTTTCAAGTCCTCTTGGCAGCCTTACTTCAGTATATTTTTGGACGATAGCTGTCATTTATAAATCTGCATGTTTGTGAATTACAGTGCCCCTGAGCTCCTTTCTTCAACTCGCTTTCTTTTGAGCTGGCCGCAACACCGCAGGACGGCTTCAGGCCCTAATCTGGTTCCGGCACGGCACGCTGAGCCTTTGGTTATTTCCTCTTCCTGGTGGGAAATGAGAGTTAAATTTGCCCGTCCAGACACCTCCAGCTAGTCTCTCACTGGTTCTCCCTATTCCTGTTCATCTTCCGCAGAAATTGCAAACTGGGCCAAACAGGAGGTTAAAGGGACTGACTCTCCAAGTGGGGAGAGTGTTAGTAAAGCGTCTGGAATGTTGCACCCGAGTACCAGGGGAGGAAAACTGAGACATATTTGAACACGTCTCCCGTTCACACGGTTGATCATACTCTGGGTTCCACATGCATGTTTTAGCTGAAGGAAGAATACCTTAAACCTGGGTAGTTGAAACCCGTGGAATGGGTACCATGCAATATGACTTCAAAGGGTCTTCATTTGCTCACCGAACCTCTCCAATCCTATCACTGCTGCGTTTATGCTCCTGTACACATGCTTGATTCTCTTTTGGAGACATAGCAATTAATAGGTTTTAAGATACTTACTAGTCAGGTACATTCTTAGGCGTTTAATATGCGGTGTTGAGTCCATTTCGTTGAGCAAGGAGTAGCTCTTGTCTATTCCATATTTGGCTTAAGGAACTTTATCTGTGCTCATTTCAATCTCTGGTTTTATGCAGCACCCCAACTCACCTTTGCCCTTAAGCAAGCATAAGTTGGTTTTCTAAATTTGAGACCCTGTTCTGTTTTGGAATTCAGTTCCTGTGTAGCCAAGTTTACATTCCGTGTATTACTGATATCTTATGATGTTTCTTTTTCTGTGGGACTTATTTCAGTTAGAATCATCATACCTGAATCCACTCATTATGCTGCTACGGGCCTGATGACATAGATTTCATTGCTGAGTGATACTGCATTGTACGTAAGTACCACAAGTTCTTTATCCATTTTTCACTTTCTGTGATATTGAACTTGTACGGTAAACGAGGTTCTTGTAAACAGAGGCGTCCCAAATTTTGGGGTGGCTGTGTCTTTTTGATTTTAATTTCCCTAAGCTATAGGACCATAAGTGGAAGTGCCCTAGGCTCTGTTGCTTTGTTTTTTAGATGTTTCAGGAAACACCATACACTTCTCCCGAGTGTCTGTTGGCAATTTACATCCCGCCCATCAGCATAACAAGGCTCCCAGTTCTCCATGGCCTGTCCTGCCTTTCTGGATTTTACACATTTTTCAGATGGCCCTTTTGACCGGGGGGAAGTGAGACTTCATTGTAGTGCAGATTTCCTTTGCAAGCTTGCTTGGTTGGCCAAAAAGGGCGTATGCGTTTTTTCCTGAATATATTCAGGAAAAAACGCATACGCCCTTTTTGGCCAAGTGCATCATTGTGGACGTTCTGCCTCTTTTCCTATGCTTTCAATGCAATTCCAGTCTACCTCCTGAAATCGGTTTCCTGCAATTCTGCCCCACTTTCAAGTCCTCTTGGCAGCCTTACTTCAGTATATTTTTGGACGATAGCTGTCATTTATAACTCTGCAGGTTTGTGAATTACAGTGCCCCTCAGCTCCTTTCTTCAACTCGCTTTCTTGTGACCTGGCCACAACACCGCAGGATGGCTTCAGGCCCTAATCTGGTTCCGGCACGGCACGCTGAGCCTTTGGTTAGTTCCTCTTCCTGGTGGGAAATGAGAGTTAAATTTGCCCGTCCAGACACCTCCAGCTAGTCTCTCATTGGTTCTCGCTATTCCTGTTCATCTTCCGCAGAAATTGCAAACTGGGCCAAACAGGAGGTTAAAGGCGCTGACTCTCCAAGTGGCGAGAGTGTTAGTAAAGCGTCTGGAATGTTGCACCCGAGTACCAGGGGAGGAAAACTGAGACATATTTGAACACGTCTCCTGTTCACACGGTTGATCATACTCTGGGTTCCACATGCATGTTTTAGCTGAAGGAAGAATACCTTAAACCTGGGTAGTTGAAACCCGTGGAATGGGTACCATGCAATATGACTTCAAAGGGTCTTCATTTGCTCACCGAACCTCTCCAATCCTATCACTGCTGCGTTTATGCCCCTGTACACATGCTTGATTCTCTTTCGGAGACATAGCAATCCATAGGTTTTAAGATACTTACTAGTCAGGTACATTCTTAGGCGTTTAATATGCGGTGTTGAGTCCATTTTGTTGAGCAAGGAGTAGCTCTTGTCTATTCCATATTTGGCTTAAGGAACTTTATCTGTGCTCATTTCAATCTCTGGTTTTATGCAGCACCCCAACTCACCTTTCCCCTTAAGCAAGCATAAGTTGGTTTTCTAAATTTGAGACCCTGTTCTGTTTTGGAATTCATATCCTGTGTAGCCAAATTTACATTCCGTATATTACTGATATCTTATGATGTTTCTTTTTCTGTGTGACTTATTTCAGTTGGAATCATCATACCTGAATCCACTCATTATGCTGCTACGGGCCTGATGACATAGATTTCATTGCTGAGTGATACTGCATTGTACATAAGTACCACAAGTTCTTTATCCATTTTTCACTTTCTGTGATATTGAACTTGTACGGTAAACGAGGTTCTTGTAAACAGAGGCGTCCCAAACTTTGAGGTGGCTGTGTCTTTTTAATTTTAATTTCCCTAAGCTATAGGACCATAAGTGGAAGTGCCCTAGGCTCTGTTGCTTTGTTTTTTAAATGTTTCAGGAAACACCATACACTTCTCCCGAGTGTCTGTTGGCAATTTACATCCCGCCCATCAGCATAACAAGGCTCCCAGTTCTCCATGGCCTGTCCTGCCTTTCTGGATTGTACACTTTTTTCAGATGGCCCTTTTGACCGGGGGGAAGTGAGACTTCTTTGTAGTGCAGATTTCCTTTGCAAGCTTGCTTGGTTGGCCAAAAAGGGCGTATGCGTTTTTTCCTGAATATATTCAGGAAAAAACGCATATGCCCTTTTTGTACAAGTGCATCATTGTGGACGTTCTGCCTCTTTTCCTATGCTTTCAATGCAATTCCAGTCTACCTCCTGAAATCGGTTTCCTGCAATTCTGCCCCACTTTCAAGTCCTCTTGGCAGCCTTACTTCAGTATATTTTTGGACGATAGCTGTCATTTATAACTCTGCATGTTTGTGAATTACAGTGCCCCTGAGCTCCTTTCTTCAACTCGCTTTCTTTTGAGCTGGCCGCAACACCGCAGGATGGCTTCAGGCCGTAATCTGGTTCCGGCACGGCACGCTGAGCCTTTGGTTATTTCCTCTTCCTGGTGGGAAATGAGAGTTAAATTTGCCCGTCCAGACACCTCCAGCTAGTCTCTCATTGGTTCTCCCTATTCCTGTTCATCTTCCGCAGAAATTGCAAACTGGGCCAAACAGGAGGTTAAAGGCGCTGACTCTCCAAGTGGCGAGAGTGTTAGTAAAGCGTCTGGAATGTTGCACCCGAGTACCAGGGGAGGAAAACTGAGACATATTTGAACACGTCTCCTGTTCACACGGTTGATCATACTCTGGGTTCCACATGCATGTTTTAGCTGAAGGAAGAATACCTTAAACCTGGGTAGTTGAAACCCGTGGAATGGGTACCATGCAATATGACTTCAAAGGGTCTTCATTTGCTCACCGAACCTCTGCAATCCTATCACTGCTGCGTTTATGCCCCTGTACACATCCTTGATTCTCTTTTGGAGACATAGCAATCCATAGGTTTTAAGATACTTACTAGTCAGGTACATTCTTAGGCGTTTAATATGCGGTGTTGAGTCCATTTCGTTGAGCAAGGAGTAGCTCTTGTCTATTCCATATTTGGCTTAAGGAACTTTATCTGTGCTCATTTCAATCTCTGGTTTTATGCAACACCCCAACTCATCTTTCCCCTTAAGCAAGCATAAGTTTGTTTTCTAAATTTGTGACCCTGTTCTGTTCTGTAATTCAGTTCCTGTGTAGCCAAGTTTACATTCCGTGTATTACTGATATCTTATGATGTTTCTTTTTCTGTGTGACTTATTTCAGTTAGAATCATCATACCTGAATCCACTCATTGTGCTGCTAAGGGCCTGATGACATAGATTTCATTGCTGAGTGATATTGCTTTGTAAGTAAATACCACAAATTCTTTATCCATTTTTCACTTTCTGCGATGTTGAACTTGTACTGTAAACGAGGTTCTTGTAAACAGAGCCGTTCCAAATTTCGGGGTGGCTGTATCTTTTTGATTTTAATTTCCCTATGCTATAGGATCATAAGTGGAAGTGCCCTAGGCTCTGTTGCTTTGTTTTTTAGATGTTTCAGGAAACACCATACACTTCTCCCGAGTGTCTGTTGGCAATTTGCATCCCGCCCATCAGCATAACAAGGCTCCCAGTTCTCCATGGCCTGTCCTGCCTTTCTGGATTTTACACTTTTTTCAGATGGCCCTTTTGACCTGGGGGATGTGAGACTTCATTGTAGTGCAGATTTCTTTGCAAGCTTGCTTGGTTGGCCAAAAAGGGCGTATGCGTTTTTTCCTGAATATATTCAGGAAAAAACGCATCCGCCCTTTTTGGCCAAGTGCATCATTGTGGACGTTCTGCCTCTTTTCCTATGCTTTCAATGCAATTCCAGTCTACCTCCTGAAATCGGTTTCCTGCAATTCTGCCCTGCTTTCAAGTCCTCTTGGCAGCCTTACTTCAGTATATTTTTGGACGATAGCTGTCATTTATAACTCTGCATGTTTGTGAATTACAGTGCCCCTGAGCTCCTTTCTTCAACTCGCTTTCTTTTGAGCTGGCCGCAACACCGCAGGATGGCTTCAGGCCCTAATCTGGTTCCGGCACGGCACGCTGAGCCTTTGGTTATTTCCTCTTCCTGGTGGGAAATGAGAGTTAAATTTGCCCGTCCAGACACCTCCAGCTAGTCTCTCATTGGTTCTCCCTATTCCTGTTCATCTTCCGCAGAAATTGCAAACTGGGCCAAACAGGAGGTTAAAGGGACTGACTCTCCAAGTGGGGAGAGTGTTAGTAAAGCGTCTGGAATGTTGCACCCGAGTACCAGGGGAGGAAAACTGAGACATATTTGAACACGTCTCCCGTTCACACGGTTGATCATACTCTGGGTTCCACATGCATGTTTTAGCTGAAGGAAGAATACCTTAAACCTGGGTAGTTGAAACCCGTGGAATGGGTACCATGCAATATGACTTCAAAGGGTCTTCATTTGCTCACCGAACCTCTCCAATCCTATCACTGCTGCGTTTATGCTCCTGTACACATGCTTGATTCTCTTTTGGAGACATAGCAATTAATAGGTTTTAAGATACTTACTAGTCAGGTACATTCTTAGGCGTTTAATATGCGGTGTTGAGTCCATTTCGTTGAGCAAGGAGTAGCTCTTGTCTATTCCATATTTGGCTTAAGGAACTTTATCTGTGCTCATTTCAATCTTTGGTTTTATGCAGCACCCCAACTCACCTTTGCCCTTAAGCAAGCATAAGTTGGTTTTCTAAATTTGAGACCCTGTTCTGTTTTGGAATTCAGTTCCTGTGTAGCCAAGTTTACATTCCGTGTATTACTGATATCTTATGATGTTTCTTTTTCTGTGGGACTTATTTCAGTTAGAATCATCATACCTGAATCCACTCATTATGCTGCTACGGGCCTGATGACATAGATTTCATTGCTGAGTGATACTGCATTGTACGTAAGTACCACAAGTTCTTTATCCATTTTTCACTTTCTGTGATATTGAACTTGTACGGTAAACGAGGTTCTTGTAAACAGAGGCGTCCCAAATTTTGGGGTGGCTGTGTCTTTTTGATTTTAATTTCCCTAAGCTATAGGACCATAAGTGGAAGTGCCCTAGGCTCTGTTGCTTTGTTTTTTAGATGTTTCAGGAAACACCATACACTTCTCCCGAGTGTCTGTTGGCAATTTACATCCCGCCCATCAGCATAACAAGGCTCCCAGTTCTCCATGGCCTGTCCTGCCTTTCTGGATTTTACACATTTTTCAGATGGCCCTTTTGACCGGGGGGAAGTGAGACTTCATTGTAGTGCAGATTTCCTTTGCAAGCTTGCTTGGTTGGCCAAAGAGGGCGTATGCGTTTTTTCCTGAATATATTCAGGAAAAAACGCATACGCCCTTTTTGGCCAAGTGCATCATTGTGGACGTTCTGCCTCTTTTCCTATGCTTTCAATGCAATTCCAGTCTACCTCCTGAAATCGGTTTCCTGCAATTCTGCCCCACTTTCAAGTCCTCTTGGCAGCCTTACTTCAGTATATTTTTGGACGATAGCTGTCATTTATAACTCTGCAGGTTTGTGAATTACAGTGCCCCTCAGCTCCTTTCTTCAACTCGCTTTCTTGTGACCTGGCCACAACACCGCAGGATGGCTTCAGGCCCTAATCTGGTTCCGGCACGGCACGCTGAGCCTTTGGTTAGTTCCTCTTCCTGGTGGGAAATGAGAGTTAAATTTGCCCGTCCAGACACCTCCAGCTAGTCTCTCATTGGTTCTCGCTATTCCTGTTCATCTTCCGCAGAAATTGCAAACTGGGCCAAACAGGAGGTTAAAGGCGCTGACTCTCCAAGTGGCGAGAGTGTTAGTAAAGCGTCTGGAATGTTGCACCCGAGTACCAGGGGAGGAAAACTGAGACATATTTGAACACGTCTCCTGTTCACACGGTTGATCATACTCTGGGTTCCACATGCATGTTTTAGCTGAAGGAAGAATACCTTAAACCTGGGTAGTTGAAACCCGTGGAATGGGTACCATGCAATATGACTTCAAAGGGTCTTCATTTGCTCACCGAACCTCTCCAATCCTATCACTGCTGCGTTTATGCCCCTGTACACATCCTTGATTCTCTTTTGGAGACATAGCAATCCATAGGTTTTAAGATACTTACTAGTCAGGTACATTCTTAGGCGTTTAATATGCGGTGTTGAGTCCATTTCGTTGAGCAAGGAGTAGCTCTTGTCTATTCCATATTTGGCTTAAGGAACTTTATCTGTGCTCATTTCAATCTCTGGTTTTATGCAGCACCCCAACTCATCTTTCCCCTTAAGCAAGCATAAGTTGGTTTTCTAAATTTGAGACCCTGTTCTGTTCTGTAATTCAGTTCCTGTGTAGCCAAGTTTACATTCCGTGTATTACTGATATATTATGATGTTTCTTTTTCTGTGTGACTTATTTCAGTTAGAATCATCATACCTGAATCCACTCATTGTGCTGCTAAGGGCCTGATGACATAGATTTCATTGCTGAGTGATATTGCTTTGTAAGTAAATACAACAAATTCTTTATCCATTTTTCACTTTCTGCGATGTTGAACTTGTACTGTAAACGAGATTTTTGTAAACAGAGCCGTTCCAAATTTCGGGGTGGCTGTGTCTTTTTGATTTTAATTTCCCTATGCTATAGGATCATAAGTGGAAGTGCCCTAGGATCTGTTGCTTTGTTTTTTAGATGTTTCAGGAAACACCATACACTTCTCCCGAGTGTCTGTTGGCAATGTACATCCCGCCCATCAGCATAACAAGGCTCCCAGTTCTCCATGGCCTGTCCTGCCTTTCTGGATTTTACACTTTTTTCAGATGGCCCTTTTGACCGGGGGGAAGTGAGACTTCATTGTAGTGCAGATTTCCTTTGCAAGCTTGCTTGGTTGGCCAAAAAGGGCGTATGCGTTTTTTCCTGAATATATTCAGGAAAAAACGCATACGCCCTTTTTGGCAAAGTGCATCATTGTGGACGTTCTGCCTCTTTTCCTATGCTTTCAATGCAATTCCAGTCTACCTCCTGAAATTGGTTTCCTGCAATTCTGCCCCGCTTTCAAGTCCTCTTGGCAGCCTTACTTCAGTATATTTTTGGATGAAAGCTGTCATTTATAACTCTGCAGGTTTGTGAATTACAGTGCCCCTGAGCTCCTTTCTTCAACTCGCTTTCTTGTGAGCTGGCCGCAACACCGCAGGATGGCTTCAGGCCCTAATCTGGTTCCGGCACGGCACACTGAGCCTTTGGTTATTTCCTCTTCCTGGTGGGAAATGAGAGTTAAATTTGCCCGTCCAGACACCTCCAGCTAGTCTCTCATTGGTTCTCCCTATTCCTGTTCATCTTCCGCAGAAATTGCAAACTGGGCCAAACAGGAGGTTAAAGGGACTGACTCTCCAAGTGGGGAGAGTGTTAGTAAAGCGTCTGGAATGTTGCACCCGAGTACCAGGGGAGGAAAACTGAGACATATTTGAACACGTCTCCCGTTCACACGGTTGATCATACTCTGGGTTCCACATGCATGTTTTAGCTGAAGGAAGAATACCTTAAACCTGGGTAGTTGAAAACCGTGGAATGGGTACCATGCAATATGACTTCAAAGGGTCTTCATTTGCTCACCGAACCTCTCCAATCCTATCACTGCTGCGTTTATGCTCCTGTACACATGCTTGATTCTCTTTTGGAGACATAGCAATCAATAGCTTTTAAGATACTTACTAGTCAGGTACATTCTTAGGCGTTTAATATGCGGTGTTGAGTCCATTTCGTTGAGCAAGGAGTAGCTCTTGTCTATTCCATATTTGGCTTAAGGAACTTTATCTGTGCTCATTTCAATCTCTGGTTTTATGCAGCACCCCAACTCACCTTTCCCCTTAAGCAAGTATAAGTTGGTTTTCTAAATTTGAGACCCTGTTCTGTTCTGTAATTCAGTTCCTGTGTAGCCAAGTTTACATTCCGTGTATTACTGATATCTTATGATGTTTCTTTTTCTGTGTGACTTATTTCAGTTAGAATCATCGTACCTGAATCCACTCATTATGCTGCTACGGGCCTGATGACATAGATTTCATTGCTGAGTGATACTGCATTGTACATAAGTACCACAAGTTCTTTATCCATTTTCCACTTTCTGTGATATTGAACTTGTACGGTAAACGAGGTTCTTGTAAACAGAGGCATCCCAAACTTTGGGGTGGCTGTGTCTTTTTAATTTTAATTTCCCTAAGCTATAGGACCATAAGTGGAAGTGCCCTAGGCTCTGTTGCTTTGTTTTTTAGATGTTTCAGGAAACACCATACACTTCTCCCGAGTGTCTGTTGGCAATTTACATCCCGCCCATCAGCATAACAAGGCTCCCAGTTCTCCATGGCCTGTCCTGCCTTTCTGGATTGTACACTTTTTTCAGATGGCCCTTTTGACTGGGGGGAAGTGAGACTTCATTGTAGTGCAGATTTCCTTTGCAAGCTTGCTTGGTTGGCCAAAAAGGGCGTATGCGTTTTTTCCTGAATATATTCAGGAAAAAACGCATACGCCCTTTTTGGCCAAGTGCATCATTGTGGACGTTCTGCCTCTTTTCTTATGCTTTCAATGCAATTCCAGTCTACCTCCTGAAATCGGTTTCCTGCAATTCTGCCCCACTTTCAAGTCCTCTTGGCAGCCTTACTTCAGTATATTTTTGGACGATAGCTGTCATTTATAACTCTGCAGGTTTGTGAATTACAGTGCCCCTGAGCTCCTTTCTTCAACTCGCTTTCTTGTGAGCTGGCCGCAACACCGCAGGATGGCTTCAGGCCCTAATCTGGTTCCGGCACGGCACGCTGAGCCTTTGGTTATTTCCTCTTCCTGGTGGGAAATGAGAGTTAAATTTGCCCGTCCAGACACCTCCAGCTAGTCTCTCATTGGTTCTCCCTATTCCTGTTCATCTTCCGCAGAAATTGCAAACTGGGCCAAACAGGAGGTTAAAGGCGCTGACTCTCCAAGTGGGGAGAGTGTTAGTAAAGCGTCTGGAATGTTGCACCCGAGTACCAGGGTACGAAAACTGAATCATATTTGAACACGTCTCCCGATCACATGGTTGATCATACTCTGGGTTCCACATGCATGTTTTAGCTGAAGGAAGAATACCTTAAACCTGGGTAGTTGAAACCCGTAGAATGGGTACCATGCAATATGACTTCAAAGGGTCTTCATTTGCTCACCGAACCTCTCCAATCCTATCACTGCTGCGTTTATGCCCCTGTACACATGCTTGATTCTCTTTTGGAGACATAGCAATCCATAGGTTTTAAGATACTTCCTAGTCAGGTACATTCTTAGGCGTTTAATATGGGGTGTTGAGTCCATTTCGTTGAGCAAGGAGTAGCTCTTGTCTATTCCATATTTGGCTTAAGGAACTTTATCTGTGCTCATTTCAATCTCTGGTTTTATGCAGCACCCCAACTCACCTTTCCCCTTAAGCAAGCATAAGTTGGTTTTCTAAATTTGAGACCCTGTTCTGTTCTGTAATTCAGTTCCTGTGTAGCCAAGTTTACATTCCGTGTATTACTGATATCTTATGATGTTTCTTTTTCTGTGTGACTTATTTCAGTTAGAATCATCATACCTGAATCCACTCATTGTGCTGCTAAGGGCCTGATGACATAGATTTCATTGCTGAGTGATATTGCTTTGTAAGTAAATACCACAACTGCTTTATCCATTTTTCACTTTCTGCGATGCTGAACTTGTACTGTAAATGACGTTCTTGTAAACAGAGGCGTCCCAAACTTTGGGGTGGCTGTGTCTTTTTGATTTTAATTTCCCTAAGCTATAGGACCATAAGTGGAAGTGCCCTAGGCTCTGTTGCTTTGCTTTTTAGATGTTTCAGGAAACACCATACACTTCTCCCGAGTGTCTGTTGGCAATTTACATCCCGCCCATCAGCATAACAAGGCTCCCAGTTCTCCATGGCCTGTCCTGCCTTTCTGGATTTTACACTTTTTTCAGATGGCCCTTTTGACCGGGGGGAAGTGAGACTTCATTGTAGTGCAGATTTCCTTTGCAAGCTTGCTTGGTTGGCCAAAAAGGGCGTATGCGTTTTTTCCTGAATATATTCAGGAAAAAACGCATACGCCCTTTTTGGCCAAGTGCATCATTGTGGACGTTCTGCCTCTTTTCCTATGCTTTCAATGCAATTCCAGTCTACCTCCTGAAATCGGTTTCCTGCAATTCTGCCCCACTTTCAAGTCCTCTTGGCAGCCTTACTTCAGTATATTTTTGGACGATAGCTGTCATTTATAACTCTGCAGGTTTGTGAATTACAGTGCCCCTGAGCTCCTTTCTTCAACTCGCTTTCTTGTGAGCTGGCCGCAACACCGCAGGATGGCTTCAGGCCCTAATCTGGTTCCGGCACGGCACGCTGAGCCTTTGGTTATTTCCTCTTCCTGGTGGGAAATGAGAGTTAAATTTGCCCGTCCAGACACCTCCAGCTAGTCTCTCATTGGTTCTCCCTATTCCTGTTCATCTTCCGCAGAAATTGCAAACTGGGCCAAACAGGAGGTTAAAGGCGCTGACTCTCCAAGTGGGGAGAGTGTTAGTAAAGCGTCTGGAATGTTGCACCCGAGTACCAGGGTACGAAAACTGAATCATATTTGAACACGTCTCCCGATCACATGGTTGATCATACTCTGGGTTCCACATGCATGTTTTAGCTGAAGGAAGAATACCTTAAACCTGGGTAGTTGAAACCCGTAGAATGGGTACCATGCAATATGACTTCAAAGGGTCTTCATTTGCTCACCGAACCTCTCCAATCCTATCACTGCTGCGTTTATGCCCCTGTACACATGCTTGATTCTCTTTTGGAGACATAGCAATCCATAGGTTTTAAGATACTTCCTAGTCAGGTACATTCTTAGGCGTTTAATATGGGGTGTTGAGTCCATTTCGTTGAGCAAGGAGTAGCTCTTGTCTATTCCATATTTGGCTTAAGGAACTTTATCTGTGCTCATTTCAATCTCTGGTTTTATGCAGCACCCCAACTCACCTTTCCCCTTAAGCAAGCATAAGTTGGTTTTCTAAATTTGAGACCCTGTTCTGTTCTGTAATTCAGTTCCTGTGTAGCCAAGTTTACATTCCGTGTATTACTGATATCTTATGATGTTTCTTTTTCTGTGTGAGTTATTTCAGTTAGAATCATCATACCTGAATCCACTCATTGTGCTGCTAAGGGCCTGATGACATAGATTTCATTGCTGAGTGATATTGCTTTGTAAGTAAATACCACAACTGCTTTATCCATTTTTCACTTTCTGCGATGTTGAACTTGTACTGTAAACGACGTTCTTGTAAACAGAGCCGTCCCAAACTTTGGGGTGGCTGTGTCTTTTTGATTTTAATTTCCCTAAGCTATAGGACCATAAGTGGAAGTGCCCTAGGCTCTGTTGCTTTGCTTTTTAGATGTTTCAGGAAACACCATACACTTCTCCCGAGTGTCTGTTGGCAATTTACATCCCGCCCATCAGCATAACAAGGCTCCCAGTTCTCCATGGCCTGTCCTGCCTTTCTGGATTTTACACTTTTTTCAGATGGCCCTTTTTACCGGGGGGAAGTGAGACTTCATTGTAGTGCAGATTTCCTTTGCAAGCTTGCTTGGTTGGCCAAAAAGGGCGTATGCGTTTTTTCCTGAATATATTCAGGAAAAAACGTATACGCCCTTTTTGGCCAAGTGCATCATTGTGGACGTTCTGCCTCTTTTCCTATGCTTTCAATGCAATTCCAGTCTACCTCCTGAAATTGGTTTCCTGCAATTCTGCCCCGCTTTCAAGTCCTCTTGGCAGCCTTACTTCAGTATATTTTTGGACGATAGCTGTCATTTATAACTCTGCAGGTTTGTGAATTACAGTGCCCCTGAGCTCCTTTCTTCAACTCGCTTTCTTGTGACCTGGCCACAACACCGCAGGATGGCTTCAGGCCCTAATCTGGTTCCGGCACGGCACGCTGAGCCTTTGGTTAGTTCCACTTCCTGGTGGGAAATGAGAGTTAAATTTGCCCGTCCAGACACCTCCAGCTAGTCTCTCATTGGTTCTCCCTATTCCTGTTCATCTTCCGCAGAAATTGCAAACTGGGCCAAACAGGAGGTTAAAGGGACTGACTCTCCAAGTGGGGAGAGTGTTAGTAAAGCGTCTGGAATGTTGCACCCGAGTACCAGGGGAGGAAAACTGAGACATATTTGAACACGTCTCCCGTTCACATGGTTGATCATACTCTGGGTTCCACATGCATGTTTTAGCTGAAGGAAGAATACCTTAAACCTGGGTAGTTGAAACCAGTGGAATGGGTACCATGCAATATGACTTCAAAGGGTCTTCATTTGCTCACCGAACCTCTCCAATCCTATCACTGCTGCGTTTATGCCCCTGTACACATGCTTGATTCTGTTTCGGAGACATAGCAATCCATAGGTTTTAAGATACTTACTAGTCAGGTACATTCTTAGGCGTTTAATATGCGGTGTTGAGTCCATTTCGTTGAGCAAGGAGTAGCTCTTGTCTATTCCATATTTGGCTTAAGGAACTTTATCTGTGCTCATTTCAATCTCTGGTTTTATGCAGCACCCCAACTCACCTTTCCCCTTAAGCAAGCATAAGTTGGTTTTCTAAATTTGAGACCCTGTTCTGTTTTGGAATTCATATCCTGTGTAGCCAAGTTTACATTCCGTGTATTACTGATATCTTATGATGTTTCTTTTTCTGTGTGACTTATTTCAGATAGAATCATCATACCTGAATCCACTCATTATGCTGCTACGGGCCTGATGACATAGATTTCATTGCTGAGTGATACTGCATTGTACATAAGTACCACAAGTTCTTTATCCATTTTCCACTTTCTGTGATATTGAACTTGTACGGTAAACGAGGTTCTTGTAAACAGAGGCGTCCCAAACTTTGGGGTGGCTGTGTCTTTTTAATTTTAATTTCCCTAAGCTATAGGACCATAAGTGGAAGTGCCCTAGGCTCTGTTGCTTTGTTTTTTAGATGTTTCAGGAAACACCATACACTTCTCCCGAGTGTCTGTTGGCAATTTACATCCCGCCCATCAGCATAACAAGGCTCCCAGTTCTCCATGGCCTGTCCTGCCTTTCTGGATTTTACACTTTTTTCAGATGGCCCTTTTGACCGGGGGGAAGTGAGACTTCATTGTAGTGCAGATTTCCTTTGCAAGCTTGCTTGGTTGGCCAAAAAGGGCGTATGCGTTTTTTCCTGAATATATTCAGGAAAAAACGCATACGCCCTTTTTGGCCAAGTGCATCATTGTGGACGTTCTGCCTCTTTTCCTATGCTTTCAATGCAATTCCAGTCTACCTCCTGAAATCGGTTTCCTGCAATTCTGCCCCACTTTCAAGTCTTCTTGGCAGCCTTACTTCAGTATATTTTTGGACGATAGCTGTCATTTATAACTCTGCAGGTTTGTGAATTACAGTGCCCCTGAGCTCCTTTCTTCAACTCGCTTTCTTGTGACCTGGCTGCAACACCGCAGGATGGCTTCAGGCCCTAATCTGGTTCCGGCACGGCACGCTGAGCCTTTGGTTATTTCCTCTTCCTGGTGGGAAATGAGAGTTAAATTTGCCCGTCCAGACACCTCCAGCTAGTCTCTCATTGGTTCTCCCTATTCCTGTTCATCTTCCGCAGAAATTGCAAACTGGGCCAAACAGGAGGTTAAAGGCGCTGACTCTCCAAGTGGGGAGAGTGTTAGTGAAGCGTCTGGAATGTTGCACCCGAGTACCAGGGTACGAAAACTGAATCATATTTGAACACGTCTCCCGATCACATGGTTGATCATACTCTGGGTTCCACATGCATGTTTTAGCTGAAGGAAGAATACCTTAAACCTGGGTAGTTGAAACCCGTAGAATGGGTACCATGCAATATGACTTCAAAGGGTCTTCATTTGCTCACCGAACCTCTCCAATCCTATCACTGCTGCGTTTATGCCCCTGTACACATGCTTGATTCTCTTTTGGAGACATAGCAATCCATAGGTTTTAAGATACTTACTAGTCAGGTACATTCTTAGGCGTTTAATATGGGGTGTTGAGTCCATTTCGTTGAGCAAGGAGTAGCTCTTGTCTATTCCATATTTGGCTTAAGGAACTTTATCTGTGCTCATTTCAATCTCTGGTTTTATGCAGCACCCCAACTCACCTTTACCCTTAAGCAAGCATAAGTTGGTTTTCTAAATTTGAGACCCTGTTCTGTTCTGTAATTCAGTTCCTGTGTAGCCAAGTTTACATTCCGTGTATTACTGATATCTTATGATGTTTCTTTTTCTGTGTGACTTATTTCAGTTAGAATCATCATACCTGAATCCACTCATTGTGCTGCTAAGGGCCTGATGACATAGATTTCATTGCTGAGTGATATTGCTTTGTAAGTAAATACCACAACTGCTTTATCCATTTTTCACTTTCTGCGATGTTGAACTTGTACTGTAAACGACGTTCTTGTAAACAGAGGCGTCCCAAACTTTGGGGTGGCTGTGTCTTTTTGATTTTAATTTCCCTAAGCTATAGGACCATAAGTGGAAGTGCCCTAGGCTCTGTTGCTTTGCTTTTTAGATGTTTCAGGAAACACCATACACTTCTCCCGAGTGTCTGTTGGCAATTTACATCCCGCCCATCAGCATAACAAGGCTCCCAGTTCTCCATGGCCTGTCCTGCCTTTCTGGATTTTACACTTTGTTCAGATGGCCCTTTTGACTGGGGGGAAGTGAGACTTCATTGTAGTGCAGATTTCCTTTGCAAGCTTGCTTGGTTGGCCAAAAAGGGCGTATGCGTTTTTTCCTGAATATATTCAGGAAAAAACGCATACGCCCTTTTTGGCCAAGTGCATCATTGTGGACGTTCTGCCTCTTTTCCTATGCTTTCAATGCAATTCCAGTCTACCTCCTGAAATCGGTTTCCTGCAATTCTGCCCCGCTTTCAAGTCCTCTTGGCAGCCTTACTTCAGTATATTTTTGGACGATAGCTGTCATTTATAACTCTGCAGGTTTGTGAATTACAGTGCCCCTGAGCTCCTTTCTTCAACTCGCTTTCTTGTGACCTGGCCACAACACCGCAGGATGGCTTCAGGCCCTAATCTGGTTCCGGCACGGCACGCTGAGCCTTTGGTTAGTTCCTCTTCCTGGTGGGAAATGAGAGTTAAATTTGCCCGTCCAGACACCTCCAGCTAGTCTCTCATTGGTTCTCCCTATTCCTGTTCATCTTCCGCAGAAATTGCAAACTGGGCCAAACAGGAGGTTAAAGGGACTGACTCTCCAAGTGGGGAGAGTGTTAGTAAAGCGTCTGGAATGTTGCACCCGAGTACCAGGGGAGGAAAACTGAGACATATTTGAACACGTCTCCCGTTCACACGGTTGATCATACTCTGGGTTCCACATGCATGTTTTAGCTGAAGGAAGAATACCTTAAACCTGGAGAGGTGAGACCCGTGGAATGGGCACCATGCAATATGACTTCAAAGGGTCTTCATTTGCTCACCGAACCTCTCCAATCCTAACACTGCTGCGTTTATGCCCCTGTACACATGCTTGATTCTCTTTCGGAGACATAGCAATCCATAGGTTTTAAGATACTTACTAGTCAGGTACATTCTTAGGCGTTTAATATGCGGTGTTGAGTCCATTTCGTTGAGCAAGGAGTAGCTCTTGTCTATTCCATATTTGGCTTAAGGAACTTTATCTGTGCTCATTTCAATCTCTGGTTTTATGCAGCACCCCAACTCACCTTTCCCCTTAAGCAAGCATAAGTTGGTCTTCTAAATTTGAGACCCTGTTCTGTTCTGTAATTCAGTTCCTGTGTAGCCAAGTTTACATTCCGTGAATTACCGATATCTTATGATGTTTCTTTTTCTGTGTGACTTATTTCAGTTAGAATCATCGTACCTGAATCCACTCATTATGCTACTACGGGCCTGATGACATAGATTTCATTGCTGAGTGATACTGCATTGTACGTAAGTACCACAAGTTCTTTATCCATTTTTCATTTTCTGTGATATTGAACTTGTACGGTAAATGAGGTTCTTGTAAACAGAGGCGTCCCAAACATTGGGGTGGCTGTGTCATTTTGATTTTAATTTCCCTAAGTTATAGGACCATAAGTGGAAGTGCCCTAGGCTCTGTTGCTTTGTTTTTTAGATGTTTCAGGAAACACCATACACTTCTCCCGAGTGTCTGTTGGCAATTTACATCCCGCCCATCAGCATAACAAGGCTCCCAGTTCTCCATGGCCTGTCCTGCCTTTCTGGATTTTACACTTTTTTCAGATGGCCCTTTTGACCGGGGGGAAGTGAGGCTTCATTGTAGTGCAGATTTCCTTTGCAAGCTTGCTTGGTTGGCCAAAAAGGGCGTATGCGTTTTTTCCTGAATATATTCAGGAAAAAACGCATACGCCCTTTTTGGCCAAGTGCATCATTGTGGACGTTCTGCCTCTTTTCCTATGCTTCCAATGCAATTCCAGATTACCTCCTGAAATCGGTTTCCTGCAATTCTGCCCCGCTTTCAAGTCCTCTTGGCAGCCTTACTTCAGTATAATTTTGGACGTTAGCTGTCATTTATAACTCTGCAGGTTTGTGAATTACAGTGCCCCTGAGCTCCTTTCTTCAACTCGCTTTCTTGTGAGCTGGCCGCAACACCACAGGATGGCTTCGGGCCCTATTCTGGTTCCGGCACGGCACGCTGAGCCTTCGGTTATTTCCTCTTCTTGGTGGGAAATGAGAGTTAAATTTGCCCGTCCAGACACCTCCAGCTAGTCTCTCATTGGTTCTCCCTATTCCTGTTCATCTTCCGCAGAAATTGCAAACTGGGCCAAACAAGAGGTTAAAGGCGCTGACTCTCCAAGTGGGGAGAGTGTTAGTAAAGCGTCTGGAATGTTGCACCCGAGTACCAGGGGAGGAAAACTGAGACATATTTGAACACGTCTCCCGTTCACACGGTTGATCATACTATGGGTTCCACATGCATGTTTTAGCTGAAGGAAGAATACCTTAAACCTGGGTACTTGAAACCTGTGGAATGGGTACCATGCAATATGATTTCAAAGGGTCTTCATTTGCTCACCGAACCTCTCCAATCCTATCACTGCTGCGTTTATGCCCCTGTACACATGCTTGATTCTCTTTCGGAGACATAGCAATCCATAGGTTTTAAGATACTTACTAGTCAGGTACATTCTTAGGCGTTTAATATGCGGTGTTGAGTCCATTTCGTTGAGCAAGGAGTAGCTCTTGTCTATTCCATATTTGGCTTAAGGAACTTTATCTGTGCTCATTTCAATCTCTGGTTTTATGCAGCACCCCAACTCACCTTTCCCCTTAAGCAAGCATAAGTTGGTTTTCTAAATTTGAGACCCTGTTCTGTTCTGTAATTCAGTTCCTGTGTAGCCAAGTTTACATTCCGTGTATTACTGATATCTTATGATGTTTCTTTTTCTGTGTGACTTATTTCAGTTAGAATCATCATACCTGAATCCACTCATTGTGCTGCTACGGGCCTGATGACATAGATTTCATTGCTGAGTGATATTGCTTTGTAAGTAAATACCACAACTGCTTTATCCATTTTTCACTTTCTGCGATGTTGAACTTGTACTGTAAACGACGTTCTTGTAAACAGAGCCGTCCCAAACTTTGGGGTGGCTGTGTCTTTTTGATTTTAATTTCCCTAAGCTATAGGACCATAAGTGGAAGTGCCCTAGGCTCTGTTGCTTTGCTTTTTAGATGTTTCAGGAAACACCATACACTTCTCCCGAGTGTCTGTTGGCAATTTACATCCCGCCCATCAGCATAACAAGGCTCCCAGTTCTCCATGGCCTGTCCTGCCTTTCTGGATTTTACACTTTTTTCAGATGGCCCTTTTTACCGGGGGGAAGTGAGACTTCATTGTAGTGCAGATTTCCTTTGCAAGCTTGCTTGGTTGGCCAAAAAGGGCGTATGCGTTTTTTCCTGAATATATTCAGGAAAAAACGCATACGCCCTTTTTGGCCAAGTGCATCATTGTGGACGTTCTGCCTCTTTTCCTATGCTTTCAATGCAATTCCAGTCTACCTCCTGAAATTGGTTTCCTGCAATTCTGCCCCGCTTTCAAGTCCTCTTGGCAGCCTTACTTCAGTATATTTTTGGACGATAGCTGTCATTTATAACTCTGCAGGTTTGTGAATTACAGTGCCCCTGAGCTCCTTTCTTCAACTCGCTTTCTTGTGACCTGGCCACAACACCGCAGGATGGCTTCAGGCCCTAATCTGGTTCCGGCACGGCACGCTGAGCCTTTGGTTAGTTCCACTTCCTGGTGGGAAATGAGAGTTAAATTTGCCCGTCCAGACACCTCCAGCTAGTCTCTCATTGGTTCTCCCTATTCCTGTTCATCTTCCGCAGAAATTGCAAACTGGGCCAAACAGGAGGTTAAAGGGACTGACTCTCCAAGTGGGGAGAGTGTTAGTAAAGCGTCTGGAATGTTGCACCCGAGTACCAGGGGAGGAAAACTGAGACATATTTGAACACGTCTCCCGTTCACATGGTTGATCATACTCTGGGTTCCACATGCATGTTTTAGCTGAAGGAAGAATACCTTAAACCTGGGTAGTTGAAACCAGTGGAATGGGTACCATGCAATATGACTTCAAAGGGTCTTCATTTGCTCACCGAACCTCTCCAATCCTATCACTGCTGCGTTTATGCCCCTGTACACATGCTTGATTCTGTTTCGGAGACATAGCAATCCATAGGTTTTAAGATACTTACTAGTCAGGTACATTCTTAGGCGTTTAATATGCGGTGTTGAGTCCATTTCGTTGAGCAAGGAGTAGCTTTTGTCTATTCCATATTTGGCTTAAGGAACTTTATCTGTGCTCATTTCAATCTCTGGTTTTATGCAGCACCCCAACTCACCTTTCCCCTTAAGCAAGCATAAGTTGGTTTTCTAAATTTGAGACCCTGTTCTGTTTTGGAATTCATATCCTGTGTAGCCAAGTTTACATTCCGTGTATTACTCATATCTTATGATGTTTCTTTTTCTGTGTGACTTATTTCAGATAGAATCATCATACCTGAATCCACTCATTATGCTGCTACGGGCCTGATGACATAGATTTCATTGCTGAGTGATACTGCATTGTACATAAGTACCACAAGTTCTTTATCCATTTTCCACTTTCTGTGATATTGAACTTGTACGGTAAACGAGGTTCTTGTAAACAGAGGCGTCCCAAACTTTGCGGTGGCTGTGTCTTTTTAATTTTAATTTCCCTAAGCTATAGGACCATAAGTGGAAGTGCCCTAGGCTCTGTTGCTTTGTTTTTTAGATGTTTCAGGAAACACCATACACTTCTCCCGAGTGTCTGTTGGCAATTTACATCCCGCCCATCAGCATAACAAGGCTCCCAGTTCTCCATGGCCTGTCCTGCCTTTCTGGATTTTACACTTTTTTCAGATGGCCCTTTTGACCGGGGGGAAGTGAGACTTCATTGTAGTGCAGATTTCCTTTGCAAGCTTGCTTGGTTGGCCAAAAAGGGCGTATGCGTTTTTTCCTGAATATATTCAGGAAAAAACGCATACGCCCTTTTTGGCCAAGTGCATCATTGTGGACGTTCTGCCTCTTTTCCTATGCTTTCAATGCAATTCCAGTCTACCTCCTGAAATCGGTTTCCTGCAATTCTGCCCCACTTTCAAGTCTTCTTGGCAGCCTTACTTCAGTATATTTTTGGACGATAGCTGTCATTTATAACTCTGCAGGTTTGTGAATTACAGTGCCCCTGAGCTCCTTTCTTCAACTCGCTTTCTTTTGAGCTGGCCGCAACACCGCAGGATGGCTTCAGGCCCTAATCTGGTTCCGGCACGGCACGCTGAGCCTTTGGTTATTTCCTCTTCCTGGTGGGAAATGAGAGTTAAATTTGCCCGTCCAGACACCTCCAGCTAGTCTCTCATTGGTTCTCCCTATTCCTGTTCATCTTCCGCAGAAATTGCAAACTGGGCCAAACAGGAGGTTAAAGGCGCTGACTCTCCAAGTGGGGAGAGTGTTAGTGAAGCGTCTGGAATGTTGCACCCGAGTACCAGGGTACGAAAACTGAATCATATTTGAACACGTCTCCCGATCACATGGTTGATCATACTCTGGGTTCCACATGCATGTTTTAGCTGAAGGAAGAATACCTTAAACCTGGGTAGTTGAAACCCGTAGAATGGGTACCATGCAATATGACTTCAAAGGGTCTTCATTTGCTCACCGAACCTCTCCAATCCTATCACTGCTGCGTTTATGCCCCTGTACACCTGCTTGATTCTCTTTTGGAGACATAGCAATCCATAGGTTTTAAGATACTTACTAGTCAGGTACATTCTTAGGCGTTTAATATGGGGTGTTGAGTCCATTTCGTTGAGCAAGGAGTAGCTCTTGTCTATTCCATATTTGGCTTAAGGAACTTTATCTGTGCTCATTTCAATCTCTGGTTTTATGCAGCACCCCAACTCACCTTTACCCTTAAGCAAGCATAAGTTGGTTTTCTAAATTTGAGACCCTGTTCTGTTCTGTAATTCAGTTCCTGTGTAGCCAAGTTTACATTCCGTGTATTACTGATATCTTATGATGTTTCTTTTTCTGTGTGACTTATTTCAGTTAGAATCATCATACCTGAATCCACTCATTGTGCTGCTAAGGGCCTGATGACATAGATTTCATTGCTGAGTGATATTGCTTTGTAAGTAAATACCACAACTGCTTTATCCATTTTTCACTTTCTGCGATGTTGAACTTGTACTGTAAACGACGTTCTTGTAAACAGAGGCGTCCCAAACTTTGGGGTGGCTGTGTCTTTTTGATTTTAATTTCCCTAAGCTATAGGACCATAAGTGGAAGTGCCCTAGGCTCTGTTGCTTTGCTTTTTAGATGTTTCAGGAAACACCATACACTTCTCCCGAGTGTCTGTTGGCAATTTACATCCCGCCCATCAGCATAACAAGGCTCCCAGTTCTCCATGGCCTGTCCTGCCTTTCTGGATTTTACACTTTGTTCAGATGGCCCTTTTGACTGGGGGGAAGTGAGACTTCATTGTAGTGCAGATTTCCTTTGCAAGCTTGCTTGGTTGGCCAAAAAGGGCGTATGCGTTTTTTCCTGAATATATTCAGGAAAAAACGCATACGCCCTTTTTGGCCAAGTGCATCATTGTGGACGTTCTGCCTCTTTTCCTATGCTTTCAATGCAATTCCAGTCTACCTCCTGAAATCGGTTTCCTGCAATTCTGCCCCGCTTTCAAGTCCTCTTGGCAGCCTTACTTCAGTATATTTTTGGACGATAGCTGTCATTTATAACTCTGCAGGTTTGTGAATTACAGTGCCCCTGAGCTCCTTTCTTCAACTCGCTTTCTTGTGACCTGGCCACAACACCGCAGGATGGCTTCAGGCCCTAATCTGGTTCCGGCACGGCACGCTGAGCCTTTGGTTAGTTCCTCTTCCTGGTGGGAAATGAGAGTTAAATTTGCCCGTCCAGACACCTCCAGCTAGTGTCTCATTGGTTCTCCCTATTCCTGTTCATCTTCCGCAGAAATTGCAAACTGGGCCAAACAGGAGGTTAAAGGGACTGACTCTCCAAGTGGGGAGAGTGTTAGTAAAGCGTCTGGAATGTTGCACCCGAGTACCAGGGGAGGAAAACTGAGACATATTTGAACACGTCTCCCGTTCACACGGTTGATCATACTCTGGGTTCCACATGCATGTTTTAGCTGAAGGAAGAATACCTTAAACCTGGAGAGGTGAGACCCGTGGAATGGGCACCATGCAATATGACTTCAAAGGGTCTTCATTTGCTCACCGAACCTCTCCAATCCTAACACTGCTGCGTTTATGCCCCTGTACACATGCTTGATTCTCTTTCGGAGACATAGCAATCCATAGGTTTTAAGATACTTACTAGTCAGGTACATTCTTAGGCGTTTAATATGCGGTGTTGAGTCCATTTCGTTGAGCAAGGAGTAGCTTTTGTCTATTCCATATTTGGCTTAAGGAACTTTATCTGTGCTCATTTCAATCTCTGGTTTTATGCAGCACCCCAACTCACCTTTCCCCTTAAGCAAGCATAAGTTGGTTTTCTAAATTTGAGACCCTGTTCTGTTTTGGAATTCATATCCTGTGTAGCCAAGTTTACATTCCGTGTATTACTCATATCTTATGATGTTTCTTTTTCTGTGTGACTTATTTCAGATAGAATCATCATACCTGAATCCACTCATTATGCTGCTACGGGCCTGATGACATAGATTTCATTGCTGAGTGATACTGCATTGTACATAAGTACCACAAGTTCTTTATCCATTTTCCACTTTCTGTGATATTGAACTTGTACGGTAAACGAGGTTCTTGTAAACAGAGGCGTCCCAAACTTTGCGGTGGCTGTGTCTTTTTAATTTTAATTTCCCTAAGCTATAGGACCATAAGTGGAAGTGCCCTAGGCTCTGTTGCTTTGTTTTTTAGATGTTTCAGGAAACACCATACACTTCTCCCGAGTGTCTGTTGGCAATTTACATCCCGCCCATCAGCATAACAAGGCTCCCAGTTCTCCATGGCCTGTCCTGCCTTTCTGGATTTTACACTTTTTTCAGATGGCCCTTTTGACCGGGGGGAAGTGAGACTTCATTGTAGTGCAGATTTCCTTTGCAAGCTTGCTTGGTTGGCCAAAAAGGGCGTATGCGTTTTTTCCTGAATATATTCAGGAAAAAACGCATACGCCCTTTTTGGCCAAGTGCATCATTGTGGACGTTCTGCCTCTTTTCCTATGCTTTCAATGCAATTCCAGTCTACCTCCTGAAATCGGTTTCCTGCAATTCTGCCCCACTTTCAAGTCTTCTTGGCAGCCTTACTTCAGTATATTTTTGGACGATAGCTGTCATTTATAACTCTGCAGGTTTGTGAATTACAGTGCCCCTGAGCTCCTTTCTTCAACTCGCTTTCTTTTGAGCTGGCCGCAACACCGCAGGATGGCTTCAGGCCCTAATCTGGTTCCGGCACGGCACGCTGAGCCTTTGGTTATTTCCTCTTCCTGGTGGGAAATGAGAGTTAAATTTGCCCGTCCAGACACCTCCAGCTAGTCTCTCATTGGTTCTCCCTATTCCTGTTCATCTTCCGCAGAAATTGC
Source organism: Grampus griseus (assembly GCF_964374135.1). NCBI lineage: Eukaryota > Metazoa > Chordata > Mammalia > Artiodactyla > Delphinidae > Grampus > Grampus griseus. Next base: position 115,284,573 of record NC_139000.1, read on the forward strand.
AAACTGGGCCAAACAGGAGGTTAAAGGCGCTGACTCTCCAAGTGGGGAGAGTGTTAGTGAAGCGTCTGGAATGTTGCACCCGAGTACCAGGGTACGAAAACTGAATCATATTTGAACACGTCTCCCGATCACATGGTTGATCATACTCTGGGTTCCACATGCATGTTTTAGCTGAAGGAAGAATACCTTAAACCTGGGTAGTTGAAACCCGTAGAATGGGTACCATGCAATATGACTTCAAAGGGTCTTCATTTGCTCACCGAACCTCTCCAATCCTATCACTGCTGCGTTTATGCCCCTGTACACCTGCTTGATTCTCTTTTGGAGACATAGCAATCCATAGGTTTTAAGATACTTACTAGTCAGGTACATTCTTAGGCGTTTAATATGGGGTGTTGAGTCCATTTCGTTGAGCAAGGAGTAGCTCTTGTCTATTCCATATTTGGCTTAAGGAACTTTATCTGTGCTCATTTCAATCTCTGGTTTTATGCAGCACCCCAACTCACCTTTACCCTTAAGCAAGCATAAGTTGGTTTTCTAAATTTGAGACCCTGTTCTGTTCTGTAATTCAGTTCCTGTGTAGCCAAGTTTACATTCCGTGTATTACTGATATCTTATGATGTTTCTTTTTCTGTGTGACTTATTTCAGTTAGAATCATCATACCTGAATCCACTCATTGTGCTGCTAAGGGCCTGATGACATAGATTTCATTGCTGAGTGATATTGCTTTGTAAGTAAATACCACAACTGCTTTATCCATTTTTCACTTTCTGCGATGTTGAACTTGTACTGTAAACGACGTTCTTGTAAACAGAGGCGTCCCAAACTTTGGGGTGGCTGTGTCTTTTTGATTTTAATTTCCCTAAGCTATAGGACCATAAGTGGAAGTGCCCTAGGCTCTGTTGCTTTGCTTTTTAGATGTTTCAGGAAACACCATACACTTCTCCCGAGTGTCTGTTGGCAATTTACATCCCGCCCATCAGCATAACAAGGCTCCCAGTTCTCCATGGCCTGTCCTGCCTTTCTGGATTTTACACTTTGTTCAGATGGCCCTTTTGACTGGGGGGAAGTGAGACTTCATTGTAGTGCAGATTTCCTTTGCAAGCTTGCTTGGTTGGCCAAAAAGGGCGTATGCGTTTTTTCCTGAATATATTCAGGAAAAAACGCATACGCCCTTTTTGGCCAAGTGCATCATTGTGGACGTTCTGCCTCTTTTCCTATGCTTTCAATGCAATTCCAGTCTACCTCCTGAAATCGGTTTCCTGCAATTCTGCCCCGCTTTCAAGTCCTCTTGGCAGCCTTACTTCAGTATATTTTTGGACGATAGCTGTCATTTATAACTCTGCAGGTTTGTGAATTACAGTGCCCCTGAGCTCCTTTCTTCAACTCGCTTTCTTGTGACCTGGCCACAACACCGCAGGATGGCTTCAGGCCCTAATCTGGTTCCGGCACGGCACGCTGAGCCTTTGGTTAGTTCCTCTTCCTGGTGGGAAATGAGAGTTAAATTTGCCCGTCCAGACACCTCCAGCTAGTGTCTCATTGGTTCTCCCTATTCCTGTTCATCTTCCGCAGAAATTGCAAACTGGGCCAAACAGGAGGTTAAAGGGACTGACTCTCCAAGTGGGGAGAGTGTTAGTAAAGCGTCTGGAATGTTGCACCCGAGTACCAGGGGAGGAAAACTGAGACATATTTGAACACGTCTCCCGTTCACACGGTTGATCATACTCTGGGTTCCACATGCATGTTTTAGCTGAAGGAAGAATACCTTAAACCTGGAGAGGTGAGACCCGTGGAATGGGCACCATGCAATATGACTTCAAAGGGTCTTCATTTGCTCACCGAACCTCTCCAATCCTAACACTGCTGCGTTTATGCCCCTGTACACATGCTTGATTCTCTTTCGGAGACATAGCAATCCATAGGTTTTAAGATACTTACTAGTCAGGTACATTCTTAGGCGTTTAATATGCGGTGTTGAGTCCATTTCGTTGAGCAAGGAGTAGCTCTTGTCTATTCCATATTTGGCTTAAGGAACTTTATCTGTGCTCATTTCAATCTCTGGTTTTATGCAGCACCCCAACTCACCTTTCCCCTTAAGCAAGCATAAGTTGGTCTTCTAAATTTGAGACCCTGTTCTGTTCTGTAATTCAGTTCCTGTGTAGCCAAGTTTACATTCCGTGAATTACCGATATCTTATGATGTTTCTTTTTCTGTGTGACTTATTTCAGTTAGAATCATCATACCTGAATCCACTCATTGTGCTGCTAAGGGCCTGATGACATAGATTTCATTGATGAGTGATATTGCTTTGTAAGTAAATACCACAAATTCTTTATCCATTTTTCACTTTCTGCGATGTTGAACTTGTACTGTAAACGAGGTTCTTGTAAACAGAGCCGTTGCAAACTTCGGGGTGGCTGTGTCTTTTTGATTTTAATTTCCCTAAGCTATAGGACCATAAGTGGAAGTGCCCTAGGCTCTGTTGCTTTGTTTTTTAGATGTTTCAGGAAACACCATACACTTCTCCCGAGTGTTGGCAATTTACATCCCGCCCATCAGCATAACAAGGCTCCCAGTTCTCCATGGCCTGTCCTGCCTTTCTGGATTTTACACTTTTTTCAGATGGCCCTTTTGACCGGGGCGAAGTGAGACTTCATTGTAGTGCAGATTTCCTTTGCAAGCTTGCTTGGTTGGCGAAAAAGGGCGTATGCGTTTTTTCCTGAATATATTCAGGAAAAAACGCATACGCCCTTTTTGGCCAAGTGCATCATTGTGGACGTTCTGCCTCTTTTCCTATGCTTTCAATGCAATTCCAGTCTACCTCCTGAAATCGGTTTCCTGCAATTCTGGCCCGCTTTCAAGTCCTCTTGGCAGCCTTACTTCAGTATATTTTTGGACGATAGCTGTCATTTATAACTCTGCAGGTTTGTGAATTACAGTGCCCCTGAGCTCCTTTCTTCAACTCGCTTTCTTTTGAGCTGTCCGCAACACCGCAGGATGGCTTCAGGCCCTAATCTGGTTCCGGCACGGCATGCTGAGCCTTTGGTTATTTCCTCTTCCTGGTGGGAAATGAGAGTTAAATTTGCCCGTCCAGACACCTCCAGCTAGTCTCTCATTGGTTCTCCCTATTCCTGTTCATCTTCCGCAGAAATTGCAAACTGGGTCAAACAGGAGTTTAAAGGGATTGACTCTCCAAGTCGGGAGAGTGTTAGTAAAGCGTCCGGAATGTTGCACCCGAGTACCAGGGGAGGAAAACTGAGACATATTTGAACACGTCTCCCGTTCACACGGTTGATCATACTCTGGGTTCCACATCCATGTTTTAGCTGAAGGAAGAATACCTTAAACCTGGGTAGTTGAAACCCGTGGAATGGGTACCATGCAATATGACTTCAAAGGGTCTTCATTTGCTCACCGAACCTCTCCAATCCTATCACTGCTGCGTTTATGCCCCTGTACACATGCTTGATTCTCTTTCGGAGACATAGCAATCCATAGGTTTTAAGATACTTACTAGTCAGGTACATTCTTAGGCGTTTAATATGCGGTGTTGAGTCCATTTCGTTGAGCAAGGAGTAGCTCTTGTCTATTCCATATTTGGCTTAAGGAACTTTATCTGTGCTCATTTCAATCTCTGGTTTTATGCAACACCCCAACTCACCTTTCCCCTTAAGCAAGCATAAGTTGGTTTTCTAAATTTGAGACCCTGTTCTGTTTTGGAATTCAGTTCCTGTGTAGCCAAGTTTACATTCCATGTATTACTGATATCTTATGATGTTTCTTTTTCTGTGTGACTTATTTCAGTTAGAATCATCGTACCTGAATCCACTCATTATGCTACTACGGGCCTGATGACATAGATTTCCTTGCTGAGTGATACTGCATTGTATGTAAGTACCACAAGTTCTTTATCCATTTTTCACTTTCTGTGATATTGAACTTGTACGGTAAACGAGGTTCTTGTAAACAGAGGCGTCCCAAACATTGGGGTGGCTGTGTCTTTTTGATTTTAATTTCCCTAAGCTATAGGACCATAAGTGGAAGTGCCCTAGGCTCTGTTGCTTTGTTTTTTAGATGTTTCAGGAAACACCATACACTTCTCCCGAGTGTCTGTTGGCAATTTACATCCCGCCCATCAGCATAACAAGGCTCCCAGTTCTCCATGCCCTGTCCTGCGTTTCTGGATTTTACACTTTTTTCAGATGGCCCTTTTGACCGGGGCGAAGTGAGACTTCATTGTAGTGCAGATTTCCTTTGCAAGCTTGCTTGGTTGGCCAAAAAGTGCGTATGCGTTTTTTCCTGAATATATTCAGGAAAAAACGCATACGCCCTTTTTGGCCAAGTGCATCATTGTGGACGTTCTGCCTCTTTTCCTATGCTTTCAATACAATTCCAGTCTACCTCCTGAAATCGGTTTCCTGCAATTCTGCCCCGCTTTCAAGTCCTCTTGGCAGCCTTACTTCAGTATATTTTTGGACGATAGCTGTCATTTATAACTCTGCAGGTTTGTGAATTACAGTGCCCCTGAGCTCCTTTCTTCAACTCGCTTTCTTGTGACCTGGCCGCAACACCGCAGGATGGCTTCAGGCCCTAATCTGGTTCCGGAACGGCACGCTGAGCCTTTGTTAATTCCTCTTCCTGGTGGGAAATGAGAGTTAAATTTGCCCGTCCAGACACCTCCAGCTAGTCTCTCATTGGTTCTCGCTATTCCTGTTCATCTTCCGCAGAAATTGCAAACTGGGTCAAACAGGAGTTTAAAGGGATTGACTCTCCAAGTCGGGAGAGTGTTAGTAAAGCGTCCGGAATGTTGCACCCGAGTACCAGGGGAGGAAAACTGAGACATATTTGAACACGTCTCCCGTTCACACGGTTGATCATACTCTGGGTTCCACATCCATGTTTTAGCTGAAGGAAGAATACCTTAAACCTGGGTAGTTGAAACCCCTGGAATGGGTACCATGCAATATGACTTCAAAGGGTCTTCATTTGCTCACCGAACCTCTCCAATCCTATCACTGCTGCGTTTATGCCCCTGTACACATGCTTGATTCTCTTTCGGAGACATAGCAATCCATAGGTTTTAAGATACTTACTAGTCAGGTACATTCTTAGGCGTTTAATATGCGGTGTTGAGTCCATTTCGTTGAGCAAGGAGTAGCTCTTGTCTATTCCATATTTGGCTTAAGGAACTTTATCTGTGCTCATTTCAATCTCTGGTTTTATGCAACACCCCAACTCACCTTTCCCCTTAAGCAAGCATAAGTTGGTTTTCTAAATTTGAGACCCTGTTCTGTTTTGGAATTCAGTTCCTGTGTAGCCAAGTTTACATTCCATGTATTACTGATATCTTATGATGTTTCTTTTTCTGTGTGACTTATTTCAGTTAGAATCATCGTACCTGAATCCACTCATTATGCTACTACGGGCCTGATGACATAGATTTCCTTGCTGAGTGATACTGCATTGTATGTAAGTACCACAAGTTCTTTATCCATTTTTCACTTTCTGTGATATTGAACTTGTACGGTAAACGAGGTTCTTGTAAACAGAGGCGTCCCAAACATTGGGGTGGCTGTGTCTTTTTGATTTTAATTTCCCTAAGCTATAGGACCATAAGTGGAAGTGCCCTAGGCTCTGTTGCTTTGTTTTTTAGATGTTTCAGGAAACACCATACACTTCTCCCGAGTGTCTGTTGGCAATTTACATCCCGCCCATCAGCATAACAAGGCTCCCAGTTCTCCATGCCCTGTCCTGCGTTTCTGGATTTTACACTTTTTTCAGATGGCCCTTTTGACCGGGGCGAAGTGAGACTTCATTGTAGTGCAGATTTCCTTTGCAAGCTTGCTTGGTTGGCCAAAAAGTGCGTATGCGTTTTTTCCTGAATATATTCAGGAAAAAACGCATACGCCCTTTTTGGCCAAGTGCATCATTGTGGACGTTCTGCCTCTTTTCCTATGCTTTCAATACAATTCCAGTCTACCTCCTGAAATCGGTTTCCTGCAATTCTGCCCCGCTTTCAAGTCCTCTTGGCAGCCTTACTTCAGTATATTTTTGGACGATAGCTGTCATTTATAACTCTGCAGGTTTGTGAATTACAGTGCCCCTGAGCTCCTTTCTTCAACTCGCTTTCTTGTGACCTGGCCGCAACACCGCAGGATGGCTTCAGGCCCTAATCTGGTTCCGGAACGGCACGCTGAGCCTTTGTTAATTCCTCTTCCTGGTGGGAAATGAGAGTTAAATTTGCCCGTCCAGACACCTCCAGCTAGTCTCTCATTGGTTCTCGCTATTCCTGTTCATCTTCCGCAGAAATTGCAAACTGGGTCAAACAGGAGTTTAAAGGGATTGACTCTCCAAGTCGGGAGAGTGTTAGTAAAGCGTCCGGAATGTTGCACCCGAGTACCAGGGGAGGAAAACTGAGACATATTTGAACACGTCTCCCGTTCACACGGTTGATCATACTCTGGGTTCCACATCCATGTTTTAGCTGAAGGAAGAATACCTTAAACCTGGGTAGTTGAAACCCCTGGAATGGGTACCATGCAATATGACTTCAAAGGGTCTTCATTTGCTCACCGAACCTCTCCAATCCTATCACTGCTGCGTTTATGCCCCTGTACACATGCTTGATTCTCTTTCGGAAACATAGCAATCCATAGGTTTTAAGATACTTACTAGTCAGGTACATTCTTAGGCGTTTAATATGCGGTGTTGAGTCCATTTCGTTGAGCAAGGAGTAGCTCTTGTCTATTCCATATTTGGCTTAAGGAACTTTATCTGTGCTCATTTCAATCTCTGGTTTTATGCAACACCCCAACTCACCTTTCCCCTTAAGCAAGCATAAGTTGGTTTTCTAAATTTGAGACCCTGTTCTGTTTTGGAATTCAGTTCCTGTGTAGCCAAGTTTACATTCCATGTATTACTGATATCTTATGATGTTTCTTTTTCTGTGTGACTTATTTCAGTTAGAATCATCGTACCTGAATCCACTCATTATGCTACTACGGGCCTGATGACATAGATTTCCTTGCTGAGTGATACTGCATTGTATGTAAGTACCACAAGTTCTTTATCCATTTTTCACTTTCTGTGATATTGAACTTGTACGGTAAACGAGGTTCTTGTAAACAGAGGCGTCCCAAACATTGGGGTGGCTGTGTCTTTTTGATTTTAATTTCCCTAAGCTATAGGACCATAAGTGGAAGTGCCCTAGGCTCTGTTGCTTTGTTTTTTAGATGTTTCAGGAAACACCATACACTTCTCCCGAGTGTCTGTTGGCAATTTACATCCCGCCCATCAGCATAACAAGGCTCCCAGTTCTCCATGCCCTGTCCTGCGTTTCTGGATTTTACACTTTTTTCAGATGGCCCTTTTGACCGGGGCGAAGTGAGACTTCATTGTAGTGCAGATTTCCTTTGCAAGCTTGCTTGGTTGGCCAAAAAGTGCGTATGCGTTTTTTCCTGAATATATTCAGGAAAAAACGCAAACGCCCTTTTTGGCCAAGTGCATCATTGTGGACGTTCTGCCTCTTTTCCTATGCTTTCAATACAATTCCAGTCTACCTCCTGAAATCGGTTTCCTGCAATTCTGCCCCGCTTTCAAGTCCTCTTGGCAGCCTTACTTCAGTATATTTTTGGACGATAGCTGTCATTTATAACTCTGTAGGTTTGTGAATTACAGTGCCCCTGAGCTCCTTTCTTCAACTCGCTTTCTTGTGACCTGGCCGCAACACCGCAGGATGGCTTCAGGCCCTAATCTGGTTCCGGAACGGCACGCTGAGCCTTTGTTAATTCCTCTTCCTGGTGGGAAATGAGAGTTAAATTTGCCCGTCCAGACACCTCCAGCTAGTCTCTCATTGGTTCTCGCTATTCCTGTTCATCTTCCGCAGAAATTGCAAACTGGGTCAAACAGGAGTTTAAAGGGATTGACTCTCCAAGTCGGGAGAGTGTTAGTAAAGCGTCCGGAATGTTGCACCCGAGTACCAGGGGAGGAAAACTGAGACATATTTGAACACGTCTCCCGTTCACACGGTTGATCATACTCTGGGTTCCACATGCATGTTTTAGCTGAAGGAAGAATACCTTAAACCTGGGTAGTTGAAACCCGTGGAATGGGTACCATGCAATATGACTTCAAAGGGTCTTCATTTGCTCACCGAACCTCTCCAATCCTATCACTGCTGCGTTTATGCCCCTGTACACATGCTTGATTCTCTTTCGGAGACATAGCAATCCATAGGTTTTAAGATACTTACTAGTCAGGTACATTCTTAGGCGTTTAATATGCGGTGTTGAGTCCATTTCGTTGAGCAAGGAGTAGCTCTTGTCTATTCCATATTTGGCTTAAGGAACTTTATCTGTGCTCATTTCAATCTCTGGTTTTGTGCAGCACCCCAACTCACCTTTCCCCTTAAGCAAGCATAAGTTGGTTTTCTAAATTTGAGACCCTGTTCTGTTTTGGAATTCAGTTCCTGTGTAGCCAAGTTTACATTCCGTGTATTACTGATATCTTATGATGTTTCTTTTTCTGTGTGACTTATTTCAGTTAGAATCATCGTACCTGAATCCACTCATTATGCTACTACGGGCCTGATGACATAGATTTCCTTGCTGAGTGATACTGCATTGTACGTAAGTACCACAAGTTCTTTATCCATTTTTCACTTTCTGTGATATTGAACTTGTACGGTAAACGAGGTTCTTGTAAACAGAGGCGTCCCAAACATTGGGGTGGCTGTGTCTTTTTGATTTTAATTTCCCTAAGCTATAGGACCATAAGTGGAAGTGCCCTAGGCTCTGTTGCTTTGTTTTTTAGATGTTTCAGGAAACACCATACACTTCTCCCGAGTGTCTGTTGGCAATTTACATCCCGCCCATCAGCATAACAAGGCTCCCAGTTCTCCATGCCCTGTCCTGCGTTTCTGGATTTTACACTTTTTTCAGATGGCCCTTTTGACCGGGGCGAAGTGAGACTTCATTGTAGTGCAGATTTCCTTTGCAAGCTTGCTTGGTTGGCCAAAAAGTGCGTATGCGTTTTTTCCTGAATATATTCAGGAAAAAACGCATACGCCCTTTTTGGCCAAGTGCATCATTGTGGACGTTCTGCCTCTTTTCCTATGCTTTCAATACAATTCCAGTCTACCACCTGAAATCGGTTTCCTGCAATTCTGCCCCGCTTTCAAGTCCTCTTGGCAGCCTTACTTCAGTATATTTTTGGACGATAGCTGTCATTTATAACTCTGCAGGTTTGTGAATTACAGTGCCCCTGAGCTCCTTTCTTCAACTTGCTTTCTTGTGAGCTGGCCGCAACACCGCAGGATGGCTTCAGGCCCTAATCTGGTTCCGGAACGGCACGCTGAGCCTTTGTTAATTCCTCTTCCTGATGGGAAATGAGAGTTAAATTTGCCCGTCCAGACACCTCCAGCTAGTCTCTCATTGGTTCTCCCTATTCCTGTTCATCTTCCGCAGAAATTGCAAACTGGGTCAAACAGGAGTTTAAAGGGATTGACTCTCCAAGTCGGGAGAGTGTTAGTAAAGCGTCCGGAATGTTGCACCCGAGTACCAGGGGAGGAAAACTGAGACATATTTGAACACGTCTCCCGTTCACACGGTTGATCATACTCTGGGTTCCACATGCATGTTTTAGCTGAAGGAAGAATACCTTAAACCTGGGTAGTTGAAACCCGTGGAATGGGTACCATGCAATATGACTTCAAAGGGTCTTCATTTGCTCACCGGACCTCTCCAATCCTATCACTGCTGCGTTTATGCCCCTGTACACATGCTTGATTCTCTTTCGGAGAAATAGCAATCCATAGGTTTTAAGATACTTACTAGTCAGGTACATTCTTAGGCGTTTAATATGCGGTGTTGAGTCCATTTCGTTGAGCAAGGAGTAGCTCTTGTCTATTCCATATTTGGCTTAAGGAACTTTATCTGTGCTCATTTCAATCTCTGGTTTTATGCAGCACCCCAACTCACCTTTCCCCTTAAGCAAGCATAAGTTGGTTTTCTAAATTTGAGACCCTGTTCTGTTTTGGAATTCATATCCTGTGTAGCCAAGTTTACATTCCGTGTATTACTGATATCTTATGATGTTTCTTTTTCTGTGTGACTTATTTCAGATAGAATCATCATACCTGAATCCACTCATTATGCTGCTACGGGCCTGATGACATAGATTTCATTGCTGAGTGATACTGCATTGTACATAAGTACCACAAGTTCTTTATCCATTTTCCACTTTCTGTGATATTGAACTTGTACGGTAAACGAGGTTCTTGTAAACAGAGGCGTCCCAAACTTTGGGGTGGCTGTGTCTTTTTAATTTTAATTTCCCTAAGCTATAGGACCATAAGTGGAAGTGCCCTAGGCTCTGTTGCTTTGTTTTTTAGATGTTTCAGGAAACACCATACACTTCTCCCGAGTGTCTGTTGGCAATTTACATCCCACCCATCAGCATAACAAGGCTCCCAGTTCTCCATGGCCTGTCCTGCCTTTCTGGATTTTACACTTTTTTCAGATGGCCCTTTTGAGCGGGGGGAAGTGAGACTTCATTGTAGTGCAGATTTCCTTTGCAAGCTTGCTTGGTTGGCCAAAAAGGGCGTATGCGTTTTTTCCTGAATATATTCAGGAAAAAACGCATACGCCCTTTTTGGCCAAGTGCATCATTGTGGACGTTCTGCCTCTTTTCCTATGCTTTCAGAGCAATTCCAGTCTACCTCCTGAAATCGGTTTCCTGCAATTCTGCCCCACTTTCAAGTCCTCTTGGCAGCCTTACTTCAGTATATTTTTGGACGATAGCTGTCATTTATAACTCTGCAGGTTTGTGAATTACAGTGCCCCTGAGCTCCTTTCTTCAACTTGCTTTCTTGTGACCTGGCCGCAACACCGCAGGATGGCTTCAGGCCCTAATCTGGTTCCGGCACGGCACGCTGAGCCTTTGGTTATTTCCTCTTCCTGGTGGGAAATGAGAGTTAAATTTGCCCGTCCAGACACCTCCAGCTAGTCTCTCATTGGTTCTCGCTATTCCTGTTCATCTTCCGCAGAAATTGCAAACTGGGCCAAACAGGAGGTTAAAGGCGCTGACTCTCCAAGTGGGGAGAGTGTTAGTAAAGCGTCTGGAATGTTGCACCCGAGTACCAGGGTACGAAAACTGAATCATATTTGAACACGTCTCCCGATCACATGGTTGATCATACTCTGGGTTCCACATGCATGTTTTAGCTGAAGGAAGAATACCTTAAACCTGGGTAGTTGAAACCCGTAGAATGGGTACCATGCAATATGACTTCAAAGGGTCTTCATTTGCTCACCGAACCTCTCCAATCCTATCACTGCTGCGTTTATGCCCCTGTACACATGCTTGATTCTCTTTTGGAGACATAGCAATCCATAGGTTTTAAGATACTTACTAGTCAGGTACATTCTTAGGCGTTTAATATGGGGTGTTGAGTCCATTTCGTTGAGCAAGGAGTAGCTCTTGTCTATTCCATATTTGGCTTAAGGAACTTTATCTGTGCTCATTTCAATCTCTGGTTTTATGCAGCACCCCAACTCACCTTTCCCCTTAAGCAAGCATAAGTTGGTTTTCTAAATTTGAGACCCTGTTCTGTTCTGTAATTCAGTTCCTGTGTAGCCAAGTTTACATTCCGTGTATTACTGATATCTTATGATGTTTCTTTTTCTGTGTGACTTATTTCAGTTAGAATCATCATACCTGAATCCACTCATTGTGCTGCTAAGGGCCTGATGACATAGATTTCATTGCTGAGTGATATTGCTTTGTAAGTAAATACCACAACTGCTTTATCCATTTTTCACTTTCTGCGATGTTGAACTTGTACTGTAAACGACGTTCTTGTAAACAGAGGCGTCCCAAACTTTGGGGTGGCTGTGTCTTTTTGATTTTAATTTCCCTAAGCTATAGGACCATAAGTGGAAGTGCCCTAGGCTCTGTTGCTTTGCTTTTTAGATGTTTCAGGAAACACCATTCACTTCTCCCGAGTGTCTGTTGGCAATTTACATCCCGCCCATCAGCATAACAAGGCTCCCAGTTCTCCATGGCCTGTCCTGCCTTTCTGGATTTTACACTTTTTTCAGATGGCCCTTTTGACCGGGGCGAAGTGAGACTTCATTGTAGTGCAGATTTCCTTTGCAAGCTTGCTTGGTTGGCCAAAAAGGGCGTATGCGTTTTTTCCTGAATATATTCAGGAAAAAACGCATACGCGTTTTTTGGCCAAGTGCATCATTGTGGACCTTCTGCCTCTTTTCCTATGCTTTCAATGCAATTCCAGTCTACCTCCTGAAATCGGTTTCCTGCAATTCTGCCCCGCTTTCAAGTCCTCTTGGCAGCCTTACTTCAGTATATTTTTGGACGATAGCTGTCATTTATAACTCTGCAGGTTTGTGAATTACAGTGCACCTGAGCTCCTTTCTTCAACTCGCTTTCTTGTGAGCTGGCCGCAACACCGCAGGATAGCTTCAGGCCCTAATCTGGTTCTGGCACGGCACGCTGAGCCTTTGGTTATTTCCTCTTCCTGGTGGGAAATGAGAGTTAAATTTGCCCGTCCGGACACCTCCAGCTAGTCTCTCATTGGTTCTCCCTATTCCTGTTCATCTTCCGCAGAAATTGCAAACTGGGCCAAACAGGAGGTTAAAGGCACTGACTCTCCTAGTGGGGAGAGTGTTAGTAAAGCGTCTGGAATGTTGCACCCGAGTACCAGGGGAGGAAAACTGAGACATATTTGAATACGTCTCCCGTTCACACGGTTGATCATACTCTGGGTTCCACATGCATGTTTTAGCTGAAGGAAGAATACCTTAAACCTGGGTAGTTGAAACCCGTGGAATGGGTACCATGCAATATGACTTCAAAGGGTCTTCATTTGCTCACCGAACCTCTCCAATCCTATCACTGCTGCGTTTATGCCCCTGTACACATGCTTGATTCTCTTTCGGAGACATAGCAATCCATAGGTTTTAAGATACTTACTAGTCAGGTACATTCTTAGGCGTTTAACATGGGGTGTTGAGTCCATTTCGTTGAGCAAGGAGTAGCTCTTGTCTATTCCATATTTGGCTTAAGGAACTTTATCTGTGCTCATTTCAATCTCTGGTTTTATGCAGCACCCCAACTCACCTTTCCCCTTAAGCAAGCATAAGTTGGTTTTCTAAATTTGAGACCCTGTTCTGTTCTGTAATTCAGTTCCTGTGTAGCCAAGTTTACATTCCGTGTATTACTGATATCTTATGATGTTCCTTTTTCTGTGTGACTTATTTCAGTTAGAATCATCATACCTGAATCCACTCATTGTGCTGCTAAGGGCCTGATGACATAGATTTCATTGCTGAGTGATATTGCTTTGTAAGTAAATACCACAAATTCTTTATCCATTTTTCACTTTCTGCGATGTTGAACTTGTACTGTAAACGAGTTTCTTGTAAACAGAGCCGTTGCAAACTTCGGGGTGGCTGTGTCTTTTTTATTTTAATTTCCCTAAGCTATAGGACCATAAGTGGAAGTGCCCTAGGCTCTGTTGCTTTGTTTTTTAGATGTTTCAGGAAACACCATACACTTCTCCCGAGTGTCTGTTGGCAATTTACATCCCGCCCATCAGCATAACAAGGCTCCCAGTTCTCCATGGCCTGTCCAGCCTTTCTGGATTTTACACTTTTTTCAGATGGCCCTTTTGACGGGGGCGAAGTGAGACTTCATTGTAGTGCATATTTCCTTTGCAAGCTTGTTTGGTTTTCCAAAAAGGGCGTATACGTTTTTTCCTGAATATATTCAGGAAAAAACGCATACGCCCTTTTTGGCCAAGTGCATCATTGTGGACGTTCTGCCTCTTTTCCTATGCTTTCAATGCAATTCCAGTCTACCTCCTGAAATCGGTTTCCTGCAATTCTGCCCCGCTTTCAAGTCCTCTTGGCAGCCTTACTTCAGTATATTTTTGGACGTTAGCTGTCATTTATAACTCTGCAGGTTTGTGAATTACAGTGCCCCTGAGCTCCTTTCTTCAACTCGCTTTCTTGTGAGCTGGCCGCAACACCACAGGATGGCTTTGGGCCCTAATCTGGTTCCGGCACGGCACGCTGAGCCTTTGGTTATTTCCACTTCTTGGTGGGAAATGAGAGTTAAATTTGCCCGTCCAGACACCTCCAGCTAGTCTCTCATTGGTTCTCCCTATTCCTGTTCATCTTCCGCAGAAATTGCAAACTGGGCCAAACAGGAGGTTAAAGGCGCTGACTCTCCAAGTGGGGAGAGTGTTAGTAAAGCGTCTGGAATGTTGCACCCGAGTACCAGGGGAGGAAAACTGAGACATATTTGAACACGTCTCCCGTTCACACGGTTGATCATACTCTGGGTTCCACATGCATGTTTTAGCTGAAGGAAGAATACCTTAAACCTGGGTAGTTGAAACCTGTGGAATGGGTACCATGCAATATGACTTCAAAGGGTCTTCATTTGCTCACCGAACCTCTCCAATCCTATCACTGCTGCGTTTATGCCCCTGTACACATGCTTGATTCTCTTTCGGAGACATAGCAATCCATAGGTTTTAAGATACTTACTAGTCTGGTACATTCTTAGGCGTTTAATATGCGGTGTTGAGTCCATTTCGTTGAGCAAGGAGTAGCTCTTGTCTATTCCATATTTGGCTTAAGGAACTTTATCTGTGCTCATTTCAATCTCTGGTTTTATGCAGCACCCCAACTCACCTTTACCCTTAAGCAAGCATAAGTTGGTTTTCTAAATTTGAGACCCTGTTCTGTTTTGGAATTCAGTTCCTGTGTAGCCAAGTTTACATTCCGTGTATTACTGATATCTTATGATGTTTCTTTTTCTGTGTGACTTATTTCAGTTAGAATCATCGTACCTGAATCCACTCATTATGCTACTACGGGCCTGATGACATAGATTTCATTGCTGAGTGATACTGCATTGTACGTAAGTACCACAAGTTCTTTATCCATTTTTCACTTTCTGTGATATTGAACTTGTACGGTAAACGAGGTTCTTGTAAACAGAGGCGTCCCAAACATTGGGGTGGCTGTGTCTTTTTGATTTTAATTTCCCTAAGCTATAGGACCATAAGTGGAAGTGCCCTAGGCTCTGTTGCTTTGTTTTTTAGATGTTTCAGGAAACACCATACACTTCTCCCGAGTGTCTGTTGGCAATTTACATCCCACCCATCAGCATAACAAGGCTCCCAGTTCTCCATGGCCTGTCCTGCCTTTCTGGATTTTACACTTTTTTCAGATGGCCCTTTTGACGGGGGCGAAGTGAGACTTCATTGCAGTGCAGATTTCCTTTGCAAGCTTGTTTGGTTTTCCAAAAAGAGCGTATACGTTTTTTCCTGAATATATTCAGGAAAAAATGCATACGCCCTTTTTGGCCAAGTGCATCATTGTGGACGTTCTGCCTCTTTTCCTATGCTTTCAATGCAATTCCAGATTACCTCCTGAAATCGGTTTCCTGCAATTCTGCCCCGCTTTCAAGTCCTCTTGGCAGCCTTACTTCAGTATATTTTTGGACGTTAGCTGTCATTTATAACTCTGCAGGTTTGTGAATTACAGTGCCCCTGAGCTCCTTTCTTCAACTCGCTTTCTTGTGAGCTGGCCGCAACACCACAGGATGGCTTTGGGCCCTAATCTGGTTCCGGCACGGCACGCTGAGCCTTTGGTTATTTCCACTTCTTGGTGGGAAATGAGAGTTAAATTTGCCCGTCCAGACACCTCCAGCTAGTCTCTCATTGGTTCTCCCTATTCCTGTTCATCTTCCGCAGAAATTGCAAACTGGGCCAAACAGGAGGTTAAAGGCGCTGACTCTCCAAGTGGGGAGAGTGTTAGTAAAGCGTCTGGAATGTTGCACCCGAGTACCAGGGGAGGAAAACTGAGACATATTTGAACACGTCTCCCGTTCACACGGTTGATCATACTCTGGGTTCCACATGCATGTTTTAGCTGAAGGAAGAATACCTTAAACCTGGGTAGTTGAAACCCGTGGAATGGGTACCGTGCAATATGACTTCAAAGGGTCTTCATTTGCTCACCGAACCTCTCCAATCCTATCACTGCTGCGTTTATGCCCCTGTACACATGCTTGATTCTCTTTCGGAGACATAGCAATCCATAGGTTTTAAGATACTTACTAGTCTGGTACATTCTTAGGCGTTTAATATGCGGTGTTGAGTCCATTTCGTTGAGCAAGGAGTAGCTCTTGTCTATTCCATATTTGGCTTAAGGAACTTTATCTGTGCTCATTTCAATCTCTGGTTTTATGCAGCACCCCAACTCACCTTTCCCCTTAAGCAAGCATAAGTTGGTTTTCTAAATTTGAGACCCTGTTCTGTTTTGGAATTCAGTTCCTGTGTAGCCAAGTTTACATTCCGTGTATTACTGATATCTTATGATGTTTCTTTTTCTGTGTGACTTATTTCAGTTAGAATCATCGTACCTGAATCCACTCATTATGCTACTACGGGCCTGATGACATAGATTTCATTGCTGAGTGATACTGCATTGTACGTAAGTACCACAAGTTCTTTATCCATTTTTCACTTTCTGTGATATTGAACTTGTACGGTAAACGAGGTTCTTGTAAACAGAGGCGTCCCAAACATTGGGGTGGCTGTGTCTTTTTGATTTTAATTTCCCTAAGCTATAGGACCATAAGTGGAAGTGCCCTAGGCTCTGTTGCTTTGTTTTTTAGATGTTTCAGGAAACACCATACACTTCTCCCGAGTGTCTGTTGGCAATTTACATCCCGCCCATCAGCATAACAAGGCTCCCAGTTCTCCATGCCCTGTCCTGCGTTTCTGGATTTTACACTTTTTTCAGATGGCCCTTTTGACCGGGGCGAAGTGAGACTTCATTGTAGTGCAGATTTCCTTTGCAAGCTTGCTTGGTTGGCCAAAAAGGGCGTATGCGTTTTTTCCTGAATATATTCAGGAAAAAACGCATACGCCCTTTTTGGCCAAGTGCATCATTGTGGACGTTCTGCCTCTTTTCCTATGCTTTCAATACAATTCCAGTCTACCTCCTGAAATCGGTTTCCTGCAATTCTGCCCCGCTTTCAAGTCCTCTTGGCAGCCTTACTTCAGTATATTTTTGGACGATAGCTGTCATTTATAACTCTGCAGGTTTGTGAATTACAGTGCCCCTGAGCTCCTTTCTTCAACTTGCTTTCTTGTGAGCTGGCCGCAACACCGCAGGATGGCTTCAGGCCCTAATCTGGTTCCGGAACGGCACGCTGAGCCTTTGTTAATTCCTCTTCCTGGTGGGAAATGAGAGTTAAATTTGCCCGTCCAGACACCTCCAGCTAGTCTCTCATTGGTTCTCGCTATTCCTGTTCATCTTCCGCAGAAATTGCAAACTGGGTCAAACAGGAGTTTAAAGGGATTGACTCTCCAAGTCGGGAGAGTGTTAGTAAAGCATCCGGAATGTTGCACCCGAGTACCAGGGGAGGAAAACTGAGACATATATGAACACGTCTCCCGTTCACACGGTTGATCATACTCTGGGTTCCACATGCATGTTTTAGCTGAAGGAAGAATACCTTAAACCTGGGTAGTTGAAACCCGTGGAATGGGTACCATGCAATATGACTTCAAAGGGTCTTCATTTGCTCACCGAACCTCTGCAATCCTATCACTGCTGCGTTTATGCCCCTGTACACATGCTTGATTCTCTTTCGGAGACATAGCAATCCATAGGTTTTAAGATACTTACTAGTCAGGTACATTCTTAGGCGTTTAACATGGGGTGTTGAGTCCATTTCGTTGAGCAAGGAGTAGCTCTTGTCTATTCCATATTTGGCTTAAGGAACTTTATCTGTGCTCATTTCAATCTCTGGTTTTATGCAGCACCCCAACTCACCTTTCCCCTTAAGCAAGCATAAGTTGGTTTTCTAAATTTGAGACCCTGTTCTGTTCTGTAATTCAGTTCCTGTGTAGCCAAGTTTACATTCCGTGTATTACTGATATCTTATGATGTTCCTTTTTCTGTGTGACTTATTTCAGTTAGAATCATCATACCTGAATCCACTCATTGTGCTGCTAAGTGCCTGATGACATAGATTTCTTTGCTGAGTGATATTGCTTTGTAAGTAAATACCACAAATTCTTTATCCATTTTTCACTTTCTGCGATGTTGAACTTGTACTGTAAACGAGGTTCTTGTAAACAGAGCCGTTGCAAACTTCGGGGTGGCTGTGTCTTTTTGATTTTAATTTCCCTAAGCTATAGGACCATAAGTGGAAGTGCCCTAGGCTCTGTTGCTTTGTTTTTTAGATGTTTCAGGAAACACCATACACTTCTCCCGAGTGTCTGTTGGCAATTTACATCCCGCCCATCAGCATAACAAGGCTCCCAGTTCTCCATGGCCTGTCCTGCCTTTCTGGATTTTACACTTTTTTCAGATGGCCCTTTTGAGGGGGTCGAAGTGAGACTTCATTGTAGTGCAGATTTCCTTTGCAAGTTTGCTTGGTTGGCCAAAAAGGGCGTATGCGTTTTTTCCTGAATATATTCAGGAAAAAACGCATATGCCCTTTTTGGCCAAGTGCATCATTGTGGACGTTCTGCCTCTTTTCCTATGCTTTCAATGCAATTCCAGTCTACCTCCTGAAATCGGTTTCCTGCAATTCTGCCCTGCTTTCAAGTCCTCTTGGCAGCCTTACTTCAGTATATTTTTGGACGATAGCTGTCATTTATAACTCTGCAGGTTTGTGAATTACAGTGCCCCTGAGCTCCTTTCTTCAACTCGCTTTCTTGTGAGCTGGCCGCAACACCGCAGGATGGCTTCAGGCCCTAATCTGGTTCTGGCACGACACGCTGAGCCTTTGGTTATTTCCTCTTCTTGGTGGGAAATGAGAGTTAAATTTGCCCGTCCAGACACCTCCAGCTAGTCTCTCATTGGTTCTCGCTATTCCTGCTCATCTTCCGAAGAAATTGCAAACTGGGCCAAACAGGAGGTTAAAGGCGCTGACTCTCCAAGTGGGGAGAGTGTTAGTAAAGCGTCTGGAATGTTGCACCCGAGTACCAGGGTACGAAAACTGAGACATATTTGAACACATCTCCCGATCCCATGGTTGATCATACTCTGGGTTCCACATGCATGTTTTAGCTGAAGGAAGAATACCTTAAACCTGGGTAGTTGAAACCCGTGGAATGGGTACCATGCAATATGACTTCAAAGGGTCTTCATTTGCTCACCGAACCTCTCCAATCCTATCACTGCTGCGTTTATGCCCCTGTACACACGCTTGATTCTCTTTTGGAGACATAGCAATCCATAGGTTTTAAGATACTTACTAGTCAGGTACATACTTAGGCGTTTAATATGGGGTGTTGAGTCCATTTCGTTGAGCAAGGAGTAGCTCTTGTCTATTCCATATTTGGCTTAAGGAACTTTATCTGTGCTCATTTCAATCTCTGGTTTTATGCAGCACCCCAACTCACCTTTCCCCTTAAGCAAGCATAAGTTGGTTTTCTAAATTTGAGACCCTGTTCTGTTTTGGAATTCAGTTCCTGTGTAACCAAGTTTACATTCCGTGTATCAGTGATATCTTATGATGTTTCTTTTTCTGTGTGACTTATTTCAGTTAGAATCATCGTACCTGAATCCACTCATTATGCTGCTACGGGCCTGAATACATTGATTTCATTGCTGAGTGATACTGCATTGTAACGTAAGTACCACAAGTTCTTTATCCATTTTTCACTTTCTGTGATGTTGAACTTGTACTGTAAACGAGGTTCTTGTAAACAGAGGCGTCCCAAATTTTGGGGTGGCTGTGTCTTTTTGATTTTAATTTCCCTAAGCTATAGGACCATAAGTGGAAGTGCCCTAGGCTCTGTTGCTTTGTTTCTTAGATGTTTCAGGAAACACCATACACTTCTCCCGAGTGTTTGTTGGCAATTTACATCCCGCCCATCAGCATAACAAGGCTCCCAGTTCTCCATGGCCTGTCCTGCCTTTCTGGATTTTACACTTTTTTCAGATGGCCCTTTTGACCTGGGCGAAGTGAGACTTCATTGTAGTGCAGATTTCCTTTGCAAGCTTGCTTGGTTGGCCAAAAAGGGCGTATGCGTTTTTTCCTGAATATATTCAGGAAAAAACGCATACGCCCTTTTTGGCCAAGTGCATCATTGTGGACGTTCTGCCTCTTTTCCTATGCTTTCAATGCAATTCCAGTCTACCTCCTGAAATCGGTTTCCTACAATTCTGCCCCGCTTTCAAGTCCTCTTGGCAGCCTTACTTCAGTATACTTTTGGACGATAGCTGTCATTTATAACTGTGCAGGTTTGTGAATTACAGTGCCCCTGAGCTCCTTTCTTCAAATCGCTTTCTTGTGACCTGGCCGAAACACCGCAGGATGGCTTCAGGCCCTAATATGGTTCCGGCACGGCACGCTAAGCCTTTGGTTATTTCTTCTTCCTGGTGGGAAATGAGAGTTAAATTTGCCCGTCCAGACACCTCCAGCTAGTCTCTCATTGGTTCTCCCTATTCCTGTTCATCTTCCGCAGAAATTGCAAACTGGGCCAAACAGGAGGTTAAAGGCGCTGACTCTCCAAGTGGGGAGAGTGTTAGTAAAGCATCTGGAATGTTGCACCCGAGTACCAGGGGAGGAAAACTGAGACATATTTGAACACGTCTCCCATTCACACGGTTGATCATACTCTGGGTTCCACATGCATGTTTTAGCTGAAGGAAGAATACCTTAAACCTGGAGAGTTGAGTCCCGTGTAATGGGTACCATGCAGTATGACTTCAAAGGGTCTTCATTTGCTCACCGAACCTCTCCAATCCTATCACTGCTGCGTTTATGCCCCTGTACACATGCTTGATTCTCTTTTGGAGACATAGCAATCCATAGGTTTTAAGATACTTACTATTCAGGTACATTCTTACGCGTTTAATATGGGGTGTTGAGTCCATTTCGTTGAGCAAGGAGTAGCTCTTGTCTATTCCATATTTGGCTTAAGGAACTTTATCTGTGCTCATTTCAATCTCTGGTTTTATGCAGCACCCCAACTCACCTTTACCCTTAAGCAAGCATAAGTTGGTTTTCTTAATTTGAGACCCTGTTCTGTTTTGGAATTCAGTTCCTGTGTAGCCAAGTTTACATTCCGTGTATTAGTGATATCTTATGATGTTTCTTTTTCTGTGTGACTTATTTCAGTTAGAATCATCGTACCTGAATCCACTCATTATGCTGCTACGGGCCTGATGACATAGATTTCATTGCTGAGTGATACTGCATTGTACGTAAGTACCACAAGTTCTTTATCCATTTTTCACTTTCTGTGATATTGAACTTGTACCGTAAACGAGGTTTTTGTAAACAGAGGCGTCCCAAACTTTGGGGTGGCTGTGTCTTTTTGATTTTAATTTCCCTAAGCTATAGGACCATAAGTGGAAGTGCCCTAGGCTCTGTTGCTTTGTTTCTTAGATGTTTCAGGAAACACCATACACTTCTCCCGAGTGTCTGTTGGCAATTTACATCCCGCCCATCAGCATAACAAGGCTCCCAGTTCTCTATACCCTGTCCTGCGTTTCTGGATTTTACACTTTTTTCAGATGGCCCTTTTGACCGGGGGGAAGTGAGACTTCATTGTAGTGCAGATTTCCTTTGCAAGCTTGCTTGGTTGGCCAAAAAGGGCGTATGCGTTTTTTCCTGAATATATTCAGGAAAAAACGCATACGCCCTTTTTGGCCAAGTGCATCATTGTGGACGTTCTGCCTCTTTTCCTATGCTTTCAATGCAATTCCAGTCTACCTCCTGAAATCGGTTTCCTGCAATTCTGCCCCGCTTTCAAGTCCTCTTGGCAGCCTTACTTCAGTATATTTTTGGACTATAGCTGTCATTTATAACTCTGCAGGTTTGTGAATTACATTGCCCCTGAGCTCCTTTCTTCAACTCGCTTTCTTGTGAGCTGGCCGCAACACCGCAGGATGGCTTCAGGCGCTAATCTGGTTCCGACACGGCACGCTGAGCCTTTGGTTATTTCCTCTTCCTGGTGGGAAATGAGAGTTAAATTTGCCCGTCCAGACACCTCCAGCTAGTCTCTCATTTGTTATCCCTATTCCTGTTCATCTTCCGCATAAATTGCAAACTGGGCCAAACAGGAGGTTAAGGGGACTGACTCTCCAAGTGGGGAGAGTGTTAGTAAAGCGTCTGGAATGTTGCACCCGAGTACCAGGGTACGAAAACTGAGACATATTTGAACACGTCTCCCGATCACATGGTTGATCATACTCTAGGTTCCACATGCATGTTTTAGCTGAAGGAAGAATACCTTAAACCTGGGTAGTTGAAACCCGTGGAATGGGTACCATGCAATATGACTTCAAAGGGTCTTCATTTGCTCACCGAACCTCTCCAATCCTATCACTGCTGCGTTTATGCCCCTGTACACATGCTTGATTCTCTTTCGGAGACATAGCAATCCATAGGTTTTAAGATACTTACTAGTCAGGTACATTCTTAGGCGTTTAATATGCGGTGTTGAGTCCATTTCGTTGAGCAAGGAGTAGCTCTTGTCTATTCCATATTTGGCTTAAGGAACTTTATCTGTGCTCATTTCAATCTCTGGTTTTATGCAGCACCCCAACTCACATTTCCCCTTAAGCAAGCATAAGTTGGTTTTCTAAATTTGAGACCCTGTTCTGTTTTGGAATTCAGTTCCTGTGTAACCAAGTTTACATTCCGTGTATTAGTGATATCTTATGATGTTTCTTTTTCTGTGTGACTTATTTCACTTAGAATCATCGTACCTGAATCCACTCATTATGCTGCTACGGGCCTGAATAGATCGATTTCATTGCTGAGTGATACTGCATTGTAACGTAAGTACCACAAGTTCTTTATCCATTTTTCACTTTCTGTGATATTGAACTTGTACGGTAAACGAGGTTCTTGTAAACAGAGGCGTCCCAAACTTCGGGGTGGCTGTGTCTTTTTGATTTTAATTTCCCTAAGCTATAGGACCATAAGTGGAAGTATCCTAGGCTCTGTTGCTTTGTTTTTTAGATGTTTCAGGAAACACCATACACTTCTCCCGAGTGTCTGTTGGCAATTTACATCCCGCCCATCAGCATAACAAGGCTCCCAGTTCTCCATGGTCTGTCCTGCCTTTCTGGATTTTACACTTTTTTCACATGGCCCTTTTGACCGGGGGGAAGTGAGACTTCATTGTAGTGCAGATTTCCTTTCCAAGCTTGCTTGGTTGGCCAAAAAGTGCGTATGCGTTTTTTCCTGAATATATTCAGGAAAAAACGCATACGCCCTTTTTGGACAAGTGCATCATTGTGGACGTTCTGCCTCTTTTCCTATGGTTTCAATGCAATTCCAGTCTACCTCCTGAAATCGGTTTCCTGCAATTCTGCCCCGTTTTCAAGTCCTCTTGGCAGCCTTACTTCAGTATATTTTTGGATGATAGCTGTTATTTATAACTCTGCAGGTTTGTGAATTACAGTGCCCCTCAGCTCCTTTCTTCAACTCGCTTTCTTTTGAGCTGGCCGCAACACCGCAGGATGGCTTCAGGCCCTAATCTGGTTCCGGCACGGCACGCTGAGCCCTTGTTTAATTCCTCTTCCTGGTGGGAAATGAGAGTTAAATTTGCCCGTCCAGACACCTCCAGCTAGTCTCTCATTGGTTCTCGCTATTCCTGTTCATCTTCCGCAGAAATTGCAAACTGGGCCAAACAGGAGGTTAAAGGGACTAACTCTCCAAGTCGGGAGAGTGTTAGTAAAGCGTCTGGAATGTTGCACCCGAGTACCAGGGTACGAAAACTGAGACATATTTGAACACGTCTCCCGATCACATGGTTGATCATACTCTAGGTTCCACATGCATGTTTTAGCTGAAGGAAGAATACCTTAAACCTGGGTAGTTGAAACCTGTGGAATGGGTACCATGCAATATGACTTCAAAGGGTCTTCATTTGCTAACCGAACCTCTCCAATCCTATCACTGCTGCGTTTATGCCCCTGTACACACGCTTGATTCTCTTTTGGAGACATAGCAATCCATAGGTTTTAAGATACTTACTAGTCAGGTACATTCTTAGGCGTTTAACATGGGGTGTTGAGTCCATTTCGTTGAGCAAGGAGTAGCTCTTGTCTATTCCATATTTGGCTTAAGGAACTTTATCTGTGCTCATTTCAATCTCTGGTTTTATGCAGCACCCCAACTCACCTTTCCCCTTAAGCAAGCATAAGTGGTTTTTCTAAATTTGAGACCCTGTTCTGTTTTGGAATTCAGTTCCTGTGTAGCCAAGTTTACATTCCGTGTATTAGTGATATCTTATGATGTTTCTTTTTCTGTGTGACTTATTTCAGTTAGAATCATCATACCTGAATCCACTCATTGTGCTGCTAAGGGCCTGATGACATAGATTTCATTGCTGAGTGATATTGCTTTGTAAGTAAATACCACAACTTCTTTATCCATTTTTCACTTTCTGCGATGTTGAACTTGTACGGTAAACGAGGTTCTTGTAAACAGAGGCGTCCCAAACTTTGGGGTGGCTGTGTCTTTTTGATTTTAATTTCCCTAAGCTGTAGGACCATAAGTGGAAGTGCCCTAGGCTCTGTTGCTTTGTTTTTTAGATGTTTCAGGAAACACCATACACTTCTCCCGAGTGTCTGTTGGCAATTTACATCCCGCCCATCAGCATAACAAGGCTCCCAGTTCTCCATGGCCTGTCCTGCCTTTCTGGATTTTACACTTTTTTCAGATGGCCCTTTTGACCGGGGGGAAGTGAGACTTCATTGTAGTGCAGATTTCCTTTGCAAGTTTGCTTGGTTGGCCAAAAAGTGCGTATGCGTTTTTTCCCGAATATATTCAGGAAAAAACGCATACGCCCTTTTTGGCCACGTGCATCACTGTGGACGTTCTGCCTCTTTTCCTATGCTTTCAATGCAATTCCAGTCTACCTCCTGAAATCGGTTTCCTACAATTCTGCCCCGCTTTCAAGTCCTCTTGGCAGCCTTACTTCAGTATACTTTTGGACGATAGCTGTCATTTATAACTGTGCAGGTTTGTGAATTACAGTGCCCCTGAGCTCCTTTCTTCAAATCGCTTTCTTGTGACCTGGCCGAAACACCGCAGGATGGCTTCAGGCCCTAATATGGTTCCGGCACGGCACGCTAAGCCTTTGGTTATTTCTTCTTCCTGGTGGGAAATGAGAGTTAAATTTGCCCGTCCAGACACCTCCAGCTAGTCTCTCATTGGTTCTCCCTATTCCTGTTCATCTTCCGCAGAAATTGCAAACTGGGCCAAACAGGAGGTTAAAGGCGCTGACTCTCCAAGTGGGGAGAGTGTTAGTAAAGCATCTGGAATGTTGCACCCGAGTACCAGGGGAGGAAAACTGAGACATATTTGAACACGTCTCCCATTCACACGGTTGATCATACTCTGGGTTCCACATGCATGTTTTAGCTGAAGGAAGAATACCTTAAACCTGGAGAGTTGAGACCCGTGTAATGGGTACCATGCAGTATGACTTCAAAGGGTCTTCATTTGCTCACCGAACCTCTCCAATCCTATCACTGCTGCGTTTATGCCCCTGTACACATGCTTGATTCTCTTTTGGAGACATAGCAATCCATAGGTTTTAAGATACTTACTATTCAGGTACATTCTTACGCGTTTAATATGGGGTGTTGAGTCCATTTCGTTGAGCAAGGAGTAGCTCTTGTCTATTCCATATTTGGCTTAAGGAACTTTATCTGTGCTCATTTCAATCTCTGGTTTTATGCAGCACCCCAACTCACCTTTACCCTTAAGCAAGCATAAGTTGGTTTTCTTAATTTGAGACCCTGTTCTGTTTTGGAATTCAGTTCCTGTGTAGCCAAGTTTACATTCCGTGTATTAGTGATATCTTATGATGTTTCTTTTTCTGTGTGACTTATTTCAGTTAGAATCATCGTACCTGAATCCACTCATTATGCTGCTACGGGCCTGATGACATAGATTTCATTGCTGAGTGATACTGCATTGTACGTAAGTACCACAAGTTCTTTATCCATTTTTCACTTTCTGTGATATTGAACTTGTACCGTAAACGAGGTTTTTGTAAACAGAGGCGTCCCAAACTTTGGGGTGGCTGTGTCTTTTTGATTTTAATTTCCCTAAGCTATAGGACCATAAGTGGAAGTGCCCTAGGCTCTGTTGCTTTGTTTCTTAGATGTTTCAGGAAACACCATACACTTCTCCCGAGTGTCTGTTGGCAATTTACATCCCGCCCATCAGCATAACAAGGCTCCCAGTTCTCTATACCCTGTCCTGCGTTTCTGGATTTTACACTTTTTTCAGATGGCCCTTTTGACCGGGGGGAAGTGAGACTTCATTGTAGTGCAGATTTCCTTTGCAAGCTTGCTTGGTTGGCCAAAAAGGGCGTATGCGTTTTTTCCTGAATATATTCAGGAAAAAACGCATACGCCCTTTTTGGCCAAGTGCATCATTGTGGACGTTCTGCCTCTTTTCCTATGCTTTCAATGCAATTCCAGTCTACCTCCTGAAATCGGTTTCCTGCAATTCTGCCCCGCTTTCAAGTCCTCTTGGCAGCCTTACTTCAGTATATTTTTGGACTATAGCTGTCATTTATAACTCTGCAGGTTTGTGAATTACATTGCCCCTGAGCTCCTTTCTTCAACTCGCTTTCTTGTGAGCTGGCCGCAACACCGCAGGATGGCTTCAGGCGCTAATCTGGTTCCGACACGGCACGCTGAGCCTTTGGTTATTTCCTCTTCCTGGTGGGAAATGAGAGTTAAATTTGCCCGTCCAGACACCTCCAGCTAGTCTCTCATTTGTTATCCCTATTCCTGTTCATCTTCCGCATAAATTGCAAACTGGGCCAAACAGGAGGTTAAGGGGACTGACTCTCCAAGTGGGGAGAGTGTTAGTAAAGCGTCTGGAATGTTGCACCCGAGTACCAGGGTACGAAAACTGAGACATATTTGAACACGTCTCCCGATCACATGGTTGATCATACTCTAGGTTCCACATGCATGTTTTAGCTGAAGGAAGAATACCTTAAACCTGGGTAGTTGAAACCCGTGGAATGGGTACCATGCAATATGACTTCAAAGGGTCTTCATTTGCTCACCGAACCTCTCCAATCCTATCACTGCTGCGTTTATGCCCCTGTACACATGCTTGATTCTCTTTCGGAGACATAGCAATCCATAGGTTTTAAGATACTTACTAGTCAGGTACATTCTTAGGCGTTTAATATGCGGTGTTGAGTCCATTTCGTTGAGCAAGGAGTAGCTCTTGTCTATTCCATATTTGGCTTAAGGAACTTTATCTGTGCTCATTTCAATCTCTGGTTTTATGCAGCACCCCAACTCACATTTCCCCTTAAGCAAGCATAAGTTGGTTTTCTAAATTTGAGACCCTGTTCTGTTTTGGAATTCAGTTCCTGTGTAACCAAGTTTACATTCCGTGTATTAGTGATATCTTATGATGTTTCTTTTTCTGTGTGACTTATTTCACTTAGAATCATCGTACCTGAATCCACTCATTATGCTGCTACGGGCCTGAATAGATCGATTTCATTGCTGAGTGATACTGCATTGTAACGTAAGTACCACAAGTTCTTTATCCATTTTTCACTTTCTGTGATATTGAACTTGTACGGTAAACGAGGTTCTTGTAAACAGAGGCGTCCCAAACTTCGGGGTGGCTGTGTCTTTTTGATTTTAATTTCCCTAAGCTATAGGACCATAAGTGGAAGTATCCTAGGCTCTGTTGCTTTGTTTTTTAGATGTTTCAGGAAACACCATACACTTCTCCCGAGTGTCTGTTGGCAATTTACATCCCGCCCATCAGCATAACAAGGCTCCCAGTTCTCCATGGTCTGTCCTGCCTTTCTGGATTTTACACTTTTTTCACATGGCCCTTTTGACCGGGGGGAAGTGAGACTTCATTGTAGTGCAGATTTCCTTTCCAAGCTTGCTTGGTTGGCCAAAAAGTGCGTATGCGTTTTTTCCTGAATATATTCAGGAAAAAACGCATACGCCCTTTTTGGACAAGTGCATCATTGTGGACGTTCTGCCTCTTTTCCTATGGTTTCAATGCAATTCCAGT
This sequence comes from Grampus griseus, assembly GCF_964374135.1. Classification (NCBI taxonomy): domain Eukaryota; kingdom Metazoa; phylum Chordata; class Mammalia; order Artiodactyla; family Delphinidae; genus Grampus; species Grampus griseus. The sequence continues at coordinate 115,312,669 of NC_139000.1, forward strand.
CTACCTCCTGAAATCGGTTTCCTGCAATTCTGCCCCGTTTTCAAGTCCTCTTGGCAGCCTTACTTCAGTATATTTTTGGATGATAGCTGTTATTTATAACTCTGCAGGTTTGTGAATTACAGTGCCCCTCAGCTCCTTTCTTCAACTCGCTTTCTTTTGAGCTGGCCGCAACACCGCAGGATGGCTTCAGGCCCTAATCTGGTTCCGGCACGGCACGCTGAGCCCTTGTTTAATTCCTCTTCCTGGTGGGAAATGAGAGTTAAATTTGCCCGTCCAGACACCTCCAGCTAGTCTCTCATTGGTTCTCGCTATTCCTGTTCATCTTCCGCAGAAATTGCAAACTGGGCCAAACAGGAGGTTAAAGGGACTAACTCTCCAAGTCGGGAGAGTGTTAGTAAAGCGTCTGGAATGTTGCACCCGAGTACCAGGGTACGAAAACTGAGACATATTTGAACACGTCTCCCGATCACATGGTTGATCATACTCTAGGTTCCACATGCATGTTTTAGCTGAAGGAAGAATACCTTAAACCTGGGTAGTTGAAACCTGTGGAATGGGTACCATGCAATATGACTTCAAAGGGTCTTCATTTGCTAACCGAACCTCTCCAATCCTATCACTGCTGCGTTTATGCCCCTGTACACATGCTTGATTCTCTTTTGGAGACATAGCAATCCATAGGTTTTAAGATACTTACTAGTCAGGTACATTCTTAGGCGTTTAACATGGGGTGTTGAGTCCATTTCGTTGAGCAAGGAGTAGCTCTTGTCTATTCCATATTTGGCTTAAGGAACTTTATCTGTGCTCATTTCAATCTCTGGTTTTATGCAGCACCCCAACTCACCTTTCCCCTTAAGCAAGCATAAGTGGTTTTTCTAAATTTGAGACCCTGTTCTGTTTTGGAATTCAGTTCCTGTGTAGCCAAGTTTACATTCCGTGTATTAGTGATATCTTATGATGTTTCTTTTTCTGTGTGACTTATTTCAGTTAGAATCATCATACCTGAATCCACTCATTGTGCTGCTAAGGGCCTGATGACATAGATTTCATTGCTGAGTGATATTGCTTTGTAAGTAAATACCACAACTTCTTTATCCATTTTTCACTTTCTGCGATGTTGAACTTGTACGGTAAACGAGGTTCTTGTAAACAGAGGCGTCCCAAACTTTGGGGTGGCTGTGTCTTTTTGATTTTAATTTCCCTAAGCTGTAGGACCATAAGTGGAAGTGCCCTAGGCTCTGTTGCTTTGTTTTTTAGATGTTTCAGGAAACACCATACACTTCTCCCGAGTGTCTGTTGGCAATTTACATCCCGCCCATCAGCATAACAAGGCTCCCAGTTCTCCATGGTCTGTCCTGCCTTTCTGGATTTTACACTTTTTTCAGATGGCCCTTTTGACCGGGGGGAAGTGAGACTTCATTGTAGTGCAGATTTCCTTTGCAAGTTTGCTTGGTTGGCCAAAAAGTGCGTATGCGTTTTTTCCCGAATATATTCAGGAAAAAACGCATACGCCCTTTTTGGCCACGTGCATCACTGTGGACGTTCTGCCTCTTTTCCTATGCTTTCAATGCAATTCCAGTCTACCTCCTGAAATCGGTTTCCTGCAATTCTGCCCCGCTTTCAAGTCCTCTTGGCAGCCTTACTTCAGTATATTTTTGGACGATAGTTGTCATTTATAACTCTGCAGGTTTGTGAATTACAGTGCCCCTGAGCTCCTTTCTTCAACTCGCTTTCTTGTGAGCTGTCCGCAACACCGCAGGATGGCTTCAGGCCCTAATCTGGTTCCGGCACGGCACGCTGAGCCTTTGTTTAATTCCTCTTCCTGGTGGGAAATGAGAGTTAAATTTGCCCTTCCAGACACCTCCAGCCAGTCTCTCATTGGTTCTCGCCATTCCTGTTCATCTTCTGCAGAATTTGCAAACTGAGCCAAACAGGAGGTTAAAGGGACTGACTCTCCAAGTCGGGAGAGTGTTAGTATAGCGTCTGGAATGTTGCACCCGAGTACCAGGGTACGAAAACTGAGACATATTTGAACACGTCTTCCGATCACATGGTTGATCATACTCTAGGTTCCACATGCATCTTTTAGCTGAAGGAAGAATACCTTAAACCTGGGTAGTTGAAACCCGTGGAATGGGTACCATGCAATATGACTTCAAAGGGTCTTCATTTGCTCACCGAACCTCTCCAATCCTATCACTGCTGCGTTTATGCCCCTGTACACATGCTTGATTCTCTTTTGGAGACATAGCAATCCATAGGTTTTAAGATACTTACTAGTCAGGTACATTCTTAGGCGTTTAATATGGGGTGTTGAGTCCATTTCGTTGAGCAAGGAGTAGCTCTTGTCTATTCCATATTTGGCTTAAGGAACTTTATCTGTGCTCATTTCAATCTCTGGTTTTATGCAGCACCCCAACTCACCTTTCCCCTTAAGCAAGCATAAGTTGGTTTTCTAAATTTGAGACCCTGTTCTGTTCTGTAATTCAGTTCCTGTGTAGCCAAGTTTACATTCCGTGTATTACTGATATCTTATGATGTTTCTTTTTCTGTGTGACTTATTTCAGTTAGAATCATCATACCTGAATCCACTCATTGTGCTGCTAAGGGCCTGATGACATAGATTTCATTGCTGAGTGATATTGCTTTGTAAGTAAATACCACAACTTCTTTATCCATTTTTCACTTTCTGCGATGTTGAACTTGTACTGTAAACGAGGTTCTTGTAAACAGAGGCGTCCCAAACTTTGGGGTGGCTGTGTCTTTTTGATTTTAATTTCCCTAAGCTATAGGACCATAAGTGGAAGTGCCCTAGGCTCTGTTGCTTTGTTTTTTAGATGTTTCAGGAAACACCATACACTTCTCCCGAGTGTCTGTTGGCAATGTACATCCCGCCCATCAGCATAACAAGGCTCCCAGTTCTCCATGGCCTGTCCTGCCTTTCTGGATTTTACACTTTTTTCAGATGGCCCTTTTGACCAGGTCGAAGTGAGACTTCATTGTAGTGCAGATTTCCTTTGCAAGCTTGCTTGGTTGGCCAAAAAGGGCGTATGCGTTTTTTCCTGAATATACTCAGGAAAAAACGCATACGCCCTTTTTGGCCAAGTGCATCATTGTGGACGTTCTGCCTCTTTTCCTATGCTTTCAATGCAATTCCAGTCTACCTCCTGAAATCGGTTTCCTGCAATTCTGCCCCGCTTTCAAGTCCTCTTGGCAGCCTTACTTCAGTATATTTTTGGACGATAGCTGTCATTTATAACTCTGCAGGTTTGTGAATTACAGTGCCCCTGAGCTCCTTTCTTCAACTCGTTTTCTTGTGAGCTGGCCGCAACACCGCAGGATGGCTTCAGGCCCTAATCTGGTTCCGGCACGGCACGCTGAGCCTTTGGTTATTTCCTCTTCCTGGTGGGAAATGAGAGTTAAATTTGCCTGTCCAGACACCTCCAGCTAGTCTCTCATTGGTTCTCCCTATTCCTGTTCATCTTCCGCAGAAATTGCAAACTGGGCCAAACGGGAGGTTAAAGGCGCTGACTCTCCAAGTGGGGAGAGTGTTAGTAAAGCGTCTGGAATGTTGCACCCGAGTACCAGGGGATGAAAACTGAGACATATTTGAACACGCCTCCCGTTCACACGGTTGATCATACTCTGGGTTGCACATGCATGTTTTAGCTGAAGGAAGAATACCTTAAACCTGGAGAGTTGAGGCCCGTGGAATGGATACCATGCAATATGACTTCAAAGGGTCTTCATTTGCTCACCGAACCTCTCCAATCCTATCACTGCTGCGTTTATGCCCCTGTACACATGCTTGATTCTCTTTTGGAGACATAGCAATCCATAGGTTTTAAGATACTTACTAGTCAGGTACATTCTTAGGCGTTTAATATGGGGTGTTGAGTCCATTTCGTTGAGCAAGGAGTAGCTCTTGTCTATTCCATATTTGGCTTAAGGAACTTTATCTGTGCTCATTTCAATCTCTGGTTTTATGCAGCACCCCAACTCACCTTTCCCCTTAAGCAAGCATAAGTTGGTTTTCTAAATTTGAGACCCTGTTCTGTTTTGGAATTCAGTTCCTGTGTAGCCAAGTTTACATTCCGTGTATTAGTGATATCTTATGATGTTTCTTTTTCTGTGTGACTTATTTCAGTTTGAATCATCGTACCTGAATCCACTGATTATGCTGCTACGGGCCAGATGACATAGATTTCATTGTTGAGTGATACTGCATTGTACGTAAGTACCACAAGTTTTTTATCCATTTTTCACTTTCTGTGATATTGAACTTGTACGGTAAACGAGGTTCTTGTAAACAGAGGCGTCCCAAACTTTGGGGTGGCTGTGTCTTTTTGATTTTAATTTCCCTAAGCTATAGGACCATAAGTGGAAGTGCCCTAGGCTCTGTTGCTTTGTTTTTTAGATGTTTCAGGAAACACCATACACTTCTCCTGAGTGGCTGTTGGCAATTTACATCCCGCCCATCAGCATAACAAGGCTCCCAGTTCTCCATGGCCTGTCCTGCCTTTCTGGATTTTACACTTTTTTCAGATGGCCCTTTTGACCGGGGGGAAGTGAGACTTCATTGTAGTGCAGATTTCCTTTGCAAGTTTGCTTGGTTGGCCAAAAAGGGCGTATGCGTTTTTTCCTGAATATATTCAGGAAAAAACGCATACGCTCTTTTTGGCCAAGTGCATCATTGTGGACGTTCTGCCTCTTTTCCTATGCTTTCAATGCAATTCCAGTCTACCTCCTGAAATCGGTTTCCTGCAATTCTGCCCCGCTTTCAAGTCCTCTTGGCAGCCTTACTTCAGTATATTTTTGGACGATAGCTGTCATTTATAACTCTGCAGGTTTGTGAATTACAGTGCCCCTGAGCTCCTTTCTTCAACTCGCTTTCTTGTGAGCTGGCCGCAACACCGCAGGATGGCTTCAGGCCCTAATCTGGTTCGGGCACGGCACGATGAGCCTTTGGTTAATTCCTCTTCCTGGTGGGAAATGAGAGTTAAATTTGCCCGTCCAGACACCTCCAGCTAGTCTCTCATTTGTTCTCGCTATTCCTGTTCATCTTCCGCAGAAATTGCTAACTGGGCCAAAGAGGAGGTTAAAGGGACTGACTCTCCAAGTCGGGAGAGTGTTAGTAAAGCGTCTGGAATGTTGCACCCGAGTACCAGGGTACGAAATCTGAGACATATTTGAACACGTCTCCCGATCACATGGTTGATCATACTCTAGGTTCCACATGCATGTTTTAGCTGAAGGAAGAATACCTTAAACCTGGGTAGTTGAAACCCGTGGAATGGGTACCATGCAATATGACTTCAAAGGGTCTTCATTTGCTCACCGAACCTCTCCAATCCTATCACTGCTGCGTTTATACCCCTGTACACATGCTTGATTCTCTTTCAGAGACATAGCAATCCATAGGTTTTAAGATACTTACTAGTCTGGTACATTCTTAGGCGTTTAATATGCGGTGTTGAGACCATTTCGTTGAGCAAGGAGTAGCTCTTGTCTATTCCATATTTGGCTTAAGGAACTTTATCTGTGCTCATTTCAATCTCTGGTTTTATGCAGCACCCCAACTCACCTTTCCCCTTAAGCAAGCATAAGTTGGTTTTCTTAATTTGAGACCCTGTTCTGTTTTGGAATTCAGTTCCTGTGTAGCCAAGTTTACATTCCGTGTATTACTGATACCTTATGATGTTTCTTTTTCTGTGTGATTTATTTCAGTTAGAATCATCATACCTGAATCCACTTATTGTGCTGCTAAGGGCCTGATGACATAGATTTCATTGCTGAGTGATATTGCTTTGTAAGTAAATACCACAATTTCTTTATCCATTTTTCACTTTCTGTGATGTTGAACTTGTACTGTAAACGAGGTTCTTGTAAACAGAGGCGTCCCAAACTTTGGGGTGGCTGTGTCTTTTTGATTTTAATTTCCCTAAGCTATAGGACCATAAGTGGAAGTGCCCTAGGCTCTGTTGCTTTGTTTTTTAGATGTTTCAGGAAACACCATACACTTCTCCCCTGTGTCTGTTGGCAATTTACATCCCGCCCATCAGCATAACAAGGCTCCCAGTTCTCCATGGCCTGTCCTGCCTTTCTGGATTTTACACTTTTTTCAGATGGCCCTTTTGACCGGGGGGAAGTGAGACTTCATTGTAGTGCAGATTTCCTTTGCAAGCTTGCTTGGTTGGCCAAAAAGGGCGTATGCGTTTTTTCCTGAATATATTCAGGAAAAAACGCATACGCCCTTTTTGGCCAAGTGCATCATTGTGGACGTTCTGCCTCTTTTCCTATGCATTCAATGCAATTCCAGTCTACCTCCTGAAATCGGTTTCCTGCAATTCTGCCCCGCTTTCAAGTCCTCTTGGCAGCCTTACTTCAGTATATTTTTGGACGATAGCTGTCATTTATAACTCTGCAGGTTTGTGAATTACAGTGCCCCTGAGCTCCTTTCTTCAACTCGCTTTCTTTTGAGCTGGCCGCAACACCGCAGGATGGCTTCAGGCCCTAATCTGGTTCCGGCACGGCACGCTGAGCCTTTGGTTAATTCCTCTTCCTGGTGGGAAATGAGAGTTAAATTTGCCCGTCCAGACACCTCCAGCTAGTCTCTCATTGGTTCTCCCTATTCCTGTTCATCTTCCGCAGAAATTGCAAACTGGGCCAAACAGGAGGTTAAAGGCGCTGACTCTCCAAGAGGGGAGAGTGTTAGTAAAGCGTCTGGAATGTTGCACCCGAGTACCAGGGGAGGAAAACTGAGACATATTTGAACACGTCTCCCGTTCACATGGTTGATCATACTCTGGGTTCCACATGCATGTTTTAGCTGAAGGAAGAATACCTTAAACCTGGAGAGTTGAGGCCCGTGGAATGGGTACCATGCAATAAGACTTCAAAGGGTCTTCATTTGCTCACCGAACCTCTCCAATCCTATCACTGCTGCGTTTATGCCCCTGTACACACGCTTGATTCTCTTTTGGAGACATAGCAATCCATAGGTTTTAAGATACTTACTAGTCAGGTACATTCTTAGGCGTTTAATATGCGGTGTTGAGTCCATTTCATTGAGCAAGGAGTAGCTCTTGTCTATTCCATATTTGGCTTAAGGAACTTTATCTGTGTTCATTTCAATCTCTGGTTTTATGCGGCACCCCAACTCACCTTTCCCCTTAAGCAAGAATAAGTTGGTTTTCTAAATTTGAGACCCTGTTCTGTTTTGGAATTCAATTCCTGTGTAGCCAAGTTTACATTCCGTGTATTAGTGATATCTTATGATGTTTCTTTTTCTGTGTGACTTATTTCAGTTAGAATCATCGTACCTGAATCCACTCATTATGCTGCTACGGGCCTGATGACATAGATTTCATTGCTGAGTGATACTGCATTGTACGTAATTACCACAAGTTCTTTATCCATTTTTCAATTTCTGTGATATTGAACTTGTACGGTAAACGAGGTTCTTGTAAAAAGAGGCGTCCCAAACTTTGGGGTGGCTGTGTCTTTTTGATTTTAATTTCCCTAAGCTATAGGACCATAAGTGGAAGTGCCCTAGGCTCTGTTGCTTTGTTTTTTAGATGTTTCAGGAAACACCATACACTTCTCCCCAGTGTCTGTTGGCAATTTACATCCCGCCCATCAGCATAACAAGGCTCCCAGTTCTCCATGGCCTGTCCTGCCTTTCTGGATTTAACACTTTTTAAAGATGGCCCTTTTGACCGGGGGGAAGTGAGACTTCATTGTAGTGCAGATTTCCTTTGCAAGTTGCTTGGTTGGCCAAAAAGTACGTATGCGTTTTTTCCTGAATATATTCAGGAAAAAACGCATACGCCCTTTTTGGCCAAGGGCATCATTGTGGACGTTCTGCCTCTTTTCCTATGCTTTCAATGCAATTCCAGTCTACCTCCTGAAATCGGTTTCCTGCAATTCTGCCCCGTTTTCAAGTCCTCTTGGCAGCCTTACTTCAGTATATTTTTGGACGATAGGGCTCATTTATAACTCTGCAGGTTTGTGAATTACAGTGCCCCTGAGCTCCTTTCTTCAACTCGCTTTCTTGTGAGCTGGCCGCAACACCGCAGGATGGCTTCAGGCCCTAATCTGGTTCCGGCACGGCACGCTGAGCCTTTGGTTATTTCCTCTTCCTGGTGGGAAATGAGAGTTAAATTTGCCCTTCCAGACACCTCCAGCTAGTCTCTCATTGGTTCTCGCTATTCCTGTTCATCTTCCGCAGAAATTGCAAACTGGGCCAAACAGGAGGTTAAAGGGACTGACTCTCCAAGTCGGGAGAGTGTTAGTAAAGCATCTGGAATGTTGCACCCGAGTACCAGGGTACGAAAACTGAGACATATTTGAACACGTCTCCCGATCACATGGTTGATCATACTCTAGGTTCCACATGCATGTTTTAGCTGAAGGAAGAATACCTTAAACCTGGAGAGTTGAGGCCCGTGGAATGGGTACCATGCAATATGACTTCAAAGGGTCTTCATTTGCTCACCGAACCTCTCCAATCCTATCACTGCTGCGTTTATGCCCCTGTACACACGCTTGATTCTCTTTTGGAGACATAGCAATCCATAGGTTTTAAGATACTTACTAGTCAGGTACATTCTTAGGCGTTTAATATGGGGTGTTGGGTCCATTTCGTTGAGCAAGGAGTAGCTCTTGTCTATTCCATATTTGGCTTAAGGAACTTTATCTGTGCTCATTTCAATCTCTGGTTTTATGCAGCACCCCAACTCACCTTTCCCCTTAAGCAAGCATAAGTTGGTTTTCTAAATTTGAGACCCTGTTCTGTTTTGGAATTCAGTTCCTGTGTAGCCATGTTTACATTCCGTGTATTAGTGATATCTTATGATGTTTCTTTTTCTGTGTGACTTATTTCAGTTTGAATCATCGTATCTGAATCCACTCATTATGCTGCTACGGGCCAGATGACATAGATTTCATTGCTGAGTGATACTGCATTGTACGTAAGTACCACAAGTTTTTTATCCATTTTTCACTTTCTGTGATATTGAACTTGTACGGTAAACGAGGTTCTTGTAAACAGAGGCGTCCCAAACTTTGGGGTGGCTGTGTCTTTTTGATTTTAATTTCCCTAAGCTATAGGACCATAAGTGGAAGTGCCCTAGGCTCTGTTGCTTTGTTTTTTAGATGTTTCAGGAAACACCATACACTTCTCCTGAGTGGCTGTTGGCAATTTACATCCCGCCCATCAGCATAACAAGGCTCCCAGTTCTCCATGGCCTGTCCTGCCTTTCTGGATTGTACACTTTTTGCAGATGGCCCTTTTGACCGGGGGGAAGTGAGACTTCATTGTAGTGCAGATTTCCTTTGCAAGTTTGCTTGGTTGGCCAAAAAGGGCGTATGCGTTTTTTCCTGAATATATTCAGGAAAAAACGCATACGCTCTTTTTGGCCAAGTGCATCATTGTGGACGTTCTGCCTCTTTTCCTATGCTTTCAATGCAATTCCAGTCTACCTCCTGAAATCGGTTTCCTGCAATTCTGCCCCGCTTTCAAGTCCTCTTGGCAGCCTTACTTCAGTATATTTTTGGACGATAGCTGTCATTTATAACTCTGCAGGTTTGTGAATTACAGTGCCCCTGAGCTCCTTTCTTCAACTCGCTTTCTTGTGACCTGGCCGCAACACCGCAGGATGGCTTCAGGCCCTAATCTGGTTCGGGCACGGCACGCTGAGCCTTTGGTTAATTCCTCTTCCTGGTGGGAAATGAGAGTTAAGTTTGCCCGTCCAGACACCTCCAGCTAGTCTCTCATTTGTTCTCGCTATTCCTGTTCATCTTCCGCAGAAATTGCAAACTGGGCCAAAGAGGAGGTTAAAGGGACTGACTCTCCAAGTCGGGAGAGTGTTAGTAAAGCGTCTGGAATGTTGCACCCGAGTACCAGGGTACGAAAACTGAGACATATTTGAACACGTCTCCCGATCACATGGTTGATCATACTCTAGGTTCCACATGCATGTTTTAGCTGAAGGAAGAATACCTTAAACCTGGAGAGTTGAGGCCCGTGGAATGGGTACCATGCAATATGACTTCAAAGGGTCTTCATTTGCTCACCGAACCTCTCCAATCCTATCACTGCTGCGTTTATACCCCTGTACACATGCTTGATTCTCTTTCAGAGACATAGCAATCCATAGGTTTTAAGATACTTACTAGTCTGGTACATTCTTAGGCGTTTAATATGCGGTGTTGAGACCATTTCGTTGAGCAAGGAGTAGCTCTTGTCTATTCCATATTTGGCTTAAGGAACTTTATCTGTGCTCATTTCAATCTCTGGTTTTATGCAGCACCCCAACTCACCTTTCCCCTTAAGCAAGCATAAGTTGGTTTTCTTAATTTGAGACCCTGTTCTGTTTTGGAATTCAGTTCCTGTGTAGCCAAGTTTACATTCCGTGTATTACTGATACCTTATGATGTTTCTTTTTCTGTGTGATTTATTTCAGTTAGAATCATCATACCTGAATCCACTCATTGTGCTGCTAAGGGCCTGATGACATAGATTTCATTGCTGAGTGATATTGCTTTGTAAGTAAATACCACAATTTCTTTATCCATTTTTCACTTTCTGTGATGTTGAACTTGTACTGTAAACGAGGTTCTTGTAAACAGAGGCGTCCCAAACTTTGGGGTGGCTGTGTCTTTTTGATTTTAATTTCCCTAAGCTATAGGACCATAAGTGGAAGTGCCCTAGGCTCTGTTGCTTTGTTTTTTAGATGTTTCAGGAAACACCATACACTTCTCCCGAGTGTCTGTTGGCAATTTACATACCGCCCATCAGCATAACAAGGCTCCCAGTTCTCCATGGCCTGTCCTGCCTTTCTGGATTTTACACTTTTTTCAGATGGCCCTTTTGACCGGGGGGAAGTGAGACTTCATTGTAGTGCAGATTTCCTTTGCAAGCTTGCTTGGTTGGCCAAAAAGGGCGTATGCGTTTTTTCCTGAATATATTCAGGAAAAAACGCATACGCCCTTTTTGGCCAAGTGCATCATTGTGGACGTTCTGCCTCTTTTCCTATGCTTTCAATGCAATTCCAGTCTACCTCCTGAAATCGGTTTCCTGCAATTCTGCCCCGCTTTCAAGTCCTCTTGGCAGCCTTACTTCAGTATATTTTTGGACGATAGCTGTCATTTATAACTCTGCAGGTTTGTGAATTACAGTGCCCCTGAGCTCCTTTCTTCAACTCGCTTTCTTGTGAGCTGGCCGCAACACCGCAGGATGGCTTCAGGCCCTAATCTGGTTCCGGCACGGCACGCTGAGCCTTTGGTTAATTCCTCTTCCTGGTGGGAAATGAGAGTTAAATTTGCCCGTCCAGACACCTCCAGCTAGTCTCTCATTGGTTCTCCCTATTCCTGTTCATCTTCCGCAGAAATTGCAAACTGGGCCAAACAGGAGGTTAAAGGCGCTGACTCTCCAAGAGGGGAGAGTGTTAGTAAAGCGTCTGGAATGTTGCACCCGAGTACCAGGGGAGGAAAACTGAGACATATTTGAACACGTCTCCCGTTCACATGGTTGATCATAATCTGGGTTCCACATGCATGTTTTAGCTGAAGGAAGAATACCTTAAACCTGGAGAGTTGAGGCCCGTGGAATGGGTACCATGCAATATGACTTCAAAGGGTCTTCATTTGCTCACCGAACCTCTCCAATCCTATCACTGCTGCGTTTATGCCCCTGTACACACGCTTGATTCTCTTTTGGAGACATAGCAATCCATAGGTTTTAAGATACTTACTAGTCAGGTACATTCTTAGGCGTTTAATATGCGGTGTTGAGTCCATTTCATTGAGCAAGGAGTAGCTCTTGTCTATTCCATATTTGGCTTAAGGAACTTTATCTGTGTTCATTTCAATCTCTGGTTTTATGCGGCACCCCAACTCACCTTTCCCCTGAAGCAAGAATAAGTTGGATTTCTAAATTTGAGACCCTGTTTTGTTTTGGAATTCAATTCCTGTGTAGCCAAGTTTACATTCCGTGTATTAGTGATATCTTATGATGTTTCTTTTTCTGTGTGACTTATTTCAGTTAGAATCATCGTACCTGAATCCACTCATTATGCTGCTACGGGCCTGATGACATAGATTTCATTGCTGAGTGATACTGCATTGTACGTAATTACCACAAGTTCTTTATCCATTTTTCAATTTCTGTGATATTGAACTTGTACGGTAAACGAGGTTCTTGTAAAAAGAGGCGTCCCAAACTTTGGGGTGGCTGTGTCTTTTTGATTTTAATTTCCCTAAGCTATAGGACCATAAGTGGAAGTGCCCTAGGCTCTGTTGCTTTGTTTTTTAGATGTTTCAGGAAACACCATACACTTCTCCCCAGTGTCTGTTGGCAATTTACATCCCGCCCATCAGCATAACTTGGCTCCCAGTTCTCCATGGCCTGTCCTGCCTTTCTGGATTTTACACTTTTTTCAGATGGCCCTTTTGACCGGGGGGAAGTGAGACTTCATTGTAGTGCAGATTTCCTTTGCAAGTTGCTTGGTTGGCCAAAAAGTGCGTATGCGTTTTTTCCTGAATATATTCAGGAGAAAACGCATACGCCCTTTTTGGCCAAGGGCATCATTGTGGACGTTCTGCCTCTTTTCCTATGCTTTCAATGCAATTCCAGTCTACCTCCTGAAATCGGTTTCCTGCAATTCTGCCCCGTTTTCAAGTCCTCTTGGCAGCCTTACTTCAGTATATTTTTGGACGATAGGGCTCATTTATAACTCTGCAGGTTTGTGAATTACAGTGCCCCTGAGCTCCTTTCTTCAACTCGCTTTCTTGTGAGCTGGCCGCAACACCGCAGGATGGCTTCAGGCCCTAATCTGGTTCCGGCACGGCACGCTGAGCCTTTGGTTATTTCCTCTTCCTGGTGGGAAATGAGAGTTAAATTTGCCCTTCCAGACACCTCCAGCTAGTCTCTCATTGGTTCTCGCTATTCCTGTTCATCTTCCGCAGAAATTGCAAACTGGGCCAAACAGGAGGTTAAAGGGACTGACTCTCCAAGTCGGGAGAGTGTTAGTAAAACATCTGGAATGTTGCACCCGAGTACCAGGGTACGAAAACTGAGACATATTTGAACACGTCTCCCGATCACATGGTTGATCATACTCTAGGTTCCACATGCATGTTTTAGCTGAAGGAAGAATACCTTAAAACTGGGTAGTTGAAACCCGTGGAATGGGTACCATGAAATATGACTTCAAAGGGTCTTCATTTGCTCACCGAACCTCTCCAATCCTATCACTGCTGCGTTTATGCCCCTGTACACATGCTTGATTCTCTTTCGGAGACATAGCAATCCATAGGATTTAAGATACTTACTAGTCAGGTACATTCTTAGGCGTTTAATATGCGGTGTTGAGTTCATTTCGTTGAGCAAGGAGTAGCTCTTGTCTATTCCATATTTGGCTTAAGGAACTTTATCTGTGCTCATTTCAATCTCTGGTTTTATGCAGCACCCCAACTCACCTTTCCCCTTAAGCAAGCATAAGTTGGTTTTCTAAATTTGAGACCCTGTTCTGTTTTGGAATTCCTATCCTGTGTAGCCAAGTTTACATTCCGTGTATTAGTGATATCTTATGATGTTTCTTTTTCTGTGTGACTTATTTCAGTTAGAATCATCGTACCTGAATCCACTCATTATGCTGCTACAGACCTTATGACATAGATTTCATTGCTGAGTGATACTGCATTGTACGTAAGTACCACAAGTTCTTTATCCATTTTTCACTTTCTGTGATATTGAACTTGTACGGTAAACGAGGTTCTTGTAAACAGAGGCGTCCCAAACTTTGGGGTGGCTGTGTCTTTTTGATTTTAATTTCCCTAAGCTATAGGACCATAAGTGGAAGTGCCCTAGGCTCTGTTGCTTTGTTTTTTAGATGTTTCAGGAAACACCATACACTTCTCCCGAGTGTCTGTTGGCAATTTACATCCCGCCCATCAGCATAACAATGCTCCCAGTTCTCCATGGCCTGTCCTGCCTTTCTGGATTTTACACTTTTTTCAGTTGGCCCTTTTGACCGGGGGGAAGTGAGACTTCATTGTAGTGCAGATTTCCTTTGCAAGCTTGCTTGGTTGGCCAAAAAGGGCGTATGCGTTTTTTCGTGAATATATTCAGGAAAAAACGCATACGCCCTTTTTGGCCAAGTGCATCATTGTGGACGTTCTGCCTGTTTTCCTATGCTTTCAATGCAATTCCAGTCTGCCTCCTGAAATCGGTTTCCTGCAATTCTGCCCCGCTTTCAAGTCCTCTTGGCAGCCTTACTTCAGTATATTTTTGGACGATAGCTGTCATTTATAACTCTGCAGGTTTGTGAATTACAGTGCCCCTGAGCTCCTTTCTTCAACTCGCTTTCTTGTGACCTGGCCGCAACACCGCAGGAAGGCTTCAGGCCCTAATCTGGTTCCAGCACGGCACGCTGAGCCTTTGGTTAATTCCTCTTCCTGGTGGGAAATGAGAGTTAAATTTGCCCGTCCAGACACCTCCAGCTAGTCTCTCATTGGTTCTCCCTATTCCTGTTCATCTTCCGCAGAAATTGCAAACTGGGCCAAACAGGAGGTTAAAGGGACTGACTCTCCAAGTCGGGAGAGTGTTAGTAAAGCGTCTGGAATGTTTCACCGAGTACCAGGGGAGGAAACCTGAGACATATTTGAACACGTCTCCCGATCACATGGTTGATCATACTCTGGGTTCCACATGCATGTTTTAGCTGAAGGTAGAATACCTTAAACCTGGAGAGTTGAGACTCGTGGAATGGGTACCATGCAATATGCCTTCAAAGGGTCTTCATTTGCTCACCGAACCTCTCCAATCCTATCACTGCTGCGTTTATGCCCCTGTACACATGCTTGATTCTCTTTCGGAGACATAGCAATCCATAGGTTTTAAGATACTTACTAGTCAGGTACATTCTTAGTCGTTTAATATGCGGTGTTGAGTCCATTTCGTTGAGCAAGGAGTAGCTCTTGTCTATTACATATTTGGCTTAAGGAACTTTATCTGTGCTCATTTCAATCTCTGCTTTTATGTAGCACCCCAACTCACCTTTCCCCTTAAGCAAGCATAAGTTGGTTTTCTAAATTTGAGACCCTGTTCTGTTCTGTAATTCAGTTCCTGTGTAGCCAAGTTTACATTCCGTGTATTACTGATATCTTATGATGTTTCTTTTTCTGTGTGAGTTATTTCAGTTAGAATTATCATACCTGAATCAACTCATTATGCTGCTACGGGCCTGATGACATAGATTTCATTGCTGAGTGATATTGCTTTGTAAGTAAATACCACAAATTCTTTATCCATTTTTCACTTTCTGCCATGTTGAACTTGAACTGTAAACGAGGTTCTTGTAAACAGAGGCGTCCCAAACTTTGGGGTGGCTGTGTCTTTTTGATTTTAATTTCCCTAAGCTATAGGACCATAAGTGGAAGTGCCCTAGGCTCTGTTGCTTTGTTTTTTAGATGTTTCAGGAAAGACCATACACTTCTCCCGAGTGTCTGTTGGCAATTTACATCCCGCCCATCAGCATAACAAGGCTCCCAGTTCTCCATGGCCTGTCCTGCCTTGCTGGATTTTACACTTTTTTCAGATGGCCCTTTTGACCGGGGGGAAGTGAGACTTCATTGTAGTGCAGATTTCCTTTGCAAGCTTGCTTGGTTGGCCAAAAAGGGCGTATGCATTTTTTCCTGAATATATTCAGGGAAAAACGCATACGCCCTTTTTGGCCAAGTGCATCATTGTGGACGTTCTGCCTCTTTTCCTATGCTTTCAATGCAATTCCAGTCTACCTCCTGAAATCGGTTTCCTGCAATTCTGCCCCGCTTTCAAGTCCTCTTGGCAGCCTTACTTCAGTATATTTTTGGACGATAGCTGTCATTTATAACTCTGCAGGTTTGTGAATTACAGTGCCCCTGAGCTCCTTTCTTCAACTCGCTTTCTTGTGACCTGGCCGCAACACCGCAGGATGGCTTCAGGCCCTAATCTGGTTCCGGCACGGCACGCTGAGCCTTTGGTTATTTCCTCTTCCTGGTGGGAAATGAGAGTTAAATTTGCCCGTCCAGACACCTCCAGCTAGTCTCTCATTGGTTCTCGCTATTCCTGTTCATCTTCCGCAGAAATTGCAAACTGTGCCCAACAGGAGGTTAAAGGGACTGACTCGCCAAGTCAGGAGGGTGTTAGTAAAGCGTCTGGAATGTTGGACCCGAGTACCAGGGTATGAAAACTGAGACATGTTTGAACACGTCTCCCGATCACATGGTTGATCATACTCTAGGTTCCACATGCATGTTTTAGCTGAAGGAAGAATACCTTAAACCTGGGTAGTTGAAACCCGTGGAATGGGTACCATGCAATATGACTTCAAAGGGTCTTCATTTGCTCACCGAACCTTTCCAATCCAATCACTGCTGCGTTTATACCCCTGTACACATGCTTGATTCTCTTTCGGAGACATAGCAATCCATAGGTTTTAAAATACTTACTAGCCAGGTACATTCTTAGGCGTTTAATATGCGGTGTTGAGTCCATTTCGTTGAGCAAGGAGTAGCTCTTGTCTATTCCATATTTGGCTTAAGGAACTTTATCTGTGCTCATTTCAACCTCTGGTTTTATGCAGCACCGCAACTCACCTTTCCCCTTAAGCAAGCATAAGTTGGTTTTCTAAATTTGGGAACCTGTTCTGTTCTGTAATTCAGTTCCTGTGTAGCCAAGTTTACATTCCGTGTATTACTGATATCTTATGATGTTTCTTTTTCTGTGTGACTTATTTCAGTTAGAATCATCGTACCTGAATCCACTCATTATGCTGCTACGGGCCTGATGACATAGATTTCATTGCTGAGTGATACTGCATTGTACGTAAGTACCACATGTTCTTTATCCATTTTTCACTTTCTGTGATATTGAACTTGTACGGTAAACGAGGTTCTTGTAAACAGAGGCGTCCCAAACTTTGGGGTGGCTGTGTCTTTTTGATTTTAATTTCCCTAAGCTATAGGACCATAAGTGGAAGTGCCCTAGGCTCGGTTGCTTTGTTTTTTAGATGTTTCAGGAAACACCATACACTTCTCCCGAGTGTCTGTTGGCAATTTACATCCCGCCCATCAGCATAACAAGGCTCCCAGTTCTCCATGGCCTGTCCTGCCTTTCTGGATTTTACACTTTTTTCAGATGGCCCTTTTGACCGGGGGGAAGTGAGACTTCATTGTAGTGCCGATTTCCTTTGCAAGTTTGCTTGGTTGGCCAAAAAGGGCGTATGCGTTTTTTCCTGAATATATTCAGGAAAAAACGCATACGCCCTTTTTGGCCAAGTGCATCATTGTGGACGTTCTGCCTCTTTTCGTATGCTTTCAATGCAATTCCAGTCTACCTCCTGAAATCGGTTTCCTGCAATTCTGCCCTGCTTTCAAGTCCTCTTGGCAGCCTTACTTCAGTATATTTTTGGACGATAGCTGTCATTTATAACTCTGCAGGTTTGTGAATTACAGTGCCCCTGAGCTCCATTCTTCAACTCGCTTTCTTGTGACCTGGCTGCAACACCGCAGGATGGCTTCAGGCCCTAATCTGGTTCCGGCACGGCACGCTGAGCCTTTGGTTAATTCCTCTTCCTGGTGGGAAATGAGAGTTAAATTTGCCCGTCCAGACACCTCCAGCTAGTTTCTCATTGGTTCTCGCTATTCCTGTTCATCTTCCGCAGAAATTGCAAACTGGGCCAAACAGGAGGTTAAAGGGACTGACTCTCCAAGTCGGGAGAGTGTTAGTAAAGCGTCTGGAATGTTGCACCTGAGTACCAGGGTACGAAATCTGAGACATATTTGAACACATCTCCCGATCACATGGTTGATCATATTCTAGGTTCCACATGCATGTTTTAGCTGAAGGAAGAATACCTGAAACCTGGGTAGTTGAGACCCATAGAATGGGTGCCATGCAATATGACTTCAAAGGATCTTCATTTGCTCACCGAACCTCTCCATTCCTATCACTACTGCGTTTATGCCCCTGTACACACGCTTGATTCTCTTTCGGAGACATAGCAATCCATAGGTTTTAAGATACTTACTAGTCAGGCACATTCTTAGGCGTTTAATATGCGGTGTTGAGTCCATTTCGTTGAGCAAGGAGTAGCTCTTGTCTATTCCATATTTGGCTTAAGGAACTTTATCTGTGCTCATTTCAATCTCTGGTTTTATGCAGCACCCCAACTCACCTTTCCCCTTAAGCAAGCATAAGTTGGTTTTCTAAATTTGAGACCCTGTTCTGTTCTGTAATTCAGTTCCTGTGTAGCCAAGTTTACATTCCGTGTATTACTGATATCTTATGATGTTTCTTTTTCTGTGTGACTTATTTCAGTTAGAATCATCATACCTGAATCCACTCATTGTGCTGCTAAGGGCCTGATGACATAGATTTCATTGCTGAGTGATATTGCTTTGTAAGTAAATACCACAACTTCTTTATCCATTTTTCACTTTCTGCGATGTTGAACTTGTACTGTAAACGAGGTTCTTGTAAACAGAGTCGTCCCAAACTTTGGGGTGGCTGTGTCTTTTTGATTTTAATTTCCCTAAGCTATAGGACCATAAGTGGAAGTGCCCTAGGCTCTGTTGCTTTGTTTTTTAGATGTTTCAGGAAACACCATACACTTCTCCCGAGTGTCTGTTGGCAATTTACATCCCGCCCATCAGCATAACAAGGCTCCCAGTTCTCCATGGCCTGTCCTGCCTTGCTGGATTTTACACTTTTTTCAGATGGCCCTTTTGACCAGGGGGAAGTGAGACTTCATTGTAGTGCAGATTTCCTTTGCAAGCTTGCTTGGTTGGCCAAAAAGGGCGTATGCGTTTTTTCCTGAATATATTCAGGAAAAAACGCATACGCCCTTTTTGGCCAAGTGCATCATTGTGGACGTTCTGCCTCTTTTCCTATGCTTTCAATGCAATTCCAGTCTACCTCCTGAAATCGGTTTCCTGCAATTCTGCCCCGCTTTCAAGTCCTCTTGGCAGCCTTACTTCAGTATATTTTTGGACGATAGCTGTCATTTATAACTCTGCAGGTTTGTGAATTACAGTGCCCCTGAGCTCCTTTCTTCAACTCGCTTTCTTGTGAGCTGGCCGCAACACCGCAGGATGGCTTCAGGCCCTAATCTGGTTCCGGCACGGCACGCTGAGCCTTTGGTTAATTCCTCTTCCTGGTGGGAAATGAGAGTTAAATTTGCCCGTCCAGACACCTCCACCTAGTCTCTCAATGTTTCCCGCTATTCCTGTTCATCTTCAGCAGAAATTGCAAAGTGGGCCAAACAGGAGGTTAAAGGGACTGACTCTCCAAGTCGGGAGAGTGTTAGTAAAGCGTCTGGAATGTTCCACCCAAGTACCAGGGGAGGAAAACTGAGACATATTTGAACACGTCTCCCGATCACATGGTTGATCATACTCTGGGTTCCACATGCATGTTTTAGCTGAAGGAAGAATACCTTAAACCTGGGTAGTTGAAACCCGTGGAATGGGTACCATGCAATATGACTTCAAAGGGTCTTCATTTGCTCACCGAACCTCTCCAATCCTATCACTGCTATGTTTATGCCCCTGTACACATGCTTGATTCTCTTTCGGAGACATAGCAATCCATAGGTTTTAAGATACTTACTAGTCAGGTACATTCTTAGGCGTTTAATATGGGGTGTTGAGTCCATTTCGTTGAGGAAGGAGTAGCTCTTGTCTATTCCATATTTGGCTTAAGGAACTTTATCTGTGCTCATTTCAATCTCTGGTTTTATGCAGCACCCCAACTCACCTTTCCCCTTAAGCAAGCATAAGTTGGTTTTCTAAATTTGAGACCCTGTTCTGTTCTGTAATTCAGTTCCTGTGTAGCCAAGTTTACATTCCGTGTATTACTGATATCTTATGATGTTTCTTTTTTTGTGTGACTTATTTCAGTTAGAATCATCATACCTGAATCCACTCATTGTGCTGCTAAGGGCCTGATGACATAGATTTCATTGCTGAGTGATAGTGCTTTGTAAGTAAATACCACAACTTCTTTATCCATTTTTCACTTTCTGCGATGTTGATCTTGTACTGTAAACGAGGTTCTTGTAAACAGAGGCGTCCCAAACTTTGGGGTGGCTGTGTCTTTTTGATTTTAATTTCCCTAAGCTATAGGACCATAAGTGGAAGTGCCCTAGGCTCTGTTGCTTTGTTTTTTAGATGTTTCAGAAAACACCATACACTTCTCCCGAGTGTCTGTTGGCAATTTACATCCCGCCCATCAGCATAACAAGGCTCCCAGTTCTCCATGGCCTGTCCTGCCTTGCTGGATTTTACACTTTTTTCAGATGGCCCTTTTGACCAGGGGGAAGTGAGACTTCATTGTAGTGCAGATTTCCTTTGCAAGCTTGCTTGGTTGGCCAAAAAGGGCGTATGCATTTTTTCCTGAATATATTCAGGAAAAAACGCATACGCCCTTTTTGGCCAAGTGCATCATTGTGGACGTTCTGCCTCTTTTCCTATGCTTTCAATGCAATTCCAGTCTACCTCCTGAAATCGGTTTCCTGCAATTCTGCCCCGCTTTCAAGTCCTCTTGGCAGCCTTACTTCAGTATATTTTTGGACGATAGCTGTCATTTATAACTCTGCAGGTTTGTGAATTACAGTGCCCCTGAGCTCCTTTCTTCAACTCGCTTTCTTGTGACCTGGCCGCCACGCCGCAGGATGGCTTCAGGCCCTAATCTGGTTCCGGAACGGCACGCTGAGCCTTTGGTTAATTCCTCTTCCTGGTGGGAAATGAGAGTTAAATTTGCCCGTCCAGACACCTCCAGCTAGTCTCTCATTGGTTCTCGCTATTCCTGTTCATCTTCCGCAGAAATTGCAAAGTGGGCCCAACAGGAGGTTAAAGGGACTGACTCTCCAAGTCGGGAGAGTGTTAGTAAAGCGTCTGGAATGTTGCACCCGAGTACCAGGGGAGGAAAACTGAGACATATTTGAACACGTCTCCCGATCACATGGTTGATCATACTCTGGGTTCCACATGCATGTTTTAGCTGAAGGAAGAATACCTTAAACCTGGGTAGTTGAAACCCGTGGAATGGGTACCATGCAATATGACTTCAAAGGGTCTTCATTTGCTCACCAAACCTCTCCAATCCTATCACTGCTGCGTTTATGCCCCTGTACACATGCTTGATTCTCTTTCGGAGACATAGCAATCCATAGGTTTTAAGATACTTACTAGTCAGGTACATTCTTAGGCATTTAATATGCGGTGTTGAGTCCATTTCGTTGAGCAAGGAGTAGTTCTTGTCTATTCCATATTTGGCTTAAGGAACTTTATCTGTGCTCATTTCAATCTCTGGTTTTATGCAGCACCCCAACTCACCTTTACCCTTAAGCAAGCATAAGTTGGTTTTCTAAATTTGAGACCCTGTTCTGTTCTGTAATTCAGTTCCTGTGTAGCCAAGTTTACATTCCGTGTATTACTGATATCTTATGATGTTTCTTTTTCTGTGTGAGTTATTTCAGTTAGAATTATCATACCTGAATCAACTCATTATGCTGCTACGGGCCTGATGACATAGATTTCATTGCTGAGTGATATTGCTTTGTAAGTAAATACCACAACTTCTTTATCCATTTTTCACTTTCTGCCATGTTGAACTTGAACTGTAAACGAGGTTCTTGTAAACAGAGGCGTCCCAAACTTTGGGGTGGCTGTGTCTTTTTGATTTTAATTTCCCTAAGCTATAGGACCATAAGTGGAAGTGCCCTAGGCTCTGTTGCTTTGTTTTTTAGATGTTTCAGAAAACACCATACACTTCTCCCGAGTGTCTGTTGGCAATTTACATCCCGCCCATCAGCATAACAAGGCTCCCAGTTCTCCATGGCCTGTCCTGCCTTTCTGGATTTTACACTTTTTTCAGATGGCCCTTTTGACCGGGGGGAAGTGAGACTTCATTGTAGTGCAGATTTCCTTTGCAAGCTTGCTTGGTTGGCCAAAAAGGGCGTATGCGTTTTTTCCTGAATATATTCAGGAAAAAACGCATACGCCCTTTTTGGCCAAGTGCATCATTGTGGACGTTCTGCCTCTTTTCCTATGCTTTCAAAGCAATTCCAGTCTACCTCCTGAAATCGGTTTCCTGCAATTCTGCCCCGCTTTCAAGTCCTCTTGGCAGCCTTACTTCAGTATATTTTTGGACGATAGCTGTCATTTATAACTCTGCAGGTTTGTGAATTACAGTGCCCCTGAGCTCCTTTCTTCAACTCGCTTTCTTGTGAGCTGGCCGCAACATCGCAGGATGGCTTCAGGCCCTAATCTGGTTCTGGCACGGCACGCTGAGCCTTTGGTTAATTCCTCTTCCTGGTGGGAAATGAGAGTTAAATTTGCCCGTCCAGACACCTCCAGCTAGTCTCTCATTGGTTCTCGCTATTCCTGTTCATCTTAAGCAGAAATTGCAAAGTGGGCCAAACAGGAGGTTAAAGGGACTGACTCTCCAAGTCGGGAGAGTGTTAGTAAACCGTCTGAAATGTTGCACCCGAGTACCAGGGGAGGAAAACTGAGACATATTTGAACACGTCTCACGATCACATGGTTGATCATACTCTGGGTTCCACATGCATGTTTTAGCTGAAGGAAGAATACCTTAAACCTGGGTAGTTGAAACCCGTGGAATGGGTACCATGCAATATGACTTCAAAGGGTCTTCATTTGCTCACCGAACCTCTCCAATCCTATCACTGCTATGTTTATGCCCCTGTACACATGCTTGATTCTCTTTCGGAGACATAGCAATCCATAGGTTTTAAGATACTTACTAGTCAGGTACATTCTTAGGCGTTTAATATGGGGTGTTGAGTCCATTTCGTTGAGGAAGGAGTAGCTCTTGTCTATTCCATATTTGGCTTAAGGAACTTTATCTGTGCTCATTTCAATCTCTGGTTTTATGCAGCACCCCAACTCACCTTTCCCCTTAAGCAAGCATAAGTTGGTTTTCTAAATTTGAGACCCTGTTCTGTTCTGTAATTCAGTTCCTGTGTAGCCAAGTTTACATTCCGTGTATTACTGATATCTTATGATGTTTCTTTTTTTGTGTGACTTATTTCAGTTAGAATCATCATACCTGAATCCACTCATTGTGCTGCTAAGGGCCTGATGACATAGATTTCATTGCTGAGTGATAGTGCTTTGTAAGTAAATACCACAACTTCTTTATCCATTTTTCACTTTCTGCGATGTTGATCTTGTACTGTAAACGAGGTTCTTGTAAACAGAGGCGTCCCAAACTTTGGGGTGGCTGTGTCTTTTTGATTTTAATTTCCCTAAGCTATAGGACCATAAGTGGAAGTGCCCTAGGCTCTGTTGCTTTGTTTTTTAGATGTTTCAGGAAACACCATACACTTCTCCCGAGTGTCTGTTGGCAATTTACATCCCGCCCATCAGCATAACAAGGCTCCCAGTTCTCCATGGCCTGTCCTGCCTTGCTGGATTTTACACTTTTTTCAGATGGCCCTTTTGACCGGGGGGAAGTGAGACTTCATTGTAGTGCAGATTTCCTTTGCAAGCTTGCTTGGTTGGCCAAAAAGGGCGTATGCATTTTTTCCTGAATATATTCAGGAAAAAACGCATACGCACTTTTTGGCCAAGTGCATCATTGTGGACGTTCTGCCTCTTTTCCTATGCTTTCAATGCAATTCCAGTCTACCTCCTGAAATCGGTTTCCTGCAATTCTGCCCCGCTTTCAAGTCCTCTTGGCAGCCTTACTTCAGTATATTTTTGGACGATAGCTGTCATTTATAACTCTGCAGGTTTGTGAATTACAGTGCCCCTGTGCTCCTTTCTTCAACTCACTTTCTTGTGACCTGGCCGCCACGCCGCAGGATGGCTTCAGGCCCTAATCTGGTTCCGGCACGGCACGCTGAGCCTTTGGTTATTTCCTCTTCCTGGTGGGAAATGAGAGTTAAATTTGCCCGTCCAGACACCTCCAGCTAGTCTCTCATTGGTTCTCGCTATTCCTGTTCATCTTCCGCAGAAATTGCAAAGTGGGCCCAACAGGAGGTTAAAGGGACTGACTCTCCAAGTCGGGAGAGTGTTAGTAAAGCGTCTGGAATGTTGCACCCGAGTACCAGGGGAGGAAAACTGAGACATATTTGAACACGTCTCCCGATCACATGGTTGATCATACTCTGGGTTCCACATGCATGTTTTAGCTGAAGGAAGAATACCTTAAACCTGGGTAGTTGAAACCCGTGGAATGGGTACCATGCAATATGACTTCAAAGGGTCTTCATTTGCTCACCGAACCTCTCCAATCCTATCACTGCTGCGTTTATGCCCCTGTACACATGCTTGATTCTCTTTCGGAGACATAGCAATCCATAGGTTTTAAGATACTTACTAGTCAGGTACATTCTTAGGCGTTTAATATGCGGTGTTGAGTCCATTTCGTTGAGCAAGGAGTAGTTCTTGTCTATTCCATATTTGGCTTAAGGAACTTTATCTGTGCTCATTTCAATCTCTGGTTTTATGCAGCACCCCAACTCACCTTTCCCCTTAAGCAAGCATAAGTTGGTTTTCTAAATTTGAGACCCTGTTCTGTTCTGTAATTCAGTTCCTGTGTAGCCAAGTTTACATTCCGTGTATTACTGATATCTTATGATGTTTCTTTTTCTGTGTGAGTTATTTCAGTTAGAATTATCATACCTGAATCAACTCATTGTGCTGCTACGGGCCTGATGACATAGATTTCATTGCTGAGTGATATTGCTTTGTAAGTAAATACCACAACTTCTTTATCCATTTTTCACTTTCTGCGATGTTGAACTTGTACTGTAAACGAGGTTCTTGTAAACAGAGGCGTCCCAAACTTTGGGGTGGCTGTGTCTTTTTGATTTTAATTTCCCTAAGCTATAGGACCATAAGTGGAAGTGCCCTAGGCTCTGTTGCTTTGTTTTTTAGATGTTTCAGAAAACACCATACACTTCTCCCGAGTGTCTGTTGGCAATTTACATCCCGCCCATCAGCATAACAAGGCTCCCAGTTCTCCATGGCCTGTCCTGCCTTTCTGGATTTTACACTTTTTTCAGATGGCCCTTTTGACCGGGGGAAAGTGAGACTTCATTGTAGTGCAGATTTCCTTTGCAAGCTTGCTTGGTTGGCCAAAAAGGGCGTATGCGTTTTTTCCTGAATATATTCAGGAAAAAACGCATACGCCCTTTTTGGCCAAGTGCATCATTGTGGACGTTCTGCCTCTTTTCCTATGCTTTCAATGCAATTCCAGTCTACCTCCTGAAATCAGTTTCCTGCAATTCTGCCCCGCTTTCAAGTCCTCTTGGCAGCCTTACTTCAGTATATTTTTGGACGATAGCTGTCATTTATAACTCTGCAGGTTTGTGAATTACAGTGCCCCTGAGCTCCTTTCTTCAACTCGCTTTCTTGTGAGCTGGCCGCAACATCGCAGGATGGCTTCAGGCCCTAATCTGGTTCTGGCACGGCACGCTGAGCCTTTGGTTAATTCCTCTTCCTGGTGGGAAATGAGAGTTAAATTTGCCCGTCCAGACACCTCCAGCTAGTCTCTCATTGGTTCTCGCTATTCCTGTTCATCTTCAGCAGAAATTGCAAAGTGGGCCAAACAGGAGGTTAAAGGGACTGACTCTCCAAGTCGGGAGAGTGTTAGTAAACCGTCTGAAATGTTGCACCCGAGTACCAGGGGAGGAAAACTGAGACATATTTGAACACGTCTCACGATCACATGGTTGATCATACTCTGGGTTCCACATGCATGTTTTAGCTGAAGGAAGAATACCTTAAACCTGGGTAGTTGAAACCCGTGGAATGGGTACCATGCAATATGACTTCAAAGGGTCTTCATTTGCTCACCGAACCTCTCCAATCCTATCACTGCTATGTTTATGCCCCTGTACACATGCTTGATTCTCTTTCGGAGACATAGCAATCCATAGGTTTTAAGATACTTACTAGTCAGGTACATTCTTAGGCGTTTAATATGGGGTGTTGAGTCCATTTCGTTGAGGAAGGAGTAGCTCTTGTCTATTCCATATTTGGCTTAAGGAACTTTATCTGTGCTCATTTCAATCTCTGGTTTTATGCAGCACCCCAACTCACCTTTCCCCTTAAGCAAGCATAAGTTGGTTTTCTAAATTTGAGACCCTGTTCTGTTCTGTAATTCAGTTCCTGTGTAGCCAAGTTTACATTCCGTGTATTACTGATATCTTATGATGTTTCTTTTTTTGTGTGACTTATTTCAGTTAGAATCATCATACCTGAATCCACTCATTGTGCTGCTAAGGGCCTGATGACATAGATTTCATTGCTGAGTGATAGTGCTTTGTAAGTAAATACCACAACTTCTTTATCCATTTTTCACTTTCTGCGATGTTGATCTTGTACTGTAAACGAGGTTCTTGTAAACAGAGGCGTCCCAAACTTTGGGGTGGCTGTGTCTTTTTGATTTTAATTTCCCTAAGCTATAGGACCATAAGTGGAAGTGCCCTAGGCTCTGTTGCTTTGTTTTTTAGATGTTTCAGGAAACACCATACACTTCTCCCGAGTGTCTGTTGGCAATTTACATCCCGCCCATCAGCATAACAAGGCTCCCAGTTCTCCATGGCCTGTCCTGCCTTGCTGGATTTTACACTTTTTTCAGATGGCCCTTTTGACCGGGGGGAAGTGAGACTTCATTGTAGTGCAGATTTCCTTTGCAAGCTTGCTTGGTTGGCCAAAAAGGGCGTATGCATTTTTTCCTGAATATATTCAGGAAAAAACGCATACGCACTTTTTGGCCAAGTGCATCATTGTGGACGTTCTGCCTCTTTTCCTATGCTTTCAATGCAATTCCAGTCTACCTCCTGAAATCGGTTTCCTGCAATTCTGCCCCGCTTTCAAGTCCTCTTGGCAGCCTTACTTCAGTATATTTTTGGACGATAGCTGTCATTTATAACTCTGCAGGTTTGTGAATTACAGTGCCCCTGTGCTCCTTTCTTCAACTCACTTTCTTGTGACCTGGCCGCCACGCCGCAGGATGGCTTCAGGCCCTAATCTGGTTCCGGCACGGCACGCTGAGCCTTTGGTTAATTCCTCTTCCTGGTGGGAAATGAGAGTTAAATTTGCCCGTCCAGACACCTCCAGCTAGTCTCTCATTGGTTCTCGCTATTCCTGTTCATCTTCCGCAGAAATTGCAAAGTGGGCCCAACAGGAGGTTAAAGGGACTGACTCTCCAAGTCGGGAGAGTGTTAGTAAAGCGTCTGGAATGTTGCACCCGAGTACCAGGGGAGGAAAACTGAGACATATTTGAACACGTCTCCCGATCACATGGTTGATCATACTCTGGGTTCCACATGCATGTTTTAGCTGAAGGAAGAATACCTTAAACCTGGGTAGTTGAAACCCGTGGAATGGGTACCATGCAATATGACTTCAAAGGGTCTTCATTTGCTCACCGAACCTCTCCAATCCTATCACTGCTGCGTTTATGCCCCTGTACACATGCTTGATTCTCTTTCGGAGACATAGCAATCCATAGGTTTTAAGATACTTACTAGTCAGGTACATTCTTAGGCGTTTAATATGCGGTGTTGAGTCCATTTCGTTGAGCAAGGAGTAGTTCTTGTCTATTCCATATTTGGCTTAAGGAACTTTATCTGTGCTCATTTCAATCTCTGGTTTTATGCAGCACCCCAACTCACCTTTCCCCTTAAGCAAGCATAAGTTGGTTTTCTAAATTTGAGACCCTGTTCTGTTCTGTAATTCAGTTCCTGTGTAGCCAAGTTTACATTCCGTGTATTACTGATATCTTATGATGTTTCTTTTTCTGTGTGAGTTATTTCAGTTAGAATTATCATACCTGAATCAACTCATTGTGCTGCTACGGGCCTGATGACATAGATTTCATTGCTGAGTGATATTGCTTTGTAAGTAAATACCACAACTTCTTTATCCATTTTTCACTTTCTGCCATGTTGAACTTGTAATGTAAACGAGGTTCTTGTAAACAGAGGCGTCCCAAACTTTGGGGTGGCTGTGTCTTTTTGATTTTAATTTCCCTAAGCTATAGGACCATAAGTGGAAGTGCCCTAGGCTCTGTTGCTTTGTTTTTTAGATGTTTCAGAAAACACCATACACTTCTCCCGAGTGTCTGTTGGCAATTTACATCCCGCCCATCAGCATAACAAGGCTCCCAGTTCTCCATGGCCTGTCCTGCCTTTCTGGATTTTACACTTTTTTCAGATGGCCCTTTTGACCGGGGGAAAGTGAGACTTCATTGTAGTGCAGATTTCCTTTGCAAGCTTGCTTGGTTGGCCAAAAAGGGCGTATGCGTTTTTTCCTGAATATATTCAGGAAAAAACGCATACGCCCTTTTTGGCCAAGTGCATCATTGTGGACGTTCTGCCTCTTTTCCTATGCTTTCAATGCAATTCCAGTCTACCTCCTGAAATCGGTTTCCTGCAATTCTGGCCCGCTTTCAAGTCCTCTTGGCAGCCTTACTTCAGTATATTTTTGGACGATAGCTGTCATTTATAACTCTGCAGGTTTGTGAATTACAGTGCCCCTGAGCTCCTTTCTTCAACTCGCTTTCTTGTGAGCTGGCCGCAACATCGCAGGATGGCTTCAGGCCCTAATCTGGTTCCGGCACGGCACGCTGAGCCTTTGGTTAATTCCTCTTCCTGGTGGGAAATGAGTGTTAAATTTGCCCGTCCAGACACCTCCAGCTAGTCTCTCATTGGTTCTCGCTATTCCTGTTCATCTTCAGCAGAAATTGCAAAGTGGGCCAAACAGGAGGTTAAAGGGACTGACTCTCCAAGTCGGGAGAGTGTTAGTAAACCGTCTGAAATGTTGCACCCGAGTACCAGGGGAGGAAAACTGAGACATATTTGAACACGTCTCCCGATCACATGGTTGATCATACTCTGGGTTCCACATGCATGCTTTAGCTGAAGGAAGAATACCTTAAACCTGGGTAGTTGAAACCCGTGGAATGGGTACCATGCAATATGACTTCAAAGGGTCTTCATTTGCTCACCGAACCTCTCCAATCCTATCACTGCTATGTTTATGCCCCTGTACACACGCTTGATTCTCTTTCGAAGACATAGCAATCCATAGGTTTTAAGATACTTACTAGTCAGGTACATCCTTAGGCGTTTAATATGTGGTGTTGAGTCCATTTCGTTGAGCAAGGAGTAGCTCTTGTCTATTCCATATTTGGCTTAAGGAACTTTATCTGTGCTCATTTCAATCTCTGGTTTTATGCAGCACCCCAACTCACCTTTACCCTTAAGCAAGCATAAGTTGGTTTTCTAAATTTGAGACCCTGTTCTGTTCTGTAATTCAGTTCCTGTGTAGCCAAGTTTACATTCCGTGTATTACTGATATCTTATGATGTTTCTTTTTCTGTGTGAGTTATTTCAGTTAGAATTATCATACCTGAATCAACTCATTTTGCTGCTACGGGCCTGATGACATAGATTTCATTGCTGAGTGATATTGCTTTGTAAGTAAATACCACAACTTCTTTATCCATTTTTCACTTTCTGCCATGTTGAACTTGTACTGTAAACGAGGTTCTTGTAAACAGAGGCGTCCCAAACTTTGGGGTGGCTGTGTCTTTTTGATTTTAATTTCCCTAAGCTATAGGACCATAATTGGAAGTGCCCTAGGCTCTGTTGCTTTGTTTTTTAGATGTTTCAGAAAACACCATACACTTCTCCCGAGTGTCTGTTGGCAATTTACATCCCGCCCATCAGCATAACAAGGCTCCCAGTTCTCCATGGCCTGTCCTGCCTTTCTGGATTTTACACTTTTTTCAGATGGCCCTTTTGACCGGGGGAAAGTGAGACTTCATTGTAGTGCAGATTTCCTTTGCAAGCTTGCTTCGTTGGCCAAAAAGGGCGTATGCGTTTTTTCCTGAATATATTCAGGAAAAAACGCATACGCCCTTTTTGGCCAAGTGCATCATTGTGGACGTTCTGCCTCTTTTCCTATGCTTTCAATGCAATTCCAGTCTACCTCCTGAAATCGGTTTCCTGCAATTCTGCCCCGCTTTCAAGTCCTCTTGGCAGCCTTACTTCAGTATATTTTTGGACGATAGCTGTCATTTATAACTCTGCAGGTTTGTGAATTACAGTGCCCCTGAGTTCCTTTCTTCAACTCGCTTTCTTGTGAGCTGGCCGCAACATCGCAGGATGGCTTCAGGCCCTAATCTGGTTCCGGCACGGCACGCTGAGCCTTTGGTTAATTCCTCTTCCTGGTGGGAAATGAGAGTTAAATTTGCCCGTCCAGACACCTCCAGCTAGTCTCTCATTGGTTCCCGCTATTCCTGTTCATCTTCAGCAGAAATTGCAAAGTGGGCCAAACAGGAGGTTAAAGGGACTGACTCTCCAAGTCGGGAGAGTGTTAGTAAAGCGTCTGGAATGTTGCACCCGAGTACCAGGGGAGGAAAACTGAGACATATTTGAACACGTCTCCCGATCACATGGTTGATCATACTCTGGGTTCCACATGCATGTTTTAGCTGAAGGAAGAATACCTTAAACCTGGGTAGTTGAAACCCGTGGAATGGGTACCATGCAATATGACTTCAAAGGGTCTTCATTTGCTCACCGAACCTCTCCAATCCTATCACTGCTATGTTTATGCCCCTGTACACACGCTTGATTCTCTTTCGGAGACATAGCAATCCATAGGTTTTAAGATACTTACTAGTCAGGTACATTCTTAGGCGTTTAATATGGGGTGTTGAGTCCATTTCGTTGAGGAAGGAGTAGCTCTTGTCTATTCCATATTTGGCTTAAGGAACTTTATCTGTGCTCATTTCAATCTCTGGTTTTATGCAGCACCCCAACTCACCTTTCCCCTTAAGCAAGCATAAGTTGGTTTTCTAAATTTGAGACCCTGTTCTGTTCTGTAATTCAGTTCCTGTGTAGCCAAGTTTACATTCCGTGTATTACTGATATCTTATGATGTTTCTTTTTTTGTGTGACTTATTTCAGTTAGAATCATCATACCTGAATCCACTCATTGTGCTGCTAAGGGCCTGATGACATAGATTTCATTGCTGAGTGATAGTGCTTTGTAAGTAAATACCACAACTTCTTTATCCATTTTTCACTTTCTGCGATGTTGATCTTGTACTGTAAACGAGGTTCTTGTAAACAGAGGCGTCCCAAACTTGGGGTGGCTGTGTCTTTTTGATTTTAATTTCCCTAAGCTATAGGACCATAAGTGGAAATGCCCTAGGCTCTGTTGCTTTGTTTTTTAGATGTTTCAGGAAACACCATACACTTCTCCCGAGTGTCTGTTGGCAATTTACATCCCGCCCATCAGCATAACAAGGCTCCCAGTTCTCCATGGCCTGTCCTGCCGTGCTGGATTTTACACTTTTTTCAGATGGCCCTTTTGACCGGGGGGAAGTGAGACTTCATTGTAGTGCAGATTTCCTTTGCAAGCTTGCTTGGTTGGCCAAAAAGGGCGTATGCGTTTTTTCCTGAATATATTCAGGAAAAAACGCATACGCCCTTTTTGGCCAAGTGCATCATTGTGGACGTTCTGCCTCTTTTCCTATGCTTTCAATGCAATTCCAGTCTACCTCCTGAAATCGGTTTCCTGCAAATCTGCCCCGCTTTCAAGTCCTCTTGGCAGCCTTACTTCAGTATATTTTTGGACGATAGCTGTCATTTATAACTCTGCAGGTTTGTGAATTACAGTGCCCCTGAGCTCCTTTCTTCAACTCGCTTTCTTGTGAGCTGGCCGCAACATCGCAGGATGGCTTCAGGCCCTAATCTGGTTCCGGCACGGCACGCTGAGCCTTTGGTTAATTCCTCTTCCTGGTGGGAAATGAGAGTTAAATTTGCCCGTCCAGACACCTCCAGCTAGTCTCTCATTGGTTCTCGCTATTCCTGTTCATCTTCAGCAGAAATTGCAAAGTGGGCCAAACAGGAGGTTAAAGGGACTGACTCTCCAAGTCGGGAGAGTGTTAGTAAACCGTCTGAAATGTTGCACCCGAGTACCAGGGGAGGAAAACTGAGACATATTTGAACACGTCTCACGATCACATGGTTGATCATACTCTGGGTTCCACATGCATGTTTTAGCTGAAGGAAGAATACCTTAAACCTGGGTAGTTGAAACCCGTGGAATGGGTACCATGCAATATGACTTCAAAGGGTCTTCATTTGCTCACCGAACCTCTCCAATCCTATCACTGCTATGTTTATGCCCCTGTACACACGCTTGATTCTCTTTCGAAGACATAGCAATCCATAGGTTTTAAGATACTTACTAGTCAGGTACATCCTTAGGCGTTTAATATGTGGTGTTGAGTCCATTTCGTTGAGCAAGGAGTAGCTCTTGTCTATTCCATATTTGGCTTAAGGAACTTTATCTGTGCTCATTTCAATCTCTGGTTTTATGCAGCACCCCAACTCACCTTTACCCTTAAGCAAGCATAAGTTGGTTTTCTAAATTTGAGACCCTGTTCTGTTCTGTAATTCAGTTCCTGTGTAGCCAAGTTTACATTCCGTGTATTACTGATATCTTATGATGTTTCTTTTTCTGTGTGAGTTATTTCAGTTAGAATTATCATACCTGAATCAACTCATTTTGCTGCTACGGGCCTGATGACATAGATTTCATTGCTGAGTGATATTGCTTTGTAAGTAAATACCACAACTTCTTTATCCATTTTTCACTTTCTGCCATGTTGAACTTGTACTGTAAACAAGGTTCTTGTAAACAGAGGCGTCCCAAACTTTGGGGTGGCTGTGTCTTTTTGATTTTAATTTCCCTAAGCTATAGGACCATAAGTGGAAGTGCCCTAGGCTCTGTTGCTTTGTTTTTTAGATGTTTCAGGAAACACCATGCACTTCTCCCGAGTGTCAGTTGGCAATTTACATCCGGCCCATCAGCATAACAAGGCTCCCAGTTCTCCATGGCCTGTCCTGCCTTTCTGGATTTTACACTTTTTTCAGATGGCCCTTTTGACCGGGGGGAAGTGAGACTTCATTGTAGTGCAGATTTCCTTTGCAAGCTTGCTTGGTTGGCCAAAAAGGGCGTATGCGTTTTTTCCTGAATATATTCAGGAAAAAATGCATACGCCCTTTTTGGCCAAGTGCATCATTGTGGACGTTCTGCCTCTTTTCCTATGCTTTCAATGCAATTCCAGTCTACCTCCTGAAATCGGTTTCCTGCAATTCTGCCCCGCTTTCAAGTCCTCTTGGCAGCCTTACTTCAGTATATTTTTGGACGATAGCTGTCATTTATAACTCTGCAGGTTTGTGAATTACAGTGCCCCTGAGCTCCTTTCTTCAACTCGCTTTCTTGTGAGCTGGCCGCAACACCGCAGGATGGCTTCAGGCCCTAATCTGGTTCCGGCACGGCACGCTGAGCCTTTGGTTAATTCCTCTTCCTGGTGGGAAATGAGAGTTAAATTTGCCCGTCCAGACACCTCCAGCTAGTCTCTCATTGGTTCTCGCTATTCCTGTTCATCTTCCGCAGAAATTGCAAACTGGGCCAAACAGGAGGTTAAAGGGACTGACTCTCCAAGTCGGGAGAGTGTTAGTAAAGCGTCTGGAATGTTGCACCCGAGTACCAGGGGAGGAAAACTGAGACATATTTGAACACGTCTCCCGATCACATGGTTGATCATACTCTGGGTTCCACATGCATGTTTTAGCTGAAGGAAGAATACCTTAAACCTGGGTAGTTGAAACCCGTGGAATGGGTACCATGCAATATGACTTCAAAGGGTCTTCATTTGCTCACCGAACCTCTCCAATCCTATCACTGCTATGTTTATGCCCCTGTACACATGCTTGATTCTCTTTCGGAGACATAGCAATCCATAGGTTTTAAGATACTTACTAGTCAGGTACATTCTTAGGCGTTTAATATGGGGTGTTGAGTCCATTTCGTTGAGGAAGGAGTAGCTCTTGTCTATTCCATATTTGGCTTAAGGAACTTTATCTGTGCTCATTTCAATCTCTGGTTTTATGCAGCACCCCAACTCACCTTTCCCCTTAAGCAAGCATAAGTTGGTTTTCTAAATTTGAGACCCTGTTCTGTTCTGTAATTCAGTTCCTGTGTAGCCAAGTTTACATTCCGTGTATTACTGATATCTTATGATGTTTCTTTTTTTGTGTGACTTATTTCAGTTAGAATCATCATACCTGAATCCACTCATTGTGCTGCTAAGGGCCTGATGACATAGATTTCATTGCTGAGTGATAGTGCTTTGTAAGTAAATACCACAACTTCTTTATCCATTTTTCACTTTCTGAGATGTTGATCTTGTACTGTAAACGAGGTTCTTGTAAACAGAGGCGTCCCAAACTTTGGGGTGGCTGTGTCTTTTTGATTTTAATTTCCCTAAGCTATAGGACCATAAGTGGAAGTGCCCTAGGCTCTGTTGCTTTGTTTTTTAGATGTTTCAGGAAACACCATACACTTCTCCCGAGTGTCTGTTGGCAATTTACATCCCGCCCATCAGCATAACAAGGCTCCCAGTTCTCCATGGCCTGTCCTGCCTTGCTGGATTTTACACTTTTTTCAGATGGCCCTTTTGACCGGGGGGAAGTGAGACTTCATTGTAGTGCAGATTTCCTTTGCAAGCTTGCTTGGTTGGCCAAAAAGGGCGTATGCATTTTTTCCTGAATATATTCAGGAAAAAACGCATACGCACTTTTTGGCCAAGTGCATCATTGTGGACGTTCTGCCTCTTTTCCTATGCTTTCAATGCAATTCCAGTCTACCTCCTGAAATCGGTTTCCTGCAATTCTGCCCCGCTTTCAAGTCCTCTTGGCAGCCTTACTTCAGTATATTTTTGGACGATAGCTGTCATTTATAACTCTGCAGGTTTGTGAATTACAGTGCCCCTGTGCTCCTTTCTTCAACTCACTTTCTTGTGACCTGGCCGCCACGCCGCAGGATGGCTTCAGGCCATAATCTGGTTGCGGCACGGCACGCTGAGCCTTTGGTTAATTCCTCTTCCTGGTGGGAAATGAGAGTTAAATTTGCCCGTCCAGACACCTCCAGCTAGTCTCTCATTGGTTCTCGCTATTCCTGTTCATCTTCCGCAGAAATTGCAAAGTGGGCCCAACAGGAGGTTAAAGGGACTGACTCTCCAAGTCGGGAGAGTGTTAGTAAAGCGTCTGGAATGTTGCACCCGAGTACCAGGGGAGGAAAACTGAGACATATTTGAACACGTCTCCCGATCACATGGTTGATCATACTCTGGGTTCCACATGCATGTTTTAGCTGAAGGAAGAATACCTTAAACCTGGGTAGTTGAAACCCGTGGAATGGGTACCATGCAATATGACTTCAAAGGGTCTTCATTTGCTCACCGAACCTCTCCAATCCTATCACTGCTATGTTTATGCCCCTGTACACACGCTTGATTCTCTTTCGAAGACATAGCAATCCATAGGTTTTAAGATACTTACTAGTCAGGTACATCCTTAGGCGTTTAATATGTGGTGTTGAGTCCATTTCGTTGAGCAAGGAGTAGCTCTTGTCTATTCCATATTTGGCTTAAGGAACTTTATCTGTGCTCATTTCAATCTCTGGTTTTATGCAGCACCCCAACTCACCTTTACCCTTAAGCAAGCATAAGTTGGTTTTCTAAATTTGAGACCCTGTTCTGTTCTGTAATTCAGTTCCTGTGTAGCCAAGTTTACATTCCGTGTATTACTGATATCTTATGATGTTTCTTTTTCTGTGTGAGTTATTTCAGTTAGAATTATCATACCTGAATCAACTCATTATGCTGCTACGGGCCTGATGACATAGATTTCATTGCTGAGTGATATTGCTTTGTAAGTAAATACCACAACTTCTTTATCCATTTTTCACTTTCTGCCATGTTGAACTTGAACTGTAAACGAGGTTCTTGTAAACAGAGGCGTCCCAAACTTTGGGGTGGCTGTGTCTTTTTGATTTTAATTTCCCTAAGCTATAGGACCATAAGTGGAAGTGCCCTAGGCTCTGTTGCTTTGTTTTTTAGATGTTTCAGGAAACACCGTACACTTCTCCGGAGTGTCAGTTGGCAATTTACATCCCGCCCATCAGCATAACAAGGCTCCCAATTCTCCATGGCCTGTCCTGCCTTTCTGGATTTTACACTTTTTTCAGATGGCCCTTTTGACCGGGGGGAAGTGAGACTTCATTGTAGTGCAGATTTCCTTTGCAAGCTTGCTTGGTTGGCCAAAAAGGGCGTATGCGTTTTTTCCTGAATATATTCAGGAAAAAACGCATATGCCCTTTTTGGCCAAGTGCATCATTGTGGACGTTCTGTCTCTTTTCCTATGCTTTCAATGCAATTCCAGTCTACCTCCTGAAATCGGTTTCCTGCAATTCTGCCCCGCTTTCAAGTCCTCTTGGCAGCCTTACTTCAGTATATTTTTGGACGATAGCTGTCATTTATAACTCTGCAGGTTTGTGAATTACAGTGCCCCTGAGCTCCTTTCTTCAACTCGCTTTCTTGTGAGCTGGCCGCAACACCGCAGGATGGCTTCAGGCCCTAATCTGGTTCCGGCACGGCACGCTGAGCCTTTGGTTAATTCCTCTTCCTGGTGGGAAATGAGAGTTAAATTTGCCCGTCCAGACACCTCCAGCTAGTCTCTCATTGTTTCCCGCTATTCCTGTTCATCTTCAGCAGAAATTGCAAAGTGGGCCAAACAGGAGGTTAAAGGGACTGACTCTCCAAGTCGGGAGAGTGTTAGTAAAGCGTCTGGAATGTTGCACCCGAGTACCAGGGGAGGAAAACTGAGACATATTTGAACACGTCTCCCGATCACATGGTTGATCATACTCTGGGTTCCACATGCATGTTTTAGCTGAAGGAAGAATACCTTAAACCTGGGTAGTTGAAACCCGTGGAATGGGTACCATGCAATATGACTTCAAAGGGTCTTCATTTGCTCACCGAACCTCTCCAATCCTATCACTGCTATGTTTATGCCCCTGTATACATGCTTTATTCTCTTTCGGAGACATAGCAATCCATATGTTTTAAGATACTTACTAGTCAGGTACATTCTTAGGCGTTTAATATGGGGTGTTGAGTCCATTTCGTTGAGGAAGGAGTAGCTCTTGTCTATTCCATATTTGGCTTAAGGAACTTTATCTGTGCTCATTTCAATCTCTGGTTTTATGCAGCACGTCAACTCACCTTTCCCCTTAAGCAAGCATAAGTTGGTTTTCTAAATTTGAGACCCTGTTCTGTTCTGTAATTCAGTTCCTGTGTAGCCAAGTTTACATTCCGTGTATTACTGATATCTTATGATGTTTCTTTTTTTGTGTGACTTATTTCAGTTAGAATCATCATACCTTAATCCACTCATTGTGCTGCTAAGGGCCTGATGACATAGATTTCATTGCTGAGTGATAGTGCTTTGT
This sequence comes from Grampus griseus, assembly GCF_964374135.1. Classification (NCBI taxonomy): domain Eukaryota; kingdom Metazoa; phylum Chordata; class Mammalia; order Artiodactyla; family Delphinidae; genus Grampus; species Grampus griseus. The sequence goes on from NC_139000.1 coordinate 115,350,076, forward strand.
AAGTAAATACCACAACTTCTTTATCCATTTTTCACTTTCTGCGATGTTGATCTTGTACTGTAAACGAGGTTCTTGTAAACAGAGGCGTCCCAAACTTTGGGGTGGCTGTGTCTTTTTGATTTTAATTTCCCTAAGCTATAGGACCATAAGTGGAAGTGCCCTAGGCTCTGTTGCTTTGTTTTTTAGATGTTTCAGGAAACACCATACACTTCTCCCGAGTGTCTGTTGGCAATTTACATCCCGCCCATCAGCATAACAAGGCTCCCAGTTCTCCATGGCCTGTCCTGCCTTGCTGGATTTTACACTTTTTTCAGATGGCCCTTTTGACCGGGGGGAAGTGAGACTTCATTGTAGTGCAGATTTCCTTTGCAAGCTTGCTTGGTTGGCCAAAAAGGGCGTATGCGTTTTTTCCTGAATATATTCAGGAAAAAACGCATACGCCCTTTTTGGCCAAGTGCATCATTGTGGACGTTCTGCCTCTTTTCCTATGCTTTCAATGCAATTCCAGTCTACCTCCTGAAATCGGTTTCCTGCAAATCTGACCCGCTTTCAAGTCCTCTTGGCAGCCTTACTTCAGTATATTTTTGGACGATAGCTGTCATTTATAACTCTGCAGGTTTGTGAATTACAGTGCCCCTGAGCTCCTTTCTTCAACTCGCTTTCTTGTGAGCTGGCCGCAACATCGCAGGATGGCTTCAGGCCCTAATCTGGTTCCGGCACGGCACGCTGAGCCTTTGGTTAATTCCTCTTCCTGGTGGGAAATGAGAGTTAAATTTGCCCGTCCAGACACCTCCAGCTAGTCTCTCATTGGTTCTCGCTATTCCTGTTCATCTTCAACAGAAATTGCAAAGTGGGCCAAACAGGAGGTTAAAGGGACTGACTCTCCAAGTCGGGAGAGTGTTAGTAAAGCGTCTGGAATGTTGCACCCGAGTACCAGGGGAGGAAAACTGAGACATATTTGAACACGTCTCCCGATCACATGGTTGATCATACTCTGGGTTCCACATGCATGTTTTAGCTGAAGGAAGAATACCTTAAACCTGGGTAGTTGAAACCCGTGGAATGGGTACCATGCAATATGACTTCAAAGGGTCTTCATTTGCTCACCGAACCTCTCCAATCCTATCACTGCTGCGTTTATGCCCCTGTACACATGCTTGATTCTGTTTCGGAGACATAGCAATCCATAGGTTTTAAGATACTTACTAGTCAGGTACATTCTTAGGCGTTTAATATGCGGTGTTGAGTCCATTTCGTTGAGCAAGGAGTAGCTCTTGTCTATTCCATATTTGGCTTAAGGAACTTTATCTGTGCTCATTTCAATCTCTGGTTTTATGCAGCACCCCAACTCACCTTTACCCTTAAGCAAGCATAAGTTGGTTTTCTAAATTTGAGACCCTGTTCTGTTCTGTAATTCAGTTCCTGTGTAGCCAAGTTTACATTCCGTGTATTACTGATATCTTATGATGTTTCTTTTTCTGTGTGAGTTATTTCAGTTAGAATTATCATACCTGAATCAACTCATTTTGCTGCTACGGGCCTGATGACATAGATTTCATTGCTGAGTGATATTGCTTTGTAAGTAAATACCACAACTTCTTTATCCATTTTTCACTTTCTGCCATGTTGAACTTGTACTGTAAACAAGGTTCTTGTAAACAGAGGCGTCCCAAACTTTGGGGTGGCTGTGTCTTTTTGATTTTAATTTCCCTAAGCTATAGGACCATAAGTGGAAGTGCCCTAGGCTCTGTTGCTTTGTTTTTTAGATGTTTCAGGAAACACCATACACTTCTCCGGAGTGTCGGTTGGCAATTTACATCCGGCCCATCAGCATAACAAGGCTCCCAGTTCTCCATGGCCTGTCCTGCCTTTCTGGATTTTACACTTTTTTCAGATGGCCCTTTTGACCGGGGGGAAGTGAGACTTCATTGTAGTGCAGATTTCCTTTGCAAGCTTGCTTGGTTGGCCAAAAAGGGCGTATGCGTTTTTTCCTGAATATATTCAGGAAAAAACGCATACGCCCTTTTTGGCCAAGTGCATCATTGTGGACGTTCTGCCTCTTTTCCTATGCTTTCAATGCAATTCCAGTCTACCTCCTGAAATCGGTTTCCTGCAATTCTGCCCCGCTTTCAAGTCCTCTTGGCAGCCTTACTTCAGTATATTTTTGGACGATAGCTGTCATTTATAACTCTGCAGGTTTGTGAATTACAGTGCCCCTGAGCTCCTTTCTTCAACTCGCTTTCTTTTGAGCTGGCCGCAACACCGCAGGATGGCTTCAGGCCCTAATCTGGTTCGGGCACGGCACGCTGAGCCTTTGGTTAATTCCTCTTCCTGGTGGGAAATGAGAGTTAAATTTGCCCGTCCAGACACCTCCAGCTAGTCTCTCATTGGTTCTCGCTATTCCTGTTCATCTTCCGCAGAAATTGCAAACTGGGCCAAACAGGAGGTTAAAGGGACTGACTCTCCAAGTCGGGAGAGTGTTAGTAAAGCGTCTGGAATGTTGCACCCGAGTACCAGGGGAGGAAAACTGAGACATATTTGAACACGTCTCCCGATCACATGGTTGATCATACTCTGGGTTCCACATGCATGTTTTAGCTGAAGGAAGAATACCTTAAACCTGGGTAGTTGAAACCCGTGGAATGGGTACCATGCAATATGACTTCAAAGGGTCTTCATTTGCTCACCGAACCTCTCCAATCCTATCACTGCTATGTTTATGCCCCTGTACACACGCTTGATTCTCTTTCGAAGACATAGCAATCCATAGGTTTTAAGATACTTACTAGTCAGGTACATCCTTAGGCGTTTAATATGTGGTGTTGAGTCCATTTAGTTGAGCAAGGAGTAGCTCTTGTCTATTCCATATTTGGCTTAAGGAACTTTATCTGTGCTCATTTCAATCTCTGGTTTTATGCAGCACCCCAACTCACCTTTACCCTTAAGCAAGCATAAGTTGGTTTTCTAAATTTGAGACCCTGTTCTGTTCTGTAATTCAGTTCCTGTGTAGCCAAGTTTACATTCCGTGTATTACTGATATCTTATGATGTTTCTTTTTCTGTGTGAGTTATTTCAGTTAGAATTATCATACCTGAATCAACTCATTATGCTGCTAGGGGCCTGATGACATAGATTTCATTGCTGAGTGATATTGCTTTGTAAGTAAATACCACAACTTCTTTATCCATTTTTCACTTTCTGCCATGTTGAACTTGAACTGTAAACGAGGTTCTTGTAAACAGAGGCGTCCCAAACTTTGGGGTGGCTGTGTCTTTTTGATTTTAATTTCCCTAAGCTATAGGACCATAAGTGGAAGTGCCCTAGGCTCTGTTGCTTTGTTTTTTAGATGTTTCAGGAAACACCATACACTTCTCCTGAGTGTCTGTTGGCAATTTACATCCCGCCCATCAGCATAACAAGGCTCCCAGTTCTCCATGGCCTGTCCTGCCTTTCTGGATTTTACACTTTTTTCAGATGGCCCTTTTGACCGGGGGGAAGTGAGACTTCATTGTAGTGCAGATTTCCTTTGCAAGCTTGCTTGGTTGGCCAAAAAGGGCGTATGCGTTTTTTCCTGAATATATTCAGGAAAAAACGCATACGCCCTTTTTGGCCAAGTGCATCATTGTGGACGTTCTGCCTCTTTTCCTATGCTTTCAATGCAATTCCAGTCTACCTCCTGAAATTGGTTTCCTGCAATTCTGCCCCGCTTTCAAGTCCTCTTGGCAGCCTTACTTCAGTATATTTTTGGACGATAGCTGTCATTTATAACTCTGCAGGTTTGTGAATTACAGTGCCCCTGAGCTCCTTTCTTCAACTCGCTTTCTTGTGACCTGGCCGCCACGCCGCAGGATGGCTTCAGGCCCTAATCTGATTCCGGCACGGCACGCTGAGCCTTTGGTTAATTCCTCTTCCTGGTGGGAAATGAGAGTTAAATTTGCCCGTCCAGACACCTCCAGCTAGTCTCTCATTGGTTCTCGCTATTCCTGTTCATCTTCCGCAGAAATTGCAAAGTGGGCCCAACAGGAGGTTAAAGGGACTGACTCTCCAAGTCGGGAGAGTGTTAGTAAAGCGTCTGGAATGTTGCACCCGAGTACCAGGGGAGGAAAACTGAGACATATTTGAACACGTCTCCCGATCACATGGTTGATCATACTCTGGGTTCCACATGCATGTTTTAGCTGAAGGAAGAATACCTTAAACCTGGGTAGTTGAAACCCGTGGAATGGGTACCATGCAATATGACTTCAAAGGGTCTTCATTTGCTCACCGAACCTCTCCAATCCTATCACTGCTGCGTTTATGCCCCTGTACACATGCTTGATTCTCTTTCGGAGACATAGCAATCCATAGGTTTTAAGATACTTACTAGTCAGGTACATTCTTAGGCGTTTAATATGCGGTGTTGAGTCCATTTCGTTGAGCAAGGAGTAGTTCTTGTCTATTCCATATTTGGCTTAAGGAACTTTATCTGTGCTCATTTCAATCTCTGGTTTTATGCAGCACCCCAACTCACCTTTCCCCTTAAGCAAGCATAAGTTGGTTTTCTAAATTTGAGACCCTGTTCTGTTCTGTAATTCAGTTCCTGTGTAGCCAAGTTTACATTCCGTGTATTACTGATATCTTATGATGTTTCTTTTTTTGTGTGACTTATTTCAGTTAGAATCATCATACCTGAATCCACTCATTGTGCTGCTAAGGGCCTGATGACATAGATTTCATTGCTGAGTGATAGTGCTTTGTAAGTAAATACCACAACTTCTTTATCCATTTTTCACTTTCTGCGATGTTGATCTTGTACTGTAAACGAGGTTCTTGTAAACAGAGGCGTCCCAAACTTTGGGGTGGCTGTGTCTTTTTGATTTTAATTTCCCTAAGCTATAGGACCATAAGTGGAAGTGCCCTAGGCTCTGTTGCTTTGTTTTTTAGATGTTTCAGGAAACACCATACACTTCTCCCGAGTGTCTGTTGGCAATTTACATCCCGCCCATCAGCATAACAAGACTCCCAGTTCTCCATGGCCTGTCCTGCCTTGCTGGATTTTACACTTTTTTCAGATGGCCCTTTTGACCGGGGGGAAGTGAGACTTCATTGTAGTGCAGATTTCCTTTGCAAGCTTGCTTGGTTGGCCAAAAAGGGCGTATGCGTTTTTTCCTGAATATATTCAGGAAAAAACGCATACGCCCTTTTTGGCCAAGTGCATCATTGTGGACGTTCTGCCTCTTTTCCTATGCTTTCAATGCAATTCCAGTCTACCTCCTGAAATCGGATTCCTGCAAATCTGCCCCGCTTTCAAGTCCTCTTGGCAGCCTTACTTCAGTATATTTTTGGACGATAGCTGTCATTTATAACTCTGCAGGTTTGTGAATTACAGTGCCCCTGAGCTCCTTTCTTCAACTCGCTTTCTTGTGACCTGGCCGCCACGCCGCAGGATGGCTTCAGGCCCTAATCTGGTTCTGGCACGGCACGCTGAGCCTTTGGTTAATTCCTCTTCCTGGTGGGAAATGAGAGTTAAATTTGCCCGTCCAGACACCTCCAGCTAGTCTCTCATTGGTTCTCGCTATTCCTGTTCATCTTCCGCAGAAATTGCAAAGTGGGCCCAACAGGAGGTTAAAGGGACTGACTCTCCAAGTCGGGAGAGTGTTAGTAAAGCGTCTGGAATGTTGCACCCGAGTACCAGGGGAGGAAAACTGAGACATATTTGAACACGTCTCCCGATCACATGGTTGATCATACTCTGGGTTCCACATGCATGTTTTAGCTGAAGGAAGAATACCTTAAACCTGGGTAGTTGAAACCCGTGGAATGGGTACCATGCAATATGACTTCAAAGGGTCTTCATTTGCTCACCGAACCTCTCCAATCCTATCACTGCTGCGTTTATGCCCCTGTACACATGCTTGATTCTCTTTCGGAGACATAGCAATCCATAGGTTTTAAGATACTTACTAGTCAGGTACATTCTTAGGCGTTTAATATGCGGTGTTGAGTCCATTTCGTTGAGCAAGGAGTAGTTCTTGTCTATTCCATATTTGGCTTAAGGAACTTTATCTGTGCTCATTTCAATCTCTGGTTTTATGCAGCACCCCAACTCACCTTTACCCTTAAGCAAGCATAAGTTGGTTTTCTAAATTTGAGACCCTGTTCTGTTCTGTAATTCAGTTCCTGTGTAGCCAAGTTTACATTCCGTGTATTACTGATATCTTATGATGTTTCTTTTTCTGTGTGAGTTATTTCAGTTAGAATTATCATACCTGAATCAACTCATTGTGCTGCTACGGGCCTGATGACATAGATTTCATTGCTGAGTGATATTGCTTTGTAAGTAAATACCACAACTTCTTTATCCATTTTTCACTTTCTGCGATGTTGAACTTGTACTGTAAACGAGGTTCTTGTAAACAGAGGCGTCCCAAACTTTGGGGTGGCTGTGTCTTTTTGATTTTAATTTCCCTAAGCTATAGGACCATAAGTGGAAGTGCCCTAGGCTCTGTTGCTTTGTTTTTTAGATGTTTCAGAAAACACCATACACTTCTCCGGAGTGTCGGTTGGCAATTTACATCCGGCCCATCAGCATAACAAGGCTCCCAGTTCTCCATGGCCTGTCCTGCCTTTCTGGATTTTACACTTTTTTCAGATGGCCCTTTTGACCGGGGGGAAGTGAGACTTCATTGTAGTGCAGATTTCCTTTGCAAGCTTGCTTGGTTGGCCAAAAAGGGCGTATGCGTTTTTTCCTGAATATATTCAGGAAAAAACGCATACGCCCTTTTTGGCCAAGTGCATCATTGTGGACGTTCTGCCTCTTTTCCTATGCTTTCAATGCAATTCCAGTCTACCTCCTGAAATCGGTTTCCTGCAATTCTGCCCCGCTTTCAAGTCCTCTTGGCAGCCTTACTTCAGTATATTTTTGGACGATAGCTGTCATTTATAACTCTGCAGGTTTGTGAATTACAGTGCCCCTGAGCTCCTTTCTTCAACTCGCTTTCTTTTGAGCTGGCTGCAACACCGCAGGATGGCTTCAGGCCCTAATCTGGTTCCGGCACGGCACGCTGAGCCTTTGGTTAATTCCTCTTCCTGGTGGGAAATGAGAGTTAAATTTGCCCGTCCAGACACCTCCAGCTAGTCTCTCATTGGTTCTCGCTATTCCTGTTCATCTTCCGCAGAAATTGCAAACTGGGCCAAACAGGAGGTTAAAGGGACTGACTCTCCAAGTCGGGAGAGTGTTAGTAAAGCGTCTGGAATGTTGCACCCGAGTACCAGGGGAGGAAAACTGAGACATATTTGAACACGTCTCCCGATCACATGGTTGATCATACTCTGGGTTCCACATGCATGTTTTAGCTGAAGGAAGAATACCTTAAACCTGGGTAGTTGAAACCCGTGGAATGGGTACCATGCAATATGACTTCAAAGGGTCTTCATTTGCTCACCGAACCTCTCCAATCCTATCACTGCTATGTTTATGCCCCTGTACACACGCTTGATTCTCTTTCGAAGACATAGCAATCCATAGGTTTTAAGATACTTACTAGTCAGGTACATCCTTAGGCGTTTAATATGTGGTGTTGAGTCCATTTCGTTGAGCAAGGAGTAGCTCTTGTCTATTCCATATTTGGCTTAAGGAACTTTATCTGTGCTCATTTCAATCTCTGGTTTTATGCAGCACCCCAACTCACCTTTCCCCTTAAGCAAGCATAAGTTGGTTTTCTAAATTTGAGACCCTGTTCTGTTCTGTAATTCAGTTCCTGTGTAGCCAAGTTTACATTCCGTGTATTACTGATATCTTATGATGTTTCTTTTTCTGTGTGAGTTATTTCAGTTAGAATTATCATACCTGAATCAACTCATTCTGCTGCTACGGGCCTGATGACATAGATTTCATTGCTGAGTGATATTGCTTTGTAAGTAAATACCACAACTTCTTTATCCATTTTACACTTTCTGCCATGTTGAACTTGTACTGTAAACAAGGTTCTTGTAAACAGAGGCGTCCCAAACTTTGGGGTGGCTGTGTCTTTTTGATTTTAATTTCCCTAAGCTATAGGACCATAAGTGGAAGTGCCCTAGGCTCTGTTGCTTTGTTGTTTAGATGTTTCAGGAAACACCATACACTTCTCCGGAGTGTCGGTTGGCAATTTACATCCGGCGCATCAGCATAACAAGACTCCCAGTTCTCCATGGCCTGTCCTGCCTTTCTGGATTTTACACTTTTTTCAGATGGCCCTTTTGACCGGGGGGAAGTGAGACTTCATTGTAGTGCAGATTTCCTTTGCAAGCTTGCTTGGTTGGCCAAAAAGGGCGTATGCGTTTTTTCCTGAATATATTCAGGAAAAAACGCATACGCCCTTTTTGGCCAAGTGCATCATTGTGGACGTTCTGCCTCTTTTCCTATGCTTTCAATGCAATTCCAGTCTACCTCCTGAAATCGGTTTCCTGCAATTCTGCCCCGCTTTCAAGTCCTCTTGGCAGCCTTACTTCAGTATATTTTTGGACGATAGCTGTCATTTATAACTCTGCAGGTTTGTGAATTACAGTGCCCCTGAGCTCCTTTCTTCAACTCGCTTTCTTTTGAGCTGGCCGCAACACCGCAGGATGGCTTCAGGCCCTAATCTGGTTCGGGCACGGCACGCTGAGCCTTTGGTTAATTCCTCTTCCTGGTGGGAAATGAGAGTTAAATTTGCCCGTCCAGACACCTCCAGCTAGTCTCTCATTTGTTCTCGCTATTCCTGTTCATCTTCCGCAGAAATTGCAAACTGGGCCAAACAGGAGGTTAAAGGGACTGACTCTACAAGTCGGGAGAGTGTTACTAAAGTGTCTGGAATGTTGCACCCGAGTACCAGGGTATGAAAACTGAGACATATTTGAACACGTCTCCCGATCACCTGGTTGATCATACTCTAGGTTCCACATGCATGTTTTAGCTGAAGGAAGAATACCTTAAACCTGGGTAGTTGAAACCCGTGGAATGGGGACCATGCAATATGACTTCAAAGGGTCTTCATTTGCTCACCGAACCTCTCCAATCCTATCACTGCTGCGTTTATGCCCCTGTACACATGCTTGATTCTCTTTCGGAGACATAGCAATCCATAGGTTTTAAGATACTTACTAGTCAGGTACATTCTTAGGCGTTTAATATGGGGTGTTGAGTCCATTTCGTTGAGGAAGGAGTAGCTCTTGTCTATTCCATATTTGGCTTAAGGAACTTTATCTGTGCTCATTTCAATCTCTGGTTTTATGCAGCACCCCAACTCACCTTTCCCCTTAAGCAAGCATAAGTTGGTTTTCTAAATTTGAGACCCTGTTCTGTTCTGTAATTCAGTTCCTGTGTAGCCAAGTTTACATTCCGTGTATTACTGATATCTTATGATGTTTCTTTTTCTGTGTGAGTTATTTCAGTTAGAATTATCATACCTGAATCAACTCATTATGCTGCTATGGGCCTGATGACATAGATTTCATTGCTGAGTGATATTGCTTTGTAAGTAAATACCACAACTTCTTTATCCATTTTTCACTTTCTGCCATGTTGAACTTGTACTGTAAACGAGGTTCTTGTAAACAGAGGCGTCCCAAACTTTGGGGTGGCTGTGTCTTTTTGATTTTAATTTCCCTAAGCTATAGGACCATAAGTGGAAGTGCCCTAGGCTCTGTTGCTTTGTTTTTTAGATGTTTCAGGAAACACCATACACTTCTCCTGAGTGTCTGTTGGCAATTTACATCCCGCCCATCAGCATAACAAGGCTCCCAGTTCTCCATGGCCTGTCCTGCCTTTCTGGATTTTACACTTTTTTCAGATGGCCCTTTTGACCGGGGGAAAGTGAGACTTCATTGTAGTGCAGATTTCCTTTGCAAGCTTGCTTGGTTGGCCAAAAAGGGCGTATGCGTTTTTTCCTGAATATATTCAGGAAAAAACGCATACGCCCTTTTTGGCCAAGTGCATCATTGTGGACGTTCTGCCTCTTTTCCTATGCTTTCAATGCAATTCCAGTCTACCTCCTGAAATCAGTTTCCTGCAATTCTGCCCCGCTTTCAAGTCCTCTTGGCAGCCTTACTTCAGTATATTTTTGGACGATAGCTGTCATTTATAACTCTGCAGGTTTGTGAATTACAGTGCCCCTGAGCTCCTTTCTTCAACTCGCTTTCTTGTGAGCTGGCCGCAACATCGCAGGATGGCTTCAGGCCCTAATCTGGTTCTGGCACGGCACGCTGAGCCTTTGGTTAATTCCTCTTCCTAGTGGGAAATGAGAGTTAAATTTGCCCGTCCAGACACCTCCAGCTAGTCTCTCATTGGTTCTCGCTATTCCTGTTCATCTTAAGCAGAAATTGCAAAGTGGGCCAAACAGGAGGTTAAAGGGACTGACTCTCCAAGTCGGGAGAGTGTTAGTAAAGCGTCTGAAATGTTGCACCCGAGTACCAGGGGAGGAAAACTGAGACATATTTGAACACGTCTCACGATCACATGGTTGATCATACTCTGGGTTCCACATGCATGTTTTAGCTGAAGGAAGAATACCTTAAACCTGGGTAGTTGAAACCCGTGGAATGGGTACCATGCAATATGACTTCAAAGGGTCTTCATTTGCTCACCGAACCTCTCCAATCCTATCACTGCTATGTTTATGCCCCTGTACACACGCTTGATTCTCTTTCGAAGACATAGCAATCCATAGGTTTTAAGATACTTACTAGTCAGGTACATCCTTAGGCGTTTAATATGTGGTGTTGAGTCCATTTCGTTGAGCAAGGAGTAGCTCTTGTCTATTCCATATTTGGCTTAAGGAACTTTATCTGTGCTCATTTCAATCTCTGGTTTTATGCAGCACCCCAACTCACCTTTCCCCTTAAGCAAGCATAAGTTGGTTTTCTAAATTTGAGACCCTGTTCTGTTCTGTAATTCAGTTCCTGTGTAGCCAAGTTTACATTCCGTGTATTACTGATATCTTATGATGTTTCTTTTTCTGTGTGACTTATTTCAGTTAGAATTATCATACCTGAATCAACTCATTTTGCTGCTACGGGCCTGATGACATAGATTTCATTGCTGAGTGATATTGCTTTGTAAGTAAATACCACAACTTCTTTATCCATTTTACACTTTCTGCCATGTTGAACTTGTACTGTAAACAAGGTTCTTGTAAACAGAGGCGTCCCAAACTTTGGGGTGGCTGTGTCTTTTTGATTTTAATTTCCCTAAGCTATAGGACCATAAGTGGAAGTGCCCTAGGCTCTGTTGCTTTGTTGTTTAGATGTTTCAGGAAACACCATACACTTCTCCGGAGTGTCGGTTGGCAATTTACATCCGGCCCATCAGCATAACAAGGCTCCCAGTTCTCCATGGCCTGTCCTGCCTTTCTGGATTTTACACTTTTTTCAGATGGCCCTTTTGACCGGGGGGAAGTGAGACTTCATTGTAGTGCAGATTTCCTTTGCAAGCTTGCTTGGTTGGCCAAAAAGGGCGTATGCGTTTTTTCCTGAATATATTCAGGAAAAAACGCATACGCCCTTTTTGGCCAAGTGCATCATTGTGGACGTTCTGCCTCTTTTCCTATGCTTTCAATGCAATTCCAGTCTACCTCCTGAAATCGGTTTCCTGCAATTCTGCCCCGCTTTCAAGTCCTCTTGGCAGCCTTACTTCAGTATATTTTTGGACGATAGCTGTCATTTATAACTCTGCAGGTTTGTGAATTACAGTGCCCCTGAGCTCCTTTCTTCAACTCGCTTTCTTTTGAGCTGGCCGCAACACCGCAGGATGGCTTCAGGCCCTAATCTGGTTCGGGCACGGCACGCTGAGCCTTTGGTTAATTCCTCTTCCTGGTGGGAAATGAGAGTTAAATTTGCCCGTCCAGACACCTCCAGCTAGTCTCTCATTTGTTCTCGCTATTCCTGTTCATCTTCCGCAGAAATTGCAAACTGGGCCAAACAGGAGGTTAAAGGGACTGACTCTACAAGTCGGGAGAGTGTTACTAAAGTGTCTGGAATGTTGCACCCGAGTACCAGGGTATGAAAACTGAGACATATTTGAACACGTCTCCCGATCACCTGGTTGATCATACTCTAGGTTCCACATGCATGTTTTAGCTGAAGGAAGAATACCTTAAACCTGGGTAGTTGAAACCCGTGGAATGGGGACCATGCAATATGACTTCAAAGGGTCTTCATTTGCTCACCGAACCTCTCCAATCCTATCACTGCTGCGTTTATGCCCCTGTACACATGCTTGATTCTCTTTCGGAGACATAGCAATCCATAGGTTTTAAGATACTTACTAGTCAGGTACATTCTTAGGCGTTTAATATGGGGTGTTGAGTCCATTTCGTTGAGGAAGGAGTAGCTCTTGTCTATTCCATATTTGGCTTAAGGAACTTTATCTGTGCTCATTTCAATCTCTGGTTTTATGCAGCACCCCAACTCACCTTTCCCCTTAAGCAAGCATAAGTTGGTTTTCTAAATTTGAGACCCTGTTCTGTTCTGTAATTCAGTTCCTGTGTAGCCAAGTTTACATTCCGTGTATTACTGATATCTTATGATGTTTCTTTTTTTGTGTGACTTATTTCAGTTAGAATCATCATACCTGAATCCACTCATTGTGCTGCTAAGGGCCTGATGACATAGATTTCATTGCTGAGTGATAGTGCTTTGTAAGTAAATACCACAACTTCTTTATCCATTTTTCACTTTCTGCGATGTTGATCTTGTACTGTAAACGAGGTTCTTGTAAACAGAGGCGTCCCAAACTTTGGGGTGGCTGTGTCTTTTTGATTTTAATTTCCCTAAGCTATAGGACCATAAGTGGAAGTGCCCTAGGCTCTGTTGCTTTGTTTTTTAGATGTTTCAGGAAACACCATACACTTCTCCCGAGTGTCTGTTGGCAATTTACATCCCGCCCATCAGCATAACAAGGCTCCCAGTTCTCCATGGCCTGTCCTGCCTTTCTGGATTTTACACTTTTTTCAGATGGCCCTTTTGACCGGGGGGAAGTGAGACTTCATTGTAGTGCAGATTTCCTTTGCAAGCTTGCTTGGTTGGCCAAAAAGGGCGTATGCGTTTTTTCCTGAATATATTCAGGAAAAAACGCATACGCCCTTTTTGGCCAAGTGCATCATTGTGGACGTTCTGCCTCTTTTCCTATGCTTTCAATGCAATTCCAGTCTACCTCCTGAAATCGGTTTCCTGCAATTCTGCCCCGCTTTCAAGTCCTCTTGGCAGCCTTACTTCAGTATATTTTTGGACGATAGCTGTCATTTATAACTCTGCAGGTTTGTGAATTACAGTGCCCCTGAGCTCCTTTCTTCAACTCGCTTTCTTGTGAGCTGGCCGCAACATCGCAGGATGGCTTCAGGCCCTAATCTGGTTCCGGCACGGCACGCTGAGCCTTTGGTTAATTCCTCTTCCTGGTGGGAAATGAGAGTTAAATTTGCCCGTCCAGACACCTCCAGCTAGTCTCTTGTTGGTTCTCGCTATTCCTGTTCATCTTCAGCAGAAATTGCAAAGTGGGCCAAACAGGAGGTTAAAGGGACTGACTCTCCAAGTCGGGAGAGTGTTAGTAAAGCGTCTGGAATGTTGCACCCGAGTACCAGGGGAGGAAAACTGAGACATATTTGAACACGTCTCCCGATCACATGGTTGATCATACTCTGGGTTCCACATGCATGTTTTAGCTGAAGGAAGAATACCTTAAACCTGGGTAGTTGAAACCGTGGAATGGGTACCATGCAATATGACTTCAAAGGGTCTTCATTTGCTCACCGAACCTCTCCAATCCTATCACTGCTATGTTTATGCCCCTGTACACACGCTTGATTCTCTTTCGAAGACATAGCAATCCATAGGTTTTAAGATACTTACTAGTCAGGTACATCCTTAGGCGTTTAATATGTGGTGTTGAGTCCATTTAGTTGAGCAAGGAGTAGCTCTTGTCTATTCCATATTTGGCTTAAGGAACTTTATCTGTGCTCATTTCAATCTCTGGTTTTATGCAGCACCCCAACTCACCTTTACCCTTAAGCAAGCATAAGTTGGTTTTCTAAATTTGAGACCCTGTTCTGTTCTGTAATTCAGTTCCTGTGTAGCCAAGTTTACATTCCGTGTATTACTGATATCTTATGATGTTTCTTTTTTTGTGTGAGTTATTTCAGTTAGAATTATCATACCTGAATCAACTCATTATGCTGCTACGGGCCTGATGACATAGATTTCATTGCTGAGTGATATTGCTTTGTAAGTAAATACCACAACTTCTTTATCCATTTTTCACTTTCTGCCATGTTGAACTTGAACTGTAAACGAGGTTCTTGTAAACAGAGGCGTCCCAAACTTTGGGGTGGCTGTGTCTTTTTGATTTTAATTTCCCTAAGCTATAGGACCATAAGTGGAAGTGCCCTAGGCTCTGTTGCTTTGTTTTTTAGATGTTTCAGGAAACACCATACACTTCTCCCGAGTGTCTGTTGGCAATTTACATCCCGCCCATCAGCATAACAAGGCTCCCAGTTCTCCATGGCCTGTCCTGCCTTGCTGGATTTTACACTTTTTTCAGATGGCCCTTTTGACCGGGGGGAAGTGAGACTTCATTGTAGTGCAGATTTCCTTTGCAAGCTTGCTTGGTTGGCCAAAAAGGGCGTATGCATTTTTTCCTGAATATATTCAGGAAAAAACGCATACGCACTTTTTGGCCAAGTGCATCATTGTGGACGTTCTGCCTCTTTTCCTATGCTTTCAATGCAATTCCAGTCTACCTCCTGAAATCGGTTTCCTGCAATTCTGCCCCGCTTTCAAGTCCTCTTGGCAGCCTTACTTCAGTATATTTTTGGACGATAGCTGTCATTTATAACTCTGCAGGTTTGTGAATTACAGTGCCCCTGAGCTCCTTTCTTCAACTCGCTTTCTTGTGACCTGGCCGCCACGCCGCAGGATGGCTTCAGGCCCTAATCTGGTTCCGGCACGGCACGCTGAGCCTTTGGTTAATTCCTCTTCCTGGTGGGAAATGAGAGTTAAATTTGCCCGTCCAGACACCTCCAGCTAGTCTCTCATTGGTTCTCGCTATTCCTGTTCATCTTCAGCAGAAATTGCAAAGTGGGCCAAACAGGAGGTTAAAGGGACTGACTCTCCAAGTCGGGAGAGTGTTAGTAAACCGTCTGAAATGTTGCACCCGAGTACCAGGGGAGGAAAACTGAGACATATTTGAACACGTCTCACGATCACATGGTTGATCATACTCTGGGTTCCACATGCATGCTTTAGCTGAAGGAAGAATACCTTAAACCTGGGTAGTTGAAACCCGTGGAATGGGTACCATGCAATATGACTTCAAAGGGTCTTCATTTGCTCACCGAACCTCTCCAATCCTATCACTGCTATGTTTATGCCCCTGTACACACGCTTGATTCTCTTTCGAAGACATAGCAATCCATAGGTTTTAAGATACTTACTAGTCAGGTACATCCTTAGGCGTTTAATATGTGGTGTTGAGTCCATTTCGTTGAGCAAGGAGTAGCTCTTGTCTATTCCATATTTGGCTTAAGGAACTTTATCTGTGCTCATTTCAATCTCTGGTTTTATGCAGCACCCCAACTCACCTTTCCCCTTAAGCAAGCATAAGTTGGTTTTCTAAATTTGAGACCCTGTTCTGTTCTGTAATTCAGTTCCTGTGTAGCCAAGTTTACATTCCGTGTATTACTGATATCTTATGATGTTTCTTTTTCTGTGTGAGTTATTTCAGTTAGAATTATCATACCTGAATCAACTCATTGTGCTGCTACGGGCCTGATGACATAGATTTCATTGCTGAGTGATATTGCTTTGTAAGTAAATACCACAACTTCTTTATCCATTTTTCACTTTCTGCGATGTTGAACTTGTACTGTAAACGAGGTTCTTGTAAACAGAGGCGTCCCAAACTTTGGGGTGGCTGTGTCTTTTTGATTTTAATTTCCCTAAGCTATAGGACCATAAGTGGAAGTGCCCTAGGCTCTGTTGCTTTGTTTTTTAGATGTTTCAGAAAACACCATACACTTCTCCCGAGTGTCTGTTGGCAATTTACATCCCGCCCATCAGCATAACAAGGCTCCCAGTTCTCCATGGCCTGTCCTGCCTTTCTGGATTTTACACTTTTTTCAGATGGCCCTTTTGACCGGGGGAAAGTGAGACTTCATTGTAGTGCAGATTTCCTTTGCAAGCTTGCTTGGTTGGCCAAAAAGGGCGTATGCGTTTTTTCCTGAATATATTCAGGAAAAAACGCATACGCCCTTTTTGGCCAAGTGCATCATTGTGGACGTTCTGCCTCTTTTCCTATGCTTTCAATGCAATTCCAGTCTACCTCCTGAAATCGGTTTCCTGCAATTCTGCCCCGCTTTCAAGTCCTCTTGGCAGCCTTACTTCAGTATATTTTTGGACGATAGCTGTCATTTATAACTCTGCAGGTTTGTGAATTACAGTGCCCCTGAGCTCCTTTCTTCAACTCGCTTTCTTGTGAGCTGGCCGCAACATCGCAGGATGGCTTCAGGCCCTAATCTGGTTCCGGCACGGCACGCTGAGCCTTTGGTTAATTCCTCTTCCTGGTGGGAAATGAGAGTTAAATTTGCCCGTCCAGACACCTCCAGCTAGTCTCTCATTGGTTCTCGCTATTCCTGTTCATCTTCAGCAGAAATTGCAAAGTGGGCCAAACAGGAGGTTAAAGGGACTGACTCTCCAAGTCGGGAGAGTGTTAGTAAACCGTCTGAAATGTTGCACCCGAGTACCAGGGGAGGAAAACTGAGACATATTTGAACACGTCTCACGATCACATGGTTGATCATACTCTGGGTTCCACATGCATGCTTTAGCTGAAGGAAGAATACCTTAAACCTGGGTAGTTGAAACCCGTGGAATGGGTACCATGCAATATGACTTCAAAGGGTCTTCATTTGCTCACCGAACCTCTCCAATCCTATCACTGCTATGTTTATGCCCCTGTACACACGCTTGATTCTCTTTCGAAGACATAGCAATCCATAGGTTTTAAGATACTTACTAGTCAGGTACATCCTTAGGCGTTTAATATGTGGTGTTGAGTCCATTTCGTTGAGCAAGGAGTAGCTCTTGTCTATTCCATATTTGGCTTAAGGAACTTTATCTGTGCTCATTTCAATCTCTGGTTTTATGCAGCACCCCAACTCACCTTTACCCTTAAGCAAGCATAAGTTGGTTTTCTAAATTTGAGACCCTGTTCTGTTCTGTAATTCAGTTCCTGTGTAGCCAAGTTTACATTCCGTGTATTACTGATATCTTATGATGTTTCTTTTTCTGTGTGAGTTATTTCAGTTAGAATTATCATACCTGAATCAACTCATTTTGCTGCTACGGGCCTGATGACATAGATTTCATTGCTGAGTGATATTGCTTTGTAAGTAAATACCACAACTTCTTTATCCATTTTTCACTTTCTGCCATGTTGAACTTGTACTGTAAACGAGGTTCTTGTAAACAGAGGCGTCCCAAACTTTGGGGTGGCTGTGTCTTTTTGATTTTAATTTCCCTAAGCTATAGGACCATAAGTGGAAGTGCCCTAGGCTCTGTTGCTTTGTTTTTTAGATGTTTCAGAAAACACCATACACTTCTCCCGAGTGTCTGTTGGCAATTTACATCCCGCCCATCAGCATAACAAGGCTCCCAGTTCTCCATGGCCTGTCCTGCCTTTCTGGATTTTACACTTTTTTCAGATGGCCCTTTTGACCGGGGGAAAGTGAGACTTCATTGTAGTGCAGATTTCCTTTGCAAGCTTGCTTGGTTGGCCAAAAAGGGCGTATGCGTTTTTTCCTGAATATATTCAGGAAAAAACGCATACACCCTTTTTGGCCAAGTGCATCATTGTGGACGTTCTGCCTCTTTTCCTATGCTTTCAATGCAATTCCAGTCTACCTCCTGAAATCGGTTTCCTGCAATTCTGCCCCGCTTTCAAGTCCTCTTGGCAGCCTTACTTCAGTATATTTTTGGACGATAGCTGTCATTTATAACTCTGCAGGTTTGTGAATTACAGTGCCCCTGAGCTCCTTTCTTCAACTCGCTTTCTTGTGAGCTGGCCGCAACATCGCAGGATGGCTTCAGGCCCTAATCTGGTTCCGGCACGGCACGCTGAGCCTTTGGTTAATTCCTCTTCCTGGTGGGAAATGAGAGTTAAATTTGCCCGTCCAGACACCTCCAGCTAGTCTCTCATTGTTTCCCGCTATTCCTGTTCATCTTCAGCAGAAATTGCAAAGTGGGCCAAACAGGAGGTTAAAGGGACTGACTCTCCAAGTCGGGAGAGTGTTAGTAAAGCGTCTGGAATGTTGCACCCGAGTACCAGGGGAGGAAAACTGAGACATATTTGAACACGTCTCCCGATCACATGGTTGATCATACTCTGGGTTCCACATGCATGTTTTAGCTGAAGGAAGAATACCTTAAACCTGGGTAGTTGAAACCCGTGGAATGGGTACCATGCAATATGACTTCAAAGGGTCTTCATTTGCTCACCGAACCTCTCCAATCCTATCACTGCTATGTTTATGCCCCTGTACACATGCTTGATTCTCTTTCGGAGACATAGCAATCCATAGGTTTTAAGATACTTACTAGTCAGGTACATTCTTAGGCGTTTAATATGGGGTGTTGAGTCCATTTCGTTGAGGAAGGAGTAGCTCTTGTCTATTCCATATTTGGCTTAAGGAACTTTATCTGTGCTCATTTCAATCTCTGGTTTTATGCAGCACCCCAACTCACCTTTCCCCTTAAGCAAGCATAAGTTGGTTTTCTAAATTTGAGACCCTGTTCTGTTCTGTAATTCAGTTCCTGTGTAGCCAAGTTTACATTCCGTGTATTACTGATATCTTATGATGTTTCTTTTTTTGTGTGACTTATTTCAGTTAGAATCATCATACCTGAATCCACTCATTGTGCTGCTAAGGGCCTGATGACATAGATTTCATTGCTGAGTGATAGTGCTTTGTAAGTAAATACCACAACTTCTTTATCCATTTTTCACTTTCTGCGATGTTGATCTTGTACTGTAAACGAGGTTCTTGTAAACAGAGGCGTCCCAAACTTTGGGGTGGCTGTGTCTTTTTGATTTTAATTTCCCTAAGCTATAGGACCATAAGTGGAAGTGCCCTAGGCTCTGTTGCTTTGTTTTTTAGATGTTTCAGGAAACACCATACACTTCTCCCGAGTGTCTGTTGGCAATTTACATCCCGCCCATCAGCATAACAAGGCTCCCAGTTCTCCATGGCCTGTCCTGCCTTGCTGGATTTTACACTTTTTTCAGATGGCCCTTTTGACCGGGGGGAAGTGAGACTTCATTGTAGTGCAGATTTCCTTTGCAAGCTTGCTTGGTTGGCCAAAAAGGGCGTATGCATTTTTTCCTGAATATATTCAGGAAAAAACGCATACGCCCTTTTTGGCCAAGTGCATCATTGTGGACGTTCTGCCTCTTTTCCTATGCTTTCAATGCAATTCCAGTCTACCTCCTGAAATCGGTTTCCTGCAATTCTGCCCCGCTTTCAAGTCCTCTTGGCAGCCTTACTTCAGTATATTTTTGGACGATAGCTGTCATTTATAACTCTGCAGGTTTGTGAATTACAGTGCCCCTGTGCTCCTTTCTTCAACTAACTTTCTTGTGACCTGGCCGCCACGCCGCAGGATGGCTTCAGGCCATAATCTGGTTCCGGCACGGCACGCTGAGCCTTTGGTTAATTCCTCTTCCTGGTGGGAAATGAGAGTTAAATTTGCCCGTCCAGACACCTCCAGCTAGTCTCTCATTGGTTCTCGCTATTCCTGTTCATCTTCCGCAGAAATTGCAAAGTGGGCCCAACAGGAGGTTAAAGGGACTGACTCTCCAAGTCGGGAGAGTGTTAGTAAAGCGTCTGGAATGTTGCACCCGAGTAGCAGGGGAGGAAAACTGAGACATATTTGAACACGTCTCCCGATCACATGGTTGATCATACTCTGGGTTCCACATGCATGTTTTAGCTGAAGGAAGAATACCTTAAACCTGGGTAGTTGAAACCCGTGGAATGGGTACCATGCAATATGACTTCAAAGGGTCTTCATTTGCTCACCGAACCTCTCCAATCCTATCACTGCTATGTTTATGCCCCTGTACACACGCTTGATTCTCTTTCGAAGACATAGCAATCCATAGGTTTTAAGATACTTACTAGTCAGGTACATCCTTAGGCGTTTAATATGTGGTGTTGAGTCCATTTCGTTGAGCAAGGAGTAGCTCTTGTCTATTCCATATTTGGCTTAAGGAACTTTATCTGTGCTCATTTCAATCTCTGGTTTTATGCAGCACCCCAACTCACCTTTACCCTTAAGCAAGCATAAGTTGGTTTTCTAAATTTGAGACCCTGTTCTGTTCTGTAATTCAGTTCCTGTGTAGCCAAGTTTACATTCCGTGTATTACTGATATCTTATGATGTTTCTTTTTCTGTGTGAGTTATTTCAGTTAGAATTATCATACCTGAATCAACTCATTATGCTGCTACGGGCCTGATGACATAGATTTCATTGCTGAGTGATATTGCTTTGTAAGTAAATACCACAACTTCTTTATCCATTTTTCACTTTCTGCCATGTTGAACTTGAACTGTAAACGAGGTTCTTGTAAACAGAGGCGTCCCAAACTTTGGGGTGGCTGTGTCTTTTTGATTTTAATTTCCCTAAGCTATAGGACCATAAGTGGAAGTGCCCTAGGCTCTGTTGCTTTGTTTTTTAGATGTTTCAGAAAACACCATACACTTCTCCCGAGTGTCTGTTGGCAATTTACATCCCGCCCATCAGCATAACAAGGCTCCCAGTTCTCCATGGCCTGTCCTGCCTTTCTGGATTTTACACTTTTTTCAGATGGCCCTTTTGACCGGGGGGAAGTGAGACTTCATTGTAGTGCAGATTTCCTTTGCAAGCTTGCTTGGTTGGCCAAAAAGGGCGTATGCGTTTTTTCCTGAATATATTCAGGGAAAAACGCATACGCCCTTTTTGGCCAAGTGCATCATTGTGGACGTTCTGCCTCTTTTCCTATGCTTTCAATGCAATTCCAGTCTACCTCCTGAAATCGGTTTCCTGCAATTCTGCCCCGCTTTCAAGTCCTCTTGGCAGCCTTACTTCAGTATATTTTTGGACGATAGCTGTCATTTATAACTCTGCAGGTTTGTGAATTACAGTGCCCCTGAGCTCCTTTCTTCAACTCGCTTTCTTGTGAGCTGGCCGCAACATCGCAGGATGGCTTCAGGCCCTAATCTGGTTCTGGCACGGCACGCTGAGCCTTTGGTTAATTCCTCTTCCTGGTGGGAAATGAGAGTTAAATTTGCCCGTCCAGACACCTCCAGCTAGTCTCTCATTGGTTCTCGCTATTCCTGTTCATCTTAAGCAGAAATTGCAAAGTGGGCCAAACAGGAGGTTAAAGGGACTGACTCTCCAAGTCGGGAGAGTGTTAGTAAACCGTCTGAAATGTTGCACCCGAGTACCAGGGGAGGAAAACTGAGACATATTTGAACACGTCTCACGATCACATGGTTGATCATACTCTGGGTTCCACATGCATGTTTTAGCTGAAGGAAGAATACCTTAAACCTGGGTAGTTGAAACCCGTGGAATGGGTACCATGCAATATGACTTCAAAGGGTCTTCATTTGCTCACCGAACCTCTCCAATCCTATCACTGCTATGTTTATGCCCCTGTACACACGCTTGATTCTCTTTCGAAGACATAGCAATCCATAGGTTTTAAGATACTTACTAGTCAGGTACATCCTTAGGCGTTTAATATGTGGTGTTGAGTCCATTTCGTTGAGCAAGGAGTAGCTCTTGTCTATTCCATATTTGGCTTAAGGAACTTTATCTGTGCTCATTTCAATCTCTGGTTTTATGCAGCACCCCAACTCACCTTTCCCCTTAAGCAAGCATAAGTTGGTTTTCTAAATTTGAGACCCTGTTCTGTTCTGTAATTCAGTTCCTGTGTAGCCAAGTTTACATTCCGTGTATTACTGATATCTTATGATGTTTCTTTTTCTGTGTGAGTTATTTCAGTTAGAATTATCATACCTGAATCAACTCATTATGCTGCTACGGGCCTGATGACATAGATTTCATTGCTGAGTGATATTGCTTTGTAAGTAAATACCACAACTTCTTTATCCATTTTTCACTTTCTGCCATGTTGAACTTGAACTGTAAACGAGGTTCTTGTAAACAGAGGCGTCCCAAACTTTGGGGTGGCTGTGTCTTTTTGATTTTAATTTCCCTAAGCTATAGGACCATAAGTGGAAGTGCCCTAGGCTCTGTTGCTTTGTTTTTTAGATGTTTCAGAAAACACCATACACTTCTCCCGAGTGTCTGTTGGCAATTTACATCCCGCCCATCAGCATAACAAGGCTCCCAGTTCTCCATGGCCTGTCCTGCCTTTCTGGATTTTACACTTTTTTCAGATGGCCCTTTTGACCGGGGGGAAGTGAGACTTCATTGTAGTGCAGATTTCCTTTGCAAGCTTGCTTGGTTGGCCAAAAAGGGCGTATGCGTTTTTTCCTGAATATATTCAGGGAAAAACGCATACGCCCTTTTTGGCCAAGTGCATCATTGTGGACGTTCTGCCTCTTTTCCTATGCTTTCAATGCAATTCCAGTCTACCTCCTGAAATCGGTTTCCTGCAATTCTGCCCCGCTTTCAAGTCCTCTTGGCAGCCTTACTTCAGTATATTTTTGGACGATAGCTGTCATTTATAACTCTGCAGGTTTGTGAATTACAGTGCCCCTGAGCTCCTTTCTTCAACTCGCTTTCTTGTGAGCTGGCCGCAACATCGCAGGATGGCTTCAGGCCCTAATCTGGTTCTGGCACGGCACGCTGAGCCTTTGGTTAATTCCTCTTCCTGGTGGGAAATGAGAGTTAAATTTGCCCGTCCAGACACCTCCAGCTAGTCTCTCATTGGTTCTCGCTATTCCTGTTCATCTTAAGCAGAAATTGCAAAGTGGGCCAAACAGGAGGTTAAAGGGACTGACTCTCCAAGTCGGGAGAGTGTTAGTAAACCGTCTGAAATGTTGCACCCGAGTACCAGGGGAGGAAAACTGAGACATATTTGAACACGTCTCACGATCACATGGTTGATCATACTCTGGGTTCCACATGCATGTTTTAGCTGAAGGAAGAATACCTTAAACCTGGGTAGTTGAAACCCGTGGAATGGGTACCATGCAATATGACTTCAAAGGGTCTTCATTTGCTCACCGAACCTCTCCAATCCTATCACTGCTATGTTTATGCCCCTGTACACACGCTTGATTCTCTTTCGAAGACATAGCAATCCATAGGTTTTAAGATACTTACTAGTCAGGTACATCCTTAGGCGTTTAATATGTGGTGTTGAGTCCATTTCGTTGAGCAAGGAGTAGCTCTTGTCTATTCCATATTTGGCTTAAGGAACTTTATCTGTGCTCATTTCAATCTCTGGTTTTATGCAGCACCCCAACTCACCTTTCCCCTTAAGCAAGCATAAGTTGGTTTTCTAAATTTGAGACCCTGTTCTGTTCTGTAATTCAGTTCCTGTGTAGCCAAGTTTACATTCCGTGTATTACTGATATCTTATGATGTTTCTTTTTCTGTGTGAGTTATTTCAGTTAGAATTATCATACCTGAATCAACTCATTATGCTGCTACGGGCCTGATGACATAGATTTCATTGCTGAGTGATATTGCTTTGTAAGTAAATACCACAACTTCTTTATCCATTTTTCACTTTCTGCCATGTTGAACTTGAACTGTAAACGAGGTTCTTGTAAACAGAGGCGTCCCAAACTTTGGGGTGGCTGTGTCTTTTTGATTTTAATTTCCCTAAGCTATAGGACCATAAGTGGAAGTGCCCTAGGCTCTGTTGCTTTGTTTTTTAGATGTTTCAGAAAACACCATACACTTCTCCCGAGTGTCGGTTGGCAATTTACATCCGGCCCATCAGCATAACAAGGCTCCCAGTTCTCCATGGCCTGTCCTGCCTTTCTGGATTTTACACTTTTTTCAGATGGCCCTTTTGACCGGGGGGAAGTGAGACTTCATTGTAGTGCAGATTTCCTTTGCAAGCTTGCTTGGTTGGCCAAAAAGGGCGTATGCGTTTTTTCCTGAATATATTCAGGAAAAAACGCATACGCCCTTTTTGGCCAAGTGCATCATTGTGGACGTTCTGCCTCTTTTCCTATGCTTTCAATGCAATTCCAGTCTACCTCCTGAAATCGGTTTCCTGCAATTCTGCCCCGCTTTCAAGTCCTCTTGGCAGCCTTACTTCAGTATATTTTTGGACGATAGCTGTCATTTATAACTCTGCAGGTTTGTGAATTACAGTGCCCCTGAGCTCCTTTCTTCAACTCGCTTTCTTTTGAGCTGGCCGCAACACCGCAGGATGGCTTCAGGCCCTAATCTGGTTCGGGCACGGCACGCTGAGCCTTTGGTTAATTCCTCTTCCTGGTGGGAAATGAGAGTTAAATTTGCCCGTCCAGACACCTCCAGCTAGTCTCTCATTTGTTCTCGCTATTCCTGTTCATCTTCCGCAGAAATTGCAAACTGGGCCAAACAGGAGGTTAAAGGGACTGACTCTACAAGTCGGGAGAGTGTTACTAAAGTGTCTGGAATGTTGCACCCGAGTACCAGGGTATGAAAACTGAGACATATTTGAACACGTCTCCCGATCACCTGGTTGATCATACTCTAGGTTCCACATGCATGTTTTAGCTGAAGGAAGAATACCTTAAACCTGGGTAGTTGAAACCCGTGGAATGGGGACCATGCAATATGACTTCAAAGGGTCTTCATTTGCTCACCGAACCTCTCCAATCCTATCACTGCTGCGTTTATGCCCCTGTACACATGCTTGATTCTCTTTCGGAGACATAGCAATCCATAGGTTTTAAGATACTTACTAGTCAGGTACATTCTTAGGCGTTTAATATGGGGTGTTGAGTCCATTTCGTTGAGGAAGGAGTAGCTCTTGTCTATTCCATATTTGGCTTAAGGAACTTTATCTGTGCTCATTTCAATCTCTGGTTTTATGCAGCACCCCAACTCACCTTTCCCCTTAAGCAAGCATAAGTTGGTTTTCTAAATTTGAGACCCTGTTCTGTTCTGTAATTCAGTTCCTGTGTAGCCAAGTTTACATTCCGTGTATTACTGATATCTTATGATGTTTCTTTTTTTGTGTGACTTATTTCAGTTAGAATCATCATACCTGAATCCACTCATTGTGCTGCTAAGGGCCTGATGACATAGATTTCATTGCTGAGTGATAGTGCTTTGTAAGTAAATACCACAACTTCTTTATCCATTTTTCACTTTCTGCGATGTTGATCTTGTACTGTAAACGAGGTTCTTGTAAACAGAGGCGTCCCAAACTTTGGGGTGGCTGTGTCTTTTTGATTTTAATTTCCCTAAGCTATAGGACCATAAGTGGAAGTGCCCTAGGCTCTGTTGCTTTGTTTTTTAGATGTTTCAGGAAACACCATACACTTCTCCCGAGTGTCTGTTGGCAATTTACATCCCGCCCATCAGCATAACAAGGCTCCCAGTTCTCCATGGCCTGTCCTGCCTTTCTGGATTTTACACTTTTTTCAGATGGCCCTTTTGACCGGGGGGAAGTGAGACTTCATTGTAGTGCAGATTTCCTTTGCAAGCTTGCTTGGTTGGCCAAAAAGGGCGTATGCGTTTTTTCCTGAATATATTCAGGGAAAAACGCATACGCCCTTTTTGGCCAAGTGCATCATTGTGGACGTTCTGCCTCTTTTCCTATGCTTTCAATGCAATTCCAGTCTACCTCCTGAAATCGGTTTCCTGCAATTCTGCCCCGCTTTCAAGTCCTCTTGGCAGCCTTACTTCAGTATATTTTTGGACGATAGCTGTCATTTATAACTCTGCAGGTTTGTGAATTACAGTGCCCCTGAGCTCCTTTCTTCAACTCGCTTTCTTGTGAGCTGGCCGCAACATCGCAGGATGGCTTCAGGCCCTAATCTGGTTCTGGCACGGCACGCTGAGCCTTTGGTTAATTCCTCTTCCTGGTGGGAAATGAGAGTTAAATTTGCCCGTCCAGACACCTCCAGCTAGTCTCTCATTGGTTCTCGCTATTCCTGTTCATCTTAAGCAGAAATTGCAAAGTGGGCCAAACAGGAGGTTAAAGGGACTGACTCTCCAAGTCGGGAGAGTGTTAGTAAACCGTCTGAAATGTTGCACCCGAGTACCAGGGGAGGAAAACTGAGACATATTTGAACACGTCTCACGATCACATGGTTGATCATACTCTGGGTTCCACATGCATGTTTTAGCTGAAGGAAGAATACCTTAAACCTGGGTAGTTGAAACCCGTGGAATGGGTACCATGCAATATGACTTCAAAGGGTCTTCATTTGCTCACCGAACCTCTCCAATCCTATCACTGCTATGTTTATGCCCCTGTACACACGCTTGATTCTCTTTCGAAGACATAGCAATCCATAGGTTTTAAGATACTTACTAGTCAGGTACATCCTTAGGCGTTTAATATGTGGTGTTGAGTCCATTTCGTTGAGCAAGGAGTAGCTCTTGTCTATTCCATATTTGGCTTAAGGAACTTTATCTGTGCTCATTTCAATCTCTGGTTTTATGCAGCACCCCAACTCACCTTTCCCCTTAAGCAAGCATAAGTTGGTTTTCTAAATTTGAGACCCTGTTCTGTTCTGTAATTCAGTTCCTGTGTAGCCAAGTTTACATTCCGTGTATTACTGATATCTTATGATGTTTCTTTTTCTGTGTGAGTTATTTCAGTTAGAATTATCATACCTGAATCAACTCATTATGCTGCTACGGGCCTGATGACATAGATTTCATTGCTGAGTGATATTGCTTTGTAAGTAAATACCACAACTTCTTTATCCATTTTTCACTTTCTGCCATGTTGAACTTGAACTGTAAACGAGGTTCTTGTAAACAGAGGCGTCCCAAACTTTGGGGTGGCTGTGTCTTTTTGATTTTAATTTCCCTAAGCTATAGGACCATAAGTGGAAGTGCCCTAGGCTCTGTTGCTTTGTTTTTTAGATGTTTCAGAAAACACCATACACTTCTCCCGAGTGTCGGTTGGCAATTTACATCCGGCCCATCAGCATAACAAGGCTCCCAGTTCTCCATGGCCTGTCCTGCCTTTCTGGATTTTACACTTTTTTCAGATGGCCCTTTTGACCGGGGGGAAGTGAGACTTCATTGTAGTGCAGATTTCCTTTGCAAGCTTGCTTGGTTGGCCAAAAAGGGCGTATGCGTTTTTTCCTGAATATATTCAGGAAAAAACGCATACGCCCTTTTTGGCCAAGTGCATCATTGTGGACGTTCTGCCTCTTTTCCTATGCTTTCAATGCAATTCCAGTCTACCTCCTGAAATCGGTTTCCTGCAATTCTGCCCCGCTTTCAAGTCCTCTTGGCAGCCTTACTTCAGTATATTTTTGGACGATAGCTGTCATTTATAACTCTGCAGGTTTGTGAATTACAGTGCCCCTGAGCTCCTTTCTTCAACTCGCTTTCTTTTGAGCTGGCCGCAACACCGCAGGATGGCTTCAGGCCCTAATCTGGTTCGGGCACGGCACGCTGAGCCTTTGGTTAATTCCTCTTCCTGGTGGGAAATGAGAGTTAAATTTGCCCGTCCAGACACCTCCAGCTAGTCTCTCATTTGTTCTCGCTATTCCTGTTCATCTTCCGCAGAAATTGCAAACTGGGCCAAACAGGAGGTTAAAGGGACTGACTCTACAAGTCGGGAGAGTGTTACTAAAGTGTCTGGAATGTTGCACCCGAGTACCAGGGTATGAAAACTGAGACATATTTGAACACGTCTCCCGATCACCTGGTTGATCATACTCTAGGTTCCACATGCATGTTTTAGCTGAAGGAAGAATACCTTAAACCTGGGTAGTTGAAACCCGTGGAATGGGGACCATGCAATATGACTTCAAAGGGTCTTCATTTGCTCACCGAACCTCTCCAATCCTATCACTGCTGCGTTTATGCCCCTGTACACATGCTTGATTCTCTTTCGGAGACATAGCAATCCATAGGTTTTAAGATACTTACTAGTCAGGTACATTCTTAGGCGTTTAATATGGGGTGTTGAGTCCATTTCGTTGAGGAAGGAGTAGCTCTTGTCTATTCCATATTTGGCTTAAGGAACTTTATCTGTGCTCATTTCAATCTCTGGTTTTATGCAGCACCCCAACTCACCTTTCCCCTTAAGCAAGCATAAGTTGGTTTTCTAAATTTGAGACCCTGTTCTGTTCTGTAATTCAGTTCCTGTGTAGCCAAGTTTACATTCCGTGTATTACTGATATCTTATGATGTTTCTTTTTTTGTGTGACTTATTTCAGTTAGAATCATCATACCTGAATCCACTCATTGTGCTGCTAAGGGCCTGATGACATAGATTTCATTGCTGAGTGATAGTGCTTTGTAAGTAAATACCACAACTTCTTTATCCATTTTTCACTTTCTGCGATGTTGATCTTGTACTGTAAACGAGGTTCTTGTAAACAGAGGCGTCCCAAACTTTGGGGTGGCTGTGTCTTTTTGATTTTAATTTCCCTAAGCTATAGGACCATAAGTGGAAGTGCCCTAGGCTCTGTTGCTTTGTTTTTTAGATGTTTCAGGAAACACCATACACTTCTCCCGAGTGTCTGTTGGCAATTTACATCCCGCCCATCAGCATAACAAGGCTCCCAGTTCTCCATGGCCTGTCCTGCCTTTCTGGATTTTACACTTTTTTCAGATGGCCCTTTTGACCGGGGGAAAGTGAGACTTCATTGTAGTGCAGATTTCCTTTGCAAGCTTGCTTGGTTGGCCAAAAAGGGCGTATGCGTTTTTTCCTGAATATATTCAGGAAAAAACGCATACGCCCTTTTTGGCCAAGTGCATCATTGTGGACGTTCTGCCTCTTTTCCTATGCTTTCAATGCAATTCCAGTCTACCTCCTGAAATCGGTTTCCTGCAATTCTGCCCCGCTTTCAAGTCCTCTTGGCAGCCTTACTTCAGTATATTTTTGGACGATAGCTGTCATTTATAACTCTGCAGGTTTGTGAATTACAGTGCCCCTGAGCTCCTTTCTTCAACTCGCTTTCTTGTGAGCTGGCCGCAACATCGCAGGATGGCTTCAGGCCCTAATCTGGTTCCGGCACGGCACGCTGAGCCTTTGGTTAATTCCTCTTCCTGGTGGGAAATGAGAGTTAAATTTGCCCGTCCAGACACCTCCAGCTAGTCTCTCGTTGGTTCTCGCTATTCCTGTTCATCTTCAGCAGAAATTGCAAAGTGGGCCAAACAGGAGGTTAAAGGGACTGACTCTCCAAGTCGGGAGAGTGTTAGTAAAGCGTCTGGAATGTTGCACCCGAGTACCAGGGGAGGAAAACTGAGACATATTTGAACACGTCTCCCGATCACATGGTTGATCATACTCTGGGTTCCACATGCATGTTTTAGCTGAAGGAAGAATACCTTAAACCTGGGTAGTTGAAACCCGTGGAATGGGTACCATGCAATATGACTTCAAAGGGTCTTCATTTGCTCACCGAACCTCTCCAATCCTATCACTGCTATGTTTATGCCCCTGTACACACGCTTGATTCTCTTTCGGAGACATAGCAATCCATAGGTTTTAAGATACTTACTAGTCAGGTACATCCTTAGGCGTTTAATATGTGGTGTTGAGTCCATTTAGTTGAGCAAGGAGTAGCTCTTGTCTATTCCATATTTGGCTTAAGGAACTTTATCTGTGCTCATTTCAATCTCTGGTTTTATGCAGCACCCCAACTCACCTTTCCCCTTAAGCAAGCATAAGTTGGTTTTCTAAATTTGAGACCCTGTTCTGTTCTGTAATTCAGTTCCTGTGTAGCCAAGTTTACATTCCGTGTATTACTGATATCTTATGATGTTTCTTTTTCTGTGTGAGTTATTTCAGTTAGAATTATCATACCTGAATCAACTCATTGTGCTGCTACGGGCCTGATGACATAGATTTCATTGCTGAGTGATATTGCTTTGTAAGTAAATACCACAACTTCTTTATCCATTTTTCACTTTCTGCCATGTTGAACTTGTACTGTAAACGAGGTTCTTGTAAACAGAGGCGTCCCAAACTTTGGGGTGGCTGTGTCTTTTTGATTTTAATTTCCCTAAGCTATAGGACCATAAGTGGAAGTGCCCTAGGCTCTGTTGCTTTGTTTTTTAGATGTTTCAGAAAACACCATACACTTCTCCCGAGTGTCTGTTGGCAATTTACATCCCGCCCATCAGCATAACAAGGCTCCCAGTTCTCCATGGCCTGTCCTGCCTTTCTGGATTTTACACTTTTTTCAGATGGCCCTTTTGACCGGGGGAAAGTGAGACTTCATTGTAGTGCAGATTTCCTTTGCAAGCTTGCTTGGTTGGCCAAAAAGGGCGTATGCGTTTTTTCCTGAATATATTCAGGAAAAAATGCATACGCCCTTTTTGGCCAAGTGCATCATTGTGGACGTTCTGCCTCTTTTCCTATGCTTTCAATGCAATTCCAGTCTACCTCCTGAAATCGGTTTCCTGCAATTCTGCCCCGCTTTCAAGTCCTCTTGGCAGCCTTACTTCAGTATATTTTTGGACGATAGCTGTCATTTATAACTCTGCAGGTTTGTGAATTACAGTGCCCCTGAGCTCCTTTCTTCAACTCGCTTTCTTGTGAGCTGGCCGCAACATCGCAGGATGGCTTCAGGCCCTAATCTGGTTCCGGCACGGCACGCTGAGCCTTTGGTTAATTCCTCTTCCTGGTGGGAAATGAGAGTTAAATTTGCCCGTCCAGACACCTCCAGCTAGTCTCTCATTGGTTCTCGCTATTCCTGTTCATCTTCAGCAGAAATTGCAAAGTGGGCCAAACAGGAGGTTAAAGGGACTGACTCTCCAAGTCGGGAGAGTGTTAGTAAACCGTCTGAAATGTTGCACCCGAGTACCAGGGGAGGAAAACTGAGACATATTTGAACACGTCTCACGATCACATGGTTGATCATACTCTGGGTTCCACATGCATGTTTTAGCTGAAGGAAGAATACCTTAAACCTGGGTAGTTGAAACCCGTGGAATGGGTACCATGCAATATGACTTCAAAGGGTCTTCATTTGCTCACCGAACCTCTCCAATCCTATCACTGCTGCGTTTATGCCCCTGTACACATGCTTGATTCTCTTTCGGAGACATAGCAATCCATAGGTTTTAAGATACTTACTAGTCAGGTACATTCTTAGGCGTTTAATATGGGGTGTTGAGTCCATTTCGTTGAGGAAGGAGTAGCTCTTGTCTATTCCATATTTGGCTTAAGGAACTTTATCTGTGCTCATTTCAATCTCTGGTTTTATGCAGCACCCCAACTCACCTTTCCCCTTAAGCAAGCATAAGTTGGTTTTCTAAATTTGAGACCCTGTTCTGTTCTGTAATTCAGTTCCTGTGTAGCCAAGTTTACATTCCGTGTATTACTGATATCTTATGATGTTTCTTTTTTTGTGTGACTTATTTCAGTTAGAATCATCATACCTGAATCCACTCATTGTGCTGCTAAGGGCCTGATGACATAGATTTCATTGCTGAGTGATAGTGCTTTGTAAGTAAATACCACAACTTCTTTATCCATTTTTCACTTTCTGCGATGTTGATCATGTACTGTAAACGAGGTTCTTGTAAACAGAGGCGTCCCAAACTTTGGGGTGGCTGTGTCTTTTTGATTTTAATTTCCCTAAGCTATAGGACCATAAGTGGAAGTGCCCTAGGCTCTGTTGCTTTGTTTTTTAGATGTTTCAGGAAACACCATACACTTCTCCCGAGTGTCTGTTGGCAATTTACATCCCGCCCATCAGCATAACAAGGCTCCCAGTTCTCCATGGCCTGTCCTGCCTTGCTGGATTTTACACTTTTTTCAGATGGCCCTTTTGACCGGGGGGAAGTGAGACTTCATTGTAGTGCAGATTTCCTTTGCAAGCTTGCTTGGTTGGCCAAAAAGGGCGTATGCATTTTTTCCTGAATATATTCAGGAAAAAACGCATACGCCCTTTTTGGCCAAGTGCATCATTGTGGACGTTCTGCCTCTTTTCCTATGCTTTCAATGCAATTCCAGTCTACCTCCTGAAATCGGTTTCCTGCAATTCTGCCCCGCTTTCAAGTCCTCTTGGCAGCCTTACTTCAGTATATTTTTGGACGATAGCTGTCATTTATAACTCTGCAGGTTTGTGAATTACAGTGCCCCTGTGCTCCTTTCTTCAACTCACTTTCTTGTGACCTGGCCGCCACGCCGCAGGATGGCTTCAGGCCCTAATCTGGTTCCGGCACGGCACGCTGAGCCTTTGGTTAATTCCTCTTCCTGGTGGGAAATGAGAGTTAAATTTGCCCGTCCAGACACCTCCAGCTAGTCTCTCATTGGTTCTCGCTATTCCTGTTCATCTTCCGCAGAAATTGCAAAGTGGGCCCAACAGGAGGTTAAAGGGACTGACTCTCCAAGTCGGGAGAGTGTTAGTAAAGCGTCTGGAATGTTGCACCCGAGTACCAGGGGAGGAAAACTGAGACATATTTGAACACGTCTCCCGATCACATGGTTGATCATACTCTGGGTTCCACATGCATGTTTTAGCTGAAGGAAGAATACCTTAAACCTGGGTAGTTGAAACCCGTGGAATGGGTACCATGCAATATGACTTCAAAGGGTCTTCATTTGCTCACCGAACCTCTCCAATCCTATCACTGCTGCGTTTATGCCCCTGTACACATGCTTGATTCTCTTTCGGAGACATAGCAATCCATAGGTTTTAAGATACTTACTAGTCAGGTACATTCTTAGGCGTTTAATATGCGGTGTTGAGTCCATTTCGTTGAGCAAGGAGTAGTTCTTGTCTATTCCATATTTGGCTTAAGGAACTTTATCTGTGCTCATTTCAATCTCTGGTTTTATGCAGCACCCCAACTCACCTTTCCCCTTAAGCAAGCATAAGTTGGTTTTCTAAATTTGAGACCCTGTTCTGTTCTGTAATTCAGTTCCTGTGTAGCCAAGTTTACATTCCGTGTATTACTGATATCTTATGATGTTTCTTTTTCTGTGTGAGTTATTTCAGTTAGAATTATCATACCTGAATCAACTCATTGTGCTGCTACGGGCCTGATGACATAGATTTCATTGCTGAGTGATATTGCTTTGTAAGTAAATACCACAACTTCTTTATCCATTTTTCACTTTCTGCCATGTTGAACTTGTACTGTAAACGAGGTTCTTGTAAACAGAGGCGTCCCAAACTTTGGGGTGGCTGTGTCTTTTTGATTTTAATTTCCCTAAGCTATAGGACCATAAGTGGAAGTGCCCTAGGCTCTGTTGCTTTGTTTTTTAGATGTTTCAGAAAACACCATACACTTCTCCCGAGTGTCTGTTGGCAATTTACATCCCGCCCATCAGCATAACAAGGCTCCCAGTTCTCCATGGCCTGTCCTGCCTTTCTGGATTTTACACTTTTTTCAGATGGCCCTTTTGACCGGGGGAAAGTGAGACTTCATTGTAGTGCAGATTTCCTTTGCAAGCTTGCTTGGTTGGCCAAAAAGGGCGTATGCGTTTTTTCCTGAATATATTCAGGAAAAAACGCATACGCCCTTTTTGGCCAAGTGCATCATTGTGGACGTTCTGCCTCTTTTCCTATGCTTTCAATGCAATTCCAGTCTACCTCCTGAAATCAGTTTCCTGCAATTCTGCCCCGCTTTCAAGTCCTCTTGGCAGCCTTACTTCAGTATATTTTTGGACGATAGCTGTCATTTATAACTCTGCAGGTTTGTGAATTACAGTGCCCCTGAGCTCCTTTCTTCAACTCGCTTTCTTTTGAGCTGGCCGCAACATCGCAGGATGGCTTCAGGCCCTAATCTGGTTCTGGCACGGCACGCTGAGCCTTTGGTTAATTCCTCTTCCTAGTGGGAAATGAGAGTTAAATTTGCCCGTCCAGACACCTCCAGCTAGTCTCTCATTGGTTCTCGCTATTCCTGTTCATCTTAAGCAGAAATTGCAAAGTGGGCCAAACAGGAGGTTAAAGGGACTGACTCTCCAAGTCGGGAGAGTGTTAGTAAACCGTCTGAAATGTTGCACCCGAGTACCAGGGGAGGAAAACTGAGACATATTTGAACACGTCTCACGATCACATGGTTGATCATACTCTGGGTTCCACATGCATGTTTTAGCTGAAGGAAGAATACCTTAAACCTGGGTAGTTGAAACCCGTGGAATGGGTACCATGCAATATGACTTCAAAGGGTCTTCATTTGCTCACCGAACCTCTCCAATCCTATCACTGCTATGTTTATGCCCCTGTACACACGCTTGATTCTCTTTCGAAGACATAGCAATCCATAGGTTTTAAGATACTTAGTAGTCAGGTACATCCTTAGGCGTTTAATATGTGGTGTTGAGTCCATTTCGTTGAGCAAGGAGTAGCTCTTGTCTATTCCATATTTGGCTTAAGGAACTTTATCTGTGCTCATTTCAATCTCTGGTTTTATGCAGCACCCCAACTCACCTTTCCCCTTAAGCAAGCATAAGTTGGTTTTCTAAATTTGAGACCCTGTTCTGTTCTGTAATTCAGTTCCTGTGTAGCCAAGTTTACATTCCGTGTATTACTGATATCTTATGATGTTTCTTTTTCTGTGTGAGTTATTTCAGTTAGAATTATCATACCTGAATCAACTCATTTTGCTGCTACGGGCCTGATGACATAGATTTCATTGCTGAGTGATATTGCTTTGTAAGTAAATACCACAACTTCTTTATCCATTTTACACTTTCTGCCATGTTGAACTTGTACTGTAAACAAGGTTCTTGTAAACAGAGGCGTCCCAAACTTTGGGGTGGCTGTGTCTTTTTGATTTTAATTTCCCTAAGCTATAGGACCATAAGTGGAAGTGCCCTAGGCTCTGTTGCTTTGTTTTTTAGATGTTTCAGGAAACACCATACACTTCTCCGGAGTGTCGGTTGGCAATTTACATCAGGCCCATCAGCATAACAAGGCTCCCAGTTCTCCATGGCCTGTCCTGCCTTTCTGGATTTTACACTTTTTTCAGATGGCCCTTTTGACCGGGGGGAAGTGAGACTTCATTGTAGTGCAGATTTCCTTTGCAAGCTTGCTTGGTTGGCCAAAAAGGGCGTATGCGTTTTTTCCTGAATATATTCAGGAAAAAACGCATACGCCCTTTTTGGCCAAGTGCATCATTGTGGACGTTCTGCCTCTTTTCCTATGCTTTCAATGCAATTCCAGTCTACCTCCTGAAATCGGTTTCCTGCAATTCTGCCCCGCTTTCAAGTCCTCTTGGCAGCCTTACTTCAGTATATTTTTGGACGATAGCTGTCATTTATAACTCTGCAGGTTTGTGAATTACAGTGCCCCTGAGCTCCTTTCTTCAACTCGCTTTCTTTTGAGCTGGCCGCAACACCGCAGGATGGCTTCAGGCCCTAATCTGGTTCGGGCACGGCACGCTGAGCCTTTGGTTAATTCCTCTTCCTGGTGGGAAATGAGAGTTAAATTTGCCCGTCCAGACACCTCCAGCTAGTCTCTCATTTGTTCTCGCTATTCCTGTTCATCTTCCGCAGAAATTGCAAACTGGGCCAAACAGGAGGTTAAAGGGACTGACTCTACAAGTCGGGAGAGTGTTACTAAAGTGTCTGGAATGTTGCACCCGAGTACCAGGGTATGAAAACTGAGACATATTTGAACACGTCTCCCGATCACCTGGTTGATCATACTCTAGGTTCCACATGCATGTTTTAGCTGAAGGAAGAATACCTTAAACCTGGGTAGTTGAAACCCGTGGAATGGGGACCATGCAATATGACTTCAAAGGGTCTTCATTTGCTCACCGAACCTCTCCAATCCTATCACTGCTGCGTTTATGCCCCTGTACACATGCTTGATTCTCTTTCGGAGACATAGCAATCCATAGCTTTTAAGATACTTACTAGTCAGGTACATTCTTAGGCGTTTAATATGGGGTGTTGAGTCCATTTCGTTGAGGAAGGAGTAGCTCTTGTCTATTCCATATTTGGCTTAAGGAACTTTATCTGTGCTCATTTCAATCTCTGGTTTTATGCAGCACCCAAACTCACCTTTCCCCTTAAGCAAGCATAAGTTGGTTTTCTAAATTTGAGACCCTGTTCTGTTCTGTAATTCAGTTCCTGTGTAGCCAAGTTTACATTCCGTGTATTACTGATATCTTATGATGTTTCTTTTTTTGTGTGACTTATTTCAGTTAGAATCATCATACCTGAATCCACTCATTGTGCTGCTAAGGGCCTGATGACATAGATTTCATTGCTGAGTGATAGTGCTTTGTAAGTAAATACCACAACTTCTTTATCCATTTTTCACTTTCTGCGATGTTGATCTTGTACTGTAAACGAGGTTCTTGTAAACAGAGGCGTCCCAAACTTTGGGGTGGCTGTGTCTTTTTGATTTTAATTTCCCTAAGCTATAGGACCATAAGTGGAAGTGCCCTAGGCTCTGTTGCTTTGTTTTTTAGATGTTTCAGGAAACACCATACACTTCTCCCGAGTGTCTGTTGGCAATTTACATCCCGCCCATCAGCATAACAAGGCTCCCAGTTCTCCATGGCCTGTCCTGCCTTTCTGGATTTTACACTTTTTTCAGATGGCCCTTTTGACCGGGGGAAAGTGAGACTTCATTGTAGTGCAGATTTCCTTTGCAAGCTTGCTTGGTTGGCCAAAAAGGGCGTATGCGTTTTTTCCTGAATATATTCAGGAAAAAACGCATACACCCTTTTTGGCCAAGTGCATCATTGTGGACGTTCTGCCTCTTTTCCTATGCTTTCAATGCAATTCCAGTCTACCTCCTGAAATCGGTTTCCTGCAATTCTGCCCCGCTTTCAAGTCCTCTTGGCAGCCTTACTTCAGTATATTTTTGGACGATAGCTGTCATTTATAACTCTGCAGGTTTGTGAATTACAGTGCCCCTGAGCTCCTTTCTTCAACTCGCTTTCTTGTGAGCTGGCCGCAACATCGCAGGATGGCTTCAGGCCCTAATCTGGTTCCGGCACGGCACGCTGAGCCTTTGGTTAATTCCTCTTCCTGGTGGGAAATGAGAGTTAAATTTGCCCGTCCAGACACCTCCAGCTAGTCTCTCGTTGGTTCTCGCTATTCCTGTTCATCTTCAGCAGAAATTGCAAAGTGGGCCAAACAGGAGGTTAAAGGGACTGACTCTCCAAGTCGGGAGAGTGTTAGTAAAGCGTCTGGAATGTTGCACCCGAGTACCAGGGGAGGAAAACTGAGACATATTTGAACACGTCTCCCGATCACATGGTTGATCATACTCTGGGTTCCACATGCATGTTTTAGCTGAAGGAAGAATACCTTAAACCTGGGTAGTTGAAACCCGTGGAATGGGTACCATGCAATATGACTTCAAAGGGTCTTCATTTGCTCACCGAACCTCTCCAATCCTATCACTGCTATGTTTATGCCCCTGTACACACGCTTGATTCTCTTTCGGAGACATAGCAATCCATAGGTTTTAAGATACTTACTAGTCAGGTACATCCTTAGGCGTTTAATATGTGGTGTTGAGTCCATTTAGTTGAGCAAGGAGTAGCTCTTGTCTATTCCATATTTGGCTTAAGGAACTTTATCTGTGCTCATTTCAATCTCTGGTTTTATGCAGCACCCCAACTCACCTTTCCCCTTAAGCAAGCATAAGTTGGTTTTCTAAATTTGAGACCCTGTTCTGTTCTGTAATTCAGTTCCTGTGTAGCCAAGTTTACATTCCGTGTATTACTGATATCTTATGATGTTTCTTTTTCTGTGTGAGTTATTTCAGTTAGAATTATCATACCTGAATCAACTCATTGTGCTGCTACGGGCCTGATGACATAGATTTCATTGCTGAGTGATATTGCTTTGTAAGTAAATACCACAACTTCTTTATCCATTTTTCACTTTCTGCCATGTTGAACTTGTACTGTAAACGAGGTTCTTGTAAACAGAGGCGTCCCAAACTTTGGGGTGGCTGTGTCTTTTTGATTTTAATTTCCCTAAGCTATAGGACCATAAGTGGAAGTGCCCTAGGCTCTGTTGCTTTGTTTTTTAGATGTTTCAGAAAACACCATACACTTCTCCCGAGTGTCTGTTGGCAATTTACATCCCGCCCATCAGCATAACAAGGCTCCCAGTTCTCCATGGCCTGTCCTGCCTTTCTGGATTTTACACTTTTTTCAGATGGCCCTTTTGACCGGGGGAAAGTGAGACTTCATTGTAGTGCAGATTTCCTTTGCAAGCTTGCTTGGTTGGCCAAAAAGGGCGTATGCGTTTTTTCCTGAATATATTCAGGAAAAAATGCATACGCCCTTTTTGGCCAAGTGCATCATTGTGGACGTTCTGCCTCTTTTCCTATGCTTTCAATGCAATTCCAGTCTACCTCCTGAAATCGGTTTCCTGCAATTCTGCCCCGCTTTCAAGTCCTCTTGGCAGCCTTACTTCAGTATATTTTTGGACGATAGCTGTCATTTATAACTCTGCAGGTTTGTGAATTACAGTGCCCCTGAGCTCCTTTCTTCAACTCGCTTTCTTGTGAGCTGGCCGCAACATCGCAGGATGGCTTCAGGCCCTAATCTGGTTCCGGCACGGCACGCTGAGCCTTTGGTTAATTCCTCTTCCTGGTGGGAAATGAGAGTTAAATTTGCCCGTCCAGACACCTCCAGCTAGTCTCTCATTGGTTCTCGCTATTCCTGTTCATCTTCAGCAGAAATTGCAAAGTGGGCCAAACAGGAGGTTAAAGGGACTGACTCTCCAAGTCGGGAGAGTGTTAGTAAACCGTCTGAAATGTTGCACCCGAGTACCAGGGGAGGAAAACTGAGACATATTTGAACACGTCTCACGATCACATGGTTGATCATACTCTGGGTTCCACATGCATGCTTTAGCTGAAGGAAGAATACCTTAAACCTGGGTAGTTGAAACCCGTGGAATGGGTACCATGCAATATGACTTCAAAGGGTCTTCATTTGCTCACCGAACTTCTCCAATCCTATCACTGCTATGTTTATGCCCCTGTACACACGCTTGATTCTCTTTCGAAGACATAGCAATCCATAGGTTTTAAGATACTTACTAGTCAGGTACATCCTTAGGCGTTTAATATGTGGTGTTGAGTCCATTTCGTTGAGCAAGGAGTAGCTCTTGTCTATTCCATATTTGGCTTAAGGAACTTTATCTGTGCTCATTTCAATCTCTGGTTTTATGCAGCACCCCAACTCACCTTTACCCTTAAGCAAGCATAAGTTGGTTTTCTAAATTTGAGACCCTGTTCTGTTCTGTAATTCAGTTCCTGTGTAGCCAAGTTTACATTCCGTGTATTACTGATATCTTATGATGTTTCTTTTTCTGTGTGAGTTATTTCAGTTAGAATTATCATACCTGAATCAACTCATTTTGCTGCTACGGGCCTGATGACATAGATTTCATTGCTGAGTGATATTGCTTTGTAAGTAAATACCACAACTTCTTTATCCATTTTTCACTTTCTGCCATGTTGAACTTGTACTGTAAACGAGGTTCTTGTAAACAGAGGCGTCCCAAACTTTGGGGTGGCTGTGTCTTTTTGATTTTAATTTCCCTAAGCTATAGGACCATAAGTGGAAGTGCCCTAGGCTCTGTTGCTTTGTTTTTTAGATGTTTCAGAAAACACCATACACTTCTCCCGAGTGTCTGTTGGCAATTTACATCCCGCCCATCAGCATAACAAGGCTCCCAGTTCTCCATGGCCTGTCCTGCCTTTCTGGATTTTACACTTTTTTCAGATGGCCCTTTTGACCGGGGGGAAGTGAGACTTCATTGTAGTGCAGATTTCCTTTGCAAGCTTGCTTGGTTGGCCAAAAAGGGCGTATGCGTTTTTTCCTGAATATATTCAGGAAAAAACGCATACACCCTTTTTGGCCAAGTGCATCATTGTGGACGTTCTGCCTCTTTTCCTATGCTTTCAATGCAATTCCAGTCTACCTCCTGAAATCAGTTTCCTGCAATTCTGCCCCGCTTTCAAGTCCTCTTGGCAGCCTTACTTCAGTATATTTTTGGACGATAGCTGTCATTTATAACTCTGCAGGTTTGTGAATTACAGTGCCCCTGAGCTCCTTTCTTCAACTCGCTTTCTTGTGAGCTGGCCGCAACATCGCAGGATGGCTTCAGGCCCTAATCTGGTTCCGGCACGGCACGCTGAGCCTTTGGTTAATTCCTCTTCCTGGTGGGAAATGAGAGTTAAATTTGCCCGTCCAGACACCTCCAGCTAGTCTCTCAATGGTTCCCGCTATTCCTGTTCATCTTCAGCAGAAATTGCAAAGTGGGCCAAACAGGAGGTTAAAGGGACTGACTCTCCAAGTCGGGAGAGTGTTAGTAAAGCGTCTGGAATGTTGCACCCGAGTACCAGGGGAGGAAAACTGAGACATATTTGAACACGTCTCCCGATCACATGGTTGATCATACTCTGGGTTCCACATGCATGTTTTAGCTGAAGGAAGAATACCTTAAACCTGGGTAGTTGAAACCCGTGGAATGGGTACCATGCAATATGACTTCAAAGGGTCTTCATTTGCTCACCGAACCTCTCCAATCCTATCACTGCTATGTTTATGCCCCTGTACACATGCTTGATTCTCTTTCGGAGACATAGCAATCCATAGGTTTAAGATACTTACTAGTCAGGTACATTCTTAGGCGTTTAATATGGGGTGTTGAGTCCATTTCGTTGAGGAAGGAGTAGCTCTTGTCTATTCCATATTTGGCTTAAGGAACTTTATCTGTGCTCATTTCAATCTCTGGTTTTATGCAGCACCCAAACTCACCTTTCCCCTTAAGCAAGCATAAGTTGGTTTTCTAAATTTGAGACCCTGTTCTGTTCTGTAATTCAGTTCCTGTGTAGCCAAGTTTACATTCCGTGTATTACTGATATCTTATGATGTTTCTTTTTTTGTGTGACTTATTTCAGTTAGAATCATCATACCTGAATCCACTCATTGTGCTGCTAAGGGCCTGATGACATAGATTTCATTGCTGAGTGATAGTGCTTTGTAAGTAAATACCACAACTTCTTTATCCATTTTTCACTTTCTGCGATGTTGATCTTGTACTGTAAACGAGGTTCTTGTAAACAGAGGCGTCCCAAACTTGGGGTGGCTGTGTCTTTTTGATTTTAATTTCCCTAAGCTATAGGACCATAAGTGGAAGTGCCCTAGGCTCTGTTGCTTTGTTTTTTAGATGTTTCAGGAAACACCATACACTTCTCCGGAGTGTCAGTTGGCAATTTACATCCCGCCCATCAGCATAACAAGGCTCCCAGTTCTCCATGGCCTGTCCTGCCTTTCTGGATTTTACACTTTTTTCAGATGGCCCTTTTGACCGGGGGGAAGTGAGATTTCATTGTAGTGCAGATTTCCTTTGCAAGCTTGCTTGGTTGGCCAAAAAGGGCGTATGCGTTTTTTCCTGAATATATTCAGGAAAAAACGCATACGCCCTTTTTGTCCAAGTGCATCATTGTGGACGTTCTGCCTCTTTTCCTATGCTTTCAATGCAATTCCAGTCTACCTCCTGAAATCGGTTTCCTGCAATTCTGCCCCGCTTTCAAGTCCTCTTGGCAGCCTTACTTCAGTATATTTTTGGACGATAGCTGTCATTTATAACTCTGCAGGTTTGTGAATTACAGTGCCCCTGAGCTCCTTTCTTCAACTCGCTTTCTTTTGAGCTGGCCGCAACACCGCAGGATGGCTTCAGGCCCTAATCTGGTTCGGGCACGGCACGCTGAGCCTTTGGTTAATTCCTCTTCCTGGTGGGAAATGAGAGTTAAATTTGCCCGT
The DNA here is from genome assembly GCF_964374135.1 of Grampus griseus. NCBI lineage: Eukaryota > Metazoa > Chordata > Mammalia > Artiodactyla > Delphinidae > Grampus > Grampus griseus. The sequence goes on from NC_139000.1 coordinate 115,391,935, forward strand.
CCAGACACCTCCAGCTAGTCTCTCATTTGTTCTCGCTATTCCTGTTCATCTTCCGCAGAAATTGCAAACTGGGCCAAACAGGAGGTTAAAGGGACTGACTCTACAAGTCGGGAGAGTGTTACTAAAGCGTCTGGAATGTTGCACCCGAGTACCAGGGTATGAAAACTGAGACATATTTGAACACGTCTCCCGATCACCTGGTTGATCATACTCTAGGTTCCACATGCATGTTTTAGCTGAAGGAAGAATACCTTAAACCTGGGTAGTTGAAACCCGTGGAATGGGGACCATGCAATATGACTTCAAAGGGTCTTCATTTGCTCACCGAACCTCTCCAATCCTATCACTGCTGCGTTTATGCCCCTGTACACATGCTTGATTCTCTTTCGGAGACATAGCAATCCATAGGTTTTAAGATACTTACTAGTCAGGTACATTCTTAGGCGTTTAATATGGGGTGTTGAGTCCATTTCGTTGAGGAAGGAGTAGCTCTTGTCTATTCCATATTTGGCTTAAGGAACTTTATCTGTGCTCATTTCAATCTCTGGTTTTATGCAGCACCCCAACTCACCTTTCCCCTTAAGCAAGCATAAGTTGGTTTTCTAAATTTGAGACCCTGTTCTGTTCTGTAATTCAGTTCCTGTGTAGCCAAGTTTACATTCCGTGTATTACTGATATCTTATGATGTTTCTTTTTTTGTGTGACTTATTTCAGTTAGAATCATCATACCTGAATCCACTCATTGTGCTGCTAAGGGCCTGATGACATAGATTTCATTGCTGAGTGATAGTGCTTTGTAAGTAAATACCACAACTTCTTTATCCATTTTTCACTTTCTGCGATGTTGATCTTGTACTGTAAATGAGGTTCTTGTAAACAGAGGCGTCCCAAACTTTGGGGTGGCTGTGTCTTTTTGATTTTAATTTCCCTAAGCTATAGGACCATAAGTGGAAGTGCCCTAGGCTCTGTTGCTTTGTTTTTTAGATGTTTCAGGAAACACCATACACTTCTCCCGAGTGTCTGTTGGCAATTTACATCCCGCCCATCAGCATAACAAGGCTCCCAGTTCTCCATGGCCTGTCCTGCCTTGCTGGATTTTACACTTTTTTCAGATGGCCCTTTTGACCGGGGGGAAGTGAGACTTCATTGTAGTGCAGATTTCCTTTGCAAGCTTGCTTGGTTGGCCAAAAAGGGCGTATGCATTTTTTCCTGAATATATTCAGGAAAAAACGCATACGCCCTTTTTGGCCAAGTGCATCATTGTGGACGTTCTGCCTCTTTTCCTATGCTTTCAATGCAATTCCAGTCTACCTCCTGAAATCGGTTTCCTGCAATTCTGCCCCGCTTTCAAGTCCTCTTGGCAGCCTTACTTCAGTATATTTTTGGACGATAGCTGTCATTTATAACTCTGCAGGTTTGTGAATTACAGTGCCCCTGAGCTCCTTTCTTCAACTCGCTTTCTTGTGACCTGGCCGCCACGCCGCAGGATGGCTTCAGGCCCTAATCTGGTTCCGGCACGGCACGCTGAGCCTTTGGTTAATTCCTCTTCCTGGTGGGAAATGAGAGTTAAATTTGCCCGTCCAGACACCTCCAGCTAGTCTCTCATTGGTTCTCGCTATTCCTGTTCATCTTCCGCAGAAATTGCAAAGTGGGCCCAACAGGAGGTTAAAGGGACTGACTCTCCAAGTCGGGAGAGTGTTAGTAAAGCGTCTGGAATGTTGCACCCGAGTACCAGGGGAGGAAAACTGAGACATATTTGAACACGTCTCCCGATCACATGGTTGATCATACTCTGGGTTCCACATGCATGTTTTAGCTGAAGGAAGAATACCTTAAACCTGGGTAGTTGAAACCCGTGGAATGGGTACCATGCAATATGACTTCAAAGGGTCTTCATTTGCTCACCGAACCTCTCCAATCCTATCACTGCTATGTTTATGCCCCTGTACACACGCTTGATTCTCTTTCGAAGACATAGCAATCCATAGGTTTTAAGATACTTACTAGTCAGGTACATCCTTAGGCGTTTAATATGTGGTGTTGAGTCCATTTCGTTGAGCAAGGAGTAGCTCTTGTCTATTCCATATTTGGCTTAAGGAACTTTATCTGTGCTCATTTCAATCTCTGGTTTTATGCAGCACCCCAACTCACCTTTACCCTTAAGCAAGCATAAGTTGGTTTTCTAAATTTGAGACCCTGTTCTGTTCTGTAATTCAGTTCCTGTGTAGCCAAGTTTACATTCCGTGTATTACTGATATCTTATGATGTTTCTTTTTCTGTGTGAGTTATTTCAGTTAGAATTATCATACCTGAATCAACTCATTATGCTGCTACGGGCCTGATGACATAGATTTCATTGCTGAGTGATATTGCTTTGTAAGTAAACACCACAACTGCTTTATCCATTTTTCACTTTCTGCCATGTTGAACTTGAACTGTAAACGAGGTTCTTGTAAACAGAGGCGTCCCAAACTTTGGGGTGGCTGTGTCTTTTTGATTTTAATTTCCCTAAGCTATAGGACCATAAGTGGAAGTGCCCTAGGCTCTGTTGCTTTGTTTTTTAGATGTTTCAGGAAACACCATACACTTCTCCGGAGTGTCAGTTGGCAATTTACATCCCGCCCATCAGCATAACAAGGCTCCCAGTTCTCCATGGCCTGTCCTGCCTTGCTGGATTTTACACTTTTTTCAGATGGCCCTTTTGACCGGGGGGAAGTGAGACTTCATTGTAGTGCAGATTTCCTTTGCAAGCTTGCTTGGTTGGCCAAAAAGGGCGTATGCGTTTTTTCCTGAATATATTCAGGAAAAAACGCATACGCCCTTTTTGGCCAAGTGCATCATTGTGGACGTTCTGCCTCTTTTCCTATGCTTTCAATGCAATTCCAGTCTACCTCCTGAAATCGGTTTCCTGCAATTCTGCCCCGCTTTCAAGTCCTCTTGGCAGCCTTACTTCAGTATATTTTTGGACGATAGCTGTCATTTATAACTCTGCAGGTTTGTGAATTACAGTGCCCCTGAGCTCCTTTCTTCAACTCGCTTTCTTGTGACCTGGCCGCCACGCCGCAGGATGGCTTCAGGCCCTAATCTGGTTCCGGCACGGCACGCTGAGCCTTTGGTTAATTCCTCTTCCTGGTGGGAAATGAGAGTTAAATTTGCCCGTCCAGACACCTCCAGCTAGTCTCTCATTGGTTCTCGCTATTCCTGTTCATCTTCCGCAGAAATTGCAAAGTGGGCCCAACAGGAGGTTAAAGGGACTGACTCTCCAAGTCGGGAGAGTGTTAGTAAAGCGTCTGGAATGTTGCACCCGAGTACCAGGGGAGGAAAACTGAGACATATTTGAACACGTCTCCCGATCACATGGTTGATCATACTCTGGGTTCCACATGCATGTTTTAGCTGAAGGAAGAATACCTTAAACCTGGGTAGTTGAAACCCGTGGAATGGGTACCATGCAATATGACTTCAAAGGGTCTTCATTTGCTCACCGAACCTCTCCAATCCTATCACTGCTATGTTTATGCCCCTGTACACACGCTTGATTCTCTTTCGAAGACATAGCAATCCATAGGTTTTAAGATACTTACTAGTCAGGTACATCCTTAGGCGTTTAATATGTGGTGTTGAGTCCATTTCGTTGAGCAAGGAGTAGCTCTTGTCTATTCCATATTTGGCTTAAGGAACGTTATCTGTGCTCATTTCAATCTCTGGTTTTATGCAGCACCCCAACTCACCTTTACCCTTAAGCAAGCATAAGTTGGTTTTCTAAATTTGAGACCCTGTTCTGTTCTGTAATTCAGTTCCTGTGTAGCCAAGTTTACATTCCGTGTATTACTGATATCTTATGATGTTTCTTTTTCTGTGTGAGTTATTTCAGTTAGAATTATCATACCTGAATCAACTCATTATGCTGCTACGGGCCTGATGACATAGATTTCATTGCTGAGTGATATTGCTTTGTAAGTAAACACCACAACTGCTTTATCCATTTTTCACTTTCTGCCATGTTGAACTTGAACTGTAAACGAGGTTCTTGTAAACAGAGGCGTCCCAAACTTTGGGGTGGCTGTGTCTTTTTGATTTTAATTTCCCTAAGCTATAGGACCATAAGTGGAAGTGCCCTAGGCTCTGTTGCTTTGTTTTTTAGATGTTTCAGGAAACACCATACACTTCTCCGGAGTGTCAGTTGGCAATTTACATCCCGCCCATCAGCATAACAAGGCTCCCAGTTCTCCATGGCCTGTCCTGCCTTTCTGGATTTTACACTTTTTTCAGATGGCCCTTTTGACCGGGGGGAAGTGAGACTTCATTGTAGTGCAGATTTCCTTTGCAAGCTTGCTTGGTTGGCCAAAAAGGGCGTATGCGTTTTTTCCTGAATATATTCAGGAAAAAACGCATACGCCCTTTTTGGCCAAGTGCATCATTGTGGACGTTCTGCCTCTTTTCCTATGCTTTCAATGCAATTCCAGTCTACCTCCTGAAATTGGTTTCCTGCAATTCTGCCCCGCTTTCAAGTCCTCTTGGCAGCCTTACTTCAGTATATTTTTGGATGAAAGCTGTCATTTATAACTCTGCAGGTTTGTGAATTACAGTGCCCCTGAGCTCCTTTCTTCAACTCGCTTTCTTGTGAGCTGGCCGCAACACCGCAGGATGGCTTCAGGCCCTAATCTGGTTCCGGCACGGCACGCTGAGCCTTTGGTTAATTCCTCTTCCTGGTGGGAAATGAGAGTTAAATTTGCCCGTCCAGACACCTCCAGCTAGTCTCTCATTGTTTCCCGCTATTCCTGTTCATCTTCAGCAGAAATTGCAAAGTGGGCCAAACAGGAGGTTAAAGGGACTGACTCTCCAAGTCGGGAGAGTGTTAGTAAAGCGTCTGGAATGTTGCACCCGAGTACCAGGGGAGGAAAACTGAGACATATTTGAACACGTCTCCCGATCACATGGTTGATCATACTCAGGGTTCCACATGCATGTTTTAGCTGAAGGAAGAATACCTTAAACCTGGGTAGTTGAAACCCGTGGAATGGGTACCATGCAATATGACTTCAAAGGGTCTTCATTTGCTCACCGAACCTCTCCAATCCTATCACTGCTATGTTTATGCCCCTGTACACATGCTTGATTCTCTTTCGGAGACATAGCAATCCATAGGTTTTAAGATACTTACTAGTCAGGTACATTCTTAGGCGTTTAATATGGGGTGTTGAGTCCATTTCGTTGAGGAAGGAGTAGCTCTTGTCTATTCCATATTTGGCTTAAGGAACTTTATCTGTGCTCATTTCAATCTCTGGTTTTATGCAGCACCCCAACTCACCTTTCCCCTTAAGCAAGCATAAGTTGGTTTTCTAAATTTGAGACCCTGTTCTGTTCTGTAATTCAGTTCCTGTGTAGCCAAGTTTACATTCCGTGTATTACTGATATCTTATGATGTTTCTTTTTTTGTGTGACTTATTTCAGTTAGAATCATCATACCTGAATCCACTCATTGTGCTGCTAAGGGCCTGATGACATAGATTTCATTGCTGAGTGATAGTGCTTTGTAAGTAAATACCACAAGTTCTTTATCCATTTTTCACTTTCTGCGATGTTGATCTTGTACTGTAAACGAGGTTCTTGTAAACAGAGGCGTCCCAAACTTTGGGGTGGCTGTGTCTTTTTGATTTTAATTTCCCTAAGCTATAGGACCATAAGTGGAAGTGCCCTAGGCTCTGTTGCTTTGTTTTTTAGATGTTTCAGGAAACACCATACACTTCTCCCGAGTGTCTGTTGGCAATTTACATCCTGCCCATCAGCATAACAAGGCTCCCAGTTCTCCATGGCCTGTCCTGCCTTGCTGGATTTTACACTTTTTTCAGATGGCCCTTTTGACCGGGGGGAAGTGAGACTTCATTGTAGTGCAGATTTCCTTTGCAAGCTTGCTTGGTTGGCCAAAAAGGGCGTATGCGTTTTTTCCTGAATATATTCAGGAAAAAACGCATACGCCCTTTTTGGCCAAGTGCATCATTGTGGACGTTCTGCCTCTTTTCCTATGCTTTCAATGTAATTCCAGTCTACCTCCTGAAATCGGTTTCCTGCAATTCTGCCCCGCTTTCAAGTCCTCTTGGCAGCCTTACTTCAGTATATTTTTGGACGGTAGCTGTCATTTATAACTCTGCAGGTTTGTGAATTACAGTGCCCCTGAGCTCCTTTCTTCAACTCGCTTTCTTGTGACCTGGCCGCCACGCCGCAGGATGGCTTCAGACCCTAATCTGGTTCCGGCACGGCACGCTGAGCCTTTGGTTAATTCCACTTCCTGGTGGGAAATGAGAGTTAAATTTGCCCGTCCAGACACCTCCAGCTAGTCTCTCATTGGTTCTCGCTATTCCTGTTCATCTTCCGCAGAAATTGCAAAGTGGGCAAAACAGGAGGTTAAAGGGATTGACTCTCCAAGTCGGGAGAGTGTTAGTAAAGCGTCTGGAATGTTGCACCCGAGTACCAGGGGAGGAAAACTGAGACATATTTGAACACGTCTCCCAATCACATGGTTGATCATACTCTGGGTTCCACATGCATGTTTTAGCTGAAGGAAGAATACCTTAAACCTGGGTAGTTGAAACCCGTGGAATGGGTACCATGCAATATGACTTCAAAGGGTCTTTATTTGCTCACCGAACCTCTCCAATCCTATCACTGCTATGTTTATGCCCCTGTACACACGCTTGATTCTCTTTCGAACACATAGCAATCCATAGGTTTTAAGATACTTACTAGTCAGGTACATCCTTAGGCGTTTAATATGTGGTGTTGAGTCCATTTCGTTGAGCAAGGAGTAGCTCTTGTCTATTCCATATTTGGCTTAAGGAACTTTATCTGTGCTCATTTCAATCTCTGGTTTTATGCAGCACCCCAACTCACCTTTACCCTTAAGCAAGCATAAGTTGGTTTTCTAAATTTGAGACCCTGTTCTGTTCTGTAATTCAGTTCCTGTGTAGCCAAGTTTACATTCCGTGTATTACTGATATCTTATGATGTTTCTTTTTCTGTGTGAGTTATTTCAGTTAGAATTATCATACCTGAATCAACTCATTATGCTGCTACGGGCCTGATGACATAGATTTCATTGCTGAGTGATATTGCTTTGTAAGTAAATACCACAACTTCTTTATCCATTTTTCACTTTCTGCCATGTTGAACTTGAACTGTAAACGAGGTTCTTGTAAACAGAGGCGTCCCAAACTTTGGGGTGGCTGTGTCTTTTTGATTTTAATTTCCCTAAGCTATAGGACCATAAGTGGAAGTGCCCTAGGCTCTGTTGCTTTGTTTTTTAGATGTTTCAGGAAACACCATACACTTCTCCGGAGTGTCAGTTGGCAATTTACATCCGGCCCATCAGCATAACAAGGCTCCCAGTTCTCCATGGCCTGTCCTGCCTTTCTGGATTTTACACTTTTTTCAGATGGCCCTTTTGACCGGGGGGAAGTGAGACTTCATTGTAGTGCAGATTTCCTTTGCAAGCTTGCTTGGTTGGCCAAAAAGGGCGTATGCGTTTTTTCCTGAATATATTCAGGAAAAAACGCATACGCCCTTTTTGGCCAAGTGCATCATTGTGGACGTTCTGCCTCTTTTCCTATGCTTTCAATGCAATTCCAGTCTACCTCCTGAAATCGGTTTCCTGCAATTCTGCCCCGCTTTCAAGTCCTCTTGGCAGCCTTACTTCAGTATATTTTTGGATGAAAGCTGTCATTTATAACTCTGCAGGTTTGTGAATTACAGTGCCCCTGAGCTCCTTTCTTCAACTCGCTTTCTTGTGAGCTGGCCGCAACACCGCAGGATGGCTTCAGGCCCTAATCTGGTTCCGGCACGGCACGCTGAGCCTTTGGTTAATTCCTCTTCCTGGTGGGAAATGAGAGTTAAATTTGCCCGTCCAGACACCTCCAGCTAGTCTCTCATTGTTTCCCGCTATTCCTGTTCATCTTCAGCAGAAATTGCAAACTGGGCCAAACAGGAGGTTAAAGGGACTGACTCTCCAATTCGGGAGAGTGTTAGTAAAGCGTCTGGAATGTTGCACCCGAGTACCAGGGGAGGAAAACTGAGACATATTTGAACACGTCTCCCGATCACATGGTTGATCATACTCTGGGTTCCACATGCATGTTTTAGCTGAAGGAAGAATACCTTAAACCTGGGTAGTTGAAACCCGTGGAATGGGTACCATGCAATATGACTTCAAAGGGTCTTCATTTGCTCACCGAACCTCTCCAATCCTATCACTGCTATGTTTATGCCCCTGTACACATGCTTGATTCTCTTTCGGAGACATAGCAATCCATAGGTTTTAAGATACTTACTAGTCAGGTACATTCTTAGGCGTTTAATATGGGGTGTTGAGTCCATTTCGTTGAGGAAGGAGTAGCTCTTGACTATTCCATATTTGGCTTAAGGAACTTTATCTGTGCTCATTTCAATCTCTGGTTTTATGCAGCACCCCAACTCACCTTTCCCCTTAAGCAAGCATAAGTTGGTTTTCTAAATTTGAGACCCTGTTCTGTTCTGTAATTCAGTTCCTGTGTAGCCAAGTTTACATTCCGTGTATTACTGATATCTTATGATGTTTCTTTTTTTGTGTGACTTATTTCAGTTAGAATCATCATACCTGAATCCACTCATTGTGCTGCTACGGGCCTGATGACATAGATTTCATTGCTGAGTGATACTGCATTGTACGTAAGTACCACAACTTCTTTATCCATTTTTCACTTTCTGCAATGTTGATCTTTTACTGTAAACGAGGTTCTTGTAAACAGAGGCGTCCCAAACTTTGGGGTGGCTGTGTCTTTTTGATTTTAATTTCCCTAAGCTATAGGACCATAAGTGGAAGTGCCCTAGGCTCTGTTGCTTTGTTTTTTAGATGTTTCAGGAAACACCATACACTTCTCCCGAGTGTCTGTTGGCAATTTACATCCCGCCCATCAGCATAACAAGGCTCCCAGTTCTCCATGGCCTGTCCTGCCTTGCTGGATTTTACACTTTTTTCAGATGGCCCTTTTGACCGGGGGGAAGTGAGACTTCATTGTAGTGCAGATTTCCTTTGCAAGCTTGCTTGGTTGGCCAAAAAGGGCGTATGCGTTTTTTCCTGAATATATTCAGGAAAAAACGCATACGCCCTTTTTGGCCAAGTGCATCATTGTGGACGTTCTGCCTCTTTTCCTATGCTTTCAATGCAATTCCAGTCTACCTCCTGAAATCGGTTTCCTGCAATTCTGCCCCGCTTTCAAGTCCTCTTGGCAGCCTTACTTCAGTATATTTTTGGACGATAGCTGTCATTTATAACTCTGCAGGTTTGTGAATTACAGTGCCCCTGAGCTCCTTTCTTCAACTCGCTTTCTTGTGACCTGGCCGCCACGCCGCAGGATGGCTTCAGGCCCTAATCTGGTTCCGGCACGGCACGCTGAGCCTTTGGTTAATTCCTCTTCCTGGTGGGAAATGAGAGTTAAATTTGCCCGTCCAGACACCTCCAGCTAGTCTCTCATTGGTTCTCGCTATTCCTGTTCATCTTCCGCAGAAATTGCAAAGTGGGCCCAACAGGAGGTTAAAGGGACTGACTCTACAAGTCGGGAGAGTGTTAGTAAAGCGTCTGGAATGTTGCACCCGAGTACCAGGGGAGGAAAACTGAGACATATTTGAACACGTCTCCCGATCACATGGTTGATCATACTCTGGGTTCCACATGCATGTTTTAGCTGAAGGAAGAATACCTTAAACCTGGGTAGTTGAAACCCGTGGAATGGGTACCATGCAATATGACTTCAAAGGGTCTTCATTTGCTCACCGAACCTCTCCAATCCTATCACTGCTGCGTTTATGCCCCTGTACACATGCTTGATTCTCTTTCGGAGACATAGCAATCCATAGGTTTTAAGATACTTACTAGTCAGGTACATTCTTAGGCGTTTAATATGCGGTGTTGAGTCCATTTCGTTGAGCAAGGAGTAGTTCTTGTCTATTCCATATTTGGCTTAAGGAACTTTATCTGTGCTCATTTCAATCTCTGGTTTTATGCAGCACCCCAACTCACCTTTCCCCTTAAGCAAGCATAAGTTGGTTTTCTAAATTTGAGACCCTGTTCTGTTCTGTAATTCAGTTCCTGTGTAGCCAAGTTTACATTCCGTGTATTACTGATATCTTATGATGTTTCTTTTTCTGTGTGAGTTATTTCAGTTAGAATTATCATACCTGAATCAACTCATTGTGCTGCTACGGGCCTGATGACATAGATTTCATTGCTGAGTGATATTGCTTTGTAAGTAAATACCACAACTTCTTTATCCATTTTTCACTTTCTGCGATGTTGAACTTGTACTGTAAACGAGGTTCTTGTAAACAGAGGCGTCCCAAACTTTGGGGTGGCTGTGTCTTTTTGATTTTAATTTCCCTAAGCTATAGGACCATAAGTGGAAGTGCCCTAGGCTCTGTTGCTTTGTTTTTTAGATGTTTCAGAAAACACCATACACTTCTCCCGAGTGTCTGTTGGCAATTTACATCCCGCCCATCAGCATAACAAGGCTCCCAGTTCTCCATGGCCTGTCCTGCCTTTCTGGATTTTACACTTTTTTCAGATGGCCCTTTTGACCGGGGGAAAGTGAGACTTCATTGTAGTGCAGATTTCCTTTGCAAGCTTGCTTGGTTGGCCAAAAAGGGCGTATGCGTTTTTTCCTGAATATATTCAGGAAAAAACGCATACACCCTTTTTGGCCAAGTGCATCATTGTGGACGTTCTGCCTCTTTTCCTATGCTTTCAATGCAATTCCAGTCTACCTCCTGAAATCGGTTTCCTGCAATTCTGCCCCGCTTTCAAGTCCTCTTGGCAGCCTTACTTCAGTATATTTTTGGACGATAGCTGTCATTTATAACTTTGCAGGTTTGTGAATTACAGTGCCCCTGAGCTCCTTTCTTCAACTCGCTTTCTTGTGAGCTGGCCGCAACATCGCAGGATGGCTTCAGGCCCTAATCTGGTTCCGGCACGGCACGCTGAGCCTTTGGTTAATTCCTCTTCCTGGTGGGAAATGAGAGTTAAATTTGCCCGTCCAGACACCTCCAGCTAGTCTCTCATTGGTTCTCGCTATTCCTGTTCATCTTCAGCAGAAATTGCAAAGTGGGCCAAACAGGAGGTTAAAGGCGCTGACTCTCCAAGTCGGGAGAGTGTTAGTAAAGCGTCTGGAATGTTGCACCCGAGTACCAGGGGAGGAAAACTGAGACATATTTGAACACGTCTCCCGATCACATGGTTGATCATACTCTAGGTTCCACATGCATGTTTTAGCTGAAGGAAGAATACCTTAAACCTGGAGAGTTGAGACCCGTGTAATGGGTACCATGCAATATGACTTCAAAGGGTCTTCATTTGCTCACCGAACCTCTCCAATCCTATCACTGCTGCGTTTATGCCCCTGTACACACGCTTGATTCTCTTTTGGACACATAACAATCCATAGGTTTTAAGATACTTACTAGTCAGGTACATTCTTAGGCGTTTAATATGCGGTGTTGAGTCCATTTCGTTGAGCAAGGAGTAGCTCTTGTCTATTCCATATTTGGCTTAAGGAACTTTATCTGTGCTCATTTCAATCTCTGGTTTTATGCAGCACCCCAACTCACCTTTCCCCTTAAGCAAGCAGAAGTTGGTTTTCTAAATTTGAGACCCTGTTCTGTTTTGGAATTCAGTTCCTGTGTAGCAAAGTTCACATTCTGTGTATTAGTGATATCTTATGATGTTTCTTTTTCTCTGTGACTTATTTCAGTTAGAATCATCGTACCTGAATCCACTCATTGTACTGCTAAGGGCCTGATGACATAGATTTCAGTGCTGAGTGATATTGCTTTGTAAGTAAATACCACAAGTTCTTTATCCATTTTTCACTTTCTGTGATGTTGAACTTGTACTGTAAACGAGGTTCTTGTAAACAGAGGCGTCCCAAACTTTGGGGTGGCTGTGTCTTTTTGATTTTAATTTCCCTAAGCTATAGGACCATAAGTGGAAGTGCCCTAGGCTCTGTTGCTTTGTTTTTTAGATGTTTCAGGAAACACCATACACTTCTCCCGAGTGTCTGTTGGCAATTTACATCCCGCCCATCAGCATAACAAGGCTCCCAGTTCTCCATGGCCTGTCCTGCCTTTCTGGATTTTATACTTTTTTCAGATGGCCCTTTTGACCGGGGGGAAGTGAGACTTCATTGTAGTGCAGATTTCCTTTTCAAGCTTGCTTGGTTGGCCAAAAAGGGCGTATGCGTTTTTTCCTGAATATATTCAGGAAAAAACGCATACGCCCTTTTTGGCCAAGTGCATCATTGTGGACGTTCTGCCTCTTTTCCTATGCTTTCAATGCAATTCCAGTCTACCTCCTGAAATCGGTTTCCTGCAATTCTGCCCCGCTTTCAAGTCCCCTTGGCAGCCTTACTTCAGTATATTTTTGGACGATACCTGTCATTTATAACTCTGCAGGTTTGTGAATTACAGTGCCCCTCAGCTCCTTTCTTCAACTCGCTTTCTTGTGACCTGGCCACCACGCCGCAGGATGGCTTCAGGCCCTAATCTGATTCCGGCATGGCACGCTGAGCCTTTGGTTAATTCCTCTTCCTGGTGGGAAATGAGAGTTAAATTTGCCCGTCCAGACACCTCCAGCTAGTCTCTCATTGGTTCTCGCTATTCCTGTTCATCTTCCGCAGAAATTGCAAAGTGGGCCTAACAGGAGGTTAAAGGGACTGACTCTCCAAGTCGGGAGAGTGTTAGTAAAGCGTCTGGAATGTTGCACCCGAGTACCAGGGGAGGAAAACTGAGACATATTTGAACACGTCTCCCGATCACATGGTTGATCATACTCTGGGTTCCACATGCATGTTTTAGCTGAAGGAAGAATACCTTAAACCTGGGTAGTTGAAACCCGTGGAATGGGTACCATGCAATATGACTTCAAAGGGTCTTCATTTGCTCACCGAACCTCTCCAATCCTATCACTGCTGCGTTTATGCCCCTGTACACATGCTTGATTCTCTTTCGGAGACATAGCAATCCATAGGTTTTAAGATACTTACTAGTCAGGTACATTCTTAGGCGTTTAATATGCGGTGTTGAGTCCATTTCGTTGAGCAAGGAGTAGTTCTTGTCTATTCCATATTTGGCTTAAGGAACTTTATCTGTGCTCATTTCAATCTCTGGTTTTATGCAGCACCCCAACTCACCTTTCCCCTTAAGCAAGCATAAGTTGGTTTTCTAAATTTGAGACCCTGTTCTGTTCTGTAATTCAGTTCCTGTGTAGCCAAGTTTACATTCCGTGTATTACTGATATCTTATGATGTTTCTTTTTCTGTGTGAGTTATTTCAGTTAGAATTATCATACCTGAATCATCTCATTGTGCTGCTACGGGCCTGATGACATAGATTTCATTGCTGAGTGATATTGCTTTGTAAGTAAATACCACAACTTCTTTATCCATTTTTCACTTTCTGCGATGTTGAACTTGTACTCTAAACGAGGTTCTTGTAAACAGAGGCGTCCCAAACTTTGGGGTGGCTGTGTCTTTTTGATTTTAATTTCCCTAAGCTATAGGACCATAAGTGGAAGTGCCCTAGGCTCTGTTGCTTTGTTTTTTAGATGTTTCAGGAAACACCATACACTTCTCCCGAGTGTCTGTTGGCAATTTACATCCCGCCCATCAGCATAACAAGGCTCCCAGTTCTCCATGGCCTATCCTGCCTTGCTGGATTTTACACTTTTTTCAGATGGCCCTTTTGACCGGGGGGAAGTGAGACTTCATTGTAGTGCAGATTTCCTTTGCAAGCTTGCTTGGTTGGCCAAAAAGGGCGTATGCGTTTTTTCCTGAATATATTCAGGAAAAAACGCATACGCCCTTTTTGGCCAAGTGCATCATTGTGGACGTTCTGCCTCTTTTCCTATGCTTTCAATGCAATTCCAGTCTACCTCCTGAAATCGGTTTCCTGCAATTCTGCCCCGCTTTCAAGTCCTCTTGGCAGCCTTACTTCAGTATATTTTTGGACGATAGCTGTCATTTATAACTCTGCAGGTTTGTGAATTACAGTGCCCCTGAGCTCCTTTCTTAAACTCGCTTTATTTTGAGCTGGCCGCAACACCGCAGGATGGCTTCAGGCCCTAATCTTGTTCCGGCACGGCACGCTGAGCCTTTGGTTAATTCCTCTTCCTGGTGGGAAATCAGAGTTAAATTTGCCCGTCCAGACACCTCCAGCTAGTCTCTCATTGGTTCTCGCTATTCCTGTTCATCTTCCGCAGAAATTACAAAGTGGGCCCAACAGGAGGTTAAAGGGACTGACTCTCCAAGTGGGGAGAGTGTTAGTAAAGCGTCTGGAATGTTGCACCCGAGTACCAGGGGAGGAAAACTGAGACATATTTGAACACGTCTCCCGATCACATGGTTGATCATACTCTGGGTTCCACATGCATGTTTTAGCTGAAGGAAGAATACCTTAAACCTGGGTAGTTGAAACCCGTGGAATGGGTACCATGCAATATGACTTCAAAGGATCTTCATTTGCTCACCGAACCTCTCCATTCCTATCACTACTGCGTTTATGCCCCTGTACACACGCTTGATTCTCTTTCGGAGACATAGCAATCCATAGGTTTTAAGATACTTACTAGTCAGGCACATTCTTAGGCGTTTAATATGCGGTGTTGAGTCCATTTCGTTGAGCAAGGAGTAGCTCTTGTCTATTCCATATTTGGCTTAAGGAACTTTATCTGTGCTCATTTCAATCTCTGGTTTTATGCAGCACCCCAACTCACCTTTCCCCTTAAGCAAGCATAAGTTGGTTTTCTAAATTTGAGACCCTTTTCAGTTCTGTAATTCAGTTCCTGTGTAGCCAAGTTTACATTCCGTGTATTACTGATATCTTATGATGTTTCTTTTTCTGTGTGACTTATTTCAGTTAGAATCATCATACCTGAATCCACTCATTGTGCTGCTAAGGGCCTGATGACATAGATTTCATTGCTGAGTAATATTGCTTTGTAAGTAAATACCACAACTTCTTTATCCATTTTTCACTTTCTGCGATGTTGATATTGTACTGTAAACGAGGTTCTTGTAAACAGAGGCGTCCCAAACTTTGGGGTGGCTGTGTCTTTTTGATTTTAATTTCCCTAAGCTATAGGACCATAAGTGGAAGTGCCCTAGGCTCTGTTGCTTTGTTTTTTAGATGTTTCAGGAAACACCATACACTTCTCCCGAGTGTCTGTTGGCAATTTACATCCCACCCATCAGCATAACAAGGCTCCCAGTTCTCCATGGCCTGTTCTGCCTTTCTGGATTTTACACTTTATTCAGATGGCCCTTTTGACCGGGGGGAAGTGAGACTTCATTGTAGTGCAGATTTCCTTTGCAAGCTTGCTTGGTTGGCCAAAAAGGGCGTATGCGTTTTTTCCTGAATATATTCAGGAAAAAACGCATACGCCCTTTTTGGCCAAGTGCATCATTGTGGACGTTCTGCCTCTTTTCCTATGCTTTCAATGCAATTCCAGTCTACCTCCTGAAATCGGTTTCCTGCAATTCTGCCCCGCTTTCAAGTCCTCTTGGCAGCCTTACTTCAGTATATTTTTGGACGATAGCTGTCATTTATAACTCTGCAGGTTTGTGAATTACAGTGCCCCTGAGCTCCTTTCTTCAACTCGCTTTCTTGTGAGCTGGTTGCAACATCGCAGGATGGCTTCAGGCCCTAATCTGGTTCCGGCACGGCACGCTGAGCCTTTGGTTAGTTCCTCTTCCTGGTGGGAAATGAGAGTTAAATTTGCCCGTCCAGACACCTCCAGCTAGTCTCTCATTGGTTCTCGCTATTCCTGTTCATCTTCAGCAGAAATTGCAAAGTGGGCCAAACAGGAGGTTAAAGGGACTGACTCTCCAAGTCGGGAGAGTGTTAGTAAAGCGTCTGGAATGTTGCACCCGAGTACCAGGGGAGGAAAACTGAGACATATTTGAACACGTCTCCCGATCACATGGTTGATCATACTCTAGGTTCCACATGCATGTTTTAGCTGAAGGAAGAATACCTTAAACCTGGGTAGTTGAAACCCGTGGAATGGGTACCATGCAATATGACTTCAAAGGGTCTTCATTTGCTCACCGAACCTCTCCAATCCTATCACTGCTATGTTTATGCCCCTGTACACACGCTTGATTCTCTTTCGAAGACATAGCAATCCATAGGTTTTAAGATACTTACTAGTCAGGTACATCTTTAGGCGTTTAATATGGGGTGTTGAGTCCATTTCGTTGAGCAAGGAGTAGCTCTTGTCTATTCCATATTTGGCTTAAGGAACTTTATCTGTGCTCATTTCAATCTCTGGTTTTATGCAGCACCCCAACTCACCTTTCCCCTTAAGCAAGCATAAGTTGGTTTTCTAAATTTGAGACCCTGTTCTGTTCTGTAATTCAGTTCCTGTGTAGCCAAGTTTACATTCCGTGTATTACAGATATCTTATGATGTTTCTTTTTCTGTGTGACTTATTTCAGTTAGAATCATCTTACCTGAATCCACTCATTGTGCTGCTAAGGGCCTGATGACATAGATGTCATTGCTGAGTAATATTGCTTTGTAAGTAAATACCACAACTTCTTTATCCATTTTTCACCTTCTGCGATGTTGATATTGTACTGTAAACGAGGTTCTTGTAAACAGAGGCGTCCCAAACTTTGGGGTGGCTGTGTCTTTTTGATTTTAATTTCCCTAAGCTATAGGACCATAAGTGGAAGTGCCTTAGGCTCTGTTGCTTTTTTTTTTAGATGTTTCAGGAAACACCATACACTTCTCCCGAGTGTCTGTTGGCAATTTACATCCCACCCATCAGCATAACAAGGCTCCCAGTTCTCCATGGCCTGTTCTGCCTTTCTGGATTTTACACTTTATTCAGATGGCCCTTTTGACCGGGGGGAAGTGAGACTTCATTGTAGTGCAGATTTCCTTTGCAAGCTTGCTTGGTTGGCCAAAAAGGGCGTATGCGTTTTTTCCTGAATATTTTCAGGAAAAAACGCATACGCCCTTTTTGGCCAAGTGCATCATTGTGGACGTTCTGCCTCTTTTCCTATGCTTTCAATGCAATTCCAGTCTACCTCCTGAAATCGGTTTCCTGCAATTCTGCCCCGCTTTCAAGTCCTCTTGGCAGCCTTACTTCAGTATATTTTTGGACGATAGCTGTCATTTATAACTCTGCAGGTTTGTGAATTACAGTGCCCCTGAGCTCCTTTCTTCAACTCGCTTTCTTTTGAGCTGGCCGCAACACCGCAGGATGGCTTCAGGCCCTAATCTGGTTCCGGCACGGCACGCTGAGCCTTTGGTTAATTCCTCTTCCTGGTGGGAAATGAGAGTTAAATTTGCCCGTCCAGACACCTCCAGCTAGTCTCTCATTGGTTCTCGCTATTCCTGTTCATCTTCCGCAGAAATTGCAAACTGGGCCAAACAGGAGGTTAAAGGGACTGACTCTCCAAGTCGGGAGAGTGTTAGTAAAGCGTCTGGAATGTTGCACCCGAGTACCAGGGGACGAAAACTGAGACATATTTGAACACGTCTCCCGATCACATGGTTGATCATACTCTAGGTTCCACATGCATGTTTTAGCTGAAGGAAGAATACCTTAAAACTGGGTAGTTGAAACCCGTGGAATGGGTACCAGGCAATAGGACTTCAAAGGGTCTTCATTTGCTCACCGAACCTCTCCAATCCTATCACTGCTGCGTTTATGCCCCTGTACACATGCTTGATTCTGTTTCGGAGACATAGCAATCCATAGGTTTTAAGATACTTACTAGTCAGGTATATTCTTAGGCGTTTAATATGCGGTGTTGAGTCCATTTCGTTGAGCAAGGAGTAGCTCTTGTCTATTCCATATTTGGCTTAAGGAACTTTATCTGTGCTCATTTCAATCTCTGGTTTTATGCAGCACCCCAACTCACCTTTCCCCTTAAGCAAGCATAAGTTGGTTTTCTAAATTTGAGACCCTGTTCTGTTCTGTAATTCAGTTCCTGTGTAGCCAAGTTTATATTCCGTGTATTACAGATATCTTATGATGTTTCTTTTTCTGTGTGACTTATTTCAGTTAGAATCATCATACCTGAATCCACTCATTGTGCTGCTAAGGGCCTGATGACATAGATTTCATTGCTGAGTGATATTGCTTTGTAAGTAAATACCACAACTTCTTTATCCATTTTTCACTTTCTTCAATGTTGAACTTGTACTGTAAACGAGTTTCTTGTAAACAGAGGCGTTCCAAACTTTGGGGTGGCTGTGTCTTTTTGATTTTAATTTCCCTAAGCTATAGGACCATAAGTGGAAGTGCCCTAGGCTCTGTTGCTTTGTTTTTTAGATGTTTCAGGAAACACCATACACTTCTCCCGAGTGTCTGTTGGCAATTTACATCCCGCCCATCAGCATAACAAGGCTCCCAGTTCTCCATGGCCTGTCCTGCCTTTCTGGATTTTACACTTTTTTCAGATGGCCCTTTTGACCGGGAGGAAGTGAGACTTCATTGTAGTGCAGATTTCCTTTGCAAGTTTGCTTGGTTGGCCAAAAAGGGCGTATGCGTTTTTTCCTGAATATATTCAGGAAAAAACGCATACGCCCTTTTTGGCCAAGTGCATCATTGTGGACGTTCTGCCTCTTTTCCTATGCTTTCAGTGCAATTCCAGTCTACCTCCTGAAATCGGTTTCCTGCAATTCTGCCCCGCTTTCAAGTCCTCTTGGCAGCCTTACTTCAGTATATTTTTGGACGATAGCTGTCATTTATAACTCTGCAGGTTTGTGAATTACAGTGCCCCTGAGCTCCTTTCTTCAACTCGCTTTCTTTTGAGCTGGCCGCAACACCGCAGGATGGCTTCAGGCCCTAATCTGGTTCCGGCACGGCACGCTGACCCTTTGGTTATTTCCTCTTCCTGGTGGGAAATGAGAGTTAAATTTGCCCGTCCAGACACCTCCAGCTAGTCTCTCATTGGTTCTCCCTATTCCTGTTCATCTTCCGCAGAAATTGCAAACCGGGCCAAACAGGAGGTTAAAGGCGCTGACTCTCCAAGTGGGGAGAGTGTTTGTAAAGCGTCTGGAATGTTGCACCCGAGTACCAGGGTACGAATACTGAGACATATTTCAACACGTGTCCCGATCACATGGTTGATCATACTCTAGGTTCCACATGCATGTTTTAGCTGAAGGAAGAATACCTTAAACCTGGGTAGTTGAAACCCGTGGAATGGGTACCATGCAATAGGACTTCAAAGGGTCTTCATTTGCTCACCGAACCTCTCCAATCCTATCACTGCTGCGTTTATGCCCCTGTACACATGCTTGATTCTCTTTCGGATTCATAGCAATCCATAGGTTTTAAGATACTTACTAGTCAGGTACATTCTTAGGCGTTTAATATGCGGTGTTGAGTCCATTTCATTGAGCAAGGAGTAGCTCTTGTCTATTCCATATTTGGCTTAAGGAACTTTATCTGTGCTCATTTCAATCTCTGGTTTTATGCAGCACCCCAACTCACCTTTACCCTTAAGCAAGCATAAGTTGGTTTTCTAAATTTGAGACCCTGTTCTGTTCTGTAATTCAGTTCCTGTGTAGCCAAGTTTACATTCCGTGTATTACTGATATCTTATGATGTTTCTTTTTCTGTGTGACTTATTTCAGTTAGAATCATCGTACCTGAATCCACTCATTATGCTGCTACGGGCCTGATGACATAGATTTCATTGCTGAGTGGTACTGCATTCTTCGTAAGTACCACATGTTCTTTATCCATTTTTCACTTTCTGTGATATTGAACTTGTACGGTAAATGAGGTTCTTGTAAACAGAGGCGTCCCAAACTTTGGGGTGGCTGTTTCTTTTTGATTTTAATTTCCCTAAGCTATAGGACCATAAGTGGAAGTGCCCTAGGCTCTGTTGCTGTGTTTTTTAGATGTTTCAGGAAACACCATACACTTCTCCCGAGTGTCTGTTGGCAATTTACATCCCGCCCATCAGCATAACAAGGCTCCCAGTTCTCCATGGCCTGTCCTGCCTTTCTGGATTTTACACTTTTTTCAGATGGCCCTTTTGACCGGGGGGAAGTGAGACTTCATTGTAGTGCAGATTTCCTTTGCAAGCTTGCTTGGTTGGCCAAAAAGGGCGTATGCGTTTTTTCCTGAATATATTCAGGAAAAAAAGCATACGCACTTTTTGGCCAAGTGCATCATTGTGGACGTTCTGCCTCTTTTCCTATGCTTTCAATGCAATTACAGTCTACCTCCTGAAATCGGTTTCCTGCAATTCTGCCCCGCTTTCAAGGCCTCTTGGCAGCCTTACTTCAGTATATTTTTGGACGATAGCTGTCATTTATAACTCTGCAGGTTTGTGAATTACAGTGCCCCTGAGCTCCTTTCTTCAACTCGCTTTCTTGTGACCTGGCCGCAACACTGCAGGATGGCTTCAGGCCCTAATCTGGTTCCGGCACGGCATGCTGAGCCTTTGGTTAATTCCTCTTCCTGGTGGGAAATGAGAGTTAAATTTGCCGGTCCAGACACCTCCAGCTAGTCTCTCATTGGTTCTCGTTATTCCTGTTCATCTTCCGCAGAAATTGCAAACTGGGCCAAACAGGAGGTTAAAGGGACTGACTCTCCAAGTCGGGAGAGTGTTAGTAAAGCATCTGGAATGTTGCACCCGAGTACCAGGGTTCGAAAACTGAGACATATTTGAACACGTCTCCCGATCACATGGTTGATCATACTCTAGGTTCCACATGCATGTTTTAGCTGAATGAAGAATACCTTAAACCTGGGTAGTTGAAACCCGTGGAACGGGTACCATGCAATATGACTTCAAAGGGTCTTCATTTGCTCACCGAACCTCTCCAATCCTATCACTGCTGCGTTTATGCCCCTGTACACATGCTTGATTCTCTTTCGGAGACATAGCAATCCATAGGTTTTAAGATACTTACTAGTCAGTTACATTCTTAGGCGTTTAATATGCGGTGTTGAGTCCATTTCGTTGAGCAAGGAGTAGCTCTTGTCTATACCATATTTGGCTTAAGGAACTTTATCTGTGCTCATTTCAATCTCTGGTTTTATGCAGCAACCCAACTCACCTTTCCCCTTAAGCAAGCATAAGTTGGTTTTCTAAATTTGAGACCCTGTTCTGTTTTGGAATTCAGTTCCTGTGTAGCCAAGTTTACATTTCGTGTATTAGTGATATCTTATGATGTTTCTTTTTCTGTGTGATTTATTTCAGTTAGAATCATCGTACCTGAATCCACTCATTATGCTGCTACGGTCCTGATGACATAGATTTCATTGCTGAGTGATACTGCATTGTACGTAAGTCCCACAAGTTCTTTATCCATTTTTCACTTTCTGTGATATTGAACTTGTACGGTAAACGAGGTTCTTGTAAACAGAGGTGTCCCAAACTTTGGGGTGGCTGTGTCTTTTTTATTTTAATTTCCCTAAGCTCTAGGACCATAAGTGGAAGTGCCCTAGGCTCTGTTGCTTTGTTTTTTAGATGTTTCAGGAAACACCATACACTTCTCCCGAGTGTCTGTTGGCAATTTACATCCAGCCCATCAGCATAACAAGGCTCCCAGTTCTCCATGGCCTGTCCTGCCTTTCTGGATTTTACACTTTTTTCAGATGGCCCTTTTGACCGGGGGGAAGTGAGACTTCATTGTAGTGCATATTTCCTTTGCACGTTTGCTTGGTTGGCCAAAAAGGGTGTATGCGTTTTTTCCTGAATATATTCAGGAAAAAACGCATACGCCCTTTTTGGCCAAGTGCATCATTGTGGACGTTCTGCCTCTTTTCCTATGCTTTCAATGCAATTCCAGTCTACGTCCTGAAATCGGTTTCCTGCAATTCTTCCCCGCTTTCAAGTCCTCTTGGCAGCCTTACTTCAGTATATTTTTGGACGATAGCTGTCATTTATAACTCTGCAGGTTTGTGAATTACAGTGCCCTTGAGCTCCTTTCTTCAACTCGCTTTCTTGTGAACTGGCCGCCACACCGCAGGATGGCTTCAGGCCCTAATCTTGTTCCGGAACGGCACGCTGAGCCTTTGGTTAATTCCTCTTCCTGGTGGGAAATGAGAGTTAAATTTGCCCGTCCAGACACCTCCAGCTAGTCTCTCATTGGTTCTCGCTATTCCTGTTCATCTTCCGCAGAAATTGTAAACTGGGCCAAACAGGAGGTTAAAGGGACTGACTCTCCAAGTCGGGAGAGTGTTAGTAAAGCGTCTGGAATGTTGCACCCGAGTACCAGGGGAGGAAAACTGAGACATATTTGAACACGTCTCCCGATCACATGGTTGATCATACTCTGGGTTCCACATGCATGTTTTAGCTGAAGGAAGAATACCTTAAACCTGGAGAGTTGAAACCCGTGGAATGGGTACCACGCAATATGACTTCAAAGGGTCTTCATTTGCTCACCGAACCTCTCCAATCCTATCACTGCTGCGTTTATGCCCCTGTACACATGCTTGATTCTCTTTCGGAGACATAGCAATCCATAGGTTTTAAGATACTTACTAGTCAGGCACATTCTTAGGCGTTTAATATGCGGTGTTGAGTCCTTTTCGTTGAGCAAGGAGTAGCTCTTGTCTATACCATATTTGACTTAAGGAACTTTATCTGTGCTCATTTCAATCTCTGGTTTTATGCAGCACCCCAACTCACCTTTCCCCTTAAGCAAGCATAAGTTGGTTTTCTAAATTTGAGACCCTGTTCTGTTCTGTAATTCAGTTCCTGTGTAGCCAAGTTTACATTCCATGTATTAGTGATATTTTATGATGTTTCTTTTTCTGTGTGACTTATTTCAGTTAGAATCATCATACCTGAATCCACTCATTGTGCTGCTAAGGGCCTGATGACATAGATTTCATTGCTGAGTGATATTGCTTTGTAAGTAAATACCACAACTTCTTTATCCATTTTTCACTTTCTGCGATGTTGATCTTGTACTGTAAACGAGGTTCTTGTAAACAGAGGCGTCCCAAACTTTGGGGTGGCTGTGTCTTTTTGATTTTAATTTCCCTAAGCTATAGGACCATAAGTGGAAGTGCCCTAGGCTCTGTTGCTTTGTTTTTTAGATGTTTCAGGAAACACCATACACTTCTCCCCAGTGTCTGTTGGCAATTAACATCCCGCCCATCAGCATAACAAGGCTCCCACTTCTCCATGGCCTGTCCTGCCTTTCTGGATTTTACACTTTTTTCAGATGGCCCTTTTGACCGGGGGGAAGTGAGACTTCATTGTAGTGCAGATTTCCTTTGCAAGCTTGCTTGGTTGGCCAAAAAGGGCGTATGCGTTTTTTCCTGAATATATTCAGGAAAAAACGCATACGCCCTTTTTGGCCAAGTGCATCATTGTGGACGTTCTGCCTCTTTTCCTATGCTTTCAATGCAATTCCAGTCTACCTCCTGAAATCGGATTCCTGCAATTCAGCCCCGCTTTCAAGTCCTCTTGGCAGCCTTACTTCAGTATATTTTTGGACGATAGCTGTCATTTATAACTCTGCAGGTTTGTGAATTACAGTGCCCCTGAGCTCCTTTCTTCAACTCGCTTTCTTTTGAGCTGGCCGCAACACCGCAGGATGGCTTCAGGCCCTAATCTGGTTCGGGCACGGCACGCTGAGCCTTTGGTTAATTCCTCTTCCTGGTGGGAAATGAGAGTTAAATTTGCCCGTCCAGACACCTCCAGCTAGTCTCTCATTGGTTCTCGCTATTCCTGTTCATCTTCCGCAGAAATTGCAAACTGGGCCAAACAGGAGGTTAAAGGGACTGACTCTCCAAGTCGGGAGATTGTTAGTAAAGCATCTGGAATGTTGCACCCGAGTACCAGGGTACGAAAATTGAGACATATTTGAACACATCTCCCGATCACATGGTTGATCATATTCTAGGTTCCACATGCATGTTTAGCTGAAGGAAGAATACCTGAAACCTGGGTAGTTGAGACCCATAGAATGGGTGCCATGCAATATGACTTCAAAGGATCTTCATTTGCTCACCGAACCTCTCCAATCCTATCACTACTGCGTTTATGCCCCTGTACACACGCTTGATTCTCTTTCGGAGACATAGCAATCCATAGGTTTTAAGATACTTACTAGTCAGGCACATTCTTAGGCGTTTAATATGCGGTGTTGAGTCCATTTCGTTGAGCAAGGAGTAGCTCTTGTCTATTCCATATTTGGCTTAAGGAACTTTATCTGTGCTCATTTCAATCTCTGGTTTTATGCAGCACCCCAACTCACCTTTCCCCTTAAGCAAGCATAAGTTGGTTTTCTAAATTTGAGACCCTGTTCTGTTCTGTAATTCAGTTCCTGTGTAGCCAAGTTTACATTCCGTGTATTACTGATATCTTATGATGTTTCTTTTTTTGTGTGAGTTATTTCAGTTAGAATTATCATACCTGAATCCACTCATTGTGCTGCTAAGGGCCTGATGACATAGATTTCATTGCTGAGTGATATTGCTTTGTAAGTAAATACCACAACTTCTTTATCCATTTTTCACTTTCTGCGATGTTGATATTGTACTGTAAACGAGGTTCTTGTAAACAGAGGCGTCCCAAACTTTGGGGTGGCTGTGTCTTTTTGATTTTCATTTCCCTAAGCTATAGGACCATAAGTGGAAGTGCCCTAGGCTCTGTTGCTTTGTTTTTTAGATGTTTCAGGAAACACCATACACTTCTCCCGAGTGTCTGTTGGCAATTTACATCCCGCCCATCAGCATAACAAGGCTCCCAGTTCTCCATGGCCTGTCCTGCCTTTCTGGATTTTACACTTTTTTCAGATGGCCCTTTTGACCGGGGGGAAGTGAGACTTCATTGTAGTGCAGATTTCCTTTGCAAGCTTGCTTGGTTGGCCAAAAAGGGCGTATGCGTTTTTTCCTGAATATATTCAGGAAAAAACGCATACGCCCTTTTTGGCCAAGTGCATCATTGTGGACGTTCTGCCTCTTTTCCTATGCTTTCAATGCAATTCCAGTCTACCTCCTGAAATCGGTTTCCTGCAATTCTGCCCCGTTTTCAAGTCCTCTTGGCAGCCTTACTTCAGTATATTTTTGGACGATAGCTGTCATTTATAACTCTGCAGGTTTGTGAATTACAGTGCCCCTGAGCTCCTTTCTTCAACTCGCTTTCTTTTGAGCTGACCGCAACACCGCAGGATGGCTTCAGGCCCTAATCCGGTTCGGGCACGGCACGCTGAGCCTTTGGTTAATTCCTCTTCCTGGTGGGAAATGAGAGTTAAATTTGCCCGTCCAGACACCTCCAGCTAGTCTCTCATTGGTTCTCGCTATTCCTGTTCATCTTCCGCAGAAATTGCAAACTGGGCCAAACAGGAGGTTAAAGGGACTGACTCTCCAAGTCGGGAGAGTGTTAGTAAAGCTTCTGGAATGTTGCACCCGAGTACCAGGGTACGAAAATTGAGACATATTTGAACACATCTCCCGATCACATGGTTGATCATATTCTAGGTTCCACATGCATGTTTTAGCTGAAGGAAGAATACCTGAAACCTGGGTAGTTGAGACCCATAGAATGGGTGCCATGCAATATGACTTCAAAGGATCTTCATTCGCTCACCGAACCTCTCCAATCCTATCACTACTGCGTTTATGCCCCTGTACACACGCTTGATTCTCTTTCGGAGACATAGCAATCCATAGGTTTTAAGATACTTACTAGTCAGGCACATTCTTAGGCATTTAATATGCGGTGTTGAGTCCATTTCATTGAGCAAGGAGTAGCTCTTGTCTATTCCATATTTGGCTTAAGGAACTTTATCTGTGCTCATTTCAATCTCTGGTTTTATGCAGCACCCCAACTCACCTTTCCCCTTAAGCAAGCATAAGTTGGTTTTCTAAATTTGAGACGCTGTTCTGTTCTGTAATTCAGTTCCTGTGTAGCCAAGTTTACATTCCGTGTATTACTGATATCTTATGATGTTTCTTTTTCTGTGTGACTTATTTCAGTTAGAATCATCATACCTGAATCCACTCATTGTGCTGCTAAGGGCCTGATGACATAGATTTCATTGCTGAGTGATATTGCTTTGTAAGTAAATACCACAACTTCTTTATCCATTTTTCACTTTCTGCGATGTTGATATTGTACTGTAAACGAGGTTCTTGTAAACAGAGGCATCCCAAACTTTGGGGTGGCTGTGTCTTTTTGATTTTCATTTCCCTAAGCTATAGGACCATAAGTGGAAGTGCCCTAGGCTCTGTTGCTTTGTTTTTTAGATGTTTCAGGAAACACCATACATTTCTCCCGTGTGTCTGTTGGCAATTTACATCCCGCCCATCAGCATAAGAAGGCTCCCAGTTCTCCATGGCCTGTCCTGCCTTTCTGGATTTTACACTTTTTTCAGATGGCCCTTTTGACCGGGGGGAAGTGAGACTTCATTGTAGTGCAGATTTCCTTTGCAAGCTTGCTTGGTTGGCCAAAAAGGGCGTATGCGTTTTTTCCTGAATATATTCAGGAAAAAACGCATACGCCCTTTTTGGCCAAGTGCATCATTGTGGACGTTCTGCCTCTTTTCCTATGCTTTCAATGCAATTCCAGTCTACCTCCTGAAATCGGTTTCCTGCAATTCTGCCCCGCTTTCAAGTCCTCTTGGCAGCCTTACTTCAGTATATTTTTGGACGATAGCTGTCATTTATAACTCTGCAGGTTTGTGAATTACAGTGCCCCTGAGCTCCTTTCTTCAACTCGCTTTCTTTTGAGCTGGCCGCAACACCGCAGGATGGCTTCAGGCCCTAATCTGGTTCTGGCACGGCACGCTGAGCCTTTGGTTAATTCCTCTTCCTGGTGGTGAATGAGAGTTAAATTTGCCCGTCCAGACACCTCCAGCTAGTCTCTCATTGGTTCTCGCTATTCCTGTTCATCTTCCGCAGAAATTGCAAACTGGGCCAAACAGGAGGTTAAAGGGACTGACTCTCCAAGTCGGGAGAGTGTTAGTAAAGCGTCTGGAATGTTGCACCCGAGTACCAGGGTACGAAAATTGAGACATATTTGAACACATCTCCCGATCACATGGTTGATCATATTCTAGGTTCCACATGCATGTTTTAGCTGAAGGAAGAATACCTGAAACCTGGGTAGTTGAGACCCATAGAATGGGTGCCATGCAATATGACTTCAAAGGATCTTCATTTGCTCACCGAACCTCTCCAATCCTATCACTACTGCGTTTATGCCCCTGTACACACGCTTGATTCTCTTTCGGAGACATAGCAATCCATAGGTTTTAAGATACTTACTAGTCAGGCACATTCTTAGGCGTTTAATATGCGGTGTTGAGTCCATTTCGTTGAGCAAGGAGTAGCTCTTGTCTATTCCATATTTGGCTTAAGGAACTTTATCTGTGCTCATTTCAATCTCTGGTTTTATGCAGCACCCCAACTCACCTTTCCCCTTAAGCAAGCATAAGTTGGTTTTCTAAATTTGAGACCCTGTTCTGTTCTGTAATTCAGTTCCTGTGTAGCCAAGTTTACATTCCGTGTATTACTGATATCTTATGATGTTTCTTTTTCTGTGTGACTTATTTCAGTTAGAATCATCATACCTGAATCCACTCATTGTGCTGCTAAGGGCCTGATGACATAGATTTCATTGCTGAGTGATATTGCTTTGTAAGTAAATACCACAACTTCTTTATCCATTTTTCACTTTCTGCGATGTTGATATTGTACTGTAAACGAGGTTCTTGTAAACAGAGGCGTCCCAAACTTTGGGGTGGCTGTGTCTTTTTGATTTTCATTTCCCTAAGCTATAGGACCATAAGTGGAAGTGCCCTAGGCTCTGTTGCTTTGTTTTTTAGATGTTTCAGGAAACACCATACACTTCTCCCGAGTGTCTGTTGGCAATTTACATCCCGCCCATCAGCATAACAAGGCTCCCAGTTCTCCATGGCCTGTCCTGCCTTGCTGGATTTTACACTTTTTTCAGATGGCCCTTTTGACCGGGGGGAAGTGAGACTTCATTGTAGTGCAGATTTCCTTTGCAAGCTTGCTTGGTTGGCCAAAAAGGGCGTATGCGTTTTTTCTTGAATATATTCAGGAAAAAACGCATACGCGCTTTTTGGCCAAGTGCATTCTTGTGGACCTTCTGCCTCTTTTCCTATGCTTTCAATGCAATTCCAGTCTACCTCCTGAAATCGGTTTCCTGCAATTCTGCCCCGCTTTCAAGTCCTCTTGGCAGCCTTACTTCAGTATATTTTTGGACGATAGCTGTCATTTATAACTCTGCAGGTTTGTGAATTACAGTGCCCCTGAGCTCCTTTCTTCAACTCACTTTCTTGTGAGCTGGCCGCAACACCGCAGGATGGCTTCAGGCCCTAATCTGGTTCCGGCACGGCACGCTGAGCCTTTGGTTATTTCCTCTTCCTGGTGGGAAATGAGAGTTAAATTTGCCCGTCCAGACACCTCCAGCTAGTCTCTCATTGGTTCTCCCTATTCCTGTTCATCTTCCGCAGAAATTGCAAACTGGGCCAAACAGGAGGTTAAAGGCGCTGACTCTCTAAGAGGGGAGAGTGTTAGTAAAGCGTCTGGAATGTTGCACCCGAGTACCAGGGGAGGAAAACTGAGACATATTTGAACACGTCTCCCGTTCACATGGTTGATCATACTCTGGGTTACACATGCATGTTTTAGCTGAAGGAAGAATACCTTAAACCTGGAGAGTTGAGGCCCGTGGAATGGGTACCATGCAATAAGACTTCAAAGGGTCTTCATTTGCTCACCGAACCTCTCCAATCCTATCACTGCTGCGTTTATGCCCCTGTACACACGCTTGATTCTCTTTTGGAGACATAGCAATCCATAGGTTTTAAGATACTTACTAGTCAGGTACATTCTTAGGCGTTTAATATGCGGTGTTGAGTCCATTTCATTGAGCAAGGAGTAGCTCTTGTCTATTCCATATTTGGCTTAAGGAACTTTATCTGTGCTCATTTCAATCTCTGGTTTTATGCGGCACCCCAACTCACCTTTCCCCTTAAGCAAGCATAAGTTGGTTTTCTAAATTTGAGAACCTGTTCTGTTTTGGAATTCAGTTCCTGTGTAGCCAAGTTTACATTCCGTGTATTAGTGATATCTTATGATGTTTCTTTTTCTGTGTGACTTATTTCAGTTAGAATCATCGTACCTGAATCCACTCATTATGCTGCTACGGGCCTGATGACATAGATTTCATTGCTGAGTGATACTGCATTGTACGTAATTACCACAAGTTCTTTATCCATTTTTCACTTTCTGTGATATTGAACTTCTACGGTAAACGAGGTTCTTGTAAAAAGAGGCGTCCCAAACTTTGGGATGGCTGTGTCTTTTTGATTTTAATTTCCCTAAGCTATAGGACCATAAGTGGAAGTGCCCTAGGCTCTGTTGCTTTGTTTTTTAGATGTTTCAGGAAACACCATACACTTCTCCCGAGTGTCTGTTGGCAATTTACATCCCGCCCATCAGCATAACAAGGCTCCCAGTTCTCCATGGCCTGTCCTGCCTTTCTGGATTTTCCACTTTTTTCAGATGGCCCTTTTGACCGGGGGGAAGTGAGACTTCATTGTACTGCAGATTTCCTTTGCAAGTTTGCTTGGTTGGCCAAAAAGGGCGTATGCGTTTTTTCCTGAATATATTCAGGAAAAAACGCATACGCCCTTTTTGGCCAAGTGCATCATTGTGGACGTTCTGCCTCTTTTCCTATGCTTTCAATGCAATTCCAGTCTACCTCCTGAAATCGGTTTCCTGCAATTCTGCCCCGTTTTCAAGTCCTCTTGGCAGCCTTACTTCAGTATATTTTTGGACGATAGGGTTTATTTATAACTCTGCAGGTTTGTGAATTACAGTGCCCCTGAGCTCCTTTCTTCAACTCGCTTTCTTGTGAGCTGGCCGCAACACCGCAGGATGGCTTCAGGCCCTAATCTGGTTCCGGCACGGCATGCTGAGCCTTTGGTTATTTCCTCTTCCTGGTGGGAAATGAGAGTTAAATTTGCCCGTCCAGACACCTCCAGCTAGTCTCTCATTGGTTCTCGCTATTCCTGTTCATCTTCCGCAGAAATTGCAAACTGGGCCAAACAGGAGGTTAAAGGGACTGACTCTCCAAGTCGGGAGAGTGTTAGTAAAGCATCTGGAATGTTGCACCGAGTACCAGGGTACGAAAACTGAGACATATTTGAACACGTCTCCCGATCACATGGTTGATCATACTCTAGGTTCCACATGCATGTTTTAGCTGAAGGAAGAATACCTTAAAAGTGGGTAGTTGAAACCCGTGGAATGGGTATCATGCAATATGACTTCAAAGGGTCTTCATTTGCTCACCGAACCTCTCAAATCCTATCACTGCTGCGTTTATGCCCCTGTACACATGCTTGATTCTCTTTCGGAGACATAGCAATCCATAGGTTTTAAGATACTTACTAGTCAAGTACATTCTTAGGCGTTCAATATGCGGTGTTGAGTTCATTTCGTTGAGCAAGGAGTAGCTCTTGTCTATTCCATATTTGGCTTAAGGAACTTTATCTGTGCTCATTTCAATCTCTGGTTTTATGCAGCACCCCAACTCACCTTTCCCCTTAAGCAAGCATAAGTTGGTTTTCTAAATTTGAGACCCTGTTCTGTTTTGGAATTCAGTTCCTGTGTAGCCAAGTTTACATTCCGTGTATTAGTGATATCTTATGATGTTTCTTTTTCTGTGTGACTTATTTCAGTTAGAATCATCGTACCTGAATCCACTCATTATGCTGCTACAGACCTGATGACATAGATTTCATTGCTGAGTGATACTGCATTGTACGTAATTACCACAGGTTCTTTATCCATTTTTCACTTTCTGTGATATTGAACTTGTACGGTAAACGAGGTTCTTGTAAACAGAGACGTCCCAAACTTTGGGGTGGCTGTGTCTTTTTGATTTTAATTTCCCTAAGCTATAGGACCATAAGTGGAAGTGCCCTAGGCTCTGTTGCTTTGTTTTTTAGATGTTTCAGGAAACACCATACACTTCTCCCGAGTGTCTGTTGGCAATTTACTTCCCGCCCATCAGCATAACAAGGCTCCCAGTTCTCCATGGCCTGTCCTGCCTTTCTGGATTTTACACTTTTTTCAGATGGCCCTTTTGACAGGGGGGAAGTGAGACTTCATTGTAGTGCAGATTTCCTTTGCAAGCTTGCTTGGTTGGCCAAAAAGGGCGTATGCGTTTTTTCCTGAATATATTCAGGAAAAAACGCATACGCCCTTTTTGGCCAAGTGCATCATTGTGGACGTTCTGCCTCTTTTCCTATGCTTTCAATGCAATTCCAGTCTACCTCCTGAAATCGGTTTCCTGCAATTCTGCCCCGTTTTCAAGTCCTCTTGGCAGCCTTACTTCAGTATATTTTTGGACGATAGCTGTCATTTATAACTCTGCAGGTTTGTGAATTACAGTGCCCCTGAGCTCCTTTCTTCAACTCGCTTTCTTGTGAGCTGGCCGCAACACCGCAGGATGGCTTCAGGCCCTAATCTGGTTCCGGCACGGCACGCTGAGCCTTTGGTTAATTCCTCTTCCTGGTGGGAAATGAGAGTTAAATTTGCCCGTCCAGACACCTCCAGCTAGTCTCTCATTGGTTCTCGCTATTCCTGTTCATCTTCCGCAGAAATTGCAAAGTGGGCCAAACAGGAGGTTAAAGGGACTGACTCTCCAAGTCGGGAGAGTGTTAGTAAAGCGTCTGGAATGTTGCACCCGAGTACCAGGGTACGAAAATTGAGACATATTTGAACACATCTCCCGATCACATGGTTGATCATATTCTAGGTTCCACATGCATGTTTTAGCTGAAGGAAGAATACCTGAAACCTGGGTAGTTGAGACCCATAGAATGGGTGCCATGCAATATGACTTCAAAGGATCTTCATTTGCTCACCGAACCTCTCCAATCCTATCACTACTGCGTTTATGCCCCTGTACACACGCTTGATTCTCTTTCGGAGACATAGCAATCCATAGGTTTTAAGATACTTACTAGTCAGGCACATTCTTAGGCGTTTAATATGCGGTGTTGAGTCCATTTCGTTGAGCAAGGAGCAGCTCTTGTCTATTCCATATTTGGCTTAAGGAACTTTATCTGTGCTCATTTCAATCTCTGGTTTTATGCAGCACCCCAACTCACCTTTCCCCTTAAGCAAGCATAAGTTGGTTTTCTAAATTTGAGACCCTGTTCTGTTCTGTAATTCAGTTCCTGTGTAGCCAAGTTTACATTCCGTGTATTACTGATATCTTATGATGTTTCTTTTTCTGTGTGACTTATTTCAGTTAGAATCATAATACCTGAATCCACTCATTGTGCTGCTAAGGGCCTGATGACATAGATTTCATTGCTGAGTGATATTGCTTTGTAAGTAAATACCACAACTTCTTTATCCATTTTTCACTTTCTGCGATGTTGATCTTATACTGTAAACGAGGTTCTTGTAAACAGAGGCGTCCCAAACTTTGGGGTGGCTGTGTCTTTTTGATTTTCATTTCCCTAAGCTATAGGACCATAAGTGGAAGTGCCCTAGGCTCTGTTGCTTTGTTTTTTAGATGCTTCAGGAAACACCATACACTTATCCCGAGTGTCTGTTTGCAATGTACATCCCGCCCATCAGCATAACAAAGCTCCCAGTTCTCCATGGCCTGTCCTGCCTTTCTGGATTTTACACTTTTTTCAGATGGCCCTTTTGACCGGGGGGAAGTGAGACTTCATTGTAGTGCAGATTTCCTTTGCAAGCTTGCTTGGTTGGCCAAAAAGGGCGTATGCGTTTTTTCCTGAATATATTCAGGAAAAAACGCATACGCCCTTTTTGGCCAAGTGCATCATTGTGGACGTTCTGCCTCTTTTCCTATGCTTTCAATGCAATTCCAGTCTACCTCCTGAAATCGGTTTCCTGCAATTCTGCCCCGTTTTCAACTCCTCTTGGCAGCCTTACTTCAGTATATTTTTGGACGATAGCTGTCATTTATAACTCTGCAGGTTTGTGAATTACAGTGCCCCTGAGCTCCTTTCTTCAACTCGCTTTCTTTTGAGCTGGCCGCAACACCGCAGGATGGCTTCAGGCCCTAATCCGGTTCGGGCACGGCACGCTGAGCCTTTGGTTAATTCCTCTTCCTGGTGGGAAATGAGAGTTAAATTTGCCCGTCCAGACACCTCCATCTAGTCTCTCATTGGTTCTCGCTATTCCTGTTCATCTTCCGCAGAAATTGCAAACTGGGCCAAACAGGAGGTTAAAGGGACTGACTCTCCAAGTCGGGAGAGTGTTAGTAAAGCTTCTGGAATGTTGCACCCGAGTACCAGGGTACGAAAATTGAGACATATTTGAACACATCTCCCGATCACATGGTTGATCATATTCTAGGTTCCACATGCATGTTTTAGCTGAAGGAAGAATACCTGAAACCTGGGTAGTTGAGACCCATAGAATGGGTGCCATGCAATATGACTTCAAAGGATCTTCATTCGCTCACCGAACCTCTCCAATCCTATCACTACTGCGTTTATGCCCCTTACACACGCTTGATTCTCTTTCGGAGACATAGCAATCCATAGGTTTTAAGATACTTACTAGTCAGGCACATTCTTAGGCATTTAATATGCGGTGTTGAGTCCATTTCGTTGAGCAAGGAGTAGCTCTTGTCTATTCCATATTTGGCTTAAGGAACTTTATCTGTGCTCATTTCAATCTCTGGTTTTATGCAGCACCCCAACTCACCTTTCCCCTTAAGCAAGCATAAGTTGGTTTTCTAAATTTGAGACGCTGTTCTGTTCTGTAATTCAGTTCCTGTGTAGCCAAGTTTACATTCCGTGTATTACTGATATCTTATGATGTTTCTTTTTCTGTGTGACTTATTTCAGTTAGAATCATCATACCTGAATCCACTCATTGTGCTGCTAAGGGCCTGATGACATAGATTTCATTGCTGAGTGATATTGCTTTGTAAGTAAATACCACAACTTCTTTATCCATTTTTCACTTTCTGCGATGTTGATATTGTACTGTAAACGAGGTTCTTGTAAACAGAGGCGTCCCAAACTTTGGGGTGGCTGTGTCTTTTTGATTTTCATTTCCCTAAGCTATAGGACCATAAGTGGAAGTGCCCTAGGCTCTGTTGCTTTGTTTTTTAGATGTTTCAGGAAACACCATACATTTCTCCCGTGTGTCTGTTGGCAATTTACATCCCGCCCATCAGCATAAGAAGGCTCCCAGTTCTCCATGGCCTGTCCTGCCTTTCTGGATTTTACACTTTTTTCAGATGGCCCTTTTGACCGGGGGGAAGTGAGACTTCATTGTAGTGCAGATTTCCTTTGCAAGCTTGCTTGGTTGGCCAAAAAGGG
Source organism: Grampus griseus (assembly GCF_964374135.1). Classification (NCBI taxonomy): domain Eukaryota; kingdom Metazoa; phylum Chordata; class Mammalia; order Artiodactyla; family Delphinidae; genus Grampus; species Grampus griseus. The sequence continues at coordinate 115,426,306 of NC_139000.1, forward strand.
CGTATGCGTTTTTTCCTGAATATATTCAGGAAAAAACGCATACGCCCTTTTTGGCCAAGTGCATCATTGTGGACGTTCTGCCTCTTTTCCTATGCTTTCAATGCAATTCCAGTCTACCTCCTGAAATCGGTTTCCTGCAATTCTGCCCCGCTTTCAAGTCCTCTTGGCAGCCTTACTTCAGTATATTTTTGGACGATAGCTGTCATTTATAACTCTGCAGGTTTGTGAATTACAGTGCCCCTGAGCTCCTTTCTTCAACTCGCTTTCTTTTGAGCTGGCCACAACACCGCAGGATGGCTTCAGGCCCTAATCTTGTTCTGGCACGGCACGCTGAGCCTTTGGTTAATTCCTCTTCCTGGTGGGAAATGAGAGTTAAATTTGCCCGTCCAGACACCTCCAGCTAGTCTCTCATTGGTTCTCGCTATTCCTGTTCATCTTCCGCAGAAATTGCAAACTGGGCCAAACAGGAGGTTAAAGGGACTGACTCTCCAAGTCGGGAGAGTGTTAGTAAAGCGTCTGGAATGTTGCACCCGAGTACCAGGGTACGAAAACTGAGACATATTTGAACACATCTCCCGATCACATGGTTGATCATATTCTAGGTTCCACATGCATGTTTTAGCTGAAGGAAGAATACCTGAAACCTGGGTAGTTGAGACCCATAGAATGGGTGCCATGCAATATGACTTCAAAGGATCTTCATTTGCTCACCGAACCTCTCCAATCCTATCACTACTGCGTTTATGCCCCTGTACACACGCTTGATTCTCTTTCGGAGACATAGCAATCCATAGGTTTTAAGATACTTACTAGTCAGGCACATTCTTAGGCGTTTAATATGCGGTGTTGAGTCCATTTCGTTGAGCAAGGAGTAGCTCTTGTCTATTCCATATTTGGCTTAAGGAACTTTATCTGTGCTCATTTCAATCTCTGGTTTTATGCAGCACCCCAACTCACCTTTCCCCTTAAGCAAGCATAAGTTGGTTTTCTAAATTTGAGACCCTGTTCTGTTCTGTAATTCAGTTCCTGTGTAGCCAAGTTTACATTCCGTGTATTACTGATATCTTATGATGTTTCTTTTTCTGTGTGACTTATTTCAGTTAGAATCATCATACCTGAATCCACTCATTGTGCTGCTAAGGGCCTGATGACATAGATTTCATTGCTGAGTGATATTGCTTTGTAAGTAAATACCACAACTTCTTTATCCATTTTTCACTTTCTGCGATGTTGATATTGTACTGTAAACGAGGTTCTTGTAAACAGAGGCGTCCCAAACTTTGGGGTGGCTGTGTCTTTTTGATTTTAATTTCCCTAAGCTATAGGACCATAAGTGGAAGTGCCCTAGGCTCTGTTGCTTTGTTTTTTAGATGTTTCAGGAAACACCATACACTTCTCCCGAGTGTCTGTTGGCAATTTACATCCCGCCCATCAGCATAACAAGGCTCCCAGTTCTCCATGGCCTGTCCTGCCTTGCTGGATTTTACACTTTTTTCAGATGGCCCTTTTGACCGGGGGGAAGTGAGACTTCATTGTAGTGCAGATTTCCTTTGCAAGCTTGCTTGGTTGGCCAAAAAGGGCGTATGCGTTTTTTCTTGAATATATTCAGGAAAAAACGCATACGCGCTTTTTGGCCAAGTGCATTCTTGTGGACCTTCTGCCTCTTTTCCTATGCTTTCAATGCAATTCCAGTCTACCTCCTGAAATCGGTTTCCTGCAATTCTGCCCCGCTTTCAAGTCCTCTTGGCAGCCTTACTTCAGTATATTTTTGGACGATAGCTGTCATTTATAACTCTGCAGGTTTGTGAATTACAGTGCCCCTGAGCTCCTTTCTTCAACTCACTTTCTTGTGAGCTGGCCGCAACACCGCAGGATGGCTTCAGGCCCTAATCTGGTTCCGGCACGGCACGCTGAGCCTTTGGTTATTTCCTCTTCCTGGTGGGAAATGAGAGTTAAATTTGCCCGTCCAGACACCTCCAGCTAGTCTCTCATTGGTTCTCCCTATTCCTGTTCATCTTCCGCAGAAATTGCAAACTGGGCCAAACAGGAGGTTAAAGGCGCTGACTCTCTAAGAGGGGAGAGTGTTAGTAAAGCGTCTGGAATGTTGCACCCGAGTACCAGGGGAGGAAAACTGAGACATATTTGAACACGTCTCCCGTTCACATGGTTGATCATACTCTGGGTTACACATGCATGTTTTAGCTGAAGGAAGAATACCTTAAACCTGGAGAGTTGAGGCCCGTGGAATGGGTACCATGCAATAAGACTTCAAAGGGTCTTCATTTGCTCACCGAACCTCTCCAATCCTATCACTGCTGCGTTTATGCCCCTGTACACACGCTTGATTCTCTTTTGGAGACATAGCAATCCATAGGTTTTAAGATACTTACTAGTCAGGTACATTCTTAGGCGTTTAATATGCGGTGTTGAGTCCATTTCATTGAGCAAGGAGTAGCTCTTGTCTATTCCATATTTGGCTTAAGGAACTTTATCTGTGCTCATTTCAATCTCTGGTTTTATGCAGCACCCCAACTCACCTTTCCCCTTAAGCAAGCATAAGTTGGTTTTCTAAATTTGAGAACCTGTTCTGTTTTGGAATTCAGTTCCTGTGTAGCCAAGTTTACATTCCGTGTATTAGTGATATCTTATGATGTTTCTTTTTCTGTGTGACTTATTTCAGTTAGAATCATCGTACCTGAATCCACTCATTATGCTGCTACGGGCCTGATGACATAGATTTCATTGCTGAGTGATACTGCATTGTACGTAATTACCACAAGTTCTTTATCCATTTTTCACTTTCTGTGATATTGAACTTCTACGGTAAACGAGGTTCTTGTAAAAAGAGGCGTCCCAAACTTTGGGATGGCTGTGTCTTTTTGATTTTAATTTCCCTAAGCTATAGGACCATAAGTGGAAGTGCCCTAGGCTCTGTTGCTTTGTTTTTTAGATGTTTCAGGAAACACCATACACTTCTCCCGAGTGTCTGTTGGCAATTTACATCCCGCCCATCAGCATAACAAGGCTCCCAGTTCTCCATGGCCTGTCCTGCCTTTCTGGATTTTCCACTTTTTTCAGATGGCCCTTTTGACCGGGGGGAAGTGAGACTTCATTGTACTGCAGATTTCCTTTGCAAGTTTGCTTGGTTGGCCAAAAAGGGCGTATGCGTTTTTTCCTGAATATATTCAGGAAAAAACGCATACGCCCTTTTTGGCCAAGTGCATCATTGTGGACGTTCTGCCTCTTTTCCTATGCTTTCAATGCAATTCCAGTCTACCTCCTGAAATCGGTTTCCTGCAATTCTGCCCCGTTTTCAAGTCCTCTTGGCAGCCTTACTTCAGTATATTTTTGGACGATAGGGTTTATTTATAACTCTGCAGGTTTGTGAATTACAGTGCCCCTGAGCTCCTTTCTTCAACTCGCTTTCTTGTGAGCTGGCCGCAACACCGCAGGATGGCTTCAGGCCCTAATCTGGTTCCGGCACGGCACGCTGAGCCTTTGGTTATTTCCTCTTCCTGGTGGGAAATGAGAGTTAAATTTGCCCGTCCAGACACCTCCAGCTAGTCTCTCATTGGTTCTCGCTATTCCTGTTCATCTTCCGCAGAAATTGCAAACTGGGCCAAACAGGAGGTTAAAGGGACTGACTCTCCAAGTCGGGAGAGTGTTAGTAAAGCATCTGGAATGTTGCACCGAGTACCAGGGTACGAAAACTGAGACATATTTGAACACGTCTCCCGATCACATGGTTGATCATACTCTAGGTTCCACATGCATGTTTTAGCTGAAGGAAGAATACCTTAAAACTGGGTAGTTGAAACCCGTGGAATGGGTATCATGCAATATGACTTCAAAGGGTCTTCATTTGCTCACCGAACCTCTCAAATCCTATCACTGCTGCGTTTATGCCCCTGTACACATGCTTGATTCTCTTTCGGAGACATAGCAATCCATAGGTTTTAAGATACTTACTAGTCAGGTACATTCTTAGGCGTTCAATATGCGGTGTTGAGTTCATTTCGTTGAGCAAGGAGTAGCTCTTGTCTATTCCATATTTGGCTTAAGGAACTTTATCTGTGCTCATTTCAATCTCTGGTTTTATGCAGCACCCCAACTCACCTTTCCCCTTAAGCAAGCATAAGTTGGTTTTCTAAATTTGAGACCCTGTTCTGTTTTGGAATTCAGTTCCTGTGTAGCCAAGTTTACATTCCGTGTATTAGTGATATCTTATGATGTTTCTTTTTCTGTGTGACTTATTTCAGTTAGAATCATCGTACCTGAATCCACTCATTATGCTGCTACAGACCTGATGACATAGATTTCATTGCTGAGTGATACTGCATTGTACGTAATTACCACAGGTTCTTTATCCATTTTTCACTTTCTGTGATATTGAACTTGTACGGTAAACGAGGTTCTTGTAAACAGAGACGTCCCAAACTTTGGGGTGGCTGTGTCTTTTTGATTTTAATTTCCCTAAGCTATAGGACCATAAGTGGAAGTGCCCTAGGCTCTGTTGCTTTGTTTTTTAGATGTTTCAGGAAACACCATACACTTCTCCCGAGTGTCTGTTGGCAATTTACTTCCCGCCCATCAGCATAACAAGGCTCCCAGTTCTCCATGGCCTGTCCTGCCTTTCTGGATTTTACACTTTTTTCAGATGGCCCTTTTGACAGGGGGGAAGTGAGACTTCATTGTAGTGCAGATTTCCTTTGCAAGTTTGCTTGGTTGGCCAAAAAGGGCGTATGCGTTTTTTCCTGAATATATTCAGGAAAAAACGCATACGCCCTTTTTGGCCAAGTGCATCATTGTGGACGTTCTGCCTCTTTTCCTATGCTTTCAATGCAATTCCAGTCTACCTCCTGAAATCGGTTTCCTGCAATTCTGCCCCGTTTTCAAGTCCTCTTGGCAGCCTTACTTCAGTATATTTTTGGACGATAGCTGTCATTTATAACTCTGCAGGTTTGTGAATTACAGTGCCCCTGAGCTCCTTTCTTCAACTCGCTTTCTTTTGAGCTGGCCGCAACACCGCAGGATGGCTTCAGGCCCTAATCCGGTTCGGGCACGGCACGCTGAGCCTTTGGTTAATTCCTCTTCCTGGTGGGAAATGAGAGTTAAATTTGCCCGTCCAGACACCTCCAGCTAGTCTCTCATTGGTTCTCGCTATTCCTGTTCATCTTCCGCAGAAATTGCAAACTGGGCCAAACAGGAGGTTAAAGGGACTGACTCTCCAAGTCGGGAGAGTGTTAGTAAAGCTTCTGGAATGTTGCACCCGAGTACCAGGGTACGAAAATTGAGACATATTTGAACACATCTCCCGATCACATGGTTGATCATATTCTAGGTTCCACATGCATGTTTTAGCTGAAGGAAGAATACCTGAAACCTGGGTAGTTGAGACCCATAGAATGGGTGCCATGCAATATGACTTCAAAGGATCTTCATTCGCTCACCGAACCTCTCCAATCCTATCACTACTGCGTTTATGCCCCTTACACACGCTTGATTCTCTTTCGGAGACATAGCAATCCATAGGTTTTAAGATACTTACTAGTCAGGCACATTCTTAGGCATTTAATATGCGGTGTTGAGTCCATTTCGTTGAGCAAGGAGTAGCTCTTGTCTATTCCATATTTGGCTTAAGGAACTTTATCTGTGCTCATTTCAATCTCTGGTTTTATGCAGCACCCCAACTCACCTTTCCCCTTAAGCAAGCATAAGTTGGTTTTCTAAATTTGAGACGCTGTTCTGTTCTGTAATTCAGTTCCTGTGTAGCCAAGTTTACATTCCGTGTATTACTGATATCTTATGATGTTTCTTTTTCTGTGTGACTTATTTCAGTTAGAATCATCATACCTGAATCCACTCATTGTGCTGCTAAGGGCCTGATGACATAGATTTCATTGCTGAGTGATATTGCTTTGTAAGTAAATACCACAACTTCTTTATCCATTTTTCACTTTCTGCGATGTTGATATTGTACTGTAAACGAGGTTCTTGTAAACAGAGGCGTCCCAAACTTTGGGGTGGCTGTGTCTTTTTGATTTTCATTTCCCTAAGCTATAGGACCATAAGTGGAAGTGCCCTAGGCTCTGTTGCTTTGTTTTTTAGATGTTTCAGGAAACACCATACATTTCTCCCGTGTGTCTGTTGGCAATTTACATCCCGCCCATCAGCATAAGAAGGCTCCCAGTTCTCCATGGCCTGTCCTGCCTTTCTGGATTTTACACTTTTTTCAGATGGCCCTTTTGACCGGGGGGAAGTGAGACTTCATTGTAGTGCAGATTTCCTTTGCAAGCTTGCTTGGTTGGCCAAAAAGGGCGTATGCGTTTTTTCCTGAATATATTCAGGAAAAAACGCATACGCCCTTTTTGGCCAAGTGCATCATTGTGGACGTTCTGCCTCTTTTCCTATGCTTTCAATGCAATTCCAGTCTACCTCCTGAAATCGGTTTCCTGCAATTCTGCCCCGCTTTCAAGTCCTCTTGGCAGCCTTACTTCAGTATATTTTTGGACGATAGCTGTCATTTATAACTCTGCAGGTTTGTGAATTACAGTGCCCCTGAGCTCCTTTCTTCAACTCGCTTTCTTTTGAGCTGGCCGCAACACCGCAGGATGGCTTCAGGCCCTAATCCGGTTCGGGCACGGCACGCTGAGCCTTTGGTTAATTCCTCTTCCTGGTGGGAAATGAGAGTTAAATTTGCCCGTCCAGACACCTCCAGCTAGTCTCTCATTGGTTCTCGCTATTCCTGTTCATCTTCCGCAGAAATTGCAAACTGGGCCAAACAGGAGGTTAAAGGGACTGACTCTCCAAGTCGGGAGAGTGTTAGTAAAGCTTCTGGAATGTTGCACCCGAGTACCAGGGTACGAAAATTGAGACATATTTGAACACATCTCCCGATCACATGGTTGATCATATTCTAGGTTCCACATGCATGTTTTAGCTGAAGGAAGAATACCTGAAACCTGGGTAGTTGAGACCCATAGAATGGGTGCCATGCAATATGACTTCAAAGGATCTTCATTCGCTCACCGAACCTCTCCAATCCTATCACTACTGCGTTTATGCCCCTTACACACGCTTGATTCTCTTTCGGAGACATAGCAATCCATAGGTTTTAAGATACTTACTAGTCAGGCACATTCTTAGGCATTTAATATGCGGTGTTGAGTCCATTTCGTTGAGCAAGGAGTAGCTCTTGTCTATTCCATATTTGGCTTAAGGAACTTTATCTGTGCTCATTTCAATCTCTGGTTTTATGCAGCACCCCAACTCACCTTTCCCCTTAAGCAAGCATAAGTTGGTTTTCTAAATTTGAGACGCTGTTCTGTTCTGTAATTCAGTTCCTGTGTAGCCAAGTTTACATTCCGTGTATTACTGATATCTTATGATGTTTCTTTTTCTGTGTGACTTATTTCAGTTAGAATCATCATACCTGAATCCACTCATTGTGCTGCTAAGGGCCTGATGACATAGATTTCATTGCTGAGTGATATTGCTTTGTAAGTAAATACCACAACTTCTTTATCCATTTTTCACTTTCTGCGATGTTGATATTGTACTGTAAACGAGGTTCTTGTAAACAGAGGCGTCCCAAACTTTGGGGTGGCTGTGTCTTTTTGATTTTCATTTCCCTAAGCTATAGGACCATAAGTGGAAGTGCCCTAGGCTCTGTTGCTTTGTTTTTTAGATGTTTCAGGAAACACCATACATTTCTCCCGTGTGTCTGTTGGCAATTTACATCCCGCCCATCAGCATAAGAAGGCTCCCAGTTCTCCATGGCCTGTCCTGCCTTTCTGGATTTTACACTTTTTTCAGATGGCCCTTTTGACCGGGGGGAAGTGAGACTTCATTGTAGTGCAGATTTCCTTTGCAAGCTTGCTTGGTTGGCCAAAAAGGGCGTATGCGTTTTTTCCTGAATATATTCAGGAAAAAACGCATACGCCCTTTTTGGCCAAGTGCATCATTGTGGACGTTCTGCCTCTTTTCCTATGCTTTCAATGCAATTCCAGTCTACCTCCTGAAATCGGTTTCCTGCAATTCTGCCCCGCTTTCAAGTCCTCTTGGCAGCCTTACTTCAGTATATTTTTGGACGATAGCTGTCATTTATAACTCTGCAGGTTTGTGAATTACAGTGCCCCTGAGCTCCTTTCTTCAACTCGCTTTCTTTTGAGCTGGCCGCAACACCGCAGGATGGCTTCAGGCCCTAATCTGGTTCTGGCACGGCACGCTGAGCCTTTGGTTAATTCCTCTTCCTGGTGGGAAATGAGAGTTAAATTTGCCCGTCCAGACACCTCCAGCTAGTCTCTCATTGGTTCTCGCTATTCCTGTTCATCTTCCGCAGAAATTGCAAACTGGGCCAAACAGGAGGTTAAAGGGACTGACTCTCCAAGTCGGGAGAGTGTTAGTAAAGCGTCTGGAATGTTGCACCCGAGTACCAGGGTACGAAAATTGAGACATATTTGAACACATCTCCCGATCACATGGTTGATCATATTCTAGGTTCCACATGCATGTTTTAGCTGAAGGAAGAATACCTGAAACCTGGGTAGTTGAGACCCATAGAATGGGTGCCATGCAATATGATTTCAAAGGGTCTTCATTTGCTCACCGAACCTCTCCAATCCTATCACTACTGCGTTTATGCCCCTGTACACATGCTTGATTCTCTTTCGGAGACATAGCAATCCATAGGTTTTAAGATACTTACTAGTCAGGCACATTCTTAGGCGTTTAATATGCGGTGTTGAGTCCATTTCGTTGAGCAAGGAGTAGCATTTGTCTATTCCATATTTGGCTTAAGGAACTTTATCTGTGCTCATTTCAATCTCTGGTTTTATGCAGCACCCCAACTCACCTTTCCCCTTAAGCAAGCATAAGTTGGTTTTCTAAATTTGAGACCCTGTTCTGTTCTGTAATTCAGTTCCTGTGTAGCCAAGTTTACATTCCGTGTATTACTGATATCTTATGATGTTTCTTTTTTTGTGTGACTTATTTCAGTTAGAATCATCATACCTGAATCCACTCATTCTGCTGCTAAGGGCCTGATGACATAGATTTCATTGCTGAGTGATATTGCTTTGTAAGTAAACACCACAACTTCTTTATCCATTTTTCACTTTCTGCGATGTTGATCTTGTACTGTAAACGAGGTTCTTGTAAACAGAGGCGTCCCAAACTTTGGGGTGGCTGTGTCTTTTTGATTTTAATTTCCCTAAGCTATAGGACCATAAGTGGAAGTGCCCTAGGCTCTGTTGCTTTGTTTTTTAGATGTTTCAGGAAACACCATACACTTCTCCCGAGTGTCTGTTGGCAATTTACATCCCGCCCATCAGCATAACAAGGCTCCCAGTTCTCCATGGCCTGTCCTGCCTTGCTGGATTTTACACTTTTTTCAGATGGCCCTTTTGACCGGGGGGAAGTGAGACTTCATTGTAGTGCAGATTTCCTTTGCAAGCTTGCTTGGTTGGCCAAAAAGGGCGTATGCGTTTTTTCCTGAATATATTCAGGAAAAAACGCATACGCCCTTTTTGGCCAAGTGCATCATTGTGGACGTTCTGCCTCTTTTCCTATGCTTTCAATGCAATTCCAGTCTACCTCCTGAAATCGGTTTCCTGCAATTCTGCCCCGCTTTCAAGTCCTCTTGGCAGCCTTACTTCAGTATATTTTTGGACGATAGCTGTCATTTATAACTCTGCAGGTTTGTGAATTACAGTGCCCCTGAGCTCCTTTCTTCAACTCGCTTTCTTTTGAGCTGGCCGCAACACCGCAGGATGGCTTCAGGCCCTAATCTGGTTCGGGCACGGCACGCTGAGCCTTTGGTTAATTCCTCTTCCTGGTGGGAAATGAGAGTTAAATTTGCCCGTCCAGACACCTCCAGCTAGTCTCTCATTGGTTCTCGCTATTCCTGTTCATCTTCCGCAGAAATTGCAAAGTGGGCCAAACAGGAGGTTAAAGGGACTGACTCTCCAAGTCGGGAGAGTGTTAGTAAAGCGTCTGGAATGTTGCAGCCGAGTACCAGGGTACGAAAATTGAGACATATTTGAACACGTCTCCCGATCACATGGTTGATCATACTCTAGGTTCCACATGCATGTTTTAGCTGAAGGAAGAATACCTTAAACCTGGGTAGTTGAGACCCATAGAATGGGTGCCATGCAATATGATTTCAAAGGGTCTTCATTTGCTCACCGAACCTCTCCAATCCTATCACTACTGCGTTTATGCCCCTGTACACACGCTTGATTCTCTTTCGGAGACATAGCAATCCATAGGTTTTAAGATACTTACTAGTCAGGCACATTCTTAGGCGTTTAATATGCGGTGTTGAGTCCATTTCGTTGAGCAAGGAGTAGCTCTTGTCTATTCCATATTTGGCTTAAGGAACTTTATCTGTGCTCATTTCAATCTCTGGTTTTATGCAGCACCCCAACTCACCTTTCCCCTTAAGCAAGCATAAGTTGGTTTTCTAAATTTGAGACCCTGTTCTGTTCTGTAATTCAGTTCCTGTGTAGCCAAGTTTACATTCCGTGTATTACTGATATCTTATGATGTTTCTTTTTCTGTGTGACTTATTTCAGTTAGAATCATCATACCTGAATCCACTCATTATGCTGCTAAGGGCCTGATGACATAGATTTCATTGCTGAGTGATATTGCTTTGTAAGTAAACACCACAACTTCTTTATCCATTTTTCACTTTCTGCGATGTTGATCTTGTACTGTAAACGAGGTTCTTGTAAACAGAGGCGTCCCAAACTTTGGGGTGGCTGTGTCTTTTTGATTTTAATTTCCCTAAGCTATAGGACCATAAGTGGAAGTGCCCTAGGCTCTGTTGCTTTGTTTTTTAGATGTTTCAGGAAACACCATACACTTCTCCCGAGTGTCTGTTGGCAATTTACATCCCGCCCATCAGCATAACAAGGTTCCCAGTTCTCCATGGCCTGTCCTGCCTTTCTGGATTTTACACTTTTTTCAGATGGCCCTTTTGACCGGGGGGAAGTGAGATTTCATTGTAGTGCAGATTTCCTTTGCAAGCTTGCTTGGTTGGCCAAAAAGGGCGTATGCGTTTTTTCCTGAATATATTCAGGAAAAAACGCATACGCCCTTTTTGGCCAAGTGCATCATTGTGGACGTTCTGCCTCTTTTCCTATGCTTTCAATGCAATTCCAGTCTACCTCCTGAAATTGGTTTCTTGCAATTCTGCCCCGCCTTCAAGTCCTCTTGGCTGCCTTACTTCAGTATATTTTTGGACGATAGGGGTCATTTATAACTCTGCAGGTTTGTGAATTACAGTGCCCCTGAGCTCCTTTCTTCAACTCGCTTTCTTGTGACCTGGCCGCAACACCGCAGGATGGCTTCAGACCCTAATCTGGTTCCGGCACGGCACGCTGAGCCTTTGGTTATTTCCTGTTCCTGGTGGGAAATGAGAGTTAAATTTGCCGGTCCAGACACCTCCAGCTAGTCTCTCATTGGTTCTCACTATTCCTGTTCATCTTCCGCAGAAATTGCAAACTGGGCCAAACAGGAGGTTAAAGGGACTGACTCTCCAAGTCGGGAGAGTGTTAGTAAAGCATCTGGAATGTTGCACCCGAGTACCAGGGGAGGAAAACTGAGACATATTTGAACACGTCTGCCGTGCACACTGTTGATCATACTCTGCGTTCCACATGCATGTTTTAGCTGAAGGAAGAATACCTTAAACCTGGGTAGTTGAAACCCGTGGAATGGGTACCATGCAATATGACTTCAAAGGGTCTTCATTTGCTCACTGAACCTCTCCAATCCTATCACTGCTGCGTTTATGCCCCTGTACACATGCTTGATTCTCTTTCGGAGACATAGCAATCCATAGGTTTTAAGATACTTACTAGTCAGGCGCATTCTTAGGCGTTTAATATGCGGTGTTGAGTCCATTTCGTTGAGCAAGGAGTAGCTCTTGTCTATTCCATATTTGGCTTAAGGAACTTTATCTGTGCTCATTTCAATCTCTGGTTTTATGCAGCACCCCAACTCACCTTTCCCCTTAAGCAAGCATAAGTTGGTTTTCTAAATTTGAGACCCTGTTCTGTTTTGGAATTCATATCCTGTGTAGCCAAGTTTACATTCCGTGTATTACTGATATCTTATGATGTTTCTTTTTCTGTGTGACTTATTTCAGATAGAATCATCATACCTGAGTCCACTCATTATGCTGCTACGGGCCTGATGACATAGATTTCATTGCTGAGTGATACTGCATTGTACATATGTACCACAAGTTCTTTATCCATTTTCCACTTTCTGTGATATTGAACTTGTACGGTAAACGAGGTTCTTGTAAACAGAGGCGTCCCAAACTTTGGGGTGGCTGTGTCTTTTTGATTTTAATTTCCCTAAGCTATAGGACCATAAGTGGAAGTGCCCTAGGCTCTGTTGCTTTGTTTTTTAGATGTTTCAGGAAACACCATACACTTCTCCCGAGTGTCTGTTGGCAATTTACATCCCGCCCATCAGCATAACAAGGCTCCCAGTTCTTTATGGCCTGTCCTGCCTTGCTGGATTTTACACTTTTTTCAGATGGCCCTTTTGACCGGGGGGAAGTGAGACTTCATTGTAGTGCAGATTTCCTTTGCAAGCTTGCTTGGTTGGCCAAAAAGGGCGTATGCGTTTTTTCCTGAATATATTCAGGAAAAAACGCATACGCCCTTTTTGGCCAAGTGCATCATTGTGGACGTTCTGCCTCTTTTCCTATGCTTTCAATGCAATTCCAGTCTACCTCCTGAAATCGGTTTCCTGCAATTCTGCCCCGCTTTCAAGTCCTCTTGGCAGCCTTACTTCAGTATATTTTTGGACGATAGCTGTCATTTATAACTCTGCAGGTTTGTGAATTACAGTGCCCCTGAGCTCCTTTCTTCAACTCGCTTTCTTTTGAGCTGGCCGCAACACCGCAGGATGGCTTCAGGCCCTAATCTGGTTCGGGCACGGCACGCTGAGCCTTTGGTTAATTCCTCTTCCTGGTGGGAAATGAGAGTTAAATTTGCCCGTCCAGACACCTCCAGCTAGTCTCTCATTGGTTCTCGCTATTCCTGTTCATCTTCCGCAGAAATTGCAAACTGGGCCAAACAGGAGGTTAAAGGGACTGACTCTCCAAGTCGGGAGAGTGTTAGTAAAGCGTTTGGAATGTTGCACCCGAGTACCAGGGTACGAAAATTGAGACATATTTGAACACATCTCCCGATCACATGGTTGATCATATTCTAGGTTCCACATGCATGTTTTAGCTGAAGGAAGAATACCTGAAACCTGGGTAGTTGAGACCCTTAGAATGGGTGCCATGCAATATGACTTCAAAGGATCTTCATTTGTTCACCGAACCTCTCCAATCCTATCACTACTGCGTTTATGCCCCTGTACACACGCTTGATTCTCTTTCGGAGACATAGCAATCCATAGGTTTTGAGATACTTACTAGTCAGGCACATTCTTAGGCGTTTAATATGCGGTGTTGAGTCCATTTCGTTGAGCAAGGAGTAGCTCTTGTCTATTCCATATTTGGCTTAAGGAACTTTATGTGTGCTCATTTCAATCTCTGGTTTTATGCAGCACCCCAACTCACCTTTCCCCTTAAGCAAGCATAAGTTGGTTTTCTAAATTTGAGACCCTGTTCTGTTCTGTAATTCAGTTCCTGTGTAGCCAAGTTTACATTCCGTGTATTACTGATATCTTATGATGTTTCTTTTTCTGTGTGACTTATTTCAGTTAGAATCATCATACCTGAATCCACTCATTGTGCTGCTAAGGGCCTGATGACATAGATTTCATTGCTGAGTGATATTGCTTTGTAAGTAAATACCACAACTTCTTTATCCATTTTTCACTTTCTGCGATGTTGATCTTGTACTGTAAACGAGGTTCTTGTAAACAGAGGCGTCCCAAACTTTGGGGTGGCTGTGTCTTTTTGATTTTCATTTCCCTAAGCTATAGGACCATAAGTGGAAATGCCCTAGGCTCTGTTGCTTTGTTTTTTAGATGTTTCAGGAAACACCATACACTTCTCCCGAGTGTCTGTTGGCAATTTACATCCCGCCCATCAGCATAACAAGGCTCCCAGTTCTCCATGGCCTGTCCTGCCTTTCTGGATTTTACACTTTTTTCAGATGGCCCTTTTGACAGGGGGGAAGTGAGACTTCATTGTAGTGCAGATTTCCTTTGCAAGCTTGCTTGGTTGGCCAAAAAGGGCGTATGCGTTTTTTCCTGAATATATTCAGGAAAAAACGCATACGCCCTTTTTGGCCAAGTGCATCATTGTGGACGTTCTGCCTCTTTTCCTATGCTTTCAATGCAATTCCAGTCTACCTCCTGAAATCGGTTTCCTGCAATTCTGCCCCGCTTTCAAGTCCTCTTGGCAGCCTTACTTCAGTATATTTTTGGACGATAGCTGTCATTTATAACTCTGCAGGTTTGTGAATTACAGTGCCCCTGAGCTCCTTTCTTCAACTCGCTTTCTTTTGAGCTGGCCGCAACACCGCAGGATGGCTTCAGGCCCTAATCTGGTTCGGGCACGGCACGCTGAGCCTTTGGTTAATTCCTCTTCCTGGTGGGAAATGAGAGTTAAATTTGCCCGTCCAGACACCTCCAGCTAGTCTCTCATTGGTTCTCGCTATTCCTGTTCATCTTCCGCAGAAATTGCAAACTGGGCCAAACAGGAGGTTAAAGGGACTGACTCTCCAAGTCGGGAGAGTGTTAGTAAAGCGTCTGGAATGTTGCACCCGAGTACCAGGGTACGAAAATTGAGACATATTTGAACACATCTCCCGATCACATGGTTGATCATATTCTAGGTTCCACATGCATGTTTTAGCTGAAGGAAGAATACCTGAAACCTGGGTAGTTGAGACCCATAGAATGGGTGCCATGCAATATGACTTCAAAGGATCTTCATTTGCTCACCGAACCTCTCCAATCCTATCACTACTGCGTTTATGCCCCTGTACACACGCTTGATTCTCTTTCGGAGACATAGCAATCCATAGGTTTTAAGATACTTACTAGTCAGGCACATTCTTAGGCGTTTAATATGCGGTGTTGAGTCCATTTCGTTGAGCAAGGAGTAGCTCTTGTCTATTCCATATTTGGCTTAAGGAACTTTATCTGTGCTCATTTCAATCTCTGGTTTTATGCAGCACCCCAACTCACCTTTCCCCTTAAGCAAGCATAAGTTGGTTTTCTAAATTTGAGACCCTGTTCTGTTCTGTAATTCAGTTCCTGTGTAGCCAAGTTTACATTCCGTGTATTACTGATATCTTATGATGTTTCTTTTTCTGTGTGACTTATTTCAGTTAGAATCATAATACCTGAATCCACTCATTGTGCTGCTAAGGGCCTGATGACATAGATTTCATTGCTGAGTGATATTGCTTTGTAAGTAAATACCACAACTTCTTTATCCATTTTTCACTTTCTGCGATGTTGATCTTGTACTGTAAACGAGGTTCTTGTAAACAGAGGCGTCCCAAACTTTGGGGTGGCTGTGTCTTTTTGATTTTCATTTCCCTAAGCTATAGGACCATAAGTGGAAGTGCCCTAGGCTCTGTTGCTTTGTTTTTTAGATGCTTCAGGAAACACCATACACTTATCCCGAGTGTCTGTTTGCAATGTACATCCCGCCCATCAGCATAACAAAGCTCCCAGTTCTCCATGGCCTGTCCTGCCTTTCTGGATTTTACACTTTTTTCAGATGGCCCTTTTGACCGGGGGGAAGTGAGACTTCATTGTAGTGCAGATTTCCTTTGCAAGCTTGCTTGGTTGGCCAAAAATGGCGTATGCGTTTTTTCCTGAATATATTCAGGAAAAAACGCATACGCCCTTTTTGGCCAAGTGCATCATTGTGGACGTTCTGCCTCTTTTCCTATGCTTTCAATGCAATTCCAGTCTACCTCCTGAAATCGGTTTCCTGCAATTCTGCCCCGCTTTCAAGTCCTCTTGGCAGCCTTACTTCAGTATATTTTTGGACGATAGCTGTCATTTATAACTCTGCAGGTTTGTGAATTACAGTGCCCCTGAGCTCCTTTCTTCAACTCGCTTTCTTTTGAGCTGGCCGCAACACCGCAGGATGGCTTCAGGCCCTAATCCGGTTCGGGCACGGCACGCTGAGCCTTTGGTTAATTCCTCTTCCTGGTGGGAAATGAGAGTTAAATTTGCCCGTCCAGACACCTCCAGCTAGTCTCTCATTGGTTCTCGCTATTCCTGTTCATCTTCCGCAGAAATTGCAAACTGGGCCAAACAGGAGGTTAAAGGGACTGACTCTCCAAGTCGGGAGAGTGTTAGTAAAGCTTCTGGAATGTTGCACCCGAGTACCAGGGTACGAAAATTGAGACATATTTGAACACATCTCCCGATCACATGGTTGATCATATTCTAGGTTCCACATGCATGTTTTAGCTGAAGGAAGAATACCTGAAACCTGGGTAGTTGAGACCCATAGAATGGGTGCCATGCAATATGACTTCAAAGGATCTTCATTCGCTCACCGAACCTCTCCAATCCTATCACTACTGCGTTTATGCCCCTGTACACACGCTTGATTCTCTTTCGGAGACATAGCAATCCATAGGTTTTAAGATACTTACTAGTCAGGCACATTCTTAGTCATTTAATATGCGGTGTTGAGTCCATTTCGTTGAGCAAGGAGTAGCTCTTGTCTATTCCATATTTGGCTTAAGGAACTTTATCTGTGCTCATTTCAATCTCTGGTTTTATGCAGCACCCCAACTCACCTTTCCCCTTAAGCAAGCATAAGTTGGTTTTCTAAATTTGAGACGCTGTTCTGTTCTGTAATTCAGTTCCTGTGTAGCCAAGTTTACATTCCGTGTATTACTGATATCTTATGATGTTTCTTTTTCTGTGTGACTTATTTCAGTTAGAATCATCATACCTGAATCCACTCATTGTGCTGCTAAGGGCCTGATGACATAGATTTCATTGCTGAGTGATATTGCTTTGTAAGTAAATACCACAACTTCTTTATCCATTTTTCACTTTCTGCGATGTTGATATTGTACTGTAAACGAGGTTCTTGTAAACAGAGGCGTCCCAAACTTTGGGGTGGCTGTGTCTTTTTGATTTTCATTTCCCTAAGCTATAGGACCATAAGTGGAAGTGCCCTAGGCTCTGTTGCTTTGTTTTTTAGATGTTTCAGGAAACACCATACATTTCTCCCGTGTGTCTGTTGGCAATTTACATCCCGCCCATCAGCATAAGAAGGCTCCCAGTTCTCCATGGCCTGTCCTGCCTTGCTGGATTTTACACTTTTTTCAGATGGCCCTTTTGACCGGGGGGAAGTGAGACTTCATTGTAGTGCAGATTTCCTTTGCAAGCTTGCTTGGTTGGCCAAAAAGGGCGTATGCGTTTTTTCCTGAATATATTCAGGAAAAAACGCATACGCCCTTTTTGGCCAAGTGCATCATTGTGGACGTTCTGCCTCTTTTCCTATGCTTTCAATGCAATTCCAGTCTACCTCCTGAAATCGGTTTCCTGCAATTCTGCCCCGCTTTCAAGTCCTCTTGGCAGCCTTACTTCAGTATATTTTTGGACGATAGCTGTCATTTATAACTCTGCAGGTTTGTGAATTACAGTGCCCCTGAGCTCCTTTCTTCAACTCGCTTTCTTTTGAGCTGGCCGCAACACCGCAGGATGGCTTCAGGCCCTAATCCGGTTCGGGCACGGCACGCTGAGCCTTTGGTTAATTCCTCTTCCTGGTGGGAAATGAGAGTTAAATTTGCCCGTCCAGACACCTCCAGCTAGTCTCTCATTGGTTCTCGCTATTCCTGTTCATCTTCCGCAGAAATTGCAAACTGGGCCAAACAGGAGGTTAAAGGGACTGACTCTCCAAGTCGGGAGAGTGTTAGTAAAGCTTCTGGAATGTTGCACCCGAGTACCAGGGTAGGAAAATTGAGACATATTTGAACACATCTCCCGATCACATGGTTGATCATATTCTAGGTTCCACATGCATGTTTTAGCTGAAGGAAGAATACCTGAAACCTGGGTAGTTGAGACCCATAGAATGGGTGCCATGCAATATGACTTCAAAGGATCTTCATTCGCTCACCGAACCTCTCCAATCCTATCACTACTGCGTTTATGCCCCTGTACACACGCTTGATTCTCTTTCGGAGACATAGCAATCCATAGGTTTTAAGATACTTACTAGTCAGGCACATTCTTAGGCATTTAATATGCGGTGTTGAGTCCATTTCGTTGAGCAAGGAGTAGCTCTTGTCTATTCCATATTTGGCTTAAGGAACTTTATCTGTGCTCATTTCAATCTCTGGTTTTATGCAGCACCCCAACTCACCTTTCCCCTTAAGCAAGCATAAGTTGGTTTTCTAAATTTGAGACGCTGTTCTGTTCTGTAATTCAGTTCCTGTGTAGCCAAGTTTACATTCCGTGTATTACTGATATCTTATGATGTTTCTTTTTCTGTGTGACTTATTTCAGTTAGAATCATCATACCTGAATCCACTCATTGTGCTGCTAAGGGCCTGATGACATAGATTTCATTGCTGAGTGATATTGCTTTGTAAGTAAATACCACAACTTCTTTATCCATTTTTCACTTTCTGCGATGTTGATATTGTACTGTAAACGAGGTTCTTGTAAACAGAGGCGTCCCAAACTTTGGGGTGGCTGTGTCTTTTTGATTTTCATTTCCCTAAGCTATAGGACCATAAGTGGAAGTGCCCTAGGCTCTGTTGCTTTGTTTTTTAGATGTTTCAGGAAACACCATACATTTCTCCCGTGTGTCTGTTGGCAATTTACATCCCGCCCATCAGCATAAGAAGGCTCCCAGTTCTCCATGGCCTGTCCTGCCTTTCTGGATTTTACACTTTTTTCAGATGGCCCTTTTGACCGGGGGGAAGTGAGACTTCATTGTAGTGCAGATTTCCTTTGCAAGCTTGCTTGGTTGGCCAAAAAGGGCGTATGCGTTTTTTCCTGAATATATTCAGGAAAAAACGCATACGCCCTTTTTGGCCAAGTGCATCATTGTGGACGTTCTGCCTCTTTTCCTATGCTTTCAATGCAATTCCAGTCTACCTCCTGAAATCGGTTTCCTGCAATTCTGCCCCGCTTTCAAGTCCTCTTGGCAGCCTTACTTCAGTATATTTTTGGACGATAGCTGTCATTTATAACTCTGCAGGTTTGTGAATTACAGTGCCCCTGAGCTCCTTTCTTCAACTCGCTTTCTTTTGAGCTGGCCGCAACACCGCAGGATGGCTTCAGGCCCTAATCTGGTTCGGGCACGGCACGCTGAGCCTTTGGTTAATTCCTCTTCCTGGTGGGAAATGAGAGTTAAATTTGCCCGTCCAGACACCTCCAGCTAGTCTCTCATTGGTTCTCACTATTCCTGTTCATCTTCCGCAGAAATTGCAAACTGGGCCAAACAGGAGGTTAAAGGGACTGACTCTCCAAGTCGGGAGAGTGTTAGTAAAGCGTCTGGAATGTTGCACCCGAGTACCAGGGTACGAAAATTGAGACATATTTGAACACATCTCCCGATCACATGGTTGATCATATTCTAGGTTCCACATGCATGTTTTAGCTGAAGGAAGAATACCTGAAACCTGGGTAGTTGAGACCCATAGAATGGGTGCCATGCAATATGACTTCAAAGGATCTTCATTTGCTCACCGAACCTCTCCAATCCTATCACTACTGCGTTTATGCCCCTGTACACACGCTTGATTCTCTTTCGGAGACATAGCAATCCATAGGTTTTAAGATACTTACTAGTCAGGCACATTCTTAGGCGTTTAATATGCGGTGTTGAGTCCATTTCGTTGAGCAAGGAGTAGCTCTTGTCTATTCCATATTTGGCTTAAGGAACTTTATCTGTGCTCATTTCAATCTCTGGTTTTATGCAGCACCCCAACTGACCTTTCCCCTTAAGCAAGCATAAGTTGGTTTTCTAAATTTGAGACCCTGTTCTGTTCTGTAATTCAGTTCCTGTGTAGCCAAGTTTACATTCCGTGTATTACTGATATCTTATGATGTTTCTTTTTCTGTGTGACTTATTTCAGTTAGAATCATCATACCTGAATCCACTCATTGTGCTGCTAAAGGCCTGATGACATAGATTTCATTGCTGATTGATATTGCTTTGTAAGTAAATACCACAACTTCTTTATCCATTTTTCACTTTCTGCGATGTTGATATTGTACTGTAAACGAGGTTCTTGTAAACAGAGGCGTCCCAAACTTTGGGGTGGCTGTGTCTTTTTGATTTTCATTTCCCTAAGCTATAGGACCATAAGTGGAAGTGCCCTAGGCTCTGTTGCTTTGTTTTTTAGATGTTTCAGGAAACACCATACACTTCTCCCGAGTGTCTGTTGGCAATTTACATCCCGCCCATCAGCATAACAAGGCTCCCAGTTCTCCATGGCCTGTCCTGCCTTGCTGGATTTTACACTTTTTTCAGATGGCCCTTTTGACCGGGGGGAAGTGAGACTTCATTGTAGTGCAGATTTCCTTTGCAAGCTTGCTTGGTTGGCCAAAAAGGGCGTATGCGTTTTTTCTTGAATATATTCAGGAAAAAACGCATACGCGCTTTTTGGCCAACTGCATTCTTGTGGACCTTCTGCCTCTTTTCCTATGCTTTCAATGCAATTCCAGTCTACCTCCTGAAATCGGTTTCCTGCAATTCTGCCCCGCTTTCAAGTCCTCTTGGCAGCCTTACTTCAGTATATTTTTGGACGATAGCTGTCATTTATAACTCTGCAGGTTTGTGAATTACAGTGCCCCTGAGCTCCTTTCTTCAACTCACTTTCTTGTGAGCTGGCCGCAACACCGCAGGATGGCTTCAGGCCCTAATCTGGTTCCGGCACGGCACGCTGAGCCTTTGGTTATTTCCTCTTCCTGGTGGGAAATGAGAGTTAAATTTGCCCGTCCAGACACCTCCAGCTAGTCTCTCATTGGTTCTCCCTATTCCTGTTCATCTTCCGCAGAAATTGCAAACTGGGCCAAACAGGAGGTTAAAGGCGCTGACTCTCTAAGAGGGGAGAGTGTTAGTAAAGCGTCTGGAATGTTGCACCCGAGTACCAGGGGAGGAAAACTGAGACATATTTGAACACGTCTCCCGTTCACATGGTTGATCATACTCTGGGTTACACATGCATGTTTTAGATGAAGGAAGAATACCTTAAACCTGGAGAGTTGAGGCCCGTGGAATGGGTACCATGCAATAAGACTTCAAAGGGTCTTCATTTGCTCACCGAACCTCTCCAATCCTATCACTGCTGCGTTTATGCCCCTGTACACACGCTTGATTCTCTTTTGGAGACATAGCAATCCATAGGTTTTAAGATACTTACTAGTCAGGTACATTCTTAGGCGTTTAATATGCGGTGTTGAGTCCATTTCATTGAGCAAGGAGTAGCTCTTGTCTATTCCATATTTGGCTTAAGGAACTTTATCTGTGCTCATTTCAATCTCTGGTTTTATGCGGCACCCCAACTCACCTTTCCCCTTAAGCAAGCATAAGTTGGTTTTCTAAATTTGAGAACCTGTTCTGTTTTGGAATTCAGTTCCTGTGTAGCCAAGTTTACATTCCGTGTATTAGTGATATCTTATGATGTTTCTTTTTCTGTGTGACTTATTTCAGTTAGAATCATCGTACCTGAATCCACTCATTATGCTGCTACGGGCCTGATGACATAGATTTCATTGCTGAGTGATACTGCATTGTACGTAATTACCACAAGTTCTTTATCCATTTTTCACTTTCTGTGATATTGAACTTCTACGGTAAACGAGGTTCTTGTAAAAAGAGGCGTCCCAAACTTTGGGATGGCTGTGTCTTTTTGATTTTAATTTCCCTAAGCTATAGGACCATAAGTGGAAGTGCCCTAGGCTCTGTTGCTTTGTTTTTTAGATGTTTCAGGAAACACCATACACTTCTCCCGAGTGTCTGTTGGCAATTTACATCCCGCCCATCAGCATAAAAAGGCTCCCAGTTCTCCATGGCCTGTCCTGCCTTTCTGGATTTTCCACTTTTTTCAGATGGCCCTTTTGACCGGGGGGAAGTGAGACTTCATTGTACTGCAGATTTCCTTTGCAAGTTTGCTTGGTTGGCCAAAAAGGGCGTATGCGTTTTTTCCTGAATATATTCAGGAAAAAACGCATACGCCCTTTTTGGCCAAGTGCATCATTGTGGACGTTCTGCCTCTTTTCCTATGCTTTCAATGCAATTCCAGTCTACCTCCTGAAATCGGTTTCCTGCAATTCTGCCCCGTTTTCAAGTACTCTTGGCAGCCTTACTTCAGTATATTTTTGGACGATAGGGTTCATTTATAACTCTGCAGGTTTGTGAATTACAGTGCCCCTGAGCTCCTTTCTTCAACTCGCTTTCTTTTGAGCTGGCCGCAACACCGCAGGATGGCTTCAGGCCCTAATCTGGTTCCGGCACGGCACGCTGAGCCTTTGGTTATTTCCTCTTCCTGGTGGGAAATGAGAGTTAAATTTGCCCGTCCAGACACCTCCAGCTAGTCTCTCATTGGTTCTCGCTATTCCTGTTCATCTTCCGCAGAAATTGCAAACTGGGCCAAACAGGAGGTTAAAGGGACTGACTCTCCAAGTCGGGAGAGTGTTAGTAAAGCATCTGGAATGTTGCACCGAGTACCAGGGTACGAAAACTGAGACATATTTGAACACGTCTCCCGATCACATGGTTGATCATACTCTAGGTTCCACATGCATGTTTTAGCTGAAGGAAGAATACCTTGAAACTGGGTAGTTGAAACCCGTGGAATGGGTATCATGCAATATGACTTCAAAGGGTCTTCATTTGCTCACCGAACCTCTCAAATCCTATCACTGCTGCGTTTATGCCCCTGTACACATGCTTGATTCTCTTTCGGAGACATAGCAATCCATAGGTTTTAAGATACTTACTAGTCAGGTACATTCTTAGGCGTTCAATATGCGGTGTTGAGTTCATTTCGTTGAGCAAGGAGTAGCTCTTGTCTATTCCATATTTGGCTTAAGGAACTTTATCTGTGCTCATTTCAATCTCTGGTTTTATGCAGCACCCCAACTCACCTTTCCCCTTAAGCAAGCATAAGTTGGTTTTCTAAATTTGAGACCCTGTTCTGTTTTGGAATTCAGTTCCTGTGTAGCCAAGTTTACATTCCGTGTATTAGTGATATCTTATGATGTTTCTTTTTCTGTGTGACTTATTTCAGTTAGAATCATCGTACCTGAATCCACTCATTATGCTGCTACAGACCTGATGACATAGATTTCATTGCTGAGTGATACTGCATTGTACGTAATTACCACAGGTTCTTTATCCATTTTTCACTTTCTGTGATATTGAACTTGTACGGTAAACGAGGTTCTTGTAAACAGAGACGTCCCAAACTTTGGGGTGGCTGTGTCTTTTTGATTTTAATTTCCCTAAGCTATAGGACCATAAGTGGAAGTGCCCTAGGCTCTGTTGCTTTGTTTTTTAGATGTTTCAGGAAACACCATACACTTCTCCCGAGTGTCTGTTGGCAATTTACATCCCGCCCATCAGCATAACAAGGCTCCCAGTTCTCCATGGCCTGTCCTGCCTTTCTGGATTTTACACTTTTTTCAGATGGCCCTTTTGACAGGGGGGAAGTGAGACTTCATTGTAGTGCAGATTTCCTTTGCAAGCTTGCTTGGTTGGCCAAAAAGGGCGTATGCGTTTTTTCCTGAATATATTCAGGAAAAAACGCATACGCCCTTTTTGGCCAAGTGCATCATTGTGGACGTTCTGCCTCTTTTCCTATGCTTTCAATGCAATTCCAGTCTACCTCCTGAAATCGGTTTCCTGCAATTCTGCCCCGTTTTCAAGTCCTCTTGGCAGCCTTACTTCAGTATATTTTTGGACGATAGCTGTCATTTATAACTCTGCAGGTTTGTGAATTACAGTGCCCCTGAGCTCCTTTCTTCAACTCGCTTTCTTGTGAGCTGGCCGCAACACCGCAGGATGGCTTCAGGCCCTAATCTGGTTCCGGCACGGCACGCTGAGCCTTTGGTTAATTCCTCTTCCTGGTGGGAAATGAGAGTTAAATTTGCCCGTCCAGACACCTCCAGCTAGTCTCTCATTGGTTCTCGCTATTCCTGTTCATCTTCCGCAGAAATTGCAAAGTGGGCCAAACAGGAGGTTAAAGGGACTGACTCTCCAAGTCGGGAGAGTGTTAGTAAAGCGTCTGGAATGTTGCACCCGAGTACCAGGGTACGAAAATTGAGACATATTTGAACACATCTCCCGATCACATGGTTGATCATATTCTAGGTTCCACATGCATGTTTTAGCTGAAGGAAGAATACCTGAAACCTGGGTAGTTGAGACCCATAGAATGGGTGCCATGCAATATGACTTCAAAGGATCTTCATTTGCTCACCGAACCTCTCCAATCCTATCACTACTGCGTTTATGCCCCTGTACACACGCTTGATTCTCTTTCGGAGACATAGCAATCCATAGGTTTTAAGATACTTACTAGTCAGGCACATTCTTAGGCGTTTAATATGCGGTGTTGAGTCCATTTCGTTGAGCAAGGAGTAGCTCTTGTCTATTCCATATTTGGCTTAAGGAACTTTATCTGTGCTCATTTCAATCTCTGGTTTTATGCAGCACCCCAACTCACCTTTCCCCTTAAGCAAGCATAAGTTGGTTTTCTAAATTTGAGACCCTGTTCTGTTCTGTAATTCAGTTCCTGTGTAGCCAAGTTTACATTCCGTGTATTACTGATATCTTATGATGTTTCTTTTTCTGTGTGACTTATTTCAGTTAGAATCATAATACCTGAATCCACTCATTGTGCTGCTAAGGGCCTGATGACATAGATTTCATTGCTGAGTGATATTGCTTTGTAAGTAAATACCACAACTTCTTTATCCATTTTTCACTTTCTGCGATGTTGATCTTGTACTGTAAACGAGGTTCTTGTAAACAGAGGCGTCCCAAACTTTGGGGTGGCTGTGTCTTTTTGATTTTCATTTCCCTAAGCTATAGGACCATAAGTGGAAGTGCCCTAGGCTCTGTTGCTTTGTTTTTTAGATGCTTCAGGAAACACCATACACTTATCCCGAGTGTCTGTTTGCAATGTACATCCCGCCCATCAGCATAACAAAGCTCCCAGTTCTCCATGGCCTGTCCTGCCTTTCTGGATTTTACACTTTTTTCAGATGGCCCTTTTGACCGGGGGGAAGTGAGACTTCATTGTAGTGCAGATTTCCTTTGCAAGCTTGCTTGGTTGGCCAAAAAGGGCGTATGCGTTTTTTCCTGAATATATTCAGGAAAAAACGCATACGCCCTTTTTGGCCAAGTGCATCATTGTGGACGTTCTGCCTCTTTTCCTATGCTTTCAATGCAATTCCAGTCTACCTCCTGAAATCGGTTTCCTGCAATTCTGCCCCGTTTTCAACTCCTCTTGGCAGCCTTACTTCAGTATATTTTTGGACGATAGCTGTCATTTATAACTCTGCAGGTTTGTGAATTACAGTGCCCCTGAGCTCCTTTCTTCAACTCGCTTTCTTTTGAGCTGGCCGCAACACCGCAGGATGGCTTCAGGCCCTAATCCGGTTCGGGCACGGCACGCTGAGCCTTTGGTTAATTCCTCTTCCTGGTGGGAAATGAGAGTTAAATTTGCCCGTCCAGACACCTCCAGCTAGTCTCTCATTGGTTCTCGCTATTCCTGTTCATCTTCCGCAGAAATTGCAAACTGGGCCAAACAGGAGGTTAAAGGGACTGACTCTCCAAGTCGGGAGAGTGTTAGTAAAGCTTCTGGAATGTTGCACCCGAGTACCAGGGTACGAAAATTGAGACATATTTGAACACATCTCCCGATCACATGGTTGATCATATTCTAGGTTCCACATGCATGTTTTAGCTGAAGGAAGAATACCTGAAACCTGGGTAGTTGAGACCCATAGAATGGGTGCCATGCAATATGACTTCAAAGGATCTTCATTCGCTCACCGAACCTCTCCAATCCTATCACTACTGCGTTTATGCCCCTTACACACGCTTGATTCTCTTTCGGAGACATAGCAATCCATAGGTTTTAAGATACTTACTAGTCAGGCACATTCTTAGGCATTTAATATGCGGTGTTGAGTCCATTTCGTTGAGCAAGGAGTAGCTCTTGTCTATTCCATATTTGGCTTAAGGAACTTTATCTGTGCTCATTTCAATCTCTGGTTTTATGCAGCACCCCAACTCACCTTTCCCCTTAAGCAAGCATAAGTTGGTTTTCTAAATTTGAGACGCTGTTCTGTTCTGTAATTCAGTTCCTGTGTAGCCAAGTTTACATTCCGTGTATTACTGATATCTTATGATGTTTCTTTTTCTGTGTGACTTATTTCAGTTAGAATCATCATACCTGAATCCACTCATTGTGCTGCTAAGGGCCTGATGACATAGATTTCATTGCTGAGTGATATTGCTTTGTAAGTAAATACCACAACTTCTTTATCCATTTTTCACTTTCTGCGATGTTGATATTGTACTGTAAACGAGGTTCTTGTAAACAGAGGCGTCCCAAACTTTGGGGTGGCTGTGTCTTTTTGATTTTCATTTCCCTAAGCTATAGGACCATAAGTGGAAGTGCCCTAGGCTCTGTTGCTTTGTTTTTTAGATGTTTCAGGAAACACCATACATTTCTCCCGTGTGTCTGTTGGCAATTTACATCCCGCCCATCAGCATAAGAAGGCTCCCAGTTCTCCATGGCCTGTCCTGCCTTTCTGGATTTTACACTTTTTTCAGATGGCCCTTTTGACCGGGGGGAAGTGAGACTTCATTGTAGTGCAGATTTCCTTTGCAAGCTTGCTTGGTTGGCCAAAAAGGGCGTATGCGTTTTTTCCTGAATATATTCAGGAAAAAACGCATACGCCCTTTTTGGCCAAGTGCATCATTGTGGACGTTCTGCCTCTTTTCCTATGCTTTCAATGCAATTCCAGTCTACCTCCTGAAATCGGTTTCCTGCAATTCTGCCCCGCTTTCAAGTCCTCTTGGCAGCCTTACTTCAGTATATTTTTGGACGATAGCTGTCATTTATAACTCTGCAGGTTTGTGAATTACAGTGCCCCTGAGCTCCTTTCTTCAACTCGCTTTCTTTTGAGCTGGCCGCAACACCGCAGGATGGCTTCAGGCCCTAATCTGGTTCTGGCACGGCACGCTGAGCCTTTGGTTAATTCCTCTTCCTGGTGGGAAATGAGAGTTAAATTTGCCCGTCCAGACACCTCCAGCTAGTCTCTCATTGGTTCTCGCTATTCCTGTTCATCTTCCGCAGAAATTGCAAACTGGGCCAAACAGGAGGTTAAAGGGACTGACTCTCCAAGTCGGGAGAGTGTTAGTAAAGCGTCTGGAATGTTCCACCCGAGTACCAGGGTACGAAAATTGAGACATATTTGAACACATCTCCCGATCACATGGTTGATCATATTCTAGGTTCCACATGCATGTTTTAGCTGAAGGAAGAATACCTGAAACCTGGGTAGTTGAGACCCATAGAATGGGTGCCATGCAATATGATTTCAAAGGGTCTTCATTTGCTCACCGAACCTCTCCAATCCTATCACTACTGCGTTTATGCCCCTGTACACATGCTTGATTCTCTTTCGGAGACATAGCAATCCATAGGTTTTAAGATACTTACTAGTCAGGCACATTCTTAGGCGTTTAATATGCGGTGTTGAGTCCATTTCGTTGAGCAAGGAGTAGCATTTGTCTATTCTATATTTGGCTTAAGGAACTTTATCTGTGCTCATTTCTATCTCTGGTTTTACGCAGCACCCCAACTCACCTTTCCCCTTAAGCAAGCATAAGTTGGTTTTCTAAATTTGAGACCCTGTTCTGTTCTGTAATTCAGTTCCTGTGTAGCCAAGTTTACATTCCGTGTATTACTGATATCTTATGATGTTTCTTTTTTTGTGTGACTTATTTCAGTTAGAATCATCATACCTGAATCCACTCATTCTGCTGCTAAGGGCCTGATGACATAGATTTCATTGCTGAGTGATATTGCTTTGTAAGTAAACACCACAACTTCTTTATCCATTTTTCACTTTCTGCGATGTTGATCTTGTACTGTAAACGAGGTTCTTGTAAACAGAGGCGTCCCAAACTTTGGGGTGGCTGTGTCTTTTTGATTTTAATTTCCCTAAGCTATAGGACCATAAGTGGAAGTGCCCTAGGCTCTGTTGCTTTGTTTTTTAGATGTTTCAGGAAACACCATACACTTCTCCCGAGTGTCTGTTGGCAATTTACATCCCGCCCATCAGCATAACAAGGCTCCCAGTTCTCCATGGCCTGTCCTGCCTTGCTGGATTTTACACTTTTTTCAGATGGCCCTTTTGACCGGGGGGAAGTGAGACTTCATTGTAGTGCAGATTTCCTTTGCAAGCTTGCTTGGTTGGCCAAAAAGGGCGTATGCGTTTTTTCCTGAATATATTCAGGAAAAAACGCATACGCCCTTTTTGGCCAAGTGCATCATTGTGGACGTTCTGCCTCTTTTCCTATGCTTTCAATGCAATTCCAGTCTACCTCCTGAAATCGGTTTCCTGCAATTCTGCCCCGCTTTCAAGTCCTCTTGGCAGCCTTACTTCAGTATATTTTTGGACGATAGCTGTCATTTATAACTCTGCAGGTTTGTGAATTACAGTGCCCCTGAGCTCCTTTCTTCAACTCGCTTTATTTTGAGCTGGCCGCAACACCGCAGGATGGCTTCAGGCCCTAATCTGGTTTGGGCACGGCACGCTGAGCCTTTGGTTAATTCCTCTTCCTGGTGGGAAATGAGAGTTAAATTTGCCCGTCAAGACACCTCCAGCTAGTCTCTCATTGGTTCTCACTATTCCTGTTCATCTTCCGCAGAAATTGCAAACTGGGCCAAACAGGAGGTTAAAGGGACTGACTCTCCAAGTCGGGAGAGTGTTAGTAAAGCGTCTGGAATGTTGCAGCCGAGTACCAGGGTACGAAAATTGAGACATATTTGAACACATCTCCCGATAACATGGTTGATCATACTCTAGGTTCCACATGCATGTTTTAGCTGAAGGAAGAATACCTGAAACCTGGGTAGTTGAGACCCATAGAATGGGTGCCATGCAATATGACTTCAAAGGATCTTCATTTGCTCACCGAACCTCTCCAATCCTATCACTACTGCGTTTATGCCCCTGTACACACGCTTGATTCTCTTTCGGAGACATAGCAATCCATAGGTTTTAAGATACTTACTAGTCAGGCACATTCTTAGGCGTTTAATATGCGGTGTTGAGTCCATTTCGTTGAGCAAGGAGTAGCTCTTGTCTATTCCATATTTGGCTTAAGGAACTTTATCTGTGCTCATTTCAATCTCTGGTTTTATGCAGCACCCCAACTCACCTTTCCCCTTAAGCAAGCATAAGTTGGTTTTCTAAATTTGAGACCCTGTTCTGTTCTGTAATTCAGTTCCTGTGTAGCCAAGTTTACATTCCGTGTATTACTGATATCTTATGATGTTTCTTTTTCTGTTTGACTTATTTCAGTTAGAATCATCATACCTGAATCCACTCATTGTGCTGCTAAGGGCCTGATGACATAGATTTCATTGCTGAGTGATATTGCTTTGTAAGTAAATACCACAACTTCTTTATCCATTTTTCACTTTCTGCGATGTTGATATTGTACTGTAAACGAGGTTCTTGTAAACAGAGGCGTCCCAAACTTTGGGGTGGCTGTGTCTTTTTGATTTTAATTTCCCTAAGCTATAGGACCATAAGTGGAAGTGCCCTAGGCTCTGTTGCTTTGTTTTTTAGATGTTTCAGGAAACACCATACACTTCTCCCGAGTGTCTGTTGGCAATTTACATCCCGCCCATCAGCATAACAAGGCTCCCAGTTCTCCATGGCCTGTCCTGCCTTGCTGGATTTTACACTTTTTTCAGATGGCCCTTTTGACCGGGGGGAAGTGAGACTTCATTGTAGTGCAGATTTCCTTTGCAAGCTTGCTTGGTTGGCCAAAAAGGGCGTATGCGTTTTTTCTTGAATATATTCAGGAAAAAACGCATACGCCCTTTTTGGCCAAGTGCATCATTGTGGACGTTCTGCCTCTTTTCCTATGCTTTCAATGCAATTCCAGTCTACCTCCTGAAATCGGTTTCGTGCAATTCTGCCCCGCTTTCAAGTCCTCTTGGCAGCCTTACTTCAGTATATTTTTGGACGATAGCTGTCATTTATAACTCTGCAGGGTTGTGAATTACAGAGCCCCTGAGATCCTTTCTTCAACTCGCTTTCTTTTGAGCTGGCCGCAACACCGCAGGATGGCTTCAGGCCTTAATCTGGTTCCGGCACGGCACCCTGAGCCTTTGGTTATTTCCTCTTCCTGGTGGGAAATGAGAGTTAAATTTGCCCGTCCAGACACCTCCAGCTAGTCTCTCATTGGTTCTCCCTATTCCTGTTCATCTTCCAAAGAAATTGCAAACTGGGCCAAACAGGAGGTTAAAGGCGCTGACTCTCCAAGTGGGGAGAGTGTTAGTAAAGCGTCTGGAATGTTGCACCCGAGTACCAGGGGAGGAAAACTGAGACATATTTGAACACGTCTGCCGTGCACACTGTTGATCATACTCTGCGGTCCACATGCATGTTTTAGCTGAAGGAAGAATACCTTAATCCTGGGTAGTTGAGACCCGTGGAATGGGTACCATGCAATATGACTTCAAAGGGTCTTCATTTGCTCACCGAACCTCTCCAATCCTATCACTGCTGCGTTTATGCCCCTGTACACACGCTTGATTCTTTTTCGGTGACATAGCAATCCATAGGTTTTAAGATACTTACTAGTCAGGTACATTCTTAGGCGTTTAATATGGGGTGTTGAGTCCATTTCGTTGAGCAAGGAGTAGCTCTTGTCTATTCCATATTTGGCTTAAGGAACTTTATCTGTGCTCATTTCAATCTCTGGTTTTATGCAGCACCCCAACTCACCTTTCCCCTTAAGCAAGCATAAGTTGGTTTTCTAAATTTGAGACCCTGTTCTGTTTTGGAATTCAGTTCCTGTGTAGCCAAGTTTACATTCCGTGTATTAGTGATATCTTATGATGTTTCTTTTTCTGTGTGACTTATTTCAGTTAGAATCATCGTACCTGAATCCACTCATTATGCTACTAAGGGCCTGATGACATAGATTTCATTGCTGAGTGATACTGCATTGTACGTAAGTACCACAAGTTCTTTATCCATTTTCCACTTTCTGTGATATTGAACTTGTACGGTAAACGAGGTTCTTGTAAACAGAGGCGTCCCAAACATTGGGGTGGCTGTGTCTTTTTTATTTTAATTTCCCTAAGCTATAGGACCATAAGTGGAAGTGCCCTAGGCTCTGTTGCTTTGTTTTTTAGATGTTTCAGGAAACACCATACACTTCTCCCGAGTGTCTGTTGGCAATTTACATCCCGCCCATCAGCATAACAAGGCTCCCAGTTCTCCATGGCCTGTCCTGCCTTTCTGGATTTTACACTTTTTTCAGATGGCCCTTTTGACCGGGGGGAAGTGAGATTTCATTGTAGTGCAGATTTCCTTTGCAAGCTTGCTTGGTTGGCCAAAAAGGGCGTATGCGTTTTTTCCTGAATATATTCAGGAAAAAACGCATACGCCCTTTTTGGCCAAGTGCATCATTGTGGACGTTCTGCCTCTTTTCCTATGCTTTCAATGCAATTCCAGTCTACCTCCTGAAATTGGTTTCTTGCAATTCTGCCCCGCCTTCAAGTCCTCTTGGCTGCCTTACTTCAGTATATTTTTGGACGATAGGGGTCATTTATAACTCTGCAGGTTTGTGAATTACAGTGCCCCTGAGCTCCTTTCTTCAACTCGCTTTCTTGTGACCTGGCCGCAACACCGCAGGATGGCTTCAGACCCTAATCTGGTTCCGGCACGGCACGCTGAGCCTTTGGTTATTTCCTGTTCCTGGTGGGAAATGAGAGTTAAATTTGCCGGTCCAGACACCTCCAGCTAGTCTCTCATTGGTTCTCACTATTCCTGTTCATCTTCCGCAGAAATTGCAAACTGGGCCAAACAGGAGGTTAAAGGGACTGACTCTCCAAGTCGGGAGAGTGTTAGTAAAGCATCTGGAATGTTGCACCCGAGTACCAGGGGAGGAAAACTGAGACATATTTGAACACGTCTGCCGTGCACACTGTTGATCATACTCTGCGTTCCACATGCATGTTTTAGCTGAAGGAAGAATACCTTAAACCTGGGTAGTTGAAACCCGTGGAATGGGTACCATGCAATATGACTTCAAAGGGTCTTCATTTGCTCACCGAACCTCTCCAATCCTATCACTGCTGCGTTTATGCCCCTGTACACACGCTTGATTCTCTTTTGGAGACATAGCAATCCATAGGTTTTAAGATACTTACTAGTCAGGTGCATTCTTAGGCGTTTAATATGCGGTGTTGAGTCCATTTCGTTGAGCAAGGAGTAGCTCTTGTCTATTCCATATTTGGCTTAAGGAACTTTATCTGTGCTCATTTCAATCTCTGGTTTTATGCAGCACCCCAACTCACCTTTCCCCTTAAGCAAGCATAAGTTGGTTTTCTAAATTTGAGACCCTGTTCTGTTTTGGAATTCATATCCTGTGTAGCCAAGTTTACATTCCGTGTATTACTGATATCTTATGATGTTTCTTTTTCTGTGTGACTTATTTCAGATAGAATCATCATACCTGAGTCCACTCATTATGCTGCTACGGGCCTGATGACATAGATTTCATTGCTGAGTGATACTGCATTGTACATAAGTACCACAAGTTCTTTATCCATTTTCCACTTTCTATGATATTGAACTTGTACGGTAAACGAGGTTCTTGTAAACAGAGGCGTCCCAAACTTTGGGGTGGCTGTGTCTTTTTAATTTTAATTTCCCTAAGCTATAGGACCATAAGTGGAAGTGCCCTAGGCTCTGTTGCTTTGTTTTTTAGATGTTTCAGGAAACACCATACACTTCTCCCGAGTGTCTGTTGGCAATTTACATCCCGCCCATCAGCATAACAAGGCTCCCAGTTCTCCATGGCCTGTCCTGCCTTTCTGGATTTTACACTTTTTTCAGATGGCCCTTTTGACCGGGGGGAAGTGAGACTTCATTGTAGTGCAGATTTCCTTTGCAAGCTTGCTTGGTTGGCCAAAAAGGGCGTATGCGTTTTTTCCTGAATATATTCAGGAAAAAACGCATACGCCCTTTTTGGCCAAGTGCATCATTGTGGACGTTCTGCCTCTTTTCCTATGCTTTCAATGCAATTCCAGTCTACCTCCTGAAATCGGTTTCCTGCAATTCTGCCCCACTTTCAAGTCCTCTTGGCAGCCTTACTTCAGTATATTTTTGGACGATAGCTGTCATTTATAACTCTGCAGGTTTGTGAATTACAGTGCCCCTGAGCTCCTTTCTTCAACACGCTTTCTTTTGAGCTGGCCGCAACACCGCAGGATGGCTTCAGGCCCTAATCTGGTTCAGGCATGGCACGCTGAGCCTTTGGTTAGTTCCTCTTCCTGGTGGGAAATGAGAGTTAAATTTGCCCGTCCAGACACCTCCAGCTAGTCTCTCATTGGTTCTCCCTATTCCTGTTCATCTTACGCAGAAATTGCAAACTGGGCCAATCAGGAGGTTAAAGGCGCTGACTCTCCAAGTGGGGAGAGTGTTAGTAAAGCGTCTGGAATGTTGCACCCGAGTACCAGGGGAGGAAAACTGAGACATATTTGAACATGTCTCCCGATCACATGGTTGATCATACTCTAGGTTCCACATGCATGTTTTAGCTGAAGGAAGAATACCTTAAACCTGGGTAGTTGAAACCCGTGGAATGGGTACCATGCAATATGACTTCAAAGGGTCTTCATTTGCTCACCTAACCTCTCCAATCCTATCACTGCTGCGTTTATGCCCCTGTACACACGCTTGATTCTCTTTTGGAGACATAGCAATCCATAGGTTTTAAGATACTTACTAGTCAGGTACATTCTTAGGCGTTTAATATGGGGTGTTGAGTCCATTTCGTTGAGCAAGGAGTAGCTCTTGTCTATTCCATATTTGTCTTAAGGAACTTTATCTGTGCTCATTTCAATATCTGGTTTTATGCAGTACCCCAACTGACCTTTCCCCTTAAGCGAGCATAAGTTGGTTTTCTAAATTTGAGACACTGTTCTGTTTTGGAATTCAGTTCCTGTGTAGCCATGTTTACATTCCGTGTATTAGTGATATCTTTTGATGTTTATTTTTCTGTGTGACTTATTTCAGTTAAAATCATCGTACCTGAATCCACTCATTATGCTGCTACGGGACTGATGTCATAGATTTCATTGCTGAGTGATACTGCATTGTACGTAAGTACCACAAGTTCTTTATCCATTTTTCACTTTCTGTGATATTGAACTTGTACGGTAAACGAGGTTCTTGTAAACAGAGGCGTCCCAAACTTTGGGGTGGCTGTGTCTTTTTGATTTTAATTTCCCTAAGCTATAGGACCATAAGTGGAAGTGCCCTAGGCTCTGTTGCTTTGTTTTTTAGATGTTTCAGGAAACACCATACACTTCTCCCGAGTGTCTGTTGGCAATTTACATCCCGCCCATCGGTATAACAAGGCTCCCAGTTCTCCATGGCCTGTCCTGCCTTTCTGGATTTTACACTTTTTTCAGATGGCCCTTTTGGCCGGGGTGAAGTGAGACTTCATTGTAGTGCAGATTTCCTTTGCAAGTTTGCTTGGTTGGTCAAAAAGGACGTATGCGTTTTTTCCTGAATATATTCAGGAAAAAACGCATACGCCCTTTTTGGCCAAGTGCATCATTGTGGACGTTCTGCCTCTTTTCCTATGCTTTCAATGCAATTCCAGTCTACCTCCTGAAATCGGTTTCCTGCAATTCTGCCCCGCTTTCAAGTCCTCTTGGCAGCCTTACTTCAGTATATTTTTGGACGATAGCTGTCATTTATAACTCTGCAGGTTTGTGAGTTACAGTGCCCCTGAGCTCCTTTCTTCAACTCGCTTTCTTGTGAGCTGGCCGCAACACCGCAGGATGGCTTCAGGCCCTAATCTGGTTCCGGCATGGCACGCTGAGCCTTTGGTTATTTCCTCTTCCTGGTGGGAAATGAGAGTTAAATTTGCCCGTCCAGACACCTCCAGCTAGTCTCTCATTGGTTCTCCCTATTCCTGTTCATCTTCCTCAGAAATTGCAAACTGGGCCAAAAAGGAGGTTAAAGGCGCTGACTCTCCAAGTGGGGAGAGTGTTAGTAAAGCGTCTGGAATGTTGCACCCGAGTACCAGGGGAGGAAAAGTGAGACATATTTGAACACGTCTCCCGTTCACACGGTTGATCATACTCTGGGTTCCACATGCATGTTTTAGCTGAAGGAAGCATACCTTAAACCTGGAGATTTGAGACCCGTGGAATGGGTACCATGCAATATGACTTCAAAGGGTCTTCATTTGCTCACCGAACCTCTCCAATCCTATCACTGCTGCGTTTATGCCCCTGTACACACGCTTGATTCTCTTTTGGAGACATAGCAATCCATAGGTTTTAAGATACTTACTAGTCAGGTACATTCTTAGGCGTTTAATATGGGGTGTTGAGTCCATTTCGTTGAGCAAGGAGTAGCTCTTGTCTATTCCATATTTGGCTTAAGGAACTTTATCTGTGCTCATTTCAATCTCTGGTTTTATGCAGTACCCCAACTGACCTTTCCCCTTAAGCGAGCATAAGTTGGTTTTCTAAATTTGAGACCCTGTTCTGTTTTGGAATTCAGTTCCTGTGTAGCCAAGTTTACATTCCGTGTATTAGTGATATCTTATGATGTTTCTTTTTGTGTGTGACTTATTTCAGTTAGAATCATCGTACCTGAATCCACTCATTATGCTGCTACGGGACTGATGTCATAGATTTCATTGCTGAGTGATACTGCATTGTACCTAAGTACCACAAGTTCTTTATCCATTTTTCAATTTCTGTGATATTGAACTTGTACGGTAAACGAGGTTCTTGTAAACAGAGGCATCCCAAACTTTGGGGTGGCTGTGTCTTTTTTATTTTAATTTCCCTAAGCTATAGGACCATAAGTGGAAGTGCCCTAGGCTCTGTTGCTTTGTTTTTTAGATGTTTCAGGAAACACCATACACTTCTCCCGAGTGTCTGTTTGCAATTTACATCCCGCCCATCAGCATAACAAGGCTCCGAGTTGTCCATGGCCTGTCCTGCCTTTCTGGATTTTACACTTTTTTCAGATGGCCCTTTTGACCGGGGGGAAGTGAGACTTCATTGTAGTGCAGATTTCCTTTGCAAGCTTGCTTGGTTGGCCAAAAAGGGCGTATGCGTTTTTTCCTGAATATATTCAGGAAAAAACGCATATGCCCTTTTTGGCCAAGTGCATCATTGTGGACGTTCTGCCTCTTTTCCTATGCTTTCAATGCAATTCCAGTCTACCTCCTGAAATCGGTTTCCTGCAATTCTGCCCCGTTTTCAAGTCCTCTTGGCAGCCTTACTTCAGTATATTTTTGGATGATAGCTGTCATTTATAACTCTGCAGGTTTGTGAATTACAGTGCCCCTGAGCTCCTTTCTTCAACTCGCTTTCTTTTGAGCTGGCCGCAACACCGCCGGATGGCTTCAGGCCCTAATCTGGTTCCGGCACGGCACGCTGAGCCTTTGGTTATTTCCTCTTCCTGGTGGGAAATGAGAGTTAAATTTGCCCGTCCAGACACCTCCAGCTAGTCTCTCATTGGTTCTCCCTATTCCTGTTCATCTTCCGCAGAAATTGCAAACTGGGCCAAACAGGAGGTTAAATGCGCTGACTCTCCAAGTGGGGAGAGTGTTAGTAAAGCGTCTGGAATGTTGCACCCGAGTACCAGGGGATGAAAACTGAGACATATTTGAACACGTCTCCCGATCACATGGTTGATCATACTCTAGGTTCCACATGCATGTTTTAGCTGAAGGAAGAATACCTTAAACCTGGGTAGTTGAAACCCGTGGAATGGGTA
Source organism: Grampus griseus (assembly GCF_964374135.1). NCBI lineage: Eukaryota > Metazoa > Chordata > Mammalia > Artiodactyla > Delphinidae > Grampus > Grampus griseus. Next base: position 115,463,314 of record NC_139000.1, read on the forward strand.
CCATGCAATATGACTTCAAAGGGTCTTCATTTGCTCACCGAACCTCTCCAATCCTATCACTGCTGCGTGTATGCCCCTGTACACACGCTTGATTCTCTTTTGGAGACATAGCAATCCATAGGTTTTAAGATACTTACTAGTCAGGTACATTCTTAGGCGTTTAATATTGGGTGTTGAGTCCATTTCGTTGAGCAAGGAGTAGCTCTTGTCTATTCCATATTTGGCTTAAGGAACTTTATCTGTGCTCATTTCAATCTCTGGTTTTATGCAGTACCCCAACTGACCTTTCCCCTTAAGCGAGCATAAGTTGGTTTTCTAAATTTGAGACCCTGTTCTGTTTTGGAATTCAGTTCCTGTGTAGCCAAGTTTACATTCCGTGTATTAGTGATATCTTATGATGTTTCTTTTTCTGTGTGACTTATTTCAGTTAGAATCATCGTACCTGAATCCACTCACTGTGCTGCTAAGGGCCTGATGACATAGATTTCATTGCTGAGTGATATTGCTTTGTAAGTAAATACCACAACTTCTTTATCCATTTTTCACTTTCTGTGATATTGAACTTGTACGGTAAACGAGGTTCTTGTAAACAGAGGCGTCCCAAACTTTGGGGTGGCTGTGTCTTTTTGATTTTAATTTCCCTAAGCTATAGGACCATAAGTGGAAGTGCCCTAGGCTCTGTTGCTTTGTTTTTTAGATGTTTCAGGAAACACCATACACTTCTCCCGAGTGTCTGTTGGCAATTTACATCCCGCCATCAGCATAACAAGGCTCCCAGTTCTCCATGGCCTGTCCTGCCTTTCTGGATTTTACACTTTTTTCAGATGGCCCTTTTGACCGGGGGGAAGTGAGACTTCATTGTAGTGCAGATTTCCTTTGCAAGCTTGCTTGGTTGGCCAAAAAGGGCGTATGCGTTTTTTCCTGAATATATTCAGGAAAAAACGCATACGCCCTTTTTGGCCAAGTGCATCATTGTGGACGCTCTGCCTCGTTTCCTATGCTTTCAATGCAATTCCAGTCTACCTCCTGAAATCGGTTTCCTGCAATTCTGCCCCGCTTTCAAGTCCTCTTGGCAGCCTTACTTCAGTATATTTTTGGACGATAGCTGTCATTTATAACTCTGCAGGTTTGTGAATTACAGTGCCCCTGAGCTCCTTTCTTCAACTCGCTTTCTTGTGAGCTGGCCGCAACACCGCAGGATGGCTTCAGGCCCTAATCTGGTTCCAGCACGGCACGCTGAGCCTTTGGTTAATTCCTCTTCCTGGTGGGAAATGAGAGTTAAATTTGCCCGTCCAGACACCTCCAGCTAGTCTCTCATTGGTTCTCGCTATTCCTGTTCATCTTCCGCAGAAATTGCAAACTGGGTCAAACAGGAGGTTAAAGGGACTGACTCTCCAAGTCGGGAGAGTGTTAGTAAAGCGTCTGGAATGTTTCACCCGAGTACCAGGGTACGAAAACTGAGACATATTTGAACACGTCTCCCGATCACATGGTTGATCATACTCTAGGTTCCACATGCATGTTTTAGCTGAAGGAAGAATACCTTAAACCTGGGTAGTTGAAACCCGTGGAATGGGTACCATGCAATATGACTTCAAAGGGTCTTCATTTGCTCACCGAACCTCTCCAATCCTATCACTGCTGCGTTTATGCCCCTGTACACATGCTTCATTCTCTTTCGGAGACATAGCAATCCATAGGTTTTAAGATACTTACTAGTCAGGTACATTCTTAGGCGTTTAATATGCGGTGTTGAGTCCATTTTGTTGAGCAAGGAGTAGCTCTTGTCTATTCCATATTTGGCTTAAGGAACTTTATCTGTGCTCATTTCAATCTCTGGTTTTATGCAGCACCCCAATTCACCTTTACCCTTAAGCAAGCATAAGTTGGTTTTCTAAATTTGAGACCCTGTTCTGCTTTGGAATTCAGTTCCTGTGTAGCCAAGTTTACATTCCGTGTATTACTGATATCTTATGATGTTTCTTTTTCTGTGTGACTTATTTCAGTTAGAATCATCGTACCTGAATCCACTCACTGTGCTGCTAAGGGCCTGATGACATAGATTTCATTGCTGAGTGATATTGCTTTGTAAGTAAATACCACAACTTCTTTATCCATTTTTCACTTTCTGTGATATTGAACTTGTACGGTAAACGAGGTTCTTGTAAACAGAGGCGTCCCAAACTTTGGGGTGGCTGTGTCTTTTTGATTTTAATTTCCCTAAGCTATAGGACCATAAGTGGAAGTGCCCTAGGCTCTGTTGCTTTGTTTTTTAGATGTTTCAGGAAACACCATACACTTCTCCCGAGTGTCTGTTGGCAATTTACATCCCGCCATCAGCATAACAAGGCTCCCAGTTCTCCATGGCCTGTCCTGCCTTTCTGGATTTTACACTTTTTTCAGATGGCCCTTTTGACCGGGGGGAAGTGAGACTTCATTGTAGTGCAGATTTCCTTTGCAAGCTTGCTTGGTTGGCCAAAAAGGGCGTATGCGTTTTTTCCTGAATATATTCAGGAAAAAACGCATACGCCCTTTTTGGCCAAGTGCATCATTGTGGACGCTCTGCCTCGTTTCCTATGCTTTCAATGCAATTCCAGTCTACCTCCTGAAATCGGTTTCCTGCAATTCTGCCCCGCTTTCAAGTCCTCTTGGCAGCCTTACTTCAGTATATTTTTGGACGATAGCTGTCATTTATAACTCTGCAGGTTTGTGAATTACAGTGCCCCTGAGCTCCTTTCTTCAACTCGCTTTCTTGTGAGCTGGCCGCAACACCGCAGGATGGCTTCAGGCCCTAATCTGGTTCCAGCACGGCACGCTGAGCCTTTGGTTAATTCCTCTTCCTGGTGGGAAATGAGAGTTAAATTTGCCCGTCCAGACACCTCCAGCTAGTCTCTCATTGGTTCTCGCTATTCCTGTTCATCTTCCGCAGAAATTGCAAACTGGGTCAAACAGGAGGTTAAAGGGACTGACTCTCCAAGTCGGGAGAGTGTTAGTAAAGCGTCTGGAATGTTTCACCCGAGTACCAGGGTACGAAAACTGAGACATATTTGAACACGTCTCCCGATCACATGGTTGATCATACTCTAGGTTCCACATGCATGTTTTAGCTGAAGGAAGAATACCTTAAACCTGGGTAGTTGAAACCCGTGGAATGGGTACCATGCAATATGACTTCAAAGGGTCTTCATTTGCTCACCGAACCTCTCCAATCCTATCACTGCTGCGTTTATGCCCCTGTACACATGCTTCATTCTCTTTCGGAGACATAGCAATCCATAGGTTTTAAGATACTTACTAGTCAGGTACATTCTTAGGCGTTTAATATGCGGTGTTGAGTCCATTTTGTTGAGCAAGGAGTAGCTCTTGTCTATTCCATATTTGGCTTAAGGAACTTTATCTGTGCTCATTTCAATCTCTGGTTTTATGCAGCACCCCAACTCACCTTTACCCTTAAGCAAGCATAAGTTGGTTTTCTAAATTTGAGACCCTGTTCTGCTTTGGAATTCAGTTCCTGTGTAGCCAAGTTTACATTCCGTATATTACTGATATCTTATGATGTTTCTTTTTCTTTGTGACTTATTTCAGTTAGAATCATCGTACCTGAATCCACTCACTGTGCTGCTAAGGGCCTGATGACATAGATTTCATTGCTGAGTGATATTGCTTTGTAAGTAAATACCACAACTTCTTTATCCATTTTTCACTTTCTGTGATATTGAACTTGTACGGTAAACGAGGTTCTTGTAAACAGAGGCGTCCCAAACTTTGGGGTGGCTGTGTCTTTTTGATTTTAATTTCCCTAAGCTATAGGACCATAAGTGGAAGTGCCCTAGGCTCTGTTGCTTTGTTTTTTAGATGTTTCAGGAAACACCATACACTTCTCCTGAGTGTCTGTTGGCAATTTACATCCCGCCCATCAGCATAACAAGGCTCCCAGTTCTCCATGGCCTGTCCTGCCTTTCTGGATTTTACACTTTTTTCAGATGGCCCTTTTGACCGGGGGGAAGTGAGACTTCATTGTAGTGCAGATTTCCTTTGCAAGTTTGCTTGGTTGGCCAAAAAGTGCGTATGCGTTTTTTCCTGAATATATTCAGGAAAAAACGCATACGCCCTTTTTGGCCAAGTGCATCATTGTGGACGTTCTGCCTCTTTTCCTATGCTTTCAATGCAATTCCAGTCTACCTCCTGAAATCGGTTTCCTGCAATTCTGCCCCGCTTTCAAGTCCTCTTGGCAGCCTTACTTCAGTATATTTTTGGACGATAGCTGTCATTTATAACTCTGCAGGTTTGTGAATTACAGTGCCCCTCAGCTCCTTTCTTCAACTCGCTTTCTTGTGACCTGGCCGCAACACCGCAGGATGGCTTCAGGCCCTAATCTGGTTCCGGCACGGCATGCTGAGCCTTTGGTTAATTCCTGTTCCTGGTTGGAAATGAGAGTTAAATTTGCCCGTCCAGACACCTCCAGCTAGTCTCTCATTGGTTCTCGCTATTCCTGTTCATCTTCCGCAGAAATTGCAAACTGGGCCAAACAGGAGGTTAAAGGGACTGACTCTCCAAGTCGGGAGAGTGTTAGTAAAGCGTCTGGAATGTTGCACCCGAGTACCAGGGTACGAAAACTGAGACATATTTGAACACGTCTCCCGATCACATGGTTGATCATACTCTAGGTTCCACCTGCATGTTTTAGCTGAAGGAAGAATACCTTAAAACTGGGTAGTTGAAACCCGTAGAATGGGTACCATGCAATATGACTTCAAAGGGTCTTCATTTGCTCACCGAACGTCTCCAATTCTATCACTGCTGCGTTTATGCCCCTGTACACACGCTTGATTCTCTTTTGGAGACATAGCAATCCATAGGTTTTAAGATACTTACTAGTCAGGTACATTCTTAGGCGTTTAATATGGGGTGTTGAGTCCATTTCGTTGAGCAAGGAGTAGCTCTTGTCTATTCCATATTTGGCTTAAGGAACTTTATCTGTGCTCATTTCAATCTCTGGTTTTATGCAGCACCCCAACTCACCTTTCCCCTTAAGCAAGCATAAGTTGGTTTTCTAAATTTGAGACCCTGTTCTGTTTTGGAATTCAGTTCCTGTGTGGCCAAGTTTACATTCCGTGTATTAGTGATATCTTATGATGTTTCTTTTTCTGTGTGACTTATTTCAGTTAGAATCTTCGTACCTGAATCCACTCATTATGGTGCTACGGGCCTGATGACATAGATTTCATTGCTGACTGATACTGCATTGTACCTAAGTACCACAAGTTCTTTATCCATTTTTCACTTTCTGTGATATTGAACTTGTACGGTAAACGAGGTTCTTGTAAACAGAGGCGTCCCAAACTTTGGGGTGGCTGTGTCTTTTTGATTTTAATTTCCCTAAGCTATAGGACTATAAGTGGAAGTGCCCTAGGCTCTGTTGCTTTGTTTTTTAGATGTTTCAGGAAACACCATACAATTCTCCGCAGTGTCTGTTGGCAATTTACATCCCGCCCATCAGCATAAGAAGGCTCCCAGTTCTCCATGGCCTGTCCTGCCTTTCTGGATTTTACACTTTTTTCAGATGGCCCTTTTGACCAGGGGAAAGTGAGACTTCATTGTAGTGCAGATTTCCATTGCAAGTTTGCTTGGTTGGCCAAAAAGGGCGTATGCGTTTTTTCCTGAATATATTCAGGAAAAAACGCATACGCCCTTTTTGGCCAAGTGCATCATTGTGGACGTTCTGCCTCTTTTCCTATGCTTTCAATGCAATTCCAGTCTACCTCCTGAAATCGGTTTCCTGCAATTCTGGCCCGCTTTCAAGTCCTCTTGACAGCCTTACTTCAGTATATTTTTGGACGATAGCTGTCATTTATAACTCTGCAGGTTTGTGAATTACAGTGCCCCTCAGCTCCTTTGTTCAACTCGCTTTCTTGTGAGCTGGCCGCAACACCGCAGTATGGCTTCAGGCCCTAATCTGGTTCCGGCACGGCACGCTGAGCCTTTGGTTAAGTCCTCTTCCTGGTGGGAAATGAGAGTTAAATTTGCCCGTCCAGACACCTCCAGCTAGTCTCTCATTGGTTCTCGCTATTCCTGTTCATCTTCCGCAGAAATTGCAAACTGGGCCAAACAGGAGGTTAAAGGGACTGACTCTCCAAGTCGGGAGAGTGTTAGTAAAGCGTCTGGAATGTTGCACCCGAGTACCAGGGTACGAAAACTGAGACATATTTGAACACGTCTCCCGATCAAATGGTTGATCATACTCTAGGTTCCACATGCATGTTTTAGCTGAAGGAAGAATACCTTAAAACTGGGTAGTTGAAACCCGTAGAATGGGTACCATACAATATGACTTCAAAGGGTCTCCATTTGCTCACCGAACCTCTCCAATCCTATCACTGCTGCGTTTATGCCCCTGTACACACGCTTGATTCTCTTTTGGAGACATAGCAATCCATAGGTTTTAAGATACTTACTAGTCAGGTACATTCTTAGGCGTTTAATATGGGGTGTTGAGTCCATTTCGTTGAGCAAGGAGTAGCTCTTGTCTATTCCATATTTGGCTTAAGAAACTTTATCTGTGCTCATTTCAATCTCTGGTTTTATGCAGCACCCCAACTCACCTTTCCCCTTAAGCAAGCATAAGTTGGTTTTCTAAATTTGAGACCCTGTTCTGTTCTGTAATTCAGTTCCTGTGTAGCCAAGTTTACATTCCGTGTATTAGTGATATCTTATGATGTTTCTTTTTCTGTGTGAATTATTTCAGTTAGAATCACCGTACCTGAATCCACTCATTATGCTGCTACGGGCCTGATGACATAGATTTCATTGCTGAGTGATACTGCATTGTACGTAAGTACCACATGTTCTTTATCCATTTTTCACTTTCTGTGATATTGAACTTGAACGGTAAATGAGGTTCTTGTAAACAGAGGCGTCCCAAACTTTGGGGTGGCTGTGTCTTTTTGATTTTAATTTCCCTAAGCTATAGGACCATAAGTGGAAGTGCCCTAGGCTCTGTTGCTTTGTTTTTTAGATGTTTCAGGAAACACCATACACTTCTCCGGAGTGTCTGTTGGCAATTTACATCCCGCCCATCAGCATAACAAGGCTCCCAGTTCTCCATGGCCTGTCCTGCCTTTCTGGATTTTACACTTTTTTCAGATGGCCCTTTTGACCTGGGGGAAGTGAGACTTCATTGTAGTGTAGATTTCCTTTGCAAGTTTGCTTGGTTGGCCAAAAAGGGCGTATGCGTTTTTTCCTGAATATATTCAGGAAAAAACGCATACGCCCTTTTTGGCCAAGTGCATCATTGTGGACGTTCTGCCTCTTTTCCTATGCTTTCAATACAATTCCAGTCTACCTCCTGAAATCGGTTTCCTGCAATTCTGCCCCGCTTTCAAGTCCTCTTGGCAGCCTTACTTCAGTATATTTTTGGACGATAGCTGTCATTTATAACTCTGCATGTTTGTGAATTACAGTGCCCCTGAGCTCTTTTCTTCAACTCGCTTTCTTTTGAGCTGGCCGCAACACCGCATTATGGCTTCAGGCCGTAATCTGGTTCCGGCACGGTACGCTGAGCCTTTGGTTATTTCCTCTTCCTGGTGGGAAATGAGAGTTAAATTTGCCCGTCCAGACACCTCCAGCTAGTCTCTCATTGGTTCTCGCTATTCCTGTTCATCTTCCGCAGAAATTGCAAACTGGGCCAAACAGGAGGTTAAAGGCGCTGACTCTCCAAGTGGGGAGAGTGTTAGTAAAGCGTCTGGAATGTTGCACCCGAGTACCAGGGGAGGAAAACTGAGACATATTTGAACACGTCTCCCGTTCACACGGTTGATCATACTCTGGGTTCCACATGCATGTTTTAGCTGAAGGAAGAATACCTTAAACCTGGGTAGTTGAAACCCGTGGAATGGGTTCCATGCAATATGACTTCAAAGGGTCTTCATTTGCTCACCGAACCTCTCCAATCCTATCACTGCTGCGTTTATGCCCCTGTACACATGCTTGATTCTCTTTTGGAGACATAGCAATCCATAGGTTTTAAGATACTTACTAGTCAGGTACATTCTTAGGCGTTTAATATGCGGTGTTGAGTCCATTTCGTTGAGCAAGGAGTAGCTCTTGTCTATTCCATATTTGGCTTAAGGAACTTTATCTGTGCTCATTTCAATCTCTGGTTTTATGCAGCACCCCAACTCAACTTTCCCCTTAAGCAAGCATAAGTTGGTTTTCTAAATTTGAGACCCTGTTCTGTTCTGTAATGCAGTTCCTGTGTAGCCAAGTTTACATTCCGTGTATTACTGATATCTTATGATGTTTCTTTTTCTGTGTGACTTATTTCAGTTAGAATCATCATACCTGAATCCACTCATTGTGCTGCTAAGGGCCTGATGACATAGATTTCATTGCTGAGTGATATTGCTTTGTAAGTAAATACCACAAATTCTTTATCCATTTTTCACTTTCTGCGATGTTGAACTTGTACTGTAAACGAGATTCTTGTAAACAGAGCCGTTCCAAACTTCGGGGTGGCTGTGTCTTTTTGATTTTAATTTCCCTAAGCTATAGGATCATAAGTGGAAGTGCCCTAGGCTCTGTTGCTTTGTTTTTTAGATGTTTCAGGAAACACCATACACTTCTCCCGAGTGTCTGTTTGCAATTTACATCCCGCCCATCAGCATAACAAGGCTCCCAGTTCTCCATGGCCTGTCCTGCCTTTCTGGATTGTACACTTTTTGCAGATGGCCCTTTTGACCGGAGTGAAGTGAGACTTCATTGTAGTGCAGATTTCCTTTGCAAGCTTGCTTGGTTGGCCAAAAAGGGCGTATGCGTTTTTTCCTGAATATATTCAGGAAAAAACGCATACGCCCTTTTTGGCCAAGTGCATCATTGTGGACGTTCTGCTTCTTTTCCTATGCTTTCAATGCAATTCCAGTCTACCTCCTGAAATCAGTTTCCTGCAATTCTGCCCCGCTTTCAAGTCCTCTTGGTAGCCTTACTTCAGTATATTTTTGGACGATAGCTGTCATTTATAACTCTGCAGGTTTGTGAATTACAGTGCCCCTGAGCTCCTTTCTTCAACTTGCTTTCTTGTAACCTGGCCGCAACACCGCAGGATGGCTTCAGGCCCTAATCTGGTTCCGGCACGGCACGCTGAGCCTTTGGTTAATTCCTCTACCTGGTGGGAAATGAGAGTTAAATTTGCCCGTCCAGACACCTCCAGCTAGTCTCTCATTGGTTCTCGCTATTCCTGTTCATCTTCCGCAGAAATTGCAAACTGGGCCAAACAGGAGGTTAAAGGGACTGACTCTCCAAGTGGGGAGAGTGTTAGTAAAGCGTCTGAATGTTGCACCCGAGTACCAGGGTACGGAAACTGAGACATATTTGAACACGTCTCCCGATCACATGGTTGATCATACTCTAGGTTCCACATGCATGTTTTAGCTGAAGGAAGAATACCTTAAACCTGGGTAGTTGAAACCCGTGGAATGGGTACCATGCAATATGACTTCAAAGGGTCTTCATTTGCTCACCGAACCTCTCCAATCCTATCACTGCTGCGTTTATGCCCCTGTACACATGCTTGATTCTCTTTCGGAGACATAGCAATCCATAGGTTTTAAGATACTTACTAGTCAGGTACATTCTTAGGCGTTTATTATGCGGTTTTGAGTCCATTTCGTTGAGCAAGGAGTAGCTCTTGTCTATTCCATATTTGGCTTAAGGAACTTTATCTGTGCTCATTTCAATCTCTGGTTTTATGCAGCACCCCAACTCACCTTTCCCCTTAAGCAAGCATAAGTTGGTTTTCTAAATTTGAGACCCTGTTCTGTTCTGTAATTCAGTTCCTGTGTAGCCAAGTTTACATTCCGTGTATTACTGATATCTTATGATGTTTCTTTTTCTGTGTGACTTATTTCAGTTAGAATCATCATACCTGAATCCACTCATTATGCTGCTACGGGCCTGATGACATAGATTTCATTGCTGAGTGATACTGCATTGTACATAAGTACCACAAGTTCTTTATCCATTTTCCACTTTCTGTGATATTGAACGTGTACGGTAAACGAGGTTCTTGTAAACAGAGGCGTCCCAAACTTTCGGGTGGCTGTGTCTTTTTAATTTTAATTTCCCTAAGCTATAGGACCATAAGTGGAAGTGCCCTAGGCTCTGTTGCTTTGTTTTTTAGATGTTTCAGGAAACACCATACACTTCTCCTGAGTGTCTGTTGGCAATTTACATCCCGCCCATCAGCATAACAAGGCTCCCAGTTCTCCATGGCCTGTCCTGCCTTTCTGGATTTTACACTTTTTTCAGATGGCCCTTTTGACCAGGGGGAAGTGAGACTTCATTGTAGTGCAGATTTCCTTTGCAAGCTTGCTTGGTTGGCCAAAAAGGGCGTATGCGTTTTTTCCTGAATATATTCAGGAAAAAACGCATACGCCCTTTTTGGCCAAGTGCATCATTGTGGACGTTCTGCCTCTTTTCCTATGCTTTCAATGCAATTCCAGTCTACCTCCTGAAATCGGTTTCCTGTAATTCTGCCCCACTTTCAAGTCCTCTTGGCAGCCTTACTTCAGTATATTTTTGGACGATAGCTGTCATTTATAACTCTGCAGGTTTGTGAATTACAGTGCCCCTGAGCTCCTTTCTTCAACTCGCTTTCTTGTGAGCTGGCCGCAACACCGCATTATGGCTTCAGGCCCTAATCTGGTTCCGGCACGGCACGCTGAGCCTTTGGTTAATTCCTCTTCCTGGTGGGAAATGAGAGTTAAATATGGCCGTCCAGACACCTCCAGCTAGTCTCTCATTGGTTCTCCCTATTCCTGTTCATCTTCCGCAGAAATTGCAAACTGGGCCAAACAGGAGGTTAAAGGGACTGACTCTCCAAGTGGGGAGAGTGTTAGTAAAGCGTCTGGAATGTTGCACCCGAGTACCAGGGTACGGAAACTGAGACATATTTGAACACGTCTCCCGATCACATGGTTGATCATACTCTAGGTTCCACATGCATGTTTTAGCTGAAGGAAGAATACCTTAAACCTGGGTAGTTGAAACCCGTGGAATGGGTACCATGCAATATGATTTCAAAGGGTCTTCATTTGCTCACCGAACCTCTCCAATCCTATCACTGCTGCGTTTATGCCCCTGTACACATGCTTGATTCTCTTTCGGAGACATAGCAATCCATAGGTTTTAAGATACTTACTAGTCAGGTACATTCTTAGGCGTTTAATATGGGGTGTTGAGTCCATTTCGTTGAGCAAGGAGTAGCTCTTGTCTATTCCATATTTGGCTTAAGGAACTTTATCTGTGCTCATTTCAATCTCTGGTTTTATGCAGCACCCCAACTCACCTTTCCCCTTAAGCAAGCATAAGTTGGTTTTCTAAATTTGAGACCCTGTTCTGTTTTGGAATTCAGTTCCTGTGTAGCCAAGTTTACATTCCGTGTATTACTGATATCTTATGATGTTTCTTTTTCTGTGTGACTTAGTTCAGTTAAAATCATCGTACCTGAATCCACTCATTATGCTGCTACGGGCCTGATGACATAGATTTCATTGCTGAGTGATACTGCATTGTACGTAAGTACCACAAGTTCTTTATCCATTTTTCACTTTCTGTGATATTGAACTTGTACGGTAAACGAGGTTCTTGTAAACAGAGGCGTCCCAAACTTTGGGGTGGCTGTGTCTTTTTGATTTTAATTTCCCTAAGCTATAGGACCATAAGTGGAAGTGCCCTAGGCTCTGTTGCTTTGTTTTTTAGATGTTTCAGGAAACACCATACACTTCTCCCGAGTGTCTGTAGGCAATTTACATCCCGCCCATCAGTATAACAAGGCTCCCAGTTCTCCATGGCCTGTCCTGAATTTCCGGATTGTACACTTTTTGCAGATGGCCCTTTTGACCGGGGGGAAGTGAGACTTCATTGTAGTGCAGATTTCCTTTGCAAGTTTGCTTGGTTGGCCAAAAAGGGCGTATGCGTTTTTTCCTGAATATATTCAGGAAAAAACGCATATGCCCTTTTTGGCCAAGTGCATCATTGTGGACGTTCTGCCTCTTTTCCTATGCTATCAATGCAATTCCAGTCTACCTCCTGAAATCGGTTTCCTGCAATTCTGCCCCGCTTTCAAGTCCTCTTGGCAGCCTTACTTCAGTATATTTTTGGACGATAGCTGTCATTTATAACTCTGCAGGTTTGTGAATTACAGTGCCCCTCAGCTCCTTTTTTCAACTCGCTTTCTTGTGACCTGGCCGCAACACCGCAGGATGGCTTCAGGCCCTAATCTGGTTCCGGCACGGCACGTTGAGCCTTTGTTTATTCCTCTTCCTGGTGGGAAATGAGAGTTAAATTTGCCCGTCCAGACACCTCCAGCTAGTCTCTCATTGGTTCTCGTTATTCCTGTTCATCTTCCGCAGAAATTGCAAACTGGGCCAAACAGATGGTTAAAGGCACTGACTCTCCAAGTGGGGAGAGTGTTAGTAAAGCGTCTGGAATGTTGCACCCGAGTACCAGGGGAGGAAAACTGAGACATATTTGAACACGTCTCCCGTTCACATGGTTGATCATACTCTGGGTTCCACATGCATGTTTTAGCTGAAGGAAGAATACCTTAAACCTGGGTAGTTGAAACCCGTGGAATGGGTAGCATGCAATATGACTTCAAAGGGTCTTCATTTGCTCACCGAACCTCTCCAATCCTATCACTGCTGCGTTTATGCCCCTGTACACATGCTTGATTCTCTTTCGGAGACATAGCAATCCATAGGTTTTAAGATACTTACTAGTCAGGTACATTCTTAGGCGTTTATTATGCGGTTTTGAGTCCATTTCGTTGAGAAAGGAGTAGCTCTTGTCTATTCCATATTTGGCTTAAGGAAATTTATCTGTGCTCATTTCAATCTCTGGTTTTATGCAGCACCCCAACTCACCTTTCCCCTTAAGCAAGCATAAGTTGGTTTTCTAAATTTGAGACCCTGTTCTGTTCTGTAATTCAGTTCCTGTGTAGCCAAGTTTACATTCCGTGTATTACTGATATCTTATGATGTTTCTTTTTCTGTGTGACTTATTTCAGTTAGAATCATCATACCTGAATCCACTCATTATGCTGCTACGGGCCTGATGACATAGATTTCATTGCTGAGTGATACTGCATTGTACATAAGTACCACAAGTTCTTTATCCATTTTCCACTTTCTGTGATATTGAACTTGTACGGTAAACGAGGTTCTTGTAAACAGAGGCGTCCCAAACTTTCGGGTGGCTGTGTCTTTTTAATTTTAATTTCCCTAAGCTATAGGACCATAAGTGGAAGTGCCCTAGGCTCTGTTGCTTTGTTTTTTAGATGTTTCAGGAAACACCATACACTTCTCCCGAGTGTCTGTTGGCAATTTCCATCCCGCCCATCAGCATAACAAGGCTCCCAGTTCTCCATGGCCTGTCCTGCCTTTCTGGATTTTACACTTTTTTCAGATGGCCCTTTAGACCGGGGGGAAGTGAGACTTCATTGTAGTGCAGATTTCCTTTGCAAGCTTGCTTGGTTGGCCAAAAAGGGCGTATGCGTTTTTTCCTGAATATATTCAGGAAAAAACGCATACGCCCTTTTTGGCCAAGTGCATCATTGTGGACGTTCTGCCTCTTTTCCTATGCTTTCAATGCAATTCCAGTCTACCTCCTGAAATCGGTTTCCTGCAATTCTGCCCCGCTTTCAAGTCCTCTTGGCAGCCTTACTTCAGTATATTTTTGGACGATAGCTGTCATTTATAACTATGCAGGTTTGTGAATTACAGGCCTCTGAGCTCCTTTCTTCAACTCGCTTTCTTGTGAGCTGGCCGCAACACCGCAGGATGGCTTCAGGCCCTAATCTGGTTCCGGCACGGCACGCTGAGTCGTTGTTTATTCCTCTTTCTGGTGGGAAATGAGAGTTAAATTTGCCCGTCCAGACACCTCCAGCTAGTCTCTCATTGGTTCTCGTTATTCCTGTTCATCTTCCGCAGAAATTGCAAACTGGGCCAAACAGATGGTTAAAGGCGCTGACTCTCCAAGTGGGGAGAGTGTTAGTAAAGCGTCTGGAATGTTGCACCCGAGTACCAGGGGAGGAAAACTGAGACATATTTGAACACGTCTCCCGTTCACACGGTTGATCATACTCTGGGTTCCACATGCATGTTTTAGCTGAAGGAAGAATACCTTAAACCTGGGTAGTTGAAACCCGTGGAATGGGTACCATGCAATCTGACTTCAAAGGGTCTTCATTTGCTCCCCGAACCTCTCCAATCCTATCACTGCTGCGTTTATGCCCCTGTACACATGCTTGATTCTCTTTCGGAGACATAGCAATCCATAGGTTTTAAGATACTTACTAGTCAGGTACATTCTTAGGCGTTTAATATGCGCTGTTGAGTCCATTTCGTTGAGCAAGGAGTAGCTCTTGTCTATTCCATATTTGGCTTAAGGAACTTTATCTGTGCTCATTTCAATCTCTGGTTTTATGCAGCACCCCAACTCACCTTTCCCCTTAAGCAAGCATAAGTTGGTTTTCTAAATTTGAGACCCTGTTCTGTTTTGTAATTCAGTTCCTGTGTAGCCAAGTTTACATTCCGTGTATTAGTGATATCTTATGATGTTTCTTTTTCTGTGTGATTTATTTCAGTTAGAATCATCGTACCTGAATCCACTCATTATGCTGCTACGGGCCTAATGACATAGATTTCATTGCTGAGTGATACTGCATTGTACGTAAGTACCACAAGTTCTTTATCCATTTTTCACTTTCTGTGATATTGAACTTGTACGGTAAACGAGGTTCTTGTAAACAGAGATGTCCCAAACTTTGTGGTGGCTGTGTCTTTTTTATTTTAATTTCCCTAAGCTATAGGACCATAAGTGGAAGTGCCCTAGGCTCTGTTGCTTTGCTTTTTAGATGTTTCAGGAAACACCATACACTTCTCCCGAGTGTCTGTTGGCAATTTACATCCCGCCCATCAGCATAACAAGGCTCCCAGTTCTCCATGGCCTGTCCTGCCTTTCTGGATTTTACACTTTTTTCAGATGGCCCTTTTGACCGGGGGGAAGTGAGACTTCATTGTAGTGCAGATTTCCTTTGCAAGCTTGCTTGGTTGGCCAAAAAGGGCGTATGCGTTTTTTCCTGAATATATTCAGGAAAAAATGCATACGCCCTTTTTGGCCAAGTGCATCATTGTGGACGTTCTGCCTCTTTTCCTATGCTTTCAATGCAATTCCAGTCTACCTCCTGAAATCGGTTTCCTGCAATTCTGCCCCGCATTCAAGTCCTCTTGGCAGCCTTACTTCAGTATATTTTTGGACGATAGCTGTGATTTATAACTCTGCAGGTTTGTGAATTACAGTGCCCCTGAGCTCCTTTCTTCAACTCGCTTTCTTGTGACCTGGCCACAACACCGCAGGATGGCTTCAGGCCCTAATCTGGTTCCGGCACGGAACGCTGAGCCTTTGGTTAGTTCCTCTTCCTGGTGGGAAATGAGAGTTAAATTTGCCCGTCCAGACACCTCCAGCTAGTCTCTCATTGGTTCTCGCTATTCCTGTTCATCTTCCGCAGAAATTGCAAACTGGGCCAAACAGGAGGTTAAAGGGACTGACTCTCCAAGTGGGGAGAGTGTTAGTAAAGCGTCTGGAATGTTGCACCCGAGTACCAGGGGAGGAAAACTGAGACATATTGGAACAAGTCTCCCGTTCACACGGTTGATCATACTCTGGGTTCCACATGCATGTTTTAGCTGAAGGAAGAATACCTTAAACCTGGGTAGTTGAAACCCGTGGAATGGGTACCATGCAATATGACTTCAAAGGGTCTTCATTTGCTCACCGAACCTCTCCAATCCTATCACTGCTGCGTTTATGCCCCTGTACACATGCTTGATTCTCTTTCGGAGACATAGCAATCCATAGGTTTTAAGATACTTACTAGTCAGGTACATTCTTAGGCGTTTAATATGCGGTGTTGAGTCCATTTCGTTGAGCAAGGAGTAGCTCTTGTCTATTCCATATTTGGCTTAAGGAACTTTATCTGTGCTCATTTCAATCTCTGGTTTTATGCAGCACCCCAACTCACCTTTCCCCTTAAGCAAGCATAAGTTGGTTTTCTAAATTTGAGACCCTGTTCTGTTTTGGAATTCATATCCTGTGTACGCAAGTTTACATTCCGTGTATTACTGATATCTTATGATGTTTCTTTTTCTGTGTGACTTATTTCAGATAGAATCATCATACCTGAATCCACTCATTATGCTGCTACGGGCCTGATGACATAGATTTCATTGCTGAGTGATACTGCATTGTACATAAGTACCACAAGTTCTTTATCCATTTTCCACTTTCTGTGATATTGAACTTGTACGGTAAACGAGGTTCTTGTAAACAGAGGCGTCCCAAACTTTGGGGTGGCTGTGTCTTTTTAATTTTAATTTCCCTAAGCTATAGGACCATAAGTGGAAGTGCCCTAGGCTCTGTTGCTTTGTATTTTAGATGTTTCAGGAAACACCATACACTTCTCCGGAGTGTCTGTTGGCAATTTACATCCCGCCCATCAGCATAACAAGGCTCCCAGTTCTCCATGGCCTGTCCTGCCTTTCTGGATTTTACACTTTTTTCAGATGGCCCTTTTGACCAGGGGGAAGTGAGACTTCATTGTAGTGCAGATTTCCTTTGCAAGCTTGCTTGGTTGGCCAAAAAGGGCGTATGCGTTTTTTCCTGAATTAGGAAAAAACGCATACGCCCTTTTTGGCCAAGTGCATCATTGTGGACGTTCTGCCTCTTTTCCTATGCTTTCAATGCAATTCCAGTCTACCTCCTGAAATCGGTTTCCTGCAATTCTGCCCCACTTTCAAGTCGTCTTGGCAGCCTTACTTCAGTATATTTTTGGACGATAGCTGTCATTTATAACTCTGCAGGTTTGTGAATTACAGTGCCCCTGAGCTCCTTTCTTCAACTCGCTTTATTGTGACCTGGCCACAACACCGCAGGATGGCTTCAGGCCCTAATCTGGTTCCGGCACGGCACGCTGAGCCTTTGGTTAGTTCCTCTTCCTGGTGGGAAATGAGAGTTAAATTTGCCCGTCTAGACACCTCCAGCTAGTCTCTCATTGGTTCTCCCTATTCCTGTTCATCTTCCGCAGAAATTGCAAACTGGGCCAAACAGGAGGTTAAAGGGACTGACTCTCCAAGTGGGGAGAGTGTTAGTAAAGCGTCTGGAATGTTGCACCCGAGTACCAGGGGAGGAAAACTGAGACATATTTGAACACGTCTCCCGTTCACACGGTTGATCATACTCTGGGTTCCACATGCATGTTTTAGCTGAAGGAAGAATACCTTAAACCTGGGTAGTTGAAACCCGTGGAATGGGTACCATGCAATATGACTTCAAAGGGTCTTCATTTGCTCACCGAACCTCTCCAATCCTATCACTGCTGCGTTTATGCCCCTGTACACATGCTTGATTCTCTTTCGGAGACATAGCAATCCATAGGTTTTAAGATACTTACTAGTCAGGTACATTCTTAGGCGTTTAATATGCGGTGTTGAGTCCATTTCGTTGAGCAAGGAGTAGCTCTTGTCTATTCCATATTTGGCTTAAGGAACTTTATCTGTGCTCATTTCAATCTCTGGTTTTATGCAGCACCCCAACTCACCTTTCCCCTTAAGCAAGCATAAGTTGGTTTTCTAAATTTGAGACCCTGTTCTGTTTTGGAATTCATATCCTGTGTAGCCAAGTTTACATTCCGTGTATTACTGATATCTTATGATGTTTCTTTTTCTGTGTGACTTATTTCAGATAGAATCATCATACCTGAATCCACTCATTATGCTGCTACGGGCCTGATGACATAGATTTCATTGCTGAGTGATACTGCATTGTACATAAGTACCACAAGTTCTTTATCCATTTTCCACTTTCTGTGATATTGAACTTGTACGGTAAACGAGGTTCTTGTAAACAGAGGCGTCCCAAACTTTGGGGTGGCTGTGTCTTTTTAATTTTAATTTCCCTAAGCTATAGGACCATAAGTGGAAGTGCCCTAGGCTCTGTTGCTTTGTATTTTAGATGTTTCAGGAAACACCATACACTTCTCCCGAGTGTATGTTGGCAATTTACATCCCGCCCATCAGCATAACAAGGCTCCCAGTTCTCCATGGCCTGTCCTGCCTTTCTGGATTTTACACTTTTTTCAGATGGCCCTTTTGCCCGGGGGGAAGTGAGACTTCATTGTAGTGCAGATTTCCTTTGCAAGCTTGCTTGGTTGGCCAAAAAGGGCGTACGCGTTTTTTCCTGAATATATTCAGGAAAAAACGCATACGCCCTTTTTGGCCAAGTGCATCATTGTGGACGTTCTGCCTCTTTTCCTATGCTTTCAATGCAATTCCAGTCTACCTCCTGAAATCGGTTTCGTGCAATTCTGCCCCACTTTCAAGTCCTCTTGGCAGCCTTACTTCAGTATATTTTTGGACGATAGCTGTCATTTATAACTCTGCAGGTTTGTGAATTACAGTGCCCCTGAGCTCCTTTCTTCAACTCGCTTTCTTGTGACCTGGCCGCAACACCGCAGGATGGCTTCAGGCCCTAATCTGGTTCCGGCACGGCACGCTGAGCCTTTGGTTATTTCCTCTTCCTGGTGGGAAATGAGAGTTAAATTTGCCCGTCCAGACACCTCCAGCTAGTCTCTCATTGGTTCTCCCTATTCCTGTTCGTCTTCCGCAGAAATTGCAAACTGGGCCAAACAGGAGGTTAAAGGCGCTGACTCTCCAAGTGGGGAGAGTGTTAGTAAAGCGTCTGGAATGTTGCACCCGAGTACCAGGGTACGAAAACTGAATCATATTTGAACACGTCTCCCGATCACATGGTTGATCATACTCTGGGTTCCACATGCATGTTTTAGCTGAAGGAAGAATACCTTAAAACTGGGTAGTTGAAACCCGTAGAATGGGTACCATGCAATATGACTTTAAAGGGTCTTCATTTGCTCACCGAACCTCTCCAATCCTATCACTGCTGCGTTTATGCCCCTGTACACACGCTTGATTCTCTTTTGGAGACATAGCAATCCATAGGTTTTAAGATACTTACTAGTCAGGTACATTCTTAGGCGTTTAATATGGGGTGTTGAGTCCATTTCGTTGAGCAAGGAGTAGCTCTTGTCTATTCCATATTTGGCTTAAGGAACTTTATCTGTGCTCATTTCAATCTCTGGTTTTATGCAGCACCCCAACTCACCTTTCCCCTTAAGCAAGCATAAGTTGGTTTTCTAAATTTGAGACCCTGTTCTGTTCTGTAATTCAGTTCCTGTGTAGCCAAGTTTACATTCCGTGTATTACTGATATCTTATGATGTTTCTTTTTCTGTGTGACTTATTTCAGTTAGAATCATCATACCTGAATCCACTCATTGTGCTGCTAAGTGCCTGATGACATAGATTTCATTGCTGAGTGATATTGCTTTGTAAGTAAATACCACAACTGCTTTATCCATTTTTCACTTTCTGCGATGTTGAACTTGTACTGTAAACGAGGTTCTTGTAAACAGAGGCGTCCCAAACTTTGGGGTGGCTGTGTCTTTTTGATTTTCATTTCCCTAAGCTATAGGACCATAAGTGGAAGTGCCCTAGGCTCTGTTGCTTTGCTTTTTAGATGTTTCAGGAAACACCATACACTTCTCCGGAGTGTCTGTTGGCAATTTACATCCCGCCCATCAGCATAACAAGGCTCCCAGTTCTCCATGGCCTGTCCTGCCTTTCTGGATTTTACACTTTTTTCAGATGGCCCTTTTGACCAGGGGGAAGTGAGACTTCATTGTAGTGCAGATTTCCTTTGCAAGCTTGCTTGGTTGGCCAAAAAGGGCGTATGCGTTTTTTCCTGAATTAGGAAAAAACGCATACGCCCTTTTTGGCCAAGTGCATCATTGTGGACGTTCTGCCTCTTTTCCTATGCTTTCAATGCAATTCCAGTCTACCTCCTGAAATCGGTTTCCTGCAATTCTGCCCCACTTTCAAGTCCTCTTGGCAGCCTTACTTCAGTATATTTTTGGACGATAGCTGTCATTTATAACTCTGCAGGTTTGTGAATTACAGTGCCCCTGAGCTCCTTTCTTAAACTCGCTTTCTTGTGACCTGGCCACAACACCGCAGGATGGCTTCAGGCCCTAATCTGGTTCCGGCACGGCACGCTGAGCCTTTGGTTAGTTCCTCTTCCTGGTGGGAAATGAGAGTTAAATTTGCCCGTCCAGACACCTCCAGCTAGTCTCTCATTGGTTCTCCCTATTCCTGTTCATCTTCCGCAGAAATTGCAAACTGGGCCAAACAGGAGGTTAAAGGGACTGACTCTCCAAGTGGGGAGAGTGTTAGTAAAGCGTCTGGAATGTTGCACCCGAGTACCAGGGGAGGAAAACTGAGACATATTTGAACACGTCTCCCGTTCACACGGTTGATCATACTCTGGGTTCCACATGCATGTTTTAGCTGAAGGAAGAATACCTTAAACCTGGGTAGTTGAAACCCGTGGAATGGGTACCATGCAATATGACTTCAAAGGGTCTTCATTTGCTCACCGAACCTCTCCAATCCTATCACTGCTGCGTTTATGCCCCTGTACACATGCTTGATTCTCTTTCGGAGACATAGCAATCCATAGGTTTTAAGATACTTACTAGTCAGGTACATTCTTAGGCGTTTAATATGCGGTGTTGAGTCCATTTCGTTGAGCAAGGAGTAGCTCTTGTCTATTCCATATTTGGCTTAAGGAACTTTATCTGTGCTCATTTCAATCTCTGGTTTTATGCAGCACCCCAACTCACCTTTCCCCTTAAGCAAGCATAAGTTGGTTTTCTAAATTTGAGACCCTGTTCTGTTTTGGAATTCATATCCTGTGTAGCCAAGTTTACATTCCGTGTATTACTGATATCTTATGATGTTTCTTTTTCTGTGTGACTTATTTCAGATAGAATCATCATACCTGAATCCACTCATTATGCTGCTACGGGCCTGATGACATAGATTTCATTGCTGAGTGATACTGCATTGTACATAAGTACCACAAGTTCTTTATCCATTTTCCACTTTCTGTGATATTGAACTTGTACGGTAAACGAGGTTCTTGTAAACAGAGGCGTCCCAAACTTTGGGGTGGCTGTGTCTTTTTAATTTTAATTTCCCTAAGCTATAGGACCATAAGTGGAAGTGCCCTAGGCTCTGTTGCTTTGTATTTTAGATGTTTCAGGAAACACCATACACTTCTCCCGAGTGTCTGTTGGCAATGTACATCCCGCCCATCAGCATAACAAGGCTCCCAGTTCTCCATGGCCTGTCCTGCCTTTCTGGATTTTACACTTTTTTCAGATGGCCCTTTTGACCGGGGGGAAGTGAGACTTCATTGTAGTGCAGATTTCCTTTGCAAGCTTGCTTGGTTGGCCAAAAAGGGCGTATGCGTTTTTTCCTGAATATATTCAGGAAAAAACGCATACGCCCTTTTTGGCCAAGTGCATCATTGTGGACGTTCTGCCTCTTTTCCTATGCTTTCAATGCAATTCCAGTCTACCTCCTGAAATCGGTTTCCTGCAATTCTGCCCCGCTTTCAAGTCCTCTTGGCAGCCTTACTTCAGTATATTTTTGGATGAAAGCTGTCATTTATAACTCTGCAGGTTTGTGAATTACAGTGCCCCTGAGCTCCTTTCTTCAACTCGCTTTCTTGTGACCTGGCCGCAACACCGCAGGATGGCTTCAGGCCCTAATCTGGTTCCGGCACGGCACGCTGAGCCTTTGGTTATTTCCTCTTCCTGGTGGGAAATGAGAGTTAAATTTGCCCGTCCAGACACCTCCAGCTAGTCTCTCATTGGTTCTCCCTATTCCTGTTCATCTTCCGCAGAAATTGCAAACTGGGCCAAACAGGAAGTTAAAGGCGCTGACTCTCCAAGTGGGGAGAGTGTTAGGAAAGGGTCTGGAATGTTGCACCCGAGTACCAGGGTACGAAAACTGAATCATATTTGAACACGTCTCCCGATCACATGGTTGATCATACTCTGGGTTCCACATGCATGTTTTAGCTGAAGGAAGAATACCTTAAACCTGTGTAGTTGAAACCCGTAGAATGGGTACCATGCAATATGACTTCAAAGGGTCTTCATTTGCTCACCGAACCTCTCCAATCCTATCACTGCTGCGTTTATGCCCCTGTACACACGCTTGATTCTCTTTTGGAGACATAGCAATCCATAGGTTTTAAGATACTTACTAGTCAGGTACATTCTTAGGCGTTTAATATGGGGTGTTGAGTCCATTTCGTTGAGCAAGGAGTAGCTCTTGTCTATTCCATATTTGGCTTAAGGAACTTTATCTGTGCTCATTTCAATCTCTGGTTTTATGCAGCACCCCAACTCACCTTTCCCCTTAAGCAAGCATAAGTTGGTTTTCTAAATTTGAGACCCTGTTCTGTTCTGTAATTCAGTTCCTGTGTAGCCAAGTTTACATTCCGTGTATTACTGATATCTTATGATGTTTCTTTTTCTGTGTGACTTATTTCAGTTAGAATCATCATACCTGAATCCACTCATTGTGCTGCTAAGGGCCTGATGACATAGATTTCATTGCTGAGTGATATTGCTTTGTAAGTAAATACCACAACTGCTTTATCCATTTTTCACTTTCTGCGATGTTGAACTTGTACTGTAAACGAGGTTCTTGTAAACAGAGGCGTCCCAAACTTTGGGGTGGCTGTGTCTTTTTTATTTTAATTTCCCTAAGCTATAGGACCATAAGTGGAAGTGCCCTAGGCTCTGTTGCTTTGCTTTTTAGATGTTTCAGGAAACACCATACACTTCTCCGGAGTGTCTGTTGGCAATTTACATCCCGCCCATCAGCATAACAAGGCTCCCAGTTCTCCATGGCCTGTCCTGCCTTTCTGGATTTTACACTTTTTTCAGATGGCCCTTTTGACCAGGGGGAAGTGAGACTTCATTGTAGTGCAGATTTCCTTTGCAAGCTTGCTTGGTTGGCCAAAAAGGGCGTATGCGTTTTTTCCTGAATCAGGAAAAAACGCATACGCCCTTTTTGGCCAAGTGCATCATTGTGGACGTTCTGCCTCTTTTCCTATGCTTTCAATGCAATTCCAGTCTACCTCCTGAAATCGGTTTCCTGCAATTCTGCCCCACTTTCAAGTCCTCTTGGCAGCCTTACTTCAGTATATTTTTGGACGATAGCTGTCATTTATAACTCTGCAGGTTTGTGAATTACAGTGCCCCTGAGCTCCTTTCTTCAACTCGCTTTCTTGTGACCTGGCCACAACACCGCAGGATGGCTTCAGGCCCTAATCTGGTTCCGGCACGGCACGCTGAGCCTTTGGTTAGTTCCTCTTCCTGGTGGGAAATGAGAGTTAAATTTGCCCGTCCAGACACCTCCAGCTAGTCTCTCATTGGTTCTCCCTATTCCTGTTCATCTTCCGCAGAAATTGCAAACTGGGCCAAACAGGAGGTTAAAGGGACTGACTCTCCAAGTGGGGAGAGTGTTAGTAAAGCGTCTGGAATGTTGCACCCGAGTACCAGGGGAGGAAAACTGAGACATATTTGAACACGTCTCCCGTTCACACGGTTGATCATACTCTGGGTTCCACATGCATGTTTTAGCTGAAGGAAGAATACCTTAAACCTGGGTAGTTGAAACCCGTGGAATGGGTACCATGCAATATGACTTCAAAGGGTCTTCATTTGCTCACCGAACCTCTCCAATCCTATCACTGCTGCGTTTATGCCCCTGTACACATGCTTGATTCTCTTTCGGAGACATAGCAATCCATAGGTTTTAAGATACTTACTAGTCAGGTACATTCTTAGGCGTTTAATATGCGGTGTTGAGTCCATTTCGTTGAGCAAGGAGTAGCTCTTGTCTATTCCATATTTGGCTTAAGGAACTTTATCTGTGCTCATTTCAATCTCTGGTTTTATGCAGCACCCCAACTCACCTTTCCCCTTAAGCAAGCATAAGTTGGTTTTCTAAATTTGAGACCCTGTTCTGTTTTGGAATTCATATCCTGTGTAGCCAAGTTTACATTCCGTGTATTACTGATATCTTATGATGTTTCTTTTTCTGTGTGACTTATTTCAGATAGAATCATCATACCTGAATCCACTCATTATGCTGCTACGGGCCTGATGACATAGATTTCATTGCTGAGTGATACTGCATTGTACATAAGTACCACAAGTTCTTTATCCATTTTCCACTTTCTGTGATATTGAACTTGTACGGTAAACGAGGTTCTTGTAAACAGAGGCGTCCCAAACTTTGGGGTGGCTGTGTCTTTTTAATTTTAATTTCCCTAAGCTATAGGACCATAAGTGGAAGTGCCCTAGGCTCTGTTGCTTTGTATTTTAGATGTTTCAGGAAACACCATACACTTCTCCCGAGTGTATGTTGGCAATGTACATCCCGCCCATCAGCATAACAAGGCTCCCAGTTCTCCATTGCCTGTCCTGCCTTTATGGATTTTACACTTTTTTCAGATGGCCCTTTTGACCGGGGGGAAGTGAGACTTCATTGTAGTGCAGATTTCCTTTGCAAGCTTGCTTGGTTGGCCAAAAAGGGCGTATGCGTTTTTTCCTGAATATATTCAGGAAAAAACGCATACGCCCTTTTTGGCCAAGTGCATCATTGTGGACGTTCTGCCTCTTTTCCTATGCTTTCAATGCAATTCCAGTCTACCTCCTGAAATCGGTTTCCTGCAATTCTGCCCCACTTTCAAGTCCTCTTGGCAGCCTTACTTCAGTATATTTTTGGACGATAGCTGTCATTTATAACTCTGCAGGTTTGTGAATTACAGTGCCCCTGAGCTCCTTTCTTCAACTCGCTTTCTTGTGACCTGGCCGCAACACCGCAGGATGGCTTCAGGCCCTAATCTGGTTCCGGCACGGCACGCTGAGCCTTTGGTTATTTCCTCTTCCTGGTGGGAAATGAGAGTTAAATTTGCCCGTCCAGACACCTCCAGCTAGTCTCTCATTGGTTCTCCCTATTCCTGTTCATCTTCCGCAGAAATTGCAAACTGGGCCAAACAGGAGGTTAAAGGCGCTGACTCTCCAAGTGGGGAGAGTGTTAGGAAAGCGTCTGGAATGTTGCACCCGAGTACCAGGGTACGAAAACTGAATCATATTTGAACACGTCTCCCGATCACATGGTTGATCATACTCTGGGTTCCACATGCATGTTTTAGCTGAAGGAAGAATACCTTAAACCTGGGTAGTTGAAACCCGTAGAATGGGTACCATGCAATATGACTTCAAAGGGTCTTCATTTGCTCACCGAACCTCTCCAATCCTATCACTGCTGCGTTTATGCCCCTGTACACATGCTTGATTCTCTTTCGGGGACATAGCAATCCATAGGTTTTAAGATACTTACTAGTCAGGTACATTCTTAGGCGTTTAATATGCGGTGTTGAGTCCATTTCGTTGAGCAAGGAGTAGCTCTTGTCTATTCCATATTTGGCTTAAGGAACTTTATCTGTGCTCATTTCAATCTCTGGTTTTATGCAGCACCCCAACTCACCTTTCCCCTTAAGCAAGCATAAGTTGGTTTTCTAAATTTGAGACCCTGTTCTGTTTTGGAATTCATATCCTGTGTAGCCAAGTTTACATTCCGTGTATTACTGATATCTTATGATGTTTCTTTTTCTGTGTGACTTATTTCAGATAGAATCATTATACCTGAATCCACTCATTATGCTGCTACGGGCCTGATGACATAGATTTCATTGCTGAGTGATACTGCATTGTACATAAGTACCACAAGTTCTTTATCCATTTTTCACTTTCTGTGATATTGAACTTGTACGGTAAACGAGGTTCTTGTAAACAGAGACGTCCCAAACTTTGGGGTGGCTGTGTCTTTTTGATTTTAATTTCCCTAAGCTATAGGACCATAAGTGGAAGTGCCCTAGGCTCTGTTGCTTTGTTTTTTAGATGTTTCAGGAAACACCATACACTTCTCCCGAGTGTATGTTGGCAATGTACATCCCGCCCATCAGCATAACAAGGCTCCCAGTTCTCCATGGCCTGTCCTGCCTTTCTGGATTTTACACTTTTTTCAGATGGCCCTTTTGACCGGGGGGAAGTGAGACTTCATTGTAGTGCAGATTTCCTTTGCAAGCTTGCTTGGTTGGCCAAAAAGGGCGTATGCGTTTTTTCCTGAATATATTCAGGAAAAAACGCATACGCCCTTTTTGGCCAAGTGCATCATTGTGGACGTTCTGCCTCTTTTCCTATGCTTTCAATGCAATTCCAGTCTACCTCCTGAAATCGGTTTCCTGCAATTCTGCCCCGCTTTCAAGTCCTCTTGGCAGCCTTACTTCAGTATATTTTTGGACGATAGCTGTCATTTATAACTCTGCAGGTTTGTGAATTACAGTGCCCCTGAGCTCCTTTCTTCAACTCGCTTTCTTTTGAGCTGGCCGCAACACCGCAGGATGGCTTCAGGCCCTAATCTGGTTCCGGCACGGCACGCTGAGCCTTTGGTTAATTCCTCTTCCTGGTGGGAAATGAGAGTTAAATTTGCCCGTCCAGACACCTCCAGCTAGTCTCTCATTGGTTCTCATTATTCCTGTTCATCTTCCGCAGAAATTGCAAACTGGGCCAAACAGGAGGGTAAAGGGTCTGACTCTCCAAGTCGGGAGAGTGTTAATAAAGTGTCTGGAATGTTGCACCCGAGTACCAGGGGAGGAAAACTGAGACATATTTGAACACGTCTCCCGTTCACACGGTTGATGATACTCTGGGTTCCACATGCATGTTTTAGCTGAAGGAAGAATACCTTAAACCTGGGTAGTTGAAACCCGTGGAATGGGTACCATGCAATAAGACTTCAAAGGGTCTTCATTTGCTCACCGAACCTCTCTAATCCTATCACTGCTGCGTTTATGACCCTGTACACACGCTTGATTCTCTTTTGGAGACATAGCAATCCATAGGTTTTAAGATACTTACTAGTCAGGTACATTCTTAGGCGTTTAATATGGGGTGTTGAGTCCATTTCATTGAGCAAGGAGTAGCTCTTGTCTATTCCATATTTGGCTTAAGGAACTTTATCTGTGCTCATTTCAATCTCTGGTTTTATGCAGCACCCCAACTCACCTTTCCCCTTAAGCAAGCATAAGTTGGTTTTCTAAATTTGAGACCCTGTTCTGTTTTGGAATTCAGTTCCTGTGTAGCCAAGTTTACATTCCGTGTATTAGTGATATCTTATGATGTTTCTTTTTCTGTGTGACTTATTTCAGTTAAAATCATCGTACCTGAATCCACTCATTATGCTGCTACGGGCCTGATGACATAGATTTCATTGCTGAGTGATACTGCATTGTACATAAGTACCACAAGTTCTTTATCCATTTTTCACTTTCTGTGATATTGAACTTGTACGGTAAACGAGGTTCTTGTAAACAGAGGCGTCCCAAACTTTGGGGTGGCTGTGTCTTTTTGATTTTAATTTCCCTAAGCTATAGGACCATAAGTGGAAGTGCCCTAGGCTCTGTTGCTTTGTTTTTTAGATGTTTCAGGAAACACCATACACTTCTCCCGAGTGTCTGTTGGCAATGTACATCCCGCCCATCAGCATAACAAGGCTCCCAGTTCTCCATGGCCTGTCCTGCCTTTCTGGATTTTACACTTTTTTCAGATGGCCCTTTTGACCGGGGGGAAGTGAGACTTCATTGTAGTGCAGATTTCCTTTGCAAGCTTGCTTGGTTGGCCAAAAAGGGCGTATGCGTTTTTTCCTGAATATATTCAGGAAAAAACGCATACGCCCTTTTTGGCCAAGTGCATCATTGTGGACGTTCTGCCTCTTTTCCTATGCTTTCAATGCAATTCCAGTCTACCTCCTGAAATCGGTTTCCTGCAATTCTGCCCCGCTTTCAAGTCCTCTTGGCAGCCTTACTTCAGTATATTTTTGGACGATAGCTGTCATTTATAACTCTGCAGGTTTGTGAATTACAGTGCCCCTGAGCTCCTTTCTTCAACTCGCTTTCTTGTGACCTGGCCGCAACACCGCAGGATGGCTTCAGGCCCTAATCTGGTTCCGGCACGGCACGCTGAGCCTTTGGTTATTTCCTCTTCCTGGTGGGAAATGAGAGTTAAATTTGCCCGTCCAGACACCTCCAGCTAGTCTCTCATTGGTTCTCCCTATTCCTGTTCATCTTCCGCAGAAATTGCAAACTGGGCCAAACAGGAGGTTAAAGGCGCTGACTCTCCAAGTGGGGAGAGTGTTAGGAAAGCGTCTGGAATGTTGCACCCGAGTACCAGGGTACGAAAACTGAATCATATTTGAACACGTCTCCCGATCACATGGTTGATCATACTCTGGGTTCCACATGCATGTTTTAGCTGAAGGAAGAATACCTTAAACCTGGGTAGTTGAAACCCGTGGAATGGGTACCATGCAATAAGACTTCAAAGGGTCTTCATTTGCTCACCGAACCTCTCTAATCCTATCACTGCTGCGTTTATGCCCCTGTACACACGCTTGATTCTCTTTGGGAGACATATCAATCCATAGGTTTTAAGATACTTACTAGTCAGGTACATTCTTAGGCGTTTAATATGGGGTGTTGAGTCCATTTCGTTGAGCAAGGAGTAGCTGTTGTCTATTCCATATTTGGCTTAAGGAACTTTATCTGTGCTCATTTCAATCTCTGGTTTTATGCAGCACCCCAACTCACCTTTCCCCTTAAGCAAGCATAAGTTGGTTTTCTAAATTTGAGACCCTGTTCTGTTCTGTAATTCAGTTCCTGTGTAGCCAAGTTTACATTCCGTGTATTACTGATATCTTATGATGTTTCTTTTTCTGTGTGACTTATTTCAGTTAGAATCATCATACCTGAATCCACTCATTGTGCTGCTAAGGGCCTGATGACATAGATTTCATTGCTGAGTGATATTGCTTTGTAAGTAAATACCACAACTGCTTTATCCATTTTTCACTTTCTGCGATGTTGAACTTGTACTGTAAACAATGTTCTTGTAAACAGAGGCGTCCCAAACTTTGGGGTGGCTGTGTGTTTTTGATTTTAATTTCCCTAAGCTATAGGACCATAAGTGGAAGTGCCCTAGGCTCTGTTGCTTTGTTTTTTAGATGTTTCAGGAAACACCATACACTTCTCCCGAGTGTATGTTGGCAATGTACATCCCGCCCATCAGCATAACAAGGCTCCCAGTTCTCCATGGCCTGTCCTGCCTTTCTGGATTTTACACTTTTTTCAGATGGCCCTTTTGACCGGGGGGAAGTGAGACTTCATTGTAGTGCAGATTTCCTTTGCAAGCTTGCTTGGTTGGCCAAAAAGGGCGTATGCGTTTTTTCCTGAATATATTCAGGAAAAAACGCATACGCCCTTTTTGGCCAAGTGCATCATTGTGGACGTTCTGCCTCTTTTCCTATGCTTTCAATGCAATTCCAGTCTACCTCCTGAAATCGGTTTCCTGCAATTCTGCCCCGCTTTCAAGTCCTCTTGGCAGCCTTACTTCAGTATATTTTTGGACGATAGCTGTCATTTATAACTCTGCAGGTTTGTGAATTACAGTGCCCCTGAGCTCCTTTCTTCAACTCGCTTTCTTTTGAGCTGGCCGCAACACCGCAGGATGGCTTCAGGCCCTAATCTGGTTCCGGCACGGCACGCTGAGCCTTTGGTTAATTCCTCTTCCTGGTGGGAAATGAGAGTTAAATTTGCCCGTCCAGACACCTCCAGCTAGTCTCTCATTGGTTCTCATTATTCCTGTTCATCTTCCGCAGAAATTGCAAACTGGGCCAAACAGGAGGGTAAAGGGTCTGACTCTCCAAGTCGGGAGAGTGTTAATAAAGTGTCTGGAATGTTGCACCCGAGTACCAGGGGAGGAAAACTGAGACATATTTGAACACGTCTCCCGTTCACACGGTTGATGATACTCTGGGTTCCACATGCATGTTTTAGCTGAAGGAAGAATACCTTAAACCTGGGTAGTTGAAACCCGTGGAATGGGTACCATGCAATAAGACTTCAAAGGGTCTTCATTTGCTCACCGAACCTCTCTAATCCTATCACTGCTGCGTTTATGACCCTGTACACACGCTTGATTCTCTTTTGGAGACATAGCAATCCATAGGTTTTAAGATACTTACTAGTCAGGTACATTCTTAGGCGTTTAATATGGGGTGTTGAGTCCATTTCATTGAGCAAGGAGTAGCTCTTGTCTATTCCATATTTGGCTTAAGAAACTTTATCTGTGCTCATTTCAATCTCTGGTTTTATGCAGCACCCCAACTCACCTTTCCCCTTAAGCAAGCATAAGTTGGTTTTCTAAATTTGAGACCCTGTTCTGTTTTGGAATTCAGTTCCTGTGTAGCCAAGTTTACATTCCGTGTATTAGTGATATCTTATGATGTTTCTTTTTCTGTGTGACTTATTTCAGTTAAAATCATCGTACCTGAATCCACTCATTATGCTGCTACGGGCCTGATGACATAGATTTCATTGCTGAGTGATACTGCATTGTACATAAGTACCACAAGTTCTTTATCCATTTTTCACTTTCTGTGATATTGAACTTGTACGGTAAACGAGGTTCTTGTAAACAGAGGCGTCCCAAACTTTGGGGTGGCTGTGTCTTTTTGATTTTAATTTCCCTAAGCTATAGGACCATAAGTGGAAGTGCCTTAGGCTCTGTTGCTTTGTTTTTTAGATGTTTCAGGAAACACCATACACTTCTCCCGAGTGTCTGTTGGCAATTTACATCCCGCCCATCAGCATAACAAGGCTCCCAGTTCTCCATGGCCTGTCCTGCCTTTCTGGATTTTACACTTTTTTCAGATGGCCCTTTTGACCGGGGGGAAGTGAGACTTCATTGTAGTGCAGATTTCCTTTGCAAGCTTGCTTGGTTGGCCAAAAAGGGCGTATGCGTTTTTTCCTGAATATATTCAGGAAAAAACGCATACGCCCTTTTTGGCCAAGTGCATCATTGTGGACGTTCTGCCTCTTTTCCTATGCTTTCAATGCAATTCCAGTCTACCTCCTGAAATCGGTTTCCTGCAATTCTGCCCCGCTTTCAAGTCCTCTTGGCAGCCTTACTTCAGTATATTTTTGGACGATAGCTGTCATTTATAACTCTGCAGGTTTGTGAATTACAGTGCCCCTGAGCTCCTTTCTTCAACTCGCTTTCTTGTGACCTGGCCGCAACACCGCAGGATGGCTTCAGGCCCTAATCTGGTTCCGGCACGGCACGCTGAGCCTTTGGTTATTTCCTCTTCCTGGTGGGAAATGAGAGTTAAATTTGCCCGTCCAGACACCTCCAGCTAGTCTCTCATTGGTTCTCCCTATTCCTGTTCATCTTCCGCAGAAATTGCAAACTGGGCCAAACAGGACGTTAAAGGCGCTGACTCTCCAAGTGGGGAGAGTGTTAGGAAAGCGTCTGGAATGTTGCACCCGAGTACCAGGGTACGAAAACTGAATCATATTTGAACACGTCTCCCGATCACATGGTTGATCATACTCTGGGTTCCACATGCATGTTTTAGCTGAAGGAAGAATACCTTAAACCTGGGTAGTTGAAACCCGTGGAATGGGTACCATGCAATAAGACTTCAAAGGGTCTTCATTTGCTCACCGAACCTCTCTAATCCTATCACTGCTGCGTTTATGCCCCTGTACACACGCTTGATTCTCTTTGGGAGACATAGCAATCCATAGGTTTTAAGATACTTACTAGTCAGGTACATTCTTAGGCGTTTAATATGGGGTGTTGAGTCCATTTCGTTGAGCAAGGAGTAGCTGTTGTCTATTCCATATTTGGCTTAAGGAACTTTATCTGTGCTCATTTCAATCTCTGGTTTTATGCAGCACCCCAACTCACCTTTCCCATTAAGCAAGCATAAGTTGGTTTTCTAAATTTGAGACCCTGTTCTGTTCTGTAATTCAGTTCCTGTGTAGCCAAGTTTACATTCCGTGTATTACTGATATCTTATGATGTTTCTTTTTCTGTGTGACTTATTTCAGTTAGAATCATCATACCTGAATCCACTCATTGTGCTGCTAAGGGCCTGATGACATAGATTTCATTGCTGAGTGATATTGCTTTGTAAGTAAATACCACAACTGCTTTATCCATTTTTCACTTTCTGCGATGTTGAACTTGTACTGTAAACAATGTTCTTGTAAACAGAGGCGTCCCAAACTTTGGGGTGGCTGTGTGTTTTTGATTTTAATTTCCCTAAGCTATAGGACCATAAGTGGAAGTGCCCTAGGCTCTGTTGCTTTGTTTTTTAGATGTTTCAGGAAACACCATACACTTCTCCCGAGTGTATGTTGGCAATGTACATCCCGCCCATCAGCATAACAAGGCTCCCAGTTCTCCATGGCCTGTCCTGCCTTTCTGGATTTTACACTTTTTTCAGATGGCCCTTTTGACCGGGGGGAAGTGAGACTTCATTGTAGTGCAGATTTCCTTTGCAAGCTTGCTTGGTTGGCCAAAAAGGGCGTATGCGTTTTTTCCTGAATATATTCAGGAAAAAACGCATACGCCCTTTTTGGCCAAGTGCATCATTGTGGACGTTCTGCCTCTTTTCCTATGCTTTCAATGCAATTCCAGTCTACCTCCTGAAATCGGTTTCCTGCAATTCTGCCCCGCTTTCAAGTCCTCTTGGCAGCCTTACTTCAGTATATTTTTGGACGATAGCTGTCATTTATAACTCTGCAGGTTTGTGAATTACAGTGCCCCTGAGCTCCTTTCTTCAACTCGCTTTCTTTTGAGCTGGCCGCAACACCGCAGGATGGCTTCAGGCCCTAATCTGGTTCCGGCACGGCACGCTGAGCCTTTGGTTAATTCCTCTTCCTGGTGGGAAATGAGAGTTAAATTTGCCCGTCCAGACACCTCCAGCTAGTCTCTCATTGGTTCTCGCTATTCCTGTTCATCTTCTGCAGAAATTGCAAACTGGGCCAAACAGGGGGTTAAGGGCGCTGAATCTCCAAGTGGGGAGAGTGTTAGGAAAGCGTCTGGAATGTTGCACCCGAGTACCAGGGGAGGAAAACTGAGACATATTTGAACACGTCTCCCGTTCACACGGTTGATCATACTCTGGGTTCCACATGCATGTTTTAGCTGAAGGAAGAATACCTTAAACCTGGGTAGTTGAAACCCGTGGAATGGGTACCATGCAATATGACTTCAAAGGGTCTTCATTTGCTCACCGAACCTCTCCAATCCTATCACTGCTGCGTTTATGCCCCTGTACACACGCTTGATTCTCTTTTGGAGACATAGCAATCCATAGGTTTTAAGATACTTACTAGTCAGGTACATTCTTAGGCGTTTAATATGGGGTGTTGAGTCCATTTCATTGAGCAAGGAGTAGCTCTTGTCTCTTCCATATTTGGCTTAAGGAACTTTATCTGTGCTCATTTCAATCTCTGGTTTTATGCAGCACCCCAACTCACCTTTCCCCTTAAGCAAGCATAAGTTGGTTTTCTAAATTTGAGACCCTGTTCTGTTCTGTAATTCAGTTCCTGTGTAGCCAAGTTTACATTCCGTGTATTACTGATATCTTATGATGTTTCTTTTTCTGTGTGACTTATTTCAGTTAGAATCATCATACCTGAATCCACTCATTATGCTGCTACGGGCCTGATGACATAGATTTCATTGCTGAGTGATACTACATTGTACGTAAGTACCACAAGTTCTTTATCCATTTTCCACTTTCTGTGATATTGAACTTGTACGGTAAACGAGGTTCTTGTAAACAGAGGCGTCTCAAACTTTGGGGTGGCTGTGTCTTTTTAATTTTAATTTCCCTAAGCTATAGGACCATAAGTGGAAGTGCCCTAGGCTCTGTTGCTTTGCTTTTTAGATGTTTCAGGAAACACCATACACTTCTCCCGAGTGTCTGTTGGCAATTTACATCCCGCCCATCAGCATAACAAGGCTCCCAGTTCTCCATGGCCTGTCCTGCTTTTCTGGATTTTACACTTTTTTCAGATGGCCCTTTTGACCGGGGGGAAGTGAGACTTCATTGTAGTGCAGATTTCCTTTGCAAGCTTGCTTGGTTGGCCAAAAAGGGCGTATGCGTTTTTTCCTGAATATATTCAGGAAAAAACGCATACGCCCTTTTTGGCCAAGTGCATCATTGTGGACGTTCTGCCTCTTTTCCTATGCTTTCAATGCAATTCCAGTCCACCTCCTGAAATCGGTTTCCTGCAATTCTGCCCCGCTTTCAAGTCCTCTTGGAAGTCTTACTTCAGTATATTTTTGGACGATAGCTGTCATTTATAACTCTGCAGGTTTGTGAATTACAGTGCCCCTGAGCTCCTTTCTTCAACTCGCTTTCTTGTGACCTGGCCGCAACACCGCAGGATGGCTTCAGGCCCTAATCTGGTTCCGGAACGGCACACTGAACCTTTGGTTAATTCCTCTTCTTGGTGGGAAATGAGAGTTAAATTTGCCCGTCCAGACACCTCCAGCTAGTCTCTCATTGGTTCTTGCTATTCCTGTTCATCTTCCGCAGAAATTGCAAACTGGGCCAAACAGGAGGTTAAAGGGACTGACTCTCCAAGTCGGGAGAGTGTTAGTAAAGCGTCTGGAATGTTGCACCCGAGTACCACGGTACGAAAACTGAATCATATTTGAACACGTCTTCCGATCACATGGTTGATCATACTCTAGGTTCCACATGCATGTTTTAGCTGAAGGAAGAATACCTTAAACCTGGGTAGTTGAAACCCGTAGAATGGGTACCATGCAATATGACTTCAAAGGGTCTTCATTTGCTCACCGAACCTCTCCAATCCTATCACTGCTGCGTTTATGCCCCTGTACACATGCTTGATTCTCTTTTGGAGACATAGCAATCCATAGGTTTTAAGATACTTACTAGTCAGGTACATTCTTAGACGTTTAATATGGGGTGTTGAGTCCATTTCGTTGAGCAAGGTGTAGCTCTTGTCTATTCCATATTTGGCTTAAGGAACTTTATCTGTGCTCATTTCAATCTCTGGTTTTATGCAGCACCCCAACTCACCTTTCCCCTTAAGCAAGCATAAGTTGGTTTTCTAAATTTGAGACCCTGTTCTGTTCTGTAATTCAGTTCCTGTGTAGCCAAGTTTACATTCCGTGTATTACTGATATCTTATGATGTTTCTTTTTCTGTGTGACTTATTTCAGTTAGAATCATCGTACCTGAATCCACTCATTATGCTGCTACAGGCCTGATGACATAGATTTCATTGCTGAGTGATATTGCTTTGTAAGTAAACACCACAACTGCTTTATCCATTTTCCACTTTCTGTGATATTGAACTTGTACGGTAAACGAGGTTCTTGTAAACAGAGGCGTCCCAAACTTTGGGGTGGCTGTGTCTTTTTAATTTTAATTTCCCTAAGCTATAGGACCATAAGTGGAAGTGCCCTAGGCTCTGTTGCTTTGTTTTTTAGATGTTTCAGGAAACACCATACACTTCTCCCGAGTGTCTGTTGGCAATTTACATCCCGCCCATCAGCATAACAAGGCTCCCAGTTCTCCATGGCCTGTCCTGCCTTTCTGGATTTTACACTTTTTTCAGATGGCCCTTTTGACCGAGGGGAAGTGAGACTTCATTGTAGTGCAGATTTCCTTTGCAAGCTTGCTTGGTTGGCCAAAAAGGGCGTATGCGTTTTTTCCTGAATATATTCAGGAAAAAACGCATACGCCCTTTTTGGCCAAGTGCATCATTGTGGACGTTCTGCCTCTTTTCCTATGCTTTCAATGCAATTCCAGTCTACCTCCTGAAATCGGTTTCCTGCAATTCTGCCCCACTTTCAAGTCCTCTTGGCAGCCTTACTTCAGTATATTTTTGGACGATAGCTGTCATTTATAACTCTGCAGGTTTGTGAATTACAGTGCCCCTGAGCTCCTTTCTTCAACTCGCTTTCTTTTGAGCTGGCCGCAACACCGCAGGATGGCTTCAGGCCCTAATCTGGTTCCGGCACGGCACGCTGAGCCTTTGTTTATTCCTCTTCCTGGTGGGAAATGAGAGTTAAATTTGCCCGTCCAGACACCTCCAGCTAGTCTCTCATTGGTTCTCGTTATTCCTGTTCATCTTCCACAGAAATTGCAAACTGGGCCAAACAGATGGTTAAAGGCGCTGACTCTCCAAGTGGGGAGAGTGTTAGTAAAGCGTCTGGAATGTTGCACCCGAGTACCAGGGGAGGAAAACTGAGACATATTTGAACACGTCTCCCGTTCACACGGTTGATCATACTCTGGGTTCCACATGCATGTTTTAGCTGAAGGAAGAATACCTTAAACCTGGGTAGTTGAAACCCGTGGAATGGGTACCATGCAATATGACTTCAAAGGGTCTTCATTTGCTCACCGAACCTCTCCAATCCTATCACTGCTGCGTTTATGCCCCTGTACACATGCTTGATTCTCTTTCGGAGACATAGCAATCCATAGGTTTTAAGATACTTACTAGTCAGGTACATTCTTAGGCGTTTAATATGCGGTGTTGAGTCCATTTCGTTGAGCAAGGAGTAGCTCTTGTCTATTCCATATTTGGCTTAAGGAACTTTATCTGTGCTCATTTCAATCTCTGGTTTTATGCAGCACCCCAACTCACCTTTCCCCTTAAGCAAGCATAAGTTGGTTTTCTAAATTTGAGACCCTGTTCTGTTCTGTAATTCAGTTCCTGTGTAGCCAAGTTTACATTCCGTGTATTACTGATATCTTATGATGTTTCTTTTTCTGTGTGACTTATTTCAGTTAGAATCATCGTACCTGAATCCACTCATTATGCTGCTACGGGCCTGATGACATAGATTTCATTGCTGAGTGATACTGCATTGTACATAATTGCCACAAGTTCTTTATCCATTTTTCACTTTCTGTGATATTGAACTTGTACGGTAAATGAGGTTCTTGTAAACAGAGGCGTCCCAAACTTTGGGGTGGCTGTGGCTTTTTGATTTTAATTTCCCTAAGCTATAGGACCATAAGTGGAAGTGCCCTAGGCTCTGTTGCTTTGTTTTTTAGATGTTTCAGGAAACACCATACACTTCTCCCGAGTGTCTGTTGGCAATGTACATCCCGCCCATCAGCATAACAAGGCTCCCAGTTCTCCATGGCCTGTCCTGCCTTTCTGGATTTTACACTTTTTTCAGATGGCCCTTTTCACCGGGGGAAAGTGAGACTTCATTGTAGTGTAGAATTCCTTTGCAAGCTTGCTTGGTTGGCCAAAAAGGGCGTATGCGTTTTTTCCTGAATATATTCAGGAAAAAACGCATACGCCCTTTTTGGCCAAGTGCATCATTGTGGACGTTCTGCCTCTTTTCCTATGCTTTCAATGCAATTCCAGTCTACCTCCTGAAATCGGTTTCCTGCAATTCTGCCCCGCTTTCAAGTCCCCTTGGCAGCCTTACTTCAGTATATTTTTGGACGATAGCTGTCATTTATAACTCTGCAGGTTTGTGAATTACAGTGCCCCTGAGCTCCTTTCTTCAACTCGCTTTCTTGTGAGCTGGCCGCAACACCGCAGGATGGCTTCAGGCCCTAATCTGGTTCCGGCACGGCACGCTGAGCCTTTGGTTAATTCCTCTTCCTGGTGGGAAATGAGAGTTAAATTTGCCCGTCCAGAACCTCCAGCTAGTCTCTCATTGGTTCTCGCTATTCCTGTTCATCTTCCGCAGAAATTGCAAACTGGGCCAAACAGGAGGTTAAAGGGACTGACTCTCCAAGTCGGGAGAGTGTTAGTAAAGCGTCTGGAATGTTGCACCCGAGTACCAGGGTTCGAAAACTGAGACATATTTGAACACGTCTCCCGATCACATGGTTGAGCATACTCTAGGTTCCACATGCATGTTTTAGCTGAAGGAAGAATACCTTAAAACTGGGTAGTTGAAACCCGTAGAATGGGTACCATGCAATATGACTTCAAAGGGTCTTCATTTGCTCACCGAACCTCTCCAATCCTATCACTGCTGCGTTTATGCCCCTGTACAAACGCTTGATTCTCTTTTGGAGACATAGCAATCCATAGGTTTTAAGATACTTACTAGTCAGGTACATTCTTAGGCGTTTAATATGGGGTGTTGAGTCCATGTCGTTGAGCAAGGAGTAGCTCTTGTCTATTCCATATTTGGCTTAAGGAACTTTATCTGTGCTCATTTCAATCTCTGGTTTTATGCAGCACCCCAACTCACCTTTCCCCTTAAGCAAGCATAAGTTGGTTTTCTAAATTTGAGACCCTGTTCTGTTCTGTAATTCAGTTCCTGTGTAGCCAAGTTTACATTCCATGTATTACTGATATCTTATGATGTTTCTTTTTCTGTGTGACTTATTTCAGTTAGAATCATCATACCTGAATCCACTCATTGTGCTGCTAAGGGCCTGATGACA
Source organism: Grampus griseus (assembly GCF_964374135.1). Lineage (NCBI taxonomy): Eukaryota > Metazoa > Chordata > Mammalia > Artiodactyla > Delphinidae > Grampus > Grampus griseus. The sequence goes on from NC_139000.1 coordinate 115,501,691, forward strand.
TAGATTTCATTGCTGAGTGATATTGCTTTGTAAGTAAATACCACAACTGCTTTATCCATTTTTCACTTTCTGCGATGTTGAACTTGTACGGGAAACGAGGTTCTTGTAAACAGAGGCGTCCCGAACTTTGGGGTGGCTGTGTCTTTTTGATTTCAATTTCCCTAAGCTATAGGACCATAAGTGGAAGTGCCCTAGGCTCTGTTGCTTTGTTTTTTAGATGTTTCAGGAATCACCATACACTTCTCCCGAGTGTCTGTTGGCAATTTACATGCCACCCATCAGCATAACAAGGCTCCCAGTTCTCCATGGCCTGTCCTGCCTTTCTGGATTTTACACTTTTTTCAGATTGCCCTTCTGACGGGGGCGAAGTGAGACTTCATTGTAGTGCAGATTTCCTTTGCAATCTTGCTTGGTTGGCCAAAAAGGGCGTATGCGTTTTTTCCTGAATATATTCAGCAAAAAACGCATACGCCCTTTTTGGCCAAGTGCATCATTGTGGACGTTCTGCCTCTTTTCCTATGCTTTCAATGCAATTCCAGTCTACCTCCTGAAATCGGTTTCCTGCAATTCTGCCCCGCTTTCAAGTCCTCTTGGCAGCCTTACTTCAGTATATTTTTGGACGTTAGCTGTCATTTATAACTCTGCAGGTTTGTGAATTACAGTGCCCCTGAGCTCCTTTCTTCAACTCGCTTTCTTGTGAGCTGGCCGCAACACCACATGATGGCTTCAGGCCCTAATCTGGTTCCGGCACGGCACGCTGAGCCTTTAGTTATTTCCTCTTCCTGGTGGGAAATGAGAGTTAAATTTGCCCGTCCAGACACCTCCAGCTAGTCTCTCATTGGTTCTCCCTATTCCTGTTCATCTTCCGCAGAAATTGCAAACTGGGCCAAACAGGAGGTTAAAGGCGCTGACTCTCCAAGTGGGGAGAGTGTTAGTAAAGCGTCTGGAATGTTGCACCCGAGTACCAGGGGAGGAAAACTGAGACATATTTGAACACGTCTCCCGTTCACACGGTTGATCATACTCTGGGTTCCACATGCATGTTTTAGCTGAAGGAAGAATACCTTAAACCTGGGTAGTTGAAACCCGTGGAATGGGTACCATGCAATATGACTTCAAAGGGTCTTCATTTGCTCATTGAACCTCTCCAATTCTATCACTGCTGCGTTTATGCCCCTGTACACATGCTTGATTCTCTTTCGGAGACATAGCAATCCATAGGTTTTAAGATACTTACTAGTCAGGTCCATTCTTAGACGTTTAATATGCGGTGTTGAGTCCATTTCGTTGAGCAAGGAGTAGCTCTTGTCTATTCCATATTTGGCTTAAGGAACTTTATCTGTGCTCATTTCAATCTCTGGTTTTATGCAGCACCCCATCTCACCTTTCCCCTTAAGCAAGCATAAGTTGGTTTTCTAAATTTGAGACCCTGTTCTGTTCTGTAATTCAGTTCCTGTGTAGCCAAGTTTACATTCCGTGTATTACTGATATCTTATGATGTTTCTTTTTCTGTGTGACTTATTTCAGTTAGAATCATCATACCTGAATCCACTCATTGTGCTGCTAAGGGCCTGATGACATAGATTTCATGGCTGAGTGATATTGCTTTGTAAGTAAATACCACAAATTCCTTATCCATTTTTCACTTTCTGCGATGTTGAACTTGTACTGTAAACGAGGTTCTTGTAAACAGAGCCCTTGCAAACATCGGGGTGGCTGTGTCTTTTTGATTTTAATTTCCCTAAGCTATAGGACCATAAGTGGAAGTGCCCTAGGCTCTGTTGCTTTGTTTTTTAGATGTTTCAGGAAACACCATACACTTCTCCCGAGTGTTGGCAATTTACATCCCGCCCATCAGCATAACAAGGCTCCCAGGTCTCCATGGCCTGTCCTGCCTTTCTGGATTTTACACTTTTTTCAGATGGCCCTTTTGACCGGGGGGAAGTGAGACTTCATTGTAGTGCAGATTTCCTTTGCAAGCTTGCTTGGTTGGCCAAAAAGGGCGTATGCGTTTTTTCCTGAATATATTCAGGAAAAAACGCATACGCCCTTTTTGGCCAAGTGCATCATTGTGGACGTTCTGCCTCTTTTCCTATGCTTTCAATGCAATTCCAGTCTACCTCCTGAAATTGGTTTCCTGCAATTCTGCCCCGCTTTCAAGTCCTCTTGGCAGCCTTACTTCAGTATATTTTTGGACGATAGCTGTCATTTATAACTCTGCAGGTTTGTGAATTACAGTGCCCCTGAGCTCCTTTCTTCAACTCGCTTTCTTGTGAGCTGGCCGCAACACCGCAGGATGGCTTCAGGCCCTAATCTGGTTCCGGCACGGCACGCTGAGCCTTTGGTTAATTCCTCTTCCTGGTGGGAAATGAGAGTTAAATTTGCCCGTCCAGACACCTCCAGCTAGTCTCTCATTGGTTCTCGCTATTCCTGTTCATCTTCCGCAGAAATTGCAAACTGGGCCAAACAGGAGGTTAAAGGGACTGACTCTCCAAGTCGGGAGAGTGTTAGTAAAGCGTCTGGAATGTTGCACCCGAGTACCAGGGTACGAAAACTGAGACATATTTGAACACGTCTCCCGATCACATGGTTGATCATACTCTAGGTTCCACATGCATGTTTTAGCTGAAGGAAGAATACCTTAAAACTGGGTAGTTGAAACCCGTAGAATGGGTACCATGCAATATGACTTCAAAGGGTCTTCATTTGCTCACCGAACCTCTCCAATCCTATCACTGCTGCGTTTATGCCCCTGTACACACGCTTGATTCTCTTTTGGAGACATAGCAATCCATAGGTTTTAAGATACTTACCAGTCAGCTACATTCTTAGGCGTTTAATATGGGGTGTTGAGTCCATTTCGTTGAGGAAGGAGTAGCTCTTGTCTATTCCATATTTGGCTTAAGGAACTTTATCTGTGCTCATTTCAATCTCTGGTTTTATGCAGCACCCCAACTCACCTTTCCCCTTAAGCAAGCATAAGTTGGTTTTCTAAATTTGAGACCCTGTTCTGTTCTGTAATTCAGTTCCTGTGTAGACAAGTTTACATTCCGTGTATTACTGATATCTTATGATGTTTCTTTTTCTGTGTGACTTATTTCAGTTAGAATCATCATACCTGAATCCACTCATTGTGCTGCTAAGGGCCTGATGACATAGATTTCATGGCTGAGTGATATTGCTTTGTAAGTAAATACCACAAATTCTTTATCCATTTTTCACTTTCTGTGATGTTGAACTTGTACTGTAAACGAGGTTCTTGTAAACAGAGGCGTCCCAAACTTTGGGGTGGCTGTGTCTTTTTGATTTTAATTTCCCTAAGCTATAGGACCATAAGTGGAAGTGCCCTCGGCTCTGTTGCTTTGTTTCTTAGATGTTTCAGGAAACACCATACACTTCTCCCGAGTGTCTGTTGGCAATTTACATCCCGCCCATCAGCATAACAAGGCTCCCAGTTCTCCATTGCCTGTCCTGCCTTTCTGTATTTTACACTTTTTTCAGATGGCCCTTTTGACCGGGGCGAAGTGAGACTTCATTGTAGTGCAGATTTCCTTTGCAAGTTTGCTTGGTTGGCCAAAAAGGGCGTATGCGTTTTTTCCTGAATATATTCAGGAAAAACGCATACGCCCTTTTTGGCCAAGTGCATCATTGTGGACGTTCTGCCTCTTTTCCTATGCTTTCAATGCAATTCCAGTCTACCTCTTGAAATCGGTTTCCTGCAATTCTGCCCCGCTTTCAAGTCCTCTTGGCAGCCTTACTTCAGTATATTTTTGGACGATAGCTGTCATTTATAACTCTGCATGTTTGTGAATTACAGTGCCCCTGAGCTCCTTTCTTCAACTCGCTTTCTTGTGAGCTGGCCGCAACACCGCAGGATGGCTTCTGGCCGTAATCTTGTTCCGGCACGGCACGCTGAGCCTTTGGTTATTTCCTCTTCCTGGTGGGAAATGAGAGTTAAATTTGCCCGTCCAGACACCTCAAGCTAGTCTCTCATTGTTTCTCCCTATTCCTGTTCATCTTCCGCAGAAATTGCAAACTGGGCCAAACAGGAGGTTAAAGGCGCTGACTCTCCAAGTGGGGAGAGTGTTAGTAAAGCGTCTGGAATGTTGCACCCGAGTACCAGGGGAGGAAAACTGAGACATATTTGAACACGTCTCCCGTTCACACGGTTGATCATACTCTGGGTTCCACATGCATGTTTTAGCTGAAGGAAGAATACCTTAAACCTGGGTAGTTGAAACCCGTGGAATGCGTACCATGCAATATGACTTCAAAGGGTCTTCATTAGCTCACCGAACCTCTCCAATCCTATCACTGCTGCGTTTATGCCCCTGTACACATCCTTGATTCTCTTTTGGAGACATAGCAATCCATAGGTTTTAAGATACTTACTAGTCAGGTACATTCTTAGGCGTTTAATATGCGGTGTTGAGTCCATTTCGTTGAGCAAGGAGTAGCTCTTGTCTCTTCCATATTTGGCTTAAGGAACTTTATCTGTGCTCATTTCAATCTCTGGTTTTATGCAGCACCCCAACTCATCTTTCCCCTTAAGCAAGCATAAGTTGGTTTTCTAACTTTGAGACCCTGTTCTGTTCTGTAATTCAGTTCCTGTGTAGCCAAGTTTACATTCCGTGTATTACTGATATCTTATGATGTTTCTTTTTCTGTGTGACTTATTTCAGTTAGAATCATCATACCTGAATCCACTCATTGTGCTGCTAAGGGCCTGATGACATAGATTTCATGGCTGAGTGATATTGCTTTGTAAGTAAATACCACAAATTCTTTATCCATTTTTCACTTTCTGCGATGTTGAACTTGTACTGTAAACGAGATTCTTGTAAACAGAGCCATTCCAAACTTCGGGGTGGCTGTGTCTTTTTGATTTTAATTTCCCTATGCTATAGGATCATAAGTGGAAGTGCCCTAGGCTCTGTTGCTTTGTTTTTTAGATGTTTCAGGAAACACCATACACTTCTCCTGAGTGTCTGTTGGCAATTTACATCCCGCCCATCAGCATAACAAGGCTCCCAGTTCTCCATGCCCTGTCCTGCCTTTCTGGATTTTACACTTTTTTCAGATGGCCCTTTTGACCGGGGGGAAGTGAGACTTCATTGTAGTGCAGATTTCCTTTGCAAGTTTGCTTGGTTGGCCAAAAAGGGCGTATGCGTTTTTTCCTGAATATATTCAGGAAAAAACGCATACGCCCTTTTTGGCCAAGTGCATCATTGTGGACGTTCTGCATCTTTTCCTATGCTTTCAATGCAATTCCAGTCCACCTCCTGATATCGGTTTCCTGCAATTCTGCCCCACTTTCAAGTCCTCTTGGCAGCCTTACTTGAGTATATTTTTGGACGATAGCTGTCATTTATAACTCTGCAGGTTTGTGAATTACAGTGCCCCTGAGCTCCTTTCTTCAACTCGCTTTCTTGTGAGCTGGCCGCAACACCGCAGGATGGCTTCAGGCCCTAATCTGGTTCCGGCACGGCACGCTGAGCCTTTGTTAATTCCTCTTCCTGGTGGGAAATGAGAGTTAAATTTGCCCGTCCAGACACCTCCAGCTAGTCTCTCATTGGTTCTCATTATTCCTGTTCATCTTCCGCAGAAATTGCAAACTGGGCCAAACAGGAGGTTAAAGGCGCTGACTCTCCAAGTGGGGAGAGTGTTAGTAAAGCGTCTGGAATGTTGCACCCGAGTACCAGGGGAGGAAAACTGAGACATATTTAAACATGTCTCCCGTTCACACGGTTGATCATACTCTGGGTTCCACATGCATGTTTTAGCTGAATGAAGAATACCTTAAACCTGGGTAGTTGAAACCCGTGGAATGGGTACCATGCAATATGACTTCAAAGGGTCTTCATTTGCTCACCGAACCTCTCCAATCCTATCACTGCTGCGTTTATGCCCCTGTACACATGCTTGATTCTCTTTCGGAGACATAGCAATCCATAGGTTTTAAGATACTTACTAGTCAGGTACATTCTTAGGCGTTTAATATGCGGTGTTGAGTCCATTTTGTTGAGCAAGGAGTAGCTCTTGTCTATTCCATATTTGGCTTAAGGAACTTTATCTGTGCTCATTTCAATCTCTGGTTTTATGCAGCACCCCAACTCACCATTCCCCTTAAGCAAGCATAAGTTGGTTTTCTAAATTTGAGACCCTGTTCTGTTTTGGAATTCATATCCTGTGTAGCCAAATTTACATTCCGTGTATTACTGATATCTTATGATGTTTCTTTTTCTGTGTGACTTATTTCAGTTGGAATCATCATACCTGAATCCACTCATTATGCTGCTACGGGCCTGATGACATAGATTTCATTGCTGAGTGATACTGCATTGTACATAAGTACCACAAGTTCTTTATCCATTTTTCACTTTCTGTGATATTGAACTTGTACGGTAAACGAGGTTCTTGTAAACAGAGGCGTCCCAAACTTTGAGGTGGCTGTGTCTTTTTAATTTTAATTTCCCTAAGCTATAGGACCATAAGTGGAAGTGCCCTAGGCTCTGTTGCTTTGTTTTTTAAATGTTTCAGGAAACACCATACACTTCTCCCGAGTGTCTGTTGGCAATTTACATCCCGCCCATCAGCATAACAAGGCTCCCAGTTCTCCATGGCCTGTCCTGCCTTTCTGGATTTTACACTTTTTTCAGATGGCCCTTTTGACCGGGGGGAAGTGAGACTTCTTTGTAGTGCAGATTTCCTTTGCAAGCTTGCTTGGTTGGCCAAAAAGTGCGTATGCGTTTTTTCCTGAATATATTCAGGAAAAAACGCATATGCCCTTTTTGGACAAGTGCATCATTGTGGACGTTCTGCCTCTTTTCCTATGCTTTCAATGCAATTCCAGTCTACCTCCTGAAATCGGTTTCCTGCAATTCTGCCCCACTTTCAAGTCCTCTTGGCAGCCTTACTTCAGTATATTTTTGGACGATAGCTGTCATTTATAACTCTGCATGTTTGTGAATTACAGTGCCCCTGAGCTCCTTTCTTCAACTCGCTTTCTTTTGAGCTGGCCGCAACACCGCAGGATGGCTTCAGGCCGTAATCTGGTTCCGGCACGGCACGCTGAGCCTTTGGTTATTTCCTCTTCCTGGTGGGAAATGAGAGTTAAATTTGCCCGTCCAGACACCTCCAGCTAGTCTCTCATTGGTTCTCCCTATTCCTGTTCATCTTCCGCAGAAATTGCAAACTTTGCCAAACAGGAGGTTAAAGGCGCTGACTCTCCAAGTGGGGAGAGTGTTAGTAAAGCGTCTGGAATGTTGCACCCGAGTACCAGGGGAGGAAAACTGAGACATATTTGAACACGTCTCCTGTTCACACGGTTGATCATACTCTGGGTTCCACATGCATGTTTTAGCTGAAGGAAGAATACCTTAAACCTGGGTAGTTGAAACCCGTGGAATGGGTACCATGCAATATGACTTCAAAGGGTCTTCATTTGCTCACCGAACCTCTGCAATCCTAACACTGCTGCGTTTATGCCCCTGTACACATCCTTGATTCTCTTTTGGAGACATAGCAATCCATAGGTTTTAAGATACTTACTAGTCAGGTACATTCTTAGGCGTTTAATATGCGGTGTTGAGTCCATTTCGTTGAGCAAGGAGTAGCTATTGTCTATTCCATATTTGGCTTAAGGAACTTTATCTGTGCTCATTTCAATCTCTGGTTTTATGCAACACCCCAACTCATCTTTCCCCTTAAGCAAGCATAAGTTGGTTTTCTAAATTTGAGACCCTGTTCTGTTCTGTAATTCAGTTCCTGTGTAGCCAAGTTTACATTCCGTGTATTACTGATATCTTATGATGTTTCTTTTTCTGTGTGACTTATTTCAGTTAGAATCATCATACCTGAATCCACTCATTGTGCTGCTAAGGGCCTGATGACATAGATTTCATTGCTGAGTGATATTGCTTTGTAAGTAAATACCACAAATTCTTTATCCATTTTTCACTTTCTGCGATGTTGAACTTGTACTGTAAACGAGATTTTTGTAAACAGAGCCGTTCCAAATTTCGGGGTGGCTGTATCTTTTTGATTTTAATTTCCCTATGCTATAGGATCATAAGTGGAAGTGCCCTAGGCTCTGTTGCTTTGTTTTTTAGATGTTTCAGGAAACACCATACACTTCTCCCGAGTGTCTGTTGGCAATTTGCATCCCGCCCATCAGCATAACAAGGCTCCCAGTTCTCCATGGCCTGTCCTGCCTTTCTGGATTTTACACTTTTTTCAGATGGTCCTTTTGACCTGGGGGATGTGAGACTTCATTGTAGTGCAGATTTCTTTGCAAGATTGCTTGGTTGGCCAAAAAGGGCGTATGCGTTTTTTCCTGAATATATTCAGGAAAAAACGCATACGCCCTTTTTGGCCAAGTGCATCATTGTGGACGTTCTGCCTCTTTTCCTATGCTTTCAATGCAATTCCAGTCTACCTCCTGAAATCGGTTTCCTGCAATTCTGCCCTGCTTTCAAGTCCTCTTGGCAGCCTAACTTCAGTATATTTTTGGATGATAGCTGTCATTTATAACCCTGCATGTTTGTGAATTACAGTGCCCCTGAGCTCCTTTCTTCAACTCGCTTTCTTTTGAGCTGGCCGCAACACCGCAGGATGGCTTCAGGCCCTAATCTGGTTCCGGCACGGCACGCTGAGCCTTTGGTTATTTCCTCTTCCTGGTGGGAAATGAGAGTTAAATTTGCCCGTCCAGAAACCTCCAGCTAGTCTCTCATTGGTTCTCCCTATTCCTGTTCATCTTCCGCAGAAATTGCAAACTGGGCCAAACAGGAGGTTAAAGGGACTGACTCTCCAAGTGGGGAGAGTGTTAGTAAAGCGTCTGGAATGTTGCACCCGAGTACCAGGGGAGGAAAACTGAGACATATTTGAACACGTCTCCCGTTCACACGGTTGATCATACTCTGGGTTACACATGCATGTTTTAGCTGAAGGAAGAATACCTTAAACCTGGGTAGTTGAAACCCGTGGAATGGGTACCATGCAATATGACTTCAAAGGGTCTTCATTTGCTCACCGAACCTCTCTAATCCTATCACTGCTGCGTTTATGCTCCTGTACACATGCTTGATTCTCTTTTGGAGACCTAGCAATTAATAGGTTTTAAGATACTTACTAGTCAGGTACATTCTTAGGCGTTTAATATGCGGTGTTGAGTCCATTTCGTTGAGCAAGGAGTAGCTCTTGTCTATTCCATATTTGGCTTAAGGAACTTTATCTGTGCTCATTTCAATCTCTGGTTTTATGCAGCACCCCAACTCACTTTTCCCCTTAAGCATAAGTTGGTTTTCTAAATTTGAGACCCTGTTCTGTTCTGTAATTCAGTTCCTGTGTAGCCAAGTTTACATTCCGTGTATTACTGATATCTTATGATGTTTCTTTTTCTGTGTGACTTATTTCAGTTAGAATCATCATACCTGAATCCACTCATTGTGCTGCTAAGGGCCTGATGACATAGATTTCATTGATGAGTGATATTGCTTTGTAAGTAAATACCACAAATTCTTTATCCATTTTTCACTTTCTGCGATGTTGAACTTGTACTGTAAACGAGATTCTTGTAAACAGAGCCGTTCTAAACTTCGGGGTGGCTGTGTCTTTTTGATTTTAATTTCCCTAAGCTATAGGATCATAAGTGGAAGTGCCCTAGGCTCTGTTGCTTTGTTTTTTAGATGTTTCAGGAAACACCATACACTTCTCCCGAGTGTCTGTTGGCAATTTACATCCCGCCCATCAGCATAACAAGGCTCCCAGTTCTCCATGGCCTGTCCTGCCTTTCTGGATTTTACACTTTTTTCAGATGGCCCTTTTGATCAGGTCGAAGTGAGACTTCATTGTAGTGCAGATTTCCTTTGCAAGCTTGCTTGGTTGGCCAAAAAGGGCGTATGCGTTTTTTCCTGAATATACTCAGGAAAAAACGCATACGCCCTTTTTGGCCAAGTGCATCATTGTGGACGTTCTGCCTCTTTTCCTATGCTTTCAATGCAATTCCAGTCTACCTCCTGAAATCGGTTTCCTGCAATTCTGCCCCGCTTTCAAGTCCTCTTGGCAGCCTTACTTCAGTATATTTTTGGACGATAGCTGTCATTTATAACTCTGCAGGTTTGTGAATTACAGTGCCCCTGAGCTCCTTTCTTCAACTCGTTTTCTTGTGAGTTGGCCGCAACACCGCAGGATGGCTTCAGGCCCTAATCTGGTTCCGGCACGGCACGCTGAGCCTTTGGTTATTTCCTCTTCCTGGTGGGAAATGAGAGTTAAATTTGCCCGTCCAGACACCTCCAGCTAGTCTCTCATTGGTTCTCCCTATTCCTGTTCATCTTCCGCAGAAATTGCAAACTGGGCCAAACGGGAGGTTAAAGGCGCTGACTCTCCAAGTGGGGAGAGTGTTAGTAAAGCGTCTGGAATGTTGCACCCGAGTACCAGGGGATGAAAACTGAGACATATTTGAACACGTCTCCCGTTCACACGGTTGATCATACTCTGGGTTCCATATGCATGTTTTAGCTGAATGAAGAATACCTTAAACCTGGAGAGTTGAGGCCCGTGGAATGGGTACCATGCAATATGACTTCAAAGGGTCTTCATTTGCTCACCGAACCTCTCCAATCCTATCACTGCTGCGTTTATGCCCCTGTACACACGCTTGATTCTCTTTTGGAGACATAGCAATCCATAGGTTTTAAGATACTTACTAGTCAGGTACATTCTTAGGCGTTTAATATGGGGTGTTGAGTCCATTTCGTTGAGCAAGGAGTAGCTCTTGTCTATTCCATATTTGGCTTAAGGAACTTTATCTGTGCTCATTTCAATCTCTGGTTTTATGCAGCACCCCAACTCACCTTTCCCCTTAAGCAAGCATAAGTTGGTTTTCTAAATTTGAGACCCTGTTCTGTTTTGGAATTCAGTTCCTGTGTAGCCAAGTTTACATTCCGTGTATTAGTGATATCTTATGATGTTTCTTTTTCTGTGTGACTTATTTCAGTTTGAATCATCGTACCTGAATCCACTCATTATGCTGCTACGGGCCAGATGACATAGATTTCATTGCTGAGTGATACTGCATTGTACGTAAGTACCACAAGTTTTTTATCCATTTTTCACTTTCTGTGATATTGAACTTGTACGGTAAACGAGGTTCTTGTAAACAGAGGCGTCCCAAACTTTGGGGTGGCTGTGTCTTTTTGATTTTAATTTCCCTAAGCTATAGGACCATAAGTGGAAGTGCCCTAGGCTCTGTTGCTTTGTTTTTTAGATGTTTCAGGAAACACCATACACTTCTCCTGAGTGGCTGTTGGCAATTTACATCCCGCCCATCAGCATAACAAGGCTCCCAGTTCTCCATGGCCTGTCCTGCCTTTCTGGATTTTACACTTTTTTCAGATGGCCCTTTTGACCGGGGGGAAGTGAGACTTCATTGTAGTGCAGATTTCCTTTGCAAGCTTGCTTGGTTGGCCAAAAAGGGCGTATGCGTTTTTTCCTGAATATATTCAGGAAAAAACGCATACACCCTTTTTGGCCAAGTGCATCATTGTGGACGTTCTGCCTCTTTTCCTATGCTTTCAATGCAATTCCAGTCTACCTCCTGAAATCGGTTTCCTGCAATTCTGCCCCGCTTTCAAGTCCTCTTGGCAGACTTACTTCAGTATATTTTTGGACGATAGCTGTCATTTATAACTCTGCAGGTTTGTGAATTACAGTGCCCCTGAGCTCCTTTCTTCAACTCGCTTTCTTGTGACCTGGCCGCAACACCGCAGGATGGCTTCAGGCCCTAATCTGGTTCGGGCACGGCACGCTGAGCCTTTGGTTAATTCCTCTTCCTGGTGGGAAATGAGAGTTAAATTTGCCCGTCCAGACACCTCCAGCTAGTCTCTCATTTGTTCTCGCTATTCCTGTTCATCTTCCGCAGAAATTGCAAACTGGGCCAAACAGGAGGTTAAAGGGACTGACTCTCCAAGTCGGGAGAGTGTTAGTAAAGCGTCTGGAATGTTGCACCCGAGTACCAGGGTACGAAAACTGAGACATATTTGAACACGTCTCCCGATCACATGGTTGATCATACTCTAGGTTCCACATGCATGTTTTAGCTGAAGGAAGAATACCTTAAACCTGGGTAGTTGAAACCCGTGGAATGGGTACCATGCAATATGACTTCAAAGGGTCTTCATTTGCTCACCGAACCTCTCCAATCCTATCACTGCTGCGTTTATACCCCTGTACACATGCTTGATTCTCTTTCAGAGACATAGCAATCCATAGGTTTTAAGATACTTACTAGTCTGGTACATTCTTAGGCGTTTAATATGCGGTGTTGAGACCATTTCGTTGAGCAAGGAGTAGCTCTTGTCTATTCCATATTTGGCTTAAGGAACTTTATCTGTGCTCATTTCAATCTCTGGTTTTATGCAGCACCCCAACTCACCTTTCCCCTTAAGCAAGCATAAGTTGGTTTTCTTAATTTGAGACCCTGTTCTGTTTTGGAATTCAGTTCCTGTGTAGCCAAGTTTACATTCCGTGTATTACTGATACCTTATGATGTTTCTTTTTCTGTGTGATTTATTTCAGTTAGAATCATCATACCTGAATCCACTTATTGTGCTGCTAAGGGCCTGATGACATAGATTTCATTGCTGAGTGATATTGCTTTGTAAGTAAATACCACAATTTCTTTATCCATTTTTCACTTTCTGTGATGTTGAACTTGTACTGTAAACGAGGTTCTTGTAAACAGAGGCGTCCCAAACTTTGGGGTGGCTGTGTCTTTTTGATTTTAATTTCCCTAAGCTATAGGACCATAAGTGGAAGTGCCCTAGGCTCTGTTGCTTTGTTTTTTAGATGTTTCAGGAAACACCATACACTTCTCCCGAGTGTCTGTTGGCAATTTACTTCCCGCCCATCAGCATAACAATGCTCCCAGTTCTCCATGGCCTGTCCTGCCTTTCTGGATTTTACACTTTTTTCAGATGGTCCTTTTGACCGGGGCGAAGTGAGACTTCATTGTAGTGCAGATTTCCTTTGGAAGCTTGCTTGGTTGGCCAAAAAGGGCGTATGCGTTTTTTCCTGAATATATTCAGGAAGAAACGCATACGCCCTTTTTGGCCAAGTGCATCATTGTGGACGTTCTGCCTCTTTTCCTATGCTTTCAATGCAATTCCAGTCTACCTCCTGAAATCGGTTTCCTACAATTCTGCCCCGCTTTCAAGTCCTCTTGGCAGCCTTACTTCAGTGTACTTTTGGACGATAGCTGTCATTTATAACTCTGCAGGTTTGTGAATTACAGTGCCCCTGAGCTCCGTTCTTCAAATCGCTTTCTTGTGACCTGGCCGAAACACCGCAGGATGGCTTCAGGCCCTAATCTGGGTCCGGCACGGCACGCTAAGCCTTTGGTTATTTCTTCTTCCTGGTGGGAAATGAGAGTTAAATTTGCCCGTCCAGACACCTCCAGCTAGTCTCTCATTGGTTCTCCCTATTCCTGTTCATCTTCCGCAGAAATTGCAAACTGGGCCAAACAGGAGGTTAAAGGCGCTGACTCTCCAAGTGGGGAGAGTGTTAGTAAAGCATCTGGAATGTTGCACCCGAGTACCAGGGGAGGAAAACTGAGACATATTTGAACACGTCTCCCATTCACACGGTTGATCATACTCTGGGTTCCACATGCATGTTTTAGCTGAAGGAAGAATACCTTACACCTGGAGAGTTGAGACCCGTGTAATGGGTACCATGCAGTATGACTTCAAAGGGTCTTCATTTGCTCACCGAACCTCTCCAATCCTATCACTGCTGCGTTTATGCCCCTGTACACATGCTTGATTCTCTTTTGGAGACATAGCAATCCATAGGTTTTATGATACTTACTAGTCAGGTACATTCTTACGCGTTTAATATGGGGTGTTGAGTCCATTTCGTTGAGCAAGGAGTAGCTCTTGTCTATTCCATATTTGGCTTAAGGAACTTTATCTGTGCTCATTTCAATCTCTGGTTTTATGCAGCACCCCAACTCACCTTTACCCTTAAGCAAGCATAAGTTGGTTTTCTTAATTTGAGACCCTGTTCTGTTTTGGAATTCAGTTCCTGTGTAGCCAAGTTTACATTCCGTGTATTAGTGATATCTTATGATGTTTCTTTTTCTGTGTGACTTATTTCAGTTAGAATCATCGTACCTGAATCCACTCATTATGCTGCTACGGGCCTGATGACATAGATTTCATTGCTGAGTGATACTGCATTGTACGTAAGTACCACAAGTTCTTTATCCATTTTTCACTTTCTGTGATATTGAACTTGTACCGTAAACGAGGTTCTTGTAAACAGAGGCGTCCCAAACTTTGGGGTGGCTGTGTCTTTTTGATTTTAATTTCCCTAAGCTATAGGACCATAAGTGGAAGTGCCCTAGGCTCTGTTGCTTTGTTTCTTAGATGTTTCAGGAAACACCATACACTTCTCCCGAGTGTCTGTTGGCAATTTACATCCCGCCCATCAGCATAACAAGGCTCCCAGTTCTCCATGCCCTGTCCTGCGTTTCTGGATTTTACACTTTTTTCAGATGGCCCTTTTGACCGGGGGGAAGTGAGACTTCATTGTAGTGCAGATTTCCTTTGCAGGCTTGCTTGGTTGGCCAAAAAGGGCGTATGCGTTTTTTCCTGAATATATTCAGGAAAAAACGCATACGCCCTTTTTGGCCAAGTGCATCATTGTGGACGTTCTGCCTCTTTTCCTATGCTTTCAATGCAATTCCAGTCTACCTCCTGAAATCGGTTTCCTGCAATTCTGCCCCGCTTTCAAGTCCTCTTGGCAGCCTTACTTCAGTATATTTTTGGACGATAGCTGTCATTTATAACTCTGCAGGTTTGTGAATTACAGTGCCCCTGAGCTCCTTTCTTCAACTCGCTTTCTTGTGACCTGGCCGCAACACCGCAGGATGGCTTCAGGCGCTAATCTGGTTCCGCCACGGCACGCTGAGCCTTTGGTTATTTCCTCTTCCTGGTGGGAAATGAGAGTTAAATTTGCCCGTCCAGACACCTCCAGCTAGTCTCTCATTTGTTATCCCTATTCCTGTTCATCTTCCGCAGAAATTGCAAACTGGGCCAAACAGGAGGTTAAAGGGACTGACTCTGCAAGTGGGGAGAGTGTTAGTAAAGCGTCTGGAATGTTGCACCCGAGTACCAGGGTACGAAAACTGAGACATATTTGAACACGTCTCCCGATCACATGGTTGATCATACTCTAGGTTCCACATGCATGTTTTAGCTGAAGGAAGAATACCTTAAACCTGGGTAGTTGAAACCCGTGGAATGGGTACCATGCAATATGACTTCAAAGGGTCTTCACTTGCTCACCGAACCTCTCCAATCCTATCACTGCTGCGTTTATGCCCCTGTACACATGCTTGATTCTCTTTCGGAGACATAGCAATCCATAGGTTTTAAGATACTTACTAGTCAGGTACATTCTTAGGCGTTTAATATGCGGTGTTGAGTCCATTTCGTTGAACAAGGAGTAGCTCTTGTCTATTCCATATTTGGCTTAAGGAACTTTATCTGTGCTCATTTCAATCTCTGCTTTTATGCAGCACCCCAACTCACCTTTCCCCTTAAGCAAGCATAAGTTGGTTTTCTAAATTTGAGACCCTGTTCTGTTCTGTAATTCAGTTCCTGTGTAGCCAAGTTTACATTCCGTGTATTACTGATATCTTATGATGTTTCTTTTTCTGTGTGATTTATTTCAGTTAGAATCATCATACCTGAATCCACTCATTGTGCTGTTAAGGGCCTGATGACATAGATTTCATTGCTGAGTGATATTGCTTTGTAAGTAAATACCACAACTTCTTTATCCATTTTTCACTTTCTGCGATGTTGAACTTGTACTGTAAACGAGGTTCTTGTAAACAGAGGCGTCCCAAACTTTGGGGTGGCTGTGTCTTTTTGATTTTAATTTCCCTAAGCTATAGGACCATAAGTGGAAGTGCCCTAGGCTCTGTTGCTTTGTTTTTTAGATGTTACAGGAAACACCATACACTTCTCCCGAGTGTCTGTTGGCAATTTACATCCCGCCCATCAGCATAACAAGGCTCCCAGTTCTCCATGGCCTGTCCTGCCTTTCTGGATTTTACACTTTTTTCAGATGGTCCTTTTGACCAGGTCGAAGTGAGACTTCATTGTAGTGCAGATTTCCTTTGCAAGCTTGCTTGGTTGGCCAAAAAGGGCGTATGCGTTTTTTCCTGAATATATTCAGGAAAAAACGCATACGCCCTTTTTGGCCAAGTGCATTATTGTGGACGTTCTGCCTCTTTTCCTATTCTTTCAATGCAATTCCAGTCTACCTCCTGAAATCGGTTTCCTGCAATTCTGCCCCGCTTTCAAGTCCTCTTGGCAGCCTTACTTCAGTATATTTTTGGACGATAGGTGTGATTTATAACTCTGCAGGTTTGTGAATTACAGTGCCCCTGAGCTCCTTTCTTCAACTCGCTTTCTTGTGACCTGGCCACAACACCGCAGGATGGCTTCAGGCCCTAAACTGGTTCCGGCACGGCACGCTGAGCCTTTGGTTAGTTCCTCTTCCTGGTGGGAAATGAGAGTTAAATTTGCCCGTCCAGACACCTCCAGCTAGTCTCTCATTGGTTCTCCCTATTCCTGTTCATCTTCCGCAGAAATTGCAAACTGGGCCAAACAGGAGGTTAAAGGGACTGACTCTCCAAGTGGGGAGAGTGTTAGTAAAGCGTCTGGAATGTTGCACCCGAGTACCAGGGGAGGAAAACTGAGACATATTTGAACACGTCTCCCGTTCACACGGTTGATCATACTCTGGGTTCCACATGCATGTTTTAGCTGAAGGAAGAATACCTTAAACCTGGGTAGTTGAAACCCGTGGAATGGGTACCATGCAATATGACTTCAAAGGGTCTTCATTTGCTCACCGAACCTCTCCAATCCTATCACTGCTGCATTTATGCCCCTGTACACATGCTTGATTCTCTTTCGGAGACATAGCAATCCATAGGTTTTAAGATACTTACTAGTCAGGTACATTCTTAGGCGTTTAATATGCGGTGTTGAGTCCATTTCGTTGAGCAAGGAGTAGCTCTTGTCTATTCCATATTTGGCTTAAGGAACTTTATCTGTGCTCATTTCAATCTCTGGTTTTATGCAGCACCCCAACTCACCTTTCCCCTTAAGCAAGCATAAGTTGGTTTTCTAAATTTGAGACACTGTTCTCTTTTGGAATTCAGTTCCTGTGTAGCCAAGTTTACATTCCGTGTATTACTGATATCTTATGATGTTTCTTTTTCTGTGTGACTTATTTCAGTTAAAATCATCGTACCTGAATCCACTCATTATGCTGCTACGGGCCTGATGACATAGATTTCATTGCTGAGTGATACTGCATTGTACGTAAGTACCACAAGTTCTTTATCCATTTTTCACTTTCTGTGATATTGAACTTGTACGGTAAACGAGGTTCTTGTAAACAGAGGCGTCCAAAACTTTGGGGTGGCTGTGTCTTTTTGATTTTAATTTCCCTAAGCTATAGGACCATAAGTGGAAGTGCCCTAGGCTCTGTTGCTTTGTTTTTAAGATGTTTCAGGAAACACCATACACTTCTCCCGAGTGTCTGTAGGCAATTTACATCCCGCCCATCAGCATAACAAGGCTCCCAGTTCTCCATGGCCTGTCCTGCCTTTCTGGATTGTACACTTTTTGCAGATGGCCCTTTTGACCGGGGGGAAGTGAGACTTCATTGTAGTGCAGATTTCCTTTGCAAGTTTGCTTGGTTGGCCAAAAAGGGCGTATGCGTTTTTTCCTGAATATATTCAGGAAAAAACGCATACGCCCTTTTTGGCCAAGTGCATCATTGTGGACGTTCTGCCTCTTTTCCTATGCTTTCAATGCAATTCCTGTCTACCTCCTGAAATCGGTTTCCTGCAATTCTGCCCCGCTTTCAAGTCCTCTTGGCAGCCTTACTTCAGTATATTTTTGGACGATAGCTGTCATTTATAACTCTGCAGGTTTGTGAATTACAGTGCCCCTGAGCTCCTTTCTTCAACTCGCTTTCTTGTGAGCTGGCCGCAACACCGCAGGATGGCTTCAGGCCCTAATCTGGTTCCGGCACGGCACGCTGAGCCTTTGGTTAATTCCTCTTCCTGGTGGGAAATGAGAGTTAAATTTGCCCGTCCAGACACCTCCAGCTAGTCTCTCATTGGTTCTCGCTATTCCTGTTCATCTTCCGCAGAAATTGCAAACTGGGCCAAACAGGAGGTTAAAGGGACTGACTCTCCAAGTCGGGAGAGTGTTAGTAAAGCATCTGGAATGTTGCACCCGAGTACCAGGGGACGAAAACTGAGACATATTTGAACACGTCTCCCGATCACATGGTTGATCATACTCTAGGTTCCACATGCATGTTTTAGCTGAAGGAAGAATACCTTAAACCTGGGTAGTTGAAACCCGTGGAATGGGTACCATGCAATATGACTTCAAAGGGTCTTCATTTGCTCACCGAACCTCTCCAATCCTATCACTGCTGCGTTTATGCCCCTGTACACATGCTTGATTCTCTTTCGGAGACATAGCAATCCATAGGTTTTAAGATACTTACTAGTCAGGTACATTCTTAGGCGTTTAATATGCGGTGTTGAGTCCATTTCGTTGAGCAAGGAGTAGCTCTTGTCTATTCCATATTTGGCTTAAGGAACTTTATCTGTGCTCATTTCAATCTCTGCTTTTATGCAGCACCCCAACTCACCTTTCCCCTTAAGCAAGCATAAGTTGGTTTTCTAAATTTGAGACCCTGTTCTGTTCTGTAATTCAGTTCCTGTGTAGCCAAGTTTACATTCCGTGTATTACTGATATCTTATGATGTTTCTTTTTCTGTGTGATTTATTTCAGTTAGAATCATCATACCTGAATCCACTCATTGTGCTGTTAAGTGCCTGATGACATAGATTTCATTGCTGAGAGATATTGCTTTGTAAGTAAATACCACAACTTCTTTATCCATTTTTCACTTTCTGCGATGTTGAACTTGTACTGTAAACGAGGTTCTTGTAAACAGAGGCGTCCCAAACTTTGGGGTGGCTGTGTCTTTTTGATTTTAATTTCCCTAAGCTATAGGACCATAAGTGGAAGTGCCCTAGGCTCTGTTGCTTTGTTTTTTAGATGTTTCAGGAAACACCATACACTTCTCCCGAGTGTCTGTTGGCAATTTACATCCCGCCCATCAGCATAACAAGGCTCCCAGTTCTCCATGGCCTGTCCTGCCTTTCTGGATTTTACACTTTTTTCAGATGGCCCTTTTGACCAGGTCGAAGTGAGACTTCATTGTAGTGCAGATTTCCTTTGCAAGCTTGCTTGGTTGGCCAAAAAGGGCGTATGCGTTTTTTCCTGAATATACTCAGGAAAAAACGCATACGCCCTTTTTGGCCAAGTGCATCATTGTGGACGTTCTGCCTCTTTTCCTATGCTTTCAATGCAATTCCAGTCTACCTCCTGAAATCGGTTTCCTGCAATTCTGCCCCGCTTTCAAGTCCTCTTGGCAGCCTTACTTCAGTATATTTTTGGACGATAGCTGTCATTTATAACTCTGCAGGTTTGTGAATTACAGTGCCCCTGAGCTCCTTTCTTCAACTCGTTTTCTTGTGAGCTGGCCGCAACACCGCAGGATGGCTTCAGGCCCTAATCTGGTTCCGGCACGGCACGCTGAGCCTTTGGTTATTTCCTCTTCCTGGTGGGAAATGAGAGTTAAATTTGCCTGTCCAGACACCTCCAGCTAGTCTCTCATTGGTTCTCCCTATTCCTGTTCATCTTCCGCAGAAATTGCAAACTGGGCCAAACGGGAGGTTAAAGGCGCTGACTCTCCAAGTGGGGAGAGTGTTAGTAAAGCGTCTGGAATGTTGCACCCGAGTACCAGGGGATGAAAACTGAGACATATTTGAACACGTCTCCCGTTCACACGGTTGATCATACTCTGGGTTCCACATGCATGTTTTAGCTGAAGGAAGAATACCTTAAACCTGGAGAGTTGAGGCCCGTGGAATGGGTACCATGCAATATGACTTCAAAGGGTCTTCATTTGCTCACCGAACCTCTCCAATCCTATCACTGCTGCGTTTATGCCCCTGTACACACGCTTGATTCTCTTTTGGAGACATAGCAATCCATAGGTTTTAAGATACTTACTAGTCAGGTACATTCTTAGGCGTTTAATATGGGGTGTTGAGTCCATTTCGTTGAGCAAGGAGTAGCTCTTGTCTATTCCATATTTGGCTTAAGGAAGTTTATCTGTGCTCATTTCAATCTCTGGTTTTATGCAGCACCCCAACTCACCTTTCCCCTTAAGCAAGCATAAGTTGGTTTTCTAAATTTGAGACCCTTTTCTGTTTTGGAATTCAGTTCCTGTGTAGCCAAGTTTACATTCCGTGTATTAGTGATATCTTATGATGTTTCTTTTTCTGTGTGACTTATTTCAGTTTGAATCATCGTACCTGAATCCACTCATTATGCTGCTACGGGCCAGATGACATAGATTTCATTGCTGAGTGATACTGCATTGTACGTAAGTACCACAAGTTTTTTATCCATTTTTCACTTTCTGTGATATTGAACTTGTACGGTAAACGAGGTTCTTGTAAACAGAGGCGTCCCAAACTTTGGGGTGGCTGTGTCTTTTTGATTTTAATTTCCCT
Source organism: Grampus griseus (assembly GCF_964374135.1). Taxonomy (NCBI): domain Eukaryota; kingdom Metazoa; phylum Chordata; class Mammalia; order Artiodactyla; family Delphinidae; genus Grampus; species Grampus griseus. The sequence continues at coordinate 115,522,383 of NC_139000.1, forward strand.
AAGCTATAGGACCATAAGTGGAAGTGCCCTAGGCTCTGTTGCTTTGTTTTTTAGATGTTTCAGGAAACACCATACACTTCTCCTGTGTGGCTGTTGGCAATTTACATCCCGCCCATCAGCATAACAAGGCTCCCAGTTCTCCATGGCCTGTCCTGCCTTTCTGGATTTTACACTTTTTTCAGATGGCCGTTTTGACCGGGGGGAAGTGAGACTTCATTGTAGTGTAGATTTCCTTTGCAAGTTTGCTTGGTTGGCCAAAAAGGGCGTATGCGTTTTTTCCTGAATATATTCAGGAAAAAATGCATATGCTCTTTTTGGCCAAGTGCATCATTGTGGACGTTCTGCCTCTTTTCCTATGCTTTCAATGCAATTCCAGTCTACCTCCTGAAATCGGTTTCCTGCAATTCTGCCCCGCTTTCAAGTCCTCTTGGCAGCCTTACTTCAGTATATTTTTGGACGATAGCTGTCATTTATAACTCTGCAGGTTTGTGAGTTACAGTGCCCCTGAGCTCCTTTCTTCAACTCGCTTTCTTGTGACCTGGCCGCAACACCGCAGGATGGCTTCAGGCACTAATCTGGTTCGGGCACGGCACGCTGAGCCTTTGGTTAATTCCTCTTCCTGGTGGGAAATGAGAGTTAAATTTGCCCGTCCAGACACCTCCAGCTAGTCTCTCATTGGTTCTCGCTATTCCTGTTCATCTTCCGCAGAAATTGTAAACTGGGCCAAACAGGAGGTTAAAGGGACTGACTCTCCAAGTCGGGAGAGTGTTAGTAAAGCGTCTGGAATGTTGCACCCGAGTACCAGGGTACGAAACCTGAGACATATTTGAACACGTCTCCCGATCACATGGTTGATCATACTCTAGGTTCCACATGCATGTTTTAGCTGAAGGAAGAATACCTTAAACCTGGGTAGTTGAAACCCGTGGAATGGGTACCATGCAATATGACTTCAAAGGGTCTTCATTTGCTCACCGAACCTCTCCAATCCTATCACTGCTGCGTTTATACCCCTGTACACATGCTTGATTCTCTTTCAGAGACATAGCAATCCATAGGTTTTAAGATACTTACTAGTCTGGTACATTCTTAGGCGTTTAATATGCGGTGTTGAGACCATTTCGTTGAGCAAGGAGTAGCTCTTGTCTATTCCATATTTGGCTTAAGGAACTTTATCTGTGCTCATTTCAATCTCTGGTTTTATGCAGCACCCCAACTCACCTTTACCCTTAAGCAAGCATAAGTTGGCTTTCTTAATTTGAGACCCTGTTCTGTTTTGGAATTCAGTTCCTGTGTAGCCAAGTTTACATTCCGTGTATTACTGATACCTTATGATGTTTCTTTTTCTGTGTGATTTATTTCAGTTAGAATCATCATACCTGAATCCACTTATTGTGCTGCTAAGGGCCTGATGACATAGATTTCATTGCTGAGTGATATTGCTTTGTAAGTAAATACCACAATTTCTTTATCCATTTTTCACTTTCTGTGATGTTGAACTTGTACTGTAAACGAGGTTCTTGTAAACAGAGGCGTCCCAAACTTTGGGGTGGCTGTGTCTTTTTGATTTTAATTTCCCTAAGCTATAGGACCATAAGTGGAAGTGCCCTAGGCTCTGTTGCTTTGTTTTTTAGATGTTTCAGGAAACACCATACACTTCTCCGGAGTGTCTGTTGGCAATTTACATCCCGCCCATCAGCATAACAAGGCTCCCAGTTCTCCATGGCCTGTCCTGCCTTTCTGGATTTTACACTTTTTTCAGATGGCCCTTTTGACCGGGGGGAAGTGAGACTTCATTGTAGTGCAGATTTCCTTTGCAAGCTTGCTTGGTTGGCCAAAAAGGGCGTATGCGTTTTTTCCTGAATATATTCAGGAAAAAACGCATACGCCCTTTTTGGCCAAGTGCATCATTGTGGACGTTCTGCCTCTTTTCCTATGCTTTCAATGCAATTCCAGTCTACCTCCTGAAATCGGTTTCCTGCAATTCTGCCCCGCTTTCAAGTCCTCTTGGCAGCCTTACTTCAGTATATTTTTGGACGATAGCTGTCATTTATAACTCTGCAGGTTTGTGAATTACAGTGCCCCTGAGCTCCTTTCTTCAACTCGCTTTCTTGTGAGCTGGCCGCAACACCGCAGGATGGCTTCAGGCCCTAATCTGGTTCCGGCACGGCACGCTGAGCCTTTGGTTAATTCCTCTTCCTGGTGGGAAATGAGAGTTAAATTTGCCCGTCCAGACACCTCCAGCTAGTCTCTCATTGGTTCTCCCTATTCCTGTTCATCTTCCGCAGAAATTGCAAACTGGGCCAAACAGGAGGTAAAAGGCGCTGACTCTCCAAGAGGGGAGAGTGTTAGTAAAGCGTCTGGAATGTTGCACCCGAGTACCAGGGGAGGAAAACTGAGACATATTTGAACACGTCTCCCGTTCACATGGTTGATCATACTCTGGGTTCGACATGCATGTTTTAGCTGAAGGAAGAATACCTTAAACCTGGAGAGTTGAGGCCCGTGGAATGGGTACCATGCAATAAGACTTCAAAGGGTCTTCATTTGCTCACCGAACCTCTCCAATCCTATCACTGCTGCGTTTATGCCCCTGTACACACGCTTGATTCTCTTTTGGAGACATAGCAATCCATAGGTTTTAAGATACTTACTAGTCAGGTACATTCTTAGGCGTTTAATATGCGGTGTTGAGTCCATTTCATTGAGCAAGGAGTAGCTCTTGTCTATTCCATATTTGGCTTAAGGAACTTTATCTGTGTTCATTTCAATCTCTGGTTTTATGCGGCACCCCAAGTCACCTTTCCCCTGAAGCAAGAATAAGTTGGTTTTCTAAATTTGAGACCCTGTTCTGTTTTGGAATTCAATTCCTGTGTAGCCAAGTTTACATTCCGTGTATTAGTGATATCTTATGATGTTTCTTTTTCTGTGTGACTTATTTCAGTTAGAATCATCGTACCTGAATCCACTCATTATGCTGCTACGGGCCTGATGACATAGATTTCATTGCTGAGTGATACTGCATTGTACGTAATTACCACAAGTTCTTTATCCATTTTTCAATTTCTGTGATATTGAACTTGTACGGTAAACGAGGTTCTTGTAAAAAGAGGCGTCCCAAACTTTGGGGTGGCTGTGTCTTTTTGATTTTAATTTCCCTAAGCTATAGGACCATAAGTGGAAGTGCCCTAGGCTCTGTTGCTTTGTTTTTTAGATGTTTCAGGAAACACCATACACTTCTCCCCAGTGTCTGTTGGCAATTTACATCCCGCCCATCAGCATAACAAGGCTCCCAGTTCTCCATGGCCTGTCCTGCCTTTCTGGATTTTACACTTTTTTCAGATGGCCCTTTTGACCGGGGGGAAGTGAGACTTCATTGTAGTGCAGATTTCCTTTGCAAGTTGCTTGGTTGGCCAAAAAGTGCGTATGCGTTTTTTCCTGAATATATTCAGGAAAAAACGCATACGCCCTCTTTGGCCAAGGGCATCATTGTGGACGTTCTGCCTCTTTTCCTATGCTTTCAATGCAATTCCAGTCTACCTCCTGAAATCGGTTTCCTGCAATTCTGCCCCGTTTTCAAGTCCTCTTGGCAGCCTTACTTCAGTATATTTTTGGACGATAGGGCTCATTTATAACTCTGCAGGTTTGTGAATTACAGTGCCCCTGAGCTCCTTTCTTCAACTCGCTTTCTTGTGAGCTGGCCGCAACACCGCAGGATGGCTTCAGGCCCTAATCTTGTTCCAGCACGGCACGCTGAGCCTTTGGTTATTTCCTCTTCCTGGTGGGAAATGAGAGTTAAATTTGCCCTTCCAGACACCTCCAGCTAGTCTCTCATTGGTTCTCGCTATTCCTGTTCATCTTCCGCAGAAATTGCAAACTGGGCCAAACAGGAGGTTAAAGGGACTGACTCTCCAAGTCGGGAGAGTGTTAGTGAAGCATCTGGAATGTTGCACCCGAGTACCAGGGTACAAAAACTGAGACATATTTGAACACGTCTCCCGATCACATGGTTGATCATACTCTAGGTTCCACATGCATGTTTTAGCTGAAGGAAGAATACCTTAAAAGTGGGTAGTTGAAACCCGTGGAATGGGTACCATGCAATATGACTTCAAAGGGTCTTCATTTGCTCACCGAACCTCTCCAATCCTATCACTGCTGCGTTTATGCCCCTGTACACATGCTTGATTCTCTTTCGGAGACATAGCAATCCATAGGATTTAAGATACTTACTAGTCAGGTACATTCTTAGGCGTTTAATATGCGATGTTGAGTTCATTTCGTTGAGCAAGGAGTAGCTCTTGTCTATTCCATATTTGGCTTAAGGAACTTTATCTGTGCTCATTTCAATCTCTGGTTTTATGCAGCACCCCAACTCACCTTTCCCCTTAAGCAAGCATAAGTTGGTTTTCTAAATTTGAGACCCTGTTCTGTTTTGGAATTCAGATCCTGTGTAGCCAAGTTTACATTCCGTGTATTAGTGATATCTTATGATGTTTCTTTTTCTGTGTGACTTATTTCAGTTAGAATCATCGTACCTGAATCCACTCATTATGCTGCTACAGACCTTATGACATAGATTTCATTGCTGAGTGATACTGCATTGTACGTAAGTACCACAAGTTCTTTATCCATTTTTCACTTTCTGTGATATTGAACTTGTACGGTAAACGAGGTTCTTGTAAACAGAGGCGTCCCAAACTTTGGGGTGGCTGTGTCTTTTTGATTTTAATTTCCCTAAGCTATAGGACCATAAGTGGAAGTGCCCTAGGCTCTGTTGCTTTGTTTTTTAGATGTTTCAGGAAACACCATACACTTCTCCCGAGTGTCTGTTGGCAATTTACATCCCGCCCATCAGCATAACAAGGCTCCCAGTTCTCCATGGCCTGTCCTGCCTTGCTGGATTTTACACTTTTTTCAGATGGCCCTTTTGACCGGGGGGAAGTGAGACTTCATTGTAGTGCAGATTTCCTTTGCAAGCTTGCTTGGTTGGCCAAAAAGGGCGTATGCGTTTTTTCCTGAATATATTCAGGAAAAAACGCATACGCCCTTTTTGGCCAAGTGCATCATTGTGGACGTTCTGCCTCTTTTCCTATGCTTTCAATGCAATTCCAGTCTACCTCCTGAAATCGGTTTCCTGCAATTCTGCCCCGCTTTCAAGTCCTCTTGGCAGCCTTACTTCAGTATATTTTTGGACGATAGCTGTCATTTATAACTCTGCAGGTTTGTGAATTACAGTGCCCCTGAGCTCCTTTCTTCAACTCGTTTTCTTGTGAGCTGGCCGCAACACCGCAGGATGGCTTCAGGCCCTAATCTGGTTCCGGCACGGCACGCTGAGCCTTTGGTTATTTCCTCTTCCTGGTGGGAAATGAGAGTTAAATTTGCCTGTCCAGACACCTCCAGCTAGTCTCTCATTGGTTCTCCCTATTCCTGTTCATCTTCCGCAGAAATTGCAAACTGGGCCAAACGGGAGGTTAAAGGCGCTGACTCTCCAAGTGGGGAGAGTGTTAGTAAAGCGTCTGGAATGTTGCACCCGAGTACCAGGGGATGAAAACTGAGACATATTTGAACACGTCTCCCGTTCACACGGTTGATCATACTCTGGGTTCCACATGCATGTTTTAGCTGAAGGAAGAATACCTTAAACCTGGAGAGTTGAGGCCCGTGGAATGGGTACCATGCAATATGACTTCAAAGGGTCTTCATTTGCTCACCGAACCTCTCCAATCCTATCACTGCTGCGTTTATGCCCCTGTACACACGCTTGATTCTCTTTTGGAGACATAGCAATCCATAGGTTTTAAGATACTTACTATTCAGGTACATTCTTAGGCGTTTAATATGGGGTGTTGAGTCCATTTCGTTGAGCAAGGAGTAGCTCTTGTCTATTCCATATTTGGCTTAAGGAAGTTTATCTGTGCTCATTTCAATCTCTGGTTTTATGCAGCACCCCAACTCACCTTTCCCCTTAAGCAAGCATAAGTTGGTTTTCTAAATTTGAGACCCTGTTCTGTTTTGGAATTCAGTTCCTGTGTAGCCAAGTTTACATTCCGTGTATTAGTGATATCTTATGATGTTTCTTTTTCTGTGTGACTTATTTCAGTTTGAATCATCGTACCTGAATCCACTCATTATGCTGCTACGGGCCAGATGACATAGATTTCATTGCTGAGTGATACTGCATTGTACGTAAGTACCACAAGTTTTTTATCCATTTTTCACTTTCTGTGATATTGAACTTGTACGGTAAACGAGGTTCTTGTAAACAGAGGCGTCCCAAACTTTGGGGTGGCTGTGTCTTTTTGATTTTAATTTCCCTAAGCTATAGGACCATAAGTGGAAGTGCCCTAGGCTCTGTTGCTTTGTTTTTTAGATGTTTCAGGAAACACCATACACTTCTCCTGTGTGGCTGTTGGCAATTTACATCCCGCCCATCAGCATAACAAGGCTCCCAGTTCTCCATGGCCTGTCCTGCCTTTCTGGATTTTACACTTTTTTCAGATGGCCGTTTTGACCGGGGGGAAGTGAGACTTCATTGTAGTGTAGATTTCCTTTGCAAGTTTGCTTGGTTGGCCAAAAAGGGCGTATGCGTTTTTTCCTGAATATATTCAGGAAAAAATGCATACGCTCTTTTTGGCCAAGTGCATCATTGTGGACGTTCTGCCTCTTTTCCTATGCTTTCAATGCAATTCCAGTCTACCTCCTGAAATCGGTTTCCTGCAATTCTGCCCCGCTTTCAAGTCCTCTTGGCAGCCTTACTTCAGTATATTTTTGGACGATAGCTGTCATTTATAACTCTGCAGGTTTGTGAGTTACAGTGCCCCTGAGCTCCTTTCTTCAACTCGCTTTCTTGTGACCTGGCCGCAACACCGCAGGATGGCTTCAGGCACTAATCTGGTTCGGGCACGGCACGCTGAGCCTTTGGTTAATTCCTCTTCCTGGTGGGAAATGAGAGTTAAATTTGCCCGTCCAGACACCTCCAGCTAGTCTCTCATTTGTTCTCGCTATTCCTGTTCATCTTCCGCAGAAATTGTAAACTGGGCCAAACAGGAGGTTAAAGGGACTGACTCTCCAAGTCGGGAGAGTGTTAGTAAAGCGTCTGGAATGTTGCACCCGAGTACCAGGGTACGAAAACTGAGACATATTTGAACACGTCTCCCGATCACATGGTTGATCATACTCTAGGTTCCACATGCATGTTTTAGCTGAAGGAAGAATACCTTAAACCTGGGTAGTTGAAACCCGTGGAATGGGTACCATGCAATATGACTTCAAAGGGTCTTCATTTGCTCACCGAACCTCTCCAATCCTATCACTGCTGCGTTTATACCCCTGTACACATGCTTGATTCTCTTTCAGAGACATAGCAATCCATAGGTTTTAAGATACTTACTAGTCTGGTACATTCTTAGGCGTTTAATATGCGGTGTTGAGACCATTTCGTTGAGCAAGGAGTAGCTCTTGTCTATTCCATATTTGGCTTAAGGAACTTTATCTGTGCTCATTTCAATCTCTGGTTTTATGCAGCACCCCAACTCACCTTTACCCTTAAGCAAGCATAAGTTGGCTTTCTTAATTTGAGACCCTGTTCTGTTTTGGAATTCAGTTCCTGTGTAGCCAAGTTTACATTCCGTGTATTACTGATACCTTATGATGTTTCTTTTTCTGTGTGATTTATTTCAGTTAGAATCATCATACCTGAATCCACTTATTGTGCTGCTAAGGGCCTGATGACATAGATTTCATTGCTGAGTGATATTGCTTTGTAAGTAAATACCACAATTTCTTTATCCATTTTTCACTTTCTGTGATGTTGAACTTGTACTGTAAACGAGGTTCTTGTAAACAGAGGCGTCCCAAACTTTGGGGTGGCTGTGTCTTTTTGATTTTAATTTCCCTAAGCTATAGGACCATAAGTGGAAGTGCCCTAGGCTCTGTTGCTTTGTTTTTTAGATGTTTCAGGAAACACCATACACTTCTCCCGAGTGTCTGTTGGCAATTTACATCCCGCCCATCAGCATAACAAGGCTCCCAGTTCTCCATGGCCTGTCCTGCCTTTCTGGATTTTACACTTTTTTCAGATGGCCCTTTTGACCGGGGGGAAGTGAGACTTCATTGTAGTGCAGATTTCCTTTGCAAGCTTGCTTGGTTGGCCAAAAAGGGCGTATGCGTTTTTTCCTGAATATATTCAGGAAAAAACGCATACGCCCTTTTTGGCCAAGTGCATCATTGTGGACGTTCTGCCTCTTTTCCTATGCTTTCAATGCAATTCCAGTCTACCTCCTGAAATCGGTTTCCTGCAATTCTGCCCCGCTTTCAAGTCCTCTTGGCAGCCTTACTTCAGTATATTTTTGGACGATAGCTGTCATTTATAACTCTGCAGGTTTGTGAATTACAGTGCCCCTGAGCTCCTTTCTTCAACTCGCTTTCTTGTGAGCTGGCCGCAACACCGCAGGATGGCTTCAGGCCCTAATCTGGTTCCGGCACGGCACGCTGAGCCTTTGGTTAATTCCTCTTCCTGGTGGGAAATGAGAGTTAAATTTGCCCGTCCAGACACCTCCAGCTAGTCTCTCATTGGTTCTCCCTATTCCTGTTCATCTTCCGCAGAAATTGCAAACTGGGCCAAACAGGAGGTAAAAGGCGCTGACTCTCCAAGAGGGGAGAGTGTTAGTAAAGCGTCTGGAATGTTGCACCCGAGTACCAGGGGAGGAAAACTGAGACATATTTGAACACGTCTCCCGTTCACATGGTTGATCATACTCTGGGTTCGACATGCATGTTTTAGCTGAAGGAAGAATACCTTAAACCTGGAGAGTTGAGGCCCGTGGAATGGGTACCATGCAATAAGACTTCAAAGGGTCTTCATTTGCTCACCGAACCTCTCCAATCCTATCACTGCTGCGTTTATGCCCCTGTACACACGCTTGATTCTCTTTTGGAGACATAGCAATCCATAGGTTTTAAGATACTTACTAGTCAGGTACATTCTTAGGCGTTTAATATGCGGTGTTTAGTCCATTTCATTGAGCAAGGAGTAGCTCTTGTCTATTCCATATTTGGCTTAAGGAACTTTATCTGTGTTCATTTCAATCTCTGGTTTTATGCGGCACCCCAAGTCACCTTTCCCCTGAAGCAAGAATAAGTTGGTTTTCTAAATTTGAGACCCTGTTCTGTTTTGGAATTCAATTCCTGTGTAGCCAAGTTTACATTCCGTGTATTAGTGATATCTTATGATGTTTCTTTTTCTGTGTGACTTATTTCAGTTAGAATCATCGTACCTGAATCCACTCATTATGCTGCTACGGGCCTGATGACATAGATTTCATTGCTGAGTGATACTGCATTGTACGTAATTACCACAAGTTCTTTATCCATTTTTCAATTTCTGTGATATTGAACTTGTACGGTAAACGAGGTTCTTGTAAAAAGAGGCGTCCCAAACTTTGGGGTGGCTGTGTCTTTTTGATTTTAATTTCCCTAAGCTATAGGACCATAAGTGGAAGTGCCCTAGGCTCTGTTGCTTTGTTTTTTAGATGTTTCAGGAAACACCATACACTTCTCCCCAGTGTCTGTTCGCAATTTACATCCCGCCCATCAGCATAACAAGGCTCCCAGTTCTCCATGGCCTGTCCTGCCTTTCTGGATTTTACACTTTTTTCAGATGGCCCTTTTGACCGGGGGGAAGTGAGACTTCATTGTAGTGCAGATTTCCTTTGCAAGTTGCTTGGTTGGCCAAAAAGTGCGTATGCGTTTTTTCCTGAATATATTCAGGAAAAAACGCATACGCCCTCTTTGGCCAAGGGCATCATTGTGGACGTTCTGCCTCTTTTCCTATGCTTTCAATGCAATTCCAGTCTACCTCCTGAAATCGGTTTCCTGCAATTCTGCCCCGTTTTCAAGTCCTCTTGGCAGCCTTACTTCAGTATATTTTTGGATGATAGGGCTCATTTATAACTCTGCAGGTTTGTGAATTACAGTGCCCCTGAGCTCCTTTCTTCAACTCGCTTTCTTGTGAGCTGGCCGCAACACCGCAGGATGGCTTCAGGCCCTAATCTTGTTCCAGCACGGCACGCTGAGCCTTTGGTTATTTCCTCTTCCTGGTGGGAAATGAGAGTTAAATTTGCCCTTCCAGACACCTCCAGCTAGTCTCTCATTGGTTCTCGCTATTCCTGTTCATCTTCCGCAGAAATTGCAAACTGGGCCAAACAGGAGGTTAAAGGGACTGACTCTCCAAGTCGGGAGAGTGTTAGTGAAGCATCTGGAATGTTGCACCCGAGTACCAGGGTACAAAAACTGAGACATATTTGAACACGTCTCCCGATCACATGGTTGATCATACTCTAGGTTCCACATGCATGTTTTAGCTGAAGGAAGAATACCTTAAAAGTGGGTAGTTGAAACCCGTGGAATGGGTACCATGCAATATGACTTCAAAGGGTCTTCATTTGCTCACCGAACCTCTCCAATCCTATCACTGCTGCGTTTATGCCCCTGTACACATGCTTGATTCTCTTTCGGAGACATAGCAATCCATAGGTTTTAAGATACTTACTAGTCAGGTACATTCTTAGGCGTTTAATATGCGATGTTGAGTTCATTTCGTTGAGCAAGGAGTAGCTCTTGTCTATTCCATATTTGGCTTAAGGAACTTTATCTGTGCTCATTTCAATCTCTGGTTTTATGCAGCACCCCAACTCACCTTTCCCCTTAAGCAAGCATAAGTTGGTTTTCTAAATTTGAGACCCTGTTCTGTTTTGGAATTCAGATCCTGTGTAGCCAAGTTTACATTCCGTGTATTAGTGATATCTTATGATGTTTCTTTTTCTGTGTGACTTATTTCAGTTAGAATCATCGTACCTGAATCCACTCATTATGCTGCTACAGACCTTATGACATAGATTTCATTGCTGAGTGATACTGCATTGTACGTAAGTACCACAAGTTCTTTATCCATTTTTCACTTTCTGTGATATTGAACTTGTACGGTAAACGAGGTTCTTGTAAACAGAGGCGTCCCAAACTTTGGGGTGGCTGTGTCTTTTTGATTTTAATTTCCCTAAGCTATAGGACCATAAGTGGAAGTGCCCTAGGCTCTGTTGCTTTGTTTTTTAGATGTTTCAGGAAACACCATACACTTCTCCCGAGTGTCTGTTGGCAATTTACATCCCGCCCATCAGCATAACAAGGCTCCCAGTTCTCCATGGCCTGTCCTGCCTTGCTGGATTTTACACTTTTTTCAGATGGCCCTTTTGACCGGGGGGAAGTGAGACTTCATTGTAGTGCAGATTTCCTTTGCAAGCTTGCTTGGTTGGCCAAAAAGGGCGTATGCGTTTTTTCCTGAATATATTCAGGAAAAAACGCATACGCCCTTTTTGGCCAAGTGCATCATTGTGGACGTTCTGCCTCTTTTCCTATGCTTTCAATGCAATTCCAGTCTACCTCCTGAAATCGGTTTCCTGCAATTCTGCCCCGCTTTCAAGTCCTCTTGGCAGCCTTACTTCAGTATATTTTTGGACGATAGCTGTCATTTATAACTCTGCAGGTTTGTGAATTACAGTGCCCCTGAGCTCCTTTCTTCAACTCGTTTTCTTGTGAGCTGGCCGCAACACCGCAGGATGGCTTCAGGCCCTAATCTGGTTCCGGCACGGCACGCTGAGCCTTTGGTTATTTCCTCTTCCTGGTGGGAAATGAGAGTTAAATTTGCCTGTCCAGACACCTCCAGCTAGTCTCTCATTGGTTCTCCCTATTCCTGTTCATCTTCCGCAGAAATTGCAAACTGGGCCAAACGGGAGGTTAAAGGCGCTGACTCTCCAAGTGGGGAGAGTGTTAGTAAAGCGTCTGGAATGTTGCACCCGAGTACCAGGGGATGAAAACTGAGACATATTTGAACACGTCTCCCGTTCACACGGTTGATCATACTCTGGGTTCCACATGCATGTTTTAGCTGAAGGAAGAATACCTTAAACCTGGAGAGTTGAGGCCCGTGGAATGGGTACCATGCAATATGACTTCAAAGGGTCTTCATTTGCTCACCGAACCTCTCCAATCCTATCACTGCTGCGTTTATGCCCCTGTACACACGCTTGATTCTCTTTTGGAGACATAGCAATCCATAGGTTTTAAGATACTTACTAGTCAGGTACATTCTTAGGCGTTTAATATGGGGTGTTGAGTCCATTTCGTTGAGCAAGGAGTAGCTCTTGTCTATTCCATATTTGGCTTAAGGAAGTTTATCTGTGCTCATTTCAATCTCTGGTTTTATGCAGCACCCCAACTCACCTTTCCCCTTAAGCAAGCATAAGTTGGTTTTCTAAATTTGAGACCCTGTTCTGTTTTGGAATTCAGTTCCTGTGTAGCCAAGTTTACATTCCGTGTATTAGTGATATCTTATGATGTTTCTTTTTCTGTGTGACTTATTTCAGTTTGAATCATCGTACCTGAATCCACTCATTATGCTGCTACGGGCCAGATGACATAGATTTCATTGCTGAGTGATACTGCATTGTACGTAAGTACCACAAGTTTTTTATCCATTTTTCACTTTCTGTGATATTGAACTTGTACGGTAAACGAGGTTCTTGTAAACAGAGGCGTCCCAAACTTTGGGGTGGCTGTGTCTTTTTGATTTTAATTTCCCTAAGCTATAGGACCATAAGTGGAAGTGCCCTAGGCTCTGTTGCTTTGTTTTTTAGATGTTTCAGGAAACACCATACACTTCTCCTGTGTGGCTGTTGGCAATTTACATCCCGCCCATCAGCATAACAAGGCTCCCAGTTCTCCATGGCCTGTCCTGCCTTTCTGGATTTTACACTTTTTTCAGATGGCCGTTTTGACCGGGGGGAAGTGAGACTTCATTGTAGTGTAGATTTCCTTTGCAAGTTTGCTTGGTTGGCCAAAAAGGGCGTATGCGTTTTTTCCTGAATATATTCAGGAAAAAATGCATACGCTCTTTTTGGCCAAGTGCATCATTGTGGACGTTCTGCCTCTTTTCCTATGCTTTCAATGCAATTCCAGTCTACCTCCTGAAATCGGTTTCCTGCAATTCTGCCCCGCTTTCAAGTCCTCTTGGCAGCCTTACTTCAGTATATTTTTGGACGATAGCTGTCATTTATAACTCTGCAGGTTTGTGAGTTACAGTGCCCCTGAGCTCCTTTCTTCAACTCGCTTTCTTGTGACCTGGCCGCAACACCGCAGGATGGCTTCAGGCACTAATCTGGTTCGGGCACGGCACGCTGAGCCTTTGGTTAATTCCTCTTCCTGGTGGGAAATGAGAGTTAAATTTGCCCGTCCAGACACCTCCAGCTAGTCTCTCATTTGTTCTCGCTATTCCTGTTCATCTTCCGCAGAAATTGCAAACTGGGCCAAACAGGAGGTTAAAGGGACTGACTCTCCAAGTCGGGAGAGTGTTAGTAAAGCGTCTGGAATGTTGCACCCGAGTACCAGGGTACGAAAACTGAGACATATTTGAACACGTCTCCCGATCACATGGTTGATCATACTCTAGGTTCCACATGCATGTTTTAGCTGAAGGAAGAATACCTTAAACCTGGGTAGTTGAAACCCGTGGAATGGGTACCATGCAATAGGACTTCAAAGGGTCTTCATTTGCTCACCGAACCTCTCCAATCCTATCACTGCTGCGTTTATACCCCTGTACACATGCTTGATTCTCTTTCAGAGACATAGCAATCCATAGGTTTTAAGATACTTACTAGTCTGGTACATTCTTAGGCGTTTAATATGCGGTGTTGAGACCATTTCGTTGAGCAAGGAGTAGCTCTTGTCTATTCCATATTTGGCTTAAGGAACTTTATCTGTGCTCATTTCAATCTCTGGTTTTATGCAGCACCCCAACTCACCTTTACCCTTAAGCAAGCATAAGTTGGCTTTCTTAATTTGAGACCCTGTTCTGTTTTGGAATTCAGTTCCTGTGTAGCCAAGTTTACATTCCGTGTATTACTGATACCTTATGATGTTTCTTTTTCTGTGTGATTTATTTCAGTTAGAATCATCATACCTGAATCCACTTATTGTGCTGCTAAGGGCCTGATGACATAGATTTCATTGCTGAGTGATATTGCTTTGTAAGTAAATACCACAATTTCTTTATCCATTTTTCACTTTCTGTGATGTTGAACTTGTACTGTAAACGAGGTTCTTGTAAACAGAGGCGTCCCAAACTTTGGGGTGGCTGTGTCTTTTTGATTTTAATTTCCCTAAGCTATAGGACCATAAGTGGAAGTGCCCTAGGCTCTGTTGCTTTGTTTTTTAGATGTTTCAGGAAACACCATACACTTCTCCCGAGTGTCTGTTGGCAATTTACATCCCGCCCATCAGCATAACAAGGCTCCCAGTTCTCCATGGCCTGTCCTGCCTTTCTGGATTTTACACTTTTTTCAGATGGCCCTTTTGACCGGGGGGAAGTGAGACTTCATTGTAGTGCAGATTTCCTTTGCAAGCTTGCTTGGTTGGCCAAAAAGGGCGTATGCGTTTTTTCCTGAATATATTCAGGAAAAAACGCATACGCCCTTTTTGGCCAAGTGCATCATTGTGGACGTTCTGCCTCTTTTCCTATGCTTTCAATGCAATTCCAGTCTACCTCCTGAAATCAGTTTCCTGCAATTCTGCCCCGCTTTCAAGTCCTCTTGGCAGCCTTACTTCAGTATATTTTTGGACGATAGCTGTCATTTATAACTCTGCAGGTTTGTGAATTACAGTGCCCCTGAGCTCCTTTCTTCAACTCGCTTTCTTGTGAGCTGGCCGCAACACCGCAGGATGGCTTCAGGCCCTAATCTGGTTCCGGCACGGCACGCTGAGCCTTTGGTTAATTCCTCTTCCTGGTGGGAAATGAGAGTTAAATTTGCCCGTCCAGACACCTCCAGCTAGTCTCTCATTGGTTCTCCCTATTCCTGTTCATCTTCCGCAGAAATTGCAAACTGGGCCAAACAGGAGGTAAAAGGCGCTGACTCTCCAAGAGGGGAGAGTGTTAGTAAAGCGTCTGGAATGTTGCACCCGAGTACCAGGGGAGGAAAACTGAGACATATTTGAACACGTCTCCCGTTCACATGGTTGATCATACTCTGGGTTCGACATGCATGTTTTAGCTGAAGGAAGAATACCTTAAACCTGGAGAGTTGAGGCCCGTGGAATGGGTACCATGCAATAAGACTTCAAAGGGTCTTCATTTGCTCACCGAACCTCTCCAATCCTATCACTGCTGCGTTTATGCCCCTGTACACACGCTTGATTCTCTTTTGGAGACATAGCAATCCATAGGTTTTAAGATACTTACTAGTCAGGTACATTCTTAGGCGTTTAATATGCGGTGTTGAGTCCATTTCATTGAGCAAGGAGTAGCTCTTGTCTATTCCATATTTGGCTTAAGGAACTTTATCTGTGTTCATTTCAATCTCTGGTTTTATGCGGCACCCCAAGTCACCTTTCCCCTGAAGCAAGAATAAGTTGGTTTTCTAAATTTGAGACCCTGTTCTGTTTTGGAATTCAATTCCTGTGTAGCCAAGTTTACATTCCGTGTATTAGTGATATCTTATGATGTTTCTTTTTCTGTGTGACTTATTTCAGTTAGAATCATCGTACCTGAATCCACTCATTATGCTGCTACGGGCCTGATGACATAGATTTCATTGCTGAGTGATACTGCATTGTACGTAATTACCACAAGTTCTTTATCCATTTTTCAATTTCTGTGATATTGAACTTGTACGGTAAACGAGGTTCTTGTAAAAAGAGGCGTCCCAAACTTTGGGGTGGCTGTGTCTTTTTGATTTTAATTTCCCTAAGCTATAGGACCATAAGTGGAAGTGCCCTAGGCTCTGTTGCTTTGTTTTTTAGATGTTTCAGGAAACACCATACACTTCTCCCCAGTGTCTGTTGGCAATTTACATCCCGCCCATCAGCATAACAAGGCTCCCAGTTCTCCATGGCCTGTCCTGCCTTTCTGGATTTTACACTTTTTTCAGATGGCCCTTTTGACCGGGGGGAAGTGAGACTTCATTGTAGTGCAGATTTCCTTTGCAAGTTGCTTGGTTGGCCAAAAAGTGCGTATGCGTTTTTTCCTGAATATATTCAGGAAAAAACGCATACGCCCTCTTTGGCCAAGGGCATCATTGTGGACGTTCTGCCTCTTTTCCTATGCTTTCAATGCAATTCCAGTCTACCTCCTGAAATCGGTTTCCTGCAATTCTGCCCCGTTTTCAAGTCCTCTTGGCAGCCTTACTTCAGTATATTTTTGGACGATAGGGCTCATTTATAACTCTGCAGGTTTGTGAATTACAGTGCCCCTGAGCTCCTTTCTTCAACTCGCTTTCTTGTGAGCTGGCCGCAACACCGCAGGATGGCTTCAGGCCCTAATCTTGTTCCGGCACGGCACGCTGAGCCTTTGGTTATTTCCTCTTCCTGGTGGGAAATGAGAGTTAAATTTGCCCTTCCAGACACCTCCAGCTAGTCTCTCATTGGTTCTCGCTATTCCTGTTCATCTTCCGCAGAAATTGCAAACTGGGCCAAACAGGAGGTTAAAGGGACTGACTCTCCAAGTCGGGAGAGTGTTAGTGAAGCATCTGGAATGTTGCACCCGAGTACCAGGGTACAAAAACTGAGACATATTTGAACACGTCTCCCGATCACATGGTTGATCATACTCTAGGTTCCACATGCATGTTTTAGCTGAAGGAAGAATACCTTAAAAGTGGGTAGTTGAAACCCGTGGAATGGGTACCATGCAATATGACTTCAAAGGGTCTTCATTTGCTCACCGAACCTCTCCAATCCTATCACTGCTGCGTTTATGCCCCTGTACACATGCTTGATTCTCTTTCGGAGACATAGCAATCCATAGGATTTAAGATACTTACTAGTCAGGT
Source organism: Grampus griseus (assembly GCF_964374135.1). Classification (NCBI taxonomy): domain Eukaryota; kingdom Metazoa; phylum Chordata; class Mammalia; order Artiodactyla; family Delphinidae; genus Grampus; species Grampus griseus. Next base: position 115,539,263 of record NC_139000.1, read on the forward strand.
ACATTCTTAGGCGTTTAATATGCGATGTTGAGTTCATTTCGTTGAGCAAGGAGTAGCTCTTGTCTATTCCATATTTGGCTTAAGGAACTTTATCTGTGCTCATTTCAATCTCTGGTTTTATGCAGCACCCCAACTCACCTTTCCCCTTAAGCAAGCATAAGTTGGTTTTCTAAATTTGAGACCCTGTTCTGTTTTGGAATTCAGATCCTGTGTAGCCAAGTTTGCATTCCGTGTATTAGTGATATCTTATGATGTTTCTTTTTCTGTGTGACTTATTTCAGTTAGAATCATCGTACCTGAATCCACTCATTATGCTGCTACAGACCTTATGACATAGATTTCATTGCTGAGTGATACTGCATTGTACGTAAGTACCACAAGTTCTTTATCCATTTTTCACTTTCTGTGATATTGAACTTGTACGGTAAACGAGGTTCTTGTAAACAGAGGCGTCCCAAACTTTGGGGTGGCTGTGTCTTTTTGATTTTAATTTCCCTAAGCTATAGGACCATAAGTGGAAGTGCCCTAGGCTCTGTTGCTTTGTTTTTTAGATGTTTCAGGAAACACCATACACTTCTCCCGAGTGTCTGTTGGCAATTTACATCCCGCCCATCAGCATAACAATGCTCCCAGTTCTCCATGGCCTGTCCTGCCTTTCTGGATTTTACACTTTTTTCAGATGGCCCTTTTGACCGGGGGGAAGTGAGACTTCATTGTAGTGCAGATTTCCTTTGCAAGTTTGCTTGGTTGGCCAAAAAGGGCGTATGCGTTTTTTCCTGAATATATTCAGGAAAAAACGCATACGCCCTTTTTGGCCAAGTGCATCATTGTGGACGTTCTGCCTGTTTTCCTATGCTTTCAATGCAATTCCAGTCTGCCTCCTGAAATCGGTTTCCTGCAATTCTGCCCCGCTTTCAAGTCCTCTTGGCAGCCTTACTTCAGTATATTTTTGGACGATAGCTGTCATTTATAACTCTGCAGGTTTGTGAATTACAGTGCCCCTGAGCTCCTTTCTTCAACTCGCTTTCTTGTGACCTGGCCGCAACACCGCAGGATGGCTTCAGGCCCTAATCTGGTTCCAGCACGGCACGCTGAGCCTTTGGTTAATTCCTCTTCCTGGTGGGAAATGAGAGTTAAATTTGCCCGTCCAGACACCTCCAGCTAGTCTCTCATTGGTTCTCCCTATTCCTGTTCATCTTCCGCAGAAATTGCAAACTGGGCCAAACAGGAGGTTAAAGGGACTGACTCTCCAAGTCGGGAGAGTGTTAGTAAAGCGTCTGGAATGTTGCACCCGAGTACCAGGGGAGGAAAACTGAGACATATTTGAACACGTCTCCCGTTCACACGGTTGATCATACTCTGGGTTCCACATGCATGTTTTAGCTGAAGGAAGAATACCTTAAACCTGGAGAGTTGAGACCCGTGTAATGGCTACCATGCAATATGACTTCAAAGGGTCTTCATTTGCTCACCGAACCTCTCCAATCCTATCACTGCTGCGTTTATGCCCCTGTACACACGCTTGATTCTCTTATGGAGACATAGCAATCCATAGGTTTTAAGATACTTACTAGTCAGGTACATTCTTAGGCGTTTAATATGTGGTGTTGAGTCCATTTCGTTGAGCAAGGAGTAGCTCTTGTCTATTCCATATTTGGCTTAAGGAAATTTATCTGTGCTCATTTCAATCTCTGGTTTTATGCAGCACCCCAACTCACCTTTCCCCTTAAGCAAGCATAACTTGGTTTTCTAAATTTGAGACCCTGTTCTGTTTTGGAATTCAGTTCCTGTGTAGCCAAGTTTACATTCCGTGTATTACTGATATCTTATGATGTTTCTTTTTCTGTGTGAATTATTTCAGTTAGAATCATCGTACCTGAATCCAATCATTATGGTGCTACGGGCCTGATGACATAGATTTCATTGCTGAGTGATACTGCATTGTACGTAAGTACCACAAGTTCTTTATCCATTTTTCACTTTCTGTGATATTGAACTTGTACGGTAAACGAGGTTCTTGTAAACAGAGGCGTCCCAAACTTTGGGGTGGCTGTGTCTTTTTGATTTTAATTTCCCTAAGCTATAGGACCATAAGTGGAAGTGCCCTAGGCTCTGTTGCTTTGTTTTTTAGATGTTTCAGGAAACACCATACACTTCTCCCGAGTGTCTGTTGGCAATTTACATCCCGCCCATCAGCATAACAATGCTCCCAGTTCTCCATGGCCTGTCCTGCCTTTCTGGATTTTACAGTTTTTTCAGATGGCCCTTTTGACCGGGGGGAAGTGAGACTTCATTGTAGTGCAGATTTCCTTTGCAAGTTTGCTTGGTTGGCCAAAAAGGGCGTATGCGTTTTTTCCTGAATATATTCAGGAAAAAACGCATACGCCCTTTTTGGCCAAGTGCATCATTGTGGACGTTCTGCCTCTTTTCCTATGCTTTCAATGCAATTCCAGTCTGCCTCCTGAAATCGGTTTCCTACAATTCTGCCCCACTTTCAAGTCCTCTTGGCAGCCTTACTTCAGTATATTTTTGGACGATAGCTGTCATTTATAACTCTGCAGGTTTGTGAATTACAGTGCCCCTGAGCTCCTTTCTTCCACTCGCTTTCTTGTGACCTGGCCGCAACACCGCAGGATGGCTTCAGGCCCTAATCTGGTTCCAGCACGGCACGCTGAGCCTTTGGTTAATTCCTCTTCCTGGTGGGAAATGAGAGTTAAATTTGCCCGTCCAGACACCTCCAGCTAGTCTCTCATTGGTTCTCGCTATTCCTGTTCATCTTCCGCAGAAATTGCAAACTGGGCCAAACAGGAGGTTAAAGGGACTGACTCTCCAAGTCGGGAGAGTGTTAGTAAAGCATCTGGAATGTTGCACCCGAGTACCAGGGTACGAAAACTGAGACATATTTGAACACGTCTCCCGATCACATGGTTGATCATACTCTGGGTCCCACATGCATGTTTTAGCTGAAGGTAGAATACCTTAAACCTGGAGAGTTGAGACTCGTGGAATGGGTACCATGCAATATGCCTTCAAAGGGTCTTCATTTGCTCACCGAACCTCTCCAATCCTATCACTGCTGCGTTTATGCCCCTGTACACATGCTTGATTCTCTTTCGGAGACATAGCAATCCATAGGTTTTAAGATACTTACTAGTCAGGTACATTCTTAGTCGTTTAATATGCGGTGTTGAGTCCATTTCGTTGAGCAAGGAGTAGCTCTTGTCTATTACATATTTGGCTTAAGGAACTTTATCTGTGCTCATTTCAATCTCTGCTTTTATGCAGCACCCCAACTCACCTTTCCCCTTAAGCAAGCATAAGTTGGTTTTCTAAATTTGAGACCCTGTTCTGTTCTGTAATTCAGTTCCTGTGTAGCCAAGTTTACATTCCGTGTATTACTGATATCTTATGATGTTTCTTTTTCTGTGTGACTTATTTCAGTTAGAATCATCGTACCTGAATCCACTCATTATGCTGCTACAGACCTTATGACATAGATTTCATTGCTGAGTGATACTGCATTGTACGTAAGTACCACAAGTTCTTTATCCATTTTTCACTTTCTGTGATATTGAACTTGTACGGTAAACGAGGTTCTTGTAAACAGAGGCGTCCCAAACTTTGGGGTGGCTGTGTCTTTTTGATTTTAATTTCCCTAAGCTATAGGACCATAAGTGGAAGTGCCCTAGGCTCTGTTGCTTTGTTTTTTAGATGTTTCAGGAAACACCATACACTTATCCCCAGTGTCTGTTGGCAATTTACATCCCGCCCATCAGCATAACAATGCTCCCAGTTCTCCATGGCCTGTCCTGCCTTTCTGGATTTTACACTTTTTTCAGATGGCCCTTTTGACCGGGGGGAAGTGAGACTTCATTGTAGTGCAGATTTCCTTTGCAAGTTTGCTTGGTTGGCCAAAAAGGGCGTATGCGTTTTTTCCTGAATATATTCAGGAAAAAACGCATACGCCCTTTTTGGCCAAGTGCATCATTGTGGACGTTCTGCCTGTTTTCCTATGCTTTCAATGCAATTCCAGTCTGCCTCCTGAAATCGGTTTCCTGCAATTCTGCCCCGCTTTCAAGTCCTCTTGCAGCCTTACTTCAGTATATTTTTGGACGATAGCTGTCATTTATAACTCTGCAGGTTTGTGAATTACAGTGACCCTGAGCTCCTTTCTTCAACTCGCTTTCTTGTGACCTGGCCGCAACACCGCAGGATGGCTTCAGGCCCTAATCTGGTTCCAGCACGGCACGCTGAGCCTTTGGTTAATTCCTCTTCCTGGTGGGAAATGAGAGTTCAATTTGCCCGTCCAGACACCTCCAGCTAGTCTCTCATTGGTTCTCCCTATTCCTGTTCATCTTCCGCAGAAATTGCAAACTGGGCCAAACAGGAGGTTAAAGGGACTGACTCTCCAAGTCGGGAGAGTGTTAGTAAAGCGTCTGGAATGTTGCACCCGAGTACCAGGGGAGGAAAACTGAGACATATTTGAACACGTCTCCCGTTCACACGGTTGATCATACTCTGGGTTCCACATGCATGTTTTAGCTGAAGGAAGAATACCTTAAACCTGGAGAGTTGAGACCCGTGTAATGGCTACCATGCAATATGACTTCAAAGGGTCTTCATTTGCTCACCGAACCTCTCCAATCCTATCACTGCTGCGTTTATGCCCCTGTACACACGCTTGATTCTCTTATGGAGACATAGCAATCCATAGGTTTTAAGATACTTACTAGTCAGGTACATTCTTAGGCGTTTAATATGGGGTGTTGAGTCCATTTCGTTGAGGAAGGAGTAGCTCTTGTCTATTCCATATTTGGCTTAAGGAAATTTATCTGTGCTCATTTCAATCTCTGGTTTTATGCAGCACCCCAACTCACCTTTCCCCTTAAGCAAGCATAAGTTGGTTTTCTAAATTTGAGACCCTGTTCTGTTTTGGAATTCAGTTCCTGTGTAGCCAAGTTTACATTCCGTGTATTAGTGATATCTTATGATGTTTCTTTTTCTGTGTGACTTATTTCAGTTAGAATCATCGTACCTGAATCCACTCATTATGGTGCTACGGGCCTGATGACATAGATTTCATTGCTGAGTGATACTGCATTGTACGTAAGTACCACAAGTTCTTTATCCATTTTTCACTTTCTGTGATATTGAACTTGTACGGTAAACGAGGTTCTTGTAAACAGAGGCGTCCCAAACTTTGGGGTGGCTGTGTCTTTTTGATTTTAATTTCCCTAAGCTATAGGACCATAAGTGGAAGTGCCCTAGGCTCTGTCGCTTTGTTTTTTAGATGTTTCAGGAAACACCATACACTTCTCCCGAGTGTCTGTTGGTAATTTACATCCCGCCCATCAGCATAACAAGGCTCCCAGTTCTCCATGGCCTGTCCTGCCTTTCTGGATTTTACACTTTTTTCAGATGGCCCTTTTGACCGGGGGGAAGTGAGACTTCATTGTAGTGCAGATTTCCTTTGCAAGCTTGCTTGGTTGGCCAAAAAGGGCGTATGCGTTTTTTCCTGAATATATTCAGGAAAAAACGCATACGCCCTTTTTGGCCAAGTGCATCATTGTGGACGTTCTGCCTCTTTTCCTATGCTTTCAATGCAATTCCAGTCTACCTCCTGAAATCGGTTTCCTGCAATTCTGCCCTGCTTTCAAGTCCTCTTGGCAGCCTTACTTCAGTATATTTTTGGACGAAAGCTGTCATTTATAACTCTGCAGGTTTGTGAATTACAGTGCCCCTGAGCTCCTTTCTTCAACTCGCTTTCTTGTGAGCTGGCCGCAACACCGCAGGATGGCTTCAGGCCCTAATCTGGTTCCAGCACGGCACGCTGAGCCTTTGGTTAATTCCTCTTCCTGGTGGGAAATGAGAGTTAAATTTGCCCGTCCAGACACCTCCAGCTAGTCTCTCATTGGTTCTCCCTATTCCTGTTCATCTTCCGCAGAAATTGCAAACTGGGCCAAACAGGAGGTTAAAGGGACTGACTCTCCAAGTCGGGAGAGTGTTAGTAAAGCGTCTGGAATGTTGCACCCGAGTACCAGGGGAGGAAAACTGAGACATATTTGAACACGTCTCCCGTTCACACGGTTGATCATACTCTGGGTTCCACATGCATGTTTTAGCTGAAGGAAGAATACCTTAAACCTGGAGAGTTGAGACCCGTGTAATGGCTACCATGCAATATGACTTCAAAGGGTCTTCATTTGCGCACCGAACCTCTCCAATCCTATCACTGCTGCGTTTATGCCCCTGTACACACGCTTGATTCTCTTATGGAGACATAGCAATCCATAGGTTTTAAGATACTTACTAGTCAGGTACATTCTTAGGCGTTTAATATGTGGTGTTGAGTCCATTTCGTTGAGCAAGGAGTAGCTCTTGTCTATTCCATATTTGGCTTAAGGAAATTTATCTGTGCTCATTTCAATCTCTGGTTTTATGCAGCACCCCAACTCACCTTTCCCCTTAAGCAAGCATAACTTGGTTTTCTAAATTTGAGACCCTGTTCTGTTTTGGAATTCAGTTCCTGTGTAGCCAAGTTTACATTCCGTGTATTAGTGATATCTTATGATGTTTCTTTTTCTGTGTGACTTATTTCAGTTAGAATCATCGTACCTGAATCCACTCATTATGGTGCTACGGGCCTGATGACATAGATTTCATTGCTGAGTGATACTGCATTGTACGTAAGTACCACAAGTTCTTTATCCATTTTTCACTTTCTGTGATATTGAACTTGTACGGTAAACGAGGTTCTTGTAAACAGAGGCGTCCCAAACTTTGGGGTGGCTGTGTCTTTTTGATTTTAATTTCCCTAAGCTATAGGACCATAAGTGGAAGTGCCCTAGGCTCTGTTGCTTTGTTTTTTAGATGTTTCAGGAAACACCATACACTTCTCCCGAGTGTCTGTTGGCAATTTACATCCCGCCCATCAGCATAACAATGCTCCCAGTTCTCCATGGCCTGTCCTGCCTTTCTGGATTTTACAGTTTTTTCAGATGGCCCTTTTGACCGGGGGGAAGTGAGACTTCATTGTAGTGCAGATTTCCTTTGCAAGTTTGCTTGGTTGCCCAAAAAGGGCGTATGCGTTTTTTCCTGAATATATTCAGGAAAAAACGCATACGCCCTTTTTGGCCAAGTGCATCATTGTGGACGTTCTGCCTCTTTTCCTATGCTTTCAATGCAATTCCAGTCTGCCTCCTGAAATCGGTTTCCTACAATTCTGCCCCACTTTCAAGTCCTCTTGGCAGCCTTACTTCAGTATATTTTTGGACGATAGCTGTCATTTATAACTCTGCAGGTTTGTGAATTACAGTGCCCCTGAGCTCCTTTCTTCAACTCGCTTTCTTGTGACCTGGCCGCAACACCGCAGGATGGCTTCAGGCCCTAATCTGGTTCCAGCACGGCACGCTGAGCCTTTGGTTAATTCCTCTTCCTGGTGGGAAATGAGAGTTAAATTTGCCCGTCCAGACACCTCCAGCTAGTCTCTCATTGGTTCTCGCTATTCCTGTTCATCTTCCGCAGAAATTGCAAACTGGGCCAAACAGGAGGTTAAAGGGACTGACTCTCCAAGTCGGGAGAGTGTTAGTAAAGCATCTGGAATGTTGCACCCGAGTACCAGGGTACGAAAACTGAGACATATTTGAACACGTCTCCCGATCACATGGTTGATCATACTCTGGGTTCCACATGCATGTTTTAGCTGAAGGTAGAATACCTTAAACCTGGAGAGTTGAGACTCGTGGAATGGGTACCATGCAATATGCCTTCAAAGGGTCTTCATTTGCTCACCGAACCTCTCCAATCCTATCACTGCTGCGTTTATGCCCCTGTACACATGCTTGATTCTCTTTCGGAGACATAGCAATACATAGGTTTTAAGATACTTACTAGTCAGGTACATTCTTAGTCGTTTAATATGCGGTGTTGAGTCCATTTCGTTGAGCAAGGAGTAGCTCTTGTCTATTCCATATTTGGCTTAAGGAACTTTATCTGTGCTCATTTCAATCTCTGCTTTTATGCAGCACCCCAACTCACCTTTCCCCTTAAGCAAGCATAAGTTGGTTTTCTAAATTTGAGACCCTGTTCTGTTCTGTAATTCAGTTCCTGTGTAGCCAAGTTTACATTCCGTGTATTACTGATATCTTATGATGTTTCTTTTTCTGTGTGAATTATTTCAGTTAGAATCATCGTACCTGAATCCACTCATTATGCTGCTACAGACCTTATGACATAGATTTCATTGCTGAGTGATACTGCATTGTACGTAAGTACCACAAGTTCTTTATCCATTTTTCACTTTCTGTGATATTGAACTTGTACGGTAAAGGAGGTTCTTGTAAACAGAGGCGTCCCAAACTTTGGGGTGGCTGTGTCTTTTTGATTTTAATTTCCCTAAGCTATAGGACCATAAGTGGAAGTGCCCTAGGCTCTGTTGCTTTGTTTTTTAGATGTTTCAGGAAACACCATACACTTCTCCCGAGTGTCTGTTGGCAATTTACATCCCGCCCATCAGCATAACAATGCTCCCAGTTCTCCATGGCCTGTCCTGCCTTTCTGGATTTTACACTTTTTTCAGATGGCCCTTTTGACCGGGGGGAAGTGAGACTTCATTGTAGTGCAGATTTCCTTTGCAAGTTTGCTTGGTTGGCCAAAAAGGGCGTATGCGTTTTTTCCTGAATATATTCAGGAAAAAACGCATACGCCCTTTTTGGCCAAGTGCATCATTGTGGACGTTCTGCCTGTTTTCCTATGCTTTCAATGCAATTCCAGTCTGCCTCCTGAAATCGGTTTCCTGCAATTCTGCCCCGCTTTCAAGTCCTCTTGGCAGCCTTACTTCAGTATATTTTTGGACGATAGCTGTCATTCATAACTCTGCAGGTTTGTGAATTACAGTGCCCCTGAGCTCCTTTCTTCAACTCGCTTTCTTGTGACCTGGCCGCAACACCGCAGGATGGCTTCAGGCCCTAATCTGGTTCCAGCACGGCACGCTGAGCCTTTGGTTAATTCCTCTTCCTGGTGGGAAATGAGAGTTAAATTTGCCCGTCCAGACACCTCCAGCTAGTCTCTCATTGGTTCTCCCTATTCCTGTTCATCTTCCGCAGAAATTGCAAACTGGGCCAAACAGGAGGTTAAAGGGACTGACTCTCCAAGTCGGGAGAGTGTTAGTAAAGCGTCTGGAATGTTGCACCTAGTACCAGGGGAGGAAAACTGAGACATATTTGAACACGTCTCCCGTTCACATGGTTGATCATACTCTGGGTTCCACATGCATGTTTTAGCTGAAGGAAGAATACCTTAAACCTGGAGAGTTGAGACCCGTGTAATGGCTACCATGCAATATGACTTCAAAGGGTCTTCATTTGCTCACCGAACCTCTCCAATCCTATCACTGCTGCGTTTATGCCCCTGTACACACGCTTGATTCTCTTATGGAGACATAGCAATCCATAGGTTTTAAGATACTTACTAGTCAGGTACATTCTTAGGCGTTTAATATGGGGTGTTGAGTCCATTTCGTTGAGGAAGGAGTAGCTCTTGTCTATTCCATATTTGGCTTAAGGAAATTTATCTGTGCTCATTTCAATCTCTGGTTTTATGCAGCACCCCAACTCACCTTTCCCCTTAAGCAAGCATAAGTTGGTTTTCTAAATTTGAGACCCTGTTCTGTTTTGGAATTCAGTTCCTGTGTAGCCAAGTTTACATTCCGTGTATTAGTGATATCTTATGATGTTTCTTTTTCTGTGTGACTTATTTCAGTTAGAATCATCGTACCTGAATCCACTCATTATGGTGCTACGGGCCTGATGACATAGATTTCATTGCTGAGTGATACTGCATTGTACGTAAGTACCACAAGTTCTTTATCCATTTTTCACTTTCTGTGATATTGAACTTGTACGGTAAACGAGGTTCTTGTAAACAGAGGCGTCCCAAACTTTGGGGTGGCTGTGTCTTTTTGATTTTAATTTCCCTAAGCTATAGGACCATAAGTGGAAGTGCCCTAGGCTCTGTTGCTTTGTTTTTTAGATGTTTCAGGAAACACCATACACTTCTCCCGAGTGTCTGTTGGTAATTTACATCCCGCCCATCAGCATAACAAGGCTCCCAGTTCTCCATGGCCTGTCCTGCCTTTCTGGATTTTACACTTTTTTCAGATGGCCCTTTTGACCGGGGGGAAGTGAGACTTCATTGTAGTGCACATTTCCTTTGCAAGCTTGCTTGGTTGGCCAAAAAGGGCGTATGCGTTTTTTCCTGAATATATTCAGGAAAAAACGCATACGCCCTTTTTGGCCAAGTGCATCATTGTGGACGTTCTGCCTCTTTTCCTATGCTTTCAATGCAATTCCAGTCTACCTCCTGAAATCGGTTTCCTGCAATTCTGCCCCGCTTTCAAGTCCTCTTGGCAGCCTTACTTCAGTATATTTTTGGACGAAAGCTGTCATTTATAACTCTGCAGGTTTGTGAATTACAGTGCCCCTGAGCTCCTTTCTTCAACTCGCTTTCTTGTGAGCTGGCCGCAACACCGCAGGATGGCTTCAGGCCCTAATCTGGTTCCGGCACGGCACGCTGAGCCTTTGGTTAATTCCTCTTCCTGGTGGGAAATGAGAGTTAAATTTGCCCGTCCAGACACCTCCACCTAGTCTCTCAATGTTTCCCGCTATTCCTGTTCATCTTCAGCAGAAATTGCAAAGTGGGCCAAACAGGAGGTTAAAGGGACTGACTCTCCAAGTCGGGAGAGTGTTAGTAAAGCGTCTGGAATGTTCCACCCAAGTACCAGGGGAGGAAAACTGAGACATATTTGAACACGTCTCCCGATCACATGGTTGATCATACTCTGGGTTCCACATGCATGTTTTAGCTGAAGGAAGAATACCTTAAACCTGGGTAGTTGAAACCCGTGGAATGGGTACCATGCAATATGACTTCAAAGGGTCTTCATTTGCTCACCGAACCTCTCCAATCCTATCACTGCTATGTTTATGCCCCTGTACACATGCTTGATTCTCTTTCGGAGACATAGCAATCCATAGGTTTTAAGATACTTACTAGTCAGGTACATTCTTAGGCGTTTAATATGGCGTGTTGAGTCCATTTCGTTGAGGAAGGAGTAGCTCTTGTCTATTCCATATTTGGCTTAAGGAACTTTATCTGTGCTCATTTCAATCTCTGGTTTTATGCAGCACGCCAACTCACCTTTCCCCTTAAGCAAGCATAAGTTGGTTTTCTAAATTTGAGACCCTGTTCTGTTCTGTAATTCAGTTCCTGTGTAGCCAAGTTTACATTCCGTGTATTACTGATATCTTATGATGTTTCTTTTTTTGTGTGACTTATTTCAGTTAGAATCATCATACCTGAATCCACTCATTGTGCTGCTAAGGGCCTGATGACATAGATTTCATTGCTGAGTGATAGTGCTTTGTAAGTAAATACCACAACTTCTTTATCCATTTTTCACTTTCTGCGATGTTGATCTTGTACTGTAAACGAGGTTCTTGTAAACAGAGGCGTCCCAAACTTTGGGGTGGCTGTGTCTTTTTGATTTTAATTTCCCTAAGCTATAGGACCATAAGTGGAAGTGCCCTAGGCTCTGTTGCTTTGTTTTTTAGATGTTTCAGGAAACACCATACACTTCTCCCGAGTGTCTGTTGGAATTTACATCCCGCCCATCAGCATAACAAGGCTCCCAGTTCTCCATGGCCTGTCCTGCCTTGCTGGATTTTACACTTTTTTCAGATGGCCCTTTTGACCAGGGGGAAGTGAGACTTCATTGTAGTGCAGATTTCCTTTGCAAGCTTGCTTGGTTGGCCAAAAAGGGCGTATGCATTTTTTCCTGAATATATTCAGGAAAAAACGCATACGCCCTTTTTGGCCAAGTGCATCATTGTGGACGTTCTGCCTCTTTTCCTATGCTTTCAATGCAATTCCAGTCTACCTCCTGAAATCGGTTTCCTGCAATTCTGCCCCGCTTTCAAGTCCTCTTGGCAGCCTTACTTCAGTATATTTTTGGACGAAAGCTGTCATTTATAACTCTGCAGGTTTGTGAATTACAGTGCCCCTGAGCTCCTTTCTTCAACTCGCTTTCTTGTGACCTGGCCGCCACGCCGCAGGATGGCTTCAGGCCCTAATCTGGTTCCGGAACGGCACGCTGAGCCTTTGGTTAATTCCTCTTCCTGGTGGGAAATGAGAGTTAAATTTGCCCGTCCAGACACCTCCAGCTAGTCTCTCATTGGTTCTCGCTATTCCTGTTCATCTTCCGCAGAAATTGCAAAGTGGGCCCAACAGGAGGTTAAAGGGACTGACTCTCCAAGTCGGGAGAGTGTTAGTAAAGCGTCTGGAATGTTGCACCCGAGTACCAGGGGAGGAAAACTGAGACATATTTGAACACGTCTCCCGATCACATGGTTGATCATACTCTGGGTTCCACATGCATGTTTTAGCTGAAGGAAGAATACCTTAAACCTGGGTAGTTGAAACCCGTGGAATGGGTACCATGCAATATGACTTCAAAGGGTCTTCATTTGCTCACCGAACCTCTCCAATCCTATCACTGCTGCGTTTATGCCCCTGTACACATGCTTGATTCTCTTTCGGAGACATAGCAATCCATAGGTTTTAAGATACTTACTAGTCAGGTACATTCTTAGGCATTTAATATGCGGTGTTGAGTCCATTTCGTTGAGCAAGGAGTAGTTCTTGTCTATTCCATATTTGGCTTAAGGAACTTTATCTGTGCTCATTTCAATCTCTGGTTTTATGCAGCACCCCAACTCACCTTTCCCCTTAAGCAAGCATAAGTTGGTTTTCTAAATTTGAGACCCTGTTCTGTTCTGTAATTCAGTTCCTGTGTAGCCAAGTTTACATTCCGTGTATTACTGATATCTTATGATGTTTCTTTTTCTGTGTGAGTTATTTCAGTTAGAATTATCATACCTGAATCAACTCATTGTGCTGCTACGGGCCTGATGACATAGATTTCATTGCTGAGTGATATTGCTTTGTAAGTAAATACCACAACTTCTTTATCCATTTTTCACTTTCTGCCATGTTGAACTTGTACGGTAAACGAGGTTCTTGTAAACAGAGGCGTCCCAAACTTTGGGGTGGCTGTGTCTTTTTGATTTTAATTTCCCTAAGCTATAGGACCATAAGTGGAAGTGCCCTAGGCTCTGTTGCTTTGTTTTTTAGATGTTTAAGGAAACACCATACACTTCTCCCGAGTGTCTGTTGGCAATTTACATCCCGCCCATCAGCATAACAAGGCTCCCAGTTCTCCATGGCCTGTCCTGCCTTTCTGGATTTTACACTTTTTTCAGATGGCCCTTTTGACCGGGGGGAAGTGAGACTTCATTGTAGTGCAGATTTCCTTTGCAAGCTTGCTTGGTTGGCCAAAAAGGGCGTATGCATTTTTTCCTGAATATATTCAGGAAAAAACGCATACGCACTTTTTGGCCAAGTGCATCATTGTGGACGTTCTGCCTCTTTTCCTATGCTTTCAATGCAATTCCAGTCTACCTCCTGAAATCGGTTTCCTGCAATTCTGCCCCGCTTTCAAGTCCTCTTGGCAGCCTTACTTCAGTATATTTTTGGACGATAGCTGTCATTTATAACTCTGCAGGTTTGTGAATTACAGTGCCCCTGAGCTCCTTTCTTCAACTCGCTTTCTTGTGACCTGGCCGCCACGCCGCAGGATGGCTTCAGGCCCTAATCTGGTTCCGGCACGGCACGCTGAGCCTTTGGTTAATTCCTCTTCCTGGTGGGAAATGAGAGTTAAATTTGCCCGTCCAGACACCTCCAGCTAGTCTCTCATTGGTTCTCGCTATTCCTGTTCATCTTCCGCAGAAATTGCAAACTGAGCCAAACAGGAGGTTAAAGGGACTGACTCTCCAAGTCGGGAGAGTGTTAGTAAAGCGTCTGGAATGTTGCACCCGAGTACCAGGGGAGGAAAACTGAGACATATTTGAACACGTCTCCCGATCACATGGTTGATCATACTCTGGGTTCCACATGCATGTTTTAGCTGAAGGAAGAATACCTTAAACCTGGGTAGTTGAAACCCGTGGAATGGGTACCATGCAATATGACTTCAAAGGGTCTTCATTTGCTCACCGAACCTCTCCAATCCTATCACTGCTGCGTTTATGCCCCTGTACACATGCTTGATTCTCTTTCGGAGACATAGCAATCCATAGGTTTTAAGATACTTACTAGTCAGGTACATTCTTAGGCGTTTAATATGCGGTGTTGAGTCCATTTCGTTGAGCAAGGAGTAGTTCTTGTCTATTCCATATTTGGCTTAAGGAACTTTATCTGTGCTCATTTCAATCTCTGGTTTTATGCAGCACCCCAACTCACCTTTCCCCTTAAGCAAGCATAAGTTGGTTTTCTAAATTTGAGACCCTGTTCTGTTCTGTAATTCAGTTCCTGTGTAGCCAAGTTTACATTCCGTGTATTACTGATATCTTATGATGTTTCTTTTTCTGTGTGAGTTATTTCAGTTAGAATTATCATACCTGAATCAAATCATTGTGCTGCTACGGGCCTGATGACATAGATTTCATTGCTGAGTGATATTGCTTTGTAAGTAAATACCACAACTTCTTTATCCATTTTTCACTTTCTGCGATGTTGAACTTGTACTGTAAACGAGGTTCTTGTAAACAGAGGCGTCCCAAACTTTGGGGTGGCTGTGTCTTTTTGATTTTAATTTCCCTAAGCTATAGGACCATAAGTGGAAGTGCCCTAGGCTCTGTTGCTTTGTTTTTTAGATGTTTCAGAAAACACCATACACTTCTCCCGAGTGTCTGTTGGCAATTTACATCCCGCCCATCAGCATAACAAGGCTCCCAGTTCTCCATGGCCTGTCCTGCCTTTCTGGATTTTACACTTTTTTCAGATGGCCCTTTTGACCGGGGGAAAGTGAGACTTCATTGTAGTGCAGATTTCCTTTGCAAGCTTGCTTGGTTGGCCAAAAAGGGCGTATGCGTTTTTTCCTGAATATATTCAGGAAAAAACGCATACGCCCTTTTTGGCCAAGTGCATCATTGTGGACGTTCTGCCTCTTTTCCTATGCTTTCAATGCAATTCCAGTCTACCTCCTGAAATCGGTTTCCTGCAATTCTGCCCCGCTTTCAAGTCCTCTTGGCAGCCTTACTTCAGTATATTTTTGGACGATAGCTGTCATTTATAACTCTGCAGGTTTGTGATTTACAGTGCCCCTGAACTCCTTTCTTCAACTCGCTTTCTTGTGAGCTGGCCGCAACATCGCAGGATGGCTTCAGGCCCTAATCTGGTTCCGGCACGGCACGCTGAGCCTTTGGTTAATTCCTCTTCCTGGTGGGAAATGAGAGTTAAATTTGCCCGTCCAGACACCTCCAGCTAGTCTCTCATTGGTTCTCGCTATTCCTGTTCATCTTCAGCAGAAATTGCAAAGTGGGCCAAACAGGAGGTTAAAGGGACTGACTCTCCAAGTCGGGAGAGTGTTAGTAAAGCGTCTGGAATGTTGCACCCGAGTACCAGGGGAGGAAAACTGAGACATATTTGAACACGTCTCCCGATCACATGGTTGATCATACTCTGGGTTCCACATGCATGTTTTAGCTGAAGGAAGAATACCTTAAACCTGGGTAGTTGAAACCCGTTGAATGGGTACCATGCAATATGACTTCAAAGGGTCTTCATTTGCTCACCAAACCTCTCCAATCCTATCACTGCTATGTTTATGCCCCTGTACACACGCTTGATTCTCTTTCGAAGACATAGCAATCCATAGGTTTTAAGATACTTACTAGTCAGGTACATCCTTAGGCGTTTAATATGTGGTGTTGAGTCCATTTCGTTGAGCAAGGAGTAGCTCTTGTCTATTCCATATTTGGCTTAAGGAACTTTATCTGTGCTCATTTCAATCTCTGGTTTTATGCAGCACCCCAACTCACCTTTCCCCTTAAGCAAGCATAAGTTGGTTTTCTAAATTTGAGACCCTGTTCTGTTCTGTAATTCAGTTCCTGTGTAGCCAAGTTTACATTCCGTGTATTACTGATATCTTATGATGTTTCTTTTTCTGTGTGAGTTATTTCAGTTAGAATTATCATACCTGAATCAACTCATTATGCTGCTACGGGCCTGATGACATAGATTTCATTGCTGAGTGATATTGCTTTGTAAGTAAATACCACAACTTCTTTATCCATTTTTCACTTTCTGCCATGTTGAACTTGAACTGTAAACGAGGTTCTTGTAAACAGAGGCGTCCCAAACTTTGGGGTGGCTGTGTCTTTTTGATTTTAATTTCCCTAAGCTATAGGACCATAAGTGGAAGTGCCCTAGGCTCTGTTGCTTTGTTTTTTAGATGTTTCAGGAAACACCATACACTTCTCCGGAGTGTCAGTTGGCAATTTACATCCCGCCCATCAGCATAACAAGGCTCCCAGTTCTCCATGGCCTGTCCTGCCTTTCTGGATTTTACACTTTTTTCAGATGGCCCTTTTGACCGGGGGGAAGTGAGACTTCATTGTAGTGCAGATTTCCT
Organism: Grampus griseus; assembly: GCF_964374135.1. Classification (NCBI taxonomy): domain Eukaryota; kingdom Metazoa; phylum Chordata; class Mammalia; order Artiodactyla; family Delphinidae; genus Grampus; species Grampus griseus. The sequence continues at coordinate 115,555,791 of NC_139000.1, forward strand.
TTGCAAGCTTGCTTGGTTGGCCAAAAAGGGCGTATGCGTTTTTTCCTGAATATATTCAGGAAAAAACGCATACGCCCTTTTTGGCCAAGTGCATCATTGTGGACGTTCTGCCTCTTTTCCTATGCTTTCAATGCAATTCCAGTCTACCTCCTGAAATCGGTTTCCTGCAATTCTGCCCCGCTTTCAAGTCCTCTTGGCAGCCTTACTTCAGTATATTTTTGGATGAAAGCTGTCATTTATAACTCTGCAGGTTTGTGAATTACAGTGCCCCTGAGCTCCTTTCTTCAACTCGCTTTCTTGTGAGCTGGCCGCAACACCGCAGGATGGCTTCAGGCCCTAATCTGGTTCCGGCACGGCACGCTGAGCCTTTGGTTAATTCCTCTTCCTGGTGGGAAATGAGAGTTAAATTTGCCCGTCCAGACACCTCCAGCTAGTCTCTCATTGTTTCCCGCTATTCCTGTTCATCTTCAGCAGAAATTGCAAAGTGGGCCAAACAGGAGGTTAAAGGGACTGACTCTCCAAGTCGGGAGAGTGTTAGTAAAGCGTCTGGAATGTTGCACCCGAGTACCAGGGGAGGAAAACTGAGACATATTTGAACACGTCTCCCGATCACATGGTTGATCATACTCTGGGTTCCACATGCATGTTTTAGCTGAAGGAAGAATACCTTAAACCTGGGTAGTTGAAACCCGTGGAATGGGTACCATGCAATATGACTTCAAAGGGTCTTCATTTGCTCACCGAACCTCTCCAATCCTATCACTGCTATGTTTATGCCCCTGTACACATGCTTGATTCTCTTTCGGAGACATAGCAATCCATAGGTTTTAAGATACTTACTAGTCAGGTACATTCTTAGGCGTTTAATATGGGGTGTTGAGTCCATTTCGTTGAGGAAGGAGTAGCTCTTGTCTATTCCATATTTGGCTTAAGGAACTTTATCTGTGCTCATTTCAATCTCTGGTTTTATGCAGCACCCCAACTCACCTTTCCCCTTAAGCAAGCATAAGTTGGTTTTCTAAATTTGAGACCCTGTTCTGTTCTGTAATTCAGTTCCTGTGTAGCCAAGTTTACATTCCGTGTATTACTGATATCTTATGATGTTTCTTTTTTTGTGTGACTTATTTCAGTTAGAATCATCATACCTGAATCCACTCATTGTGCTGCTAAGGGCCTGATGACATAGATTTCATTGCTGAGTGATAGTGCTTTGTAAGTAAATACCACAAGTTCTTTATCCATTTTTCACTTTCTGCGATGTTGATCTTGTACTGTAAACGAGGTTCTTGTAAACAGAGGCGTCCCAAACTTTGGGGTGGCTGTGTCTTTTTGATTTTAATTTCCCTAAGCTATAGGACCATAAGTGGAAGTGCCCTAGGCTCTGTTGCTTTGTTTTTTAGATGTTTCAGGAAACACCATACACTTCTCCCGAGTGTCTGTTGGCAATTTACATCCCGCCCATCAGCATAACAAGGCTCCCAGTTCTCCATGGCCTGTCCTGCCTTGCTGGATTTTACACTTTTTTCAGATGGCCCTTTTGACCGGGGGGAAGTGAGACTTCATTGTAGTGCAGATTTCCTTTGCAAGCTTGCTTGTTTGGCCAAAAAGGGCGTATGCATTTTTTCCTGAATATATTCAGGAAAAAACGCATACGCCCTTTTTGGCCAAGTGCATCATTGTGGACGTTCTGCCTCTTTTCCTATGCTTTCAATGCAATTCCAGTCTACCTCCTGAAATCGGTTTCCTGCAATTCTGCCCCGCTTTCAAGTCCTCTTGGCAGCCTTACTTCAGTATATTTTTGGACGATAGCTGTCATTTATAACTCTGCAGGTTTGTGAATTACAGTGCCCCTGAGCTCCTTTCTTCAACTCGCTTTCTTGTGACCTGGCCGCCACGCCGCAGGATGGCTTCAGGCCCTAATCTGGTTCCGGCACGGCACGCTGAGCCTTTGGTTAATTCCTCTTCCTGGTGGGAAATGAGAGTTAAATTTGCCCGTCCAGACACCTCCAGCTAGTCTCTCATTGGTTCTCGCTATTCCTGTTCATCTTCCGCAGAAATTGCAAAGTGGGCCCAACAGGAGGTTAAAGGGACTGACTCTCCAAGTCGGGAGAGTGTTAGTAAAGCGTCTGGAATGTTGCACCCGAGTACCAGGGGAGGAAAACTGAGACATATTTGAACACGTCTCCCGATCACATGGTTGATCATACTCTGGGTTCCACATGCATGTTTTAGCTGAAGGAAGAATACCTTAAACCTGGGTAGTTGAAACCCGTGGAATGGGTACCATGCAATATGACTTCAAAGGGTCTTCATTTGCTCACCGAACCTCTCCAATCCTATCACTGCTGCGTTTATGCCCCTGTACACATGCTTGATTCTCTTTCGGAGACATAGCAATCCATAGGTTTTAAGATACTTACTAGTCAGGTACATTCTTAGGCGTTTAATATGCGGTGTTGAGTCCATTTCGTTGAGCAAGGAGTAGTTCTTGTCTATTCCATATTTGGCTTAAGGAACTTTATCTGTGCTCATTTCAATCTCTGGTTTTATGCAGCACCCCAACTCACCTTTGCCCTTAAGCAAGCATAAGTTGGTTTTCTAAATTTGAGACCCTGTTCTGTTCTGTAATTCAGTTCCTGTGTAGCCAAGTTTACATTCCGTGTATTACTGATATCTTATGATGTTTCTTTTTCTGTGTGAGTTATTTCAGTTAGAATTATCATACCTGAATCAACTCATTGTGCTGCTACGGGCCTGATGACATAGATTTCATTGCTGAGTGATATTGCTTTGTAAGTAAATACCACAACTTCTTTATCCATTTTTCACTTTCTGCGATGTTGAACTTGTACTGTAAACGAGGTTCTTGTAAACAGAGGCGTCCCAAACTTTGGGGTGGCTGTGTCTTTTTGATTTTAATTTCCCTAAGCTATAGGACCATAAGTGGAAGTGCCCTAGGCTCTGTTGCTTTGTTTTTTAGATGTTTCAGAAAACACCATACACTTCTCCTGAGTGTCTGTTGGCAATTTACATCCCGCCCATCAGCATAACAAGGCTCCCAGTTCTCCATGGCCTGTCCTGCCTTTCTGGATTTTACACTTTTTTCAGATGGCCCTTTTGACCGGGGGAAAGTGAGACTTCATTGTAGTGCAGATTTCCTTTGCAAGCTTGCTTGGTTGGCCAAAAAGGGCGTATGCGTTTTTTCCTGAATATATTCAGGAAAAAACGCATACGCCCTTTTTGGCCAAGTGCATCATTGTGGACGTTCTGCCTCTTTTCCTATGCTTTCAATGCAATTCCAGTCTACCTCCTGAAATCGGTTTCCTGCAATTCTGCCCCGCTTTCAAGTCCTCTTGGCAGCCTTACTTCAGTATATTTTTGGACGATAGCTGTCATTTATAACTCTGCAGGTTTGTGAATTACAGTGCCCCTGAGCTCCTTTCTTCAACTCGCTTTCTTGTGAGCTGGCCGCAACATCGCAGGATGGCTTCAGGCCCTAATCTGGTTCCGGCACGGCACGCTGAGCCTTTGGTTAATTCCTCTTCCTGGTGGGAAATGAGAGTTAAATTTGCCCGTCCAGACACCTCCAGCTAGTCTCTCATTGGTTCTCGCTATTCCTGTTCATCTTCAGCAGAAATTGCAAAGTGGGCCAAACAGGAGGTTAAAGGGACTGACTCTCCAAGTCGGGAGAGTGTTAGTAAACCGTCTGAAATGTTGCACCCGAGTACCAGGGGAGGAAAACTGAGACATATTTGAACACGTCTCACGATCACATGGTTGATCATACTCTGGGTTCCACATGCATGTTTTAGCTGAAGGAAGAATACCTTAAACCTGGGTAGTTGAAACCCGTGGAATGGGTACCATGCAATATGACTTCAAAGGGTCTTCATTTGCTCACCGAACCTCTCCAATCCTATCACTGCTGCGTTTATGCCCCTGTACACATGCTTGATTCTCTTTCGGAGACATAGCAATCCATAGGTTTTAAGATACTTACTAGTCAGGTACATTCTTAGGCGTTTAATATGCGGTGTTGAGTCCATTTCGTTGAGCAAGGAGTAGTTCTTGTCTATTCCATATTTGGCTTAAGGAACTTTATCTGTGCTCATTTCAATCTCTGGTTTTATGCAGCACCCCAACTCACCTTTCCCCTTAAGCAAGCATAAGTTGGTTTTCTAAATTTGAGACCCTGTTCTGTTCTGTAATTCAGTTCCTGTGTAGCCAAGTTTACATTCCGTGTATTACTGATATCTTATGATGTTTCTTTTTCTGTGTCAGTTATTTCAGTTAGAATTATCATACCTGAATCAACTCATTGTGCTGCTACGGGCCTGATGACATAGATTTCATTGCTGAGTGATATTGCTTTGTAAGTAAATACCACAACTTCTTTATCCATTTTTCACTTTCTGCGATGTTGAACTTGTACTGTAAACGAGGTTCTTGTAAACAGAGGCGTCCCAGACTTTGGAGTGGCTGTGTCTTTTTGATTTTAATTTCCCTAAGCTATAGGACCATAAGTGGAAGTGCCCTAGGCTCTGTTGCTTTGTTTTTTAGATGTTTCAGAAAACACCATACACTTCTCCCGAGTGTCTGTTGGCAATTTACATCCCGCCCATCAGCATAACAAGGCTCCCAGTTCTCCATGGCCTGTCCTGCCTTTCTGGATTTTACACTTTTTTCAGATGGCCCTTTTGACCGGGGGAAAGTGAGACTTCATTGTAGTGCAGATTTCCTTTGCAAGCTTGCTTGGTTGGCCAAAAAGGGCGTATGCGTTTTTTCCTGAATATATTCAGGAAAAAACGCATACGCCCTTTTTGGCCAAGTGCATCATTGTGGACGTTCTGCCTCTTTTCCTATGCTTTCAATGCAATTCCAGTCTACCTCCTGAAATCGGTTTCCTGCAATTCTGCCCCGCTTTCAAGTCCTCTTGGCAGCCTTACTTCAGTATATTTTTGGACGATAGCTGTCATTTATAACTCTGCAGGTTTGTGAATTACAGTGCCCCTGAGCTCCTTTCTTCAACTCGCTTTCTTGTGAGCTGGCCGCAACATCGCAGGATGGCTTCAGGCCCTAATCTGGTTCCGGCACGGCACGCTGGGCCTTTGGTTAATTCCTCTTCCTGGTGGGAAATGAGAGTTAAATTTGCCCGTCCAGACACCTCCAGCTAGTCTCTCATTGGTTCTCGCTATTCCTGTTCATCTTCAGCAGAAATTGCAAAGTGGGCCAAACAGGAGGTTAAAGGGACTGACTCTCCAAGTCGGGAGAGTGTTAGTAAAGCGTCTGGAATGTTGCACCCGAGTACCAGGGGAGGAAAACTGAGATATATTTGAACACGTCTCACGATCACATGGTTGATCATACTCTGGGTTCCACATGCATGTTTTAGCTGAAGGAAGAATACCTTAAACCTGGGTAGTTGAAACCCGTGGAATGGGTACCATGCAATATGACTTCAAAGGGTCTTCATTTGCTCACCGAACCTCTCCAATCCTATCACTGCTATGTTTATGCCCCTGTACACACGCTTGATTCTCTTTCGAAGACATAGCAATCCATAGGTTTTAAGATACTTACTAGTCAGGTACATCCTTAGGCGTTTAATATGTGGTGTTGAGTCCATTTCGTTGAGCAAGGCGTAGCTCTTGTCTATTCCATATTTGGCTTAAGGAACTTTATCTGTGCTCATTTCAATCTCTGGTTTTATGCAGCACCCCAACTCACCTTTCCCCTTAAGCAAGCATAAGTTGGTTTTCTAAATTTGAGACCCTGTTCTGTTCTGTAATTCAGTTCCTGTGTAGCCAAGTTTACATTCCGTGTATTACTGATATCTTATGATGTTTCTTTTTTTGTGTGACTTATTTCAGTTAGAATCATCATACCTGAATCCACTCATTGTGCTGCTAAGGGCCTGATGACATAGATTTCATTGCTGAGTGATAGTGCTTTGTAAGTAAATACCACAACTTCTTTATCCATTTTTCACTTTCTGCGATGTTGATCTTGTACTGTAAACGAGGTTCTTGTAAACAGAGGCGTCCCAAACTTTGGGGTGGCTGTGTCTTTTTGATTTTAATTTCCCTAAGCTATAGGACCATAAGTGGAAGTGCCCTAGGCTCTGTTGCTTTGTTTTTTAGATGTTTCAGGAAACACCATACACTTCTCCCGAGTGTCTGTTGGCAATTTACATCCCGCCCATCAGCATAACAAGGCTCCCAGTTCTCCATGGCCTGTCCTGCCTTGCTGGATTTTACACTTTTTTCAGATGGCCCTTTTGACCGGGGGGAAGTGAGACTTCATTGTAGTGCAGATTTCCTTTGCAAGCTTGCTTGTTTGGCCAAAAAGGGCGTATGCATTTTTTCCTGAATATATTCAGGAAAAAACGCATACGCCCTTTTTGGCCAAGTGCATCATTGTGGACGTTCTGCCTCTTTTCCTATGCTTTCAATGCAATTCCAGTCTACCTCCTGAAATCGGTTTCCTGCAATTCTGCCCCGCTTTCAAGTCCTCTTGGCAGCCTTACTTCAGTATATTTTTGGACGATAGCTGTCATTTATAACTCTGCAGGTTTGTGAATTACAGTGCCCCTGAGCTCCTTTCTTCAACTCGCTTTCTTGTGACCTGGCCGCCACGCCGCAGGATGGCTTCAGGCCCTAATCTGGTTCCGGCACGGCACGCTGAGCCTTTGGTTAATTCCTCTTCCTGGTGGGAAATGAGAGTTAAATTTGCCCGTCCAGACACCTCCAGCTAGTCTCTCATTGGTTCTCGCTATTCCTGTTCATCTTCCGCAGAAATTGCAAAGTGGGCCCAACAGGAGGTTAAAGGGACTGACTCTCCAAGTCGGGAGAGTGTTAGTAAAGCGTCTGGAATGTTGCACCCGAGTACCAGGGGAGGAAAACTGAGACATATTTGAACACGTCTCCCGATCACATGGTTGATCATACTCTGGGTTCCACATGCATGTTTTAGCTGAAGGAAGAATACCTTAAACCTGGGTAGTTGAAACCCGTGGAATGGGTACCATGCAATATGACTTCAAAGGGTCTTCATTTGCTCACCGAACCTCTCCAATCCTATCACTGCTGCGTTTATGCCCCTGTACACATGCTTGATTCTCTTTCGGAGACATAGCAATCCATAGGTTTTAAGATACTTACTAGTCAGGTACATTCTTAGGCGTTTAATATGCGGTGTTGAGTCCATTTCGTTGAGCAAGGAGTAGTTCTTGTCTATTCCATATTTGGCTTAAGGAACTTTATCTGTGCTCATTTCAATCTCTGGTTTTATGCAGCACCCCAACTCACCTTTCCCCTTAAGCAAGCATAAGTTGGTTTTCTAAATTTGAGACCCTGTTCTGTTCTGTAATTCAGTTCCTGTGTAGCCAAGTTTACATTCCGTGTATTACTGATATCTTATGATGTTTCTTTTTCTGTGTGAGTTATTTCAGTTAGAATTATCATACCTGAATCAACTCATTGTGCTGCTACGGGCCTGATGACATAGATTTCATTGCTGAGTGATATTGCTTTGTAAGTAAATACCACAACTTCTTTATCCATTTTTCACTTTCTGCGATGTTGAACTTGTACTGTAAACGAGGTTCTTGTAAACAGAGGCGTCCCAAACTTTGGGGTGGCTGTGTCTTTTTGATTTTAATTTCCCTAAGCTATAGGACCATAAGTGGAAGTGCCCTAGGCTCTGTTGCTTTGTTTTTTAGATGTTTCAGAAAACACCATACACTTCTCCTGAGTGTCTGTTGGCAATTTACATCCCGCCCATCAGCATAACAAGGCTCCCAGTTCTCCATGGCCTGTCCTGCCTTTCTGGATTTTACACTTTTTTCAGATGGCCCTTTTGACCGGGGGAAAGTGAGACTTCATTGTAGTGCAGATTTCCTTTGCAAGCTTGCTTGGTTGGCCAAAAAGGGCGTATGCGTTTTTTCCTGAATATATTCAGGAAAAAACGCATACGCCCTTTTTGGCCAAGTGCATCATTGTGGACGTTCTGCCTCTTTTCCTATGCTTTCAATGCAATTCCAGTCTACCTCCTGAAATCGGTTTCCTGCAATTCTGCCCCGCTTTCAAGTCCTCTTGGCAGCCTTACTTCAGTATATTTTTGGACGATAGCTGTCATTTATAACTCTGCAGGTTTGTGAATTACAGTGCCCCTGAGCTCCTTTCTTCAACTCGCTTTCTTGTGAGCTGGCCGCAACATCGCAGGATGGCTTCAGGCCCTAATCTGGTTCCGGCACGGCACGCTGAGCCTTTGGTTAATTCCTCTTCCTGGTGGGAAATGAGAGTTAAATTTGCCCGTCCAGACACCTCCAGCTAGTCTCTCATTGGTTCTCGCTATTCCTGTTCATCTTCAGCAGAAATTGCAAAGTGGGCCAAACAGGAGGTTAAAGGGACTGACTCTCCAAGTCGGGAGAGTGTTAGTAAACCGTCTGAAATGTTGCACCCGAGTACCAGGGGAGGAAAACTGAGACATATTTGAACACGTCTCACGATCACATGGTTGATCATACTCTGGGTTCCACATGCATGTTTTAGCTGAAGGAAGAATACCTTAAACCTGGGTAGTTGAAACCCGTGGAATGGGTACCATGAAATAAGACTTCAAAGGGTCTTCATTTGCTCACCGAACCTCTCCAATCCTATCACTGCTATGTTTATGCCCCTGTACACACGCTTGATTCTCTTTCGAAGACATAGCAATCCATAGGTTTTAAGATACTTACTAGTCAGGTACATCCTTAGGCGTTTAATATGTGGTGTTGAGTCCATTTCGTTGAGCAAGGAGTAGCTCTTGTCTATTCCATATTTGGCTTAAGGAACTTTATCTGTGCTCATTTCAATCTCTGGTTTTATGCAGCACCCCAACTCACCTTTACCCTTAAGCAAGCATAAGTTGGTTTTCTAAATTTGAGACCCTGTTCTGTTCTGTAATTCAGTTCCTGTGTAGCCAAGTTTACATTCCGTGTATTACTGATATCTTATGATGTTTCTTTTTCTGTGTGAGTTATCTCAGTTAGAATTATCATACCTGAATCAACTCATTATGCTGCTACGGGCCTGATGACATAGATTTCATTGCTGAGTGATATTGCTTTGTAAGTAAATACCACAACTTCTTTATCCATTTTTCACTTTCTGCCATGTTGAACTTGAACTGTAAACGAGGTTCTTGTAAACAGAGGCGTCCCAAACTTTGGGGTGGCTGTGTCTTTTTGATTTTAATTTCCCTAAGCTATAGGACCATAAGTGGAAGTGCCCTAGGCTCTGTTGCTTTGTTTTTTAGATGTTTCAGGAAACACCATACACTTCTCCCGAGTGTCTGTTGGCAATTTACATCCCGCCCATCAGCATAACAAGGCTCCCATTTCTCCATGGCCTGTCCTGCCTTGCTGGATTTTACACTTTTTTCAGATGGCCCTTTTGACCGGGGGGAAGTGAGACTTCATTGTAGTGCAGATTTCCTTTGCAAGCTTGCATGGTTGGCCAAAAAGGGCGTATGCGTTTTTTCCTGAATATATTCAGGAAAAAACGCATACGCCCTTTTTGGCCAAGTGCATCATTGTGGACGTTCTGCCTCTTTTCCTATGCTTTCAATGCAATTCCAGTCTACCTCCTGAAATCGGTTTCCTGCAATTCTGCCCCGCTTTCAAGTCCTCTTGGCAGCCTTACTTCAGTATATTTTTGGATGATAGCTGTCATTTATAACTCTGCAGGTTTGTGAATTACAGTGCCCCTGAGCTCCTTTCTTCAACTCGCTTTCTTGTGACCTGGCCGCCACGCCGCAGGATGGCTTCAGGCCCTAATCTGGTTCCGGCACGGCACGCTGAGCCTTTGGTTAATTCCTCTTCCTGGTGGGAAATGAGAGTTAAATTTGCCCGTCCAGACACCTCCACCTAGTCTCTCAATGTTTCCCGCTATTCCTGTTCATCTTCAGCAGAAATTGCAAAGTGGGCCAAACAGGAGGTTAAAGGGACTGACTCTCCAAGTCGGGAGAGTGTTAGTAAAGCGTCTGGAATGTTGCACCCGAGTACCAGGGGAGGAAAACTGAGACATATTTGAACACGTCTCCCGATCACATGGTTGATCATACTCTGGGTTCCACATGCATGTTTTAGCTGAAGGAAGAATACCTTAAACCTGGGTAGTTGAAACCCGTGGAATGGGTACCATGCAATATGACTTCAAAGGGTCTTCATTTGCTCACCGAACCTCTCCAATCCTATCACTGCTGCGTTTATGCCCCTGTACACATGCTTGATTCTCTTTCGGAGACATAGCAATCCATAGGTTTTAAGATACTTACTAGTCAGGTACATTCTTAGGCGTTTAATATGCGGTGTTGAGTCCATTTCGTTGACCAAGGAGTAGTTCTTGTCTATTCCATATTTGGCTTAAGGAACTTTATCTGAGCTCATTTCAATCTCTGGTTTTATGCAGCACCCCAACTCACCTTTCCCCTTAAGCAAGCATAAGTTGGTTTTCTAAATTTGAGACACTGTTCTGTTCTGTAATTCAGTTCCTGTGTAGCCAAGTTTACATTCCGTGTATTACTGATATCTTATGATGTTTCTTTTTCTGTGTGAGTTATTTCAGTTAGAATTATCATACCTGAATCAACTCATTGTGCTGCTACGGGCCTGATGACATAGATTTCATTGCTGAGTGATATTGCTTTGTAAGTAAATACCACAACTTCTTTATCCATTTTTCACTTTCTGCGATGTTGAACTTGTACTGTAAACGAGGTTCTTGTAAACAGAGGCGTCCCAAACTTTGGAGTGGCTGTGTCTTTTTGATTTTAATTTCCCTAAGCTATAGGACCATAAGTGGAAGTGCCCTAGGCTCTGTTGCTTTGTTTTTTAGATGTTTCAGAAAACACCATACACTTCTCCCGAGTGTCTGTTGGCAATTTACATCCCGCCCATCAGCATAACAAGGCTCCCAGTTCTCCATGGCCTGTCCTGCCTTTCTGGATTTTACACTTTTTTCAGATGGCCCTTTTGACCGGGGGAAAGTGAGACTTCATTGTAGTGCAGATTTCCTTTGCAAGCTTGCTTGGTTGGCCAAAAAGGGCGTATGCGTTTTTTCCTGAATATATTCAGGAAAAAACGCATACGCCCTTTTTGGCCAAGTGCATCATTGTGGACGTTCTGCCTCTTTTCCTATGCTTTCAATGCAATTCCAGTCTACCTCCTGAAATCGGTTTCCTGCAATTCTGCCCCGCTTTCAAGTCCTCTTGGCAGCCTTACTTCAGTATATTTTTGGACGATAGCTGTCATTTATAACTCTGCAGGTTTGTGAATTACAGTGCCCCTGAGCTCCTTTCTTCAACTCGCTTTCTTGTGAGCTGGCCGCAACATCGCAGGATGGCTTCAGGCCCTAATCTGGTTCCGGCACGGCACGCTGGGCCTTTGGTTAATTCCTCTTCCTGGTGGGAAATGAGAGTTAAATTTGCCCGTCCAGACACCTCCAGCTAGTCTCTCATTGGTTCTCGCTATTCCTGTTCATCTTCAGCAGAAATTGCAAAGTGGGCCAAACAGGAGGTTAAAGGGACTGACTCTCCAAGTCGGGAGAGTGTTAGTAAAGCGTCTGGAATGTTGCACCCGAGTACCAGGGGAGGAAAACTGAGATATATTTGAACACGTCTCACGATCACATGGTTGATCATACTCTGGGTTCCACATGCATGTTTTAGCTGAAGGAAGAATACCTTAAACCTGGGTAGTTGAAACCCGTGGAATGGGTACCATGCAATATGACTTCAAAGGGTCTTCATTTGCTCACCGAACCTCTCCAATCCTATCACTGCTATGTTTATGCCCCTGTACACACGCTTGATTCTCTTTCGAAGACATAGCAATCCATAGGTTTTAAGATACTTACTAGTCAGGTACATCCTTAGGCGTTTAATATGTGGTGTTGAGTCCATTTCGTTGAGCAAGGCGTAGCTCTTGTCTATTCCATATTTGGCTTAAGGAACTTTATCTGTGCTCATTTCAATCTCTGGTTTTATGCAGCACCCCAACTCACCTTTCCCCTTAAGCAAGCATAAGTTGATTTTCTAAATTTGAGACCCTGTTCTGTTCTGTAATTCAGTTCCTGTGTAGCCAAGTTTACATTCCGTGTATTACTGATATCTTATGATGTTTCTTTTTCTGTGTGACTTATTTCAGTTAGAATCATCATACCTGAATCCACTCATTGTGCTGCTAAGGGCCTGATGACATAGATTTCATTGCTGAGTGATATTGCTTTGTAAGTAAATACCACAACTTCTTTATCCATTTTTCACTTTCTGCGATGTTGAACTTGTACTGTAAACGAGGTTCTTGTAAACAGAGGCGTCCCAAACTTTGGGGTGGCTGTGTCTTTTTGATTTTAATTTCCCTAAGCTATAGGACCATAAGTGGAAGTGCCCTAGGCTCTGTTGCTTTGTTTTTTAGATGTTTCAGAAAACACCATACACTTCTCCTGAGTGTCTGTTGGCAATTTACATCCCGCCCATCAGCATAACAAGGCTCCCAGTTCTCCATGGCCTGTCCTGCCTTTCTGGATTTTACACTTTTTTCAGATGGCCCTTTTGACCGGGGGAAAGTGAGACTTCATTGTAGTGCAGATTTCCTTTGCAAGCTTGCTTGGTTGGCCAAAAAGGGCGTATGCGTTTTTTCCTGAATATATTCAGGAAAAAACGCATACGCCCTTTTTGGCCAAGTGCATCATTGTGGACGTTCTGCCTCTTTTCCTATGCTTTCAATGCAATTCCAGTCTACCTCCTGAAATCGGTTTCCTGCAATTCTGCCCCGCTTTCAAGTCCTCTTGGCAGCCTTACTTCAGTATATTTTTGGACGATAGCTGTCATTTATAACTCTGCAGGTTTGTGAATTACAGTGCCCCTGAGCTCCTTTCTTCAACTCGCTTTCTTGTGAGCTGGCCGCAACATCGCAGGATGGCTTCAGGCCCTAATCTGGTTCCGGCACGGCACGCTGAGCCTTTGGTTAATTCCTCTTCCTGGTGGGAAATGAGAGTTAAATTTGCCCGTCCAGACACCTCCAGCTAGTCTCTCATTGGTTCTCGCTATTCCTGTTCATCTTCAGCAGAAATTGCAAAGTGGGCCAAACAGGAGGTTAAAGGGACTGACTCTCCAAGTCGGGAGAGTGTTAGTAAACCGTCTGAAATGTTGCACCCGAGTACCAGGGGAGGAAAACTGAGACATATTTGAACACGTCTCACGATCACATGGTTGATCATACTCTGGGTTCCACATGCATGTTTTAGCTGAAGGAAGAATACCTTAAACCTGGGTAGTTGAAACCCGTGGAATGGGTACCATGAAATAAGACTTCAAAGGGTCTTCATTTGCTCACCGAACCTCTCCAATCCTATCACTGCTATGTTTATGCCCCTGTACACACGCTTGATTCTCTTTCGAAGACATAGCAATCCATAGGTTTTAAGATACTTACTAGTCAGGTACATCCTTAGGCGTTTAATATGTGGTGTTGAGTCCATTTCGTTGAGCAAGGAGTAGCTCTTGTCTATTCCATATTTGGCTTAAGGAACTTTATCTGTGCTCATTTCAATCTCTGGTTTTATGCAGCACCCCAACTCACCTTTACCCTTAAGCAAGCATAAGTTGGTTTTCTAAATTTGAGACCCTGTTCTGTTCTGTAATTCAGTTCCTGTGTAGCCAAGTTTACATTCCGTGTATTACTGATATCTTATGATGTTTCTTTTTCTGTGTGAGTTATCTCAGTTAGAATTATCATACCTGAATCAACTCATTATGCTGCTACGGGCCTGATGACATAGATTTCATTGCTGAGTGATATTGCTTTGTAAGTAAATACCACAACTTCTTTATCCATTTTTCACTTTCTGCCATGTTGAACTTGAACTGTAAACGAGGTTCTTGTAAACAGAGGCGTCCCAAACTTTGGGGTGGCTGTGTCTTTTTGATTTTAATTTCCCTAAGCTATAGGACCATAAGTGGAAGTGCCCTAGGCTCTGTTGCTTTGTTTTTTAGATGTTTCAGGAAACACCATACACTTCTCCCGAGTGTCTGTTGGCAATTTACATCCCGCCCATCAGCATAACAAGGCTCCCATTTCTCCATGGCCTGTCCTGCCTTGCTGGATTTTACACTTTTTTCAGATGGCCCTTTTGACCGGGGGGAAGTGAGACTTCATTGTAGTGCAGATTTCCTTTGCAAGCTTGCATGGTTGGCCAAAAAGGGCGTATGCGTTTTTTCCTGAATATATTCAGGAAAAAACGCATACGCCCTTTTTGGCCAAGTGCATCATTGTGGACGTTCTGCCTCTTTTCCTATGCTTTCAATGCAATTCCAGTCTACCTCCTGAAATCGGTTTCCTGCAATTCTGCCCCGCTTTCAAGTCCTCTTGGCAGCCTTACTTCAGTATATTTTTGGATGATAGCTGTCATTTATAACTCTGCAGGTTTGTGAATTACAGTGCCCCTGAGCTCCTTTCTTCAACTCGCTTTCTTGTGACCTGGCCGCCACGCCGCAGGATGGCTTCAGGCCCTAATCTGGTTCCGGCACGGCACGCTGAGCCTTTGGTTAATTCCTCTTCCTGGTGGGAAATGAGAGTTAAATTTGCCCGTCCAGACACCTCCACCTAGTCTCTCAATGTTTCCCGCTATTCCTGTTCATCTTCAGCAGAAATTGCAAAGTGGGCCAAACAGGAGGTTAAAGGGACTGACTCTCCAAGTCGGGAGAGTGTTAGTAAAGCGTCTGGAATGTTGCACCCGAGTACCAGGGGAGGAAAACTGAGACATATTTGAACACGTCTCCCGATCACATGGTTGATCATACTCTGGGTTCCACATGCATGTTTTAGCTGAAGGAAGAATACCTTAAACCTGGGTAGTTGAAACCCGTGGAATGGGTACCATGCAATATGACTTCAAAGGGTCTTCATTTGCTCACCGAACCTCTCCAATCCTATCACTGCTGCGTTTATGCCCCTGTACACATGCTTGATTCTCTTTCGGAGACATAGCAATCCATAGGTTTTAAGATACTTACTAGTCAGGTACATTCTTAGGCGTTTAATATGCGGTGTTGAGTCCATTTCGTTGACCAAGGAGTAGTTCTTGTCTATTCCATATTTGGCTTAAGGAACTTTATCTGAGCTCATTTCAATCTCTGGTTTTATGCAGCACCCCAACTCACCTTTCCCCTTAAGCAAGCATAAGTTGGTTTTCTAAATTTGAGACACTGTTCTGTTCTGTAATTCAGTTCCTGTGTAGCCAAGTTTACATTCCGTGTATTACTGATATCTTATGATGTTTCTTTTTCTGTGTGAGTTATTTCAGTTAGAATTATCATACCTGAATCAACTCATTGTGCTGCTACGGGCCTGATGACATAGATTTCATTGCTGAGTGATATTGCTTTGTAAGTAAATACCACAACTTCTTTATCCATTTTTCACTTTCTGCGATGTTGAACTTGTACTGTAAACGAGGTTCTTGTAAACAGAGGCGTCCCAAACTTTGGAGTGGCTGTGTCTTTTTGATTTTAATTTCCCTAAGCTATAGGACCATAAGTGGAAGTGCCCTAGGCTCTGTTGCTTTGTTTTTTAGATGTTTCAGAAAACACCATACACTTCTCCCGAGTGTCTGTTGGCAATTTACATCCCGCCCATCAGCATAACAAGGCTCCCAGTTCTCCATGGCCTGTCCTGCCTTTCTGGATTTTACACTTTTTTCAGATGGCCCTTTTGACCGGGGGAAAGTGAGACTTCATTGTAGTGCAGATTTCCTTTGCAAGCTTGCTTGGTTGGCCAAAAAGGGCGTATGCGTTTTTTCCTGAATATATTCAGGAAAAAACGCATACGCCCTTTTTGGCCAAGTGCATCATTGTGGACGTTCTGCCTCTTTTCCTATGCTTTCAATGCAATTCCAGTCTACCTCCTGAAATCGGTTTCCTGCAATTCTGCCCCGCTTTCAAGTCCTCTTGGCAGCCTTACTTCAGTATATTTTTGGACGATAGCTGTCATTTATAACTCTGCAGGTTTGTGAATTACAGTGCCCCTGAGCTCCTTTCTTCAACTCGCTTTCTTGTGAGCTGGCCGCAACATCGCAGGATGGCTTCAGGCCCTAATCTGGTTCCGGCACGGCACGCTGGGCCTTTGGTTAATTCCTCTTCCTGGTGGGAAATGAGAGTTAAATTTGCCCGTCCAGACACCTCCAGCTAGTCTCTCATTGGTTCTCGCTATTCCTGTTCATCTTCAGCAGAAATTGCAAAGTGGGCCAAACAGGAGGTTAAAGGGACTGACTCTCCAAGTCGGGAGAGTGTTAGTAAAGCGTCTGGAATGTTGCACCCGAGTACCAGGGGAGGAAAACTGAGATATATTTGAACACGTCTCACGATCACATGGTTGATCATACTCTGGGTTCCACATGCATGTTTTAGCTGAAGGAAGAATACCTTAAACCTGGGTAGTTGAAACCCGTGGAATGGGTACCATGCAATATGACTTCAAAGGGTCTTCATTTGCTCACCGAACCTCTCCAATCCTATCACTGCTATGTTTATGCCCCTGTACACACGCTTGATTCTCTTTCGAAGACATAGCAATCCATAGGTTTTAAGATACTTACTAGTCAGGTACATCCTTAGGCGTTTAATATGTGGTGTTGAGTCCATTTCGTTGAGCAAGGCGTAGCTCTTGTCTATTCCATATTTGGCTTAAGGAACTTTATCTGTGCTCATTTCAATCTCTGGTTTTATGCAGCACCCCAACTCACCTTTCCCCTTAAGCAAGCATAAGTTGATTTTCTAAATTTGAGACCCTGTTCTGTTCTGTAATTCAGTTCCTGTGTAGCCAAGTTTACATTCCGTGTATTACTGATATCTTATGATGTTTCTTTTTCTGTGTGACTTATTTCAGTTAGAATCATCATACCTGAATCCACTCATTGTGCTGCTAAGGGCCTGATGACATAGATTTCATTGCTGAGTGATATTGCTTTGTAAGTAAATACCACTACTTCTTTATCCATTTTTCACTTTCTGTGATATTGAACTTGTACGGTAAACGAAGTTCTTGTAAACAGAGGCGTCTCAAACTTTGGGGTGGCTGTGTCGTTTTGATTTTAATTTCCCTAAGCTATAGGACCATAAGTGGAAGTGCCCTAGGCTCTGTTGCTTTGTTTTTTAGATGTTTCAGGAAACACCATACACTTCTCCCGAGTGTATGTTGGCAATTTACATCCCGCCCATCAGCATAACAAGGCTCCCAGTTCTCCATGGCCTGTCCTGCCTTTCTGGATTTTACACTTTTTTCAGATGGCCCTTTTGACCGGGGGGAAGTGAGACTTCATTGTAGTGCAGATTTCCTTTGCAAGCTTGCTTGGTTGGCCAAAAAGGGCGTATGCGTTTTTTCCTGAATATATTCAGGAAAAAACGCATACGCCCTTTTTGGCCAAGTGCATCATTGTGGACGTTCTGCCTCTTTTCCTATGCTTTCAATGCAATTCCAGTCTACCTCTTGAAATCGGTTTCCTGCAATTCTGCCCCGCTTCCAAGTCCTCTTGGCAGCCTTACTTCAGTATATTGTTGGACGATAGCTGTCATTTATAACTCTGCAGGTTTGTGAATTACAGTGCCCCTGAGCTCCTTTCTTCAACTCGCTTTCTTGTGACCTGGCCGCCACGCCGCAGGATGGCTTCAGGCCCTAATCTGGTTCCGGCACGGCACGCTGAGCCTTTGGTTAATTCCTCTTCCTGGTGGGAAATGAGAGTTAAATTTGCCCGTCCAGACACCTCCAGCTAGTCTCTCATTGGTTCTCGCTATTCCTGTTCATCTTCCGCAGAAATTGCAAAGTGGGCCCAACAGGAGGTTAAAGGGACTGACTCTCCAAGTCGGGAGAGTGTTAGTAAAGCGTCTGGAATGTTGCACCCGAGTACCAGGGGAGGAAAACTGAGACATATTTGAACACGTCTCCCGATCACATGGTTGATCATACTCTGGGTTCCACATGCATGTTTTAGCTGAAGGAAGAATACCTTAAACCTGGGTAGTTGAAACCCGTGGAATGGGTACCATGCAATATGACTTCAAAGGGTCTTCATTTGCTCACCGAACCTCTCCAATCCTATCACTGCTGCGTTTATGCCCCTGTACACATGCTTGATTCTCTTTCGGAGACATAGCAATCCATAGGTTTTAAGATACTTACTAGTCAGGTACATTCTTAGGCGTTTAATATGCGGTGTTGAGTCCATTTCGTTGAGCAAGGAGTAGTTCTTGTCTATTCCATATTTGGCTTAAGGAACTTTATCTGTGCTCATTTCAATCTCTGGTTTTATGCAGCACCCCAACTCACCTTTCCCCTTAAGCAAGCATAAGTTGGTTTTCTAAATTTGAGACCCTGTTCTGTTCTGTAATTCAGTTCCTGTGTAGCCAAGTTTACATTCCGTGTATTACTGATATCTTATGATGTTTCTTTTTCTGTGTGAGTTATTTCAGTTAGAATTATCATACCTGAATCAAATCATTGTGCTGCTACGGGCCTGATGACATAGATTTCATTGCTGAGTGATATTGCTTTGTAAGTAAATACCACAACTTCTTTATCCATTTTTCACTTTCTGCGATGTTGAACTTGTACTGTAAACGAGGTTCTTGTAAACAGAGGCGTCCCAAACTTTGGGGTGGCTGTGTCTTTTTGATTTTAATTTCCCTAAGCTATAGGACCATAAGTGGAAGTGCCCTAGGCTCTGTTGCTTTGTTTTTTAGATGTTTCAGAAAACACCATACACTTCTCCCGAGTGTCTGTTGGCAATTTACATCCCGCCCATCAGCATAACAAGGCTCCCAGTTCTCCATGGCCTGTCCTGCCTTTCTGGATTTTACACTTTTTTCAGATGGCCCTTTTGACCGGGGGAAAGTGAGACTTCATTGTAGTGCAGATTTCCTTTGCAAGCTTGCTTGGTTGGCCAAAAAGGGCGTATGCGTTTTTTCCTGAATATATTCAGGAAAAAACGCATACGCCCTTTTTGGCCAAGTGCATCATTGTGGACGTTCTGCCTCTTTTCCTATGCTTTCAATGCAATTCCAGTCTACCTCCTGAAATCGGTTTCCTGCAATTCTGCCCCGCTTTCAAGTCCTCTTGGCAGCCTTACTTCAGTATATTTTTGGACGATAGCTGTCATTTATAACTCTGCAGGTTTGTGATTTACAGTGCCCCTGAACTCCTTTCTTCAACTCGCTTTCTTGTGAGCTGGCCGCAACATCGCAGGATGGCTTCAGGCCCTAATCTGGTTCCGGCACGGCACGCTGAGCCTTTGGTTAATTCCTCTTCCTGGTGGGAAATGAGAGTTAAATTTGCCCGTCCAGACACCTCCAGCTAGTCTCTCATTGGTTCTCGCTATTCCTGTTCATCTTCAGCAGAAATTGCAAAGTGGGCCAAACAGGAGGTTAAAGGGACTGACTCTCCAAGTCGGGAGAGTGTTAGTAAAGCGTCTGGAATGTTGCACCCGAGTACCAGGGGAGGAAAACTGAGACATATTTGAACACGTCTCCCGATCACATGGTTGATCATACTCTGGGTTCCACATGCATGTTTTAGCTGAAGGAAGAATACCTTAAACCTGGGTAGTTGAAACCCGTTGAATGGGTACCATGCAATATGACTTCAAAGGGTCTTCATTTGCTCACCAAACCTCTCCAATCCTATCACTGCTATGTTTATGCCCCTGTACACACGCTTGATTCTCTTTCGAAGACATAGCAATCCATAGGTTTTAAGATACTTACTAGTCAGGTACATCCTTAGGCGTTTAATATGTGGTGTTGAGTCCATTTCGTTGAGCAAGGAGTAGCTCTTGTCTATTCCATATTTGGCTTAAGGAACTTTATCTGTGCTCATTTCAATCTCTGGTTTTATGCAGCACCCCAACTCACCTTTCCCCTTAAGCAAGCATAAGTTGGTTTTCTAAATTTGAGACCCTGTTCTGTTCTGTAATTCAGTTCCTGTGTAGCCAAGTTTACATTCCGTGTATTACTGATATCTTATGATGTTTCTTTTTCTGTGTGAGTTATTTCAGTTAGAATTATCATACCTGAATCAACTCATTATGCTGCTACGGGCCTGATGACATAGATTTCATTGCTGAGTGATATTGCTTTGTAAGTAAATACCACAACTTCTTTATCCATTTTTCACTTTCTGCCATGTTGAACTTGAACTGTAAACGAGGTTCTTGTAAACAGAGGCGTCCCAAACTTTGGGGTGGCTGTGTCTTTTTGATTTTAATTTCCCTAAGCTATAGGACCATAAGTGGAAGTGCCCTAGGCTCTGTTGCTTTGTTTTTTAGATGTTTCAGGAAACACCATACACTTCTCCGGAGTGTCAGTTGGCAATTTACATCCCGCCCATCAGCATAACAAGGCTCCCAGTTCTCCATGGCCTGTCCTGCCTTTCTGGATTTTACACTTTTTTCAGATGGCCCTTTTGACCGGGGGGAAGTGAGACTTCATTGTAGTGCAGATTTCCTTTGCAAGCTTGCTTGGTTGGCCAAAAAGGGCGTATGCGTTTTTTCCTGAATATATTCAGGAAAAAACGCATACGCCCTTTTTGGCCAAGTGCATCATTGTGGACGTTCTGCCTCTTTTCCTATGCTTTCAATGCAATTCCAGTCTACCTCCTGAAATCGGTTTCCTGCAATTCTGCCCCGCTTTCAAGTCCTCTTGGCAGCCTTACTTCAGTATATTTTTGGATGAAAGCTGTCATTTATAACTCTGCAGGTTTGTGAATTACAGTGCCCCTGAGCTCCTTTCTTCAACTCGCTTTCTTGTGAGCTGGCCGCAACACCGCAGGATGGCTTCAGGCCCTAATCTGGTTCCGGCACGGCACGCTGAGCCTTTGGTTAATTCCTCTTCCTGGTGGGAAATGAGAGTTAAATTTGCCCGTCCAGACACCTCCAGCTAGTCTCTCATTGTTTCCCGCTATTCCTGTTCATCTTCAGCAGAAATTGCAAAGTGGGCCAAACAGGAGGTTAAAGGGACTGACTCTCCAAGTCGGGAGAGTGTTAGTAAAGCGTCTGGAATGTTGCACCCGAGTACCAGGGGAGGAAAACTGAGACATATTTGAACACGTCTCCCGATCACATGGTTGATCATACTCTGGGTTCCACATGCATGTTTTAGCTGAAGGAAGAATACCTTAAACCTGGGTAGTTGAAACCCGTGGAATGGGTACCATGCAATATGACTTCAAAGGGTCTTCATTTGCTCACCGAACCTCTCCAATCCTATCACTGCTATGTTTATGCCCCTGTACACATGCTTGATTCTCTTTCGGAGACATAGCAATCCATAGGTTTTAAGATACTTACTAGTCAGGTACATTCTTAGGCGTTTAATATGGGGTGTTGAGTCCATTTCGTTGAGGAAGGAGTAGCTCTTGTCTATTCCATATTTGGCTTAAGGAACTTTATCTGTGCTCATTTCAATCTCTGGTTTTATGCAGCACCCCAACTCACCTTTCCCCTTAAGCAAGCATAAGTTGGTTTTCTAAATTTGAGACCCTGTTCTGTTCTGTAATTCAGTTCCTGTGTAGCCAAGTTTACATTCCGTGTATTACTGATATCTTATGATGTTTCTTTTTTTGTGTGACTTATTTCAGTTAGAATCATCATACCTGAATCCACTCATTGTGCTGCTAAGGGCCTGATGACATAGATTTCATTGCTGAGTGATAGTGCTTTGTAAGTAAATACCACAAGTTCTTTATCCATTTTTCACTTTCTGCGATGTTGATCTTGTACTGTAAACGAGGTTCTTGTAAACAGAGGCGTCCCAAACTTTGGGGTGGCTGTGTCTTTTTGATTTTAATTTCCCTAAGCTATAGGACCATAAGTGGAAGTGCCCTAGGCTCTGTTGCTTTGTTTTTTAGATGTTTCAGGAAACACCATACACTTCTCCCGAGTGTCTGTTGGCAATTTACATCCCGCCCATCAGCATAACAAGGCTCCCAGTTCTCCATGGCCTGTCCTGCCTTGCTGGATTTTACACTTTTTTCAGATGGCCCTTTTGACCGGGGGGAAGTGAGACTTCATTGTAGTGCAGATTTCCTTTGCAAGCTTGCTTGTTTGGCCAAAAAGGGCGTATGCATTTTTTCCTGAATATATTCAGGAAAAAACGCATACGCCCTTTTTGGCCAAGTGCATCATTGTGGACGTTCTGCCTCTTTTCCTATGCTTTCAATGCAATTCCAGTCTACCTCCTGAAATCGGTTTCCTGCAATTCTGCCCCGCTTTCAAGTCCTCTTGGCAGCCTTACTTCAGTATATTTTTGGACGATAGCTGTCATTTATAACTCTGCAGGTTTGTGAATTACAGTGCCCCTGAGCTCCTTTCTTCAACTCGCTTTCTTGTGACCTGGCCGCCACGCCGCAGGATGGCTTCAGGCCCTAATCTGGTTCCGGCACGGCACGCTGAGCCTTTGGTTAATTCCTCTTCCTGGTGGGAAATGAGAGTTAAATTTGCCCGTCCAGACACCTCCAGCTAGTCTCTCATTGGTTCTCGCTATTCCTGTTCATCTTCCGCAGAAATTGCAAAGTGGGCCCAACAGGAGGTTAAAGGGACTGACTCTCCAAGTCGGGAGAGTGTTAGTAAAGCGTCTGGAATGTTGCACCCGAGTACCAGGGGAGGAAAACTGAGACATATTTGAACACGTCTCCCGATCACATGGTTGATCATACTCTGGGTTCCACATGCATGTTTTAGCTGAAGGAAGAATACCTTAAACCTGGGTAGTTGAAACCCGTGGAATGGGTACCATGCAATATGACTTCAAAGGGTCTTCATTTGCTCACCGAACCTCTCCAATCCTATCACTGCTGCGTTTATGCCCCTGTACACATGCTTGATTCTCTTTCGGAGACATAGCAATCCATAGGTTTTAAGATACTTACTAGTCAGGTACATTCTTAGGCGTTTAATATGCGGTGTTGAGTCCATTTCGTTGAGCAAGGAGTAGTTCTTGTCTATTCCATATTTGGCTTAAGGAACTTTATCTGTGCTCATTTCAATCTCTGGTTTTATGCAGCACCCCAACTCACCTTTGCCCTTAAGCAAGCATAAGTTGGTTTTCTAAATTTGAGACCCTGTTCTGTTCTGTAATTCAGTTCCTGTGTAGCCAAGTTTACATTCCGTGTATTACTGATATCTTATGATGTTTCTTTTTCTGTGTGAGTTATTTCAGTTAGAATTATCATACCTGAATCAACTCATTGTGCTGCTACGGGCCTGATGACATAGATTTCATTGCTGAGTGATATTGCTTTGTAAGTAAATACCACAACTTCTTTATCCATTTTTCACTTTCTGCGATGTTGAACTTGTACTGTAAACGAGGTTCTTGTAAACAGAGGCGTCCCAAACTTTGGGGTGGCTGTGTCTTTTTGATTTTAATTTCCCTAAGCTATAGGACCATAAGTGGAAGTGCCCTAGGCTCTGTTGCTTTGTTTTTTAGATGTTTCAGAAAACACCATACACTTCTCCTGAGTGTCTGTTGGCAATTTACATCCCGCCCATCAGCATAACAAGGCTCCCAGTTCTCCATGGCCTGTCCTGCCTTTCTGGATTTTACACTTTTTTCAGATGGCCCTTTTGACCGGGGGAAAGTGAGACTTCATTGTAGTGCAGATTTCCTTTGCAAGCTTGCTTGGTTGGCCAAAAAGGGCGTATGCGTTTTTTCCTGAATATATTCAGGAAAAAACGCATACGCCCTTTTTGGCCAAGTGCATCATTGTGGACGTTCTGCCTCTTTTCCTATGCTTTCAATGCAATTCCAGTCTACCTCCTGAAATCGGTTTCCTGCAATTCTGCCCCGCTTTCAAGTCCTCTTGGCAGCCTTACTTCAGTATATTTTTGGACGATAGCTGTCATTTATAACTCTGCAGGTTTGTGAATTACAGTGCCCCTGAGCTCCTTTCTTCAACTCGCTTTCTTGTGAGCTGGCCGCAACATCGCAGGATGGCTTCAGGCCCTAATCTGGTTCCGGCACGGCACGCTGAGCCTTTGGTTAATTCCTCTTCCTGGTGGGAAATGAGAGTTAAATTTGCCCGTCCAGACACCTCCAGCTAGTCTCTCATTGGTTCTCGCTATTCCTGTTCATCTTCAGCAGAAATTGCAAAGTGGGCCAAACAGGAGGTTAAAGGGACTGACTCTCCAAGTCGGGAGAGTGTTAGTAAACCGTCTGAAATGTTGCACCCGAGTACCAGGGGAGGAAAACTGAGACATATTTGAACACGTCTCACGATCACATGGTTGATCATACTCTGGGTTCCACATGCATGTTTTAGCTGAAGGAAGAATACCTTAAACCTGGGTAGTTGAAACCCGTGGAATGGGTACCATGCAATATGACTTCAAAGGGTCTTCATTTGCTCACCGAACCTCTCCAATCCTATCACTGCTGCGTTTATGCCCCTGTACACATGCTTGATTCTCTTTCGGAGACATAGCAATCCATAGGTTTTAAGATACTTACTAGTCAGGTACATTCTTAGGCGTTTAATATGCGGTGTTGAGTCCATTTCGTTGAGCAAGGAGTAGTTCTTGTCTATTCCATATTTGGCTTAAGGAACTTTATCTGTGCTCATTTCAATCTCTGGTTTTATGCAGCACCCCAACTCACCTTTCCCCTTAAGCAAGCATAAGTTGGTTTTCTAAATTTGAGACCCTGTTCTGTTCTGTAATTCAGTTCCTGTGTAGCCAAGTTTACATTCCGTGTATTACTGATATCTTATGATGTTTCTTTTTCTGTGTCAGTTATTTCAGTTAGAATTATCATACCTGAATCAACTCATTGTGCTGCTACGGGCCTGATGACATAGATTTCATTGCTGAGTGATATTGCTTTGTAAGTAAATACCACAACTTCTTTATCCATTTTTCACTTTCTGCGATGTTGAACTTGTACTGTAAACGAGGTTCTTGTAAACAGAGGCGTCCCAGACTTTGGAGTGGCTGTGTCTTTTTGATTTTAATTTCCCTAAGCTATAGGACCATAAGTGGAAGTGCCCTAGGCTCTGTTGCTTTGTTTTTTAGATGTTTCAGAAAACACCATACACTTCTCCCGAGTGTCTGTTGGCAATTTACATCCCGCCCATCAGCATAACAAGGCTCCCAGTTCTCCATGGCCTGTCCTGCCTTTCTGGATTTTACACTTTTTTCAGATGGCCCTTTTGACCGGGGGAAAGTGAGACTTCATTGTAGTGCAGATTTCCTTTGCAAGCTTGCTTGGTTGGCCAAAAAGGGCGTATGCGTTTTTTCCTGAATATATTCAGGAAAAAACGCATACGCCCTTTTTGGCCAAGTGCATCATTGTGGACGTTCTGCCTCTTTTCCTATGCTTTCAATGCAATTCCAGTCTACCTCCTGAAATCGGTTTCCTGCAATTCTGCCCCGCTTTCAAGTCCTCTTGGCAGCCTTACTTCAGTATATTTTTGGACGATAGCTGTCATTTATAACTCTGCAGGTTTGTGAATTACAGTGCCCCTGAGCTCCTTTCTTCAACTCGCTTTCTTGTGAGCTGGCCGCAACATCGCAGGATGGCTTCAGGCCCTAATCTGGTTCCGGCACGGCACGCTGGGCCTTTGGTTAATTCCTCTTCCTGGTGGGAAATGAGAGTTAAATTTGCCCGTCCAGACACCTCCAGCTAGTCTCTCATTGGTTCTCGCTATTCCTGTTCATCTTCAGCAGAAATTGCAAAGTGGGCCAAACAGGAGGTTAAAGGGACTGACTCTCCAAGTCGGGAGAGTGTTAGTAAAGCGTCTGGAATGTTGCACCCGAGTACCAGGGGAGGAAAACTGAGATATATTTGAACACGTCTCACGATCACATGGTTGATCATACTCTGGGTTCCACATGCATGTTTTAGCTGAAGGAAGAATACCTTAAACCTGGGTAGTTGAAACCCGTGGAATGGGTACCATGCAATATGACTTCAAAGGGTCTTCATTTGCTCACCGAACCTCTCCAATCCTATCACTGCTATGTTTATGCCCCTGTACACACGCTTGATTCTCTTTCGAAGACATAGCAATCCATAGGTTTTAAGATACTTACTAGTCAGGTACATCCTTAGGCGTTTAATATGTGGTGTTGAGTCCATTTCGTTGAGCAAGGCGTAGCTCTTGTCTATTCCATATTTGGCTTAAGGAACTTTATCTGTGCTCATTTCAATCTCTGGTTTTATGCAGCACCCCAACTCACCTTTCCCCTTAAGCAAGCATAAGTTGGTTTTCTAAATTTGAGACCCTGTTCTGTTCTGTAATTCAGTTCCTGTGTAGCCAAGTTTACATTCCGTGTATTACTGATATCTTATGATGTTTCTTTTTTTGTGTGACTTATTTCAGTTAGAATCATCATACCTGAATCCACTCATTGTGCTGCTAAGGGCCTGATGACATAGATTTCATTGCTGAGTGATAGTGCTTTGTAAGTAAATACCACAACTTCTTTATCCATTTTTCACTTTCTGCGATGTTGATCTTGTACTGTAAACGAGGTTCTTGTAAACAGAGGCGTCCCAAACTTTGGGGTGGCTGTGTCTTTTTGATTTTAATTTCCCTAAGCTATAGGACCATAAGTGGAAGTGCCCTAGGCTCTGTTGCTTTGTTTTTTAGATGTTTCAGGAAACACCATACACTTCTCCCGAGTGTCTGTTGGCAATTTACATCCCGCCCATCAGCATAACAAGGCTCCCAGTTCTCCATGGCCTGTCCTGCCTTGCTGGATTTTACACTTTTTTCAGATGGCCCTTTTGACCGGGGGGAAGTGAGACTTCATTGTAGTGCAGATTTCCTTTGCAAGCTTGCTTGTTTGGCCAAAAAGGGCGTATGCATTTTTTCCTGAATATATTCAGGAAAAAACGCATACGCCCTTTTTGGCCAAGTGCATCATTGTGGACGTTCTGCCTCTTTTCCTATGCTTTCAATGCAATTCCAGTCTACCTCCTGAAATCGGTTTCCTGCAATTCTGCCCCGCTTTCAAGTCCTCTTGGCAGCCTTACTTCAGTATATTTTTGGACGATAGCTGTCATTTATAACTCTGCAGGTTTGTGAATTACAGTGCCCCTGAGCTCCTTTCTTCAACTCGCTTTCTTGTGACCTGGCCGCCACGCCGCAGGATGGCTTCAGGCCCTAATCTGGTTCCGGCACGGCACGCTGAGCCTTTGGTTAATTCCTCTTCCTGGTGGGAAATGAGAGTTAAATTTGCCCGTCCAGACACCTCCAGCTAGTCTCTCATTGGTTCTCGCTATTCCTGTTCATCTTCCGCAGAAATTGCAAAGTGGGCCCAACAGGAGGTTAAAGGGACTGACTCTCCAAGTCGGGAGAGTGTTAGTAAAGCGTCTGGAATGTTGCACCCGAGTACCAGGGGAGGAAAACTGAGACATATTTGAACACGTCTCCCGATCACATGGTTGATCATACTCTGGGTTCCACATGCATGTTTTAGCTGAAGGAAGAATACCTTAAACCTGGGTAGTTGAAACCCGTGGAATGGGTACCATGCAATATGACTTCAAAGGGTCTTCATTTGCTCACCGAACCTCTCCAATCCTATCACTGCTGCGTTTATGCCCCTGTACACATGCTTGATTCTCTTTCGGAGACATAGCAATCCATAGGTTTTAAGATACTTACTAGTCAGGTACATTCTTAGGCGTTTAATATGCGGTGTTGAGTCCATTTCGTTGAGCAAGGAGTAGTTCTTGTCTATTCCATATTTGGCTTAAGGAACTTTATCTGTGCTCATTTCAATCTCTGGTTTTATGCAGCACCCCAACTCACCTTTCCCCTTAAGCAAGCATAAGTTGGTTTTCTAAATTTGAGACCCTGTTCTGTTCTGTAATTCAGTTCCTGTGTAGCCAAGTTTACATTCCGTGTATTACTGATATCTTATGATGTTTCTTTTTCTGTGTGAGTTATTTCAGTTAGAATTATCATACCTGAATCAACTCATTGTGCTGCTACGGGCCTGATGACATAGATTTCATTGCTGAGTGATATTGCTTTGTAAGTAAATACCACAACTTCTTTATCCATTTTTCACTTTCTGCGATGTTGAACTTGTACTGTAAACGAGGTTCTTGTAAACAGAGGCGTCCCAAACTTTGGGGTGGCTGTGTCTTTTTGATTTTAATTTCCCTAAGCTATAGGACCATAAGTGGAAGTGCCCTAGGCTCTGTTGCTTTGTTTTTTAGATGTTTCAGAAAACACCATACACTTCTCCTGAGTGTCTGTTGGCAATTTACATCCCGCCCATCAGCATAACAAGGCTCCCAGTTCTCCATGGCCTGTCCTGCCTTTCTGGATTTTACACTTTTTTCAGATGGCCCTTTTGACCGGGGGAAAGTGAGACTTCATTGTAGTGCAGATTTCCTTTGCAAGCTTGCTTGGTTGGCCAAAAAGGGCGTATGCGTTTTTTCCTGAATATATTCAGGAAAAAACGCATACGCCCTTTTTGGCCAAGTGCATCATTGTGGACGTTCTGCCTCTTTTCCTATGCTTTCAATGCAATTCCAGTCTACCTCCTGAAATCGGTTTCCTGCAATTCTGCCCCGCTTTCAAGTCCTCTTGGCAGCCTTACTTCAGTATATTTTTGGACGATAGCTGTCATTTATAACTCTGCAGGTTTGTGAATTACAGTGCCCCTGAGCTCCTTTCTTCAACTCGCTTTCTTGTGAGCTGGCCGCAACATCGCAGGATGGCTTCAGGCCCTAATCTGGTTCCGGCACGGCACGCTGAGCCTTTGGTTAATTCCTCTTCCTGGTGGGAAATGAGAGTTAAATTTGCCCGTCCAGACACCTCCAGCTAGTCTCTCATTGGTTCTCGCTATTCCTGTTCATCTTCAGCAGAAATTGCAAAGTGGGCCAAACAGGAGGTTAAAGGGACTGACTCTCCAAGTCGGGAGAGTGTTAGTAAACCGTCTGAAATGTTGCACCCGAGTACCAGGGGAGGAAAACTGAGACATATTTGAACACGTCTCACGATCACATGGTTGATCATACTCTGGGTTCCACATGCATGTTTTAGCTGAAGGAAGAATACCTTAAACCTGGGTAGTTGAAACCCGTGGAATGGGTACCATGAAATAAGACTTCAAAGGGTCTTCATTTGCTCACCGAACCTCTCCAATCCTATCACTGCTATGTTTATGCCCCTGTACACACGCTTGATTCTCTTTCGAAGACATAGCAATCCATAGGTTTTAAGATACTTACTAGTCAGGTACATCCTTAGGCGTTTAATATGTGGTGTTGAGTCCATTTCGTTGAGCAAGGAGTAGCTCTTGTCTATTCCATATTTGGCTTAAGGAACTTTATCTGTGCTCATTTCAATCTCTGGTTTTATGCAGCACCCCAACTCACCTTTACCCTTAAGCAAGCATAAGTTGGTTTTCTAAATTTGAGACCCTGTTCTGTTCTGTAATTCAGTTCCTGTGTAGCCAAGTTTACATTCCGTGTATTACTGATATCTTATGATGTTTCTTTTTCTGTGTGAGTTATCTCAGTTAGAATTATCATACCTGAATCAACTCATTATGCTGCTACGGGCCTGATGACATAGATTTCATTGCTGAGTGATATTGCTTTGTAAGTAAATACCACAACTTCTTTATCCATTTTTCACTTTCTGCCATGTTGAACTTGAACTGTAAACGAGGTTCTTGTAAACAGAGGCGTCCCAAACTTTGGGGTGGCTGTGTCTTTTTGATTTTAATTTCCCTAAGCTATAGGACCATAAGTGGAAGTGCCCTAGGCTCTGTTGCTTTGTTTTTTAGATGTTTCAGGAAACACCATACACTTCTCCCGAGTGTCTGTTGGCAATTTACATCCCGCCCATCAGCATAACAAGGCTCCCATTTCTCCATGGCCTGTCCTGCCTTGCTGGATTTTACACTTTTTTCAGATGGCCCTTTTGACCGGGGGGAAGTGAGACTTCATTGTAGTGCAGATTTCCTTTGCAAGCTTGCATGGTTGGCCAAAAAGGGCGTATGCGTTTTTTCCTGAATATATTCAGGAAAAAACGCATACGCCCTTTTTGGCCAAGTGCATCATTGTGGACGTTCTGCCTCTTTTCCTATGCTTTCAATGCAATTCCAGTCTACCTCCTGAAATCGGTTTCCTGCAATTCTGCCCCGCTTTCAAGTCCTCTTGGCAGCCTTACTTCAGTATATTTTTGGATGATAGCTGTCATTTATAACTCTGCAGGTTTGTGAATTACAGTGCCCCTGAGCTCCTTTCTTCAACTCGCTTTCTTGTGACCTGGCCGCCACGCCGCAGGATGGCTTCAGGCCCTAATCTGGTTCCGGCACGGCACGCTGAGCCTTTGGTTAATTCCTCTTCCTGGTGGGAAATGAGAGTTAAATTTGCCCGTCCAGACACCTCCACCTAGTCTCTCAATGTTTCCCGCTATTCCTGTTCATCTTCAGCAGAAATTGCAAAGTGGGCCAAACAGGAGGTTAAAGGGACTGACTCTCCAAGTCGGGAGAGTGTTAGTAAAGCGTCTGGAATGTTGCACCCGAGTACCAGGGGAGGAAAACTGAGACATATTTGAACACGTCTCCCGATCACATGGTTGATCATACTCTGGGTTCCACATGCATGTTTTAGCTGAAGGAAGAATACCTTAAACCTGGGTAGTTGAAACCCGTGGAATGGGTACCATGCAATATGACTTCAAAGGGTCTTCATTTGCTCACCGAACCTCTCCAATCCTATCACTGCTGCGTTTATGCCCCTGTACACATGCTTGATTCTCTTTCGGAGACATAGCAATCCATAGGTTTTAAGATACTTACTAGTCAGGTACATTCTTAGGCGTTTAATATGCGGTGTTGAGTCCATTTCGTTGACCAAGGAGTAGTTCTTGTCTATTCCATATTTGGCTTAAGGAACTTTATCTGAGCTCATTTCAATCTCTGGTTTTATGCAGCACCCCAACTCACCTTTCCCCTTAAGCAAGCATAAGTTGGTTTTCTAAATTTGAGACACTGTTCTGTTCTGTAATTCAGTTCCTGTGTAGCCAAGTTTACATTCCGTGTATTACTGATATCTTATGATGTTTCTTTTTCTGTGTGAGTTATTTCAGTTAGAATTATCATACCTGAATCAACTCATTGTGCTGCTACGGGCCTGATGACATAGATTTCATTGCTGAGTGATATTGCTTTGTAAGTAAATACCACAACTTCTTTATCCATTTTTCACTTTCTGCGATGTTGAACTTGTACTGTAAACGAGGTTCTTGTAAACAGAGGCGTCCCAAACTTTGGAGTGGCTGTGTCTTTTTGATTTTAATTTCCCTAAGCTATAGGACCATAAGTGGAAGTGCCCTAGGCTCTGTTGCTTTGTTTTTTAGATGTTTCAGAAAACACCATACACTTCTCCCGAGTGTCTGTTGGCAATTTACATCCCGCCCATCAGCATAACAAGGCTCCCAGTTCTCCATGGCCTGTCCTGCCTTTCTGGATTTTACACTTTTTTCAGATGGCCCTTTTGACCGGGGGAAAGTGAGACTTCATTGTAGTGCAGATTTCCTTTGCAAGCTTGCTTGGTTGGCCAAAAAGGGCGTATGCGTTTTTTCCTGAATATATTCAGGAAAAAACGCATACGCCCTTTTTGGCCAAGTGCATCATTGTGGACGTTCTGCCTCTTTTCCTATGCTTTCAATGCAATTCCAGTCTACCTCCTGAAATCGGTTTCCTGCAATTCTGCCCCGCTTTCAAGTCCTCTTGGCAGCCTTACTTCAGTATATTTTTGGACGATAGCTGTCATTTATAACTCTGCAGGTTTGTGAATTACAGTGCCCCTGAGCTCCTTTCTTCAACTCGCTTTCTTGTGAGCTGGCCGCAACATCGCAGGATGGCTTCAGGCCCTAATCTGGTTCCGGCACGGCACGCTGGGCCTTTGGTTAATTCCTCTTCCTGGTGGGAAATGAGAGTTAAATTTGCCCGTCCAGACACCTCCAGCTAGTCTCTCATTGGTTCTCGCTATTCCTGTTCATCTTCAGCAGAAATTGCAAAGTGGGCCAAACAGGAGGTTAAAGGGACTGACTCTCCAAGTCGGGAGAGTGTTAGTAAAGCGTCTGGAATGTTGCACCCGAGTACCAGGGGAGGAAAACTGAGATATATTTGAACACGTCTCACGATCACATGGTTGATCATACTCTGGGTTCCACATGCATGTTTTAGCTGAAGGAAGAATACCTTAAACCTGGGTAGTTGAAACCCGTGGAATGGGTACCATGCAATATGACTTCAAAGGGTCTTCATTTGCTCACCGAACCTCTCCAATCCTATCACTGCTATGTTTATGCCCCTGTACACACGCTTGATTCTCTTTCGAAGACATAGCAATCCATAGGTTTTAAGATACTTACTAGTCAGGTACATCCTTAGGCGTTTAATATGTGGTGTTGAGTCCATTTCGTTGAGCAAGGCGTAGCTCTTGTCTATTCCATATTTGGCTTAAGGAACTTTATCTGTGCTCATTTCAATCTCTGGTTTTATGCAGCACCCCAACTCACCTTTCCCCTTAAGCAAGCATAAGTTGATTTTCTAAATTTGAGACCCTGTTCTGTTCTGTAATTCAGTTCCTGTGTAGCCAAGTTTACATTCCGTGTATTACTGATATCTTATGATGTTTCTTTTTCTGTGTGACTTATTTCAGTTAGAATCATCATACCTGAATCCACTCATTGTGCTGCTAAGGGCCTGATGACATAGATTTCATTGCTGAGTGATATTGCTTTGTAAGTAAATACCACTACTTCTTTATCCATTTTTCACTTTCTGTGATATTGAACTTGTACGGTAAACGAAGTTCTTGTAAACAGAGGCGTCTCAAACTTTGGGGTGGCTGTGTCGTTTTGATTTTAATTTCCCTAAGCTATAGGACCATAAGTGGAAGTGCCCTAGGCTCTGTTGCTTTGTTTTTTAGATGTTTCAGGAAACACCATACACTTCTCCCGAGTGTATGTTGGCAATTTACATCCCGCCCATCAGCATAACAAGGCTCCCAGTTCTCCATGGCCTGTCCTGCCTTTCTGGATTTTACACTTTTTTCAGATGGCCCTTTTGACCGGGGGGAAGTGAGACTTCATTGTAGTGCAGATTTCCTTTGCAAGCTTGCTTGGTTGGCCAAAAAGGGCGTATGCGTTTTTTCCTGAATATATTCAGGAAAAAACGCATACGCCCTTTTTGGCCAAGTGCATCATTGTGGACGTTCTGCCTCTTTTCCTATGCTTTCAATGCAATTCCAGTCTACCTCTTGAAATCGGTTTCCTGCAATTCTGCCCCGCTTCCAAGTCCTCTTGGCAGCCTTACTTCAGTATATTGTTGGACGATAGCTGTCATTTATAACTCTGCAGGTTTGTGAATTACAGTGCCCCTGAGCTCCTTTCTTCAACTCGCTTTCTTGTGAGCTGGCCGCAACACCGCAGGATGGCTTCAGGCCCTAATCTGGTTCCGGTACGGCACGCTGAGCCTTTGGTTAATTCCTCTTCCTGGTGGGAAATGAGAGTTAAATTTGCCCGTCCAGACACCTCCAGCTAGTCTCTCATTGGTTCTCGCTATTCCTGTTCATCTTCCGCAGAAATTGCAAACTGGGCCAAACAGGAGGTTAAAGGGACTGACTCTCCAAGTCGGGAGAGTGTTAGTAAAGCGTCTGGAATGTTGCACCCGAGTACCAGGGTACGAAAACTGAGACATATTTGAACACGTCTCCCGATCACATGGTTGATCATACTCTGGGTTCCACATGCATGTTTTAGCTGAAGGAAGAATACCTTAAACCTGGGTAGTTGAAACCCGTGGAATGGGTACCATGCAATATGACTTCAAAGGGTCTTCATTTGCTCACCGAACCTCTCCAATCCTATCACTGCTATGTTTATGCCCCTGTACACACGCTTGATTCTCTTTCGAAGACATAGCAATCCATAGGTTTTAAGATACTTACTAGTCAGGTACATCCTTAGGCGTTTAATATGTGGTGTTGAGTCCATTTCGTTGAGCAAGGAGTAGCTCTTGTCTATTCCATATTTGGCTTAAGGAATTTATCTGTGCTCATTTCAATCTCTGGTTTTATGCAGCACCCCAACTCACCTTTCCCCTTAAGCAAGCATAAGTTGGTTTTCTAAATTTGAGACCCTGTTCTGTTCTGTAATTCAGTTCCTGTGTAGCCAAGTTTACATTCCGTGTATTACTGATATCTTATGATGTTTCTTTTTCTGTGTGACTTATTTCAGTTAGAATCATCATACCTGAATCCACTCATTGTGCTGCTAAGGGCCTGATGACATAGATTTCATTGCTGAGTGATATTGCTTTGTAAGTAAATACCACTACTTCTTTATCCATTTTTCACTTTCTGTGATATTGAACTTGTACGGTAAACGAAGTTCTTGTAAACAGAGGCGTCTCAAACTTTGGGGTGGCTGTGTCGTTTTGATTTTAATTTCCCTAAGCTATAGGACCATAAGTGGAAGTGCCCTAGGCTCTGTTGCTTTGTTTTTTAGATGTTTCAGGAAACACCATACACTTCTCCCGAGTGTATGTTGGCAATTTACATCCCGCCCATCAGCATAACAAGGCTCCCAGTTCTCCATGGCCTGTCCTGCCTTTCTGGATTTTACACTTTTTTCAGATGGCCCTTTTGACCGGGGGGAAGTGAGACTTCATTGTAGTGCAGATTTCCTTTGCAAGCTTGCTTGGTTGGCCAAAAAGGGCGTATGCGTTTTTTCCTGAATATATTCAGGAAAAAACGCATACGCCCTTTTTGGCCAAGTGCATCATTGTGGACGTTCTGCCTCTTTTCCTATGCTTTCAATGCAATTCCAGTCTACCTCTTGAAATCGGTTTCCTGCAATTCTGCCCCGATTCCAAGTCCTCTTGGCAGCCTTACTTCAGTATATTGTTGGACGATAGCTGTCATTTATAACTCTGCAGGTTTGTGAATTACAGTGCCCCTGAGCTCCTTTCTTCAACTCGCTTTCTTGTGAGCTGGCCGCAACACCGCAGGATGGCTTCAGGCCCTAATCTGGTTCCGGCACGGCACGCTGAGCCTTTGGTTAATTCCTCTTCCTGGTGGGAAATGAGAGTTAAATTTGCCCGTCCAGACACCTCCAGCTAGTCTCTCATTGGTTCTCGCTATTCCTGTTCATCTTCCGCAGAAATTGCAAAGTGGGCCCAACAGGAGGTTAAAGGGACTGACTCTCCAAGTCGGGAGAGTGTTAGTAAAGCGTCTGGAATGTTGCACCCGAGTACCAGGTGAGGAAAACTGAGACATATTTGAACACGTCTCCCGATCACATGGTTGATCATACTCTGGGTTCCACATGCATGTTTTAGCTGAAGGAAGAATACCTTAAACCTGGGTAGTTGAAACCCGTGGAATGGGTACCATGCAATATGACTTCAAAGGGTCTTCATTTGCTCAGCGAACCTCTCCAATCCTATCACTGCTGCGTTTATGCCCCTGTACACATGCTTGATTCTCTTTCGGAGACATAGCAATCCATAGGTTTTAAGATACTTACTAGTCAGGTACATTCTTAGGCGTTTAATATGCGGTGTTGAGTCCATTTCGTTGAGCAAGGAGTAGTTCTTGTCTATTCCATATTTGGCTTAAGGAACTTTATCTGTGCTCATTTCAATCTCTGGTTTTATGCAGCACCCCAACTCACCTTTCCCCTTAAGCAAGCATAAGTTGGTTTTCTAAATTTGAGACCCTGTTCTGTTCTGTAATTCAGTTCCTGTGTAGCCAAGTTTACATTCCGTGTATTACTGATATCTTATGATGTTTCTTTTTCTGTGTGAGTTATTTCAGTTAGAATTATCATACCTGAATCAACTCATTGTGCTGCTACGGGCCTGATGACATAGATTTCATTGCTGAGTGATATTGCTTTGTAAGTAAATACCACAACTTCTTTATCCATTTTTCACTTTCTGCGATGTTGAACTTGTACTGTAAACGAGGTTCTTGTAAACAGAGGCGTCCCAAACTTTGGGGTGGCTGTGTCTTTTTGATTTTAATTTCCCTAAGCTATAGGACCATAAGTGGAAGTGCCCTAGGCTCTGTTGCTTTGTTTTTTAGATGTTTCAGAAAACACCATACACTTCTCCCGAGTGTCTGTTGGCAATTTACATCCCGCCCATCAGCATAACAAGGCTCCCAGTTCTCCATGGCCTGTCCTGCCTTTCTGGATTTTACACTTTTTTCAGATGGCCCTTTTGACCGGGGGAAAGTGAGACTTCATTGTAGTGCAGATTTCCTTTGCAAGCTTGCTTGGTTGGCCAAAAAGGGCGTATGCGTTTTTTCCTGAATATATTCAGGAAAAAACGCATACGCCCTTTTTGGCCAAGTGCATCATTGTGGACGTTCTGCCTCTTTTCCTATGCTTTCAATGCAATTCCAGTCTACCTCTTGAAATCGGTTTCCTGCAATTCTGCCCCGCTTCCAAGTCCTCTTGGCAGCCTTACTTCAGTATATTGTTGGACGATAGCTGTCATTTATAACTCTGCAGGTTTGTGAATTACAGTGCCCCTGAGCTCCTTTCTTCAACTCGCTTTCTTGTGAGCTGGCCGCAACACCGCAGGATGGCTTCAGGCCCTAATCTGTTTCCGGCACGGCACGCTGAGCCTTTGGTTAATTCCTCTTCCTGGTGGGAAATGAGAGTTAAATTTGCCCGTCCAGACACCTCCAGCTAGTCTCTCATTGGTTCTCGCTATTCCTGTTCATCTTCCGCAGAAATTGCAAACTGGGCCAAACAGGAGGTTAAAGGGACTGACTCTCCAAGTCGGGAGAGTGTTAGTAAAGCGTCTGGAATGTTGCACCCGAGTACCAGGGTACGAAAACTGAGACATATTTGAACACGTCTCCCGATCACATGGTTGATCATACTCTGGGTTCCACATGCATGTTTTAGCTGAAGGAAGAATACCTTAAACCTGGGTAGTTGAAACCCGTGGAATGGGTACCATGCAATATGACTTCAAAGGGTCTTCATTTGCTCACCGAACCTCTCCAATCCTATCACTGCTGCGTTTATGCCCCTGTACACACGCTTGATTCTCTTTCGAAGACATAGCAATCCATAGGTTTTAAGATACTTACTAGTCAGGTACATCCTTAGGCGTTTAATATGTGGTGTTGAGTCCATTTCGTTGAGCAAGGAGTAGCTCTTGTCTATTCCATATTTGGCTTAAGGAATTTATCTGTGCTCATTTCAATCTCTGGTTTTATGCAGCACCCCAACTCACCTTTCCCCTTAAGCAAGCATAAGTTGGTTTTCTAAATTTGAGACCCTGTTCTGTTCTGTAATTCAGTTCCTGTGTAGCCAAGTTTACATTCCGTGTATTACTGATATCTTATGATGTTTCTTTTTCTGTGTGACTTATTTCAGTTAGAATCATCATACCTGAATCCACTCATTGTGCTGCTACGGGCCTGATGACATAGATTTCATTGCTGAGTGATATTGCTTTGTAAGTAAATACCACTACTTCTTTATCCATTTTTCACTTTCTGCGATGTTGAACTTGTACTGTAAACGAGGTTCTTGTAAACAGAGGCGTCCCAAACTTTGGGGTGGCTGTGTCTTTTTGATTTTAATTTCCCTAAGGTATAGGACCATAAGTGGAAGTGCCCTAGGCTCTGTTGCTTTGTTTTTTAGATGTTTCAGAAAACAC
This sequence comes from Grampus griseus, assembly GCF_964374135.1. Lineage (NCBI taxonomy): Eukaryota > Metazoa > Chordata > Mammalia > Artiodactyla > Delphinidae > Grampus > Grampus griseus. The sequence goes on from NC_139000.1 coordinate 115,593,545, forward strand.
CATACACTTCTCCTGAGTGTCTGTTGGCAATTTACATCCCGCCCATCAGCATAACAAGGCTCCCAGTTCTCCATGGCCTGTCCTGCCTTTCTGGATTTTACACTTTTTTCAGATGGCCCTTTTGACCGGGGGAAAGTGAGACTTCATTGTAGTGCAGATTTCCTTTGCAAGCTTGCTTGGTTGGCCAAAAAGGGCGTATGCGTTTTTTCCTGAATATATTCAGGAAAAAACGCATACGCCCTTTTTGGCCAAGTGCATCATTGTGGACGTTCTGCCTCTTTTCCTATGCTTTCAATGCAATTCCAGTCTACCTCCTGAAATCGGTTTCCTGCAATTCTGCCCCGCTTTCAAGTCCTCTTGGCAGCCTTACTTCAGTATATTTTTGGACGATAGCTGTCATTTATAACTCTGCAGGTTTGTGAATTACAGTGCCCCTGAGCTCCTTTCTTCAACTCGCTTTCTTTTGAGCTGGCCGCAACATCGCAGGATGGCTTCAGGCCCTAATCTGGTTCCGGCACGGCACGCTGAGCCTTTGGTTAATTCCTCTTCCTGGTGGGAAATGAGAGTTAAATTTGCCCGTCCAGACACCTCCAGCTAGTCTCTCATTGGTTCTCGCTATTCCTGTTCATCTTCAGCAGAAATTGCAAAGTGGGCCAAACAGGAGGTTAAAGGGACTGACTCTCCAAGTCGGGAGAGTGTTAGTAAACCGTCTGAAATGTTGCACCCGAGTACCAGGGGAGGAAAACTGAGACATATTTGAACACGTCTCACGATCACATGGTTGATCATACTCTGGGTTCCACATGCATGTTTTAGCTGAAGGAAGAATACCTTAAACCTGGGTAGTTGAAACCCGTGGAATGGGTACCATGAAATATGACTTCAAAGGGTCTTCATTTGCTCACCGAACCTCTCCAATCCTATCACTGCTATGTTTATGCCCCTGTACACACGCTTGATTCTCTTTCGAAGACATAGCAATCCATAGGTTTTAAGATACTTACTAGTCAGGTACATCCTTAGGCGTTTAATATGTGGTGTTGAGTCCATTTCGTTGAGCAAGGAGTAGCTCTTGTCTATTCCATATTTGGCTTAAGGAACTTTATCTGTGCTCATTTCAATCTCTGGTTTTATGCAGCACCCCAACTCACCTTTACCCTTAAGCAAGCATAAGTTGGTTTTCTAAATTTGAGACCCTGTTCTGTTCTGTAATTCAGTTCCTGTGTAGCCAAGTTTACATTCCGTGTATTACTGATATCTTATGATGTTTCTTTTTCTGTGTGAGTTATTTCAGTTAGAATTATCATACCTGAATCAACTCATTTTGCTGCTACGGGCCTGATGACATAGATTTCATTGCTGAGTAATATTGCTTTGTAAGTAAATACAACAACTTCTTTATCCATTTTTCACTTTCTGCCATGTTGAACTTGTACTGTATACAAGGTTCTTGTAAACAGAGGCGTCCCAAACTTTGGGGTGGCTGTGTCTTTTTGATTTTAATTTCCCTAAGCTATAGGACCATAAGTGGAAGTGCCCTAGGCTCTGTTGCTTTGTTTTTTAGATGTTTCAGGAAACACCATACACTTCTCCGGAGTGTCAGTTGGCAATTTACATCCGGCCCATCAGCATAACAAGGCTCCCAGTTCTCCATGGCCTGTCCTGCCTTTCTGGATTTTACACTTTTTTCAGATGGCCCTTTTGACCGGGGGGAAGTGAGACTTCATTGTAGTGCAGATTTCCTTTGCAAGCTTGCTTGGTTGGCCAAAAAGGGCGTATGCGTTTTTTCCTGAATATATTCAGGAAAAAACGCATACGCCCTTTTTGGCCAAGTGCATCATTGTGGACGTTCTGCCTCTTTTCCTATGCTTTCAATGCAATTCCAGTCTACCTCCTGAAATCGGTTTCCTGCAATTCTGCCCCGCTTTCAAGTCCTCTTGGCAGCCTTACTTCAGTATATTTTTGGACGATAGCTGTCATTTATAACTCTGCAGGTTTGTGAATTACAGTGCCCCTGAGCTCCTTTCTTCAACTCGCTTTCTTTTGAGCTGGCCGCAACACCGCAGGATGGCTTCAGGCCCTAATCTGGTTCGGGCACGGCACGCTGAGCCTTTGGTTAATTCCTCTTCCTGGTGGGAAATGAGAGTTAAATTTGCCCGTCCAGACACCTCCAGCTAGTCTCTCATTGGTTCTCGCTATTCCTGTTCATCTTCCGCAGAAATTGCAAACTGGGCCAAACAGGAGGTTAAAGGGACTGGCTCTACAAGTCGGGAGAGTGTTACTAAAGCGTCTGGAATGTTGCACCCGAGTACCAGGGTATGAAAACTGAGACATATTTGAACACGTCTCCCGATCACCTGGTTGATCATACTCTAGGTTCCACATGCATGTTTTAGCTGAAGGAAGAATACCTTAAACCTGGGTAGTTGAAACCCGTGGAATGGGTACCATGCAATATGACTTCAAAGGGTCTTCATTTGCTCACCGAACCTCTCCAATCCTATCACTGCTATGTTTATGCCCCTGTACACACGCTTGATTCTCTTTCGAACACATAGCAATCCATAGGTTTTAAGATACTTACTAGTCAGGTACATCCTTAGGCGTTTAATATGTGGTGTTGAGTCCATTTCGTTGAGCAAGGAGTAGCTCTTGTCTATTCCATATTTGGCTTAAGGAACTTTATCTGTGCTCATTTCAATCTCTGGTTTTATGCAGCACCCCAACTCACCTTTACCCTTAAGCAAGCATAAGTTGGTTTTCTAAATTTGAGACCCTGTTCTGTTCTGTAATTCAGTTCCTGTGTAGCCAAGTTTACATTCCGTGTATTACTGATATCTTATGATGTTTCTTTTTCTGTGTGAGTTATTTCAGTTAGAATTATCATACCTGAATCAACTCATTATGCTGCTACGGGCCTGATGACATAGATTTCATTGCTGAGTGATATTGCTTTGTAAGTAAATACCACAACTTCTTTATCCATTTTTCACTTTCTGCCATGTTGACCTTGAACTGTAAACGAGGTTCTTGTAAACAGAGGCGTCCCAAACTTTGGGGTGGCTGTGTCTTTTTGATTTTAATTTCCCTAACCTATAGGACCATAAGTGGAAGTGCCCTAGGCTCTGTTGCTTTGTTTTTTAGATGTTTCAGGAAACACCATACACTTCTCCGGAGTGTCAGTTGGCAATTTACATCCGGCCCATCAGCATAACAAGGCTCCCAGTTCTCCATGGCCTGTCCTGCCTTTCTGGATTTTACACTTTTTTCAGATGGCCCTTTTGACCGGGGGGAAGTGAGACTTCATTGTAGTGCAGATTTCCTTTGCAAGCTTGCTTGGTTGGCCAAAAAGGGCGTATGCGTTTTTTCCTGAATATATTCAGGAAAAAACGCATACGCCCTTTTTGGCCAAGTGCATCATTGTGGACGTTCTGCCTCTTTTCCTATGCTTTCAATGCAATTCCAGTCTACCTCTTGAAATCGGTTTCCTGCAATTCTGCCCCGATTCCAAGTCCTCTTGGCAGCCTTACTTCAGTATATTTTTGGATGAAAGCTGTCATTTATAACTCTGCAGGTTTGTGAATTACAGTGCCCCTGAGCTCCTTTCTTCAACTCGCTTTCTTGTGAGCTGGCCGCAACACCGCAGGATGGCTTCAGGCCCTAATCTGGTTCCGGCACAGCACGCTGAGCCTTTGGTTAATTCCTCTTCCTGGTGGGAAATGAGAGTTAAATTTGCCCGTCCAGACACCTCCAGCTAGTCTCTCATTGTTTCCCGCTATTCCTGTTCATCTTCAGCAGAAATTGCAAAGTGGGCCAAACAGGAGGTTAAAGGGACTGACTCTCCAAGTCGGGAGAGTGTTAGTAAAGCGTCTGGAATGTTGCACCCGAGTACCAGGGGAGGAAAACTGAGACATATTTGAACACGTCTCCCGATCACATGGTTGATCATACTCTGGGTTCCACATGCATGTTTTAGCTGAAGGAAGAATACCTTAAACCTGGGTAGTTGAAACCCGTGGAATGGGTACCATGCAATATGACTTCAAAGGGTCTTCATTTGCTCACCGAACCTCTCCAATCCTATCACTGCTATGTTTATGCCCCTGTACACATGCTTGATTCTCTTTCGGACACATAGCAATCCATAGGTTTTAAGATACTTACTAGTCAGGTACATTCTTAGGCGTTTAATATGGGGTGTTGAGTCCATTTCGTTGAGGAAGGAGTAGCTCTTGTCTATTCCATATTTGGCTTAAGGAACTTTATCTGTGCTCATTTCAATCTCTGGTTTTATGCAGCACCCCAACTCACCTTTCCCCTTAAGCAAGCATAAGTTGGTTTTCTAAATTTGAGACCCTGTTCTGTTCTGTAATTCAGTTCCTGTGTAGCCAAGTTTACATTCCGTGTATTACTGATATCTTATGATGTTTCTTTTTTTGTGTGACTTATTTCAGTTAGAATCATCATACCTGAATCCACTCATTGTGCTGCTAAGGGCCTGATGACATAGATTTCATTGCTGAGTGATAGTGCTTTGTAAGTAAATACCACAACTTCTTTATCCATTTTTCACTTTCTGCGATGTTGATCTTGTACTGTAAACGAGGTTCTTGTAAACAGAGGCGTCCCAAACTTTGGGGTGGCTGTGTCTTTTTGATTTTAATTTCCCTAAGCTATAGGACCATAAGTGGAAGTGCCCTAGGCTCTGTTGCTTTCTTTTTTAGATGTTTCAGGAAACACCATACACTTCTCCCGAGTGTCTGTTGGCAATTTACATCCCGCCCATCAGCATAACAAGGCTCCCATTTCTCCATGTCCTGTCCTGCCTTGCTGGATTTTACACTTTTTTCAGATGGCCCTTTTGACCGGGGGGAAGTGAGACTTCATTGTAGTGCAGATTTCCTTTGCAAGCTTGCATGGTTGGCCAAAAAGGGCGTATGCGTTTTTTCCTGAATATATTCAGGAAAAAACGCATACGCCCTTTTTGGCCAAGTGCATCATTGTGGACGTTCTGCCTCTTTTCCTATGCTTTCAATGCAATTCCAGTCTACCTCCTGAAATCGGTTTCCTGCAATTCTGCCCCGCTTTCAAGTCCTCTTGGCAGCCTTACTTCAGTATATTTTTGGACGATAGCTGTCATTTATAACTCTGCAGGTTTGTGAATTACAGTGCCCCTGAGCTCCTTTCTTCAACTCGCTTTCTTGTGAGCTGGCCGCAACATCGCAGGATGGCTTCAGGCCCTAATCTGGTTCCGGCACGGCACGCTGAGCCTTTGGTTAGTTCCTCTTCCTGGTGGGAAATGAGAGTTAAATTTGCCCGTCCAGACACCTCCAGCTAGTCTCTCATTGGTTCTCGCTATTCCTGTTCATCTTCAGCAGAAATTGCAAAGTGGGCCAAACAGGAGGTTAAAGGGACTGACTCTCCAAGTCGGGAGAGTGTTAGTAAAGCGTCTGGAATGTTGCACCCGAGTACCAGGGGAGGAAAACTGAGACATATTTGAACACGTCTCCCGATCACATGGTTGATCATACTCTAGGTTCCACATGCATGTTTTAGCTGAAGGAAGAATACCTTAAACCTGGGTAGTTGAAACCCGTGGAATGGGTACCATGCAATATGACTTCAAAGGGTCTTCATTTGCTCACCGAACCTCTCCAATCCTATCACTGCTATGTTTATGCCCCTGTACACACGCTTGATTCTCTTTCGAAGACATAGCAATCCATAGGTTTTAAGATACTTACTAGTCAGGTACATCTTTAGGCGTTTAATATGGGGTGTTGAGTCCATTTCGTTGAGCAAGGAGTAGCTCTTGTCTATTCCATATTTGGGTTAAGGAACTTTATCTGTGCTCATTTCAATCTCTGGTTTTATGCAGCACCCCAACTCACCTTTCCCCTTAAGCAAGCATAAGTTGGTTTTCTAAATTTGAGACCCTGTTCTGTTCTGTAATTCAGTTCCTGTGTAGCCAAGTTTACATTCCGTGTATTACAGATATCTTATGATGTTTCTTTTTCTGTGTGACTTATTTCAGTTAGAATCATCATACCTGAATCCACTCATTGTGCTGCTAAGGGCCTGATGACATAGATGTCATTGCTGATTGATATTGCTTTGTAAGTAAATACCACAACTTCTTTATCCATTTTTCACTTTCTGCGATGTTGAACTTGTACTGTAAACAAGGTTCTTGTAAACAGAGGCGTCCCAAACTTTGGGGTGGCTGTGTCTTTTTGATTTTAGTTTCCCTAAGCTATAGGACCATAAGTGGAAGTGCCCTAGGCTCTGTTGCTTTGTTTTTTAGATGTTTCAGGAAACACCATACACTTCTCCCAAGTTTCTCTTGGCAATTTACATCCCGCCCATCAGCATAACAAGGCTCCCACTTCTCCATGGCCTGTCCTGCCTTGCTGGATTTTACACTTTTTTCAGATGGCCCTTTTGACCGGGGGGAAGTGAGACTTCATTGTAGTGCAGATTTCCTTTGCAAGCTTGCTTGGTTGGCCAAAAAGGGCGTATGCGTTTTTTCCTGAATATTTTCAGGAAAAAACGCATACGCCCTTTTTGGCCAAGTGCATCATTGTGGACGTTCTGCCTCTTTTCCTATGCTTTCAATGCAATTCCAGTCTACCTCCTGAAATCGGTTTCCTGCAATTCTGCCCCGCTTTCAAGTCCTCTTGGCAGCCTTACTTCAGTATATTTTTGGACGATAGCTGTCATTTATAACTCTGCAGGTTTGTGAATTACAGTGCCCCTGAGCTCCTTTCTTCAACTCGCTTTCTTTTGAGCTGGCCGCAACACTGCAGGATGGCTTCAGGCCCTAATCTGGTTCCGGCACGGCACGCTGAGCCTTTGGTTAATTCCTCTTCCTGGTGGGAAATGAGAGTTAAATTTGCCCGTCCAGACACCTCCAGCTAGTCTCTCATTGGTTCTCGCTATTCCTGTTCATCTTCCGCAGAAATTGCAAACTGGGCCAAACAGGACGTTAAAGGGACTGACTCTCCAAGTCGGGAGAGTGTTAGTAAAGCGTCTGGAATGTTGCACCCGAGTACCAGGGGACGAAAACTGAGACATATTTGAACACGTCTCCCGATCACATGGTTGATCATACTCTAGGTTCCACATGCATGTTTTAGATGAAGGAAGAATACCTTAAAACTGGGTATTTGAAACCCGTGGAATGGGTACCAGGCAATAGGACTTCAAAGGGTCTTCATTTGCTCACCGAACCTCTCCAATCCTATCACTGCTGCGTTTATGCCCCTGTACACATGCTTGATTCTGTTTCGGAGACATAGCAATCCATAGGTTTTAAGATACTTACTAGTCAGGTATATTCTTAGGCGTTTAATATGCGGTGTTGAGTCCATTTCGTTGAGCAAGGAGTAGCTCTTGTCTATTCCATATTTGGCTTAAGGAACTTTATCTGTGCTCATTTCAATCTCTGGTTTTATGCAGCACCCCAACTCACCTTTCCCCTTAAGCAAGCATAAGTTGGTTTTCTAAATTTGAGACCCTGTTCTGTTCTGTAATTCAGTTCCTGTGTAGCCAAGTTTATATTCCGTGTATTACAGATATCTTATGATGTTTCTTTTTCTGTGTGACTTATTTCAGTTAGAATCATCATACCTGAATCCACTCATTGTGCTGCTAAGGGCCTGATGACATAGATTTCATTGCTGAGTGATATTGCTTTGTAAGTAAATTTCACAACTTCTTTATCCATTTTTCACTTTCTTCAATGTTGAACTTGTTCTGTAAACGAGTTTCTTGTAAACAGAGGCGTTCCAAACTTTGGGGTGGCTGTGTCTTTTTGATTTTAATTTCCCTAAGCTATAGGACCATAAGTGGAAGTGCCCTAGGCTCTGTTGCTTTGTTTTTTAGATGTTTCAGGAAACACCATACACTTCTCCTGAGTGTCTGTTGGCAATTTACATCCCGCCCATCAGCATAACAAGGCTCCCAGTTCTCCATGGCCTGTCCTGCCTTTCTGGATTTTACACTTTTTTCAGATGGCCCTTTTGACTGGGAGGAAGTGAGACTTCATTGTAGTGCAGATTTCCTTTGCAAGTTTTCTTGGTTGGCCAAAAAGGGCGTATGCGTTTTTTCCTGAATATATTCAGGAAAAAACGCATACGCCCTTTTTGGCCAAGTGCATCATTGTGGACGTTCTGCCTCTTTTCCTATGCTTTCAATGCAATTCCAGTCTACCTCCTGAAATCGGTTTCCTGCAATTCTGCCCCGCTTTCAAGTCCTCTTGGCAGCCTTACTTCAGTATATTTTTGGACGATAGCTGTCATTTATAACTCTGCAGGTTTGTGAATTACAGTGCCCCTGAGCTCCTTTCTTCAACTCGCTTTCTTTTGAGCTGGCCGCAACACCGCAGGATGGCTTCAGGCCCTAATCTGGTTCCGGCACGGCACGCTGATCCTTTGGTTATTTCCTCTTCCTGGTGGGAAATGAGAGTAAAATTTGCCCGTCCAGACACCTCCAGCTAGTCTCTCATTGGTTCTCCCTATTCCTGTTCATCTTCCGCAGAAATTGCAAACCGGGCCAAACAGGAGGTTAAAGGCGCTGACTCTCCAAGTGGGGAGAGTGTTTGTAAAGCGTCTGGAATGTTGCACCCGAGTACCAGGGTACGAATACTGAGACATAATTGAACACGTCTCCCGATCACATGGTTGATCATACTCTAGGTTCCACATGCATGTTTTAGCTGAATGAAGAATACCTTAAACCTGGGTAGTTGAAACCCGTGGAATGGGTACCATGCAATATGAGTTCAAAGGGTCTTCATTTGCTCACCGAACCTCTCCAATCCTGTCACTGCTGCGTTTATGCCCCTGTACACACGCTTGATTCTGTTTTGGAGACATAGCAATCCATAGGTTTTAAGATACTTACTAGTCAGGTACATTTTTAGGTGTTTAATATGCGGTGTTGAGTCCATTTCGTTGAGCAAGGAGTAGCTCTTGTTTATTCCATATTTGGCTTAAGGAACTTTATCTGTGCTCATTTCAATCTCTGCTTTTATGCAGCACCCCAACTCACCTTTCCCCTTAAGCAAGCATAAGTTGGTTTTCTAAATTTGAGACCCTGTTCTGTTGTGTAATTCAGTTCCTGTGTAGCCAAGTTTACATTCCGTGTATTATTGATATCTTATGATGTTTCTTTTTCTGTGTGACTTATTTCAGTTAGAATCATCATACCTGAAACCACTCATTGTGCTGCTAAGGGCCTGATGACATAGATTTCATTGCTGAGTGATATTGCTTTGTAAGTAAATACCACAAGTTCTTTATCCATTTATCACTTTCTGTGATATTGAACTTGTACGGTCAACGAGGTTCTTGTAAACAGAGGCGTTCCATACTTTGGGGTGGCTGTGTCTTTTTGATTTTAAATTCCCTAATCTATAGGACCATAAGTGGAATTGCCCTAGGCTCTGTTGCTTTGTTTTTTAGATGTTTCAGGAAACACCATACACTTCTCCCGAGTGTCTGTTGGCAATTTACATCCCGCCCATCAGCATAACAAGGCTCCCAGTTCTCCATGGCCTGTCCTGCCTTTCTGGATTTTACACTTTTTTCAGATGGCCCTTTTGACCGGGGGGAAGTGAGACTTCATTGTAGGGTAGATTTCCTTTGCAAGTTTGCTTGGTTGGCCAAAAAGTGCGTATGCGTTTTTTCCTGAATATATTCAGGAAAAAACGCATACGCCCTTTTTGGCCAAGTGCATCATTGTGGACGTTCTGCCTCTTTTCCTATGCTTTCAATGCAATTCCAGTCTACCTCCTGAAATCGGTTTCCTGCAATTCTGCCCCGCTTTCAAGTCCTCTTGGCAGCCTTACTTCAGTATATTTTTGGACGATAGCTGTCATTTATAACTCTGCAGGTTTGTGAATTACAGTGCCCCTGAGCTCCTTTCTTCAACTCGCTTTCTTGTGAGCTGGCCGCAACACCGCAGGATGGCTTCAGGCCCTAATCTGGTTCCGGCACGGCACGCTGAGCCTTTGGTTAATTCCTCTTCCTGGTGGGAAATGAGAGTTAAATTTGCCCGTCCAGACACCTCCAGCTAGTCTCTCATTGGTTCTCGCTATTCCTGTTCATCTTCCGCAGAAATTGCAAACTGGGCCAAACAGGAGGTTAAAGGGACTGACTCTCCATTTCGGGAGAGTGTTAGTAAAGCGTCTGGAATGTTGCACCCGAGTACCAGGGTAAGAAAACTGAGACATATTAGAACACGTCTCCCGATCTCACGGTTGATCATACTCTCGGTTCCACATGCATGTTTTAGCTGAAGGAAGAATACCTTAAACCTGGGTAGTTGAAACCCGTGGAATGGGTACCATGCAATAGGACTTCAAAGGGTCTTCATTTGCTCACCGAACCTCTCCAATCCTATCACTGCTGCGTTTATGCCCCTGTACACATGCTTGATTCTCTTTCGGAGACATAGCAATCCATAGGTTTTAAGATACTTACTAGTCAGGTACATTCTTAGGCGTTTAATATGCGGTGTTGAGTCCATTTCAATGAGCAAGGAGTAGCTCTTGTCTATTCCATATTTGGCTTAAGGAACTTTATCTGTGCTCATTTCAATCTCTGGTTTTATGCAGCACCCCAACTCACCTTTCCCCTTAAGCAAGCATAAGTTGGTTTTCTAAATTTGAGACCCTGTTCTGTTCTGTAATTCAGTTCCTGTGTAACCAAGTTTACATTCCGTGTATTACTGATATCTTATGATGTTTCTTTTTCTGTGTGACTTATTTCAGTTAGAATCATCGTACCTGAATCCACTCATTATGCTGCTACGGGCCTGATGACATAGATTTCATTGCTGAGTGGTACTGCATTGTTCGTATGTACCACAAGTTTTTTATCCATTTTTCACTTTCTGTGATATTGAACTTGTACGGTAAATGAGGTTCTTGTAAACAGAGGCGTCCCAAACTTTGGGGTGGCTGTTTCTTTTTGATTTTAATTTCCCTAAGCTATAGGACCATAAGTGGAAGTGCCCTAGGCTCTGTTGCTGTGTTTTTTAGATGTTTCAGGAAACACCATACACTTCTCCCGAGTGTCTGTTGGCAATTTACATCCCGCCCATCAGCATAACAAGGCTCCCAGTTCTCCATGGCCTGTCCTGCCTTTCTGGATTTTACACTTTTTTCAGATGGCCCTTTTGACCGGGGGGAAGTGAGACTTCATTGTAGTGTAGATTTCCTTTGCAAGTTTGCTTGGTTGGCCAAAAAGTGCGTATGCGTTTTTTCCTGAATATATTCAGGAAAAAACGCATACGCCCTTTTTGGCCACGTGCATCATTGTGGACGTTCTGCCTCTTTTCCTATGCTTTCAATGCAATTCCAGTCTACCTCCTGAAATCGGTTTCCTGCAATTCTGCCCCACTTTCAAGTTCTCTTGGCAGCCTTACTTCAGTATATTTTTGGATGATAGCTGTCATTTATAACTCTGCAGGTTTGTGAATTACAGTGCCCCTGAGCTCCTTTCTTCAACTCGCTTTCTTTTGAGCTGGCCGCAACACCGCAGGATGGCTTCAGGCCCTAATCTGGTTCCGGCACGGCACGCTGAGCCTTTGGTTATTTCCTCTTACTGGTGGGAAATGAGAGTTAAATTTGCCCGTCCAGACACCTCCAGCTAGTCTCTCATTGGTTCTCCCTATTCCTGTTCATCTTCCGCAGAAATTGCAAACTGGGCCAAACAGGAGGTTAAAGGCGCTGACTCTCGAAGTGGGAAGAGTGTTAGTAAAGCGTCTGGAATGTTGCACCCGAGTACCAGGGGAGGAAAACTGAGACATATTTGAACACGTCTCCCATTCACACGGTTGATCATACTCTGGGTTCCACATGCATGTTTTAGCTGAAGGAAGAATACCTTAAACCTGGAGAGTTGAGACCCGTGGAATGGGTACCATGTAATATGACTTCAACGGGTCTTCATTTGCTCACCGAACCTCTCCAATCCTATCACTGCTGCGTTTATGCCACTGTACACACGCTTGATTCTCTTTTGGAGACATAGCAATCCATAGGTTTTAAGATATTTACTAGTCAGGTACATTCTTAGGCGTTTAATATGGGGTGTTGAGTCCATTTCGTTGAGCAAGGAGTAGCTCTTGTCTATTCCATATTTGGCTTAAGGAACTTTATCTGTGCTCATTTCAATCTCTGGTTTTATGCAGCACCCCAACTCACCTTTACCCTTAAGCAAGCATAAGTTGGTTTTCTAAATTTGAGACCCTGTTCTGTTTTGGAATTCAGTTCCTGTGAAGCCAAGTTTACATTCCGTGTATTGGTGATATCTTATGATGTTTCTTTTTCTGTGTGACTTATTTCAGTTAGAATCATCGTACCTGAATCCACTCATTATGCTGCTACGGGCCTGATGACATAGATTTCATTGCTGCGTGATACTGCATTGTACGTAAGTACCACAAGTTCTTTATCCATTTTCCACTTTCTATGATATTGAACTTGTACGGTAAATGAGGTTCTTGTAAACAGAGGCGTCCCAAATTTTGGGGTGGCTGTATCTTTTTGATTTTAATTTCCTTAAGCTATAGGACCATAAGTGGAAGTGCCCTAGGCTCTGTTGCTTTGTTTTTTAGATGTTTCAGGAAACACCATACACTTCTCCCGAGTGTCTGTTGGCAATTTACATCCCGCCCATCAGCATAACAAGGCTCCCAGTTCTCCATGGCCTGTCCTGCCTTTCTGGATTTTACACTTTTTTCAGATGGCCCTTTTGACCGGGGGGAAGTGAGACTTCATTGTAGTGTAGATTTCCTTTGCAAGTTTGCTTGGTTGGCCAGAAAGTGCGTATGCGTTTTTTCCTGAATATATTCAGGAAAAAACGCATACGCCCTTTTTGGCCAAGTGCATCATTGTGGACGTTCTGCCTCTTTTCCTATGCTTTCAATGCAATTCCAGTCTACCTCCTGAAATCAGTTTCCTGCAATTCTGCCCCGCTTTCAAGTCCTCTTGGCAGCCTTACTTCAGTATATTTTTGGACGATAGCTGTCATTTATAACTCTGCAGGTTTGTGAATTACAGTGCCCCTGAGCTCCTTTCTTAAACTCGCTTTCTTTTGAGCTGGCCGCAACACCGCAGGATGGCTTCAGGCCCTAATCTGGTTTGGGCACGGCACGCTGAGCCTTTGGTTAATTCCTCTTCCTGGTGGGAAATGAGAGTTAAATTTGCCCGTCCAGACACCTCCAGCTGGTCTCTCATTGGTTCTCGCTATTCCTGTTCATCTTCCGCAGAAATTGCAAACTGGGCCAAACAGGAGGTTAAAGAGACTGACTCTCCATGTCGGGAGAGTGTTAGTAAAGCGTCTGGAATGTTGCACCCGAGTACCAGGGTACGAAAACTGAGACATATTAGAACACGTCTCCCGATCTCATGGTTGATCATACTCTAGGTTCCACATGCATGTTTTAGCTGAAGGAAGAATACCTTAAACCTGGGTAGTTGAAACCCGTGGAATGGGTACCATGCAATAGGACTTCAAAGGGTCTTCATTTGCTCACCGAACCTCTCCAATCCTATCACTGCTGCGTTTATGCCCCTGTACACATGCTTGATTCTCTTTCGGAGACATAGCAATCCATAGGTTTTAAGATACTTACTAGTCAGGTACATTCTTAGGCGTTTAATATGGGGTGTTGAGTCCATTTCATTGAGCAAGGTGTAGCTCTTGTCTATTCCATATTTGGCTTAAGGAACTTTATCTGTGCTCATTTCAATCTCTGGTTTTATGCAGCACCCCAACTCACCTTTACCCTTAAGCAAGCATAAGTTGGTTTTCTAAATTTGAGACCCTGTTCTGTTCTGTAATTCAGTTCCTGTGTAGCCAAGTTTACATTCCGTGTATTACTGATATCTTATGATGTTTCTTTTTCTGTGTGACTTATTTCAGTTAGAATCATTGTACCTGAATCCACTCATTATGCTGCTACGGGCCTGATGACATAGATTTCATTGCTGAGTGGTACTGCATTGTTCGTAAGTACCACAACTTCTTTATCCATTTTTCACTTTCTGTGACATTGAACTTGTACGGTAAATGAGGTTCTTGTAAACAGAGGTGTCCCAAACTTTGGGGTGGCTGTGTCTTTTTCATTTTAATTTCCCTAAGCTATAGGACCATAAGTGGAAGTGCCCTAGGCTCTGTTGCTTTGTTTTTTAGATGTTTCAGGAAACACCATACACTTCTCCCGAGTGTCTGTTGGCAATTTACATCCCGCCCATCAGCATAACAAGGCTCCCAGTTCTCCATGTCCTGTCCTGCCTTTCTGGATTTTACACTTTTTTCAGATGGCCCTTTTGACCGGGGGGAAGTGAGACTTCATTGTAGTGTAGATTTAGTTTGCAAGTTTGCTTGGTTGGCCAAAAAGTGCGTATGCGTTTTTTCCTGAATATATTCAGGAAAAAACGCATACGCCATTTTTGGCCACGTGCATCATTGTGGACGTTCTGCCTCTTTTCCTATGCTTTCAATGCAATTCCAGTCTACCTCCTGAAATCGGTTTCCTGCAATTCTGCCCCACTTTCAAGTCCTCTTGGCAGCCTTACTTCAGTATATTTTTGGACGATAGCTGTCATTTATAACTCTGCAGGTTTGTGAATTACAGTGCCCCTGAGATCCTTTCTTCAACTCGCTTTCTTTTGAGCTGGCCGCAACACCGCAGGATGGCTTCAGGCCCTAATATGGTTCGGGCACGGCACGCTGAGCCTTTGGTTATTTCCTCTTCCTGGTGGGAAATGAGAGTTAAATTTGCCCGTCCAGACACCTCCAGCTAGTCTCTCATTGGTTCTCCCTATTCCTGTTCATCTTCCGCAGAAATTGCAAACCGGGCCAAACAGGAGGTTAAAGGCGCTGACTCTCCAAGTGGGGAGAGTGTTAGTAAAGCGTCTGGAATGTTGCACCCGAGTACCAGGGGAGGAAAACTGAGACATATTTGAACACGTCTCCCATTCACACGGTTGATCATACTCTGGGTTCCACATGCATGTTTTAGCTGAAGGAAGAATACCTTAAACCTGGAGAGTTGAGACCCGTGGAATGGGTACCATGTAATATGACTTCAACGGGTCTTCATTTGCTCACCGAACCTCTCCAATCCTATCACTGCTGCGTTTATGCCCCTGTACAGACGCTTGATTCTCTTTTGGAGACATAGCAATCCATAGGTTTTAAGATACTTACTAGTCAGGTACATTCTTAGGCGTTTAATATGGGGTGTTAAGTCAATTTCGTTGAGCAAGGAGTAGCTCTTGTCTATTCCATATTTGGCTTAAGGAACTTTATCTGTGCTCATTTCAATCTCTGGTTTTATGCAGCACCCCAACTCACCTTTCCCCTTAAGCAAGCATAAGTTGGTTTTCTAAATTTGAGACCCTGTTCTGTTTTGGAATTCAGTTCCTGTGAAGCCAAGTTTACATTCCGTGTATTGGTGATATCTTATGATGTTTCTTTTTCTGTGTGACTTATTTCAGTTAGAATCATCGTACCTGAATCCACTCATTATGCTGCTATGGGCCTGATGACATACATTTCAGTGCTGAGTGATATTGCTTTGTAAGTAAATATCACAAGATTTTTATCCATTTTTCAATTTCTGCAATGTTGAACTTGTACTGTAAACGAGGTTCTTGTAAACAGAGCCGTTTGAAACTTTGGGGTGGCTGTGTCTTTTTTATTTTAATTTCCCTAAGCTATAGGACCATAAGTGGAAGTGCCCTAGGCTCTGTTGCTTTGTTTTTTAGATGTTTCAGGAAACACCATACACTTCTCCCCAGTGGCTGTTGGCAATTTACATCCCGCCCATCAGCATAACAAGGCTCCCAGTTCTCCATGGCCTGTCCTGCCATTCTGGATTTTACACTTTTTTAAGATGGCCCTTTTGACAGGGGGGAAGTGAGACTTCATTGTAGTGCAGATTTCCTTTGCAAGCTTGCTTGGTTGGCTAAAAAGGGCGTATGCGTTTTTTCCTGAATATATTCAGGAAAAAACGCATACGCCCTTTTTGGCCAAGTGCATCATTGTGGACGTTCTGCCTCTTTTCCTATGCTTTCAATGCAATTCCAGTCTACCTCCTGAAATCGGTTTCCTGCAATTCTGCCCCGCTTTCAAGTCCTCTTGGCAGCCTTACTTCAATATATTTTTGGACAATAGCTGTCATTTATAACTCTGCAGGTTTGTGAATTACAGTGCCCCTGAGCTCCTTTCTTCAACTCGCTTTCTTGTGAGCTGGCCGCAACACCGCAGGATGGCTTCAGGCCCTAATCCGGTTCCGGCACGGCATGCTGAGCCTTTGGTTAATTCCTCTTCCTGGTGGGAAATGAGAGTTAAATTTGCCCGTCCAGACACCTCCAGCTAGTCTCTCATTGGTTCTCGCTATTCCTGTTCATCTTCCGCAGAAATTGCAAACTGGGCCAAACAGGAGGTTAAAGAGAGTGACTCTCCAAGTTGGGAGAGTGTTAGTAAAGCGTCTGGAATGTTGCACCCGAGTACCAGGGTACGAAAACAGAGACATATTTGAACACGTGTCCCGATCACATGGTTGATCATACTCTAGGTTCCACATGCATGTTTTAGCTGAATGAAGAATACCTTAAACCTGGGTAGTTGAAACCCGTGGAACGGGTACCATGCAATATGACTTCAAAGGGTCTTCATTTGCTCACCGAACCTCTCCAATCCTATCACTGCTGCGTTTATGCCCCTGTACACATGCTTGATTCTCTTTCGGAGACATAGCAATCCATAGGTTTTAAGATACTTACTAGTCAGTTACATTCTTAGCCGTTTAATATGCGGTGTTGAGTCCATTTCGTTGAGCAAGGAGTAGCTCTTGTCTATACCATATTTGGCTTAAGGAACTTTATCTGTGCTCATTTCAATCTCTGGTTTTATGCAGCAACCCAACTCACCTTTCCCCTTAAGCAAGCATAAGTTGGTTTTCTAAATTTGAGACCCTGTTCTGTTTTGGAATTCAGTTCCTGTGTAGCCAAGTTTACATTCCGTGTATTAGTGATATCTTATGATGTTTCTTTTTCTGTGTGATTTATTTCAGTTAGAATCATCGTACCTGAATCCACTCATTATGCTGCTACGGGCCTGATGACATAGATTTCTTTGCTGAGTGATACTGCATTGTACGTAAGTACCACAAGTTCTTTATCCATTTTTCACTTTCTGTGATATTGAACTTGTACGGTAAACGAGGTTCTTGTAAACAGAGGTGTCCCAAACTTTGGGGTGGCTGTGTCTTTTTTATTTTAATTTCCCTAAGCTCTAGGACCATAAGTGGAAGTGCCCTAGGCTCTGTTGCTTTGTTTTTTAGATGTTTCAGGAAACACCATACACTTCTCCCCAGTGTCTGTTGGCAATTTACATCCAGCCCATCAGCATAACAAGGCTCCCAGTTCTCCATGGCCTGTCCTGCCTTTCTGGATTTTACACTTTTTTCAGATGGCCCTTTTGACCGGGGGGAAGTGAGACTTCATTGTAGTGCAGATTTCCTTTGCAAGTTTGCTTGGTTGGCCAAAAAGGGTGTATGCGTTTTTTCCTGAATATATTCAGGAAAAAACGCATACGCCCTTTTTGACCAAGTGCATCATTGTGGACGTTCTGCCTCTTTTCCTATGCTTTCAATGCAATTCCAGTCTACGTCCTGAAATCGGTTTCCTGCAATTCTGCCCCGCTTTCAAGTCCTCTTGGCAGCCTTACTTCAGTATATTTTTGGACGATAGCTGTCATTTATAACTCTGCAGGTTTGTGAATTACAGTGCCCTTGAGCTCCTTTCTTCAACTCGCTTTCTTGTGAACTGGCCGCCACACCGCAGGATGGCTTCAGGCCCTAATCTTGTTCCGGAACGGCACGCTGAGCCTTTGTTTAATTCCTCTTCCTGGTGGGAAATGAGAGTTAAATTTGCCCGTCCAGACACCTCCAGCTAGTCTCTCATTGGTTCTCGCTATTCCTGTTCATCTTCCGCAGAAATTGTAAACTGGGCCAAACAGGAGGTTAAAGGGACTGACTCTCCAAGTCGGGAGAGTGTTAGTAAAGCGTCTGGAATGTTGCACCCGAGTACCAGGGTATGAAAACTGAGACATATTTGAACACGTCTCCCGATCACATGGTTGATCATACTCTAGGTTCCACATGCATGTTTTAGCTGAAGGAAGAATACCTTAAACCTGGGTAGTTGAAACCCGTGGAATGGGTACCATGCAATATGACTTCAAAGGGTCTTCATTTGCTCACCGAACCTCTCCAATCCTATCACTGCTGCGTTTATGCCCCTGTACACACGCTTGATTCTCTTTTGGAGACATAGCAATCCATAGGTTTTAAGTTACTTTCTAGTCAGGTACATTCTTAGGCGTTTAATATGCGGTGTTGAGGCCATTTCGTTGAGCAAGGAGTAGCTCTTGTGTATACCATATTTGGCTTAAGGAACTTTATCTGTGCTCATTTCAATCTCTGGTTTTATGCAGCACGTCAACTCACCTTTCCCCTTAAGCAAGCATAAGTTGGTTTTCTAAATTTGAGACCCTGTTCTGTTCTGTAATTCAGTTCCTGTGTAGCCAAGTTTACATTCCGTGTATTACTGATATCTTATGATGTTTCTTTTTCTGTGTGACTTATTTCAGTTAGAATCATCGTACCTGAATCCACTCATTATGCTTCTACGGACCTGAGGACATAGATTTCATTGCTGAGTGGTACTGCATTGTACGTAAGTACCAGAAGTTCTTTATCCATTTTTCAGTTTCTGTGATATTGAACTTTTACGGTAAACGAGGTTCTTGTAAACAGAGGCGTCCCAAACTTTGGGGTGGCTGTGTCTTTTTTATTTTAATTTCCCTAAGCTATAGGACCATAAGTGGAAGTGCCCTAGGCTCTGTTGCTTTGTTTTTTAGATGTTTCAGGAAACACCATACACTTCTCCCGAGTGTCTGTTGGCAATTTACAACCCGCCCATCAGCATAAGAAGGCTGCCAGTTCTCCATGGCCTGTCCTGCCTTTCTGGATTTTACACTTTTTTCAGATGGCCCTTTTGACCGGGGGGAAGTGAGACTTCATTGTAGTGTAGATTTCCTTTGCAAGCTTGCTTGGTTGGCCAAAAAGGGCGTATGCGTTTTTTCCTGAATATATTCAGGAAAAAACACATACGCCCTTTTTGGCCAAGTGCATCATTGTGGACGTTCTGCCTCTTTTCCTATGCTTTCAATGCAATTCCAGTCTACCTCCTTAATTCGGTTTCCTGCAATTCTGCCCCGCTTTCAAGTCCTCTTGGCAGCCTTACTTTAGTATATTTTTGACGATAGCTGTCATTTATAACTCTGCAGGTTTGTGAATTACAGTGCCCCTGAGCTCCTTTCTTCAACTCGCTTTCTTGTGAGCTGGCCGCAACACCGCAGGATGGCTTCAGGCCCTAATATGGTTCCGGCACGGCACGTTGAGCCTTTGGTTATTTCCTCTTCCTGGTGGGAAATGAGAGTTAAATTTGCCCGTCCAGACACCTCCAGCTAGTCTCTCATTGGTTCTCCTTATTCCTGTTCATCTTCCGCAGAAATTGCAAACTGGGCCAAACAGGAGGTTAAAGGCGCTGACTCTCCAAGTGGGGAGAGTGTTAGTAAAGCGTCTGGAATGTTGCACCCGAGTACCAGGGGAGGAAAACTTAGACATATTTGAACATGTCTCCTGATCACATGGTTGATCATACTCTAGGTTCCACATGCATGTTTTAGCTGAATGAAGAATACCTTAAACCTGGGTATTTGAAACCCGTGGAATGGGTACCATGCAATATGACTTCAAAGGGTCTTCATTTGCTCACCGAACCTCTCCAATCCTATCACTGCTGCGTTTATGCCCCTGTACACATGCTTGATTCTCTTTCGGAGACATAGCAATCCATAGGTTTTAAGATACTTACTAGTCAGGTACATTCTTAGGCGTTTAATATGCGGTGTTGAGTCCATTTCGTTGAGCAAGGAGTAGCTCTTGTCTATTCCATATTTGGCTTAAGGAACTTTATCTGTGCTCATTTCAATCTCTGGTTTTATGCAGCACCCCAACTCACCTTTCCCCTTAAGCAAGCATAAGTTGGTTTTCTAAATTTGAGACCCTGTTCTGTTCTGTAATTCAGTTCCTGTGTAGCCAAGTTTACATTCCGTGTATTAGTGATATCTTATGATGTTTCTTTTTCTGTGTGACTTATTTCAGTTAGAATCATCGTACCTGAATCCACTCATTATGCTGCTACGGGTCTAATGACATAGATTTCATTGCTGAGTGATATTGCTTTGTAAGTAAATACCACAAGTTCTTTATCCATTTTTCACTTTCTGTGATATTGAACTTGTACGGTAAACGAAGTTCTTGTAAACAGAGGCGTCCCAACCTTTGGGGTGGCTGTGTCTTTTTGATTTTAATTTCCCTAAGCTATAGGACCATAAGTGGAAGTGCCCTAGGCTCTGTTGCTTTGTTTTTTAGATGTTTCAGGAAACACCATACACTTCTCCCGAGTGTCTGTTGGCAATTTACATCCCACCCATCAGCATAACAAGGCTCCCAGTTCTCCATGGCCTGTCCTGCCTTTCTGGATTTTACACTTTTTTCAGGTTGCCCTTTTGACCGGGGGGAAGTGAGACTTCATTGTAGTGCAGATTTCCTTTGCAAGCATGCTTGGTTGGCCAGAAAGGGCGTATGCGTTTTTTCCTGAATATATTCAGGAAAAAACGCATACGCCCTTTTTGGCCAAGTGCATCATTGTGGACGTTCTGCCTCTTTTCCTATGCTTTCAATGCAATTCCAGTCTACCTCCTGAAATCGGTTTCCTGCAATTCTGCCCCGCTTTCAAGTCCTCTTGGCAGCCTTACTTCAGTATATTTTTGGACGATAGCTGTCATTTATAACTCTGCAGGTTTGTGAATTACAGTGCCCCTGAGCTCCTTTCTTCAACTCGCTTTCTTGTGACCTGGCCGCAACATTGCAGGATGGCTTCAGGCCCTAATCTGGTTCCGGCACGGCATGCTGAGCCTTTGGTTAATTCCTCTTCCTGGTGGGAAATGAGAGTTAAATTTGCCCGTCCAGACACCTCCAGCTAGTCTCTCATTGGTTCTCGCTATTCCTGTTCATCTTCCGCAGAAATTGCAAAGTGGGCCAAACAGGAGGTTAAAGGGACTGACTCTCCAAGTCGGGAGAGTGTTAGTAAAGCGTCTGGAATGTTGCACCCGAGTACCAGGGGAGGAAAACTGAGACATATTTGAACACGTCTCCCGATCACATGGTTGATCATACTCTGGGTTCCACATGCATGTTTTAGCTGAAGGAAGAATACCTTAAACCTGGAGAGTTGAGACCCGTGTAATGGGTACCATGAAATATGACTTCAAAGGGTCTTCATTTGCTCACCGAACCTCTCCAATCCTATCACTTCTGCGTTTATGCCCCTGTACACACGCTTGATTCTCTTTCGGAGACATAGCAATCCATAGGTTTTAAGATACTTACTAGTCTGGTACATTCTTAGGCGTTTAATATGCGGTGTTGAGTCCATTTCGTTGAGCAAGGGGTAGCTCTTGTCTATTCCATATTTGGCTTAAGGAACTTTATCTGAGCTCATTTCAATCTCTGCTTTTATGCAGCACCCCAACTCACCTTTCCCCTTAAGCAAGCATAAGTTGGTTTTCTAAATTTGAGACCCTGTTCTGTTTTGGAATTCAGTTCCTGTGTAGCAAAGTTCACATTCCGTGTATTAGTGATATCTTATGATGTTTCTTTTTCTCTGTGACTTATTTCAGTTAGAATCATCGTACCTGAATCCACTCATTGTGCTGCTAAGGGCCTGATGACATAGATTTCATTGCTGAGTGATACTGCGTTGTACGTAAGTACCACAATTTCTTTATCCATTTTTCACTTTCTGCAATGTTGATCTTGTACTGTAAACGAGGTTCTTGTAAACAGAGGCGTCCCAAATTTTGGGGTGGCTGTGTCTTTTTGATTTTAATTTCCCTAAGCTATAGGACCATAAGTGGAAGTGCCCTAGGCTCTGTTGCTTTGTTTTTTAGATGTTTCAGGAAACACCATACACTTCTCCCGAGTGTCTGTTGGCAATTTACATCCCGCCCATCAGCATAACATGCTCCCAGTTCTCCATGGCCTGTCCTGCCTTTCTGGATTTTACACTTTTTTCAGATGGCCCTTTTGACCGGGGGGAAGTGAGACTTCATTGTAGTGCAGATTTCCTTTGCAAGCTTGCTTGGTTGGCCAAAAAGGGCGTATGCGTTTTTTCCTGAATATATTCAGGAAAAAACGCATACGCCCTTTTTGGCCAAGTGCATCATTGTGGACGTTCTGCCTCTTTTCCTATGCTTTCAATGCAATTCCAGTCTACCTCCTGAAATCGGTTTCCTGCAATTCTGCCCCGCTTTCAAGTCCTCTTGGCAGCCTTACTTCAGTATATTTTTGGACGAAAGCTGTCATTTATAACTCTGCAGGTTTGTGAATTACAGTGCCCCTGAGCTCCTTTCTTCCACTCGCTTTCTTGTGAGCTGGCCGCAACACCGCAGGATGGCTTCAGGCCCTAATCTGGTTCCGGCACTGCACGCTGAGCCTTTGGTTAATTCCTCTTCCTGGTGGGAAATGAGAGTTAAATTTGCCCGTCCAGACACCTCCAGCTAGTCTCTCATTGGTTCTCGCTATTCCTGTTCATCTTCAGCAGAAATTGCAAAGTGGGCCAAACAGGAGGTTAAAGGGACTGACTCTCCAAGTCGGGAGAGTGTTAGTAAAGCGTCTGGAATGTTGCACCCGAGTACCAGGGGAGGAAAACTGAGACATATTTGAACACGTCTCCCGATCACATGGTTGATCATACTCTGGGTTCCACATGCATGTTTTAGCTGAAGGAAGAATACCTTAAACCTGGAGAGTTGAAACCCGTGGAATGGGTACCATGCAATATGACTTCAAAGGGTCTTCATTTGCTCACCGAACCTCTCCAATCCTATCACTGCTGCGTTTAT
Source organism: Grampus griseus (assembly GCF_964374135.1). Lineage (NCBI taxonomy): Eukaryota > Metazoa > Chordata > Mammalia > Artiodactyla > Delphinidae > Grampus > Grampus griseus. The sequence goes on from NC_139000.1 coordinate 115,616,602, forward strand.
GCCCCTGTACACATGCTTGATTCTCTTTCGGAGACATAGCAATCCATAGGTTTTAAGATACTTACTAGTCAGGCACATTCTTAGGCGTTTAATATGCGGTGTTGAGTCCTTTTCGTTGAGCAAGGAGTAGCTCTTGTCTATTCCATATGTGACTTAAGGAACTTTATCTGTGCTCATTTCAATCTCTGGTTTTATGCAGCACCCCAACTCACCTTTCCCCTTAAGCAAGCATAAGTTGGTTTTCTAAATTTGAGACCCTGTTCTGTTCTGTAATTCAGTTCCTGTGTAGCCAAGTTTACATTCCATGTATTAGTGATATTTTATGATGTTTCTTTTTCTGTGTGACTTATTTCAGTTAGAATCATCATACCGGAATCCACTCATTGTGCTGCTAAGGGCCTGATGACATAGATTTCATTGCTGTGTGATATTGCTTTGTAAGTAAATACCACAACTTCTTTATCCATTTTTCACTTTCTGCGATGTTGATCTTGTACTGTAAACGAGGTTCTTGTAAACAGAGGCGTCCCAAACTTTGGGGTGGCTGTGTCTTTTTGATTTTAATTTCCCTAAGCTATAGGACCATAAGTGGAAGTGCCCTAGGCTCTGTTGCTTTGTTTTTTAGATGTTTCAGGAAACACCATACACTTCTCCCCAGTGTCTGTTGGCAATTAACATCCCGCCCATCAGCATAACAAGGCTCCCACTTCTCCATGGCCTGTCCTGCCTTTCTGGATTTTACACTTTTTTCAGATGGCCCTTTTGACCGGGGGGAAGTGAGACTTCATTGTAGTGCAGATTTCCTTTGCAAGCTTGCTTGGTTGGCCAAAAAGGGCGTATGCGTTTTTTCCTGAATATATTCAGGAAAAAACGCATACGCCCTTTTTGGCCAAGTGCATCATTGTGGACGTTTTGTCTCTTTTCCTATGCTTTCAATGCAATTCCAGTCTACCTCCTGAAATCAGTTTCCTGCAATTCTGCCCCGCTTTCAAGTCCTCTAGGCAGCCTTACTTCAGTATATTTTTGGACGATAGCTGTCATTTATAACTCTGCAGGTTTGTGAATTACAGTGCCCCTGAGCTCCTTTCTTCAACTCGCTTTCTTTTGAGCTGGCCGCAACACCGCAGGATGGCTTCAGGCCCTAATCCGGTTCGGGCACGGCACGCTGAACCTTTGGTTAATTCCTCTTCCTGGTGGGAAATGAGAGTTAAATTTGCCCGTCCAGACACCTCCAGCTAGTCTCTCATTGGTTCTCGCTATTCCTGTTCATCTTCCGCAGAAATTGCAAACTGGGCGAAACAGGAGGTTAAAGGGACTGACTCTCCAAGTCGGGAGAGTGTTAGTAAAGCGTCTGGAATGTTGCACCCGAGTACCAGGGTACGAAAATTGAGACATATTTGAACACATCTCCCGATCACATGGTTGATCATATTCTAGGTACCACATGCATGTTTTAGCTGAAGGAAGAATACCTGAAACCTGGGTAGTTGAGACCCATAGAATGGATGCCATGCAATATGACTTCAAAGGATCTTCATTTGCTCACCGAACCTCTCCAATCCTATCACTACTGCGTTTATGCCCCTGTACACACGCTTGATTCTCTTTCGGAGACATGGCAATCCATAGGTTTTAAGATACTTACTAGTCAGGCACATTCTTAGGCGTTTAATATGCGGTGTTGAGTCCATTTCGTTGAGCAAGGAGTAGTTCTTGTCTATTCCATATTTGGCTTAAGGAACTTTATCGGTGCTCATTTCAATCTCTGGTTTTATGCAGCACCCCAACTCACCTTTCCCCTTAAGCAAGCATAAGTTGGTTTTCTAAATTTGAGACCCTGTTCTGTTCTGTAATTCAGTTCCTGTGTAGCCAAGTTTACATTCCGTGTATTACTGATATCTTATGATGTTTCTTTTTCTGTGTGAGTTATTTCAGTTAGAATTATCATACCTGAATCAACTCATTGTGCTGCTACGGGCCTGATGACATAGATTTCATTGCTGAGTGATATTGCTTTGTAAGTAAATACCACAACTTCTTTATCCATTTTTCACTTTCTGCGATGTTGATCTTGTACTGTAAACGAGGTTCTTGTAAACAGAGGCGTCCCAAACTTTGGGGTGGCTGTGTCTTTTTGATTTTAATTTCCCTAAGCTATAGGACCATAAGTGGAAATGCCCTAGGCTCTGTTGCTTTGTTTTTTAGATGTTTCAGGAAACACCATACACTTTTCCCGAGTGTCTGTTGGCAATTTACATCCCGCCCATCAGCATAACAAGGCTCCCAGTTCTCCATGGCCTGTCCTGCCTTGCTGGATTTTACACTTTTTTCAGATGGCCCTTTTGACCGGGGGGAAGTGAGACTTCATTGTAGTGCAGATTTCCTTTGCAAGCTTGCTTGGTTGGCCAAAAAGGGCGTATGCGTTTTTTCCTGAATATATTCAGGAAAAAACGCATACGCCCTTTTTGGCCAAGTGCATCATTGTGGACGTTCTGCCTCTTTTCCTATGCTTTCAATGCAATTCCAGTCTACCTCCTGAAATCGGTTTCCTGCAATTCAGCCCCGCTTTCAAGTCCTCTTGGCAGCCTTACTTCAGTATATTTTTGGACGATAGCTGTCATTTATAACTCTGCAGGTTTGTGAATTACAGTGCCCCTGAGCTCCTTTCTTCAACTCGCTTTCTTTTGAGCTGGCCGCAACACCGCAGGATGGCTTCGGGCCCTAATCTGGTTCGGGCACGGCACGCTGAGCCTTTGGTTAATTCCTCTTCCTGGTGTGAAATGAGAGTTAAATTTGCCCGTCCAGACACCTCCAGCTAGTCTCTCATTGGTTCTCGCTATTCCTGTTCATCTTCCGCAGAAATTGCAAACTGGGCCAAACAGGAGGTTAAAGGGATTGACTCTCCAAGTCGGGAGATTGTTAGTAAAGCATCTGGAATGTTGCACCCGAGTACCAGGGTACGAAAATTGAGACATATTTGAACACATCTCCCGATCACATGGTTGATCATATTCTAGGTTCCACATGCATGTTTAGCTGAAGGAAGAATACCTGAAACCTGGGTAGTTGAGACCCATAGAATGGGTGCCATGCAATATGACTTCAAAGGATCTTCATTTGCTCACCGAACCTCTCCAATCCTATCACTACTGCGTTTATGCCCCTGTACACACGCTTGATTCTCTTTCGGAGACATAGCAATCCATAGGTTTTAAGATACTTACTAGTCAGGCACATTCTTAGGCGTTTAATATGCGGTGTTGAGTCCATTTCGTTGAGCAAGGAGTAGCTCTTGTCTATTCCATATTTGGCTTAAGGAACTTTATCTGTGCTCATTTCAATCTCTGGTTTTATGCAGCACCCCAACTCACCTTTCCCCTTAAGCAAGCATAAGTTGGTTTTCTAAATTTGAGACCCTGTTCTGTTCTGTAATTCAGTTCCTGTGTAGCCAAGTTTACATTCCGTGTATTACTGATATCTTATGATGTTTCTTTTTCTGTGTGACTTATTTCAGTTAGAATCATAATACCTGAATCCACTCATTGTGCTGCTAAGGGCCTGATGACATAGATTTCATTGCTGAGTGATATTGCTTTGTAAGTAAATACCACAACTTCTTTATCCATTTTTCACTTTCTGCGATGTTGATCTTGTACTGTAAACGTGGTTCTTGTAAACAGAGGCGTCCCAAACTTTGGGGTGGCTGTGTCTTTTTGATTTTCATTTCCCTAAGCTATAGGACCATAAGTGGAAGTGCCCTAGGCTCTGTTGCTTTGTTTTTTAGATGCTTCAGGAAACACCATACACTTCTCCCGAGTGTCTGTTTGCAATTAACATCCCGCCCATCAGCATAACAAGGCTCCCAGTTCTCCATGGCCTGTCCTGCCTTGCTGGATTTTACACTTTTTTCAGATGGCCCTTTTGACCGGGGGGAAGTGAGACTTCATTGTAGTGCAGATTTCCTTTGCAAGCTTGCTTGGTTGGCCAAAAAGGGCGTATGCGTTTTTTCCTGAATATATTCAGGAAAAAACGCATACGCCCTTTTTGGCCAAGTGCATCATTGTGGACGTTCTGCCTCTTTTCCTATGCTTTCAATGCAATTCCAGTCTACCTCCTGAAATCGGTTTCCTGCAATTCTGCCCCGCTTTCAACTCCTCTTGGCAGCCTTACTTCAGTATATTTTTGGACGATAGCTGTCATTTATAACTCTGCAGGTTTGTGAATTACAGTGCCCCTGAGCTCCTTTCTTCAACTCGCTTTCTTTTGAGCTGGCCGCAACACCGCAGGATGGCTTCAGGCCCTAATCCGGTACGGGCACGGCACGCTGAGCCTTTGGTTAATTCCTCTTCCTGGTGGGAAATGAGAGTTAAATTTGCCCGTCCAGACACCTCCAGCTAGTCTCTCATTGGTTCTCGCTATTCCTGTTCATCTTCCGCAGAAATTGCAAACTGGGCCAAACAGGAGGTAAAGGGACTGACTCTCCAGGTCGGGAGAGTGTTAGTAAAGCTTCTGGAATGTTGCACCCGAGTACCAGGGTACGAAAATTGAGACATATTTGAACACATCTCCCGATCACATGGTTGATCATATTCTAGGTTCCACATGCATGTTTTAGCTGAAGGAAGAATACCTGAAACCTGGGTAGTTGAGACCCATAGAATGGGTGCCATGCAATATGACTTCAAAGGATCTTCATTTGCTCACCGAACCTCTCCAATCCTATCACTACTGCGTTTATGCCCCTGTACACACGCTTGATTCTCTTTCGGAGACATAGCAATCCATAGGTTTTAAGATACTTACTAGTCACGCACATTCTTAGGCATTTAATATGCGGTGTTGAGTCCATTTCGTTGAGCAAGGAGTAGCTCTTGTCTATTCCATATTTGGCTTAAGGAACTTTATCTGTGCTCATTTCAATCTCTGGTTTTATGCAGCACCCCAACTCACCTTTCCCCTTAAGCAAGCATAAGTTGGTTTTCTAAATTTGAGACGCTGTTCTGTTCTGTAATTCAGTTCCTGTGTAGCCAAGTTTACATTCCGTGTATTACTGATATCTTATGATGTTTCTTTTTCTGTGTGACTTATTTCAGTTAGAATCATCATACCTGAATCCACTCATTGTGCTGCTAAGGGCCTGATGACATAGATTTCATTGCTGAGTGATATTGCTTTGTAAGTAAATACCACAACTGCTTTATCCATTTTTCACTTTCTGCGATGTTGAACTTGTACTGTAAACGACGTTCTTGTAAACAGAGCCGTCCCAAACTTTGGGGTGGCTGTGTCTTTTTGATTTTAATTTCCCTAAGCTATAGGACCATAAGTGGAAGTGCCCTAGGCTCTGTTGCTTTGTTTTTTAGATGTTTCAGGAAACACCATACACTTCTCCCGAGTGTCTGTTGGCAATTTACATCCCGCCCATCAGCATAACAAGGCTCCCAGTTCTCCATGGCCTGTCCTGCCTTGCTGGATTTTACACTTTTTTCAGATGGCCCTTTTGACCGGGGGGAAGTGAGACTTCATTGTAGTGCAGATTTCCTTTGCAAGCTTGCTTGGTTGGCCAAAAAGGGCGTATGCGTTTTTTCCTGAATATATTCAGGATATATATATTTCCTGAATATATATATTTCCTGAATATATTTCCTGAATATATATTTCCTGAATATATTTCCTGAATATATATTTCCTGAATATATTCAGGAAAAAACGCATACGCCCTTTTTGGCCAAGTGCATCATTGTGGACGTTCTGCCTCTTTTCCTATGCTTTCAATGCAATTCCAGTCTACCTCCTGAAATCGGTTTCCTGCAATTCTGCCCCGCTTTCAAGTCCTCTTGGCAGCCTTACTTCAGTATATTTTTGGACGATAGCTGTCATTTATAACTCTGCAGGTTTGTGAATTACAGTGCCCCTGAGCTCCTTTCTTCAACTCGCTTTCTTGTGACCTGGCCGCAACACCGCAGGATGGCTTCAGACCCTAATCTGGTTCCGGCACGGCACGCTGAGCCTTTGGTTATTTCCTGTTCCTGGTGGGAAATGAGAGTTAAATTTTCCGGTCCAGACACCTCCAGCTAGTCTCTCATTGGTTCTCACTATTCCTGTTCATCTTCCGCAGAAATTGCAAACTGGGCCAAACAGGAGGTTAAAGGGACTGACTCTCCAAGTCGGGAGAGTGTTAGTAAAGCATCTGGAATGTTGCACCCGAGTACCATGGTACGAAAACTGAGACATATTTGAACACGTCTCCCGATCACATGGTTGATCATACTCTAGGTTCCACATGCATGTTTTAGCTGAAGGAAGAATACCTTAAACCTGGGTAGTTGAAACCCGTGGAATGGGTACCATGCAATATGACTTCAAAGGGTCTTCATTTGCTCACCGAACCTCTCCAATCCTATCACTGCTGCGTTTATGCCCCTGTACACATGCTTGATTCTCTTTCGGAGACATAGCAATCCATAGGTTTTAAGATACTTACTAGTCAGGTGCATTCTTAGGCGTTTAATATGCGGTGTTGAGTCCATTTCGTTGAGCAAGGAGTAGCTCTTGTCTATTCCATATTTGTCTTAAGGAACTTTATCTGTGCTCATTTCAATATCTGGTTTTATGCAGTACCCCAACTGACCTTTCCCCTTAAGCGAGCATAAGTTGGTTTTCTAAATTTGAGACACTGTTCTGTTTTGGAATTCAGTTCCTGTGTAGCCAAGTTTACATTCCGTGTATTAGTGATATCTTATGATGTTTCCTTTTCTGTGTGACTTATTTCAGTTAGAATCATCGTACCTGAATCCACTCATTATGCTGCTACGGGACTGATGTCATAGATTTCATTGCTGAGTGATACTGCATTGTACGTAAGTACCACAAGTTCTTTATCCATTTTTCACTTTCTGTGATATTGAACTTGTACGGTAAACGAGGTTCTTGTAAACAGAGGCGTCCCAAACTTTGGGGTGGCTGTGTCTTTTTGATTTTAATTTCCCTAAGCTATAGGACCATAAGTGGAAGTGCCCTAGGCTCTGTTGCTTTGTTTTTTAGATGTTTCAGGAAACACCATACACTTCTCCCGAGTGTCTGTTGGCAATTTACATCCCGCCCATCGGTATAACAAGGCTCCCAGTTCTCCATGGCCTGTCCTGCCTTTCTGGATTTTACACTTTTTTCAGATGGCCCTTTTGGCCGGGGGGAAGTGAGACTTCATTGTAGTGCAGATTTCCTTTGCAAGTTTGCTTGGTTGGCCAAAAAGGGCGTATGCGTTTTTTCCTGAATATTTTCAGGAAAAAACGCATACGCCCTTTTTGGCCAAGTGCATCATTGTGGACGTTCTGCCTCTTTTCCTATGCTTTCAATGCAATTCCAGTCTACCTCCTGAAATCGGTTTCCTGCAATTCTGCCCCGCTTTCAAGTCCTCTTGGCAGCCTTACTTCAGTATATTTTTGGACGATAGCTGTCATTTATAACTCTGCAGGTTTGTGAATTACAGTGCCCCTGAGCTCCTTTCTTCAACTCGCTTTCTTGTGAGCTGGCCGCAACACCGCAGGATGGCTTCAGGCCCTAATCTGGTTCCGGCATGGCACGCTGAGCCTTTGGTTATTTCCTCTTCCTGGTCGGAAATGAGAGTTAAATTTGCCCGTCCAGACACCTCCAGCTAGTCTCTCATTGGTTCTCCCTATTCCTGTTCATCTTCCTCAGAAATTGCAAACTGGGCCAAACAGGAGGTTAAAGGCGCTGACTCTCCAAGTGGGGAGAGTGTTAGTAAAGCGTCTGGAATGTTGCACCCGAGTACCAGGGGAGGAAAACTGAGACATATTTGAACACATCTCCCGTTCACACGGTTGATCATACTCTGGGTTCCACATGCATGTTTTAGCTGAAGGAAGCATACCTTAAACCTGGAGATTTGAGACCCGTGGAATGGGTACCATGCAATATGACTTCAAAGGGTCTTCATTTGCTCACCGAACCTCTCCAATCCTATCACTGCTGCGTTTATGCCCCTGTACACACGCTTGATTCTCTTTTGGAGACATAACAATCCATAGGTTTTAAGATACTTCCTAGTCAGGTACATTCTTAGGCGTTTATTATGCGGTGATGAGTCCATTTCGTTGAGCAAGGAGTAGCTCTTGTCTATTCCATATTTGGCTTAAGGAACTTTATCTGTGCTCATTTCAATCTCTGCTTTTATGCAGCACCCCAACTCACCTTTCCCCTTAAGCAAGCATAAGTTGGTTTTCTAAATTTGAGACCCTGTTCTGTTTTGGAATTCAGTTCCTGTGTAGCCAAGTTTACATTCCGTGTATTACTGATATCTTATGATGTTTCTTTTTCTGTGTGACTTATTTCAGTTATAATCATCATACCTGAATCCACTCATTATGCTGCTAAGGGCCTGATGACATAGATTTCATTGCTGAGTGATATTGCTTTGTAAGTAAACACCACAACTTCTTTATCCATTTTTCACTTTCTGCGATGTTGATCTTGTACTGTAAACGAGGTTCTTGTAAACAGAGGCGTCCCAAACTTTGGGGTGGCTGTGTCTTTTTGATTTTAATTTCCCTAAGCTATAGGACCATAAGGGGAAGTGCCCTAGGCTCTGTTGCTTTGTTTTTTAGATGTTTCAGGAAACACCATACACTTCTCCCGAGTGTCTGTTGGCAATTTACATCCCGCCCATCAGCATAACAAGGCTCCCAGTTCTCCATGGCCTGTCCTGCCTTTCTGGATTTTACACTTTTTTCAGATGGCCCTTTTGACCGGGGGGAAGTGAGACTTCATTGTAGTGCAGATTACCTTTGCAAATTTGCTTGGTTGGCCAAAAAGTGCGTATGCGTTTTTTCCTGAATATATTCAGGAAAAAACGCATACGCCCTTTTTGGCCAAGTGCATCATTGTGGACGTTCTGCCTCTTTTCCTATGCTTTCAATGCAATTCCAGTCTACCTCCTGAAATCGGTTTCCTGCAATTCTGCCCCGCTTACAAGTCCTCTTGGCAGCCTTACTTCAGTATATTTTTGGACGATAGCTGTCATTTATAACTCTGCAGGTTTGTGAATTACAGTGCCCCTGAGCTCCTTTCTTCAACTCGCTTTCTTGTGACCTGGCCGCAACACCACAGGATGGCTTCAGGCCCTAATCTGGTTCCGGCACGGCACGCTGAGCCTTTGGTTAATTCCTCTTCCTGGTGGGAAATGAGAGTTAAATTTGCCCGTCCAGACACCTCCAGCTAGTCTCTCATTGGTTCTCGCTATTCCTGTTCATCTTCCGCAGAAATTGCAAACTGGGCCAAACAGGAGGTTAAAGGGACTGACTCTCTAAGTGGGTAGAATGTTAGTAAAGCGTGTGGAATGTTGCACCCGAGTACCAGGGGAGGAAAACTGAGACATATTTGAACACGTCTCCCGTTCACACGGTTGATCATATTCTGGGTTCCACATGCATGTTTTAGCTGAAGGAAGAATGCCTTAAACCTGGAGAGTTGAAACCCGTGGAATGGGTACCATGCAATATGACTTCAAAGGGTCTTCATTTGCTCACCGAACCTCTCCAATCCTATCACTGCTGCATTTATGTCCCTGTACACATGCTTGATTCTCTTATGGAGACATAGCAATCCATAGGTTTTAAGATACTAACTAGTCAGGTACATTCTTAGGCGTTTAATATGGGGTGTTGAGTCCATTTCGTTGAGCAAGGAGTAGCTCTTGTCTATTCCATATTTGGCTTAAGGAACTTTATCTGTGCTCATTTCAATCTCTGGTTTTATGCAGCACCCCAAGTCACCTTTACCCTTAAGCAAGCATAAGTTGGTTTTCTAAATTTGAGACCCTGTTCTGTTTTGGAATTCAGTTCCTGTGTAGCCAAGTTTACTTTCCGTGTATTAGTGATATCTTATGATGTTTCTTTTTCTGTGTGACTTATTTCAGTTAGAATCATCGTACCTGAATCCACTCATTATGCTGCTACGGGCATGATGACATAGATTTCATTGCTGAGTGATACTGCATTGTACGTAAGTACGACACGTTCTTTATCCATTTTTCACTTTCTGTGATATTGAACTTGTACGGTAAACGAAGTTCTTGTAAACAGAGGCATCCCAAACTTTGGGGTGGCTGTGTCTTTTTGATTTTAATTTCCCTAAGCTATAGGACCATAAGTGGAAGTGCCCTAGGCTCTGTTGCTTTGTTTTTTAGATGTTTCAGGATACACCATACACTTCTCCCGAGTGTCTGTTGGCAATTTACATCCCGCCCATCAGCATAACAAGGCTCCGAGTTGTCCATGGCCTGTCCTGCCTTTCTGGATTTTACACTTTTTTCAGATGGCCCTTTTGACCGGGGGGAAGTGAGACTTCATTGTAGTGCAGATTTCCTTTGCAAGCTTGCTTGGTTGGCCAAAAAGGGCGTATGCGTTTTTTCCTGAATATATTCAGGAAAAAACGCATATGCCCTTTTTGGCCAAGTGCATCATTGTGGACGTTCTGCCTCTTTTCCTATGCTTTCAATGCAATTCCAGTCTACCTCCTGAAATCGGTTTCCTGCAATTCTGCCCCGCTTTCAAGTCCTCTTGGCAGCCTTACTTCAGTATATTTTTGGATGATAGCTGTCATTTGTAACTCTGCAGGTTTGTGTATTACAGTGCCCCTGAGCTCCTTTCTTCAACTCGCTTTCTTTTGAGCTGGCCGCAACACCGCAGGATGGCTTCAGGCCCTAATCTGGTTCCGGCACGGCACGCTGAGCCTTTGGTTATTTCCTCTTCCTGGTGGGAAATGAGAGTTAAATTTGCCCGTCCAGACACCTCCAGCTAGTCTCTCATTGGTTCTCCCTATTCCTGTTCATCTTCCGCAGAAATTGCAAACTGGGCCAAACAGGAGGTTAAATGCGCTGACTCTCCAAGTGGGGAGAGTGTTAGTAAAGCGTCTGGAATATTGCACCCGAGTACCAGGGGAGGAAAACTGAGACATATTTGAACACGTCTCCCGATCACATGGTTGATCATACTCTAGGTTCCACATGCATGTTTTAGCTGAAGGAAGAATACCTTAAACCTGGGTAGTTGAAACCCGTGGAATGGGTACCATGCAATATGACTTCAAAGGGTCTTCATTTGCTCACCGAACCTCTCCAATCCTATCACTGCTGCGTTTATGCCCCTGTACACACGGTTGATTCTCTTTTGGAGACATAGCAATCCATAGGTTTTAAGATACTTACTAGTCAGGTACATTCTTAGGCGTTTAATATTGGGTGTTGAGTCCATTTCGTTGAGCAAGGAGTAGCTCTTGTCTATTCCATATTTGGCTTAAGGAACTTTATCTGTGCTCATTTCAATCTCTGGTTTTATGCAGTACCCCAACTGACCTTTCCCCTTAAGCGAGCATAAGTTGGTTTTCTAAATTTGAGACCCTGTTCTGTTTTGGAATTCAGTTCCTGTGTAGCCAAGTTTACATTCCGTGTATTAGTGATATCTTATGATGTTTCTTTTTCTGTGTGACTTATTTCAGTTAGAATCATCGTACCTGAATCCACTCATTATGCTGCTACGGGACTGATGTCATAAATTTCATTGCTGAGTGATACTGCATTGTACGTAAGTACCACAAGTTCTTTATCCATTTTTCACTTTCTGTGATATTGAACTTGTACGGTAAACGAGGTTCTTGTAAACAGAGGCGTCCCAAACTTTGGGGTGGCTGTGTCTTTTTGATTTTAATTTCCCTAAGCTATAGGACCATAAGTGGAAGTGCCCTAGGCTCTGTTGCTTTGTTTCTTAGATGTTTCAGGAAACACCATACACTTCTCCCGAGTGTCTGTTGGCAATTTACATCCCGCCCATCAGCATAACAAGGTTCCCAGTTCTCCATGGCCTGTCCTGCCTTTCTGGATTTTACACTTTTTTCAGTTGGCCCTTTTGACCGGGGGGAAGTGAGACTTCATTGTAGTGCAGATTTCCTTTGCAAGTTTGCTTGGTTGGCCAAAAAAGGGCGTATGCGTTTTTTCCTGAATATATTCAGGAAAAAACGCATACGCCCTTTTTGGCCTAGTACATCATTGTGGACGTTCTGCCTCTTTTCCTATGCTTTCAATGCAATTCCAGTCTACCTCCTGAAATCGGTTTCCTGCAATTCTGCCCCGCTTTCAAGTCCTCTTGGCAGCCTTACTTCAGTATATTTTTGGACGATAGCTGTCATTTATAACTCTGCAGGTTTGTGAATTACAGTGCCCCTGAGCTCCTTTCTTCAACTCGCTTTCTTTTGAGCTGGCCGCAACACCGCAGGATGGCTTCAGGCCCTAATCTGGTTCCGGCATGGCACGCTGAGCCTTTGGTTATTTCCTCTTCCTGGTGGGAAATGAGAGTTAAATTTGCCCGTCCAGACACCTCCAGCTAGTCTCTCATTGGTTCTCACTATTCCTGTTCATCTTCTGCAGAAATTGCAAACTGGGCCAAACAGGAGGTTAAAAGGACTGACTCTCCAAGTGGGGAGAATGTTAGTAAAGCGTCTGGAATGTTGCACCCGAGTACCAGGGGAGGAAAACTGAGACATATTTGAACACGTCTCCCGTTCACATGGTTGATCATACTCTAGGTTCCACATGCATGTTTTAGCTGAAGGAAGAATACCTTAAACCTGGAGAGTTGAGACCCGTGGAATGGGTACCATGCAATATGACTTAAAAGGGTCTTCAGTTGCTCACCGAACCTCTCCAATCCTATCACTGCTGCGTTTATGCCCCTGTACACACGCTTGATTTTCTTTCGGAGACATAGCAATCCATAGGTTTTAAGATACTTACTAGTCAGGTACATTCTTAGGCGTTTAATATGGGGTGTTGAGTCCATTTCGTTGAGCAAGGAGTAGCTCTTGTCTATTGCATATTTGGCTTAAGGAACTTTATCTGTGATCATTTGAATCTCTGGTTTTATGCAGCACCCCAACTCACCTTTCCCCTTAAGCAAGCCTAAGTTGGTTTTCTAAATTGGAGACCCTGTTCTGTTCTGTAATTCAGTTCCTGTGTAGCCAAGTTTACATTCCGTGTATTAGTGATATCTTATGATGTTTCTTTTTCTGTGTGACTTATTTCAGTTAGAATCATCATACCTGAATCCACTCATTGTGCTGCTAAGGGCCTGATGACATAGATTTCATTGCTGAGTGATATTGCTTTGTAAGTAAATACCACAACTTCTTTATCCATTTTTCACTTTCTGCGATGTTGAACTTGTACTGTAAACGAGGTTCTTGTAAACAGAGGCGTCCCAAACTTTGGGGTGGCTGTGTCTTTTTGATTTTAATTTCCCTAAGCTATAGGACCATAAGTGGAAGTATCCTAGGCTCTGTTGCTTTGTTTTTTAGATGTTTCAGGAAACACCATACACTTCTCCCGAGTGTCTGTTGGCAATTTACATCCCGCCCATCAGCATAACAAGGCTCCCAGTTCTCAATGGCCTGTCCTGCCTTTCTGGATTTTACACTTTTTTCAGATGGCCCTTTTGACCGGGGGGAAGTGAGACTTCATTGTAGTGCAGATTTCCTTTGCAAGCTTGCTTGGTTGGCCAAAAAGGGCGTATGCGTTTTTTCCTGAATATATTCAGGAAAAAACGCATACGCCCTTTTTAGCCAAGTGCATCATTGTGGACGTTCTGCCTCTTTTCCTATGCTTTCAATGCAATTCCAGTCTACCTCCTGAAATCGGTTTCCTGCAATTCTGCCCCGCTTCCAAGTCCTCTTGGCAGCCTTACTTCAGTATATTTTTGGACGATAGTTGTCATTTATAACTCTGCAGGTTTGTGAATTACAGTGCCCCTGAGCTCCTTTCTTCAACTCGCTTTCTTGTGAGCTGGCCGCAACACCGCAGGATGGCTTCAGGCCCTAATCTGGTTCGGGCACGGCACGCTGAGCCTTTGGTTAATTCCTCTTCCTGGTGGGAAATGAGAGTTAAATTTGCCCGTCCAGACACCTCCAGCTAGTCTCTCATTGGTTCTCCCTATTCCTGTTCATCTTCCGCAGAAATTGCAAACTGGGCCAAACAGGAGTTTAAAGGGACTGACTCTCCAAGTTGGGAGAGTGTTAGTAAAGCGTCTGGAATGTTGCACCCGAGTACCAGGGGAGGAAAACTGAGACATATTTGAACACGTCTCCCGTTCACACGGTTGATCATACTCTGGGTTCCACATGCATGTTTTAGCTGAAGGAAAAATACCTTAAACCTGGAGAGTTGAGACCCGTGTAATGAGTACCATGCAATATGACTTCAAAGGGTCTTCATTTGCTCACCGAACCTCTCCAATCCTATCACTGCTGCGTTTATGCCCCTGTACACACGCTTGATTCTCTTTTGGAGACATAGCAATCCATAGGTTTTAAGATACTTACTAGTCAGGTACATTCTTAGGCGTTTAATATGGGGTGTTGAGTCCATTTCGTTGAGCAAGGAGTAGCTCTTGTCTATTGCATATTTGGCTTAAGGAACTTTATCTGTGATCATTTCAATCTCTGGTTTTATGCAGCACCCCAACTCACCTTTCCCCTTAAGCAAGCCTAAGTTGGTTTTCTAAATAGGAGACCCTGTTCTGTTCTGTAATTCAGTTCCTGTGTAGCCAAGTTTACATTCCGTGTATTAGTGATATCTTATGATGTTTCTTTTTCTGTGTGACTTATTTCAGTTAGAATCATCATACCTGAATCCACTCATTGTGCTGCTAAGGGCCTGATGACATAGATTTCATTGCTGAGTGATATTGCTTTGTAAGTAAATACCACAACTTCTTTATCTATTTTTCACTTTCTGCGATGTTGAACTTGTACTGTAAACGAGGTTCTTGTAAACAGAGGCGTCCCAAACTTTGGGGTGGCTGTGTCTTTTTGATTTTAATTTCCCTAAGCTATAGGACCATAAGTGGAAGTGCCCTAGGCTCTGTTGCTTTGTTTTTTAGATGTTTCAGGAAACACCATACACTTCTCCGGAGTGTCTGTTGGCAATTTACATCCCGCCCATCAGCATAACAAGGCTCCCAGTTCTCAATGGCCTGTCCTGCCTTTCTGGATTTTACACTTTTTTCAGATGGACCTTTTGACCGGGGGGAAGTGAGACTTCATTGTAGTGCAGATTTCCTTTGCAAATTTGCTTGGTTGGCAAAAAAGGGCGTATGCGTTTTTTCCTGAATATATTCAGGAAAAAACGCATACGCCCTTTTTGGCCAAGTGCATCATTGTGGACCTTCTGCCTCTTTTCCTATGCTTTCAATGCAATTCCAGTCTACCTCCTGAAATCGGTTTCCTGTAATTCTGCCCCGTTTACAATTCCTCTTGGCAGCCTTACTTCAGTATATTTTTGGACGATAGTTGTCATTTATAACTCTGCAGGTTTGTGAATTACAGTGCGCCTGAGCTCCTTTCTTCAACTCGCTTTCTTGTGAGCTGGCCGCAACACCGCAGGATGGCTTCAGGCCCTAATCTGGTTCGGGCACGGCACGCTGAGCCTTTGGTTAATTCCTCTTCCTGGTGGGAAATGAGAGTTAAATTTGCCCGTCCAGACACCTCCAGCTAGTCTCTCATTGGTTCTCCCTATTCCTGTTCATCTTCCGCAGAAATTGCAATCTGGGCCAAACAGGAGGTTAAAGGGACTGACTCTCCAAGTCGGGAGAGTGTTAGTAAAGCGTCTGGAATGTTGCACCTGAGTACCAGGGGAGGAAAACTGAGACATATTTGAACACGTCTCCCGTTCACACGGTTGATCATACTCTGGGTTCCACATGCATGTTTTAGCTGAAGGAAGAATACCTTAAACCTGGAGAGTTGAGACCCGTGTAATGGCTACCATGCAATATGACTTCAAAGGGTCTTCATTTGCTCACCGAACCTCTCCAATCCTATCACTGCTGCGTTTATGCCCCTGTACACACGCTTGATTCTCTTTTGGAGGCATAGCAATCCATAGGTTTTAAGATACTTACTAGTCAGGTACATTCTTAGGCGTTTAATATGGGGTGTTGAGTCCATTTCGTTGAGCAAGGAGTAGCTCTTGTCTATTCCATATTTGGCTTAAGGAACTTTATCTGTGCTCATTTCAATCTCTGGTTTTATGCAGCACCCCAACTCACCTTTCCCCTTAAGCAAGCATAAGTTGGTTTTCTAAATTTGAGACCCTGTTCTGTTTTGGAATTCAGTTCCTGTGTAGCCAAGTTTACATTCCATGTATTAGTGATATCTTATGATGTTTCTTTTTCTGTGTGACTTATTTCAGTTAGAATCATCGTACCTGAATCCACTCATTATGCTGCTATGGGCCTGATGACATAGATTTCATTGCTGAGTGATACTGCATTGTACGTAAGTACCACAAGTTCTTTATCCATTTTTCACTTTCTGTGATATTGAACTTGTATGGTAAACGAGGTTCTTGTAAACAGAGGCGTCCCAAACTTTGGGGTGGCTGTGTCTTTTTGATTTTAATTTCCCTAAGCTATAGGACCATAAGTGGAAGTGCCCTAGGCTCTGTTGCTTTGTTTTTTAGATGTTTCAGGAAACACCATACACTTCTCCCGAGTGTCTGTTGGCAATTTACATCCCGCCCATCAGCATAACAATGCTCCCAGGTCTCCATGGCCTGTCCTGCCTTTCTGGATTTTACACTTTTTTCAGATGGCCCTTTTGACCGGGGGGAAGTGAGACTTCATTGTAGTGCAGATTTCCTTTGCAAGTTTGCTTGGTTGGCCAAAAAGGGCGTATGCGTTTTTTCCTGAATATATTCAGGAAAAAACGCATACGCCCTTTTTGGCCAAGTGCATCATTGTGGACGTTCTGCCTCTTTTCCTATGCTTTCAATGCAATTCCAGTCTACCTCCTGAAATCGGTTTCCTGCAATTCTGCCCCGCTTTCAAGTCCTCTTGGCAGCCTTACTTCAGTATATTTTTGGACGATAGCTGTCATTTATAACTCTGCAGGTTTGTGAATTACAGTGCCGCTGAGCTCCTTTCTTCAACTCGCTTTCTTGTGACCTGGCCGCAACACCGCAGGATGGCTTCAGGCCCTAATCTGGTTCCAGCACGGCACGCTGAGCCTTTGGTTAATTCCTCTTCCTGGTGGGAAATGAGAGTTAAATTTGCCCGTCCAGACACCTCCAGCTAGTCTCTCATTGGTTCTCCCTATTCCTGTTCATCTTCCGCAGAAATTGCAAACTGAGCCAAACAGGAGGTTAAAGGGACTGACTCTCCAAGTTGGGAGAGTGTTAGTAAAGCGTCTGGAATGTTGCACCCGAGTACCAGGGGAGGAAAACTGAGACATATTTGAACACGTCTCCCGTTCACACGGTTGATCATACTCTGGGTTCCACATGCATGTTTTAGCTGAAGGAAGAATACCTTAAACCTGGGTAGTTGAAACCCGTAGAATGGGTACCATGCAATATGACTTCAAAGGGTCTTCATTTGCTCACCGAACCTCTCCAATCCTATCACTGCTGCGTTTATGCCCCTGTACACACGCTTGATTCTCTTTTGGAGACATAGCAATCCATAGGTTTTAAGATACTTACTAGTCAGGTACATTCTTAGGCGTTTAATATGGGGTGTTGAGTCCATTTCGTTGAGCAAGGAGTAGCTCTTGTCTATTCCATATTTGGCTTAAGGAACTTTATCTGTGCTCATTTCAATCTCTGGTTTTATGCAGCACCCCAACTCACCTTTCCCCTTAAGCAAGCATAAGTTGGTTTTCTAAATTGGAGACCCTGTTCTGTTCTGTAATTCAGTTCCTGTGTAGCCAAGTTTACATTCCGTGTATTAGTGATATCTTATGATGTTTCTTTTTCTGTGTGACTTATTTCAGTTAGAATCATCATACCTGAATCCACTCATTGTGCTGCTAAGGGCCTGATGACATAGATTTCATTGCTGAGTGATATTGCTTTGTAAGTAAATACCACAACTTCTTTATCCATTTTTCACTTTCTGCGATGTTGAACTTGTACTGTAAACGAGGTTCTTGTAAACAGAGGCGTCCCAAACTTTGGGGTGGCTGTGTCTTTTTGATTTTAATTTCCCTAAGCTATAGGACCATAAGTGGAAGTGCCCTAGGCTCTGTTGCTTTGTTTTTTAGATGTTTCAGGAAACACCATACACTTCTCCCGAGTGTCTGTTGGCAATTTACATCCCGCCCATCAGCATAACAAGGCTCCCAGTTCTCCATGGCCTGTCCTGCCTTTCTGGATTTTACACTTTTTTCAGATGGCCCTTTTGACCGGGGGGAAGTGAGACTTCATTGTAGTGTAGATTTCCTTTGCAAGTTTGCTTGGTTGGCCAAAAAGTGCGTATGCGTTTTTTCCTGAATATATTCAGGAAAAAACGCATACGCCCTTTTTGGCCAAGTGCATCATTGTGGACGTTCTGCCTCTTTTCCTATGCTTTCAATGCAATTCCAGTCTACCTCCTGAAATCGGTTTCCTGCAATTCTGCCCCACTTTCAAGTCCTCTTGGCAGCCTTACTTCAGTATATTTTTGGACGATAGCTGTCATTTATAACTCTGCAGGTTTGTGAATTACAGTGCCCCTGAGATCCTTTCTTCAACTCGCTTTCTTTTGAGCTGGCCGCAACACCGCAGGATGGCTTCAGGCCCTAATCTGGTTCGGGCACGGCTCGCTGAGCCTTTGGTTATTTCCTCTTCCTGGTGGGAAATGAGAGTTAAATTTGCCGGTCCAGACACCTCCAGCTAGTCTCTCATTGGTTCTCCCTATTCCTGTTCATCTTCCGCAGAAATTGCAAACCGGGCCAAACAGGAGGTTAAAGGCGCTGACTCTCCAAGTGGGGAGAGTGTTAGTAAAGCGTCTGGAATGTTGCACCCGAGTACCAGGGGAGGAAAACTGAGACATATTTGAACACGTCTCCCGTTCACACGGTTGATCATACTCTGGGTTCCACATGCATGTTTTAGCTGAAGGAAGAATACCTTAAACCTGGAGAGTTGAGACCCATGGAATGGGTACCATGTAATATGACTTCAACGGGTCTTCATTTGCTCACCGAACCTCTCCAATCCTATCACTGCTGCGTTTATGCCCCTGTACAGACGCTTGATTCTCTTTTGGAGACATAGCAATCCATAGGTTTTAAGATACTTACTAGTCAGGTACATTCTTAGGCGTTTAATATGGGGTGTTAAGTCAATTTCGTTGAGCAAGGAGTAGCTCTTGTCTATTCCATATTTGGCTTAAGGAACTTTATCTGTGCTCATTTCAATCTCTGGTTTTATGCAGCACCCCAACTCACCTTTCCCCTTAAGCAAGCATAAGTTGGTTTTCTAAATTTGAGACCCTGTTCTGTTTTGGAATTCAGTTCCTGTGAAGCCAAGTTTACATTCCGTGTATTGGTGATATCTTATGATGTTTCTTTTTCTGTGTGACTTATTTCAGTTAGAATCATCGTACCTGAATCCACTCATTATGCTGCTATGGGCCTGATGACATACATTTCAGTGCTGAGTGATATTGCTTTGTAAGTATATATCACAAGATTTTTATCCATTTTTCAATTTCTGCAATGTTGAACTTGTACTGTAAACGAGGTTCTTGTAAACAGAGCCGTTCGAAATTTTGGGGTGGCTGTGTCTTTTTTATTTTAATTTCCCTAAGCTATAGGACCATAAGTGGAAGTGCCCTAGGCTCTGATGCTTTGTTTTTTAGATGTTTCAGGAAACACCATACACTTCTCCCGAGTGTCTGTTGGCAATTTACATCCCGCCCATCAGCATAACAATGCTCCCAGGTCTCCATGGCCTGTCCTGCCTTTCTGGATTTTACACTTTTTTCAGATGGCCCTTTTGACCGGGGGGAAGTGAGACTTCATTGTAGTGCAGATTTCCTTTGCAAGTTTGCTTGGTTGGCCAAAAAGGGCGTATGCGTTTTTTCCTGAATATATTCAGGAAAAAACGCATACGCCCTTTTTGGCCAAGTGCATCATTGTGGACGTTCTGCCTCTTTTCCTATGCTTTCAATGCAATTCCAGTCTACCTCCTGAAATCGGTTTCCTGCAATTCTGCCCCGCTTTCAAGTCCTCTTGGCAGCCTTACTTCAGTATATTTTTGGACGATAGCTGTCATTTATAACTCTGCAGGTTTGTGAATTACAGTGCCGCTGAGCTCCTTTCTTCAACTCGCTTTCTTGTGACCTGGCCGCAACACCGCAGGATGGATTCAGGCCCTAATCTGGTTCCAGCACGGCACGCTGAGCCTTTGGTTAATTCCTCTTCCTGGTGGGAAATGAGAGTTAAATTTGCCCGTCCAGACACCTCCAGCTAGTCTCTCATTGGTTCTCCCTATTCCTGTTCATCTTCCGCAGAAATTGCAAACTGAGCCAAACAGGAGGTTAAAGGGACTGACTCTCCAAGTTGGGAGAGTGTTAGTAAAGCGTCTGGAATGTTGCACCCGAGTACCAGGGGAGGAAAACTGAGACATATTTGAACACGTCTCCCGTTCACACGGTTGATCATACTCTGGGTTCCACATGCATGTTTTAGCTGAAGGAAGAATACCTTAAACCTGGGTAGTTGAAACCCGTAGAATGGGTACCATGCAATATGACTTCAAAGGGTCTTCATTTGCTCACCGAACCTCTCCAATCCTATCACTGCTGCGTTTATGCCCCTGTACACACGCTTGATTCTCTTTTGGAGACATAGCAATCCATAGGTTTTAAGATACTTACTAGTCAGGTACATTCTTAGGCGTTTAATATGGGGTGTTGAGTCCATTTCGTTGAGCAAGGAGTAGCTCTTGTCTATTCCATATTTGGCTTAAGGAACTTTATCTGTGCTCATTTCAATCTCTGGTTTTATGCAGCACCCCAACTCACCTTTCCCCTTAAGCAAGCATAAGTTGGTTTTCTAAATTGGAGACCCTGTTCTGTTCTGTAATTCAGTTCCTGTGTAGCCAAGTTTACATTCCGTGTATTAGTGATATCTTATGATGTTTCTTTTTCTGTGTGACTTATTTCAGTTAGAATCATCATACCTGAATCCACTCATTGTGCTGCTAAGGGCCTGATGACATAGATTTCATTGCTGAGTGATATTGCTTTGTAAGTAAATACCACAACTTCTTTATCCATTTTTCACTTTCTGCGATGTTGAACTTGTACTGTAAACGAGGTTCTTGTAAACAGAGGCGTCCCAAACTTTGGGGTGGCTGTGTCTTTTTTATTTTAATTTCCCTAAGCTATAGGACCATAAGTGGAAGTGCCCTAGGCTCTGTTGCTTTGTTTTTTAGATGTTTCAGGAAACACCATACACTTCTCCCGAGTGTCTGTTGGCAATTTACATCCCGCCCATCAGCATAACAAGGCTCCCAGTTCTCCATGGCCTGTCCTGCCTTTCTGGATTTTACACTTTTTTCAGATGGCCCTTTTGACCGGGGGGAAGTGAGACTTCATTGTAGTGTAGATTTCCTTTGCAAGTTTGCTTGGTTGGCCAAAAAGTGCGTATGCGTTTTTTCCTGAATATATTCAGAAAAAAACGCATACGCCCTTTTTGGCCAAGTGCATCATTGTGGACGTTCTGCCTCTTTTCCTATGCTTTCAATGCAATTCCAGTCTACCTCCTGAAATCGGTTTCCTGCAATTCTGCCCCACTTTCAAGTCCTCTTGGCAGCCTTACTTCAGTATATTTTTGGACGATAGCTGTCATTTATAACTCTGCAGGTTTGTGAATTACAGTGCCTCTGAGATCCTTTCTTCAACTCGCTTTCTTTTGAGCTGGCCGCAACACCGCAGGATGGCTTCAGGCCCTAATCTGGTTCGGGCACGGCACGCTGAGCCTTTGGTTATTTCCTCTTCCTGGTGGGAAATGAGAGTTAAATTTGCCGGTCCAGACACCTCCAGCTAGTCTCTCATTGGTTCTCCCTATTCCTGTTCATCTTCCGCAGAAATTGCAAACCGGGCCAAACAGGAGGTTAAAGGCGCTGACTCTCCAAGTGGGGAGAGTGTTAGTAAAGCGTCTGGAATGTTGCACCCGAGTACCAGGGGAGGAAAACTGAGACATATTTGAACACGTCTCCCGTTCACACGGTTGATCATACTCTGGGTTCCACATGCATGTTTTAGCTGAAGGAAGAATACCTTAAACCTGGAGAGTTGAGACCCGTGGAATGGGTACCATGTAATATGACTTCAACGGGTCTTCATTTGCTCACCGAACCTCTCCAATCCTATCACTGCTGCGTTTATGCCCCTGTACAGATGCTTGATTCTCTTTTGGAGACATAGCAATCCATAGGTTTTAAGATACTTACTAGTCAGGTACATTCTTAGGCGTTTAATATGGGGTGTTAAGTCAATTTCGTTGAGCAAGGAGTAGCTCTTGTCTATTCCATATTTGGCTTAAGGAACTTTATCTGTGCTCATTTCAATCTCTGGTTTTATGCAGCACCCCAACTCACCTTTCCCCTTAAGCAAGCATAAGTTGGTTTTCTAAATTTGAGACCCTGTTCTGTTTTGGAATTCAGTTCCTGTGAAGCCAAGTTTACATTCCGTGTATTGGTGATATCTTATGATGTTTCTTTTTCTGTGTGACTTATTTCAGTTAGAAACTTCGTACCTGAATCCACCCATTATGCTGCTATGGGCCTGATGACATACATTTCAGTGCTGAGTGATATTGCTTTGTAAGTATATATCACAAGATTTTTATCCATTTTTCAATTTCTACAATGTTGAACTTGTACTGTAAACGAGGTTCTTGTAAACAGAGCCGTTCGAAATTTTGGGGTGGCTGTGTCTTTTTTATTTTAATTTCCCTAAGCTATAGGACCATAAGTGGAAGTGCCCTAGGCTCTGTTGCTTTGTTTTTTAGATGTTTCAGGAAACACCATACACTTCTCCCCAGTGGCTGTTGGCAATTTACATCCCGCCCATCAGCATAACAAGGCTCCCAGTTCTCCATGGCCTGTCCTGCCATTCTGGATTTTACACTTTTTTCAGATGGCCCTTTTGACAGAGGGGAAGTGAGACTTCATTGTAGTGCAGATTTCCTTTGCAAGCTTGCTTGGTTGGCTAAAAAGGGCGTATGCGTTTTTTCCTGAATATATTCAGGAAAAAACGCATACGCCCTTTTTGGCCAAGTGCATCATTGTGGACGTTCTGCCTCTTTTCCTATGCTTTCAATGCAATTCCAGTCTACCTCCTGAAATCGGTTTCCTGCAATTCTGCCCCGCTTTCAAGTCCTCTTGGCAGCCTTACTTCAATATATTTTTGGACAATAGCTGTCATTTATAACTCTGCAGGTTTGTGAATTACAGTGCCCCTGAGCTCCTTTCTTCAACTCGCTTTCTTGTGAGCTGGCCGCAACACCGCAGGATGGCTTCAGGCCCTAATCCGGTTCCGGCACGGCATGCTGAGCCTTTGGTTAATTCCTCTTCCTGGTGGGAAATGAGAGTTAAATTTGCCCGTCCAGACACCTCCAGCTAGTCTCTCATTGGTTCTCGCTATTCCTGTTCATCTTCCGCAGAAATTGCAAACTGGACCAAACAGGAGGTTAAAGAGAGTGACTCTCCAAGTTGGGAGAGTGTTAATAAAGCGTCTGGAATGTTGCACCCGAGTACCAGGGTACGAAAACTGAGACATATTTGAACACGTGTCCCGATCACATGGTTGATCATACTCTAGGTTCCACATGCATGTTTTAGCTGAATGAAGAATACCTTAATCCTGGGTAGTTGAAACCCGTGGAACGGGTACCATGCAATATGACTTCAAAGGGTCTTCATTTGCTCACCGAACCTCTCCAATCCTATCACTGCTGCGTTTATGCCCCTGTACACATGCTTGATTCTCTTTCGGAGACATAGCAATCCATAGGTTTTAAGATACTTACTAGTCAGTTACATTCTTAGCCGTTTAATATGCGGTGTTGAGTCCATTTCGTTGAGAAAGGAGTAGCTCTTGTCTATACCATATTTGGCTTAAGGAACTTTATCTGTGCTCATTTCAATCTCTGGTTTTATGCAGCAACCCAACTCACCTTTCCCCTTAAGCAAGCATAAGTTGGTTTTCTAAATTTGAGACCCTGTTCTGTTTTGGAATTCAGTTCCTGTGTAGCCAAGTTTACATTCCGTGTATTAGTGATATCTTATGATGTTTCTTTTTCTGTGTGATTTATTTCAGTTAGAATCATCGTACCTGAATCCACTCATTATGCTGCTACGGGCCTGATGACATAGATTTCTTTGCTGAGTGATACTGCATTGTACGTAAGTCCCACAAGTTCTTTATCCATTTTTCACTTTCTGTGATATTGAACTTGTACGGTAAACGAGGTTCTTGTAAACAGAGGTGTCCCAAACTTTGGGGTGGCTGTGTCTTTTTGATTTTAATTTCCCTAAGCTCTAGGACCATAAGTGGAAGTGCCCTAGGCTCTGTTGCTTTGTTTTTTAGATGTTTCAGGAAACACCATACACTTCTCCCCAGTGTCTGTTGGCAATTTACATCCAGCCCATCAGCATAACAAGGCTCCCAGTTCTCCATGGCCTGTCCTGCCTTTCTGGATTTTACACTTTTTTCAGATGGCCCTTTTGACCGGGGGGAAGTGAGACTTCATTGTAGTGCAGATTTCCTTTGCAAGTTTGCTTGGTTGGCCAAAAAGGGTGTATGCGTTTTTTCCTGAATATATTCAGGAAAAAACGCATACGCCCTTTTTGACCAAGTGCATCATTGTGGACGTTCTGCCTCTTTTCCTATGCTTTCAATGCAATTCCAGTCTACGTCCTGAAATCGGTTTCCTGCAATTCTGCCCCGCTTTCAAGTCCTCTTGGCAGCCTTACTTCAGTATATTTTTGGACGATAGCTGTCATTTATAACTCTGCAGGTTTGTGAATTACAGTGCCCTTCAGCTCCTTTCTTCAACTCGCTTTCTTGTGAACTGGCCGCCACACCGCAGGATGGCTTCAGGCCCTAATCTTGTTCCGGAACGGCACGCTGAGCCTTTGGTTAATTCCTCTTCCTGGTGGGAAATGAGAGTTAAATTTGCCCGTCCAGACACCTCCAGCTAGTCTCTCATTGGTTCTCGCTATTCCTGTTCATCTTCCGCAGAAATTGTAAACTGGGCCAAACAGGAGGTTAAAGGGACTGACTCTCCAAGTCGGGAGAGTGTTAGTAAAGCGTCTGGAATGTTGCACCCGAGTACCAGGGTACGAAAACTGAGACATATTTGAATACGTCTCCCGATCACATGGTTGATCATACTCTAGGTTCCACATGCATGTTTTAGCTGAAGGAAGAATACCTTAAACCTGGGTAGTTGAAACCCGTGGAATGGGTACCATGCAATATGACTTCAAAGGGTCTTCATTTGCTCACCGAACCTCTCCAATCCTATCACTGCTGCGTTTATGCCCCTGTACACACGCTTGATTCTCTTTTGGAGACATAGCAATCCATAGGTTTTAAGTTACTTACTAGTCAGGTACATTCTTAGGCGTTTAATATGCGGTGTTGAGGCCATTTCGTTGAGCAAGGAGTAGCTCTTGTCTATTCCATATTTGGCTTAAGGAACTTTATCTGTGCTCATTTCAATCTCTGGTTTTATGCAGCACGTCAACTCATCTTTCCCCTTAAGCAAGCATAAGTTGGTTTTCTAAATTTGAGACCCTGTTCTGTTCTGTAATTCAGTTCCTGTGTAGCCAAGTTTACATTCCGTGTATTACTGATATCTTATGATGTTTCTTTTTCTGTGTGACTTATTTCAGTTAGAATCATCGTACCTGAATCCACTCATTATGCTTCTACGGACCTGAGGACATAGATTTCATTGCTGAGTGGTACTGCATTGTACGTAAGTACCACAAGTTCTTTATCCATTTTTCAGTTTCTGTGATATTGAACTTTTACGGTAAACGAGGTTCTTGTAAACAGAGGCGTCCCAAACTTTGGGGTGGCTGTGTCTTTTTTATTTTAATTTCCCTAAGCTATAGGACCATAAGTGGAAGTGCCCTAGGCTCTGTTGCTTTGTTTTTTAGATGTTTCAGGAAACACCATACACTTCTCCCGAGTGTCTGTTGGCAATTTACAACCCGCCCATCAGCATAAGAAGGCTGCCAGTTCTCCATGGCCTGTCCTGCCTTTCTGGATTTTACACTTTTTTCAGATGGCCCTTTTGACCGGGGGGAAGTGAGACTTCATTGTAGTGTAGATTTCCTTTGCAAGCTTGCTTGGTTGGCCAAAAAGGGCGTATGCGTTTTTTCCTGAATATATTCAGGAAAAAACACATACGCCCTTTTTGGCCAAGTGCATCATTGTGGACGTTCTGCCTCTTTTCCTATGCTTTCAATGCAATTCCAGTCTACCTCCTGAATTCGGTTTCCTGCAATTCTGCCCCGCTTTCAAGTCCTCTTGGCAGCCTTACTTTAGTATATTTTTGACGATAGCTGTCATTTATAACTCTGCAGGTTTGTGAATTACAGTGCCCCTGAGCTACTTTCTTCAACTCGCTTTCTTTTGAGCTGGCCGCAACACCGCAAGATGGCTTCAGGCCCTAATATGGTTCCGGCACGGCACGCTGAGCCTTTGGTTATTTCCTCTTCCTGGTGGGAAATGAGAGTTAAATTTGCCCGTCCAGACACCTCCAGCTAGTCTCTCATTGGTTCTCCTTATTCCTGTACATCTTCCGCAGAAATTGCAAACTGGGCCAAACAGGAGGTTAAAGGCGCTGACTCTCCAAGTGGGGAGAGTGTTAGTAAAGCGTCTGGAATGTTGCACCCGAGTACCAGGGTAAGAAAACTGAGACATATTTGAACACGTCTCCCGTTCACATGGTTGATCATACTCTGGGTTCCACATGCATGTTTTAGCTGAAAGAAGAATACCTTAAACCTGGAGAGTTGAGACCCGTGGAATGGGTACCATGCAATATGACTTCAAAGGGTCTTCATTTGCTCACCGAACCTCTCCAATCCTATCACTGCTGCGTTTATGCCCCTGTACACATGCTTGATTCTCTTTTGGAGACATAGCAATCCATAGGTTTTAAGATACTTACTAGTCAGGTACATTCTTAGGCGTTTAATATGGGGTGTTGAGTCCATTTCGTTGAGCAAGGAGTAGCTCTTGTCTATTCCATATTTGGCTTAAGGAACTTTATCTGTGCTCATTTCAATCTCTGGTTTTATGCAGCACCCCAACTCACCTTTCCCCTTAAGCAAGCATAAGTTGGTTTTCTAAAT